>NC_134023.1:37913587-40313587 GCF_040712315.1 Castanea sativa
ATTACACCCTCCTTAAAATATTGTTAAGTCGATTTTTCCCCCAAATAAATATAAACATAGAATGTCATGTAAAGAACTATTGTCAGAGGTAGACGTCATAGGTGTAAACTCTCTAAAAAGAAAAAGAAAAAAAGGATGTCATGTACAAACATCATATACCATATTTGTAAAAAAAAAAAAAAAACTTTTGTATAAAATTTTAATTAATTTGTGCATTATACAAGCATACTAGCTAGTAATGAGAAATAAAACCAGCATTTATTTGGTTTTTTAAAAATATAGACAAAATAAAAGTCATAAATAACTGTTCTTAATAAATTCAAACTCAATAATTTCTTATATATCAAAATGGAACGTGAAGTTATTTTAACGATTAATTTTGTACTAAATTTCATAACAATTTCCTTTTAATAAAAAAAATCAAAAAGTCTATTAAATTATTATCTTCCATTTTGTTGTGAATCTTGCGGTACCTAATTTTAATAACATCCATAGGTGAACATGTTCGTCCAAAGTTGTAATATAAACTGCAATAGAAGTACAACTAAAACCATTCAACAATAGTGAAGTTCAACAATTCAAAGTGTTGTTCTATTTTCAACAATAATGATACTAATGATTTAATTCTTGTGATTGCTAATTTATTGCAGCATAATAACATCTAATTGATAATGACTCTAATTTCTCTGAAGTACCAACTCTGCTTGAGTTAGTGTTATGCGAGATACAAGTTACACTTTATGACTTAATTGATTTTTTTTTTTTAAATACAAACTAACTGGTAAACACACATACATACACACATTAATTAACTCAAAGTACCACTACAAAAGACCTACACTTAACTGATTTTTGAATCTATCACGTTTGCTTGAAATTCGCCTGACATGAGTTTTCTCTAAAACAAAATTCCAACCTTCTTAATTCTAATTTTAGTTCCTAATCCTCTTGTTTCATTACAAATAAATTTTAAATGAAATTGAACATAAGGAAAACTTTGCAAATTTTAAAGAAAAATTGACATGGAATTAGCCAATACTAAATATCCTAACACGAGAGGATCTTCTCAGATGAGACAAAGTAATGCCACTAGCCCACTACAAGGCTCTCGTATGTGTGTGTCTATATATATAATAAATTTGTTATTTTTAACTAGATTTTTTTAAATGACTTTTGAAAAGATAACTAATCAATAATTATATATAAACTGAAAAATATATTTCAAAAATATAATCAAAATTGAATAAATAACTTTATATAAATTAAAAATTTTAATAATATAATTATAAACAACTCAATAATTATATTGAAATTAAAAAAATATTTTAATAGTATAATCAAAATTGAATGGTAAAATATATAGTAAACTTAAAATAACAAATTATTCAATTTTCATGATGAATGCATATAGTATAAACCAAATTAATAAAAAAAAATTATTTTATTATACAATAAGTTAAAATAAATAATAAAGTTATTTTTTAAAACTTTCAAAATTTTTGGTAATTTAGTTAGTTGGAGTAGTATTTTAATTTTCTAAATATTTGATAATACATTTTCACTTAAAGTAAAATATGTTAATAATTTAATATATTTTTATAGTGAATCATTGGATATAATTAATTTTTTAAAATATTTGATAATACAGTTTCACTTAAATTAAATCTCATTGGTGAATGGAATCAAATGACTAAATTTAATTTAATTGAGAAACATATGCATAATGATAATACATAAGTTTTAGTGTTTGGATTGCATTTGGGTTGGGGGCTTGACTAAACCTGAGCATAAGTTTTAGTGTTTTACTTTCTCTTCACGGGCTTTCCAATTTTGTTAACGGGTAGTTAGAAAGCCATTTGGGCCTTATACCATTCGAAGAAGGGCTGACAGTTGGGCCCACTGATTCCAAGTTACTGGGTGCATAGTTGGGCCCCCTTCCTATTCCAACAAAAGCGAAAAAAAGTTCAAATTTATGTAAACCCCAACATTATGGAATGTGTATCATGGGCCTGAAAGTCCATACCTGAAGTTGTAGTACTAGCGTTGGAAATGACTTTTGGGGTTTTTTTTTTTTTGAGAAGATTTTTCTGTTAAAACTCACACCTTGTTTATAGGTTATATGTTATTGATAGGTTATTTTTGGGTTTATAAATATGTGATATGTGTATTTTTATGAGAATAATAGAAGCTCTACAGCAAGTTATATGAATCTATGACATGTTGTGGTTTATGAATTGGTGATGTGTATTTTTGGATTTCTGAATCTGTAATAAATAGGTTGTGATTTTTCTTTTTTTTTTTGGTTTGGGATCAAAAGCAGGTTATGTAAGTATTTTAATGAGAATAATAAGAGCTCTGAAGCAGGTTATACGAGATTTTTTTTTTTTTTGTTGAGCAAAAGTAGGCTATGCTTTATAAATGTGTAAAAAGGCCCAACAAGGGCCGGAACAGGTTCCTATAAAAGGCCCAGTAATGTCCAAAATATAAAAGGCCCCTAACAGGGCCCAAACTGGTTTCAAATAAAGGCCCAAAGAGGGCTAAAACAGGTTTCAAAAAAAAAGCCCAACAAAAAAAGAGCATAAAAGGCCCAAAAATGGCCGAAAACGAATCGGCTTGAATACTTTATTTAAAAAAAAAAAAAAAACCCAAACAGAAATTTTTTGAAAAAAAAAACCAAAGGACCAAAAGGCCCAAAAACCGAAAACGGAGTAAAACCCTACACTAAACCCTACACCACTACCCCGACTAAAACCCTACACTAAACCCTTAACCCAAAAAGAGAGAGAAAGTCGAGAGACAGAGACTGAGAGAAAGTACTGACTGGAGTAAGCGGTCAGCCACGGCGCCGCACAGACCGTCGGCCACGCACGACGCCGCCTAGCCTCAGCCGCCACAGACCCACGTCGCTGCCACTGCCCTCAGCGCCTCCGGCAGCTTGATTTGCCCAACCCCACCGCTGTCTCTGGAGGTAAACTTCAAAACCTAACATAACATTGATATAATGTGAATCTGTGATTGACTGATTGTGTTTTTTTTTTTTTTTTGGCTGAGGATGATTGTGGGAATCTGTGATTTTATTGTCGTTTTTTTTTTTTTTTTTTTTTTGCTGAGTATGATTGTGAATTGAATTTGAATATGTGAGATTGTGTTTGGGGCTTGGGAGTCTCTGTCTGTCTCAGAGATTTTTTTTTTGTTGAGAAAGTGAGATGTGAACTATGATTTATGGGTTATGCTATCGTGTGCTCTTAGAACAAAGATTAATAATCCATTTTAGAAAAGTTTTGACAAAATTTTTATGGGAAATGAAAAAAGCTGTGAAAACATAATAATAATAATAATAATAATAATAATAATTATTATTTTTCCATAAAACATTTCTTTAAATGAATTGTAAACCGCATCCATTGGCATTTCTCATGATTTTATATATAGTTATAATAAAGTGATAATATATAAAGAATTTGATTGAGATAAAGAGCCAGAAAGAGAGTGGGGCAATATTGGGAATAGGCAACAGAGATAAAGAGACAGAAAGAGATAAATGACATATAGTAAATATGTGACACAAATTTATCGAAATAAAATTGTCACTGTTTGATTAGTCCTTTTGTGAGATAATAAATATAATTTTTATTTTATTTGTAGATCATGAGAAAATCAACTACAATGTTTGTGAATTTTTTTGATTTTTTTGCTTATCTCCGGCCTCCTCTAACTTTAAATCATGGGTCCGTCCCTGTCGCCAACCAGAGTGAACAATAATGGAGTCAGACTCCATGGACTTGAAAGTGAGGGAGCTCTTGAAGGAGGTTACCCTCGACTACTCGCCTACCTTATCCAAGCACGTTAATGACACCGTTTCGGCCATAAAAGTCGCCATCGATAAAATCCCCGATGACTTAAAGGTAATGTTCTCTCGCTACTCTCTTTCCAAAACCCTAGGGCCCTAATTCTCTGTTTGGCTGCCACAAAGAAATGAAATAAATTTTCGATAAAAAAGGCTTTGTTACTTACTAATTGAACTTGATGGACAGGTAACAGCGGATGAAGCTCCTGGTTTTGTGAGAGACATTGGTGCGGACAAAGTTGAGTTCAAATTTAAGAAGCCAACTTCTATTGAAATTGGTGGGAGTTACGCGATACAATGCATAGTGAAGCCTGATATAAATGTTGATCTTTTTATTCGGTTACCAAAGGTACTTGTATAGCTAATCTCCTTTATGTGTTTTTGATGAAAACTGATTAATTTTGTGATTGATGTATAACTAATTTATCATTTATGTTAGTTGTTTTCTACTTGTGTTTAGTGCATTATTATGTTGTAGCAATCTTGCATAGTGCATAGCATATCTGCTCCATGTCACGTGCTGATGAGCTATAGCCCAAATGCTACTTCCTTTTCTAATAAGAAATTAAGAATGGATGGATGGTGAGATCATAGTTTCAAAACTCATTGAGTGCCTGTGTAAACGTACCGTAAAAAAATTTATTGGTAAAATGTTCCAGTGTATGATACAAACCCAATTGGTTTGTTGGTTGCTTTGAGGGATCCAAGACCTCCTAATTGATAAATGGACTACTTCAAGGGAGTCCAGACCTCCAAAGTTAACTCACTCAATAAATATTTTTCAGCTTACTCAGCTTCCTTTATTAATCAACATAGATGGCATTACAAGATAAAGCTAACATTTAAGTTCAAAAGAAACCTAATCTTTATATACAACAAGTAGATAAGATTTATTCTAGACTAACATCATCATCTAATTACCGAATTCCTAATAACAAAAATAAAATCTTAAATAATGAAATGAAATAAAAACTAGGCTCGTAACAGTGTATATTGATTTTGTTTTTCAACTTATTTTACACATCATATGAACTGGTTTTGTGTTATAATTATAGCATAGGTAGTTGCATGTGCGTACTGTTGATGTAAGCTAACAAGCTATCCCATGCTGCAAATGGATGAGCTTTGTGTTATTAGGACACTGATTTTATTAATTTAGATGTGTATACAACTGTCATAAATTGGATTTAGCGCACTGATTGTGACCGACATGAGAGAATTAGTGCTTTTATGTCATGATGGGGTGGAATATGCGTTATAAATAGTTGTAATGGCTACTCATCAAAGGTCAAAGTAGTATGTAAAGAAAGATGTCTGGGTACTCACCTTGACTTATATCCAGTGGTAATTACCTTGAGAAGACATGGAACTTTTCATAGAGCATCAAGTAATTAATTATATTTGAGTACATGTTACATAGATTACAAGATGGATCCAAACTATTATAACTCGGTGATGAAGCATTTGTTGGGGTGGGAAGGGATCATCTTGCTTTTAATATTTTCTATTGACCATTAAAGAGTTAAAGCTCAGGGATAGTAAGTTACAGAACTTATTGGGTACTATATTACCAGATAGTAGTTACAGAATCTGCTTTTCCAATACTCTTGGGTATACATGATATACATTGTTAAGTATATGTATCAATATAAGCATATTACTGCTTCCTTATAATGTTTCTTTTCTGGCAGGAGTGCTTTCATGAGAAAGATTATTTGAATTATCGGTACCATGCGAAAAGGTGTCTATACCTTTCCATAATCAAGAAGTACTTGAAATTTTCCTCAGTTAAGGTTGAATGGTCTACACTACAGAACGAGGCCCGAAAACCTGTATTGCTTGTCTATCCAGGTTTGTTTTTCTGATGTTATAAGTATAACTTTTAACTGTTATTTTTCCTCTTGCATTTACTTAAACTGAGTTATTGGATGATTATTTTACTGCCACACCTAATCTTGCAAATTTGGCCTGAACAAATATTGTGGGTTTATTTTGGGTAGCTTTGTATACACACCATGAGTACAATATTTTTCCCCTCTATTTCTATTTTTTTTTTCTATTAATCCAAGTAAGCAAATATTATTTGCGTTGCAGCTACGGAGCTTGTTGGACTTCCTGGGTTTTTTGTAAGGATAATCCCTACAACAAACTCCCTGTTTACCATAAAAAAGTTGAACCTGAAACGGAGCAATATACGTGCTTTGACTCATGGTAATGAGTTCTCTTCAGTTTTAGTATGTTATTGTTGTGGTGTTTTAACCTAAACTGTTAACTAGTTTTGTGATTTTATTAAAGGGGGTATTCCACAGGCTACACCGAAGTACAATAGTAGTATTTTGGAAGACATGTTTTTAGAAGATACTTCAGAACTTATTAAGAAGACTTTTCTTGGATGGAAGGAGTTAGGAGAGGCTTCAATTTTACTGAAGGTATAATTCCAGAGTATCAATCATTTTAACAATTAACGTAGTAGCTTTGTATTGGGACATGGAAATATGAGTTTTCTTGCTGATGTAGGTTTGGGCTCGGCAGAGAAGCTCGATTTATGTTCATGATTGCCTGAATGGGTTTCTAATATCTGTCATATTGTCATACCTTGCAAGTCAAAACAAGATTGCCAATTCTATGAGGACAATGCAGATATTTCGTGTTACATTGAACTTCATTGGTATAATTTGTTTTTCTTTATGCCCTTAAGTTTTTCTTTTTTTGACTCTGTAATATTTATTCTTCATGGTTGTTGTCATATGTATGGTGAAATTCATTCACATTTTGAACTTGAAGCTATGAAATGAATAGTATATTTTAATTGTAGAATTTATATATGAGATGAAGTAACTTATTGGTATGTAGTTCAATAGACTACTGTAATTTGTGTTAAGACAAGTGGTGCTTATTAATGGTTAATATGATGGTAATATCAGTCTGGTTGTTCAAGCAAGTGATTTTAGGTGTGCAAAATGTTAAACCGTACTTGAAAGAGAAAGCAGCTTGTTTGTTTTGTCAATCAGGGAAAAAGAATGAATTGGGTGCTTGTTGCTGTATTGGATTATTTTGCAACCTGTTTTGATTTTGTGTTATCTTTTGTGATATTCTTTACGAATTGTCTCAAGACTTTTCTTCTCAGTTTCAGTTTCCAGCTAGATTTAATTTGATGTAGCCTTCACAGTTTGAACACTTAGACCCATTAATTCCTTTTACAGGACAGAAAAAAGGGGGAAAAGAATAAAAAAAATCAAATGGCCAGTAACCAGAGTTATTGCAGAAGATTAACTAGCCTTTAAAGTGTTTATTAGTGTTGTACTTAGGCCGCTATCTTTTTAATGAAATAAGGAAATCCAATTTCTTTCATCTTAGGTGTTGTACATGGTCAGTATGGGAGAACAATGCAGAATAAATGGTTTGGAAGTACATGTTTAAATATTAAGTAGTGTAATTTGGAATCATTAGGATTGGGTCGACTTTGTGCATCTGTGGAAGTTCTTGTGGTTGGTATTCTTGTTACTAATTATTGGCTCTTTGGGATGTAACTTGTTTTCATTTAGTGCACGTTCATAACAATAATGTCTACTAATTCATTTGCAGCCACTGCAAAAATATGGAACAATGGACTCTACTTCAGACGGGAAGGCCAGAAGGGTATTCCACAGGAGGTCTGCTGCTTTCTGATCCTATGTGATATAATTTCTACTTTTCTTATTGTTCTTGTTTTGTGCTCTTGTATTGCAAGTATAAATCATCTCTTGTTTCTGTTTTTGTATGTTTTCAAAAATTGATTGTTGAAGATTTTAAAAAACACAAAAACAAAGAAGCAACTACAAGCAAGGGTGAATTATGAATTATCATGAGTGCCACTATGAGCCAAATTATATTCTGGCATATTTCTGCATTGAAACATGAGAGAAATAGGTCCATGATGTAGTCTTTTGATGTGTCTGATCACTTGAAACAATTAAAGATTTTCTTTTTTCTTTTTGTGTATTTTTCATTGTGATTTTTTCTTCATTATTAGTGTCATGGAAAATGCAATATTGCTCATCTTCTTTATTGTTTATATATTTGTAATTATGCACTTTGGTGTTGCAGGAAAGGGTTTCATATAAAGAAGCTTTTCCAATTGTTATTTGTGATCCATCAGCACCCTTCAATATGTCATTTCGTATATCAAGGATTGGTTTCGTTCAGGTACTATTTGCCAGGACATTGTGGTCCATATGTATTAAATCAAAACTTTGAATATCTTGTTTAAGTTTTATTTTAACCCACATTAAACTTTTTTGGTGAAAAATATGTATATATGCACACATTTTTTAACATTTCAGCTCCAAGACGAGGCTGCTTTGACACTTAAGTGCATAGAGAAATGCAGAGATGGTGGATTTGAGGAAATTTTTATGACCAAGGTTGACTTTGCTGCTAAATATGACTATTGCATAAGGTAAAACTGTTTATAACTAATATCTGTAACGTTTGTCATTTATTGCTTAACAGAAGACTTGTTTAGAGATGGAATGGTGAAGTGATGAATTATACTTTCTTAATGTTCCTGCTTGTGATTGAATAGTTTCTTAAATGTTATTCTTGAAAATTGAAAGAGGTGTTATATTTCTTAATATCAAGTTATCAACCAAGAAAGGTGCATAATTTTGGTTTTGCAAGCATGCTTTATGCTTTCCTACTTTAGAAAAATATAAATTGCATGGCATTTATTATGTGGTGATTGAACATAGGTTAAGACACAAAAAACAATATTTGAGAATCATTTGGTTTTGTGCCAGGGCTATCTACCATGGAAGCTTTTTATTTTTTTTATTTTACTTAGACGTCTAATGAAAGATATAGAGAAGCCTCTAAAGATCTACATGTGGTTTTTATTGACCAAGAAAATCACACCAGGAGTATTGTATGATCCCAAAATTCCTATTAAGTTAAAAGGGGAAGTTTTATAAGAATGTTATAAGATTAGCTATACTCTTTGACTAATTGATGCATTGTTATAAAATGAGTGAGTTGGAATGAGAATGTTACGATGGATAACTGAAATACAAGAAAATAGAGGCTTCAAAATGAGGAAATTTGCTTAAAAGCAGGTATGACTCCTATTAATGAAAAGAAGAAGAGAGTCACATGTGATTGTTTGGTCATATGTATAGGCAAGCAATTAATGCACCAGTGAGAGCCTAGATTCAAGTCAATGGAAAAAATAGGTAGAAGATTGTTTGGTACTAATCGTTGGGCTTTTATAAAATGAGTGTAGCTGGAATAAGAATGTTACAATGGATAACTGAAAATATAAGAAAAGATAGGCTTAAAAATGAAGAAATTTGCTTAAAAATAGGTATGACTCCTATTAATGAAAAGAAGAGGAGAGTCACTTGAGATTGTTTGGCCATATGTAAAGGTGAGTGATTAATGCACTAGTGAGAGATTGGATCAAGTCAATGGAAAAAAAAAGGTAGAAGAAGACCTAAAATACCATTAATAGTAGTTAAAAAAGGCATGTCAATTAAGGATTTAACAAAGATTATGACTTTCTTTGGGAATCTAACTTGAGCTTATTAAACCTGCTCTACAGTCATTGTCTTTATATTGGAGTAAAAAAATAACCCCAACAGAAGCTAGAAGATCAGATGGCCCTCATCCTGAGAAATGATTGCCCAACATTTGAACTTTAAGTGAATGTCTGTGTTTTGTTAAGGTGATGGTCAAATAGTGTGCTGCCTTTTAATCTCAGCTTAAATTGTTCACATTTGTTGGTTTAGTTGGGTTTTTTTTTTTTTTTTTTTTCCTCACAGGGTTATGGAGTCAACTCTAGTGTAGATTTTCAAATTATGGTTTGTTTCTCCTCAAAATTTAGTTAAGTCAAGAAAATGTTTCTTTGATCTTCCACTTGTTTCTTTCTTCAATAAAATTTTTATCACTGCCTTAAGTTTTTGAAAATTTAGGCAGGTTGGTAGTGAATATGGATAATGTTGGGGCATTTATATTGTAGTAGATTGCTTCTCCCGTCCCCCAATAAAAATTAGTGTAGTGTGATTATGACTTCTCAATCTGTGCACATTTTCCATGCATGTGATTTTGGACTAGTAGTTCTAGAAAGTCTCTGGTCTACATGTCTACAACTTTTATGTATTGCACAATCTATTCTTGTTAATAGTCATTGCATTCATTGGATTTTGTTGTGATTTATTGCTTGGAATTTTTTAAGCTACATTATATCTCCATTGCCCTTTTCTTTACACTTTTGCTTATTCAGATTGGACTTAAAGGGGAAAAGTGAGGTTCATGCATCGGGATTTTGCTTGGATGATGAATGTTGGAGACTATATGAGCAGAAGGTGCACAGTCTTCTGAATCAGGGGTTGAATAATAGAGCAAAGTTGATTCGTGTTACCTGGAGAAACACATTGTCAGACTGCAGTATAGAGAATGTATGGAATCAAATTTTAACTTCAACTTCCCATTCCATAGTTTGCTTTTGTTTTGGATCGACATCTTCTAATCAGCTTATCACTCCAGGGCTTTTCAATATTAGATAGAGAGCCATTGCTTGTTGGAGTTTCAGTGAGCTCTATGGAGAATGCTTTCAGGGTTGCTGATATTGGCCCAAATGCTGAAAATAAGGAGGAGGTATTTGGGTTTTCTCTTTTAGATTTGGGGGGGGGGGATTTCATGGTAGTTCTGATGTTTGTTGATATTACTCATGATTTGCACTAGGCTCTCAAATTCAGAAAGTTTTGGGGGGAGAAGGCTGAGCTTAGGAGATTTAAAGATGGTACAATTGCAGAAAGCACAGGTGAGGTATTCCTTCATGCTTCTTTTGGCTGCTGGTAATCAAGTTTAGTTGATTCTGGAGGTTTTGCACGCTTTCTACCTGTTTGGCTAAGATCAAGTGTCAAGATGATAAACCTGATGGTTTTTTTTTTTCCCATTTTTCGTAGTATGGGAAAGTGAGCACTGGAATAGACATCTTGTTTTGAAAAGAATTGCTGAATATGTACTTTTGCGGCATCTTTCTTTATCAAAGGAGAATATTGTGCATATTGTGGATCAACTTGATTTCTCTCTACTTCATGGTGTTCGTGGTAATGAATTGGCCACTGAGTACTTTTAAATTTTGCCAATTCTATTTATTGTTCTTTTCTCTTGGAATTGCTCAATGCTTTGTTATAAGAAAGTGATAATTTTATTAGATCCTATATCATTTTCTGGAAGCTTGCTTGAGGCACTTGAAGTTTTATCAAAGCACCTGCGTCTTATCCAAGACATCCCATTGAAGGTATCTAGTGTGCAGCCCTTAGATCCAGGTACCTTTTCATATCTGGAAATATTTGTTCATGTTTTGTCATCTTTGTTTAAAAGATTTTTTTGTTGCTTATAGAAGTTATAATGGTAGCTTAACTCATAAAACTCTATTGAGAATTTGGGTTTGGATTGTTCTTATACAGAGTTTATTTTGTAATTAAGGAAAATTCTTGATTTGGCTTATCTTTTATAGCCAAATAACCCTCCTCAACCAAGAATTATTGTCCTGTGCACTTATCATAAATTGCAGCTTTCAGGTTTACTTCTGTCTTCCCTCCCGAACCTCATCCACTGGCTATTGTCAAGGGTGATGTTCCAAGGCTACAAAAGCTCATGCCATCCTGCATTCAACCTCTGGAAGTTATGATTCAGGCATGATATCTTGTTATCTGTAATGCTTTCTTTATTTATTCTTGTTATTTAATTTCTGAAAGTCATAATTTTCTCTGATCCAGTTGGAAGGCTCTGGGAACTGGCCAATGGATGATATAGCGATTGAGAAAACTAAAACTGCTTTCCTTCTTAAAATTGGAGAGAGGTAGGTCATGCTGGGGTTCTTTATTCACAACAATGGGTATATTCTTTTTGAAAGGTTTATCTAATGATACTACTATGGCAGTCTCCAGAATTCTTGCGGGATGACATGCACTGCTACTGAGGATGATGTTGATGTTTTCATGTCTGGATATGTATTTCGTCTTAAAATTTGGCATGAGAGGGGCCTGAGTTTATTGAAAAGGGAAGGTAAGAACTCTAAGTCTAACATATGATGACATATTGTCAGACTTTTATGATGTTGACTTGATTTAACCAATTAATTTGCAGATGGAAGTGACCAATTTAAGTGGGTCAGCTCTATAGACAAAGAACTTTTTGTTCGCAGTCAGCATTCTAGCATGATTAATGGATTACAGGGTCGTTATCCGCTATATGGACCTGTAGTTAGGTGAGCTTTTATTTTTGCATGCTAAATTATCTTTCTGGTTCAACCCCCAACTCTGAATAACTTCCTTTTGTTATTTGTGAAGGATTGCAAAACGATGGGTTGCCTCGCATCTGTTTTCATCTTGCTTGGTAGAAGAGGCAGTCGAGCTATTGGTCGCTCATCTCTTTTTACAACCTTTACCATTTAATGCTCCTTGCTCTCGCATCACTGGATTTCTAAGGTTGGGTTATCTGTTCCTGCATATAAGGAATTTTAACTAATTAGTAACTGTGTAAATTACATGCTTGATTTTGCATCTTAAATCATAAATATTAACTTAAAACATTATGAAGAAATAGATTTTCAAGAAACCTCTCTTCCAGGACTTTATAACATGTAACTCTATTGAATTAGAAACAGCTAAACTAATTCTTCTGAATTCAATTTTGGTTAATATAAACTATGATGGCTCCATATATGGGCTTATTTAATATATGGGTTGCTCAGACTATTATATCTGCAAACTAGTTAGTCTCCTTGGGCCTGATGGTGTTCTGTCCTATGCATTCCAACTTCATTAATAGGTTCCTCCGATTACTATCAGAATATGACTGGACCTTTTCTGCTTTGGTTGTCGACATAAACGAAGATTTGAGCCCAAAAGACGAGAAAGAGATAAGCGTAAGTTCTGTATTGAGTGAATTATTATTGAATAGTATACAATAATTTTGGTTCATTCTTACTTAATTTGTGATCTTATTTTTCACTGGATTTCCATTATCATTTTTTTCAGAATAACTTTATGTTGACTAGAAAAGGTTACGAAGAAAACAAACAAAATGTAAGTGCAGCAATGTTCCTGGCTACAGCTTATGACAAGGCATCTGATGCTTGGACCAGATTCTCTCCAAACGTATCGGTTGGTAGTTCCTTTAAATTCAACTTGGTTGCCTAACTGTTTAAAAGCTGAAGCATCCTCTCATATGTTTGTGCTTGCTAATTTATGGCATCGGTAGGTAGTTCCTTTTAATTCAATTTGCTTGTGCTTATTTGACAATATTGTTATCTTTCCAATGGATATTCCTTTTCCATTAAAACATTTCTTGTGAGTTGTATTGTGAGAGTATCTTGGTAGCTTTCCTGCAAATATTGACTTAGCCAAGAGGAAATTCTTTGGTATCATCTAGAATTTGCTCAGTGGAGACACTCTCAACATCTATTTGCCTTTTTCCAGTTCTTGTTTTTATATGTGCAAATATTGTTAGATTTAGTATGGATAGTGTCCTATTCTTTATTGACACATGGTAACTGTTTTACTCAAAAGGAACTTAAAAGGTTGGTGGCTTATGCTAGAAGCAGTGCAAACTTGTTGAACAAACTCGTCTTGCAGGACCAGATTGATTCCTATAAATGGGAGGTGAGTCTGAAACATTTGTCAGGTTTTAGAGGGTTATGGTTTTTTAATTTTTTGATTTCTATGTACATGAGTTGTTACAGCATCATTTTTTTTTTCTTGCAGTGCCTTCTCCGAACTCCTTTGAACAACTATGATGCTGTCATTCTTCTCCACAGGGACAAATTACCATACCCCCAACGTCTTCTCTTTCCTTCTGAACTAAACCAAGGTAAACTTCTGCAGCCTTTTTCACTAGCATTGCTAAACTTTTTAGTAAATTAAGTTCCATAACATGCACATCCTGGGCAGGGAAGCATGTGGCTCGGGGGAATGCTAGCAAGGTTTTTCAACCCTTCATGTCGCCTGGAGACTTCAAGGGTAGCTTAGAGGAACTGAAAAATAAGCTATTGGTGAACTTTGATCCACTGAGGTTCTTTGTTGGAGATTTAGAGGCAAGCATTTTTACTGGTTTGGTGTTAATCTTGAAATCATTGCTCTCCTTATTATTTACATTACATTTTCTTTTGACACATGCAGAAAGAGTTTTCCAACATGTTCAAGGTGTGGTATGATTCTCTGGGAGGAGATGCTATTGGCATAACGTGGGACAGATTTTCTTCCAAGGTATAGTTCAATATCTTTCCTAAGTTCTGATGAGAAACTTGATGAGATGCAATGTGTGTAGTGTACTGATCTTATTAACTTGAATCTTCTGCTCTGAATTTATATATTATTCTAGAAACGGGGTCGAGAGGAAGGAGAAGATCCAGTTGATGTATTAAAATCCGTTGGTCAATTTGGTAAAGGATTTGTGAGGAGTGTTTATTCCCTGAAGTCTCCAAGGCTTATGAATTAACTATGTACTCAATGAGTAATGGTAAAGAAATCACAAAAAGGTTGTTGTAAGTTTTTTATTATTATTTATTTTTAATGTATAAATATATATTTATTTATAGTTGAATAGTATTCCCCATTTTCTAATTGACAAAATAGTTTTGAGGAGCATTGTGTTGTGATTTTTGTTTCTTGTTTCTAGTTTTTGGTTGGTTAGAGAAATAAGAAATAGAGGGGAAAGAGAGGGGAGGGGGTACAACTGTACAAGGTTACCTTCCATGCTACATGTACTGGTGACTGCAACACGCAGGAGTTGAAAAAAGGAAACCCTTCGGCAATATTTGTGTATTTTTGCTTTATAAAAGAAATAATTTGATTTGTAGTATTAAGCTCTATTTGATATCTTCTTAGCAATAATATATGGAGATATCTTGATGAATGCATTACTATGGGGCTGTGATCAAATGCCTGCACCAATATACGGATTCAATCAAAACTCTGTACTGAAGCTTTAAAAAGAAGATAAGTGCTACATTCACAACATTTTTACCGTACTTTCACAACAAATCTTAAGTCATAATTAATTTACTAATTTTAATTTAAATTCATTACTGAAATTACTATATTTGCTCATCAATAACAATCAAAAGCAACTTGTCACTTAAAATTTGTTTTGAAAGTGTTATGAAAATAACATTTCTTAAAAAACAAAGGTTAAATTATAAATTACACTTTTTTTATTTTGGATGTCATTTTGGATAGTAAAAAAATGCTAAAAATAAAAAACCCTAAAGATTTGAATTGAGAATAGGCCAAATTCATTCTATGAAGTACGGGGAAAAAAGGGTTTAGAAGTGAAGAGAAGACAATGGGTTGTGAGCATAGTTATTAAACCTAGATTGACTTAGCCGATTGGATTGAAAACTTAGTGCCTCGGCACCTAGATCGGTCCGGGTATTTAAATGGATAATTTTGCATATGACCTAATCAAACTTAGTCAAACTCGGTGGGTTTGTGGCGGCTCGAGTAACTCGGATTTTAAGAAATCTAGAACTAAATCTAAATATATAAAAGAAATAAAATGTTAGAGATTAGAGTAGTCCAAGATGTGAAGTGCAAATGATTTTGGTTGAGTTTTGATGAAGAACAAGGTTTTGGGAAGTTGGAGTAGAGAGAGAGAAAAAAACAAAATTTTCAAAAACTGAAACTACCGTGTCCTTTTAAAACTGAATTTCTATGCATTTCGTGAGTCAGGCGACTCATGACAGAGACAGAGTTGCGACATTACTCGCGAAAACAGTAGACGTGGACACTTTACATTAAAAATCTCGTGGGTCAGGGTCAACTTGCGACACAATCGCGGTTGACTCACGGAGGCTACTGTCCAAAACTTGAAGTTTTTAGGAAAAAGTTTTAGCAGCACACAACTTGGGTGAGTCATGAGACACTCGTGACATTATTTGTGAAAACACCCAAACAATAGTTTTTCAAACACAAAAACAACTTTAAAAACTTCAAAACATGAGTGATGAAAATCACTTCAAAAACAAATATTAAGACCAAAAATCTTTTTGATTTAATCATAATAAGCTTAAGCGCACACATCAAATTTAAGCACTTATAATCATACAAATGGAATATATATTCATTGAACGTCAAACTTGTGTGTTGTGTGTGAATGTCAAGTATGAATTAGTCTATAGTCTAGTATGAGACTTTAATAATCAATTCAATCAAGTCATACACCAATGACATGAAGTTAAGAGACCTGTAGTATGCATATAAATGAACATATATGATCCCTCATGAAAAGGACTTACATTGATTGAAGCTTTTCATTTAGCATATTTTTTCATACTTTGAACAAGATTTCTCAAACTTTTTTAGTAAAGATGTTTTTTTATATTTCTTTGAGGAATAAGCCTTTGGCTTTTGGCATCATATTTTTAAATATGTTTTGATCTACCTTTTACTAGTCCAACTAGTTTTTGAAGTAAGGATTTTGCAGCTCTTTCTCTTTTGAGATTGAGAATTACCTAATCCAACTTAGGTAATGTTTTAGACCCTAAATCTTAAATTTGTGCCTTAATTACTTTTAAGCTAAATTAAAAATTAATGCTGGATTTAAGTGATTTCAATTTGCATGGACATCAAGGTAAACAATTAAAAGCATATGAAGTACATAAAAGAAGCCAATCACAGGGGGAAAAAAACAAGAAGACAACACCGGATCTATTATTGAAGAAAAAAACCAAGAACTTGGCAGGAAAACCTTTTTGCGGCATTTAAGCTAGAAATGATCCACTATAAATACAAATTTGCAGTACAAATTCAGCTCTTGAATCCTCAACCCAAATAAAAAAAGATCCACAAAATGCAAAATACAAAATATTTAGACATGATTACAACAGTTGGACCAATTCAATTATCTTTCTTTTTTTTTTTACCCCTTTTTATCCACATTTTTTTTTGCTGAATTTTTAATCCACATTCTTGAAGTATAAATCTTGCACTTTATAAAATCTCACTCTTCCTCTCTCTCTCAAGGCTCAAGTGTAAATAAATTGATTTCTTATTAAGAGAAAGAATCAATTAAGATAAGATTACAAGAGGACTGTTGCTATATATGTACTATTCCAAACTAACAAACTATGCGGTATTATTATTTACACGTGTACTATTACAAACTATGTGGTAACCACTTGAGCCACATGTTACTACTGGATTAGCTTTGGCAAGAAAGTCAGTTACAATTCTATTATAACTCGTGTCTAGTACTTATCAAAACGACCAAGCTTTATCACATGTGTGACTCGCATGTCCTACTTATTCTTTAGTGGAATGCAACCGTTTGGTGTCATGTGTATTTTGGCTTAATTAGAACGACATTATTTGCCAGACATTTCTTCGTAAACTTGAAACGAAGTTGTTTTGCTGGTATTGTTTACTTCAAATAAAAGGATGCCATATTAATAATATATGAATGAGGTAAATTTTTGTCTTTCTAATGTTGCGATATTAATATTTTGGTTTCTAAGACTTTGTTTAACAAATACAAGAGGTGGAGAGCATTGTTCCTCCCAAGGTTTGGGGATTTTTAAACAAAGAGAGATTGACTCTCCGAGAATTGTTTACGAAGAACCACAAGGACATGAGGAAAGATGGAGAGCAATGGATGAAGGAAACATCAACGTCTTGTACTGTGGTGGGTGCTCTCATTGTTACCATTATGTTTGTTGCAGTATTTACCGTTCCAGTTGGTAATGACCAAAATAAAGGCTTCCCATTTTTCTTAAATAATAAATTATTTTTGGCCTTTATAGTATCCGATGCTCTCTCACTCTTTTCTTCCTCAACTTCAGTCTTGATGTTTTTGGAAATCCTCACATCTTGTTATGCAGAAGATGATTTTCTTCAGTCCTTGCCTAGAAAGATGATAATAGGCCTTTCCAACCTTTTCTTCTCCATTACAACCATGATGACAGCCTTTTCTCCTGCTCTTTTTCTTATGCTACATGAACAATCATGGATTTTCAAACCTGTCATTTGTTTGGCTAGTTTTCCTATCACCCTCTCTGTATTGATGCAGTTCCCCCTTCTTGTTGCCATGGCAATTTCAACTTACGGACCTAGCATCTTTGATAGGAAAATGAAGCCTTTTTAACATATTCATTAATTGTGCTATAGGATGTACTTGTATCCTGTTAAAAATTAGCATAGCCAAACATGAAGCTTTTTATTTCTTTATTCTTTATTCTTTTCAAATTTTCTTTAGTTTATAAACCATATATCCTAGTCTATAAACCATATATCCTAGTCTGATCAAAGATAGGTAAGAAATGAATTTTTCAGAAAACATTGCAAAGAATTTCCACCATTTTTTTTTTAATTCCTCTGAGTGTGATTGGTTTTTTCCAAAATCTGATTGCTAAAATAAACTAGATGTGATTTGTCTAGGTCTTTATACCGTTATCTTCATTTCCTTCATAATTCCTTGCCAAACAAATCTAATTTTGCTGGCTGCACCAAATTAACCCAAAATCCTTTTGTTTCTTTTATTCTTATTTTTTTGGATTAAGAAAAACCAAGAGAAATCAGTTCGAAGGATTTGTCACCCTATGCCAAAGCAACTAAGAGCTTTTCCATAGGTGGAATTTGAAATTTGATGGGTCAACCATCACAGAGATAGCATCCTGCTCTTAGATAGTCTCATGTTAGATATGGGACAGAATTGTAATAAGATGGACATCAATTTTGAAGTGCCATAGGGAGTTTGGTATTCAAAGTTCAAGGTGGTCTGCACCTAATATTGCCAAAATGTTTTGCATTGCATTGGCTTGTGGAACCAAAGTACAATACCTTTTTCCTTATCTTACCCTTTTTAAAAATGAAAAGCTCCATTTTAAAAAATAAATAATGAAACTATTCCACATCTAAAAGCATCAGTATTCATGCACACTGAGAAGCTTTTTTTGTTTTTTAGATAGGTAAAATAAATTTTTTAATAGAAGAAGAGAAGCACACAAATTGTTCCTGTGGTACACAGGACATGTACCAAAGGAAACAAAACATTAAGTAAAAGAACAAAAATCTAAAAATTCCCAAAAGGGGATATAAGGATTGCTCAATGCAGTCATCCAATCAAACAGAGTAAGCAAAAAAAAAAAACCGTTTTAGTTCAATGATGGAGTGTTCCTCCCCATTGAAAGTTTTAAGATACTATTCTCGTAAAATAGTCCACATGATGCATTGTGGAATTGCTCCCCAAATAACTACTGCCCAACACCTGCCGCCCACCCCTCTGTTCCAACAAGCTAGTAGATCCACCACTTGGTTAGGCATCACTCAAGAAACCCCAAAGAGGCTAAACACAAACATCCACAAATTATATGCATAAGAGCAACGAAGGAGCAAGTGACCCACAGATTCCAACTGCTCTTGCACATGAAACATTTATTGACAATATAAATATTCCTCCTCAAATTATCCAAAGTGAGAATCTTTCCCCTAGCCTGTACAAGTAAAATAAGCCACTCAAGAAGGAACTTTCACTCTCCAAATACTTTTCCAAGGGAAGGCATCACTTCCTCTAGTCATTAGGGTTCTACAATAGGATTTTACTTTGAAAGATCCATTCTTTGCAGGCTTCCACACCATTTTATCAACCCCATTCCAATCAATATTAGTGGTATACAATAAAGTAGAGAAAGATTATAAACTCTCCAACTCCCAATCCTGGATAGAATGAGTAAAATGAATATCACAATGAATAAACCCATTCTGTCCACCCAAAACTTCAGCTACCAATGCATCCTTCCTCTGAGCAATCCCATACAACATGGAGAAAGACACCTGGAGAGGAACGTCACTGCACCACACGTCATCCCAGAAATGAATACGGCACCTCAAATCGTACACTGAGAAGCTTTTTTTTTTTGGGAGAAGATTTAAGGAGATATCCTTTTAGAGGAAATTTGGCATTTAGCATTATTTTAGCAATTATTTAGTTAGTTGTCAAGTTTGCAAACTAGCATCTCGAGGCTCTAAAACTAGAGTTTTGTGAAGGAACTTGAGTCTTTAAGCCTCGAGTTCAAAGTTGTAGAAGAAAAAATCCATATGAAACTTGAGTTGTTGCTAAAGAAAGATTTGGGGTTGTGCACGCTGGCTTTGTTCTTGCCGTGGGTCTCTTACTTTGTACTACACACTCTATGGAACTTGAGTCTCTACACGTGGATTATTTATCCGCATCAGCTTGAAACTCGAGTCTCTAAGACTCGAGTTTCTTCACTGAACTTGAGCCTCAAATACTTGAAATACTAGTTTGCTAAAATGTTTCAAAAATATGCCAACTAACAAAATATTTGCTAAAATAATGCTTAAATGGAAAATTTCCTCTATCCTTGAAAGGTAGAAAGGATAATGTGGCTTCTTACCTGCCTTGAAACTTTGACAATTCCAATCCCATCATAAATCCCATTCCCTAAACATTCCATAATACTTAGTGCCATTATTCTATTCAAAAGCAGTCTCCTCATACCCCACGTTGAGCCCACCAACTATCCCAAAAGTCACTGGTCGATGTTGGTGATGGCTATTTGTCGGCTTTGTTTGCTCTATCCATCACCTTGATATTATCTCTTTTATATATCTTTTTCCTCTCTCTTTATTATTATTTTTTGTTTTTTAATAGATAATGGGTTTATTTTAGGTTATTTTAATGCTAATGCTAATGCTAACGCTAATCTAATTTCAATTTTGAAAAGAATAGTAGTAGCAGGGAATGGTCAAAACTTTTGTCATTATTTATTTATTTTGTTAGGATTTGTTTTTTTTTTTTTTTTTTTTAAATGGAACTCTTGACTTTTGAATAGTATTTGTAAGGGCAGGTTTTGGTTCTTAAGCCCAAATGATAGAAGGACTCAGGCTCAAAGAGCCTAACACAATGAATTTTTAGAGAGGGGACTGAAAAACTAGGCTTCCATAAGTTGGACAATGCTCACAATGGACCAAAGATGATAAAAGAGTAAGGGAAAACAGAGGAAAACAAGTCTTTTACAAAGAAACTCCTCCTCGGACTTTTCCGAGGAGAGCAGTTCTTGAATATATCATTCTAATACTTGATTACAATTTCTGTCCTTTATGCTACAATGTTCTTTCTGCAAGTTTTTGACCCCCCTCTCTCGGGAGGATCTCTTACATTATATAGTCCATTTTAGAGGATCCTGGCCCTCCATTTGTCGATTATACAGGCCACTACTCGAGTGCTTGTCGCATCAGACACATTCCCAAACTTTCTGTGAGATGTGGCGACCAAGGTGGCATTGTTCAGGGGTTTCTCCACATAAATGCGGTCAAGAGGTTTGGTAGAATGCATTAAATGTGGTGGCAGCTACCATCCCTTCAGTCACGTCAGGGCTAGCCCCCTCTCTGAAGCTTCTTCTTTACAGCATGACCTCCTTTGGTAACGTGCCACTGACGTGGCCTTGCTGTCCGAGGGTGTGACCTCCTCGGAACTGCATTGGTCTCCTCGGCCTCAGGTATGACACGTGGCAATGCAACCTTATCATATTTCTATTCCCCACAATAGCCCTTCAAAATTCCGGTTTTTCCCTTTTGTCCGAGGGGAAAAACTGGGGTTTTGACCTTGGATGATGGGCTCCACACGCTTCCTTGTTTTTCCCATATGAGAGCATTGCTTTGTGTGTCTTGTAACTGTCCCAGACGCTTCAGAGTCCGCGACGCTTCATTAAATGCTCTAGGCGGCGCTTTGTTCCCCACATCTTAAGCGAGATGGAGATCCTACGGCTGTCATTTTTCCTCTAATTTTGGGCGGGGTAACTCCCGCCCAACCCTGCCTTCTATATAAAGCGCTTGGGGGCTTTATTTCTCCCATTTTCCAAATCTTCAAATCTTCAAGAAGCTCCTGGAGTTGCTCTTGCGTTTATTCTCTTAAGTTCTTCCATTCTTAGGTTCTTTTCTCCTCGGCCTTCTACTTTTTACTTCTTCTTCAAAAATGTTTCCTTCTCTTCTCTTTAGTCTGCTTTGATGGGTAGGTGCTCTCATTTAGTTGATACCCCGTGAGTATGGAGGGGTTTAGGGCCCTGCCCTGTATCAGATCCCCCGGGGCGTTTCCCTGCGGTACTGCCCTCCGAGTGGATGGATTGACCTTAGAAGGGAGAGGGAAGTAGTTGTTCCCATGATCGCCTTTATAGAAAGGAGAATGAGGCTACCCATTGGGAGGGTGACTAGGGACTACTTGATAACCCATAGGATCTGCCCTCACCAGTGCGCGCCCAACCTATATAGAGTCTTGGGTAGTGTAGACACTCTCAATGAGTAAATGGGTTTATGCCTCACCTGGCACGACGTTTTCTGGATGTACGTGTGTCATCTGCTTGCAAATTTGGGCTACTACCTTAAGTCTAGGTCTTCCGTTGTTAGGCTCGTCTCATGTCTTCCCAAATCCAACAAGGGTATGAAAGATGACTTTCTAATCATCTTGGGTGACTGGCATGACAGTCTTCACTGCCCAGTCCAAGAGGGATAGCTAGGTGGTGTACCCTAGATTTAGGTCGTTTAACATGGGCATTAGTTCTGTAGTTTTTCTCCTTTCCTCTAGTATTTTGTTTCTTTTTGATTAAGGGCTTCATTATTCTGACTCTGATTTTGCCTCTCGGCTGTTTTTGTAGATAAAAGATACATGGCTCCCAATCTCAATTTTGTTAACATTCCAAATCTCAACAGGGTCCTAAGATCTGAAGTGTTCGTAAGCGAGGACAGATAATTCAGAGCTGTCCACCTCATTCTCAGCTTCGAGCCCTTGTCTGACAAGTTCCAGGACGTAGGCCACACAATCAAGATGGGTGATCCTCGGCTAGCTCAGATCGACGTTACAGTGCAAGGATTCTTGGCCTAAGAAGGCACCGTACAGGTCAAACTGCCCTCCCACCGTGCTCCCTTTGAAGCTACGGTTCCGAGAGAAGAAACAACATCCTTTTGCCTGTCACTCAAGGTAGAGATAGATCTGTTTCAATTCGAGGAAGATAGAGAGGAATAGGGAGAGCCTGTGATCCAAGTCTTAGACATAGAAGACCAGCTTGATAGATTTTCCATTGTCCGTTCCTCCAGGTTAATTGTTGCACGCGTAGACAGCAGTTTGGAAGAGGAGGACGAAATGTCGTTGGATAATAGGAAGAAGGGCTTACGTGAGCTCCTCAAGGCTAGGGGGTCGGCGCTCAAGGATGCCTTAGGGTCTCAGCCTCCTCTTGCTTT
This sequence comes from Castanea sativa, assembly GCF_040712315.1. Taxonomy (NCBI): domain Eukaryota; kingdom Viridiplantae; phylum Streptophyta; class Magnoliopsida; order Fagales; family Fagaceae; genus Castanea; species Castanea sativa. The sequence goes on from NC_134023.1 coordinate 37,936,667, forward strand.
CCCCCCCTCCTCTTCCTCCTCTTATTAACCCATTTGTTGTTGCCAACCTGAAGAAGAAAAGGAAGGAGAAAGAGGTGGCCAAGGAGGGGAAGCTGGTCCCTCAAAAGGAGCCCAAGCAGCAAAAGACAACCAAGGTAAGGGGCGGGCCTCCTCGGTCAAAAGTAAGGAGGGCCATAACGTGGCCGAGGTGCACCCTCAAAACCTAGTGTGGGATCCTATGCTGGAGCTGAAGGGGGTAGCCATACTGCAAAGCTCCTCCATCAGGGAGTTTTAGAAAGGGCATGCCCACTACCTTGCCGAGGCCCTGGAGCAGCCCCTGCTGCTGCCCAAGGATATGGCTACGCTGCAGACTATGAGGCAGCAAAATCTTTTTCTGTCCCTAAAGAGGGACTTGGCCTTGGTAAGTTTCTCGGCACGTCTTACTGGCATCTGGCTAGGTTATCTTTTTCCTATTCGATAACGTATTCTTTTGTCATTTTTGTGCAGGCCATCCCAAGAGGTATTCATGGCTGACGAGTGGGTGAAAGATACCTGCAATGAAGCTAGGGTCGAGGCCAATCTTTGTGCCGAGACCAGCAAGGCCTTAGGTGCAGCAGAGCAGAAGAACCAGGAGCTAACTGTGAAGTTGACGACTGAAGAGAGGGAGAGGAGGAGCGCTGAGGCCAGCCTCAAGAACGCTCAAGACTAAGATGAGGAGCAACGTAAGAAGCTCCATTATGCTGAGATAGAGCTAGCCACGGCCAAGCAGTAGGCCACGGACTTGAAGGTGGAGCTAGAGAAGGCCAAGGAGGCTACTTAGATGGCCAAGGAAGCTGACGAGGCCTCAGAGTAGAAATCCTATGAGCTTAGGGTGTAGGAGATTGAAGCCCGCCTGGCGGAGGAGTTGGCTGAGGTCTGCAAGGAGTACTGCCAGGAAGTGTGGACTGAGGCACTCAACCTGGTAGGCATCCTTGCTGCTTCGGAGTGGTGTAAAGCTAAGAACGTCTACTATCCTCTAGACATCCGCGAAGCTCCAGTAGCACCTTTAGGCCCTGAAGCAGATGCTACCCTAGCGACAATTGTCTCTAAGCAGCCTTCTACCACCTAGGTTTCTCTCCCTCCTCCTGAGGTCTCCAAAGGGCCTGGCAAGGTTGGTGACCAAGGCCAGGGGGATAGAGATGGCCAAGGGAAAGGGGGTTGGCCAGGGTGGTTCTCGGCTAGAGGACAAGGGTAAAGGTAAGGAGGCCAAGCCCTTGCTAGAGGCCAAGGGCCCAGAGGCTGCTTCTAAGGCCAAGGACGCTGCTTCCAAGGCCATAGATGCTACTCTTAAGGCCAAAGATGCTAATCCCAAGGCAACTAACCCTCCTATTTCCTAGCCAAGCAACAAAGTGGACCCTCCTCCAGCCAAGGCCTAGCTTAGGACTTTTCCTTTTTTGTTGTTGTTGCTGCTTTTTTTTTTTGTTTTTTTTTGGTTATGTAATTTTCTTTTGTTGTGGCAATTTGCCCAGTTTAAAATGTATCTCCCTTTTTGAGAAATGAACATATATTTACTTTTTATCTTATGGTAAGTGAAACTTTGTTTTTCTCTCTTCCCCCCACTCCCCCCCCCCCCATTTTTATAATGTTTATCTCTAACTAGAAGTGGTAGGTGTTCTGTCTCTTACTGAGAGGTCATATTAATGAAGCTCCTAAGGGTGAAAACCCAAATCTTGACAAAAGGCTAACAGTAATGAATTGTCGTGAAATCAAGTAAATTGAGCCCACATAAATAGCAAGAAAAATAAAGTGTTGGTACTAAAATTTGCATAACAGAACGCTTAGCAAAAAAAAGGCGTGTCTGAGGTCCCCTATCTTGAGTGTACCTTATGAATGCGCCTTAAGGATCTTTTAATCAAAGCCCAAAGTGAGCCCTTGTATCCCCATGATGATGAATATGCTGAGGTCCCATCCTTTGTGACTTTTGTAAGGTGTTAATTTACCCAAGGCATAGGTCCGAGGGACCAAGCATGGCCGAGGTTCTGTTTAACCCTTATAGGATTTAATTGAGGCGTTAATTTACCCAAGGTGTGGCCAAGGTCCTGTTTAACATCCATATAAGTGATCAGGAATGTTAACTTACCTAGGGTATGTGGTCTGAGGAGCCAGGCATGACCAAGGTTCTGTTTAATATTCAAACAAGTAATAAGGAATATTAATTTATCCAAGGTATGTGGTTTGAGGAACCAGGCATTACCAAGATTCTATTTAATATTCAAACAAGTAATAAGGAATATTAATTTACCTAAGGTATGATGTCTGAGGAACCAGAAATGACTAAGGTTCTGTTTAATATTCAAACAAATAATAAGGAATATGTGGTTCGAGGAACCCGACATGACCAATGTTCTGTTTAATATTCAAATAAGTAATAAGGAATATTAATTTACCCAAGGTATGTGGTCCGAGGAATCAGGCATGACCAATGTTCTGTTTAATATTCGAACAAGTAATAAGGAATATTAATTTACCCAAGGTATGTGGTCTGAGGAACCAGGCATGACCAAGGTTCTGTTTAATATTCAAACAAGTAATCAGGAATATTAATTTACCCAAGGTATTTGGTCCGAGGAACCAGGCATGACCAATGTTCTATTTAATATTTAGACAAGTAATTAGGAATATTAATTTACTCAAGGTATATGGTCCGAGGAATCAGGCATGACCAATGTTCTGTTTAATATTCAGACAAGAAATGAACACAACGTATAATGTCATAAACAAAAACATTGCAGAGCTGCCTTTCATTAATAATAGTACATTCACATTTTATTTACATTCCAAGGCTGCGGTACAACATTTTCATCTAAATCTTCTAGGAAGTATGCACCTATACCAATTATTGAGGTGATACGGTATGACCCTTCCCAATTGGGCCCTAACTTCCCCCATACTGGGTTTTATGCAGTGCCCACTACCTTTCTTAATATCAAGTCCCCAGGGGTTAATGGTCTTAACTTTATGCTTGAATCATACCTCTGTTTGAGCTTCTGCTGATAGTATGCAAGTTGAACCAAGACATTTTCTCTCCGTTCTTCAACTAGAACCAGGCTCTTCTCTAGCAGGTTGTCATTATTGTTTGGAGCAAATAAGCTTGTCCTCAGCGTTGGGAATCCAATCTCTAGAGGAATTACAGTCTTGGCCCCATAAGTCATTGAAAAGGGGGTTTCCCCTGTGGTCCTATAAGGGGTGGTTTGATATGTCCAAAAGACATGTGGCAGCTCTTCCACCCACTTACCTTTTGAATCATCCAACATGTTCTTGAGTTCATTCACTATGACTTTATTGACAGCCTCGGCCTGCCCATTCTCTTGTGGATAAGCTGGAGTCGAGTACCTATTCGTGATACCCAGTTCACCACAGTACCTTTTGAATGCTTTGCTATCAAATTGAAGCCCATTTTCGGAGATGAGGGTATGGGGGATCCCAAACTGAGTAACAATATTTTTCCATAAAAATCTCTTGGCGTCCACATCTCTAATATTTGACAGGGGCTCAGCTTCAACCCACTTGGTGAAGTAATCAGTGCTGACCAATAGCCACCTCCTATTTCTTGCTGTCTTGGGGAAGGGCCCCACAATGTCTAAACCCCACTGAACAAAAGGCCAAGGGTTAGAAAAAGGATTGAGAACACCCTTAGCTGATGAATATTTGGGGCATACCTCTGACATTGACCACACTTCTTTACATAGTCTTGCGCATCCCTTTGCATATTTGGCCACTAATACCCTTAGGTGAGAGTCCTGTGAGACAGTGACCTGCCCCCTGTATGACTTCCACAAATCCCTTCGTGTAGCTCTTCTAAAAGTGGGTCCACTGCCTCAGGATGAATGCATAACAAATACAGCCTAGAAAAGGAGCGTTTGTATAACTTCTGATCCTCGGACAGCTAGAATTGAGGAGGTTTTCTTCGCACTTTATCTGCCTCCCCCTTCTCCTTAGGCAAGATGTCATCCCCAAGAAATAGCACAATAGGATCCATCCAACTAGGTCTTACCCTAATTTGGTGAATAAGGACCCTCTCCTTTCCCCTCCCAGTAGGCTTGTATAGATCTTCAACCAGGATAACCCAAGGTAAACTCTGCGCTGAGGAGGTTGCAAGAGTGGCAAGAGAGTCAGCATGCGTGTTTTTGCTCATTGGGATTTATTGTAAGGAGAAAGATTCAAGCCCTGATTGCAAGTGACTAACTTGGTTCAAATAGTCCTGCATTCTTACATCTCTAGCTTCCAGTTCTCCCTTTACTTGGCCTACGACTAATCTTAAATCTGAAAATATCTCCATTGTTCTTCCCCCCATTTTCTGAACCATAGCCATTCCCACCAACAAAGCTTTGTACTCAGCCTTGTTGTTCGTGGCCGAGAAGCCCAGCCTTAAGGATTTCTCAATGGTGATCTTCTTAGGAGATACTACAACTAGCCCCACTCCTGATCCCCTTTGATTTGCTGTGCCGTCAACGTACACCTTCCAAGATAGAAGCTCTTGTAAGGAGACCATCCCAACTGATTTTCCATCCATATTTTGCCTCTCATCACTTTCTCCTAACGAAGACTCAACAAACTCAACCACCAAATTTTCAAGGACCTGACCCTTTACGAAAGTGCAAGGCATATACTTGATATCGAAAGCTCCTGAGATCGTTCCCCACTTTGCAATCCTCCTTATGTAATCAGCTTTTTGAAGCAGCGATCAAATGGGGAGCTGGGTTAAAACCACAACGGTGTGCGCCTGGAAGCAATGTGGGAGCTTCCGTGTAGAGTGTACTACTGCCAATATAGCCTTCTCCAAGGGTAGATAGCGGACCTCTGTCTCGTGTAATGATTTGCTCACATAATAAACTGGTCTTTGTACCCTATCATTGACCTGTATTAGTACCAGGCTCATCGCATGCGAGGCTACTGCAATGTAAGCAAATAAAACCTCCTTCTCCTCAGGCTTGGACATAACAGGTGGCTGAGAAAGATATTCTTTCAACCGCTAGAAGGCCGAAGAACATTCCTCAGTCCATTCAAATCCCTTCCACTGGTGCAACAGCTGGAAGAAATGCCGGCACCTGTCTGCTGACCGAGAAATGAATCGATTCTAGGCGGTGGTCATTCTTGTCAAATTCTGGACTTCTTTGGGCTTTTGATGAGGCTGCAAATTGTTGATTGCTCTAATTTGATTAGGGTCGACCTCAATTCCATGATGGGTGACCATATAGCCCATAAATTTTCCAAAGCCGACATTGAAAGAACACTTAGAAGCATTAAGGCGTAGTTTGTGTTTCCTCAGTATTCCAAAAATATTTTTGAGGTTATTTATGTGCTCAGGCTCCACTTTAAGTTTTACCACCATATCGTCTATGTAGACTTCAATGCTTTTGCCCAGTTGTGGTTTGAACATCCTAGTCATCATTCTCTGATAAGTAGACCCCGTATTCTTCAGTACAAAGGGCATCACTTTGTAATGATAATTCCCCATGGGCATAACAAAAGAAGTCTTCTCTTGATCATCCAGAGCCAATGGTATCTGGTGATATCCTTAAAAAGCATCCAAGAAGCTCATTTGAGGATGGCCCACGGTTGCATCCACCAGCTAATCTATTCGAGGCAAAGGGAAGGGATCCTTCAGGCAAGTTTTATTTAAATCCGTAAAGTCCACATACACTCGCCACTTCCCACTCTTCTTCTTCACCACCACCATGTTGGCCAACCACTCGAGGTAAAACACCTCTTTTATGGCCCCAGCCCGCTTAAATTTGAGAACTTCTTCCTTGATAGCATTAGAATGTTCCTTGGATGAGCGCCGAGGTGGTTGCTTTTTGGGGACGACAAATGAATTGACATTTAAATGGTGGCAAATGAAGTCCGGATCCACCCCAGGGGCCTCGTAAATGCTCCATGCAAATACGTCAATATTTTTTCTAAGAAAATCTACTAGCTCTTCCTTTTCCCGAGGAGGCAGCTGAACTATGACCTGAAAGAACTTCTCCTCATCGTCGCCAATAATAACTTTTTCCAATTGCTCGCACTCTACCCTTCCTTCCACCACATCCGTGGATAACATCGGCACCTTTGATTGCTATAAACCCCACCCGACAGGGGCCGAGGGCTTCCCTCCAGCTTGATGTCTGATTGTGGCCACCAAGCATTTTCTGGCCATGGATTGGCTCCCCACCAGCTCCTCTATTTGATCCTCAGATGGATACTTCTCTTTCAAGTGTAGGGTGGAAGGAATGGCCCCTATGGCATGAAGCTAGGGTCTTGCCATAATGGCGGTGTAAGGAAAGTAGGCATCCACCACAATAAAATTCACTTCCACTACTTTTGATCCTGTTTGCACAAGTAGTTTGATTTTGCAACGACCAAAGAAAAAGCACTAGCCACATTTGCGCTATACCTCAAAAGGACTAGTCACTATTGAGGCTCTTCATAGTTATTAATAAAGCCCAGTTCAACCCAATAAATACCCGATGTGGGACTCATCACACACCCACACATATAACACAATCAATCAAATTGGGACATCACAGATTTTCCCCTTTGGGATAACAATCTTTCCTCGAAACCCACTAGAGGGGAGTTGTAACTAGTTAAGTCCTCTGGCATTAGTCACAGCCCCTTGTATAAATCAGGGTACATGATTTCTGCACCGCTGCCCTGATCTACTGGTACCCTCTTCACATTGTATCCCCCAATCCAAAGAGTAACCACTAAGGCATCATCATGTGGTTGTGAGGTTCCTACTTTATCCTCGTCGGAAAAGCTCAACGCTGGTTTGACCTCCACTCTGCTCCTTTTCGAACCAGGGGTCAAGTTCTTGGTGAATGGTCGATCTATGGACATTACCCTGGCTGGAAAAGAGCCAGTTCTCCTTGAAGCAGTGAAAATCATGCTAATTGTACCCAATGGGGGTCTTGAAGAAGCATCTCTTTGTGCTCTCGACCTAGCCTGATTGCCCTACTTAGTAGGTTGATATAGGAATTGTTTCAACTTTCTCGCCTGTACCAACTGCTCTAAATTATTCCATAAAGTCCTGCAATCCTTGGTAGTTTGCCCACGCTCCTGGTGGTATTGGCAATAAAGACTCTGGTTGCGCTTTGTGGGGTCTTCTCCCATCTTATTTGGCTACTTAAAGTATGGCTCGTTCTTAATTTTTTGTAAAACTTGGTGCACGGGCTCTCGGAACACAGCGCTAACCATTTGGGTAGCAGTCGAACTAGGGGGCCCAGCAAAATCTCTCCGAGGTCTGTTATTGTTATACCTATCTGACTTGAAATCCCTTTGCTCCTGGGGGATCACCTTAGCCTTTTTCCTTGCTGCTAGTCCTCCTCGACCCCCTTATACTCGTCAATGCGATCCATGAGCTGTCACACACTCCCAGTGGGCTTCCTTGTCAAGGATTTTCTCAAATCATGCTGGACGGGCAGGCCGACGTTACAAGTTCTTATGACCACATCATCAAAATTCTCGACAATCTCGTTGAAAATCTCGTTGAACATCTCTTAGTACTTGTCGGAATACGTTTTCAGGGTCTCTCCCTCCTGCATTGTTATAGATGACAATGAGTCCAGAGGCCGAGGAACCTTGCTGCAAGTAACAAAACTGGCCCCAAATGCTCGAGTGAGCTCCTTAAAGGAGTTGATAGAGCCTTCCCTTAGGCCGTCAAATCACCTCATCGCTACAGGCCCCAAACTGGATGGGAACACCTTGCACATCAAAGCCTTATTTTTAGAGTGTACAACCATTCTCTAGTTGAAGTGGCTCATATGTTCCATAGGGTCTGTTTTACCATTTTACATGGTGAACGTTGGCTGAGTAAATCGGCGAGGAAGCCTTCCTCTTTCAATTCTACGCATAAAAGGTGACTTCAAAATTTGGTTCAATGCCCTGTTCATAGCATCATTTCCCAGACCTTTGTGAGACGGCCTCTTGTTTCTACGCTCATGACGACGATCCTCATCATACGGGAAGGACTCGCTGGGGGGAGTCCTTGACCAAGCCTTGTAAGTGCCATCTCTGTCATCATCAGAAGGAGGGTCAGAATCTGAGGGAGTCCTTCTCCGTCACTCACGGCGCAGCCTCCTGCGCAGACAGTCAATCTCCAACTACATGCTTCTAGCATTCTCCTCATAAGAGATGTAGCCCCCACCTCGAGATTGGCTCCTGCTAGTATGTGTGGTATGCACACTAACTTCCTTGTCCTTCATTCTCTCAAGATTGAGAAAATGGTCTTGGGGTTGAGAACCAACAAACTCCTCCTGGTTTTGCCCCAAACCTACCATCGCTGAATGCTGACCCCACTAAAGCTCAAGTAATTCCCATAGACGGTGCCAATTGTAAGGGTAAGTTTTGGTTCCTAAGCCCAAACGATAGAAGAACTTAGGCCTAAAGAGCCCAACAAAATGAATTTTTAGAGAGTGGGTTGAAAAACTAGGCTTCCATGGGTTGGACGATGCTTACAATGGACCAAAGATGATAACAATGCAATGGAAAACAAAGGAAAACAAGTCTTTTACAAAGAAACTCCTCCTCGGCAAAGTCCGAGGAGAGTAGTTCTTGAATATATCATTCTAATACTTGATTACAATTTTTGTTCTTTCTGCAGGATTTTCGATCCCCCTCTCCCGAGAGAACCTCTTACATTATATAGTCCATTTTAGATGATCTTGGAACTCCATTTGTCGATCATGTAGGCCAGTACTCGAGAGCTTATCCCATCAGACACCTTCCTAAACTTTCTGTGAGATACGGCGACCAAGGTGACACTTTTTAGGGGTCTTCTCCACATAAATGCGACTAGGAGGTTTGGTAGGATGCATTAAATGTGGTGGCAGCTACCATCCCTTTAGTCACATTAGGGCTAGCCCCCTCTCCAAATCTCCTTCTCTACAACATGACCTCCTCTGGTAACGTGCCACTGACGTGGCCTTGCTGTTCGAGGGTGTAACCTCCTTGGAACTGCATTGGCCTCCTCGGCCTCAGGTATGACACGTGGCAATGCAACCTTATCAAATTTCTATTCCCCACAATATTTGTTTGAACTTTTTGCAGAACGGAATAATTCTAGGGATATTCCAAATCTTACATCCAATTTAAGAGATTTTTTTTGGCTACATTGCATGGAATGTGTGTTGTTTTTAGCAAATGGGAAGAAACGTTCACTTTTCTGTACAATTGATATGGAAAGTGGCTTATAGCAAATAGGAATGGCAATGGGTCAGGTTTTTTTATGCTCGGGCCCGACCCGTGGGTCTATACCTGTTACCCGAACCTGGCCCATTTAATAATCAGGTTTTTTTTGTTGCACCCAAACCCGGTCCGTTGGGCCTCGGCCTAAAATCACAAACCCAAAAATCAGTACAAACCTAGAATCACAAATCACAGAATATACGTGTAATTTTCTTGGCAATCATTCAATTTTCTTGCCATTCAAATGGATGCCAAGATCTAACAAACCAATCTGTACAAAAAATCCAACAAATCTCAAAAATAAAATTAGCAAATCTGAAAATCCTAACAACAAAACACCAAGAAAACCCAACAAATTTGGCTCACAAAAAAAAAAAAAAAAAAACCTAAACCCAAATTTTGCTCACAAAAACACGAAAAGAAAAAATCCCAACTCACACTGATTGTGGATCTGTAACGGGTGAGGGGTGGTTCACGGTGGATCTGTAACGGGCAAGGTGCTTAATCATTTGATTGTGGCTGGTGATAGACCTTAGACTGGCTGGCAGAGAATGATTGAGAGTGAGTGAGAGCTTGGACCGACGGAGAATGATTGGATCGACGATGAGAGCTTGGGCAGTTGGCTGGCGATGAGATTGACAGTGAGTGAGAGTGGGAGAGGAGAGCTTTGGCAGTTGGGCAGCGGTAAGATTGAGAATGAGTGAGAGTGGGAGAGGAGAGTTTGGTGCGTGAAAACTGAGCCTGAGATGAGAGTGAGAGGCGGCTATGACCTGTGAGTGTGAGTGAGGTATGATCTGAATGTTAGGGTTTATAACTATATAGATACATATATGTATGTATGTATGTATGTATGTATGTATGTATATTTGTATATGTGGGGTATTTTAGTAATTTATGATATAATTGGGTCGGGTCTGGGTTTTCAAAAAAACTCGGACTCGTTTCGGGTTTTTTTTTTTTTAAAACCCAAACCCGACCCTATTCTTTATTGGGTTGGGTAAAACCCGACCCATTAGGGTCGGGTCGGATACCCACGGGTCGGGCAGAAATTGCCATCCCTAATAGCAAAGAAAAAAAAAAAAAAGGGCAAGTGATAAATAGCCTTATAGCTTAATTATTAACATTTGCACCCCAAAATTCAAATGCTCCTATATAAGTTTATAACTATCGAATTATTAAAAGAAAAGTGGTAATTACACTTTTTTTTTTTAGGTTTGGTGGAATGACATTTCGCTCTAAATTTTGAGGGAAAAATATTTTTTTCCTTTTACATCCATTAGACTGAACTTTGTTAAATTAATATTTAAAATGTTGTGTATTAATGTGCTATTTGCTAAAGGATAGGTTTCCAAAGTAAAAAAGAGCATTTTAAATTATTAAGTATAACCTTAGCTTTTTTTTTTTTTTTTCAAAGGATTGTGGAGAAATTTGCCATTTCAACTTTTTAGTCTTTTAATACTTGACAAATTTTACATTTTTATTTTAAATTTATTAGTTATGTTTATATTAACCATGGTTAACACTTTGGTAAAGAAAATTTTATAAAAATTTAAAATATTTCATTATCCATATAACCACAAGAGGGGAGTGTTATTATCATTATTTTTTAAATTTGAAGTTGAGTTTCATTCTCTAAAATTTTAAGAAGGATAATGTATTCAAAACAAAAAATGGAAGGTGGAAATGTCATGTGTGTCAGTGTCTTTTTTTTTATTTTTTAATAAAAATTTTAAATTTAATGGGCATACGCTTTTTGAACGCTAGAAAATTTCCAAACCCGCACTTTTTTTCCATCATATATACCCCACCCCAATCTCTCTTTGTACTTTCTGTCTTCATTGGTTCCCTCTCAACTTCTCTCTTTCCCCTTTATTTTTCCCCCACTGTTTCTCTCTCAGTGACTCTTCAGTATCTCCTTTTCCTATCTTTTTTCGTTTTCACACCAATTCTCTCAAGTTTCTAGAGTTCCTCTTGTCACCAGTTCCTTTCTAGTATCTATACGAGTGTGTTTGGATCTTGGAGTGTAATACCCAGAGGAAAAAAAAAAAAAAAAGAATTATGCTAGGAACACAATCTTTGGCATAATTTTGTGCTACAACTTGCCACATAGCGAGTTGTGGTTAGTAAGAGTATGTCAGTGGGCTATGTGGAGACACACTTTTACCAATTACAACTCGCCATGTATAAAGTTATGCAAAAAATTGTCCCTAGAATGATGTGACATCAATAATTTGTCACTCGGGAAGCTTCCAAACAACAATGGCCATATGAAGTTTTCAACGCTTGAAAAAAAAATAAAAAAAGCAAGGATACACAAATTCTTTTATAATATTTTTACAAATTATTGATATAATAAATTCTTTTTAGTTTTAATTTGAGCTTATTATTAATATCATATTTTTATTTACTATAATTATTGAGGAGACTTTTTGGCTAAAAATTGCAAAAAATGAAGTTTATTATTGTTATAGGTATTGTTCAAAGTTATTTGGCAAAATGAGAAGAGAGACTGAATTTCAGCAACGGTATTGCCGAAATTGCAAGAAAAAGTAGAATGTGTCAGGGGAGAGAGAAAATTGAATTTCGGTAATGAGATTACCGAAATTCTTGTCTTGCCCTTACTCCCAAGCCTGCCTGTGAAGTACCCAAAATGCTGAAATGGAAAACCAATTGTGGCAAGTGCCTAAAATGCTGAAATGGAAAGCCAATTGTGGCAATGGCATTGCTGAAAATGGGAGGGGAAAAAAAAAAAAAAAGAATTGTGGCAACCAAGTTGCCGAAAATGGAGGGGGAAAAAAAAAAAAAGATAATACGTTCACAACATTTTTCACAACAAATTACAGGTGGTTAGTTGTTATTGGTTCAAATTTGAACCTAACACTAAGATAACTTTTTTGCTTCAATAATAACAATAAGTAACAACTTGCCATTTATGATTTGTTGTAAAAATATTGTGAAAATGTTGTGGACGTATCATTTAAAAAAAAAATCGTGGAGCCGAAATAGAAGGAAAAGAAAAAAAAAAGTGGCAATGTGGCAATGGCATTGCCGAAATAGAGGGAAAAAAAAAACAATTTTTTCCCCTCTATTTCGGCAATGCCATTGCCACATTGCCACTTTTTTTTTTTTTTTTTTTTTTTTGTTTTTGGGTTACATGATTTTTTTTTTGAAATGATACGTCTACAACATTTTCACAATATTTTTACAACAAATCATAAATGACAAGTTGTTACTTATTGTTATTATTGGGGCAAAAAAGTTATCTTAGTGTTAGGTTCAAATTTGAACCAATAACAACTAACCACCTGTAATTTGTTGTGAAAAATGTTGTGGACGTATTATCTTTTTTTTTTTCCCTCCATTTTCGGCAACTTGGTTGCCACAATTCTTTATTTTTTTTTCCTACCATTTTCGGCAATGCCATTGCCACAATTGATTTTCCATTTCAGCATTTTGGGCACTTTACGGGCAGTCTTGGGAGGAAGGGTAGGACAAGAATTTCGGTAGTCTCATTACCAAAATTCAATTTTCTCTTTCCCCTGACACATTCTACTTTTTTCTTGCAATTTCGGCAATACCATTGCCGAAATTTAGTATTTTTCTTTATTTTTTCAAATAACTTTGAACAGTATCTATAACAATAATAAACTCTATTTTTTGTAATTTTTAGCCAAAAGACTCAATTATTGAGTCCGAATTTAATAACAATGAGGTGTAAAGCCACGCGCAAAAAAGAAAAAGGAAAAAGACAAAAAAGAACAAAAGAAAAAGAAAGGAAAAGTAGCAGAAGAAATTGAGGAAAACAGAAATAGGAAAATGACGAAAATGAAGAGAAGAAAGAGAACCGAAGAAAGTTGAGAGGAGGACATTTTTGTCCAAAGATTTTGTACTCCTTACTTTTCTCGCCAAGGAAATAATGGTTTGGTGGGAAACGCCAGGGCCTTTGCTAAAGGGTATGTTTCCAAAATTAAATCCATTGTTTTTGTTTTTTTTTTTTTCAAAGGGTTGCAGAGAGATTTGTCTTTTCAAGCCAAAAGCTTGATATATATTTGCATTTTTATTTTAAATTTATTAGTTTTTTTATTAAACATAGTTGGTGTGCGTTTGCCAAGGATGAATGTGCGTTTTGCATTTTTTTGCCTGACTCATAGCACTGTTTTATGGACCAGTCAACTCTAACAAACGTAGCAATAATGTTTTATTGTGTAAATTTTTTTTAAAAAATATTTTTAGTAATAAATTTTTAATTTTTAGTAAAACAAGAAGTATCTAAACAAGCACTTAAATTTTAGTAAAATTAATTTATAAAAAATTAAAATATTTTACTACCAATATAAACAAAAAGTGACACGCATGGCATCTCACTTCTTTTTTGTTTTTTAATTACACATATTTGAGAAAATGACATCCTGATTCCTGACCCTATTTCAAAACTTACAAAAAAAAAAAAAAATGTGTGTCAGTCTTTTTTTTTTAATTTTATTTTTACGGCCCACCTATTTTTCTCACTTTCTTTCCCATCATGCATGCCAACCCACTTTTTTTAAACCTGTCTTCATTTCATTGGTTCCCTCTCAGCTAGCTCATTGACTCTCTTCTTTTTTTCCACACTAATTCTCTCTCAATCTTCAAGAGTTCATCTTCTATCTTATTGCCACCCGTTTCCTTTTTAGTATCTATACAACTGCGTGTTTGGATCTTGGGGTAAGTGCGTTAGTAACCCGTCATTTTTCTCTTTTGATTTTGTTCATATTGTAAGGAATTTTTTTTTTTTTTTTGATAAGTAAGGGATTGTTTGTTGGTCGTTGAATTTGTGATTTTGTCCATACAGTTGAAATTTTTTTTTCCCGTAACTTTGGTTTGTTTCTCTCCAAGCCACCCTTTTCTTTTCTTTTATTTTGTTTCCACGAGATGAGTTCACGCCATTGCCGCCAGCAGGCCATGGTCCTCGTCGCGTTGCCACCCTATCATCAGGGCCGGCCCTTCCCATAGGCGAGTTAGACAGTTGCCTAAGGACCCCAAGTTGAAGGGAGGCCTCAAAATTTTAGAAAATAAGGAGTAGGGAAAAAAAAAATTAGTTTCAAATAAGTAGGGAAAAAAAAAGTTTCAGGAAGCACAAAAATCTGACAGAATAGGAAAATAATTTTTTTTAATTTAAGGTGAAGCAAAATAATCTGATACAGTAAGGAAAAAAAAATTAGTTTAAGGTGATGCACAAAATTTTGATACATTCTTTTAACCAAAAAAACAAAAATTTTGATAAATCAAACATTATTATCCTTTAGACATACCAAAAATCATCCGGATAAATTACAAATTCGGTCTATCATATTAAACAAATCACAACAAATAAAATAACTCAACACCTTAAAATTTTCACCTTTCTCTCAAATTTCTGCTCTCCGCCTCTCTCTGATTCTCTTTCTCTGCAGTCTCCCCTGTTCTCAAATCTCACTTCTCATGATCTCATATGCTCTCCGGCTCTGGCAGCAAGCTTCCTCTTCCTCAGTTCGTCCGGCCTCTCTTATAGTCTTATTCTTTGATTTCTTTCTCAGCCAGTCCACCAGAGCCAGTCACGCAGTCAGCCGTTCAACATGCTTCCTTCAAGGTTTATTTATTTATTTATTTATTTTTATTTTTTATAAAGCCTGCTGTGCTGCTGCCTGCGTTTTTCTTTTTGGGTTAATGAATTATAGATAAGATTTTGGGTAAATGGGTTATAGATAAGATTAGATAGGAGTTATTATCTGCTGCTGCCGAGGATTTTGGGTTAATGGGTTATAGATAAGATTTTGGGTTAATGGGTTATTTTGTCTTTTTGTGTTATAGTCGGTAAGAATCATAAGATTGGATAGGATTTATTTTGTATTTTTTTGGCGAGTCTTATTAAGAGGTCTTATCGTATTAATAAGTTTTATTGTGTTATAGTAATGCTTAAATTTTTGTTATGGTTGTACTTAATTTTTTTTTAAATTTTAATCTTTATGCAGGTTGAAATTGTTAAAGGCGAATCTTACTTTTTATTTTTTATTTTTTTTAATCTAATAGTATAGCTCAAGCTAATTCTATTTTTTTTTGGGTACAATATATTAATACAATATATTAACCCTGTGTTTTTGGGTTTTTTATTTTTTATTTTTTATTTTTTATTTTATGCTTTCACTTTTTCACCTATTTTAGCATATTTAACATGGTTTATCTCTAACAACTAGCATTTCGTCTCTTCTCTTGCTTCTTTGGCTCTCCCTCTCTCTTAGATTTGATCTAGTTATATGGTTTCTCCCTTTTGCACTCTGATCTCATCTAGCTCATCTAGTTATATGGTTTCTCCCTTTCTTAGTTCTTATAATAGTGGGTCTGTGGTCGAATAATTTTTTAATTAATAAAGTTGAGTGATTGGGTCATAGGTAATTTATGTCTTTTTGTTTGATTAATAAATAATTGCATATGACATAAAAATTCATTGCATTATGTGAATAAATAAATTTATTGTATGGATGAATAATTAGTTGCATGAGTGATGTTAGAGATATTACAAGTTTTGTTATATGAGTCTTACAAGTTCATGCATCACCAATCAAAAAAGATAATTAATACACTAATAATATATTATTTTATTAAAGTAAAACCAATCAAATAAATTGATACAAAAATTTATAAGTTATTTTATGATAAAATTTGCGGTAACTTATAGCATTTTTCTAATTGCATAATATCACACATAATTAATTACGTAATAATGAGAAAAATTAAAAGGTTTGATTTGAGAATAATTAGTGCATTTTTTGCACACTGCCTACATTCTTGTATTATTTTTTACATTTTAACAATAATTAGTCTTTTTGCTAGAATATTATTGGATAAATAATTAGATAATTGATATAAAATTATTATTTGATTAGTAAATTAAGAGAAAATCAACTACAATATATAACCTTTTGAAAAAAAATTATTTTAATATGTGAATTTTTCAAAAGAAAATACTTAAATTATTTAAAATTCAATGCTAGTGTAGAACCATGATTTTAAAAACTGAACTGGTCAAAGAATCGTAAAATGATTGATTATCAGTTTTTAGGTCTGATCAGGATCAGACTCATGGTCGAACTAGTAATGTAATAGATAATTTAATTAATAAATATATAATTATAAAACAATAAATTAAAATATATAATAATTTTATAGCTATCAATATTTACTAAAAAAATAGATATAACATTTTAGAAGTATTTTTATGTCAAATTAAACTCAAATTAAAAGAAATTAAGATAAACAAACTATCAAATAAAAAAAGGTTTTGGTTTTAAAGATTTATGAAAACGGGTTTAAGGTTTTAACAAAACCATTATTTATTTAGAAAAAAATTAACCAATGTTAATATAATTTCACACCTAAATATTTTTCCCAAAGTTATTAGTATTTTCTCTGTATATTAAGAGGATTCAAAAAGTTAATTATTCTCTTTTTGACTTTCAAAAATACTTCTAATTTAATTAACTTAGTTTTATTCCTAAAACATAAAAATGAGGATAAAACTACAAATTGACAAAAAATAAAAACAAAAAACCTACCCTTGTTTATAAAACTACCTCATGTTCTATAAAACTTTCCACTACCTCCATTACAACCAAATAATAAAAAAAACTATCCCATGTTCTTAAAATTAAAAAAAAAACCCCAAATTCCTATCAAGAAAAAATATTTTTAAAAAAGACTTATTATATGCACAAAGTTTATATGATGAAGCTAATATTTGTTATGTAAATATTTTATGCTTGTATTGCAAAATATTGTATGCTTGTCTTACGAATGTTATTATTGTTGCTTGTATTTACGAAGTGAAAATAAAAATATGGAGTCACAAAGTGGTCTCCCACCGAACCATCAACGTGGCCAAACAACATCCAACCACGTTTATGCTAAACTTTTTTTAAAAATAATGTCTTCTCCTCTCCTTAAAAGGCTTAAACTAAGTAGATCCAGAAAAAGAAAATTGGTCCTCTCTCTGAAGAAATAGCAGTGGCAGTTTAAATTCCTCTCTCCTCGAAGCCCAGTTCGGCAATTCATCTCTCCTCACTCCTCACTCCTCACCCAAACCAAACAGAGCTGAGATGTTTCCTAATCATTTTCTGATATTGCTTCTCACACCGCCTCAAACAAATATGATATTGTCTCTCCAAATCTCCTTTTATCCCAAATCTGAGATTTTACAAAATAGAGAATAAAAACTTGCACCATCCTCGTCAAAAAGCCAAGAAGTCCAATAAAATTTTGCTCAGTGAACAAAACCGCTAAATGCCGGTTGAAGCGTCCGGGTTTCCGGTTTCACCGGTTTATCCGACTATTTCCGGTTTTTTTTTTTCACATTTTTTGATATTTCCGATTTTTAGATAGAACTGAAACAGACTTAAGTCCGATTCTTAATTAAATCAGTTGAACTGGTAGATTTAGTCTGGTTTTTAAAACCATGGTTGCAACACTGCCCAACACTAATTCCAAAAAATGTCGATATTGACTTCCAAATTATTATCAAACAAAATTTAAAAAAGTTGAATTCGTAGCAGATACGATACAACCAAATCTTCATTTATTTTCTTACAGACACAATTTGGTTATATTGACAGATCAAACATGGAAACAAAGCCTGCCTTGAGTGCAGCTGTGGTTGAAGTTCTTAAGCAAGACAATTATTTGGACCCGAGTAGCAGGTAAATTAGATCATTCAATTCGTTATAAGTCAAGTATCTCTCCCTCTCACGTGATTTTAAAAACAAGTTTTACTTCGGACAGTACGGCTTCAGTTCCTTTAGAAGAAGGCAAGCTTGACTCAAGTATTAAGCCAGGTACATATCTCTCTCTCTCTCTCTCTCTCTCTCTCTCTCTCTTAATTTCTGTGTAAAATAGGTTGTAAGATAACCAAGACGACGACAAACTTATTGGGAAAAAAAAAAGCTTGAAAGCATTCCCTAAAAAGGAGGGGGAAAATATGAAATAGGTTGTGATTGCGATACAGCCTCGAGGTCACGTTTTACGAAGAAAGTCACTCCCATCCCAAGAATTGGAAGAGACAGTGACGTGCCACAATGGAATTAAGGTCCAAATAATTCCCATTGTCACCATCTTCTTCATTGTTCTGTTCATTTGTTGTCTTCGTTTAGTACAAATCTTACAAATTACATTTTGCGCGCTGTTAATGGTTAAAACTTTGGAAGTCCTCTCCATTTCATTAGAAATAATTAGATTCTCATATATTTATTGTTATATAAACTGTTTCATTATTTAAAATTTTAAATAACATATAATAGATATAATTTAAAATTTGTACTATTTAATGTGTGAACCATGAAATTGATCCATTTTAAATGATGCAATTAATGTGATTTAATTTAGATAAATTAAATTTATTGATGTAAAAATTCAACTAATTAAAAGACAAATAATCTTATTAATTTTTCCTATATATTAAAATAACCCTATTTATTTTTCAAGTTTAACTTATTGCGATTTGTGAAACTCCCCTTCTCAAAAAAAAAAAAAAAAAACTTATTGCGAAAAGTATAATGGATGAGCTTCTGGAACATTTGAAGACAAAATAGTCGTGCCAGCTTTTGTAGTTTAGAAGGTGCAGCTTCAGTTTTGTACGTAGAGAGGTAAAAAATGTATCACATTGTCTAGCTAGGCATGCATAGATTTGAAAAGAAAACTAGTGGGTGGCTGAGGCTAACAGCCCACCTTTACTCTAAGCTGACTTGCACTATGATTTAATAAACACGAGATTATCTTGAATGAAAGAATGAAAGTTTTTTTTTTTTTTTTTTTTTTTTTTTAAGTACAGGGCCATTTTTCTCCACTAAAATTTGTTAAAATTTCTATGAAGTGTAATAAATATTGGGTGATTTAATAGTCAACATTATAGTGAAAGTATTATCTCCTGTTTAAAGGACAAATCCAACAATGCTCTTTCTATCATCCATAATTCCATATCTTTAGCCCTTTCATTACCGCTATATCCCAAAAGTTTAAATTCTTTCAAAAGTGAATAAGGCAATCTAATGTAAAGCGTAAAAAGTTCAAGTAGCAATCTTTAAATGTGTCCTAATAAGTGCTTTTAGTATCATTTTGCGACTTTCGAGGCCAATACCAAAGTGAATGTCCTTTATTGTATGTGTTAGATAACTTAGGCTTTTAACCAAACTATTTAACAATTTTAGGTTTACTTTATCTTCATCGTTATGACAGACTATAAGGATCTTTTTGGTACATGTGTTTAAAAATTGAAAATTGTTGTTTGAAAACATTTATGAAAATACGTATGGATGAAAAAGTATATGAAAATGCGTGAAATATTGTTTAAAAACCACTGTTTTAAAAATCGGACCGAATCGGCCGGTCCGACTGGTTCAATCGGGGAAACCGGTGCAGTTCGGTCCAGTTAAAAGCCTCAACAACCGGTCAAAAACCAGAAAAAACTGAGGTTGAACCGAAAATTTTGAAAAGAATGGTTTGATGCCCGGTTTGGTTTTTAAAACCATGTTAAAAACTGAAAATGTTTGCTTGAAAACAACTACCAAACACCCCCTAAGCCTAATTGCTCTTGCATACACA
This sequence comes from Castanea sativa, assembly GCF_040712315.1. Taxonomy (NCBI): domain Eukaryota; kingdom Viridiplantae; phylum Streptophyta; class Magnoliopsida; order Fagales; family Fagaceae; genus Castanea; species Castanea sativa. Next base: position 37,956,458 of record NC_134023.1, read on the forward strand.
AACCATTATTTTATATATATATATATTTATTTATTTATTGAATTATTAAAAAAAAAATTAGTTCGTTGTTTGTCAAAATTAAACCATTTACGTAAATTTTAAAAATAAAAAACAATCAATCAAGACATCTCAACTCATGTGACTTACAAAGTATGTTACATGGAAACGTATTATATGGGAGTTTGGGGTGTTTGCTCAAAACACAACTGAAAGTGCACTTTTATTTGCATTTAAAAAATGTCCTCCATCTACTCAAACTTTAATAAATAATAAATATATCTTCTAAAATTCAAGAAGTTATAGAGGACAGCTTAGGCTAAGAATTTTTATGGAGGATAGTAAGGTTGAAGGATAGCCTTAGTAGTGGAAATTAGAGCTTTTTTTACACACCTTCATGGCTTTTTCTTTTTAAGTCACCAAATCATTTTTGTCAATACTAGTTTGAGCAGATGGAGGACGTGTTTTTTTTTTTTATTGAAGAAAGACTGTTATCTGTTTTATTTCATAGAAGTAAAATCTTTAGTAAAAAAATTATGAAGGTCAAGAGAACAGACTTTATCAATACCAATAAAGGAGATGACTTTCTCGCTCTCTAGGCTAAGGCACTAAGGCATTGCCTTATCAGATGGCGTGTGAGAAAGAAGTGCCTTAAGCTTGCTAGAAAGTGTTCCTTTAGAATGTTTCTCTTGTTTCTCATTGTAAATATATGTGAACTCTTAATTCCTTTTGAGAGAATAGCTCAGGGCATCAAAGTGGAAAAACACTTCTTCCGCCAGATAAGCATTCAAAAAGCATATTTATCATATATTTGATATCTATATATTTATTTTACGCTATTCTAGTAATTATTAGTGGTATAATTTCCAAGCAAGAAACTAAGGCAAATATCTCAACCTAATTATTACCCAACGCTGGGCGTACCATTCTTGGTTTGTATCTCTCTACCTCTCTCTCTCTCTCTCTCTCTCTCTCTCTCTCTCTCTCTTTTTTTTTTTTTTTTTTTTTTCACTCTTCTTCATCTTATGCACCATTGTACATCAATAGCCTTTCTTCCATACAGCAAAGTTGTTACTTCCATTTAACATTCTTTTCTATTGTCTTGATCTCTTTGTTGGTAATATTTCTTTATTGCCTTGACCTCTTTGTGGATAACATTTCTTTACATTCTATGGGTCCTCAAACAGGAAAAAACATGTTTGATTATTGATATCCTCTAGTTGAATCATTGAGATCTTGTATACTTCCTATTTACCATACTATTTCAATAGAACTTCTTTCTAGTGATGATAATGAAAATATTTTTAGGAGTAAGAGATGTTGGTGATGGACGTGGATAGGAAAGTTCTTCCAAACTTAATTAACATGTTCTTCTCTAGGTGAAGAAAAAAAAAACAAGATATTTCCCATCTTCTTGGGTGTTACTATTTCATGTTGATTAATTGGTCCAATTACATGCAATGCCCAATTGAAGGTACAACTACATTTAGTTTAGAGTTAAGTGTAGTGCAAAATAAATTTGACATAGACAATATGGTTATGATAGGGAAAACCTTAGCAGGAATAACCCCAATGAGTGATATTTAGGTCAACACTCCTTGAATAATCCACTAACAAATATTGAGTTTACAAGTACAAGAAATATTACCTGATCCTAAAGTACCTACCTACCTACCTATAGTAGAACCTACTAACTTATCCAAGCCTGTATCTATCGTAGTTGGACTACTCTTTTTAGCAGACTTCTTCAATGCACATGAATCTACCAATGTGTGGTTGAATCTTACAACAATCCACTACAAGAAACATGACTTGTTTCATCCCACTTTTTTCAAGGGTTCACTAAAAATGATTGAAACAAACGCTAACAAACTGGTACACTAATTATACTCTGACTAATTTTATTGCAATGATCATCAAAACCCTTGAAATAAACTTAAAAACTAAATCCCCGGGTAATTACTGCCTCCAAATTTTACATTCTTCAACAAAATTCTAACACAACCCTTAATAAAAGATATCCAAATATTTCAAAACCCTCGAAATAAAGTCTCCCTCTCTCTCTCTCTCTCTCTCTCTCTCAAAAACTCAGAATTCAGAAAACCAATTTTTGAATAAAATCTTTGCTCTCTCTCTTAGAAAACCCATTTTCATTTTGTTCAACCATCCTCCCTAAAAAACTCTCTCTCTCTCTCTCGAACTTTCAAAAGCTTTCATGGAGTCCAACAACAGCAAATACACAAAGACCATCAAATTCCTCTGCATGATTGTCAGCCCTACGCGCACCTCCGTCGCGCCCTCTCTTTCGACGACGACGTCCGCGCCGGCTTCCCCGAGCCGGAGCCTGAGGTCGAAGAAGAGGATCAGGAGGAGGACGACTTCGGTTGTCCTTCAATGGATCCGGAGCCGGGCGCGTTACCGGCGAGTTGCTTGTGGGATATACTCAGGAGGTTGCCGCCGGCGGGGCTTTTGTCGGCGGCGAGAGTTTCGAAGTCGTGGAGAGAGACTTCGAAGAGGTTGTGGAAGGCGGCGGAGGAGCTCAGGCTTAGGGTTCCAGCCAGAGCTCAGGTCGGTTTCGTAGGATCGGTGTTGCAGAAATGCCCAGGGTTCGTCAGACTCTCCCTTAGAATGGAAAGGTTAGGGTTTCTGATATGAAACTCTGTCAGATCTAGGGTTTCACCGGACCGATCGGATTGTTCTAACGGACATTAAGCTTAAACAACATGAATTGCTTAAAATAATTGAACCTTAATGAATAAAACGAACTAAAAGTGCGATGTGAACTTGATCTATAAGGATCGATGTGAGAAAATGACGTCCTAGTGTTTGATCTATATAGATCGACGCGAGGAACGATGTTATACTGCTCGATCTAATAGCATTTTCAATGGGCTCTTTAATGATTCCCAAGTGTTCAATGCGTTTTTAGCTTTCTAATACTACAATGCAGTGGAAGTAAAGTAATGATGGAAAATTGAGTTTTGTTTTTTGTTTTTTTTCCTTTGAGGTTGACATATTTTTCTATAAATAAATAAGGCTTAATATGTGAATGGTCAATAAAGAATAATATTGGTACTGTGGATTTTTAATTTTCTAATATTTCTTTTGTTGTTGTTGTTGTTGCAGTGATTTGGATGCAACAATGTTAGCTTGCATTGCATTTTCATGCCCTAATCTGGAATTTATGGAGATCTTGAAATCCGATACCGCGATTAATCGGATCAATGGGTATAATTCCTGTTCTCTTTTTGTTTTTGTTTATTTTTTGGGTGAAATTATCGGGTTGTCTTGTATAATGCACAATGTGATCTACACTGCAAATCTAAAAATTAGTTTAGAAGTAACTTTATTATTATTATTGGATGGGGCTGTTATTCTCTCACATCTATTTTCATGTTTTAAATGTAGACATTACTTTTTGGCCTTTTAAAATGTGTACATCAATGCATCAATTTTGTAAAATAGTGGATGTAAAATGACTCAGAATATTTTCTCTGTTTGATATTTGGATGCAATTGTTATAGATATATTCTCCCATGTGTGTGTGTGTGTGCCCGCGCGCGTGTGTGTTATGTGCAATAGTTTACTCTATGAAGCTATTAAATTGAACTAATTTTTGTGGGTTTGGTTGCTGTGCTTTTAAATTTTCATAACAGTGTTGGATTTGTTTCTGTGCTTAGGATACCAACTGGTTAGTGTTCACTACTTTGGTTCTGTTTTACCACTTATTTTGGTTTGTGCTTAGGCCATTATTTTTGCTGCTACATGATCCATAGCATTTACCGTTTTTTTCCTCAAGCTGGCAAAACTGTTTGTATCAATTGATTGATTGATAGAGTTGATTTTATGAATTTCAAATGCAGCGATGAATTGGGTCGTTTTGTTGCGGATAAAAGATGTCTTAAAAGCCTTAAGATGGAAGGGTGTTCTAATCTAGGGGGTTTTGTTCTTTGTTCGTGAAGCCTTTCTACACTTTGGCTTTCGGATCTTTACTCACACTCTAAGATGGTGATTTTTTTTCCCTTTTCCTTTTTATTATTGCTTGAGGTGTGATCTTTCTCTAGAATTGCAATTCAATGTTTTCTTTCTCTTCTGCATTTAAGTTAATTCCTTTGTATGTGTCCATAGGTTTTTAACTGCCCAAATCTCAAGGAGATTTCCTTAGAATTTTATCGTCAAGAAAATGATAGCACTGATCTTACTACCATGGTAGATGGTTTGGGAAGGAATTGCTTAAGGTTGCAAAACATACACATTGCATCGGTTCGTCTTTCTCATTCTGTTGTGCTTGCTCTTACTGCTGCAAATCTAAGGTTTGTCACATATCCATGATTTATGACTTTAGTGTGGTATTTAGTAATTTTTTTTGACATGTCTAGAATTCTTCAGATACTTCGCTATTTAGCAACTGAAAGTCCTATTTTGACCACTGGATAGCAATAATATAAGTTGGCTGCTTCACTGTTCAGGGGATTGCGAATGCTTTCACTTGTTCTTGGATCTGAAATCACTGATGCATCTGTTGCTGCCATTGCTTCAAGCTATCCGAACTTAGAATTGCTTGACCTGAGTGGGTATGTTTTTCCTCCCAAGTACAACTGTTTTCAACCTTCCATAAGATGGTTAATTGATTGTGTTGGAATTGTTACCAAGTTAAATACTGGCTTGTACATAATTTACAAGCACTATGAAATGAATCTGTCCTAATATTAAAGAAAATACCAGAATAGGGACTTATAAGGTAAGAATTGCATGTGGGAGCCAAAACCGTTTTTTAAAATGAGCATTGCTATATCCAATTTTGATTTTATGCTCCCATGTTGAAGGTAACCATCATGACTATGGATGCAGAGTAGCATTTTTATCTTACGAATCTCAGAACTTTCATGTTTGTGTAACACTGTAAATTGCCTTAAGTTTGCCTACTGAACAAGTTGGCTTGAACCTTCATTTGTAGGCTTTGTAATAAGAGTAGAAAATGTTAAAATATATGTAAACTTCAAGATGATTGCTTCTTCACTACTCATAATGTTTGAGATTTTTTTTAATGCTATACTTCTATTTGCAGATCAAGCATTAGTGATAGTGGCATTGGAATGATCTGCAATGTGTTCCCTGAAACACTTTCAAGACTCCTCCTTGCTCTTTGTCCTAATATTACTTCAAGTAATTACCCATTTGAGGATTTTTATCTGATTTTTAGTCTTTTGTTTGGTAATCTTTGTTTTCACACTGCCTCTGTTCATTGAAGCGTTGTCTGTAATTTTCAGGTGGCATTCAGTTTGCTACAGCTCAATTGCCACTTCTTGAGCTCATGGATTGTGGCATGACCATTTGTGATCCCAATTCCCAAAATGGAATCCCTGATGAAAGCAGTGATTGGGAATTAAGAAACACTGCAAACCCTCATATTTACCAAAAGCTGATTATCAAGCATGGTCGGCTGAAGAAACTCAGTTTGTGGGGTTGTTCTGGCTTAGATGTGAGACTCTTTAAATTAAAAAGTTACTTGTGTATTCTTGTATGGTCTTCTCTTGGGCTCTTAGTTTGTGAATTTGAATGCAGGCTTTATATTTAAACTGCCCAGAACTGAATGATCTAAATCTAAACTCTTGTAAGAATTTGCATCCAGGTATGTTATTTGATGAATCATTCTTAGATAATGATCGTAATTTTTCTTTATTATCAAACAACATATAATTGATGACCATGTTTATGTATCCAGAGAGACTGTTACTTCAGTGCTCCAAATTAGAAAGTGTGCATGCATCAGGCTGTCAAGAGTTGTTGATAGGGGCCATTGAAAGTCAGGTAAGATAGAATCCAAAAACAGCTTTGTGTACAAGCTGTGTTTAATAATCAGAAAACTGAATCTTGGAAATAGATCCATCTAAATTGCATGATCAACATGATTGCAGCATTGTACTGTGTTAGTGCTAAATTCTCTGATATTTAAATGTTAGGAATCGTTGATTCATTTACTATCTAAGTTGGTAGGCAACTATAGTAAGAATAGACTAATGGCAAGCAAAGTTAACTCCTACACATGGTTGAAGTGCACAGCAAGCTGAATTTTAATTTCATGTTTACAATAAGTTTTGTAAATTCTAAGAATGAATAATGGTTCTTTTTTGGGGATATGATTATTCTTGCTGCATTCACCTTATGTTAGGCATAAATTCTGATTCTCAAGGCACAGTTTTGTTGCAATCAGGACCCAGAAAACCTTATTTCTGCGATTACAATCTCTTTTTTATTTATTTTTATAATCTTATATACTATTGAGACAAAACATTTACAAGATACAACTCTTGGTAGATTAAACCTCAGATTCTCGTCCTAACTTTTGTCTTAATTAATCTTTTAAATCCTGTTGTAGATTAAAACCATAGCATAAACTTTTATCCACGATTTGAGGAAATTGAATTTGATTTCAGCAAAGATAAAATTGTTCTTATACTTGTGTTGTTCCCTTGCATGCTTGCAGGTCAGTAATGATTCCCCTGCTGTGGAAAGTGTATTACCATGTAAACGTTTAGCTGATGGCTCCAAAAGGGTTCGGGTTCCACATTTTCTAAGTGCTCAGGTAAAGCTGAAAATAACTTGTTTAACTGCGAACATTGTTTGAATCTCTGGATTACTGACATCAAATTGGTTATGGGAAAATCCCACAGCATGCTATTGTTTAAAAAACAATAGAGATAAATTCTATACTATAGTTTATGTTCCAAATTAGTTCTTCAGTTACCTGATTGGGTGTTGGTGTTAATTATTGTAGGACAAGATGTGTTAGTAACCACATCTTATTGTTGAGAAATGCTGAAATTATTGAAGTGGATTGAAAAAAAAAAAAATGTATTTTTCAAAATTTTGTAACTTCAATTTGATATTTAAGCTTTGGTTCCTAATAGTTGCAATTGGGTGACATTTTTCTTTTGATATCTATTTGCACTAATATGCTTCTTCAATATGGTAGTTTCAACATGAATATATATATATATATATATATATATATATATATATATATATATATATATATTGTGCATGATTGTGGTTTTTTTTTTTTAAATAAAATAAAATCTTATTTTGAGGGTCAAGAGACCCCTTAAAATAACTTTATTTATCAAGGGTTGTAAATATAAATCTTTTAAACCTTGGTAAAAGGTTATTTAAGGGTCTCTTGACCCTCAAAATAAGATTAGAGCACTTGTTTTGAGGGTCACGAAGGCTCTCAAAATTTCATTTTCGACGGTATATGTTTCAAAGGTTATCAAGGGTCAGTTAGACTCTTAAAATAACTTCTTTCAAGGTTTTTTAATACTTTTTTTAGGGGTTTTGACCCTTGAAAAAAGTCTGATTTGTTGTAGTGATCCTTGATTAATTGATGTAGTTGATTTGTGCAAAGTTCTTCACAACAACATGCTCCAATACAGATGGTAGTAACTCAGTACAAAACCTTAGGCACACAAAGTCGTAACAACTTCTCAGTATGCCTGTCTCTTCAAAGTGCAATAGAAATGCAAAATTCAGCATTCTCAAGCAATTTCTTGAACAATTTTCTTCATTCTTCAACATGGATATCCAATACACTTTTGGACACTGAAAACTTCGACTCAAAATACATATAAAGTGCCTTTTAGAATGGATTTTTCAACACATGCAAATAATGACCCTAATACCATGTTATGCTCCTAAACACATGTAAGTCGAAACTATATCTTTTGTCTGCTCTAATCTTAGATCATAACTCTCAATAATTTTAAGAATTTATAAAATCATTCTTTCAGCTATGCCATTTTGATTTACCGATCTAAGGACTTTTAAAGATGACCAATACTATTTGTTTCATAAAATTCTTTAAATTCATTTTATCTAAATTTGCCCTTCTATCGAATCACAAGGTCTTAATTTCATAACTACTATTCCTATCTACAACAGTTTAGACTCTTAAAATAATTTTAAAATCCTCATAATTCTATTTTAGAAAAAAAAAAAAAAATCTTTTTGACTAAAATCATCAACGAAGAGAAGAAAAAAGTTATTTGTACAAAGCAATGATGGTTTCAGTCCGCACTCATTGGTATGAACAAGTTACAGTAGCTTAGTTGCTCACTAAAAGCTATTTCTTGATTGCTTAACAATGATACATCTTCATAAAGTTGGTCAGATTTTCAGTGGAAAACAATTCTCTCATTATCTTATTTTTTCACCATAAATTGTAAGTCCAGCAAAATTTAAATGTCATCGGCACCTTTATTAACACATTTTTTCCGTAGTCCCTAACCAACTATAATCCCTAAAGAGAATATCATAGTATTCTTTTAAAAGTTGGTTGTTAAGACCTCCCTTAAGGTCTTGGTGGTTAGCTGTTTAGGTAATGGAAACTGTTAAGACCTTCTTTAGAGGGAACTGAGCCCCCAAAGATTAAGAGGGAGAATGAGAGAATTTAGAGACTTGGAAGAGAATTCGCTGAAGTTATTTATTGCTTAACTTCCATGATTACAAGAACTAGCCTCTTATACTAAAGGCTTGGTTAGAAACAACTTCTTCTAGAGTACTAACTGTCGTAACTAACTCTTATCTTTCTCCTAACAGCTATCCAACTACTATTATAGATCATACTAGCACGTCCTAATTCAAATAAGCATGTGACCTAATTGAAATAAGCATGTGCGGATTACAATTAACCATATGCCACTACTTGCACATTAACTACATGCTGTTATTGAGCTGATACTGCTGTTGTACTACTTGCTGCTGCACTGAGCTTGCTACAACAATTACTCTACAGCAATTGTCCAATCAGTTCATTCTTGACATTTGGCCTAGACTTAAGTAATAGTTTTCAAACTGAGTATATAAATATATAATAGACATCATAAATAAAATGGCGATCTATATTTTCTAAGCAAATATGAACCTTTACTTTTTGTTTCAAAGGAACTTCATTTGAGTTATTGAAACTTTGAAAGTAACATTTTCAGTTATTGGTTCATCAAAATCTAAAAAAAGCCTTTTACTCCCACATATTTGGTTACAAGTGCCAATGTCAAAAATGACATGTATCATTCTATTCTTTCTCTACTCCTTTGTATACTAACAACAAAGTTGACTCTCTCTCTCTCTCTCTCTCTCTCTCTCTCTCTCTCTCTCTCTCTCTCTCTCTCTCTCTCTCTCTCTCTCTCTCTCTCTCTCTCTCAGGCCTTCCTGTAGTTTTTATATATATATATAACTTAGACCCCATAAAATTAATTTGGCTTTGACATTGCCTCTAGCTCTATTTGTATACTACTTAATTCATTAGTGGCATTACATTTATTCAACCTTTCACATTTATGTCGATTTGATTCCTAAGCACTAAGTCATCTTCATAATTATTGTTGTTAAATATTAGCATTGATACACCATGTTAAATATGCTAGTATAGATGCAAAAGCAAAAGTATAAAGTATAGAACACAATAACACACGATAATTATATGGTTCAGCCTAACGACCTACATCCACGGAGGAAACTCTAAAAGGCTACATCAATAACATAGTAGAATGTAGTACAAATCCTGTATTATAATGAACCATAACATGTGTATATATAGTAGATTAAATCCTAAACTAATAGACTTCTAGTATAAGTAGGAGACTTGGTTTGCACACAAAGTAGAATTAGGTTTGAGCTTATACTTATAGGCTAATATATCTCTAACACCCCCTCTCAAATTCAAGATGGAAGCTTGATGAAATCTTGAGATTTGATAAGGTTTAGAAGATTCCTTGAATGAAATTTGGCTTTGTGACGGTGGTTTGAGGAAGGCAATGGTCTTGCAGTGTTGATGCGACTTCTATCGGTGGCATGACTGTATCGGAGAGATTTGACGGCAGTAGTGGGAAGACAAAGAAGATGAACGCAGCGAAGAAACATTGAGAAAGACAAAGATTGCTCTTAATACACCGTAATGACAGAAAACCATGACCACAGGAAGGTGGCTCTAATACCATGTTAAATATTAGCATTGATACACCATGTTAAATATGCTAGTATAGATGCGAAAGCAAAAACATAAAGTATAGAATACAATAACACACGAGGATTACGTGGTTCAGCCTAACGACCTACATCCATAGAGGAAACCTTAAAAGGCTACATCAATAATATATTAGAATGTAGTACAAATCATGTGTTATAATGAACCATAACATCCACGAGGATTACGTGGTTCAGCCTAACGGCCTACATCCACAAAGGAAATCCTAAAAAGCTACATCAATAATATATTAGAATGTAGTACAAATCCTGTGTTATAATGAACCATAACATGTGTATATATAGTAGACTAAATCTTAGACTAATAGACTTTTAGTACAAGTAAGAGACTTGGCTTGCACACAAAGTAGAATTAGGCTTGGGCTTATACTAATGGGGTAATATATCTCTAACAATTATGTTAATAAGAATCATATTTAATCTCTTATAGATTTTTCCCTCAAGTTTCACCATACTTTATAGGGATGTTTTAGGCTCATATTGCACTTGCTTTGACATGGTATGGCTCTTGTCTGTACTAAATCCAATATCTCTAGGTATTTAATTAATATTGAAATTCAGAATCAACAAAAAGTATCAACTGATAGTTGACATGTAGATGTCAGAATGGTTTCGTTTCATTTCATTCTGTGAAAAAATAAATAATTCTCTGAAAAAATAAATAAATAATCAAATAAATTTGGCAGGAGAAAGTGACAAAAAGGGAAACATTGATGATGGCGTTGAGGTTTATATGGACTTATGCAAATTTTTGCAAATTGGTGATTGGAATGCTGCCAAGGAGTTCCTTAATCGCCGTCCGCATGCAATAAGTGCAAAAATCACAGTTACGGGCAAGACCGCACTTTATGTTGCAGCTGAAGCTGGACATGAGCATATAGTGGAGGAGATGGTAAAGCAAATGCCTGAAGAAAATTTGGAAATACAAGATATTTATGGTTACACAGCTCTAACTCGGGCAGCTTATAATGGAAACTACCGTATAGCAGAATGCTTGCTTGGAAAGAATGAGCGCTTGATCAGTATTGGAGATCAAAGGGAAGATATTCCAGTTGTTCTGGCTCTTTACAACGGGCATTTAAAATTGGCTCGTTATCTCTATTTGCGCACTCCGCTAGATATTCTAGAGCGAGAAAATGGCACCATCGGGGCTACAGTTGTTTGCGAGGCAATATATAACAAAGCTTTGGGTCAGAATTAACTCTTCGTCTTAACTATCCATTGAGTATTATTTCCTACTTGAAATTTTTGCAATATAATTCTGTATGATTGATTAATTTCTCTGTCCATATGGTACAACACAATAGATATTGCTTTGGATTTAGTCAACCGTTGTCCGCGTTTGGTTATTGCTCTAGCCAGATATGGTGACTCCCCTTTTTATGCACTGGCTTGTATGCCTGATTATTTCATACGCGGAAATCGGCTCGTATTTTGGAAATGATGGATCTATTCCGGTTAGTGACATCCATTTTACTCTTCACTCTTGTCTTTCGTTGACTTGTTTTAGTATTATGCAAATAATGGATGAACTTAATTATATAAATGTGAATTATGTGATGATATCCCTTAAAAAAATCAATGAAAAAGGGGGCTCTTGAGGGCCAAACCCATATCCTTCGTTTGTAGATCCAATATAGCCCAAAAGAGAAGAGAAGAGAAGCTGCAAGGCTCTAAGCATTACAAGAGGCGCATTTGACATATGGATTTAATTTTATTAAGGATTTTTTAGGTAACATCCTGCAATAAGAGTTTTTGTTTTTTTAAGAGGGGGAGGGGGAGGGGGGGGGGGGTGCTTAATTGTATCATCCAATAATGGGTTGAAATTTGGAATATCATATTTTTTCATTCTTTCATATCTAAATTTACAAATTTTATGACTTTTTTTTTTCCCTCTCTCTTTTCATATTGTGATAGTTATAATAGGAAATGATAGATTTGAACTTCAGATACCTCTATTAGAAATATAAAGAGGTGTTGTCAAGTGTTTTGTAGCTTAACTAGCTTTCACCTAGATACACCAAGGTTCAAACCTCCCCTCTCTTGTTGTAGCTATCAAATTTTTATTAAAAAAAAACATAAATAGGTGTCCATTTACAAAAATCTTGACAGTTAAACAAACATATCAATAGGTTGTAACACCCAACATTATTAATACTACATCGGGTAACACATGTAGTGGTACTAGATTTTACGTTGATAACTTGATCTCTTCAATAGCATTGGAAATGAAAAATAAGTATATCAAAATATGAATTTTGACATGCTTATGGAAGAAAACATGCAAGAGTTAGAAATATTAAGAGGATTTTTTGTAAGAAATTATTTCTATAAGAGACTATTTCTACAGTTGGTAATTGCGTGGGTCTATTTTTGAAATAGATAATCCTTATTTAATATTTTAGGAATGACCATTTGAACTAAAGGACCCTTGGCATATAATCAGTCATATTTTAAATTCGTTAGAATTCTTAGAAAATCATTACGGTTAAAGGAATTCAAGTGAAATGACGTCATTTTCATTATTGTAGTATACATATGCTTATGCGAAGTACTGGATAACTTATATGAAAGCTCTAGAAAATATTTTAATAAAATATTTGAAATTAAAAATATAAATAGATAATAGAATTATAAGGTTTAAAATATATTTTTTCCAAATTATTTAAATAATATATTGTGTAAGTTTAGCTTTTATCAAAACCAAGAATTATTGTAGATTATAATTTATAATTAATGGTGAAGCTTCTTTAAAATTCTTTATAGATTTTGATAGTTAAATTTTAATTGGAGTCATTAGTTTTTTTAATTTCTTCAAATTTAAGTGGAATTTAATTTATAAAAATCTATCTTAATAATTTTAATTTTATAGTGCGGTATATTGAGAATGCACGTTCTACAAAAGATAATACTTAAGTCAAGTTGCATAAGCACAATGCCCAATTTTTATTATTAATACAAAAAATTATTATAAATGATCAATATAAATTAAAATAAATAATGATTTTTTTAGATATATAGAATATTTTTATAATAGAATTTTAATAAGAAAAGCATTTCTAAACCTCTTAAAGCTTTGATTATAGAGTTTATATAATTTTAATGTGCTATAGTGTGTCCACACAGTGAAAGTATATTTTATGATGTGTAACACTTACATCAAACCAAAATCATATTGCACAAGAATAATGTCTATGACCCAAATTAAATCAATGTTGAAAAAAAAAAACTTCTACTCATAAAATTCTAATAATTTACTATTTTTAGACATGAAAAATAAAGTGACAGAAAATGTGAGCTAGCACATACAAAATATAACTAAGATTTATTATAAATTATCTTGTTTATGTCTTAACCTTGTAATTATATTACTTAACAAAAATTTGGATATATATATATATATATATATATTGCTTAAAAAGTTGATTCTCAAAATAATAATAATAATAATAATAATATTCACTTAGACAGTTATATTAATATGTCCGTTTGAATTGCTTATTCCTAGTAACTTATTTTCATAATATTTATCAAAAGGTATAATTTTTGGTAACTTTTAAATTAAATGTGTTGTAAAAGGTTAAGGCTACTTTTAGCACCAGCTTTTTATTGATTTTTTGCTGAAACTTAATTATTTTCTGTTTGTGGGCCCATGCAAGTCCCACAAAAAACCCAAGCTTATTTTGGTTCAAGTTTTGGATTCCATGTTATATGTATTCTACTGCAAAATTTTAGTTAAAAATTAGCTACAATCAACTATCTATGGGTCCCATTTTATAATTTTTGCTCAACATACCAAGTCTTCTTTTGCTTATTGTGGGTCTAGTGTTCCACATTACTTCTTTTGCTATAGTACTTTTAGCAAAAAATCAATCAGCATTTATTTATTTATTTTTTAGTTTTTAGCTTTTAGTTATAGTACTTTCAGCAAAAATCTTTCAACATCAATATTTGTTCTTTTAGGTTTTAGCTTTTAGCTACAAAATTTTCAGCAAAAATCTTTTAACAAAAAGTTAGATAAGTTGTTATTATAAAACAGACACTAAAAACTTCTTTATTTCAAAAAAAGATAAAAGTTAGATTATTTGCGAAAAAATTGAGAAAAAAAATAGTGTCTATATTTGCCCATATACGCAATTGGGTAACGTCATTGGACTGTATTAATTTTAACTGGTTTTAAGAGATGTTTGTCTTATCTATAAATTTATTGAATTAGTTCTGTACCAAAAACAATTCCAACAGTACATGTTAAAATGGGTAATGTCTGGGTCAAAAGTCAAATCGTTTTGACTTGTACCTACTTATATTTCCAAAAAAGACAATTAGGATTTAAACTTCATTCCAAACTATTAAATTATACAAAAACAAATAAAAATTAAACATAAAATGGGTAACACCCCACAAAAGTTAATGGGATGTTCCTACTTGTACCACAACAATAATGTAAGTCCCTTACTTAAAGATTTTAATATTTTTTACGGTATTACTTATGTTTCCAAATTTCCAATATTTAAAGTGTGTCAATCAATTTTTTCAAAAAATCATTTCCCATTAATCCAATCCGTAGTTTTCTGGATTCTATATGTGTTGCCCTTTGAATGTCACTAGTAATCTAAGATAAGGGTTAAATTTGTTGTACACAAACTCAAGTCATGATTCTTGTTAATTTTGGGGGTTTATAAAACTGTGTAAAATAGTTTGTATGTAATAAACATTACTCCTAGATAAGGCCAAATTGCAATAGTTAGTGAAGCTTGAATGATATAACTGTGCACGTGTGTGTGTGTGTGTGTTTCCAGGTATTCATATTCAACCGGGTGGTCCCATCAATGATATTCGTTTGAACATTCAAAAACTTGCGAGAAACGGAAGCCGAAGCAATGGTAAAGAAATTATTGGGTCAGGTATGTCACTATACAAAGTTCATTTTCTCAAGATCTGGGTTGTAAGAGCATTCATAGTAGTAGTGCTAAAACAGCTAAAAAAACTATTTTTGCACCCAATACACTAAAATTACCCACAACATCAGAGATATTATACTTAAAAATTTTTAACTCTCATCTACAGTAAACTGCCATCTTTGGCAACTGACTGTAACTAGAATTTAAACACAAATAATGTTGTTTATTTGGTTCATGCGTGCTACTGCTTTCTCCTATCTTTCCTCTCTTTTTGCTTCTCCTTTGTTTCTAATTTTCTATCACCTATGCCTTCATGCCCAACCTCTCCTCTTCTCCCTCTTGATTGAAATCAACTTTCTCACTATATCTTGTCCCTCTCTCCTCTCTTGGGTTTGCTTGTGGCAGTTGTGTTGGGTTCTGATCGGATTTACGGTGGTCCGATGTGTGCTTCGATGGTCCGATTTGATTTATGGTGGTTTGATATGTGCTTTGGTGGGGCTTTGTGGGTCTAATTGATTTTCGTTTTTGTTTTTCTTTTCCCGGATAATGGTGGTGATGCGGTTGTGAATTTGTGATTTGGTTGTGATTTTGGTGGTTAGGGTTGTGGTTCTAGGTGGTGGTGACAGTGGCAGTGGCAGTGGTTGTTGTGGCTATGGTGGTGGTTGAACCGGTTTTGTGTCTAATGAATTGTGGTTTTTTTTTTTTTTTTTGGTTTTCGGTGGTGGTGACTAGTGGTGGCTAGCGGTGGGTGTGGTTGTGGGTTTGCTAGGTTGAGAGCATTTGTTCATCCCAACCATTTTGTATGAGAGTGAGAGACTTGGTCTAGACTCTAGAGAAACAAATCTCTTCATCCTCTTTTCTCATTTTCTCTCACAAAGGACATATCCTTGAGAGAAATTTGTAACCTTCACCTCCATTACTAAACCTTGAGTGTTGTGAGTTTCTTGAAGGGCTAGAAACTTAGTGAAGGCAAATCAAATCCAAATCCTTTTGTTGTTTTTTGTTGGCGGCTCAATGATGGTGACTCCAATAAGCTAAATGAAGAAAAGACTCGGTGAAGTTGGTTGCTAGCTAGAACTTGCATGACTCAAGTACACATGAAGATATACTCGGTGTAGTTATTAAGAAACTTCCCCATCTCTACAAGCTTACCCACAAAATTACAAGTAAAAAAGGGAAGAGGCTTTTTTTTTTTTTTTTTTGTGGTGGGTCTCTTAGAGAGGGGGAAAAGAATTTTTTCAGAATTTCTAGGGTATTTTTCTTAGAATTTTTCCACTCTTTCTTTATTTTTTCCTATTTTTCTCTCTTTTTCTCCCTATTTTTTCTCAAAAATGAGGGAGTATTTATCGGGGGATGAGGGAAATGGTGGGCTAGCTAGGTGTAGCATGTTACACCTAAGCTAGGATGATATGTTGTCAACATAGTAGATTTCATTAGGGATTTTCTTTTCCTTCATCATCCAATCGTCATTTACAATTTTCTTTAGAGTGAAATTGTTTTAAGAGAAAGCCAAGTGGTGGTTGATTGAGCAAGAGTTTAAAAATTAGACTTTTATTTAGAAAAGAAAAAGAAAAGAGTGGACATTGGAGACTAGGAGAAGAGAAACAATATTGGGCTTGAGAATAATGAGCAAAGAGAGTGGAATTTGGCTTGGAATGAGAGCTACCACCACCACGTCCACAATTGAGCCTTTTCTTAAGGAATTATCTAATGATCAAAACTAAGGACAATGCTAATGATGATTAGCTGAATTTGCCATCTCTTTCTCTCTCAAAGTTTCTTTGAAACGGTGGTTTTAGTGGGAAAATGTGCCAATGTGGAAAAGTCCATCTCCCGCTTTCTCTCTTACTTGGGTTTGTTCTTGGTTTTCACACACTTAAACTTTTGATCTTCATATATTCATCTTTTTATTTATTTTTATGTTTATAATGGTAAACTAACGAGTTGGATTATGGAGGACTAACAAAAGTAATCTTAGATAGGTAAAGTGATGAAGTCCAAACCACAAATAGGCACTATTAAAATGAGTCTAACCACAAGTTGGTTTACTATAATAACATTTTTTTTCTTTTTCTTTTTCCCAAAGGTGAAGGATGACAGTGAATAGTGGCTGTTGTGTGTAAACAGAGAGAAAAACAATTAAAAAAATGTGAAAATACCATTTTAGTCTTTATATTTTGACCTTATTCCCATTTTGGTCCATACTTTTTAATTTTACAACATTTAGTCTCCAAAATCAAAACGTGATCTTGTTTTAGTCTCTACAGTCATCTCACTAACGGAAATTGTTTATGTGATAGACAGAGTACACTGTTGGCACAGTAAATACAGACGTGGCCATTAAAATATTGTTTAAAAAAATTTATTTGGCATTTTAAAAATTCAATGTCTACAATTTAATTTAAGAAACGTGAAATAAAAAACTTCTAATTTATTAGTTTTAATTTAAATTGAATTTTTTTTTTCAGTTGTAAAGATTAGGTAAAAATTGGTTGCAGTAACTTTCACAAGTTTTCTTAAGCTTTCTTGGTAACCAAACACATTATTAGAACTCAAGCTCATATTAACATCCAGTCAAAAATTTGACCCAACACATATTTTTTAAGCTCTCTCTCTACAAAATTCTCCAAGCTCTCTATTTCTCTCTACAGGCTGATTGAAGGTGAGTTCTCTCTCTCTCTCTAAATCCATGGCCAAAAATCCTACTCTCTCTCTCTAAACCTATGGCCGAAAACCCAACTTTCTCTATATAAATCCAAGGTTGAAACCAACTGTGGCTTTCTCTCTAAACCCATGGACTAAATTGGTGGTGGCTTTCGAACTTGGGGTTGGAGGTGGTGTGGGTTGTCGTGTTTAAGGTTGTGTGGTTGTGTGGCTATTTGTGGTTTCTAATCTGAGGTTTTGTTCATTAATTTGAGATTTGAATTTTGTGTTTGGTTTCTTAGAAAATGTAGGAAAATATGGATTAGGTTTTATATTTGGCTGTGCATGGAGGCTGAAAATCTGGGTTTGAGTTTTGTATTTTTGTCTTTGGTTTCAAAGCATAAGAAAATCTTGTTGAATGTCTTTGTGCTTTGTAAATTTTCGTGGGCATTTTTTGTATTTTGTAAATCTAAGTAATTTTATGAGTTTGATTGCTAAGAAAATGCCAGAAAAGAAAAGAAAATCTAGATTTTTTTTAAAAAACTTTATGGGCAAGGTTAGTTGGGGAAGAAAATGAAGAACCTGATATACCGGGAAGAACACATATTCTAAGTTCTTGGGGGAAAAAAGAAAGAAAAATAAACTAATTTCATTCTTTTCTTTTCTTTTTTTAAAAAATAGAAATTATTATTATTATTTTTATCTGATGTGGCTTTTTTTTTATAATTAAATTGTTAACGAGGAATTTATAAAATTCTAAATAAAATGTTTTAAATATTATTTTAATTTTCACATTAGAATTTACTGTGCCAACAGTGAACCTTGTCTATTGTGTAGATAATTTCTGTTAGTGAGATGATGGTATGTACCAAAACGAGATCGTTTTTAATTTTATTTTAGTGACTAAATGCGGTAAAATTAAAAAGTGGGGACCAAAATGGGAATAAAGTCAAAATGTAAGGATCAAAAAGGTATTTCTGCCTTTTAAAAAATTATATTTAAATGAAATAGAGTATATGATAGAAATTAGATAATGTGGGTGTTTTGAAAAATGGTTAGCTGAAATAGTAAAAATAAGTTTTTATTCTAAAATAAACAGTAAGTTTTGCATAAAATATTGTAAATGCTAACAAAATGTTTATTTAGGTGATGTGTCGAGAAGTCAACATGAGATTTTTTGGGGTTTCATTCCCTAAATTGGTCTCTTATCCTAGTTTAGGGAGACCAATGTGAATGCTAATATTCAAATTTTGTGAATTCCTTTTTTCATCCGTGATTCCCTTTCGTCAAAGAAAACTACAGTGAAAGCATTTCATAACAATGTGAGAATACAGGATGGAAAATATTGAAATTTAAATTTTAGTACTTAATTTGAAATTAAGATTAAAATTTAAGGTTTTACATATATAATGCTTACCTCATCTGTTCTTTTTATAGTATGTAATAATTTTCAAATACACAATTAAGCGAGGTTTTTACATTGCAGGGATATATTCATTGAGCTGGCTATTTTCAAATCTCCGATCTCTCTTGGGTATTGTATTTTACAACTCAATTTATTATATTTCCTTAAGTTCAATAAATTAGATTATATAATTAAATTCACATTAAAAAATTGGTATCTAAGTTTTTCACATTAAGTGTTTGACAATTCATATAATCACATCAACTAAGAATTGTTTTGCATCTGTAGGTTTTACTTTTGAAAACCCCACGAAGGGGAAACAACTTGTCTGTCTCTTAGACAAACCATCTTTTCCCTAGTTTTTGGTGGAATCTTTATTGTTTATTTTTTCTCTTACTTTTTTGTCTACGCACGCTATCGACGACCTTCAAGGGATATGGGCGAAGTTGTCGCTCAATATAAAGGAAACCCAGACAGTAAACCTTTCTACATTGTGGAAAATAGTAGGGTTTTTGTGTCTAAGTTCTTTACCAACAAAGGATAAATCTGGAAGCTATTACGAGAACGCAAAAGATCATATGGAGGTCTGGGGGAAGTTTTGATATACACGACCTTGGGAACAATATAGTTATGCTTTATATTTGATGATGAAGATGACCCAAAGCGTATATTGATGCAGGGACCATGGTCTTTCAATAAATACAGTGGCTTGTTTCATCTAGGTGAAGCTGCAATAGTGGAGGATACTAGGTTTGATACAGCATCCTTTTGGGTACAAATTCGTGGGCTACATATTAGATGTATGACAAGGGAGAATGTTGAGGCCATTGGAAGCACTCTGGGACGAACCACCGTGTAAAGGTCGAGTAGTGAATATGGAAGGTCCTAAACCACAATGGATCTTGTTTAAATACGTATGAATGCGTTTTTTCTGCAATTGGTGTGAGATCATGAACCATGATGAGAAGGACTGAAGCTGTGGGTGAGTAGTTTAGGTACTTTACAGAAGGAAGAACAACAATATGGGACTTGGATGCGTGCCCATAGAGAGGTTTCAAGTACACCATGTTGTGAAGAATAAGAAAGATTACAATCGAGAAACATCTGAATCTCACTGTACATGCAAGTTAGATTATCAAACTTATAAAGAAAGTGAGCTACAGGTCTAATAGTACATTTAAGTGTAAAAGTTCATGAACAATAAAAATGGGAAATTTAACACTTTAACATCTAAAGATTGTAAAGGCAGAACAATGAAAGTAAATATAGGAAGAACTGAAACTATGGGTAAGTAGTCTAGGTACTTTATAGACGGAAGAACAACAATATGGGGCTTGGATGCGTGCCACCATAGAGAGGTTTCAAGTACACCATGTTGTGAAGAATAAGGAAGATTACAATCGAGAAACATCTGAATCTCACTGTACATGCAAGTTAGATTGTCAAACTTGTAAAGAAAGTGAGCTATAGTTCTAACAATACATTTAAGTGTAAAAGCTCATGAACAATAAAAATGGGAAATTTAACACTTTAACATCTAATGATTGTAAAGGCAGAACAAGGAAAGTAAAGAAGGCGTGTGACATACGTGGAAAACCCTTAGGGAGGGATGAAAAACCACGGTGAGTGAAGGACAGAATATTATTCACTCTTTAAGGCTTTCTATAATGTGAAAGTTTAAGGTTTTACACATGGTGATGTTCTTCCCAAAAAGCCTATCTTTTCCTCACTTTCCTACCTAGATTTCTACCTCTCTCTATCTTTCTGTCTCTTGTCCTAATTGCTCAACAACATGTTCCTCTTATAGTATGAGGAATGTTGTTAGGTACATAAAAACAGGTGTCAAGCTCTCATTCCTCCGTTTAAACCTTAATACAGCTACTGTACTATACTATGGCTAGAGGAGAGAGAAAATTTGCCGATGTTAGGGTAGTGGGATAAAGGGTGGCTCTGCTACACCGTGAGGGACAAGTAGTAGACAAAGGAAAGGGACATCAGAAAGGTCAGGAGTGATACACGCATCCTCAGTAGTGGTCCAACACAGCTTTAGCCAATGAGGAGTGTTCTACAACCTTTGACTATAGGAAGTTGCTACCTCCCTTTTACACTGGTACTGGGTGTCTGTGCCTGGCACGTACTTCACTGTCCCAAGGGTAACCACGCCATTGGCATGAGCCTTGGATACCTTTTCTTTGCTAACGTCCCATTTTTTATTCCTTACAGCTTGTCCAAGTGAAGAGTCTGGATTCAGCCACGTCAATACTCATGTTTGCCTTGGCTAGTGTACTATACACTCACCAACACACGCTGTTGTCGACAATTCCACTCTTGGATGGAAGTAATAAAGTCGGAACACAAGCTAGAGTCCCTAGTAAAACACAGATAGTAAACTTTATGAAGAAATAGAGCCACCAAATGTCCAAAAAAACAGAGAAATTCTAAAAAATTCAACTCTTTTTCGGGCCCACCTCAAGGAAATTGATGTGGACCTGGCTAACTCCCATCTGATTGGCCATGAAACCTCTAGGGATAATGCGAGAGGAAAGGAGAGGGACTCTACTATAAATGAAACTGGTAAAGTTTTGGAAAGCCAAGGGGAAAATATTGGTATGTTGGCAAGCATAAATGAAGGTTTTTTCCAATTTCAAACACGTCCAGGAAATAAGAAAAGGAATACGGACCTACAAGTGGAGGGTGGGGTGACTAGTGAATGAGAATTTGGTTCTGGGCATGTTAAGATAGTGCTAATGGATATGAATAAGGATATCTCTACTTTAGACCAATAGAAAGGGAAGTGGAAGTGGTTGGGTCCAGCCAAACAACAATAGGATACAATGGAAGTTGAGATTGAGGGCCCGATGTAGAAGGGGAAATTGAAAATAGATGGTGCATTGAAGGAAATAGATCTGGTTAAAAGGCAAAAGATAGAGGAGGAAAAAAGGTTTTGGGCAAGCTAATGCCTCAACATTTAGGATCGGTCATGGCTGTTGTGCAGCATCGCCGGGTCCAATGAGTATCTTAATTTGGAACTGTCGGGGACTTGGGAATCCCTGGATAGTTGGGGCTCTTAAATGAGCTCTGCATGATGAAGCTCCCAAACTCGTCTTCCTCATAAAGATGAAGCTACCACAAGGAAGGATGAATTTTTTGAAACATGAGTTACACTCAGGGTTTAGCAGTTTCTAGTGATGGGGCGAGTGAAGGCCTAACTTTACTTTGGAAATCGGAGTTGAAGGTGGATGTTTAAGGTTTTTCACATTGGTATATTGATGCATTAATTGACTATGATAACAGTGATGAGGTATGGAGGTTTATAGGGTTTTATGGTCATCCTGAGACCAACAAAAGGGAGGAAACATGGACTTTGCTTATGTCCCTCAAACACAATAATCAAATCCCTTGGTTGTGCATTGTAGACTTTAATAAGATTACTAGTAATTCTAAGAAGGTAGGCGGCAATATTAGACCAGCTAGACAGATGGATAGATTTCATAGGGTCATACATCACTGTGCTTTGCAGGATTTGGGCTTTGTTAGGCCCTATTCACGTGGTCAAAAAATAATGGTGAGGAGGGGCGGATTAGGGTTAGGGTAGACCGAGCTTTAGAAAATAATAAATGGCAAGCTAAATTTCAGGGAGCTACTTTACACCATATTTCTATGTCCACATCCGATCGCTCTCGCTTTACAGTTTCCACATATCAGATTCCAACCTCAAGGTGGTGTGAAATTGCTTAGATTTGAAGCAATGTAGTTTCGAGATCCACGATGTGATGAAGTGGTTCAAGAAGCTTGGCAGGAGGGTCTGTATAGACCAGGTGGTTGCAAATTTTTAAATTGCCTAGATAGTTGCTTAAATTACCTAAATAGTTGCAAGGATAGGCTTGTGTCATGGAATAAAATGGAGTCCTTGTTGGGCGTAAGATTGTGGGTTTACAAAAATAGCTACAGAGTTTGGAACTTCAGACTAGAGGTAATGACAGTAGAGAGCAAATTGAGGAAGTCCGTCGTGCATTGAATAGTTGGTTGGATAAGGAATCAGTGATGTGGAATCAACGATGAAGAAATATGTGGCTGATGGGGGGTGATCGAAACACTAGTTTTTTTCATGCAAAAGCTTCTAATAGACATCAAAGAAATTGTATCGAGGGAATGTGTGATACTAATAGTATTTGGCAGGAAGAGGATCATCAGGTTGAGACTATTATGGTTGATTATTTTTCTAATATTTTTAAATCTAATGGAATAACGATGTTTCGATAGTTGTGGAGGCCGTCCAACCCATGGTGATTAAGAGTATGAACAGGGGGTTAGTCCAAGAATTTCAAGCTGCTGAGGTGGTCAAGGCTTTGAAGCAAATGCATCCTAAGAAATGTCCAAGCCCTGATGGTATGCCCCCTCTTTTTTATCAACACTATTGGTCTTTAGTTGGTAATTGTGTTACTCATACTGTCCTTGATTTTTTGAACCATGGTATTATTCCCCCAAAATTTAATTAAACTCATGTAGTGCTCATCCCAAACATAAAAAACCGAACAAAAATCACCTAATATAGACCCATCAGTCTCAGTAATGTTGTCTCTAGGATAACTTCTAAGGTTTTGGCCCCAGGGCCACATTATCCCTTCATGGGGTTTGCACCAAGAGGACCCTCTCTCCGTATTTATTTCTGATATGTGCAGAGGGTTTATCAGCTCTTCTTAAGAAAATAGTGGATGATAGTTTATTGAAAGGATTAGTTGCATGTCAATGGGGTCTTAAAATATCACACATTTTCTTTGCTAATGATAGCCTTATTTTTTTGTTGAGCCACAAAGGAAGAATGCCCCAACTTACAGAGAGTTTTAGAAACCTACAAACAAGCTTCTAGCCAATAGTTAAATCGGGAAAAGACTTCCTTATTTTTCAATAGCAATACACCACAGGACATTCAAGACTACATCAAAGATTGTTTTGGCGCAGAAGTAATATGTTAGCATGCGACTTATCTAGGTCTTCCTTCTCTAGTGGGAAAATCAAAGTGCAACACCTTTCGACAACTAAAAGAGAGGTTGGATAATAAACTGTCGGGTGGAAAGAGAAGATTTTATTGCATGTGGGGAAGGAGATTTTTATCAAGGCAGTGGCCTAAGCAATACCTATGTACACTATGATTGTTTTTAAAATTTCGAATACTCTATGTGATGAGATGACGAGCATGGTTCAAAATTTTTGGTGGGGGCATTTGGATGGAAAAACTAAGATGGCATAACTTAGTTGGGATAAAGTTTGTACACTGAAGGAGGTGGGTGGCTTAGGCTTTTGAGATCTTAAAGCTTTTAATCTTGCACTTTTAGCCAGACAAGGGTGGTAACTTCAAACAAATACGTCATCACTGGTCCATAGAGTTTTAAAAGCTCGCTATTTCCCTGACAGTGACTTCCTTGGGGCTGCACTGGGATCTCAACCTTCTTTTGCTTGGAGGAGCATAATGGCAGCGCAAAAAATTGTCAAACAAGGCTGTAGATGGCAGGTGGGAAATGGAGCATCGGTTGGCATTTGGATTGATAAATTGTTACCTAAACCATCCACTTTCAAAGTGATCTCTCCGCCAAATAATACCTTTGAACTTTCTAGAGTTAGTGACCTCATTGATCCCTTGAAGTGTGAATGGCAAACAGATTTGGTGAGGAAAGTTTTTCACCCACCCAATGTTCAATCCATTCTAAGCGTATTTTTAAGTTCTTGTTTGCCATGGGACCAGCTAGTGTGGGCATACACTCCAAAAGGGAAATTCACGGTTTGCAGTGCGTATAAAATTGCTTAGGATGAAGCCATGAATAGCGAGGTGGGTGAACCTTCAAATGGTGATATACACAGAAAATTCTGGAGAAAATTTTGGAGCTTTAACATGCCGAATAAAGTGAATTCTTCTGCCTGGAAAGCGTGCCGAAATATACTTCCCACAAAAGCAAACTTATGCAGTGTATGTGAAGCTTGTGGTTTGTGGATTGGGTATAAAATCTAGTGGACATATTCTCTGGGAATGCAAGAATGCTCGTGCAGTGTGGCTACTTTCAAGAATTAGTTTTGATACACAAGGGGTACGATATTTGGAGTTCATGGATTTAGTGTGGTATTTGATCTTTGTCCAGCATGTTGGCAATGACATTTTGGAGATGCTTCTCATGATAGCTTAGCGCATGTGGTTAATAGAAATGTTGTAAGACACTGTCACTGTCGACAATCTGCAGAAGAGGTGGTCTAGTTAGCTTAATTTTCACTAAATGAATTTCAAACAACAAACCATACTATTTCACAGGTAATGGACAACTCGGATGATCCATGGACATTGCCTCTAGCTCTGAATTATAAGGTTAATGTGGACGATGCTGTTTTCGCTCAGAGTCAATAGGTTGGTGTTGGGGTGGTGATTAATGACCATGCTGGGAGGGTTATGGTTGCACTAAGCAAAATAGTCCACCAGCCACTGGGACCATTAGAGATAAAGGCCAAGGCAATGGAGGAGGGAGTTACTTTTGCTTGGGATGTGGGTATAAGGGATGTGATTTTTGAAGGAGATTCAAAAATTGTCTCTGATGCTCTTATGGGGTTGGGCTCTCCACCGGAGGCTATATCAAATATCTTAACTGGAGCATCTCAAAGGCTTCAAGGTTTTAGGTCAATCAAAGTTCTCATGTGAAGCGACAAGGTAATAGGTTAGCACACATTTTGGCAAGTTATGCCAAAGAAGTTTTAAATAGTGATAACTATGTAACTTGAATTTATCTTCTTCTTAATAAAATTACAATCCAACCATAAAAAAAATAGTATAACTTTATTCCAAAAAGAAAAACTAAGAATAATATAACTAATTTTTATTTTTATTTTTGGCTTGGTTATTTTTTTATTATAAAATTGGTTTATGATGGGAAATTGGGAACAAACATATTTTCTTAAATAACTATTTTTAATTTTTTTTTAAAGTTACATTCTAGACATAATCGAAACTTAAAATTTACTGTTTCAATTTTCATATTTCTATCTGAATCTAATTTTACATTTGAAAATTTAACATTACATTCCCTCTGATTGGTTCTTTTAAATTTACATTTCCTCCCATTTTAGAAATATCAATTGGTTCTTTATTACATTCCCCTCCAATTTTTCAATTTTTTATATTTTCACTTGCTTTTTCGCACTTAATGACAATAAAGAATACAAGTGGACAGAATTTATAGGTAATTTTGTTAAAGCTCACCTAAAAATTAATAATTTTAAGGGTCTGATTCATAGGAAGATTCTTGTTTTTGTTTTCAACACAGTATAAAAACAATTTTCAAAAAATTGAACTTAAAACAAGTTTTTAGATAATAACTTTTATATTTTACATGTTTGGCTCCAACTTTTTATAATAATTTTCAAAATACTAAAAACAAAAAATAATTGTTTGGAATATCATTTCTATTTTTGAAATTTAAAAAAAATTAGAAAAAGTAATGTGTAGGATTTATTTATGATAGAGCTCATCTTTTTATTTATTTATTTATAATGATAAGTTTTAAATTTGAAGGGTAGGAATATCTTTTTTTTTTTTTTTTTTGGTATCTTGAAAACACCCCCTTTAGCCATCCTTCAAAATCCTGTTTTAAACCAGAAAAATTTGATACAGTTTTTTGAAAACTGCATTTAGAAAAATATTAGTCAAATAATAAATTCAAATGTGGGACACACCATTTTATGGATTGCAAAACAAAAAACTATATTTAAATACTCTTACCAATCTGGTTCTAACTTATTAGGTAATTTTGTTTTTTGTTATAAGCACACATGCTTACTCACTTCTTTACACTATTAAACTAAGTCCATGGGATCCTTAATTGTTTTCTTTTTTACCAATTAAAAGGAGACAAGTAAATGGGACTCTCAGATATTAATATCAAGCCCACCTTAAATGGAGTATGCTAATCTCTAAGGTAGCTTAGATAATCACAACTTTACAAGAAAAAGAGATTGTAATTTTTTTTTTTTTTTTTTTTTTTTTTTTTTTTTTTTTTTTTCTTGTTTAATAATTATATGTTAATCTAGTTAAATTGTCAATGTTTTGATTATTAACCAAGGTATCGAGCATCTATATGAAATGAAGTTGGCCCATTCCCTATCCAGTGAACTCCTCAGTCGTATGAAGGACCAGATATTGATTTCAAATGATCAACAAAGAACGACTGGTGGGGTTTATGTCGCCATCCTCCGTGCAATCAAGAAAGGGATTTTTGAGTTTGTTTTTGATATAGTGAAAGCGGATCCACAACTTGTGTATAGCCATTATAATAAATCCATGAGCATTTTTTCGGTTGCAGTCCAACATCGTCATGCCGAAATCTTTAGCCTTATCTATGGTCTTGATATTAAAAGCGCTTTGACAAGTGCTAGAGATTCCTTCTACGACAATAACTTATTACATATGGCCGGGATGTTAGCACCTTCTACTTCGCTTAATCACATCCCAGGTGCAGCTCTGCAGATGCAAAGAGAACTACAATGGTTTAAGGTTATCTCTCTCACTTTCAATTTCTCGGTCTTTTAAATATTGGCCATATGTTCACTTAAATAACTATTAGAGTCCTTAATCAAGCAGTAACAGTAGGCTACAAAATGTTACTGTGGTCCTTTTGAATATTTTTTGTTGTTTGGTTGTAGTACTTTCGCTAGCTGGTACTGAAATATACAAAAAATTTCTATATTTTTATGTAAATATTTTAGAATAAGTTTTAATTCATTACTCTAAAATATTAATACAGAAAACTAAAATCAAAGTAAAAAAACACAATCAAAATAAGAGTACAACAACAAATAAATGCTAGAACAATTAATAAAAACTATCAAATAAACTTATACACTCACATACACTTCAAACCTATGTAAGGAAACTTGAAAGTTGTTTTTTAGCTACTTTTAAAATAACAAAATTTAGCTACAAAATGTGTTGCAGTTTAAAGTTACAACCTTATTCAATAAAATAAACATTATTATATATTTGAAAATCTAATCGTTAGTTTGCATGTTCTTTATGCTCTCAATACACATGTCAAATTTTGTGTCAATCAGATATTATTTATTATATGACCTATAAACCTATATTTTATTTATAATTTTAAATTACAAAAACTTGCAATTAAAACAATTTATTGATGACATAGTTATTGTTTAATTGTCTAAAAAGATTTTAAGCAAGTTGGATATAAGAAAAATATGTAATCCAATGGTAAAATTTTTCAAAATTCACCTCTAATAAAAAAAAAAAAAAAATTGGGGGCAATTCTTTAAGTTTTGAGGAATAGCATGATCATTTTATATTGCTTTCATTATTTTGGATGTTATTATTATTATTATTATTATTATTATTATTATTTGGTTATTTTGAAGATCTAAGAGGTATGTTTATCATTTTATAGGTCTTACTCTAGGCCTTATTCCTGAGGATGATTTCAATGGGTACTTTTTGTTCCTCATCATGTTAGTGGTTTTAAGAGTATTTTGGTTATCTTGAAGGTTTTAGGGAAATTTTGAAGGTTTTGAGAGGGTAAACAAATAATTTTGGAAAATTTAGAGGAATTTTATCATTTTGGAGATTTTAAGGGTATATTAAGATCATTTAGAGGTTTTAGGGGTATTTTGATTATTTTGAAACTTAAAAGGGTATTTGGTGATTTTGAAAATTTTAGGCAATTGTCTAAGGCTCACAAGTAGAAAAAGCCCCCCAAATTTATATCTCTTTACTTATGAGATTATTGATTAACTCATATTTTATTAAGTTTTTAATTAATTGGAAGTTGAGACCATCGTCCAAGTCAAAAAGGGCTTAATAATATGCTTAATATGGGTCTGATAATATACTTGTATTGGATCATGATCATAAAAGCTTAAGTTTGAGCATAAGCTCGGTTTGATTAATGAATCAAGTCAAACCAAGCCTAGCTTAAGGTTTTGGATTTTCTGATGAGCTCAAGCTCAAACATTGTTTGTAGGCTTGGTTCAAGCTCAAGCCAAGTTTCAACAGTTCATATTTTTTTGTCAAGCTGAGCTTCAACATTCAATACTACATAAAGCGCAGCTTGCATGTTTATAACCATACTTTCAAATAGTAGTACCAACTAGATACTAAAACAAAACCAAAAAAACAAAAAAACAAACAATAAAACATAAAGAGAAATTTTCTTATAAATAAAATTAGTAAGAGTCTGTTGCTAATCCCAAAGCCTTTGAATATTTTATATTTGTTGCCAAGTTGAGCTTGAACATTCAACACTTCACAAAACTCAGCTTGCGCCTTTATAGCCTTACTTTTAAATACTAGTACCAACTAATTAAAAAAAAAATGTTCCAACTAGACACTAAAAAAAAAAATAAAAACAAAAAAAAGGAGAAATTTTCTTATATTAAATTTTTTTGAGTAGGAGTCTGTTGTTGATCCTTAATTAGTGAGAATTACCTAATCCAACTTAGGTAATGATTTAAACCCCAAATTTTAAATTTAGGCTTAATATAGGTTAAAATTGTAATGAGCACATCCTGAAAGAAACATCTTTTACACACACATACACAAACACATGCTTGTGTGTGTGTGCAAGTGCATGTGTGTGTATTACTTCAAGTATGAGAAAACGCACCCAAAACGTTTTACAAAAGATCTGTAGGCAGGCAACAACACTTCCGCAACTGCAAGCCTTAAGAGTCTCTCAACTCAGTGTCAAGAACTGTCCACTAAGATTGCTTTTGATGAAGTTCCTCAATTGCATATTGAACGTCTTGAACCTGAGAAATCCCACCAGGTCAGAACATTTGTGACAAAAATTACTTGAAAAACTCCTACAAAGATTTTACTCGTTATCAACCTGTCTTTCACCAAAGCTCTAGAAACCCCACTACTATTTCCTCCATCACCACCTACTGAACTCCCACCCCTGGATGAGGTTAGGCGTTGGATAGTGAGGCACTCAAGAATATGCAAAGGAAAAAGGCACCTGCATTTAGCAATACGAAACCAAGTTCCTTTCCAGATCAATATTTTAAAGGGAAATAAGTATTCTAATGCATTAAGCATAGTCAGGACAGGTTACATATCGAGGGTGTTCTGATTTTCAACCATTTAGGACAGCATAAGATGTCAAACTTCAGAGTAAGAACTCAAATTAACTATGTAAGCTGCTTCAAGTTTGATTGATAGCTGTAAAAATTTGGTAAATAATCATAAGTCAATCATTTGATCGACATTAGTAGTTAAATCAGACAAAAAAAATAAACTGCTCAACTCTCCACAGGTAAAATAATAATAATAATAATAACCTAACATATAGGATTATGGCAAGATGAAATCTCATAAAAATATGTGCCAATTTGACATATGTGAATTCTTTGTGGGCTATAGTTCTAGGCCATGAGTCTTTAGTCTAATAGTATGTAAGCTCAGTAAACAAGCTTTCAAGTGTGTTTGGCATCTACTTATGTACAGATTTTTAAAATCTCACTTTTTTTTTTTTTTTCACATTTTCTAATACTTTCAAATTTTGTTCAAGGTACAATCATACTTTAACACATTTTTAGCAAAAAGTTTTTAGCAAAAATTTAGATAAGTTGTTCCCAAACGGACACTTTATTTAGCATTTTTTTAGTTTCTCAAAGTTAAATAATTTTTTAATTAGAATCCTAATGTCTTCTCTTTCTCTCTCCCTTTAGTGTTACTGATCGCAAGTCTGAATAGCTTCTAGTCTCAGCCTTTTTCTTTCCCTCTGCTTTTTCCTACCAATTTTAATGTTTTTCACAGCCCTGCGACAAACCCAATTTTTCATCTCTCTTCCAATCCTAAATCAAGCCCTTTTCTCCTACCAATTTAAAACCCTTTGGGAGTTTATAAAGGAATTGAATGGAATGGAATGGAATGATCATTAAAGGAATGGAATGGAATATAATGGATTTAGTAGGGAAAGAAATGGAATAGAATTTAAAAATCTTGTTTGGATGTTATAAAGTAAAGGAATGGAATGAGATGGAATGTAAGTAACATTATTTGGAAGTGACATTAGAATGAATGGAATTGAATTATTTTATAATAACATTACTATTATACCCCTCATTTTAAAGAACATAAAAAATAATCATTGAAAACTTATACTGAGCAACATCCTATTAACATATCAATTTCCTGATATAAAACTAAAATAATTATACTTTAAGGAAAAAGAAAATTTTATTGTAACTAAAAAACAAGTTATGTATATTTCTATGTTGTAAAACTATTCCCGCATCACATATTTATTCTCAACAAATAAATATTGTCTAAAAATGCAAACAAATATTTTTTTTTTTTAAAAACTCATGTAATGAGTCTTACCAAAACAAAACAAAATAACATAATCCATTCCAAAACTAAGATTGGCCAAAAAATCCTACACTTTTTTTAATTTTTAGGCCTAGACATCAGTGTCAATAGGACACATTTGCGCTCATGATCTAGGTAACTAAAGAACATCTCCTTATATGTTGGATTTTCCATCAAAAATATGTAGGCCTCAGTCTTTGATATTGGATCTAAGTCCAATACGCCCAAAGCTGCGTAAACTTCTGCTCCATATAACTTTGAAAAGCACTTTGCCATAACCTCAGTCACCCTATCAATTTCCTTTGAGTCATTTTCAAATGACTAGGAAATTACATTCCCGAGTTCATCATCTTCTGCTAGTTGTCTTTTCTTGCTTTAAGAAGACATTGCATCTTGTGATGACACTTGAGAACGTGCAACATTAATTTCTGGCTGATCATCTTCCACTTCAAAGTTCTCCAAAGAAACTTCATTTTGAGAAATCAAATTATCAATCTCATCAATAGTGGTCGATGCAGCATACCTAGCACGTTTCTCTTTTGCAGTTTCAGCATGATCACTTGTTGCTCTATCTTTAGCCCAAAGTTGTGCCATCTTAGAGTAGTTGGACATAGGTGTTGTCATCCACTTCTTGGTTGCATGTTTAGATTGTTACAAACCAAGAAAAATGGTTAAACAACAGATATAATTATGTAATACAAAAGTAAACTCACAAAAAATGGTAATTTACCGCTATGAGTGGCTCCCAAACTTCTGGTTCAGCTGTCCATATATTTAAAAAATCATTCCATCCAAAACCACTCAATCCATCTTTAAATATGTCATAGCATTCATGGAAATTCTTCTTCAGTATCTTTTGTCGATTTTTCACCTTATCCTTAGTAATCTCCATGTTAAATTTTTCAACCAACTCTTTCACTATGCCATCATATGCCTTAGAGGTAAAAGTTCCATTGACTCTACCACCTATGATCACCTGATGTAAAAAAGCATCCACTAAAGCATCATCCATAACACTACTCCATTGTACTTCTTTACTTGGATCTCTACCATTCTTCTTTGATATCTTACCCATGCTATTATTAATAGGACAAAAAATACATATAAAATATTGTGTAAATATTAATATTAATTATCAAAATATAGAGAGTAATATCAAAATGAAAAGAGAAATTTGCATAACATCTAGGTCTAAGTAATTGAAACATAACATAGTCTTAAATAACATGACAATAATAAACACAAAAGCTATCACATTTGGACATAGTTTTGCCACATGGCTAATGCTATAGAATCTCTTATAATATCTCATTGCCTAGCATCCTCGTCATCTTCTCTTGGAGTAGGGGCCGCATGTTCATGATGAGAATGTAAAATCTCTTCATCAACTTCAGCAATAAGACTTTCATTAGGATCGACACCCATTAAATAATTATGAAGTATGCAGCATGCTAAAATGATTTCATTTTGTGTGTCAACACAATAACTAGGCTCTGTTGTACTTGCTATAATATGAAATCTCTTTATAAGTACACCAAATGCTCTTTCAATAGCATTGTGCAATGACGCATGTCTCAAATTAAACAATTCTTTAGCATTTTCAAGGAGACGAATAGAGTACTCTTTTAAATGATAACGCACTCCCCTATAAGGTGCAATCAGACGACTTCTATTCATGTATCCCGCATCAACAAGATAATATTTACCTATTAAACAATAACAATTGTTAATTATATACTATAAATTTTTTAATTATAAAGAATACATCCTAATACACATTTGAATTCAATTTACCTTGTGGGATTTTCAAATGATCGTTTCTAGTTAAAGCACTCTTTATTATTCTCGAATCTGAAGCAGTTCCTTCCCAACCCGGTAATACGTATGTGAATTTCAAATCAAATGAGCATGCTGCCAAGACATTTTGTGTTGGGTAACCCTTCCTACCTCGATATCTTGGTGCATTCTCATTAGACACTTTGACACGAATATGTGTTTCATCAAGTGCCCCAATACAATCCTGAAATTAAAAATATCTCTCAAAGACATTTACCTTAAAATATACTTATACTAAACTACTATCAAATATATAATATATACATGATATATTTACCTTAAAATATGGATAGAACCTACTCCTCTATAATATTTCAACTCGCACTTGGGTTCCATCAGGTTGTCGAAGGAACTGGTCCTCTAACATAATTATTGATCTTAACACATTATGAAAATGGCGACTAATGGTCTCACCAGAACGACAAAAAAAGGACATTGTACGAATCTTCACATTATGTGATAGAGTGTGAAGAAACTTGGCAACTTGCTCTTCAACTGTGACACGTTGTGTGTCTTGAAGATCACCGTCTCTTCGCAAAATGTCACACAAACCTTGAAAAGCTTGTGGACCAATGCGTATTACATCATAGCATTTTTCACTAGATCTAAGTCGATGCATTATTTCACCACGAACTAATTGTCTTTCTAGGGCTGATTGTGTAGGAATGTAGGGAACATGTCTTTTCAAACGTTGCCTTCGATGAATAATGTAGCACAAATAACGGCATGAACCATGAACCAAGGCTAGTTTCCGCATATATTCCGAAAAAATTATGGTCTTAAGTCCCTCATCATTCAAATCCATCTAAAAAAAAAAAAAATAGTTATCATATTATTCAGAGTCCTAGTCAAAGAAGTTACAGACACATGTTCTATTTATTATAAAATTTGGACACTTCACAATATGTTTTTGATAGTTTTTAAAATGTAAATTAATTTTTTTAATTATATTTTAACATATAATTAAATATATGAACAAGAAACAGTAGACGACTTGAATACATTGAAATGAATATATTTTAAATATATTCATTTTAAATGAAACAAAGCCAAGGACACCATTCAAGTAGCACTCACAAAAATAAGATTTTGTTTTTCCATTTCAAAATCTGTCCATTATGCCAATTTCATGGTTCAAAATCTTATTTTTAGAATTTAATAGCATATAGACTGCCATGTCCTATTCCTTATATCAGATCAAAAACAATAATATCCTACTTTTCATTATAAAAAAAAAACATTATATGTAAGCAAATGATATACTGCGTTTATAGTTCACCAACTGATATACTACCATGTCCTATTCCTTGTATTAGATCAAAAACACCACGTTTATAGTTCACCAAATGATATACTATATTTTGCTACACAACAAAGAAAGACGTAAGCAAACCATCTTTTTTTTCAAACAGCCATGCAGCATGCTCAAACAACTATCATATAATGACAAAACATTATTAAAGTGGACCACAAAACATTAGCCATACAGCAACCAATATCATTTATATGTCACTCTTTCATCCGTGGACCCCATAGCCACCAAACAGCATTTTCTCTACCCACTAGCCACCAAACAGCCCCTGATCATACTTTAGAACACTTTTTTACCTGAATGCTTGATACTATTAATTCTTCCAGTATAAAAATGGTCGCCTGTAAATACCCACCAAAAAAAAAAACCCAAAGAATAGTTGCTTGTAATCCAAGAGTTTTCCTTTCCACATACTTCTCAAGAACTACCAAAATTGCCCTTCAAGTCTCCTTTCAGGGATCTTCTGTAAATATTCTTCACAAGGCTTTCTATTGAATTGTTATGTCAATAAGAGAGAAGCTCTCGTCTTTATTTTAAGGCGGCAGCACCTCCCAACAAATTAGAACATGAAAGCAAAGTCTGACACAACTAAAAAATTAAAAGTAAAAGAACAAATATAAAAGGATAAGTATAGAAAATAAAGATTTAAACAATGAAAGATACTAATATAAAGATACATTTTTTATTTTATTTTATAGGTGGATACATGTGAAGTCACTATGACTTTAACAGCTGAATCATCAACAACTAGAACAAAGTAGAATGTATGAAACAAAATTTTACCCTGCCACAAAAAATGGGATTATAGGAATAATGTAGCTTGTCAAAGGATGGATAGTTCCATCCAAGACAGCAGTTTTAGTTGCATCCTTTTCAACAGCTTCTTCAAAATTTCCAAAGGTCTCTTGAGCTGTCTGAGCGAGCTGTTTTCTCAAACCAAATGCGGAATCTCTTATTTCACTGCAAGCCTTACCTTTGAAAATCATTTCAATCTGCAAATAAATTCAGTTACCTAAGTTAATAAACTGATTTGTAGGCTTGTAGCACTATTGAAATATGACTCCATACAAAGGGCAACTGCTAATTAAGCATAAGAACCTGTTAAACCTTGAAATCCTTTAAAACTGAAATAAAAGGTAGATATTATGTAAGAATGACATGATAAAATGATATATAGTGCAAATTATTTCATCAAATATAATCACATACCCAGAATTAGGGCAATATAGAAACCATACCATTCTATATAGGACCGAAACAGAAGGGAATCTTGTAGGATGATTTCAAAATTAAAGAATGTTTAAATTGATATATTTAAAAGATTATTAGGGAGCACCAAAGAATTAAAGGCTATTTGCAAAATTTATCTTCTTCTCCTGCCCCTCAGAAATTGTCAATTTCTCTCTTCAATTAAAAGAAACACATTTTGAATTTTTTGGGAATAATTTATATAATCAAAGAAAAGCATCAATCTAAAGAACCTAGTAGATACATACATTTTAAGCAAAATTTATCCACCTCACATTGAACAACAGATTGGGGGAGAGGGTTGCAAAGCTCTTTATTCAAAGAGTTGAAAATTTATCAAAATATCACTCCCTACATCCTTTTCTTAATTGGTTCTCTATCCCATTTTATAATGTCCTAAAATATAATCTTTGAAAAGTTAGATATATAAGGATATATAAGGTACACAGGATATGTACAAGGAATTTCTTTAAAGAGGGATTCTTTGAAAACTATGAATGGATTACAATCAAAATGAGAGGGATTCTATGAAGTATAATATAAGATAGAATGGATACCACTAGCTCCAAGGATCCTAGACTTTTCAAACAAAAATCTCAGAACAAAATTTTCAGCTCCATCCAAAATAAAATGAAATAACTATGAATTTTCCCAGTAGCCTTGTCATCTACCCTGGTCCCAATGAGTCATAAGCAGCAATCTTGGTGCAGGTTTCTATGGATTAGTAATATCAACTATACCTCTGAGTGAAGCTCTCGCATTATCTCATACATGTCCAAAAGTACAAATAACTTCTCTGGTGATCTCTTGCTCTTGGCAATCGCATCCCCAAAACTAAGTAGCATTGAAACACTGCTTGCAGTGACCTCACCCAAACACTGATCCCCGAGAGAATCAAAGCCTTCAAATATTTGATCACAAACTATCCGCTCTCCAGCATAAAGCAGTTTGACCTGTTCATGCATAACCATATATTCAAAACATGAAAACTGCCAAATTTCTTCAAATTCCAGACAAGT
Organism: Castanea sativa; assembly: GCF_040712315.1. NCBI lineage: Eukaryota > Viridiplantae > Streptophyta > Magnoliopsida > Fagales > Fagaceae > Castanea > Castanea sativa. Next base: position 37,993,218 of record NC_134023.1, read on the forward strand.
AATTACAGCAATACGCATGAAATGAATCCAATTCTCGATTTTGGCCTCCAAAACCTCCCATTGCATCTTCTGAACATCCTTTTGCTAAGTTTTTCAACTCCCAATTTTCGGAGGCTTTCTTCTAGAACTGAAGAATGAGTATCCCTAAACAAAGAGTACTCGTTGAACATCTTGATACTTCAACTTAAAAATAACATGGTTGTGTGGGTACTCAAAATTATCACTACAGCAAAGTTAAATTTTTTTTTGAGGGTCAAAACCCTTGAAAAATGTATTAAAAGCCCTCAAAAAATATTATTTTGAGGGTTTAACGGACCCTTGATGACCTTTGAAACAAATTCCCTCGAAACAAAAGTTTCTATTGTGACCCTTGAAACCAAAATTTCAATAGCCTACATGACCCTCAAAACAAATATTTTATCTTTATCGAGGTTTGGAAACCAAAGAACAATAACATTTTTTTGAGGGTCTCCCAACCCTCAAAATAAGGTTTTCTCTTTTTAAAAATATAAATAAATAAAAACCCACAGCCATGCACATAGACTTTAAAGAACCACATATTAAAAAAATCTATATTATACCAAAACAAAATTCAATTAGCTTTCCAAGTTACTAAATTGTTCATTCTTGAAGTTTATGTAGACATTTTCACATTAACATAAAGGAACTTAGTATTTTAACTAGATAAAGGAGAAAAAAAAAACGAAGAAGAAGAAGAAGAAGAGAAATGAGTACAACCTGATGTACTAATGTTTAAAGGGTCTCACATAAAAAATTCTGCCTTCTCCTGGTACTTCTCAAATACTAATGCATAGCCACCAACTTTCCCTTGCATTAAGAACTGCAAGGAAATAGACAAACCAATTAATCATGCACTTGTTAAATGGTTTAGGTGTTTGATTAAAAAATTGTCATACAATGAAGTCCATATTGACATGTGATTTTCAAAATGTAACATGTTTCTTAAAAAGCAAATTAAGTAGCATAGTTCAATTCGTGAGTTATTATCTTAACCACAGGTGTCTAACACACAAATACACACACTTACCCACTCTATTTTGAACTTAATCAACTTGACTTGCACCATAAAACTTTCAGATTTTTGAGAAATGTGCGAAAGGAAAATCAGAGAAATGTAAAGAAACCAAGAGTTTTCTTATGTTAGATTTTGATTCAATAAATCCTAGAATTTTTTTTTCCTAATTCAATAAGGGAGCAGGAGCATAGAGAATTGACACATACTATAGGAAAATTGGGAAATGCTGCCACGAGCAATACACTTGACATCTGCACTGAAATTAAAGGAAAACATAAATTTGAAAATGATGGAGAAATTAAGCAGTATCTGATATACATTTTCGAAATTAATGAAATGGCCAAGGACACCACTATCTTGCCTAATACCACAACAGAAAACAAAACTGATATTAGGACTACTATGTGTTCCATTCAAGTGGAATACCACCAAAACTTATCTTACACTGTTTGGCAAGCTTGAACAAAGACGCAGAAAATTCTAAAGCATGATTTGTAATAAAATTGACATCAAGAGGCAGAAAATTCAAACAATGTATTAAACTTCTTGAACTCATTCTCTAGTAAGGACGGTGTGACATTCAAAGGGAGGCCTTTTTTGTAGATGGAATAACCTTTGGCTGGCCATAAAACACAAAGTATACATATTAACTAGATTAATACACTCATACAAAGTAAACAACAACAACTAATGAAACAAGTTATAGTGCATCTATCTACTCCATCATGTAAACCATAACAGGAGAGGTAAAAGGTAAAGGAAAAAGGAAGAACATATCACAAAGGCAAAATCGATGAACAACAGCACAACAGAATTGTACCTTGCAGAGAACTTTCTCAATTAAACCAAAAAATCAAAAACATAAACAGCATATCCCAGTCATAACAAAGGCCCATAAATTATTAAACAGCCTTAGATTTAGTATGTAAATAAGTATAAACTCATATTTACACCAACAGGATCTAAGAAGTCCTAAATTCAACCAATGAAAGAAGTTATGGCCCATTCATCTGCTCAATCATATCAAGAATAACAAAGAAATAGAAAACAGATCAGCCCAAAATAACACAGATGTATACCTTGATTGCACTTTGCACAGCACTTGCCACCTCAAATTCCACAAAGCCAAAACAAAATCCTTGTTGTATTGACAGATGGAGAATAATTATATGCTCAGGGTGTTAGGATTAGTGTCCTTAAATCCTATTGTATGATGCTATGTATGACATTATGTATGACTTAATATTGTGATTGATAAAACTATTTTATTATTATCTAAAATAATGGTAACATGAATATGGGATATTATCATATAGTCCATGAGATGCATTGTATGTGATTTATGTGAAAAGTCACAGAAGATGTAAATCACAAGTTCTTTGTAAACTCAGAATTTATAGTTCGTAGTCGGTGATGAAATTGGACATTTCATCTGCGAAGACTATAATGTATCAACTAAGATGATTTGTCTTGATCATGAAAGTGGAGACTTCTAGTTGATATGTTGATATGTTTTAAGAGTTAAGATATATTGAACGGGACCGCTGTGAGATTTATTATTCTCCTAACGACTGTCAAATGAATAATAAATCTCAGGACTTCTATTTACATGAACTTTTAATTCTGAGAGAATAATAGACCTGATCATGAGGTGTAGGTTGCTTTAATATATCAGGAGTGAGATCTAAAGTGACGGTCAAAACCTCAGTATGTTGGGCAGCCACATTTAGTGTTGATGGAACATATATTCTCAAGCTGGAATTCATATTCTCTTGATGGAGATATAAAATATTCCCTTAAGATAAGTTTAATGGGTTCAGTTATTCAGAGAGTTAGGCCTAACCACTTTAGTAAGAAATTGCTAAAGTATATATTTATGAAATTGAATTTCATAAATATATAATGAATAACTTTAAAGGATTAAACCGGATATTCAAGGATAAGATGTAGTAATTTACAAAATGGCAGTCTACATTTGTAACTTTGTGTTACTACGAATATTTTTATGAAGGGTTATATGTATAATAAAGTTTTGGGATATAATTTATTAATAAGGCCTAGAGTGCAATTATATTTATATAGTGGTATTAAATATAATTAATGGTAACTTTAGACTTGTCAAGAGTTGACGGAAAAGCCCAAGGCCCATTGGAGCTAGTGTCTTATTAGTTCCTCTCGGTCCCACTCCAAGCCACACACTAAAACCCAATTGGAAAGGCCCAATAGGCCAGCCCAATTAGATAATCAGTTAGTTATAAATGGAGAAACATACAGAATTTTTGTTATTAGTGAAGTAAGAAACGGTGTGTGAGAAATAGTGAGACACACTTTCATTCTCCCTTGAAATCTGATTAAGAGACCACACATCTTGGGCGTAAAGTGGAATTGGAGTGAAGATTAAAAGTGTTCCCAAGTGCTTCTAATCTTTGTTTTGAATTTCTTCACATCAAGGTACGCTATCTTGTTCTTAAATTCTGAAATTTACATAGTACATGTTATCAATCATGAATGAAATAGATCCTTATTTGTTGCTTCCGCTATGTGTTTTGTATGAGATACAAAACCAGATTTTTTCCTTCAATTGGTATCAGAGCCAGGTTTTCATATCGTAATTGTATAGCGTGTGATTGAATTTTAGAATTTAAGAAATCCGTTATCTTTGTCTTTCAATTTTCTGCATCATATGGATATAATGAAGAGAATTGCATTACTTGTATATAAATATATTCGTGTGACTATTGAAATAACTGTCATGATAGAAATGCACTATTAGTGTATATCAACCAAGAGATCCATTAATGGAAGAATACGGTTGAGTGTTAATGCATTGACAAATTGCCTTGATGTATTGATTGTTATATTGATGGAAGTTAACGGATTGGATATTAATGCAAGAATGCCATGTCTTGACCAAGTTGTTGCAAGTGGAATCTGTGTAACTGTCCATGGCCTAAATGCGCTTGGATTCTTTTTGCACCTTTTGGATTATAAATGCACGGTTTGACTTCAATGCTTGCATGGCTTGCATTTTCATATACACTGAGTACTTGTCATATCCCTTGAAAAGTGAATCCGTATTTTATATGTTAAGGATTCTAACATTTTGACAGTTAAATATATAATATAATAATCATATATTGTTTATATTATATTATATATATTATAATATAATATAGTTTTATAATATATGAGTTTATATTACGTTATATATATATATATTTATATATATCAATGCTAGTTTAATGAAATTTATTCCTAATGAGATTAGGATTATGTTTTTCAAAGAGTCTAGCATTATTATGGTTCTTCATCTTAAAAACCTTTAATTTAAAATATCTAATGGGAGAGAAATACAAGGGTTGCATCTTACGGCTTTCATTGTTGGTTCATAATAGTGTGAAATATATACTTTGTCTTTGCCTCGAGCTTAGCATTCCATGCGGAGAGTATTTATTTCATGGTCCTACAAGATTGAATTTTCTGGTTTATAGTGGTTTGATAAACACCTTGTCTTAGTTTCGAGCTTTTCATTCCATGCGGAGGGTGTTTTATCATGGTACTACAAAATAAGCCTGTTAAAGGGATGAAATGTGGTTACACATGATTCTAGACAATTGTATACACTAGACTAAGTATTATAGTAGCCTCTATGCTGAGTTTTTATTATTATTACTTAGAGGCTAAATGTAAAACGGCATATTATTAGTGTTTGATAAGAGTTATCATAATAGCACTAATAATGAGAATAGTTCTCAATCAATCATAGTATTTTATATTCACTCTATGATGAGGGATATTGAATATGAGGTTGGGTTGTCATTGTATATATTATTTTATGGTTTTATTAAGGTTCCATATTATATGCTTATATGCTAAATTGATAATGTCCAGTTTATTTATTATATTCATGTTTATTATTTTTAGATTTTATCATGGCATCATTTAGCCCACTTATTTCTATTCTTAACCAAAACATACTGACTGGATCTAACTATGTTGACTAGAAAAGAAATTTGGACATTGTTCTTACTGTTGAAGAGCACAAATATGTGCTTACTCAACCATGTCCTACATTTCCTTCATTAGATGCTCTTCTTGAGGAAAAACAACGATATGATCGTTGGCAAAAATTTAAAGAGATGGCCAAGTGCTATATCCTAGCATCTATCTCAAATGTTCTACAGCATCAAATGCAGGATGTAGAACTTGCTTCGAACATAATGCATAGTTTGAAGGAGATGTTTGGTGAGCAAGGCCGTTCTGGGGTTGTCCAGCACATATGTTGGAAGGAAACTCTGACAAGTTACGGTCTAAAACAGAAGTGATATCTTTTGTAGGTTATCCAAAAGGAACAGTTGGAGGTTTATTCTATGATCATAAGGATAATAAAGTGTTTGTTAGCACAAATGCCAAATTCTTGAAAAATGACTATATGAATAATTTTACTCCGAGAAGTAGAGTTGTCTTGGCTAAAATGAATGAACCTATAGTTGAACAACCAATAGATGAAACTAGGAATGATGTGACTGTATTAGATACACCACAAGATACTACTCATGAGATATCTAGTACATAGGTGCCTCGTCGTAGTGGGAGAATTTTCGGCCTCCTATAAGATTCATAGGTTTGGAAGAAACTTATGAGGCTATCTCAGAAGAGGCTGAATCGGATCCTTACACTTATGATGAAGTAATGAATGATATAAATGCACATCATTGGGTCCAAGCTATGAAATTTGAATTGGATTCTATGGATTCCAACCATGTATGAGATCTTGTAAAGGCGCCTAACGACATTAAACCTGTTGGTTGCAAATGAGCTTACAAGAGGAAGAGAGGGATAGATGGAAAGGTTGAAACCTTTAATGTAAGACTAGTGGCGAAAGGGTATACACAAAAGGAATGTATTGATTATGATGAAACTTTTTCGCCAGTAACCATGCTTAAGTCTATCAAATTCTCTTATCTATTGCTGCTCATTATGATTATGAAATTTGGCAAATGGATGTCAAAACTGCATTTCTTAATGGCAATCTTGAAGAAGAAATATACATGTTGCAACTAGAAGGTTTCATAGCAAAGAACCAAGAGCATATGGTATGCAAGTTGAATAGGTCCATTTATGGACTTAAATAAGCATCTAGGTCATAGAACATCAGATTTGATCAAGCAATCAAGTCATTTGGTTTTGAACAAAATCTTGATGAACCATGTGTGTACAAAAGACATCGAGACAAAGTAGTAATGTTCCTAGTGCTTTATGTTGATGATATTCTACTAATTGGGAATGATGTAGGGATAATGTCATCAGTTAAAGTTTGGTTGTCAAGCCAATTTGATATGAAGGACTTGGGTGAGGCTAACTTTATTCTAGGGATCAAGTTTTGGCGAGATCGCAAGAATAAGATGTTAGACTTATCACAAGCTGGATATATAGATAAGATTTTAGAACGGTTTAACATGCAAAATTCCAAGAAAGGATTTCTTCCTTTTAGACACGGAGTTTCTCTGTTTGATGACCAAAGGCCTAAGACTCAAGAGGAAGAAAATATGATGAGACAAGTTCCTTTTGCTTCTATAGTGGAAGTCTTATGTATGCCATGCTTTGTACTAGATCAGATATTTGTTATTCAGTTGGCATAGTCAACCGATATCAATCAAATTCAGGACCAAAACATTGGCAAGTTGTAAAGCATATTCTCAAGTATCTTAGGAGAACGAGAGACTATATGCTTGTTTATTGGTGTGATGATTTAATTCTCATTGGCTATACAGATTCAGATTTTTAATCGGATCTAGATTTTAGAAAATCTACTTCAGGATGTGTTTTCACCTTGGGAGGTAGAGCCATAACTTGGAGGAGTGTTAAGCAATCTTGTATTGCGGACTCTACCATGGAAGCCGAGTACATTGCTGCTTGTGAAGCAGCAAAGGAGGCTGTTTGACTCAAGAAATTCCTTTCTGATCTTGGTGTTATGAGAATGGAGCAAGTTCCCATCACATTGTTTTGCGACAATAGTGGAGCGGTTGCACAATCCAAAGATCCAAGGAATCATAAGAAAGGAAAGCACATTGAGAGGAAGTACCACATCATTCGAGACATTAGTGCTTGTGGAGATGTTGTGATAGCAAAGATTGAAAGTGCAAATAATCTCACAGATCCTTTTACCAAAACCTTGCCTCAAAGGACTTTCGAGTCACATTTGGAAGCAATGAGAGTTAGATTAGTGCACAATAGTCTTTAGGGCAAGTGGAAGATTGTTAGGATTAGTGCCCTTAAATCCTGTTGTATGATGCTATGTATGATATCATGTATGACATTATGTATGACATGATGTATGACTTAATATTGTGATTGATAAAGCTATTTTATTATGATCTAAAATAATTGTAACATGAATATGAGACATTATCATATAGTCCATGAGATGCATTGTATGTGATTTATGTGAAAAGTCACAGAAGATGTAAATCACAAGTTCTTTGTAAACTCAGAATTTATAGTTCATAGTCGGTGATGAAATTGGACATTTCATCTGCGAAGATTATAACATATCAACTAAGATGATTTGTCTTGATTATGGAAGTGGAGACTTCTAGTTGATATGTTGATACGTTTTAAGAGTTAAGACATATTGAACAGGACTGCTGTGAGATTTATTATTCTCCTAACGATTGTCAAATTAATAATAAATCTCACAACTTCTATTTACATGAACTCTTAATCCTAAGAGAATAATGAACCTGATCATGAGGTGTAGGTTGCTTTGATATATCAGGAGTGAGATCTAAAGTGACGGTCAAAACCTCAGTATGTTGGGTAGCCACATTTAGTGTTGATGGAACATATATTCTCAAGATGGAATTCGTATTCTCTTGATGGAGATATAAAATATTCCCTTGATATAAATTTAATGGGTTCAGTTATTCAGAGAGTTAGGCCTAACCACTTTAGTAAGAAATTACTAAAATATATATTTATGAAATTGAATTTTATAAATATATAATGAATAATTTTAAAGGATTAAACTGGATACTCAAAGATAAGATGTAGTCATTTACAAAGTGGCAGTCTACATTTATAACTTTGTGTTACTACGAATATTTTATGAAGGGGTTATATGTATAATAAAGTCTTGGGATATAATTTATTAATAAGGCCTAGAGTGCAATTATATTTATATAGTAGTATTAAATATAATTAATGGTAACTTTGAACTTGTCAAGAGTTGATGGAAAAGCCCAAGGCCCATTGGAGCTAGTGTCTTATTGGTCCCTTTTGGTCCCACTCCAAGCCACACACTAAAGCCCAATTGAAAATGCCTAATAGGCCAGCCCAATTAGATAATCAGTTAGTTATAAAGGGAAAAACATACAGAAATTTTATTATTAGTGAAATAAGAAACGGTGTGTGAGAGAGTGTGAGACACACTTTCATTCTTCCTTGAAATTTGATTAAGAAACCAAACATCTTGGGCGTAAAGTGGAATTGGAGTGAAGATTAAAAGTGTTCCCAAGTGCTTCTAATCTTTGTTTTGAATTTTTTTCACACCAAGGTACGCTATCTTGTTCTTAAATTCTAAAATTTACATAGTGCACGTTATCAATCATAAATGAAATAGATCCTTGTTTGTTGCTTCCACTATGTGTTTTGTATGAGATACAAAACCAGATTTTTTCCTTCACAAGAAATAGCTAACAATGAACAACATAAACTTGATTAACATATGACATAGCTTTTGGCTTCTAACTTGAATTACCACCATTCTTAATAGGTCCAAACTTCTTGAACTCATTCTCTAGTAGGGAAGGTGTGACATTCAAAGGGAGGCCTTTTTTTGTAGATGGAATAATCTTTGGCTGGCCATAAAACGCAAAGTATACATATTAACTAGATTACACCCATGCAAAGTAAACAACAACAATCATGATGCAGATCATAATGTGAGTTAACTAGTAGAAATAAAAGTTAACAATAACAAACTGCACACCTTCATAATCCTTAGTACTACTATTTTCATTAGCATTTGTGCTGGAAACCGGTGTCCCAGATTATGCTCCAACATCCAAGCCTCTCCTTGGCAATATGTGATAGCAAGATCTTTATCATAATGCAAGGATGGTTCTGTGCATCAGTTGGGATTTATAGAGAAACATAAATATAATGCTACCAGTTGGGATTAAAATGAGAAACACAATATGAGTATAATGTTTGTAGAATCCACATGTTGTATGAGAGAGATTCATAGATCATCTCCTACAATGCGTTGGTTTTACAACTGTTAGGATAGAGGAGATGTAATCTAAAAATTAAACAGATTTGAACATTTAAGCTATGAATCCGGTAAAATTTGGTTTCCAAACCCATGACAATTGTATAGGGCTGTATCTTAATTGCATTTACTAAAAAGAAATAGTCAAGAAGTCTGGTGCCAGAGCATGCCTAAATTGTTCAGAGAAAATATAATCTATTCTAAATAAACAGTATTTCATACAAGTATACCAGACCCTTGGTTTTTTTTTTTTTTATAACTTTTATCAGAGTTTTAATGTTCTTGAAACAATATAGGTAAATAATGATACTGCACAGCTAATAAGAAGAGGTTACTTCAAGTTTGACAAATATATATATATATATATATATATATATATATATATATATATATATATATATATATAACTTACAGCAGTTGTAAGGAGGTCATCATTCCAAGCTAGTAATGTTCCATTGAAATTGTTTGAGCTAACACTTCTGTAACATTATAGAAAATTTTACGATTAATATAAGTTCTAATATATGGATTCGGAAAAGAATTAACAAAAAGAAATCATAAATAAAGGGAAAAGTTTAAACCCACTATCTTTCAACTAAAGTATTTTATGACAAACATTTGAGCAGGGCAATCATATCATAAGAAGTCAACCAATGTAATATGAATAAATACAATATAAACCAAAAGAAACAAGTTCTCGCAGTTTCATTCAATAGTTTAGGGACTTCAGGCCCTTAAAATGTTGTCAGGAGATGAATCAAAATGAAGCTATACGTGCATTGCAAAATGCAGGGATATATATTCCATACCCAAGCAGAAGATTAGTAAGGACCATGACAGGAGATGCTGTGTGCACCCCAACTTTGGACCGCTTGCACTCTTTCAAGAGTGATGCTTGAAGCTGCCTTAGGCCACACTTTGTGGACCCATAGCTACAAGTTGAAGGATATAAAATAATGAAAATCGTTCTGAGTCACCAACAACTTGGAATAGTACAAACTTCCATGAATCATTGAATAATGATTAGCAAAAACCACATGACATACCTCTGCTCACTAGAGAATAAACTAAATCCCCATAGTACTAAAAATTGTGGCCCCCCTTATCCTGGTTCTTCATCACACGCATGGCTTCTCGAGTGCAGAGTAGAGAACCAACCATGTTTGCTGAGACAACCTACCATGAAACAAAGTGGTACTCCGCAAATCAGTTGCTTCTTTGAGTGCAATGTGTATACTATTTTGATGTATTGGTAGTACCCTATTATCTATTGAATGAATCTCAACCACAAGAGAGCCCGATTAATCACAAATCTAAAACCAAAATCAATCCAAAAAGACTTATTATTTCCTTTCGCATCAGCCTGCTAAATTAATTGAATATAGAATTACAAAAAGACCTATTTATAATTAAAAAATTGCAAAAAGACTTACCATTTTTACTAACTTATATGAAATGATTTAGGGAACATCAGTACTCTATCTATGGCTGGTTGAAATGTTGACAGCCTAGAGTTATAAAGATATAAACATTGAGAAGTTTTTTTTTTTTTGGGGGGGGGATAGGTAAGAGAACTTTATTAATAGGAGAGAAGCACACAAACTATTCCTATGGTACACAGGACATGTACCAAAGGAAACAAGACATTAAGTAAAAAACACAAATCTAAAAATTTCCAAAAAAAGGGGATGTGACCGCTCATTGCCCTCATCCAATCAGACAGAGTAAGCAAGAAAAACCGTTTCAGTTCAATGATGGAAAGTTCCTCCCCATTGAAAGTTCTAAGATTTTTTTTCTCACAAAATTGTCCAAATGATGCATTGGGGAATTGCTCCCAAATAACTGCTGCCCAACACCTGCCACCCACCCCTCTATTCCAACAAGCTAGTAGATCCACGCGTGTGGGTCCCACATCATGTCAGTGAGACACCTGTCTCACCTAATACCTTCTCCGCTCAAGAAACCTCAAAGAGGATAAACACAAATGTCCACAAATTATATGCATAAGAGCAGCAAAGGAACAAGTGACTCACTGATTCCCAACTATTCTTGCACATGCAACATCTGTTGACAATGTAAATATTCCTCCTCAAATTAACCAAAGTGAGAATCTTTCCCCTAGCCTGGCCAAGTAAAAAGAGCCACTTTAGAAGGAACTTTCCCCTCCGAATACTTTTCCAAGGGAAGGCATGACTTCCTCCGGTAGTTAGGGCTCTATAATAAGATTTTAACTTCGAAAGATCCATTCTTTGCAAGCTTCCACACCATTTTATCAACCCCATTCCGATCAATATTAGTGGAATACAATAAAGCAAAGAAAGATTGTAAACTCTCCAACTTCCAATCCTGGATAGAATGAGTAAAATGAATATCCCAATGAATAAACCCATTCTGTCCACCCAAAACATCAGCTAAAATTGCATCCTTCCTTTGAGCAATCCTATACAACATGTGCAAAGACGTTTGGAGAGGAACTTCGCTGCACCACATGTCATCCCAAAAATGAATAAGGGAGCCACTTACCACCTCAAACCGTACACTAAGAAGCTTTTATTTTTATTTTTTGAGAAGATTTAAGGAGATATCCTTTTAGAGGAAATTTGGCATTTAGCATTATTTTAACAACTATTTAATTTGTTGTCAAGTTTGCAAACTAGCATCTTAAGGCTCTGAAACTCGAGTTCAGTGAAGGAACTTGAGTCTCTAATCCTTGAGTTCAAAGTTGTGGATGAAAAAATCTACGTGATACTTGAGTTTTGTTGAAGAAAGATCTAGGTTTGTGTGTGCTAGGTTTGTTCTTGTCGTGGGTCTCTTTCACTCTACATGCTCTATGGAACTCAAGTCTCTACATGTGGATTATTTATCTACATCAGCTTGGAACTCGAGTCTCAAAGGCTCGAGTTTCTTCACTGAACTTGAGTCTCAAAGGCTCGAGATACTAATTTGCTAAAATGTTTCGAAAATATGCCAACTATCGAAATAGTTGCTAAAATAATGATTAAATGGAAAATTTGATCTATCCTTGAAAGGTAGAAAGGATAATGTGGCTTCTTACTTGCCTTGAAACTTTGCCAATTCCAATCCCATCATAAATCTCATTACTTAAACATTACATAATAGTTAGTGCCATTATTCTATTCTAAGGCAGTCTCCTCACACCCCACAATGAGCCCACCAACTGGCCCAAAAGCCATTGATCGATGTTAGCGATGGGCTATTTGTCGGCATTGTTTGCTCTACCCATCACCTTGATAGGTTCAATTTGGTTTCCTAAGAAACTAATCACATACAGGGGTAAAATTTAAATTCTGAAATTTCAGGGTGTAAAGTCTTAACACACTCAAACTTTAGGGGTGTAGTTTGCAATTTAGCCAAGACTTAAAATCAGAAGCTTTGTAACTTAACTAGCCATAGCATCCAAATTGTAACTATCAAATTATAAAAAAGAGAGGATATAGTTTTATATAGAAGTTCATAAAAAAAAATGTTAAAGGTAATTTTTCACTACTTTTTAACATTTTTTTTTTTAATGATTAGACCTACCATCGACACTACTATTGTGAACCAACCAAAAAAATCAAGAAACCATCCAACGGACAGGAAGATTGTACCTCTCCAAGCCTTTAAGCTGGGGGTTTAAGGAGGAGATTCAGGTTTCAAGCGACCAAAATACAATAATCTACTATACACAGAAGAATCATAGCAATCCATGTACAAAAAAGTTTCCTCTCTTTGGAGAACTCCTATGCAAGAAAATGAGAATGAAAAAGTTGACTAAAATGAATGATCAAAGTCCTATTTATAAACATATATGCACTAGTTCTAAACAAGTGCGGAGCCAATAGACACTCAATTTTGAAAAGGAAAATGCACCGTAAGCATAAATAAATAAATAAAAATGATGGAACCAACTTGTTGCAGGTGGACAGCTTGTATGGGAAGAGGGAAAGAAATATTAATAAAATTATTAATTATTGTTGTTTAGTTGTTTCATCACTTTTTTGTCTTTTATAAACTATAATTTGTAATATTGTTGTTTCATTAATTATAAAATTATTAATTGTTATTTAGCCTAGAGTAACATAATTTAATTTGTTTGTCTTTTATAATTTATTAATAAATTAAATTATTAATTATTGTGTATTAGTTACTTCCTCCAATTAATTATTAGTTAATTAAATGATTGTTTATTAATTATTAGTTGCACTATTGCACTAGCAAACAGCCACACCCCATTCACCCCAATTCAACAGGCCCCAATGCCCCATGGCCCCAATCACAAGACTAGAGTCAATCAGATAAAACCAATTAATTGTATTTCACCAAAAGAAACCAACACCAACACAGACAATTAATTTATCTCACCACACCAACATCAACACCAACAGATAACTCCAAAAACAGTGCAAATATAAATAAAAATTTATAAAGTATACTAACCAAAAGGCAAAAGCAAACAAATGACAATCACAGTTCTCAGTTCAAAGTCTTAAAAGAGAGTGAGAGAGAGAGAGAGTCTCATTTTTTCACTTTCATTCTTCCCTCTTCACTTTTCAGATAAAGAGCAGAGAGACTGAGACAGAGTCACAGAGATGAAATACCTAAGGGGCGGCGTTGTCGGGCACAGTGGCGAGGCGAGGTGAGGAATTGAGGAAGATTGATCGGGCAAGCGGGGCAGCACATCGAGATGTAGCTTCTGTTTGAATGGGAGATCGAGTTTGAGCCGGCCCGATCTGGCGATCTCCTACTCCGTCGTCCGTTCCGTTGGTTGTTGCATCTGTGAAGTGTGAAGTGTTTGGCCTGATCTGATTTCAGTATATTAGGTTAGGTTCTTTTATTTTTATTTTTTTTGGAGAATCCGTGGGTTACTAGGTTTGATACCATCTGTTGGGCTTGTCGTCCGTTGTTTTTTTTCAAGAATCCGTGGGCCTGCCACTTGCTCTGTTACACTTTTCTTTTTTTTTTTCTTTTTTTTTTTTTCTTTTTTTTTCAGATTTTAGGTAAATTTTTTTTTGGCTTTTTTTTTTTGCTAAACAAATAATTTTTTTTTAGGGTGTTCCTACCTTTGATTGAGGGTGTTCCTAATTTTTTTTTAAGGATAAATAAATAATTTTTTTAAATTATTATATATTAAAAAAAAAATTTAGTTCCGGGTGTTCCTGGGAACACCCTGAAATGTACGTGGCGCTGCCACTGACTCAAACAATATTTCAAAGGTAAATTATTACCTTTGCAGCTAACCATAAAATCACAGATGAAACCCACTGGTAAAATCATCTGAATGGGATTCCTGATAATTTGCATTGAAAGTTGAATTTTTAAAAGTTAACACTTATCTCAATAGCCTAAGGCCCTAAGCTGTTAAATAACAGAATATGTAATCTGTTAAATTTTAGTTTAAGAAGAAATATGTTATAACTAATAACCTGTCTAGAATGATGATAAATCCCGGCAAACGGGATGATATTGCCACAAACAGACCTAGTGAATTTATTAATTTATATATTTTTTATTAACATAGCAACATGTTGTCATTACAAGGACTTGGTCTTGCAAGGTGATATCCGGTATGTATAACTCAGTCAACCATGGCTCATTGAATCATTTTCCTATTTTGAATCATCTCATTTGGTTAAGTGAATGACTGCCCATTTGGAAGCAACCAAATAGTGAATACTATAACTTAAGTTTACTGAAGATATGGAGCAAAAACTGTCATAACTTCCTTGTAAACAGGCTTATTAAAATCCACTGCCTGCACAGAATGGAAAAAAGACCATGTATGTAAACCAACAATACCAAAATACCAATTCCAGCCGTTTTTGAACCAGTAAAGAAAAGTAAAAAGATACCGTCTACCCACAAGTTCAACTATTTGTTCTGGAGATATCCAAGACCACTCGCCAAACTAAGCTTTCTCAGTCCCATCACCCAACAGATTGATTTCTTCATCCTTCCCAGTGAATTTAAGAAGAAACCTGAAAGGGCTTGCAAGTTTGACGAAGTTATAAAATCTGAATTGAGAAAACTGAATGACTCAATTAATTATTGTTTGTGTACAAAGGTATATATACCTGTACTGAAAGATAATAAACAGAACTAACAAAAACTAATTAACTAACTTTCCCTCCAGAAAATGAACTGACAGCTGTAATCCACTATCTATAAACTAACTCCTAAACTACAAGTAGTTTTACAACAAAATACTAAACGGCCTGTAGCTCTGTAACTTGTTTCTTCTTCTTATCCTCTGTTTCTGCATTAGTTGTTATATTTGATGGCTTGGATTATTATTGTGCACCACGTCGCTTGGGATAATTGCCCATTGAATTCCCAACCCGGCTTAGATATCCAAGTTCAACTTGGAATTAATGTTTTGGACCTCACGTGCTCAATGTATATTGACTGGTTTGGAATAGTAGTAGCAGTAGATGTAGGCTATTGCCGAACCACATAAATCTTGGTGTTTTGTGTCTATTTTCTTTTGGATTTATTTTCTTTGTTCCAATTATTTGTTTGGAGATTTTTCTCAAGCCTAAAATATTTTCACAATTAATCTTGGTAATTTGAGCTTTTCACTATTTTACAACAGTAGTAGCAGTAGCTTCTGCAGTGACTTTCCTCTTAGCTTTCTCCTGTTTAGATGAGACTTCCTTAGATTCATCCCTATTGCTTTCACAGAAGTTAAATACAAATTTACACTCACAAGCATGTACATCTATGGAGACAAATTTAATTCTGAAATTACTTGCGCATCCAAATTACTATATTCTACGTGCCCCCAACCAAAAAAATCTGTAATTTTGTACCCTAGATTAGGTTATGTTAGGTTGAATACATCCAATGGTTACAAGTTGATATTTCAGTTGTCTTGGGTTTGATAAACTAATCCTCAGCTTGGTTAATTCCCTAAACTGAAATTGACCTAGTCTAGACTCAGTTGCAGCCTTTCACCATATATACCACATCTAACTATGTATGGCTGTATCATATGCTCACCACTTCTGTGCTTGACCCTTCCACTCTGATCCCCACTGATGCTTAAGCTTTTCCCTGACTTCAGGTAGGAAGTCATATGTCAACCAATAAGGTTGAAACCCAACTCAAGCTTTAACTTATTGCTAACAATGGAATTGATTAAAATAACAAGCATGAGTTGATAGACAACCGTGGAGCATGAGTCCTAAAATTACTGACAGACTTTTTTTTTTTTTAACTTAGGCTACATTGCTGTTTTTAGCCCACGTACAAAAAAGAAAAAGAAAAGGAGGACATGGCACTTCTGCCCCCTCACAAAAATAAGAACCCCAATAAACCTAGATGCCATGGCACTTCTGCCCCCCATAAAAAACACACATAGAGCAGAGTGGATATTAAAGATTGGCATACCTTCAAAAACCAAGTATTACAGTCTCTCTCTCTCTCTCTCTCTCTCTCTCTCTCTCTGCGAATTAAGAAAAGCGAAAACTGCAGAATGGTAGATCATCAAGTCAATTCTGATTTCAAGTCTGGAAGTTAATGGCACTTCTCGGGTAAATACAAACTATTGTAATAAATCTTGGTTCTAAAATAAGGTAAAACCTCTATTTAAGTATAACGATATATCTGCAATATTTTTAGCTTCTGACTTTGGTTTTGTGTAACTCATGTGTCAAGCTCAAGGTAGGGTAAGATTTATCAATTCTGTGGTCAGCGGCAAGTATGCTGACTTTGACAAAACAATGACGCCAAGTTTGGTTGGCCATCATCTGTAAAAGTTATGGATCTACATAATCTTAAAGAAATGAATGAAGAAAACATGGGAAAACTAGCTACTTGATGGATGTGTGATGGCCAATAACCCTAGTTCATGTTCAACTCATCTCTCCTATATTTACTTTCCTTTTTTCTTTCTATGCGCTTTTAGGTGTATTCTGACTCCAAATACAAACAAAAATGTGACATTTTAGCCACTTTTCAGAATTCTTGACCTAAGTCACCAAACCAGTCATTATACACAGCTTGGTAAGATTGACGTGGGACAGAGGTGGTGATACTAAATCTAATGCATGAGTTTCTGGAAAGCATTTGTTGTAGTGTTTAGGAAGACCTAGGATTAGGGTTTTAAAGTGGAAAAGGCTGGAAACAAAGATTTGTAACATGATGGGTATGCTCTGAAGCTCAAACAGGTAATTTAATGAGATCAGATCCGATGTGGGGCTGCAAACAGTAAATCAGAACTCTACAAGATCTGGTTTTATGGGCTTGGAGGCTAATAAAAGGTGGGTGGTGCTAGGCTTTTAATTATAATCTATAAAGTTCAGGGTTCTAAGAGTGAGGAATCAAGGTCTGGATGCAACGTTTCAACTTTCAATTTGCAGAAAACAAAGAGAAAAGCTTCTAGGAATCAAAGCTTCTAGGAAGAAGGGTTGCATCACATAAACTTAAGAGCATACTTACTACAATATTCTAACACAACTTGTTCTGTGCATTGAATAAATACTGTAACATCAATATATGTAGCTAGCCAGCTAAACATAACCCTATCAGGCTCCGGGCTTGACTATTAACTAATTCCAAATGATTTTTAGAACCCACAGATAAAGCCTAACAACATATGAAAACCCATCATAAGACTCAACCAACAAAAAGTTCTACCCATACCCTGAAACCTGAAAATTACAAAACACCTAAGACTTCAAAAAAAATAAAATAAAAATAACACTAATTTATACTAAACCAGCAACTTTCTAATGTAAAGAAACACCCAAAAAACGACTCAGCAATATCTAATGAAGCCTAGAGAAGTGTGCTCCTTAGGCCCTTAGACCATATTTTTGAAGAATAATTTTGATCTTTATATTGCTCTTTCAAAGATGTTGGATCAATCTCACACTCCACAGACACAGAAATACACAACTAAGCCTTAAGCCCTACTAATTGGAATTGGCTACATGAGTCCTCTTTTGCTGTTCAAGTTAGCTAGGGTGCACAAACACCTATGGGATAGATAATTGAGTATACCTTGCCAAGTCAAGTAGTAAAGATGCTAAACAGAAATATATCCCACTTTCCTTTTTAAGTTTTAATAAAAAAAAAAACAATTAAGTTCTCTGTTTTTCAGCCAAAGGCAACCATGTCCTTTCACATGCTTGGTTGAGTATGCAAGAGGAGAAGATTTCAGTTTTCCCCTTTTGTGGTGTGTGTGTTGGGGTGGGGGGGGGGGGTGTGGTAAGGTATTGAAGGTTCTGAATCGAAGGAGATCAGTCATGCAAAGTAGTTATAATACCATACAGTGGAGTTTTAAAAAAAGAAAAATTAAAGAAGGTTAACAAACCAGATACTTTCCAGACAATGAAGATCCGTTCAGGAATAGTTATGCCTTCCTTATTTTAATTATCCTCCATCAAAGCTGATCAATTTCTTAAAATCTAAGAATAAAAGACATTCAATTCAGATCTCCAAAGGAAAGCATCAACAGCTTTATTAAGCAATTCTACTGTAGTCCACACTTTCCTCAAGCAAAGTCTATAAGCATCCCAAAAAAATGGTAATTTAAGGAAGAAAAGTCCAAATTTCATACCTCTGCAGTAACTTCTGCTGAACTAACTCCTGTCTCTTGTTTCTCAAAAAAAAAAAAAAAAAATCCTATCTGTTATCTTAATTCCCTGATGGCTGCACTTCTAGGATCTTCACCCTCATCGACACCACCCTATTAAATTAAAATGTACAAAATACCAATAATAATCTCATATAAAAGAATTATATCATGAATAGAAGGAAATACATTTAGTAAAAACTACTATAACTTTTAATTACTATAAGTTCTACTAGTTCAACAACCACAATCACAAATCACTAAAATCTTAATACCTAAATCGATGATGCTTTCTCCCATCACATATTCAATGGAAGACAGAATGAGAAGTTTTGGTTTCAGATCTCCAAAATTACTATAACTATCTACAGACAGGCTCACTTCCATCCAGAAAACAGTTATGTATCTCCAGTGACAAATGCCTTGAAGTGGTTGCTTAAATCAAGCAATGAAAATTGGAGATATAGTCTCAAGAGATTATCACAGTACATGTAACAGCCCCGAATTTCCAATAATTGTGCAATTCTAAAATTCTAATACTAACCTAGCACTGAGTTCAAGAAACCAAAAGAACAGCTACCACTGCAAAATCAATTAACAAGTTTATAATGAATTCTGAAAAAAAAATGATTAAACAAATATATAATATGACAGAGTTTTGGAAATTTGCAGTTACAAAATGTAAAATAACAAACTAAATAGCATATGAAAAGCATTAGAAACTTCAAAAGTAGAATCCTAATAATCACGTCTGAAAGTTCTTTCTCAAGCATAAAATTCTATATTACTTTTATCATTTGAACAGTTCTGAATGGAGAAATTTTAAATTTTTTGTCACATATCAAAAAATTACAAAAGCAGGTATGGCCCTTATATAAATGCAATTCCACAAAAAATTGAATGAATAGTAATTACACCTTAAAAAACGGTTACAAATTGATATTTCAGTTGTCCTGGGTTTGATAGACTAATCCTCAACTTGGTTAATTCCCTAAACTAAATCTGACCTAATCTAGACTCAGTTGCAGCCCTTCACCATATATACCACATCTAACAATGTATGGCTATATCATATGCTCACCACTTCAGTGCTTGACCCTTCTAGTCTGATCCCCACTAATGTTTAAGCTTTTCCCTGACTTCAGGTGGGAAGTCATATGTCAACCAATAAGGTACCTGCATGTGAAAGTGAAACATACTGGAATGGAATTGTAAGATTAAAATGTGATCCAAAGTCACTGATTTTATAAAGTGCATAACGCATATCTGTCAAAGCTTTAACTTATTGCTAACAATGGAATTGTTAGATTAAAATATCATGCATGAGTTGATAGACAACCGTGAAGCATTAGTATTAAAAATACTGACAAGACTTTTTTTTCCTTAGGCTAGGTCTTTTTCTTTTTTTACTAATAAAAAAAAAAAAAAAAAAAGTATCCCACGAAAAAGAAGAAAGAAAAAAAAGGAGGACAATGAGAATTAAAGGGAAACCTCACAAAAATAAGAACCCCAATAAACCTTAGATGCCATGGCACTTCTGCCCCTCATAAAATTATACACAGAGCAGAGTGGATAGTTTTGCAGAACTTGTGGAACTTCTGAATTCTGATAGAATTTGCTCCTTGAGGCTGACTGGATACTCGAAGACATCATTCTCATTAGGGATAGTTTTGTTTATTTATTTATTATTTTTTATTACTTTTCACATTAAACGTGCTCCCTTCACTTTGGCTAGAGATGCAAAAGAGGAAGAAGAGGTCATTGTTTAGTTTAACGAAATGCTCCTCTTTTCTCTTCTCCATTGTACAACATGATTTTTCATAAATAAACTGCTAAAAAAAAAAGTAAACGTTCTTAAGGTCATTTTTTGGAATTTTCAAATGTGTAAAGTTACCATTTTGCCCTTGGTTGAAACATGATGAAACAAAAGGAATGAAGGGTTGCAAAATGGGGTGTTTATTATGCTTGTTTCTAGTGGACGCCTATTAGGGTCCACTCAACTTTGCTAGAGTGGGCTTGTCTCCGCTCAATCCTTGCTTGAGCAAAACAAATAGAGCATCAAAAATAAACTTTATGTCTCCAATCAACATTTAAAGAATGTCGATTAATTGCACATACAAAGGCTTTGCTTAAGTGAGCCACTACAAAATTCAATTTTCATTTAAAAATTCTCTTCATCTTTTTACTTTTCAATATAAGATTACTTACACATGTTACAACCAACATTTGTATATACCAATATACATGCAGTTGAGGTAATACTATTTTCAAAACCCTATGGGTAAATAATGGTATGACTAAATTGCAAATTGCATCCTTAAAGTGTGGGATAATTTTAATTTTTCCCCTCATTTTTAAATTTTAGTTTACTTCCCCAATTGTTAGATAAAGTTTGTTAAAAAAAAAACTCTTCTATGTACAATGTTGATGTGTCCATTAAGGACCACTTAAGCGTGTTACATGTGCAATTTGCCTAATGAAATCATGTCAGTCAATTTAATTATTCCATGTAAGTAAAAAATCTAAAACCAAAATAAAAATAAATTTTAAATCTAATAAAATAAAAATATTTGTTTTTGCTGAATAAATAAAATAATTTATTTATTTGTCATTTCAGTTCTTTTAAATTTTAAATTTTGTCAATTCAATACTTCATTACCCTTTTGTTAAGTGTTGCCATTTACTAAATCAAAACAACACCGTTTTTTGGATGATTTTATTTTTAATTTCTTAATTTAATTTTCCTGAAAAACATCAATTACCAAAAAAAAAAAAAGAATCAAGGGGAACGAGATCGACGTACAACAACAACGCTATCTAGCTTCTCTGTCTCTGAGACAATCAAATCATCCTAATGGGCCAAGGAACTTCGGGCGGGCTTAACTGGCAAGGCTTACCGGGTGATCGAAAATCTGATGGATCCAACAAGAAGGAGAAGAAATTCGAGCCGGCGGCACCACCAGCTCGAGTGGGTCGCAAACATCGCAAATAGAAAAGGCCCAGATGCCGCTTCTCGACATTAAGCCAAAAAAAAAAAAAAAAAAAGATGCCGCTTCTCGACTCCCAAGCGTTACTCCACACACAAAGTGCCGTCTTTGACTCCTAAGGCTCGTGCGTGTCAAAGACTATCTGTTAATGGAGGAAGAGTTTGTGAGCAACCAAGAAAGACTCAAACCCGAAGAGGAAAAAGCTGAGGAAGACAAATCTAAAATTGATGATCTTAGAGGCTCACCCATGAGTGTTGGAAATCTGGACGAACTCATAGATGAGAATCACGTGATTGTTTCATCGTCAGTGGGACTGGAATACTATGTGGGGATTTTGTCTTTTGTGGATAAGGATCAGCTGGAGCTTGGCTGTGCGATATTAATGCATAACAAGGTGCTTTCTGCTGTGGGGTTGTTGCAAGATGAGGTTGATCCTATGATGTACGTGATGAAAGTTGAGAAAGCTCCCTTGGAATCGTATGCTTGAGAAAGCTCCATTAACACATCCACGTTACTGTGATGACATTTTATTTTATTGTATTATTTATATTATTTTAATGTATTATTACTAAAATAAAGTAATTGAAGTTGAGTATTTTAAAAGTATATTTTGAAAGGTTAAAAGTTAAAATTTTTAGTTCTTTTGATATGAATGCTCTGTGTGGAAAAGTTCAGAACATCTCTCAAATGGGTATGATGGTATTTTCATTGTTGCTAGATTGTTAACTGTGTGGAAAAGTTTAGAACATCTCTCAAATGGGTATGATGGTATTTTCTTTGTTGCTAGATTGTTAACTTTAACTGAGTATGGAGAAAAGAATTGAAAGGGTACATCTAATAGTTCTTCAGTCATTAAATTTTAGAAAAATTCAAAACTATTTCAATTACTTCATTGTCGGTGGGTAACATATATAAGGAAGCCCATCAAGGAATTCGTAGCATATATGATATAACCAAATCTTCATTTTTTATTTTCTTTCTGACGCAATTTGGTTATAGTGACAGATTAAACATGGAAACAAGACCTGCCTTGAGTGCAACTGTTCTTAATTAACCAAGTCATATTCTGATTGGAGTGTTTCTTTCATTGATATTATGAAAAATTGCAAATCAAACTACAGTAGTGGTGTCATGCCCCGAATCCAACTATAAAGATAGCCAAGTGATAATAACCGCACAACGTAATCACTCTACAAGTGTGCAAGGCCTTCTTAGCAACTAAAATTTATCCTCAAAATTACATCAAATAAATCCAAAATACCTCAACAATTTCTTTATAAATAAATCTCTAATAATTGTAAGGGACAAAATCCAAACCTCATGTACATAATGCCAATTGGCCAATAAATATAAGACTATTACAAAACCATCTAACCCCAAAATCACTAAGCTTCTATTATGCTCACAACATAACAGCAAATCTCCCAAAACTTGCTATTCTTCACAATCTGAAACTAGAGGGGAAAAAGGGAGGTGAGTTGACAACTCAATAAGTAATCAAAATCCTAATAAGTTCTATCAAGCAAAAGATTTGTAAAATAATAAGTTGTACATAGATTGAATATTTTAATCTTACAAATATATCATAGATGGATTAGAAAATAATTAGTTTTCCATATATCAAAAGCTGTAATTTACAATATGTTCCAAAAACACATAAGCAATTTCAAGGACTCAAAACAATTCAAATACTCAAACATAATTCATATTCTTAACAATCTTTATGACTATAGTTACGCTATATACCCGTGACTGGGCATAAGATTTAGATGAAATTAGTTCCGTGCTAATATATATCCCCCATTAGCTGGGTCTAGAAACACGATAGGCTTGTGATGCCCTAGATAGAACTAGTTTCAATACCTATGAATAACCCCCATTGGCTGGGTATTAGAGTACCAATGAATTACCCCTATTGGCTGGGTATCAAAGTCAAAACATAGTCAGATTGTTCAAAATCATATATATCAAATCATAGTTCAAACAAGAATATATCTCATTCAAATACATACATACATATATATATATATATATATATATAACAATATATATTCAGTAATCAAATATATTTATGAAAATTCTTTATTCTTTACTTTAATCAATCAAAATAAAATTGTAAGACAATAATTAGTAGCTAAAATAAAGTAGTATAAGCAAAATCAAACCAATTAGGAGAAAGCTTACTTACACTACAACAAAATGTATTTTTAGTGAGGAAAAAATTCGTCACTAAAAATCCAGTTTTTCGTCACTAAGAACCTTTAGCGACGAAATCGGACTTTTAGTGACGAAACTCATTTCGTCGCTGAAACCCCGTCGCTGAAAGTCCTAGCGACGAAAATTTTCGTCACTAAAAGTCTGATTTGTTTTAAAAAGAAAAAACTTTTAGCGACGAAAATATTTCGTCGCTAAATGTTTTCCTCGCTAAAAACACTATTTAGTGACGAAAAGATTTCGTCACTAAAAACACTTCAGTTTATTAAATCATATTTAGTGACGAATAATTTCGTCACTAAAACTATTTTCGGGTACATATAGCGACGAAAAAATTCGTCACTAAAACTATTTTTAAGAAAATTCAAGGACATATAGTGACGAAAATTTTCGTCACTAAAACCATTTCTTACAAAATTTTGCTACAATTAGCGACGAAATATTTCGTCACTAAAACAATTTTTTGTTGCAATAATTGTGACGAAAAATTCGTCGCTAAAACTTATTTTCTGTTTTTATTTTTTTCCTAGCTTTGATATTAACTCGTAACCCGTCATTACATTATTAAAACCTCAAATTTAAAAAACACATTTATAAAAAAAGATCTATACATTCCACAAGTAAAAAATAAAAGAAGCATCCAATTCAAACAACTTCCATACAATAAAAGTTTGCAATCCATACAATAACTCAAGATGTTTTATAATAATACAAAAAGTGTAGCATAATATAATTAGAACTAATGAAAGATGTCCTCATATGTCTTCAAGTAATGCCAAAAGTAAATCTTCTAAAAGCCACCAATAAGAAATCTGCACAAATATAAAAACAATACTACATTAAAATCATAAAGTAAAAACATAAACTATGTTATAAGAAACATTTCTAACAATGCATTAAGAGTAGCCACACTAATGAATTAAAATCATAACTCCTAATTTATAAGTTGTAGAAAGCAAATATAGATTTTCAAATGTAATATAAAGTATTAACCAATAAGTGTTTTAACTTGAAGATGAACCACCCCCATAGGTAAGAGCATCATCATAACCCTTACTCCTCAAAAAGTTAAGAAGTATTGAAATCTAATAAAGTATTGAAATCTAATAAAGTAATATTCATCACATCTAATTAACAATACTCATTTTCATTTGCAAAAATTGAAAAAACACTCCCAATATTAGTTCAAACCACCTTATAACACCATGCAAGCCACCCGCTTGCTCCAACACAACAACCCACCACAAAACCAATCACAAATATCACAAGTATAGAGTGTTCACAAGTATTGAAATCAATTAAAGTATTATTCATCACATCTAATCAACAAATTCCATTCACATTTGCAAGAATTGAAAAAACACTCCCAATATGTATTTAAACTACCTTATCACACCATGCAAGCCACCCGCTTGCTCCAACACAACAACCCACCACAAATCCAATTTTCAACATCACAAGGATAGAGTTTACAAGTATGGAAATCTAATAAAGTAATATTCATCACATCTAATTAACAATACTCATTTTCATTTGCAAAAATTGAAAAAACACTCCCAATATTAGTTCAAACCACCTTATAACACCATGCAAGCCACCGCTTGCTCCAACACAACAACCCACCACAAAACCAATCACAAATATCACAAGTATAGAGTGTTCACAAGTATTGAAATCAATTAAAGTATTATTCATCACATCTAATCAACAAATTCCATTCACATTTGCAAGAATTGAAAAAACACTCCCAATATGTATTTAAACTACCTTATCACACCATGCAAGCCACCCGCTTGCTCCAACACAACAACCCACCACAAATCCAATTTCCAACATCACAATTATAGAGTTTACAAGTATTGAAATCTAATAGATTTCTCTTTCATCACATCTAATTAACAATGCTCATTCACATTTGCAAGAATTGAAAAAACACTCCCAATATGTATTTAAACTACCTTATAACACCATGCAAGCCACCCGCTTGCTCCAACACAACAACCCACCACAAATTCAATTTCCAACATCATAAGTATAGAGTTTTATAAGTTTTTAACTAAAATTTACTTACTTTGCTCAAGCTAAGCTTACAACTTTTGGAAAAAATCCAAAATTATTGCAAACAATGTATATTTAGCCTGCAAAGGAGAAATAAAATAAATAAATAAATAAATAACGTTATAACTAGAAGACATAACAAAATTGAGTCCCTAATGATAACTTCTCTTTGGTGAAAACAATAAATTGAACTCATGATGCATAGCACGTCTTTTACAATGATTAGAACCCAAACTTAACAAATCTCTTCGCATTTATGCAAAATCTTCATGGTACCATGAAAGGTCAAAATAAAACATATTTCCACCAAAGTTTGAACAAAATTGTCATCCAACTTTTATCCAACTTTTAGAGTTAAATAGTAAGATTGAAGGAAAAGAATGAGAAGTAGCTCAGTTGATTGAAACCATAGGTGCAAAAAGTAATTAAATAAGCTAAACTACTTAAAACTAAGTTACAAATTTCAACAAGTCATGAAAAATATTCTCATTTCAACAATGGTGTCACACTACATTTTCTCTTCTAAACCAAACAAAATTTTATCACAATTCTAACACAAGCATAATAGCAAACAATTTTTTTTCTCGAACCCATATAATTTCTCCTCTTATTCACAATGACAACTGCCTATCTATCATTTCTCAATCAAATTTCTCACCTAAACCAAATGAAATTTTCTCAAGACAACTCAAATATTACACCAAAAATAGAAGGAAAAAAAATGCACCGTGAGCCTCGAGAACACGGAGGATCTTGCTTCCAGTTAAAAACCCTTCCGGCAAATTTGTATATGTTCTCCTCTATAGCGAAGAAAAAAGAAGAAATTCTCACTGAAACATAGATCAGTAGACATTAGTTTATTACATGCAGTTGTTGTCAAGTGACCAAAATTACATGAAGTAGGTCAGTACAAAACATAAATATAAGCTCCAAAGATGAATTTAGTTTCCAGCATTACATAGAACCACATATAGAACTATCTTTTAACAATTTTTGGAAAATGTAATGATTTATTAAAACCAAAAGTAATTTTCAATGACACATAGGAGGTTGGTCACTGTTGAGAACAATAATAATTAGCAAGTGCCTTTGTTAAAGTGAAAAGCTAAGTGATAATCATACAAGAGGCACCAAAGCATGCAGACCAAGTAGTAATTTAATACATAAAAGTTTCAAATAACAAGGCTATCTATAAAACTTTAAAGTTTCAATTTTAGCACATGAATAAACGATCAAAGCTGACCCCAAGTTATCTTGAACTAGAGGTGTCAGTTTCTTTGTCCAACCAGTATAAACAACCCTATGTAGAGGTGGTCTTCTTTAAGATTCTAATTATGCTTTGCTTTATATGCAGGATTATTATGAAATTAACCCCAGGCAGCCCCATATACACAATTTAAAACTGTAATAAACAACACAATTTAAAACTGTAATAAACAACACAATTTATTGATTTTCCTGCATAGAATGTAAAGATCTATTAAATTATTTCAAGGTAAGCTCAATCTAAACTTCAAGTAGAATAAAAGGCCAGACTTAACAGTAAGTACCTGCAACTAAAAAAAAAAAAACTAGAAAAGAAAATAAAAAAGAAACCCAGAAAAGAAAAGAAAAAATAAATGACAAAAATCTAAAAAAGAAAAGGATATTACCTATGGAGACGGAAGCCGAAGGATCGCCGGAGCGTCGCCGCTGGGTCGCCGGAGCGTCGCCGAAGAGTTGCGGAGCGTCGCCGATGAGTTGCGGAGCGTCACCGGTGAGACGCTGAAGCGTCGCGGCGCGATGCGAAGTGTCGCGGCTGAAGCGACGCGGCGCGATGCGAAGTGTCGTGGCTGAAGCGTCGCGCCTGAAGCGTCGCGGCGCGATGCGAAGGGTTGCGCCTGAAGCGTCGCGGCGCGATGCGAAGCGTCGCGCCTGAAGCGTCGCGGCGAAGCGTCGCCTGAAGCGTCGCGGCGAAGCGTCGCCTGAAGCGTCGCGGCGCGATGCGAACCGTCACTGAAGGTCACCGGTGCAGGATGCGGTGCAGGAGCGTCGCCGAAGGTCGCCGGTGCCGAAGCGTCGCTGAAGGTCCGATTTGGGTGTGTGAGGGAGTGGGTAATGTGTGAGGGAGTGGGTATCAGTGAAAGGAGTTGCTGAATGAGTGAAGGAGTTGCTGAATGAGTGAGGAAAAAAAAAAGAGTTAAGGAAGTATATATATGATAGCTATAGCGACGAATTCCATTTCGTCACTATATATTAGCTTTAGCGACGATTTTAATTTCCTCGCAGATTTCATCACTAAATCATGTGTTTTTTTTCAGCGACGATCTCTTTTCGTCGCTAATTGTCTCCTTTAGCGACGAAAATGGTTTCGTCACTAAAAGCATGACAGTAGCATCTTTAGCGATGAAAATGGTTTCGTCACTAAAAGCATGACAGTAGCATCTTTAGCGACGAAATGTTTTCGTCGCAAAAACTATAACTTTTAGCGACGAAATATATTCGTTGCTAAAGCTCCATGATTTCGCGCCTGCCCTTTCAATTGGCGCCCCTAATTCAGCAACCTCTATAGCGATGAAATCTATGTTTCGTCGCTATTCATAGCCTTTAGTGACGAATTTTGTTTCGTCGC
This sequence comes from Castanea sativa, assembly GCF_040712315.1. Taxonomy (NCBI): domain Eukaryota; kingdom Viridiplantae; phylum Streptophyta; class Magnoliopsida; order Fagales; family Fagaceae; genus Castanea; species Castanea sativa. Next base: position 38,021,973 of record NC_134023.1, read on the forward strand.
TAATTGTCACCTTCAGCGACGAAAGATGTTTCGTCACTAAAAGCATAATTTTCAGCACCTTTAGCGACGAAACTGTTTCGTCGCAAAAGACTAGAACTTTTAGCGACGAACGAAGTCGTCGCTGTAGATCCATTTTGGTTTCGCGCCAGCCCACTTGGTCCGCGCCACTAATTCAGCATCCCTATAGCGACGAAATAAATATTTCGTCGCTAAAGGTCACCCATTTTTTTATAAATAGCGACGAAATTTATATTTCGTCGCTATATGGTACTTTTTTGCGACGAAAAAATTTTCCTCACTAAAATTCGTCACTGTAGTTACATTTTGTTGTAGTGTTACTTCAATCCAATGCCAATTCAAAATCCTTGCAGTTTCCCAAGACTAATCCAATGTAAACCCTTTAGCAAACCAAGTAAAGAATTTACTTCAAAGAAGTTTGTTACTTAGATCCTTGGACCTCAAATCTCAATGCCATCCAACACCACGGAACAAAGCAAAGATGCTTTACACGTGAAAAGACTAAATCCTTAGAAATCTTCAAATAATTGGTATTGACTTTATCTTTTATCTATCAATAAGAAACCTTACGTGACAAGTCAGTAATGCTCATAATGGCCAACAAGCATCTAGTTGCGTTGCCTTTAATAAGAATCATGGAATAAAAGTGATGTGCTTTTAGTGGTAAAATTTTGCTTAACTGGACATATACAGGTTGGCTAAGCAAAATCCTTAGGGTGGCTAGGGTTCACATAATGCAACTAGGGTACAAATATTGCTAATTCCAATATCAGAATTACTAAGTTACCCCTAAAAATAAATATCCTTTTTATTTTATTTTATTTTTTTCTGGAACCGGGTATCACAAGTGGTCACGTAGTTTCTTTGTTAGGTTCTTAAATTCTTTAACTGGGGTACAACTAAGCTAATAGTTCCTTTTCCTTAAAGTAAAAATATATAAATAATAGTTTGGAATTTTTTTTTATTGGTCAAATAAAAGTTTGGAATTACTTTCAAATGGATATGACACACCAATATTGTCTTTGTTGCTATGTTATATTCTTTAACAGAGTATGAAGAAAAAGAATTTAAAGGGTAGATCTAAACTTTAAAAAAGTTTGTAACAATTTCAATCAGTTAATAATCAGTGAGTAGCATATACAAGAAACCCGGTCAAGAACTCGTAGCATATATGATATAACCAAATCTTCATTTTATTGTCTTTCGGTCACAATTTGGTTATATTGAGATATCAAACATGGAGACAAAGCCTGCCTTGAGTGCCGCTGTTCTTGAAGCTCTTAACGAAAACAATTATTTGGATTGGAGTGTTCAGTTGAAGACGCATTTGATGGCCCAAGATCTTTGGGAGATTGTCGAATCAAGGAGCGACCCTCCTGCACCGGAAATTGAAGCTGCTTTTAAGGCTTGGAGCAAGACTAATGCCATGGCCTTACATGTGATCCAGATGTCATGCCAGCCAAACAGATTTTCTGATATTAGGGAGATTAGCTCAGCCAGAATTGCTTGGGATACCTTGGCAGAAAAGTACAAACCTAAAAGTCCTGACCCAAGTAGCAGGTAATTTAGATCATTCAAATATTCAACACCCTTAAAAGTCAACTCTCTCTCTCTCTCATGATTTTAAAAAAAGGGTCTCTTTACTTTAGACAGTATTGCTCCAGTTCCCCTGAGAAAAGACGAGCTTCTTGACTCAAGTAAGTCAGGTACCTGTCTCTATCTTTCTTTTTCTGTACGCGTATATGTTTGTGTAAAATAGGCTACCAAGACTACGACAAACTTGCAAAAAAAAGAAGAAAAAATCAGCTTGATGAAAGCATTTGTAATTATAAGTTATTACAAATGCTTTCATCAAGATATCTCAATTCATGTGACTTACAATAAAAAAGTATGTTCAAGTGGGTATTTAGCGAATCTGATGTTCTGAAAGCATCTATCAATTATGTTGTTCTAAAGCTAGATTGTGCCTCCTCGACCTTAAAACTTTGTCTTAATTCCCTTTGAGAGTATAGCAGGTGGCAACAAAAACTTCTTTTGTCAGATAAGCATTTAAAAAAACGTATTTATCATACATTTGTTGACCCCCATTTATCATTCCTCTCTATTTTTTGTTCTTTTTGTTGATAACATTTCTTTATATTCTATGGGTTTTCAATCCTCAAACAGGGAAAAAAAATAGAACGTTATTAGGTCATTGATATTCTCTATTGAATCATTGAGATTCTGTAGACTTCCCATTTACCATGGTCTTTCACTAGAACTTCTTTCTAGCTAGTGATGATAATGACAATACTTTTATGAATAAAGATGTTGGTGATGAAGGAGCTAGAATAGGAAAGTTCTTCCAAACTTAATTAACATGTTCTTCTTCTTTGAGTAAAGAAAAAAAACAAGGGGGGCAACAACTTGTTTTTCACTTTGCAAAGGTCATGTGAGTTACATGTGATATGCTTTTTTCATTCAAGTTAACAACCCTGAAGCTCGGAATTGTGTTAAAAACACAAGAGCTTATTTAGACCCCAAATTAAAAGATTACGGCTAGATTGCTTTTACTCTAACTTATCTAAGTGCGGAAACAAGAGTAAGTGAAGTGCAAATAATCGATACTACGCTAGTGCATAAACATAAACAACAAACATTAAAGGTAAAGCACAAGAGTAAGGGAAGAAGGATGTAAATACAAGATAACACGTCAATGTGTTATCGAAGAGGAAACTGAAGAACTCGGCGAAAAACCTCTCTGCCGCCCTCCAAGCGATAATCGATCTACTAGAGAATAAAATTGGAGTGCACGAATAACAAAAGACTCTCCAAGCCTAGTCTACTCAATGTATTTGAGCTCTCCAAGCTCCTGCTACCAACGGACTTCATGGAGTCATGCCTTCTCTAACTTTCCAGATACAGCAATACGCCCGATTGTATTTGTCAAGCCTCACCGGCTTCTTTTGGCAAATCCCCAAAGCTTCCCAATCTCCAAAACACTCTCTACATTCTGAAAATGTGTGGGTTGTGTTTGGGTACAAATTTTCTCTCAAGGTATGACAATGGGAGAGGGAAGGAGAAGAGGCTTGGATGATTTCTCACCAAGGATTTGTAGCTCTCTCTCTAAAAGATGGGTGTATGTTGTTGAAAACTTATCTAGGGTTGTTCTCTCTGAATGGACTCTTCATACTTTTGTGGGTAATGAGGGTATATATAGTATGGGTGAAGAGTAAGAAAGTCACACTTAAAAAGCCTCCAAGCAGAGAGTTTCGCGGGTGTCTCGCGGGAAGGCCTTACTCGCAAGACACTAGCGAAATCCTCTAAGCTAGCATGATGCTTTAGCTTCCAGCATGTGCTTCTCACGTGGCTCTTTCGCAGGTTAGCTACTAACGAGACAGTCACAAAAACCACTGATCTTTAATTAAGCTTGAATCTTCACCAACTTAATACTAAACCCAATACAATAAAATTCCACAAAATACAAGGAACAAATTAAAGTAAATACAATACCCTTTTGTCATGGAATAAAGCTAACATAAAACATAGTTGTAAATCATAACATTACAATCTCCCCCTTTAGCTATTCCGTGACAAAAACACTCTATAACAGACTCTAGACGTAAACGTAGGTTTAGGAACAATGACAAAACTCACTCACCTAAATCTAGAAGTTGTGAAGCACTTGAAACATATATTCCTGTAACCTGAAAAACTTGCACAAAACACATTAGACCCTTAAGGTAAAGCAAGTAATAAAAGGACAAGCATAATGTAACAAGTAAAATGTGATCAAGTAAACATGATGTGAAACATATGAGCAACTTGATCATACACCAAAAAAGTCATATGAAAATGACTACAATGATCATATAGCAAAGCAAATGATCATCCGAACATGCAATCATTAAAGCACAAAGACAAGGATATATGCATGTCCAACACACAACCAATGCAAAACACCAAAATATTTGTATTAAGGATTCAAGATCCAACAAAGGCACAAGAACACACGACCAATGCAAAACACAAAAGTATTTGCATTAAGGATATAAGATCCAACAAGGGCACAAGTGTGTTCCAACACATAAACACGATGCAATGAGAGCAACAAAGTATAGATGCTAGATGTAACTCAAAGCACCATAAAGCAATGAGAAAATAAACATAAAGTAAAGCAAAGACAAAACAAGGTTTTCTCAAAAAGTTGTCTTCTCCCCCTTGGTATATGCATCTCTCCTATAGCTTTCTCCCCCTACAAATGTGCACGAGGTAGAATTTCTCCTCCTAAGAATGTGCACATGAGTCATATAGAAATGACAAAACACACCTGTATACTCTCCGGTATACAATCTCCCCTTTTTTGTCACGAATAGACAAAAGAAACAAGAGGAATGAGGGAAAGAAAAGAAGATATGAACAAGGGTATGATGCATGAGGGGTGCAAGATGAATGAGAAAATGAAGCTCAAACAAAAGATAAAACATCATAAAGACACAATGCTACAAAGCATAAAGTAAACATGACATGCTAAGGATGTGGAACAAGATATAGACCATGCATGACATAGTCACAAGAACATGTTATATGTGCGAAAAGGTCTAAAAAAACTTAACTTGTGTGAGTGAATACAAAACATGTCAAGTGTTAGAGTGTGTGCAGCAAAGGTGCATCTAGTGTGCATCTAGTATGCATGTGAGATGCATGAATAAGCACTCACGAGGCAAAGTGTATAAAACACACCACCAATGATCAAAGCATGATAAACATGAATAATTATGGTGATTCCCAAAGTTTAGTACTCATCGGAGTCTAAAACAATGAGAAAATGTCATTTGGACATTTTATCAAACACTTAGAGTGCACACACTACACATGTATGTTAAACAATGCAAGTACATATGAAAATCTTGCCTAAATATATGTTATTTTTGCCACAAGGGGCTAACATCCAAAGAAAATCATCATTTGAAACAAAGCCCAATAAAAAATATTGACAAAAATTAAGTTTTCCAACTCCCATTTGAGAAAATCCCAACTATGTACATAAAACCCCCAAAAACATAATCTAAGGATCAAAATCAATGAAAAGAGTTAAAGATTACCTTAGAGATGTTAATGGAATGAAAAAAACTTGAATTTAGTTGGGTTTTGATGTAGAAGCATTAAAACAAGGGTTTGGGAGAGGATGGGAGACGATTAAGACAAATGACCCATGAAATGCCTTTTAAAAAGCTGATCTGGGAATTTTCGCTAGTTACATACTAGCGAGATACTAGCAAAATTTCGTTGGTGTCTCGCTGGTAAGCTTTACTAGCGAAACAGTTGCGAAACAATCGCGAAACTCTCTGTCCAAAGTTGAAAATTTTGAGAATTGGACTCTTTAACTCGTGACTGAGCTTACACTACGAAAACACCCTGAAAACATGTTTTTCACACAAAAACAACTTGAAAAACTTTGAAAAACATGAGTGATACAAATCACTTCCAAAAGCAAACAAAAAGAACAAAAATCTTTTTGGTTTGATCCACATAAGGTTAAGCACACACACATCATATCACATTTGAACATGTACAATCACACAAATTAAATAGACATTCATTGAACAAAGTCTTGTGTGTTGTGTGTGAGTATCAAGTGTGAAATAGTTCTTAATTTAGAGTGAAATTTCAATGATCAATTCAATCAAGTCATACACACCTAGTACTAAGTCAAGTGGGCTATCTCAATTATAGAAATGAACATATATGATCTCCTACAAGAAAATGATTATATAACTTTGAAGCTTTTCATTTGGCTTCTTTACAAAACATAACATGTGATCAATTTTTGAACAAAGTACATCTCATTTTGAGATCGATGCCTGAACTTTTGATATTTTAACTTTGTAAGCGAATAAGCCTTTGGCTTTTTAAGGCACCATACATTTCAATTCAAGCCACTTTCCCTTTTTCCTAGTCAAATACTAGTATGTACAACGGCTTTTGCAGCTCTATATCTCTTTTTGAGAGTTGACATTTGATGAGCTCTTTAAGCAAAAACATAAAAACGTGGGAAAAGATATAGGCACAAGTCTATGCATGTATTAAGACCAACAAGACAATTGACTAATCATTCATGACAAGCTTAAAGATCGATTTACAATAATCACACATAGATTTTAAGATTTGTCCCACAAAGATAAATGTGTATACAAAACAAGCTAAACTCACAAATGCACTACGCCATTAGTACGAATGTACTAGGCCAAACTCACATGTGACATGTGCTCAAACATATACGATCAAACTTTTTCAATTTTTTACTTTTTATGTGGTTTTGGATTTTTACTCACACAAAACAAAAGTAATAAAGTAAGATCAAATGCAAAAATAACAAAAACAATGCATATAAAGAGATGCATGATGCACAAATGCATGACAATGAAGTATCTAATGCATGAAGGGTCCTACAAAGATTAAAAGAATTAGATCAAAGACCAAAAGAGCAAAAGCTCAACCATAGGAACCATTCCTCATCTAAACGGAACGATTGTTTAGAATGAGTGTCTCATGAGAAGTGAGACAAAGGTTGGAAGAATGATAACTGGAGATGCACATAGACAAGGAGGTAAGAACATTAAAATCTTTCTTTAACAACTTACCATTTTCCCCCAAAACCGGTTTAACTTGCAAAGCACAACTTCCAAGAAGCTTAAATTTCTCTTTTCTTTTTATTCTTTTAAAAGCTCGAAACTTAGAGCAAAGAGGTCTAAGATGACCAAAGGCACCACAATGGTGACAAACAATGGGTTTAGGCCCACTAGGCTTTTTAGGGAGGGATCTAGCAACATGGTTTTGTCATTTCTTCAACATGGAACATTAAGGTCTTATGTGACCGATCACACCGCAATGGTGGCAAGTAAGGAAAAACTTAGATCCACTTAACTCCCTAGAATGAGACCTAACTGAAGGCTTAGGCTTAAAAGCCTTTCTCTCCACTTTTTGGTTTCTTTTATGTGGAGGAATGTACACCGATTTGTCCTTAAAGGTAGAACTCACAATAAGTACAAAATCGGGTACCACAACATGATTGCAACAAATGTTTTCATCATTTTGAACACTCCGTTTAGCAATCAAACACTTGGCATGCATCTTAAGAGATTCATTTTCACATTTTAGCTCATCAACTAGTTTGTTAGACAAAACCAGTTTAGCATCCAAGTCCATATTCAAACATTCAAACTCTTTTAGCTTTTCAAGAGAATGTTCAGCAAGTTTCTTATACTTTTCAACCAATTTATTGGATTCATTGAGCTTAGCGATCAAATCATCCTTTTCACAATGAAACTTTCTCAAATTCTTATAAAACTTCTTAGCTTCTTTCTTCAAAAGTTTGATGTTTGGAATATCAACAACAACCAAAGATTCATGTAGCATGGCATCATAATTTTGAGGATTAACACTCATAGAGGCATTTTCACAAACACATGGCATGTTACAATCAACAAGATCCATAAAAGCATACCAAACACTATCCATGACAAAACACATGAAGGGGTCAAGGATCACACTTAGGTAATGAAACCAATACAACTGTACCCGCTCTGATACCAATTGAAAGCTCAGAATTGTGTTAAAAACACAAGAGCTTGTTTAGACCCCTAAATTAAAAGATTATGGCTAAATTGCTTTTACTCTAACTTATCTAAATGCGGAAACAAAAGTAAGTGAAGCGCAAACAACTGATACTACTCTAGTGCATAAACATAAACAACAAACAATAAAGGTAAAGCATAAGAGTAAGGGAAGAAGGATGCAAACACAAGATAACACGCCGATGTGTTATCGAAGAGAAAACCGAAGAACTCGGCAAAAAACCTCTCCGCCGCCCTCCAAGCGGTAATCGATCCACTAGAGAATAAAGTTGGAGTACATGAATAACAAAAGACCTTCCAAGCCTACTCTACCCAATGTACTTGAGCCCTTCAAGCTCCTGCTACCAACGGACTTCACGGAATCATGTCTTTTATAGCTTTCTGGATCCCGTAATACGCTCGATTGCATCCACCAAGCCTTACCGGCTTTTTTTGGCAAATCTCCAAAGCTTCCCAATCTCAAAAAAACTCTCTACATTCTGAAAAGGTGTGGGTTGTGTTTGGGTACAAATCTTCTCTCAAGGTATGACAATGGGAGAGGGAAGGAGAAGAGGCTAGGATGATTTTTCACTAAGAATTAGTAGCTCTCTCTCTAAAAGATGGGTGTGTGTGTTGTTGAAAACCTATCTAGGGTTTTTCTCTCTGAATGGCCTCTTCATACTTTTGTGGATAATGAGGGTATGTATAGTATGGGTGAAGGGTAAGAAAGTCACATTTAAAAATCCTCTAGCCAGAGAGTTTCGCGGGTGTCTCGCGGGAAGGCTTTACTTGCGAGACACTAGTGAAATTCTCCAAGCTGGCACGACGCTTCAGCTTCTAGCATGTGCTTCTCACGTGGCTCTTTCGCGGGTTAGCTACTAACGAGACAGTCGCGAAAACCACTGATCTTCAATTAAGCTTGAATCTTCACCAACTTAATACTAAACCCAATACAATAAAATCCCACAAAATACAAGGAAAAAATTAAAGCAAATACAACACCTTTTTGTCATGGAATAAAGTCAACATAAAACATAGTTGTAAATCATAACTTTACAGACCCAATTGATGGCAAGGTGCAAAGTGAAACACAAGTTATAGTTTAGGGTGGTAACAATGCGTTTTGAAAGTTCAGGATAGTAAGTATAAATGAGATTATAGTTTAAAGTAATAAAGTATAATTAAAAAAATAAGATATTCTCTGTCTTTTTAGGTGCCCCTATTCCATGTGTTGGGTTCAAATTGACCCCGGTTAAATTAACCAATTACCCAAATTGAATAATTGGCCAAGTTACATGCAATGTCCAATTAAAGGCACAACCACATTGCTAGTCTAGAGTAAATTATTATAGTGGAAACAAATTTGACATAGGTGATATGGTTATGATGAAGAAAACCTTCACAGAAAAAACACATACAGGTAAAATTTAGATCAATGCTCCCTAAAGAATCTAGTAACAAAGATTGAGTTTACAAGTATAAGGAATATTGCCCAATCTTGAAGTAACTACTTATAGTAGAACCTATTGACTTATTCAAGCCCAACTCCAACCTAGTTGGAGTACTCTTTTTACCAAGCTTCTTCCATGTGCACGAATCTACCAATCCGGCTTGAACCTTACAGAAATCCTTGATTGATGCAATTAATTTTTGCAAAGTTCTTCGCAGCAACATGCTCCAATATGAATGGTAGCAACTCAGTACCAAACCTTAGGTGTACAAAGTTGCAGCAACTTCTCAGTATGCATGTGTTCTCTCTCTATGATAATGACTGTAAAATATGGCTTTTATACCTTTGGGAACCCTATTGCATGGATCCCCAAGACGGGCCAAGTCATTATAGGTTGAAACAAAAAATTATGTTTCGTTTTCTTGTATCTTGATCGTTCGAGAGGTGTTGAGCCAAGTATTGATATTATCTTGTAATTCTTGATTGGTTGACCTACTATTGAGGTGCAGTCAAGATACCAAATTCAAAAACTTCTTAAGCAATTTAAAAAAAAAAAAAATTTAATCAATTTTCTTGTGTCTTCAACAGGATTCTTCAATACACTTTTCGAGACTAAAAATTTAGACTCCAAATAGGAACTGGTTTTCCAACACATAAAAATAATGATCCTTACACCATGCACTTTTGCCATTGAATTTTAAAATCTCTTTTGACTATAGTTTTTTCAATGGTTGGATTGTAGAGCTTGTAGCCTTTAATAATTAGATCATAACTTCTCACTCTTTGCTCTTCTATCAAATCGCAAGGTCTTAATTTCATAACTACTATACCTATCAACAATAGTTTAAACTTTTTAAATAATTTCAAAATCCTCTTAATTCTATTTTAGAAAGAAAAAAAAAATCATCTTTTGACTAAAATCATCAATGAAGAAAAGAAAATAGTTGTTTGTACAAAGCAATGATGGTTTCGGTCCACACACATTGTTATGAACAAGATACAGTGGCTTAGTTTCTTTTATAATAGCTTCTCTAAAAGCTATTCCTTGATTTCTTAACAATGATACATCTTCGTATATTTGGTCAGATGTTCAATGGAAGACAATTCCCTCACCATCTTATTTTTCCACCACAAATTGTAAGTCCAGCAAAATTTAAATGTCATCAACACCTTGCCTATCACACTGTTTATGTAGTCCCTTGCCAACTACAATCCTTCAAGAGAATATCGTAGTCTTTTCTTAAAAGTTTTCTGTTAAAACCTTAATTGGTGGTTTGCTATTTAGGTAATGGAAGTTGTAGTGGTTCTTTAGATAGGGTTGGGTTTAAGTTATATATGGTGTAACTCTAAACAATGTTACATCACCCAATAACTTGTTATTGAATTCATATTTTGAAAATCCCACCTTTGGACTACATGTTCTATATGTTTTTAATATGCACGCTAATTTTCATATCAATCGGATGTTATTTACTATTCGATTTTTAAAGTCATCTTTTTATGTATTATTTTAAACTACAAAAATTTAAATTTAAACAATTGATTTATTACACATCCGTTTGGCAAAAATTATTTTTGCCAACTTATTTTACTATTCAGCTTATTTTTACTACTATTCATGGATCTCACTGCACTTTTTGATACTATTCATGAGTCCCATTGTACTATTTTAGCTAACTTTTACCATTTATCTACAGTACTTTTAGCAAAAAGTTTTCAGTTTCAGTAAAATAAGTGGATTCCAAACAGACCCTACATATTTATTAATATTTATCATCTTGAAGATTATATATATTGGATCCCAAAAAAATAATTTGGCTTTGACATGGCTTCTAGCTCTCTTTGTCTAATACTTAATCCATTGGTAGCATTGCATTTATTAAACCTTTCACATTTATGTAGATTTAATTCCTAAACACTAAGGGCCTATTTGGATTTTTTTTTTTTTTTTTTGTCATCACTCATCACTCCTCACTCAATTTTCGTCACTCATCACTTATCACTTAAAATGCCATAATTTTCTTTACCACACCCCGCTTGGCACTATCACTCAGTTATGTTTTCAACAAAAAAAAAAAACTAAAAACACTGGGACATACACACTGAACCAATGTCAAATGACTTTTTTTTTTTTTTTTCTCCTGCCTCTCCCCTTTGTTTTTCTTAGCTTTTCTCTTCGTTTTCCACTGTTTTTCTCTGCTTTTCTCTTCATTCATGTTACCACATATTTCCCATATTCACTTATCCACAACAACTTAATAATTACAGAATACAAACCCAACTACAATTCACAAAGCTGAAACTCAAAAATACAAAGAAATTCCACAACCTGATCGTGGTGATGAAGAACCCACCTACAATTCATAGCAATGGAGAACCCAAGAAATCATGGCACTTGAAGTGGAATAAATAAGATTCTCCTCCGATCCTGGCAATGGGGGGTCACCGCCATAGCCGCCGCTATAACCCACCACAACCATAATAGCAACATCAACATCAACATCAACAGCTGTGACAACCTCGACGAACTTGAGAAGAAAAAAAAAGGAATGGTAACCCAGTGAAAAGGAAAGCAAAGAAGAAAAAAAGAAAAAAAAGAGAACCCAAGCCCAGAAACCCAGTGAAAAGGAATGGAAAAAAAAAAAAAAAAAAAAACCCAGAAAAAACCCACACCCAAACCGGCAAGCAACCCACTGATTCAAGACCGAAATTCAAACCGTCCTTCAACACCAAACTCAGACCGATTCAAGCAACCCACCCCTTCAACCTTGTTTCTTGATTTTTATTTTTATTTTTATGGGTTTGAGATGAGAAAGGCGAAAAGGAAGGGAAAAAAAAAGAATTGAGATGAGAAAGGCGAAAGGGAAGGAAAAAAAAAAAAGAAAAAGAAAAAGAAAGAAAGAACGAACTGAGATGAGAATGGCGAAAAGGAAGAAAAAAAGAAAGAAAGAAAGACCGAACGGAAGAACAAAGAAAGAAGAAAGAAAAGTGGAGAAGAAAAAAAGAAAAAAAGAAAAAAAAAGGAGAGTTAGTCAAAAGTTGCGGCTGGTGGGTCCCTTGGTGTATGTTTAATTACGAAAATACTATTGAAAACAGAGTTTTGGAAACTGAAAACACCTAAAATGTGTTTTCAGTTTCCATAACTCATCACTCAAAAATCAGAGAATTGAGTTATGAGTTATGAGTGATGGAAACAAAAACTAGAAACAAAAACCAAACAAGCTTCTCAGCCGTGGGACCCACATATTTTGAGTTATGAGTGATGGAAACATAAAAGATGTTTTCAGTTTCCATAACTCATCACTCAAAAATCAGAGAATTGAGTTATGAGTTATGAGTGATGGAAACAAAAACTAGAAACAAAAACCAAACAAGCTTCTCAGCCGTGGGACCCACATATTTTGAGTTATGAGTGATGGAAACACAAAATCCAAATAGTCCCTAATTCATCTTCAAAATTATTTTGTTAATAAGAATCATGTTTAATCACCTATAGATTTGTCTTCCCCCCAAGTTTCACCATACTTTCTTATAGGGATGTTTTAGGCTCATATTGCACTTGTTTTGACATGGTATGGCTCTTGTCTGTACTAAATCCAATGTCCTCTAGGTATTTAATTAATATTGAAATTCAGAATCAACAGAAAATATCAAATGATAATTGGCATGTAGATGTCAGAATGGTTTCATTTCATTTCATTCTCTGGAAAAAAAAAATAAAAATAAAAGAAAGTTTAGCAGGAGAAAATGACAAGAAGGGAAACATTAATGATGACGTTGAGATCTACACGGAGTTAAACAAAGCTTTGCAAAGTGGTGATTGGAATGCTGTAAAGGAGTTTCTTAATACCCATCCGCATGCAAAAAGTGCAAAAATCACAGATACGAACAAGACGGCTCTTCATGTTGCTGCTGAAGCTGGATATGAGCATATAGTGGAGGAGTTGGTGAACATAATGTCTGAAGAAAATTTGGAAATAAAAGATTTTGAAGGTTTCACAGCTCTAGCTCAAGCATCTTTTCGTGGAAGCTACCGAATGGTAGACTGCATGCTTGGAAAGAACAAGAACTTGATCAGCATGGGAAACGACGAGGGAAATATTCCACTTATTCTGGCCCTTTACAATGGGCAATTAGATTTGGCTCGTTATCTCTATTTGCTCACTCCAATGGAAATTCTAATGCCAGAAAATGGCACCATGGGGGCTGCAATTGTTTCTGAGGCTATATATAACAAAGCTTTGGGTAAGAATTAACTCTTCGTCTTAACTATCCATTGAGTGTTATTTTCTATTTGAAATTTTCGCTATATATGATTGATTAATTTCTTTGTCCATATGGTACAACACTATAGATATTGCTTTGGATTTAGTCAAGCTTTGTCCACGTTTGGCTATTGCTCAAGACAGAATTGGTTACTGTCCTTTGTACGCACTGGCTTGTATGCCTGATTATTTCCTAGGTGGGAATCAGCTCGTATTTTGGAAACGATGGATCTACTCCGGTTAGTACCACCCTTTTACTCTTGCTTTTCAATTATATAAATGGATGAATTAAGTGAAAAAAAAAAAAAAAAAAACAATGAAAAAGGGGGCCTTGCGGGCCAAGCCCTTCTCCTCCGTATATAGATCCAATCTATAGCCCAAAAGAAAAGAGAAGGGATGGTGTAAGGCTGTAGGCATTACAAGAGGCCCATTTGGCAAATGGATTTAATTTTGTTAAGGATTCTTGAGTTAAGATCACGCAACAACGGTTTTTTGTTTATTTAGGGGAAAGGGGTTTTTGAAACTTGGAATATTTCTGACTATCTTTTTCTTGAGTAATTATACAGTCCTCATGGACCACGTCACTTGTGCACCATTCTACTGAAAGACTTCCACTTGTTTAAAATTGCTAAGTCAGTAATCAGTTTCTATTTAAAAATTTTTTCACTTCAGCAATTTTAAACAGGTGGGAATCTTTTAGTAGAATGGTGAACTACGTCACTTTATCCACCATGAGGACCTTATAATTTTTATTGGAATCGTATTTTAAATTTCTTAAAATTTAAGTAGACTTTAATTTATAACAAACTATCTTAATAATTTTAATATTTATAATGCGGTACATTGAGAAAGCACATCCTACAACAGATAATACTTAAGTCAAGTTGCATAGCACAAGCACAATGCCCAATTTTATTATTAATATAAAAAATTATGACAAATTATAAATGATCAAAATAATTTAAAATAAATAATGATTTTTTTTAAGATATATAGAAATTTTTTATAATAGAATTTTAATAAGAAATTTTTTTTTTAAACATCTTACAACTTTGATTACAGAGTTTTTATAATTTTCTTGTGCTTAGAGGCTTTAGAGCATTCACATATATTAATATATAGAGGTAAAATTTTTAGCTTTTAGCGCTCTAAACACTTAATTTTTCTATTTTAATACCACACTTAAACAATAAAACCTACATCTCATCTCTTATCACATCACCTATTAAAATAATATAAGCACTTGTTAAAATAATAATCACACACCCACAAAAATTCATAGCAATCCACAACCACCCACCACAATCATGGCAACCGCCACAACTCCTTAGATACAAACTCACCATCCAAAAAAAAAAAAAAACCCAATGCAAATCTTTCAAATAACCACAACTCTTTTTTTTTTTTTTTATTTTATTGAAAAAAACACACAAACACAACTCAACAGCCACAAAACCCACCAACTCGCCATCCCACCAGGCAGCAGCTTTGCCACCATCATTGCCACAAACGAAATCCACTAGATCAACCAAAACCAAAAAGCACCATATCAATAGAGCTTGGATTTGATCAAGAGAGAAAACCAGATAGCCATTGAGAGAAGAGAAAACTCACTCCAACCCACGAACCCATCACACTGCTAACCTGCCATTGCAATACTTATCCGATCCATGAGCCCACAACACCACAAACCCACCTCTTAATCTTCATCGTTTGTCTCAGAGAGAGAGAGAGAGAGAGAGAGAAGCGGCGTGAGACAGAGAAGAGAAAAAATGTGAGCTTTTTTATTTTATTGAAGGAAGAGAGATAGTGTTAATAAAAAAAATGAGAGATTTTTATGCAATCCACTATATGGCAGTTAAAAAAAACCATCTACATGATTTATAGTCCATGACATTTATAATGAGTCATATGATTTACTAAAATAATACATGTGAATGACTTTTTTTAATTGTTGTGTATTGGGTTGTATAAAAATTCTTGCAATTGAGGTTGCATAAAAACCTTACTCATAAAATTTGGGTTTTATTTTTAGCAGTTTACTATATTGAATTGTTAAAAATATTCAGATTTAGCAACTTCGATAAAGCATGATTTTTGGTTCTATGAGTGCTATATAGCTTTTTTGCTAAAATACAACCCCTAAAACATCCTATAATTAGAAAAATTAAGAGTGCTTTTGTAAGAAATTATTTCTATAAGAGACTATTTTAATAATCGATAATGGCATGGATCTATTTAGAAATAGGAAATCTTAATTTAATGTTTTGGGAATGATATTAATTTATTTAAATTAATGTGTAATGTGAATTTTTTTATTTATTAATAATTCAATAATTACAATGGAGAGAGGAAATTTGAACTTTAGATGTCTTGGAAACACTAAAAATACTAACAAATTAAATTTGTTAGAATTCTTAGAAAGTCGTTGCAGTTAAAGGAATACAACTGAAATGATGTCATTTTCAATATTATAGTATTTGTATGCTTATGCAAAGTACGGGCTAATCCAAACTTATATGAAAACAAAAGAAAATATTTTAAGTTAAAACGTTAAATATATAATAGAATTATAGGGTTTAAAATATAATTTATCCAAATTATTTAAATAATAATTGTGTAAGTTTAGCTTTTATCAATTAAACTCTACTTATAGGGTTTATAATTTAAAATAAATAGTAAAGCTTATTTAAAATTCTTGATAGTTCTTGTAATTTAATTTAATTTTATAAAAAAAACTATCTTAATAATTTTAATATTTATAGTATGGTTGGTTAAGAAAGCACGTCCTAATATAGATAATACTTAAGTCAAGTTGCATAGCACAAGCATAATGCCCAAGTATTTTATGACTAGTAACACTTACATTAAACCAAAATCATATTTCACAAGTATAATGTGTAATTACCAACTTAAATCAATGTAGAAAAAAATAAAAAAGAAGAAAGAAAGATGATTTCTACCAATATATAACATTATAATAATTTATTATTTTTATACATGAAAAAGAAAGCGATAGAAAATGTGAGTTAGTACCTACAGAATATAAATGAGACTTATTATTAATTAACTTGTTTATATCTTAACCACCTGATCATGTTACTTTAAAAGTTTTTTTTGGGGGGGGGGGGGGGGGTGGATTACTTAAAAAGTTGATTCTCAAAATATAAAAATTTTAAAAAAAATCACTTAGAAAGTTATATTAATATGATTGTTCGGAATTTGGTTATTTTTAGTACCTCATTTGCATAGTATTTATCAAAAGATATAATTTTTTTTTTAATAACTTTTATGTTAAATATGTCACAAAAGGCTAAGGTTGAGTTTGGCACCCACTTTTTACTAGCTTTTAGCTTAAACTTATTTACTGTTTGTGGGTCGCAAGTGAGTTCCACAAAAACCCAAGCTCATTCGTTTTGCATTTAGCGTTCCATATTACATGTATTCTGTTGCAAAGTTTTGGTCAAAAAGTCAGTTTAAATTAACTATTTGTGGGTCCCATTTTATGATTTTTCCTCAAAATACTAAGTCCTTTTTTACTTACTGTGGGTCCTAGTGTCCCACTCTACTTTTATTTTTTTTACAATACTTTTCAACAAAAAATCAATGAACTTATCTTATTTAATTTTTAGTTTTTATATACAGTACTTTTATTGAAAAACTAGATAAGTTATTTTAAAACGGACAATAAAAATTTTTTATTTAAAAAAAAAAGCTAAAAGTTAGATTATTTACAAAAATGTTAAGAAAAAAAAAATAGGTCCTCTATATTTGCCCATATATGCATGGCTATGCTGAATGTAAATGGGAAGGAGGGAAGGAAGGAAAAAAGGGGGGAACGGGTGAAGAATTAGACCATTATCTCGACAATAATGAGACAAGCTAGTATTTGCAGTGAACTAAGGGTTAAATTTGTTCTATATAAACTATATTACATAGTTTACACGTACCTCAAAAAGCAATTGAAATTGTGACTTCACAACAATTTGCATGTAATAAACACCACTCCTAGGATAAAGCCAAATTGTAATAATATTTATGTTTCAAAATATCAATTTATCTTAGGATGTAGTGAAGTTTGATAATTTTGTGTGTGTGTTTTTTCCCCTTAAAGGTATCCATATTCAATCGGCTGGTCCCATCAATGAAATTCGTTTGAACATTCAAAAACCAGCGGGAAACCTAAGCAATGATAAAGAAATTATTGGATCAGGTATGTCACTATCCAAAGTTCTTTTTCTCAAGAATTGGGTTGTAAGAGCGTTCATCTTGTATCTCTAATTTTTTCTCCAAAAAATTGAATTGGTCATGCAGGTATGCCTTCTGTTACTCCTGTAAACAATGAGTAATCTGATTTAGACTATTCAAAACCTTGTTCAAGAATAGAATTGGTCAGCTTAGCAAACCATTGTCTGCTATCTTGCTTCAATCCATAGAATGACTTGTTTAATATGCAAACTTTAACCTCCCCTTGCTGGGAATAGCAGTGACATAACCCAAAGGCAAATGCATATAGATCTATTCATGAAGATCACCATGAAGGAATGCATTATTTACATCAAGCTGACTGATGTGCCAATCCCGAATTGCAGCCACTACGAAGAGTGTCCTAACAGTGACAAATTTGGCCACAAGGGAGAATGTCTCAAAGTAATCAAGCCCCTCTTGCTATGTACACCCTTTAGCAACCAGCCTAGCCCTATATCTTTTTCTATACTTTCATCAGCCTTGAGTTTAATTTTGTAAACCCATTTACAACTAATTGCTTGCTTGCCAGGAGTCAAAGAAGTGACTATCCAAGTATCATTAGTAGCCAAGGCAGATAATTCAGCTTGCATAGCTTCTTGCCATTCAGGAAACTGAGGAGCTTGGTGATAGTATGTGGGTTCAACATTGGTAAGTAAAGAAATACTGAATGCTTTTTGAGGATGGGTCAGTTTGGAGTAGGACAAGGACTTACAAATGGGATAAGCATGAGTAGGAAGAGACAAAGGCAATCTTGAAGCCAAATGACAATGATAATCTTGAAGATATGATGTAGGTTTATAAGGTCTGGTAGATTTCTTAGGTATAGGAGTATCAAGAGACTAATGACTAGGTAAGACAGGATCTAAGTCTATAGGATCAGGTTGAAATTGTAAAAATTTTGCAAAATCAATTGGAAAAGGTTCTAAGGTAGGATCGGGAAATGAAGAGACATAAGTATCAAGTATGGATGAAGAGTCTCTAAAAGGAAAAACATCCTCATGAAACTGAACATGAAAAACAAAGATAGACCTAGTAGCTAGATCTAAAACCTTGTAACCTTTAATGCTAGCAGGATGTCTAATAAATAGACAAGGTTGGGCTCTAGGATCAATCTTAGACCTGTGTTGTGAGAGTGTAAAAACAAAACACAAGGACCCAAAAGTTCTAAGGTGATCATATTCATAGGAAGGAGGATGATGAAACAAGTGCTCATAAGGGCTTTTATTATGCAATTAGGGACAAGGCAATCTGTTAATTAGATATGCAGCAGTTAACACACACTCACCCCAAAAAATGGATAGGTATTTGAGATTGAAATTTTAATGCTCTAACCACATGTAAAATATGTTGATGTTTCCTTTCAACCACTGAGTTTTGTTGAGATGTTGCTATACATGAAAACTAATGGTACATACCCTTAGATTTGAAAAATTTTAGTAACTTAAGATCAGGAGCGTTATTTGATCTAAAGCATTTGATTTTAGTATTAAACTGAGTGTTAACCATGGAAAATATGGTTAGCATCAGGAAAAGGTAACCGTTTTTGCTTTGCCAAAGGACATATGTACAAGTAAATTTCTCATTTTTATTAACAACAATTTGAGGAATACAATGAGATGATAGCAATTGCCTAGATATAGAGGGATGCCCCAATCTGGCATCCCATAGATGTAAATCTTGGCTTTTATGTTTTTACAGAAGAAAAGGAATTAAAACTTGTAGGTAAAACTGCTAAAAGATTTTTCATACAAGAAAATTTTGAAATAATGGATGGAAATGTGAATGAAGGGTATGTAGTAAGAGTAGTGTCCTAGAGATATAGATTCTCCTTTGCTCTACCCAATCCAATTGTCTGCAATGGAAGTATGCCCTGGATAAAGCAAAGGGTATCCAAGAAGATTAAGCAACAAGAAAGATTTCTTGTTAACTGACTCACAAAAATTAGATTAAAAGAGAAAGTAGGCACACAAAATACATTATGCAAGGAACGAGTAGATGTTAACTATACCATTCCTACATGTGTAACAATTGCCTTGTCACCATTTGGAAGATTAAAAGTAAGATTTACTACAGAAGTGATAGTAGTAAACTAGGAAATAGATTGAATCATGTGGTCTATAGCCCCTATATCTAAAATCCAATCTCGGGAAGAAATTAAAGAAGGGGCAATGAAATTGGATAAAAATACTAAATTTTCAAGAGATGATCAAACAAATTTCCTGCCATATGATCAAAAGCTGCAAAGTTTGAAGGCTGTAAATATGAACCTGAAGGCTAAGATTGTTTTATCACATTAGCAACTTGTGGTTTTGAGTTTTGAACCAATGTTGGTGATGCTTCAATGTCTTTGCTTGCAGTTCCCATTTCAGCAATCGAGAACTCAACATAGCCACATGTTTCATTAGCTCTTAACATTGTTATTGTTCTTGTGAAAGAATGAACTGAGGAGTTTCAAATGCAATTTTTTGTTTAGAACCATAGTAGCTGCAACAACTTGATGCATTTGACCTCCTCCCCTTCCTTTATTTCTATATCCAAAGGAAATCCATGAACCCTGTAGCACTTGTGAACAATGTGACCTTTTAAATCACAATAAGAAAAAATTGCACAATCCTTATTCTTGGAATTAAATCCATTACCATAAGAGCTTTCAGTTCAAGTAGCTAGCACAGCAGATTCAACTACAAAAGTATGCTTAAAACTACAAATTTTTGCTTTTTCTCTCGTTGAACTAGAAAGAAAACTTTGTTAATTGTAGGTATAGACTCAATTTATCAGAAATCAAAGAAAGTAGTGCAGCAAAGTGAATTATACGAGTCCAGAAGTCCAAATAGCTGCAGAGCTGATGCAGAGCTCAACAACAAGTAGTTTAAGCATAAAAACTACATGTAGTATAGTATTAGTTAGTGAACATGTGAGCTACACGTGATTGACTTAACTGTACACCTCTGTTAGTTATTTAGGAAGCTTGTTAGATCAGTTAAGTTAGTTTTGGCTTTACTTAGTTGCTTAGTGTAGTATATAAACACTTGTAATTATCTGGTTTTACTTAGATCAATGAAATCATTTTCTCAGTAAATTTCATATGGTATCAGAACCTTCCTGCTCTATTTTCTCCCAAAATTTCTAGGGTTTGTTCTTGAGAGCTTTGAAGCTTTGTCAATGGCTGAAGCAACTAATACTTCATCTTCTTCCTCTGTGCAAGATCCTGCACTCGTAGAGGATATCTCAAATCCTCTATTTCTTCATCATGCTAAAAGTCCTGGAGCCATGCTTGTGTCTGAACCATTGATTGGTGAGAATTACCATGCTTGGATTTGTTCAATGAGGAAAGCATTGGTTTTCAAGAATAAGTTTGGCTTTGTCAATGGTAGTATTACTCTCTCTTCACCATTGATAAAGACTCTAGCAGCAGTTGATGCTTGGATTCGTTGTGACAACATGGTAGGTTCTTGGTTGATGAAGGCTGTGTCACCTCAGATTCAAGTGAGTATCACCTACAAAGACACTGCTCTGGAAAGCTGGAATGATCTTAGAGATACACATTCTCAAGGGAATGGACCTAGGGTTGTCCAACTTCAGAAAGATATAGCTTCAATGTGTCAGGGTTAGTCTTCAATTACCAACTATTTTACTCAGTTGAAGCTATTTTGGGATCAACTTAAGAATTTTAGGCCTACTCCTACTTGTTCTTGTGGAAAGTGTACCTGTAATTTGCCTCAGAAGCTTGAAGATCTTCGTCTTCAAGAATCAGTCATGCAATTTCTGATGGGGCTCAACGAGTCATACTCTCAGATCAAAGGACAAATCTTGTCAATGGAACCATTGCCAACCATTAACAAAGTCTACTCCTTGTTCATTCAAGAAGAGAGGCAAAGGAGTGTAGGGCTTGGCAATTCTGTTCATATAGAGTCTACTACTCCAGCAGTGAAGGGTTCTAATGTCAATTCCAATTTTCCTGGATTCTTTGGTAATTTTGGTGTTTATGGAGGAAAGAATTCCAAAGGCAGAGACAGACCTATCTGCACTCACTATGGGAAGCTGGGACATGTCATGGAAAAATGCTTCAAGCTACATGGTTTTCCTCTAGGCTTCAAACCTAAAGGCAAGAACTTTATGGTAAATCAAGTCAATGTTCAAAAGGCTTGTGCAGACAATGGTCCTACATTTGCTACTTTCCCTTTCACTTAAGAGCAATGTCAGCAGTTTTTGACCATGTTAGGGACTTAAATGCAAGTTGTTCATCTCAACTCTGGTGGCAAGGAGACTCAGTTTAATATGGGCAAAAAGGAAGCACACATGGCCAACAATATGATTAAGTCTAATCCAGTTGTTCCTTCTTCTTCCAGTACCACAGATGCTCTCACCATGGCAGGTATGTTAAGTTCTACTTGTCCTGATTTGAGGCATTTTGTCTTTTTTGCCCAAATTGTACACAAAACAGCTTTTAGTGGTAATACATGGGTCATTGACACTAGAGCAACAGATCATATAGTGTATTCTTTTCATCTATTAACTGATTTTACTATTGTTAATTGTCTGGTTGAACTTCCTAATGGTGAGACTGCTTTAGTAACTCATATTGGTTCTATATGTCATTCTGAAAATCTGATCTTAACCAATGTACTTTGTGTTCCATCTTTCTCTTTCAACCTTTTATCAGTCAGCCAACTCACCAAGAAAATGCATTGCTGTCTCATTTTCTTATCTACTTTTTGTTTCATTCAGGACCTTAATTGCTAGAGGACGATTGGTGTGTGTGAAGTTCATGATGGGTTGTATCTCCTTCAACATAGCCCTTCTGATACTCATGCCATTCCAACTCAGTCCTAGGCTACTCCATCCTTCCAATTTGTTTTTAATTCTATTTTCCATTCCATTTTTAGTACAAATAAATCTCATGTAGTCAATAATGTAAAACTTCTAGCTTCTGTCTGGCATTCCAGACTTGGGCATCCCTCTGATGCTAAGATTTTTGTTTTGAAGAATGTACTTCCTGATCTCACTTCTATCTCTAATGAAATTTGTGAAATTTGCCCTTTAGCTAAGCATAAAAGGCTTCCTTTTCCTTTTCATAATCATGTATCTGAATTTCCTTTCGATTTGATACATTGTGACATTTGGGGTCCTTATGTGGTACCTACTGTTGCAGGTCACAAGTATTTCCTTACCATTGTTGATGATTGTACTAGATCAACTTGGGTTTATCTTATGAAATCTAAGTCTGAAACTAGATCTCTCTTACAATCCTTTTATACCATGATTAAAACTCAATTTGGTAAGTCTATTAAAGTCTTTAGGAAAGACAATGGACTTGAGTTTCAAATGATTGACTTCTTTAAGTTTCATGGCATCATTCATCAACATAGTTGTGTTGCCACTTCACAACAAAATTCTGTTGTGGAGAGGAAATATCAACATATACTTTGTGTTGCTAGAGCTTTAAGACTTCAATCAAATGTTCCTATTGCTTATTTGGGTGATTGTATCCTCACTGTTGTACATCTTATAAATAGACTCCTTTACCCTCTTTTGAATAACAAATCTCCTTTTGAGCTTCTTTACAATCAACTTCCAGATTATTTACATCTCAAGGTGTTTGGTTGTCTATGTTTTGCTTCTACTCTCTCTCACAATAGAGGCAAGTTTGACCCTAGGGATCTTAAGCGTGTTTTCTTGGGGTATCCTTTTGGGGTTAAGGGCAATAAACTCTTGAATTTACAAACCAAGTCTTGTTTCATTTCTAAAGATGTTCTTTTTCATGAATTTGTGTTTCCCTTTAAGTCTCTTCCTGCTTCTATTGCTTTATCTTAAACTGATCCCTTTTATCATGATTGTTTTCCTAATGCTCCATCTCTGCCTATCACTGATTCTATTCATCATTCTGCTCCTACCCTAGACCCCTAAGCTCTATTGCTCTACTATTCTTGAAGAACATTTTATTGATCTTCTTGAGGATTTGTCTATTTTTGTTCCTAATGACATTACTACTCCCATTCCTGATCTTTCTCCTTCTTCTATGTCTATAAAACCTGTCCATGCTCCTCATTCCCTTCTAGCTAGTCCTATTCTTTGTGATCCTCTCCCTAGGAGGTCTACTAGAGTCTCTAAACCACCTGCTTATCTTCAAGCCTATAAGTGCAATGCTGTTTCCACAAAATGCCCTATTGCCAATTATATTTCTAGTCACAAACGCTCTCCTTCTTACTCTCATTTATGCGATAGTATTTCCACCATTCAAGAACCACAGCTTTACCATTAAGTAGTTGGTGATCCTAATTGGGATGCTGCCATGGCAGCTGAACTTCAGGCTTTAGAACTCAATAACACATGGTCTCTTATTCCTTTGCCTCCCAATAAAAGGGCTGTTGGGTGTAAGTGGGTCTTCAATTTCAAATACAAGTCTGATGGTAGTGTAGAGAGATACAAAGCAAGGTTGGTTGCCAAAGGTTATACTCAACAGGAGGGTTTGGATTATACTGAGACCTTCTCTTCTATTGCCAAGATGGTTACTATTAACCTTTTCTTGCCTTTGGCTGCTGTGCAAGGCTAGACGCTTCACCAATTGGATGAAAATAATGCATTTCTTCATGGTGATTTGCATGAAGAAGTGTATATGTGTCTTCCTCCAGGCCTGCCTAGCAAGGGGGAGCTTGTGTGCAAATTGAATAAGTCCTTGTATGGTCTTAAACAAGCCTCAAGGCAATGGTATTCCAAGTTTTCAACCACTCTACTGCAACTTGGTTTTTTGCAGTCTAAGGTAGACTACTCTTTGTTCACCAAGCACTCAAGAGTTTCTTTCATGGCACTCTTGGTATATGTTGATTATATACTCATTGCCAGCAATGATCCTCAATCTGTAGCATACTTGAAGGTTGTCTTAGATAAGCATTTCAAATTGAAAGACCTAGGTAGTCTGAAATACTTCTTGGGTTTGGAAATGGCTAGGTCTGAGAAAGGCATTTCATTATGCCAGAGAAAGTATGCCCTTGAAGTGATCAATGATGTGGGAATGCTTGGATGTAAGCCTGTTAAAACTCTCATGGAGGTCAATCTGAAATTAAGCAAAAATGAAGGCAGATTATTGGCTGATGTTGGTATGTACAAAAGATTGATAGGGAGGTTGCTATTTCTTACTATTTATAGGCCAGATATCACCTACTCAGTGCATAGATTGAGCCAGTTTACGTCTAAGCCTAGAGAGCCTCACCTCAAGGCAGCCTATAGGGTAATTCAATATCTTCAAGCCACTTCAGGACAAGGCTTGTTGTTTTCAACTCAATCCTCCTTACACATCAAAGCCTTTGCAAATGCAGATTGGGCTGCATGCATTGATTCTAGGAGTTCCATCACAGGTTACTGTGTATTTCTTGGTGACTCTCTGATTTCTTGGAAGTCTAAGAAGCAAAATACAGTTTCAAGGTCCACGGCAGAAGCAGAGTACAGAGCAATGGTTGTTGCAGTGTGTGAAGTGACATGGATTTTGTATTTACTTAAGGATCTGAATGTTAAACACAATCAAGCTGCCTTATTGTTCAGTGATTCTCAAGCAGCAATCCATATAGGCACTAATCCAGTATTTCATGAGCGTACAAAGCATATTAAGATAGATTGTCACATTGTGAGGGCTAAGGTGCAAGCAGGAGTTATAAAGTTAATGGATATTAGAACTCAATATCAATTAGCTGATTTGTTGACAAAAGCTTTGAATTGGAATCAATTTTCTGGTCTTCTTACCAAGATGGGCATCTCCAACATTCTTTCTCATGATGTCCATCCTGAGGGGGAGTATCAGAAATCAAAGAAACTAGTGCAGCCTAGTGAATTACACGAGTCCAGAAGTCCAGATAGCTGCAGAGCTCAATGTCAAGTAGTTTAAGCATAAAAACTACATGTAGTATAGTATTAGTTAGTGAACATGTGAGCTACACGTGATTGACTTAACTGTACACCTCTGTTAATTAGTTAGGAAGTTTGTTAGATCAGTTAAGTTAGTTTTGGCTTTACTTAGTTGCTTAGTGTAGTATATAAACACTTGTAATTATCTGGTTTTACTCAGATCAATGAAATCATTTTCTCAATAAATTTCATACAATTAAAAGAATCTGCCTTCTAATGCATGCCCATGAGAAATTGAAGAACATATTCTTCTTGAAAGATATCGTGTACCTTCAGCATAGCTCCACAAGGACAAGCAGGGAGGATTCAGTAATTGACTAATTCTTCTCACAAAAACTTCAGCTCTCCAACAGTTAGTGAACCTTGAGTGTGACAAGCTAAGGTTTTCTTCAATTCAAGAAGTCTTTGACCATTTCTCTGAATATATCGCACATTTTAGATCTTTACAAACTTCATGAGCTAAATCACCATGTCATGACACTTTTAAGCTTGGAAAAGAGGAGAATCAGGATTCGATGGTTCTGGAATGGATCCATCAACAAAACCCAAATTGTTCTTGGCTGAGAGTGCCTTGGTCATTGAACTATATATGTTGGATAATTCTCTGTTGAAAGCAATTGTGAGACCAAAATGAGTCAAGGATTTTCTCCACCGTGAAGAAAATATGGACTAGAAGGTTGATAAGCAATCGGAGATGAAGAAGAAGATCCATTTGGAGGAGGCTGAGAATTCTCACTTGTTGCCATCAAAATCTCTCAAGAACAAGAATTCAAGCTTTTACAAGGAAAAGATAAAAAGCAATGAACAAAGAAAAGAAAGAAAATTTTCACAAAAGAGTGCAGAAACGTGAAAAATGCTCTGATACCATATTGAGAATCATAATGTTTGGGAGAAAGTAAAATAGAGAGAGAAAATTTTGTAAACTGTGATATGTTAGAAGGATACAATCATAGAAATTTGTTCTTTAAATACATAATTAGAGAACTGGGAAATTAGGAACTAACAGCTAAGAGTTTGTAGACGTTGCCAACTAACTAACTTCCACATTATAATTTTAAGCTTATCTACATATTGTATAGCCTATACAAATAAAACTACTTGTCGCTTAAGCAGATAATAGCTTCAGTGGCTTGTCTTCATGCTTCTGCATCTGTGCTTGTATCATCTGCTTGTATTCATGCTTGCACCATCTCTTAACACTATTTTAGAGAGAGACCAATGTGATGACTAACATTGACAATCAAATTTTGTGATTTTTTTTTTTTTTTCAATTAGGATTACTACTCCATGTTTCCTTTCGAGGCTTTCATCATAGAAAACAGTGATGAAAGCATTTCACAACAACGTGAAATTATAGGATGGAAAATAATGAAATTTAAATTTTAGTATTTAATTTGAATTTAGGGTTAAAATTTAGGTTTTTACATATATATATACACATATAATCATCTGTTCTGATATAGAGTAATAATTTTCAAATACACAATTGAGCAAGGTTTTACATTGCAGGGCTATCTTCATTGAGCCAACTAGTTTCAAATCTCCGAACTCTTTTGGGTATTGTACTTTACAAATCAATTTATTATAATTCCTTAGGTACAATAAAATTGATTATATAATTAAATTTAAACATATAATTGTTTTGAATTATATATATTTTAAAATAATAACACTATTTGTGTTTTATTAGTTAATATAACTATGTGTTTAAATTTAATTGGAAATTCTATTGTACTAAACCTAAAAAATTATGTCTAAGTTTTGCACATTAATTTAACTAGCTTGTAACCTTATGCTTATACAAGAATAAATTTTAAAATATGCAATTAGATGTATAGTATAATTCTTCCATAAATAAATATCGTCAATATTATATTTTGCTAACTCTTAAAAAAATCATTTTAAATTATCATTTGGTAAAAAGTAAAAATTTTAGTGCTTGTTTATTTTATATTAGAGGAAAAAAATTATGTTACATCTTAACTTATGTTATTGTGATGTAGTAAATTTATTTCATGCGTGCATTTTTCAAATAAAATATGAACAACAAATTTTTAGAACATAGTATACTTTGTCATTCAATTTTATATTTGAACTAATAATAAGTTTTTGAAAGAAAATATAGGTTTTAAATATATTGGGAGTAATGTCAAATGGGATCTAAATAGAATGAGCTAGAAGTAGTTTTAGATGGACTTAAAATAGTTTTAAATTGTTGCAAGTATTACACATTCAAAATTTTTCTAATGAGATGGAATGACATTAAGCACAAATTAAGGCCCATTTAAAATATAGGGACACCTAGTATAAAATTACTCATCCATTGTACCACCAACATCTCAAGTTTGATATTATGTAGCTCTAACTCTAGTTATATAGTTGCAGTTTATTAGTATTACTATTTCATTCTATTTAGGTTAAACTACAAACTACACCCCTAAAGTTTGGGAGTGTTGAATTTTACACCCTAAAATTTTAAAATTTGAATTTTACCACCTAAAGTTCTATTCTGTTTGCATTAATAGCTTCTTCATCTATATTTTTCATTAAGTGTCACATAAAATTGCCACGTGTGTTCAATATATACAATAAAATGATGACACATCATTTTTGTAGCCTAAAAAAAATTAAAAATGACATGGAACAATAAAATTAATGTGGCATTTGATGGAAATATGGATATGCGCAGCGGAAAAATAACGGATCTACTTCATTTATAAAAGTTAACATGTACTATAAAAGTTTCAGAATTTGAGAACAAGAGAGTGTACCTTGAAGCGGTGAATTTCAAAACCGAATATCAGAAGCGCTTGGGAACACTTTCAATTTTCACTCTAATTCCACTAATGCCCAAGATGTGTGATCTCTCAATCAGTTTCATAGGGAGAATGTCAAGGAGTGTCTAACGCTACTTGCACCACTACACAATATTGTTCTTACAAAAATCTTTACAGAAAATTCTGTATGTTTCTTTCTTTGTGTCTAACCGATTATTCTAATTGGGCTGGCCTTTTGGGCCTTTCCAATTAGGCTTAAGTGTGTGGCTTGGAGTGGGACCAAAAGGGACCAATAAGACACTAGCTCCAATGGGCCTTGGGCTTTTCTGTCAACTCTTGATAAGTCCAAAGTTACCATAAATTATATTTAATACCACTATATAAATATAGTTGCACTCTAGGCCTTATCAATAAATTATATCCCGAGACTTTATTGTACATGCAACCCCTTCGTAAAATATTCGTAGTAACACAAAGTCATGAATGTAAACTGCCACTTTGTAAATTACTACATCTTATCCTTGAGTACCCGGTTTAATCCTTTAAATTATTCATCATATATTTATGAAATTCAATTTCATAAATATATACTCTAGTAACTATTTACTAAAATAGTTAGGCCTAACATTCTGAATAACAAACCCATTAAACTTATCTCAAGGGAATATTTTGTATCTCCTTTAAGAGATTATGAATTTCATTTTGAAAATATATGTTCCATCAACATTAAATATGGTTGCCCAACATACTGAGGTTTTGACCGTAACTCTAAATCTCACTCCTGATATATTAAAGCAACCTACACTTCATGGTCAAGTCCATTATTCTCTCAGGATTAAGAGTTCATGCAAATATAAGTCGTGAGTTTATTATTCATTTGACAGTCGTTAAGAGAATAATAAATCTCACACCGGTCCAGTTCAATATGTTTTAACTCTTAAAACATATCAACTAGAAATCTCCATTTCCATGATCAAGAAAAATCATATTAGTTGATATGTTATAATCTTCGCAGATGAAATGCTCAATTTTTATCACCGACTACGAACTACATTTTAAGTTTACAAGGAATTTGTGATTTACATCTTCTGTGACTAAATCACATAAATCACATACAATGCATCTCATGGACTATATGATAATGTTCTAATATTCATGTTACCATTATTTTTAGATAATAACAAAATTTTTTTATTAAATACAACATTAAGTCATACATAATAAAATACATAGCATCATAAAATAGGATTTAAAGGCACACATCCTAACAGTATTGTGGTGCCCAACCCTACTAACGTAGATAAGAGCGTGAATTCGAGCCCCAAATCTATTTGTTGGTGGGATTCCTCATAGTCCTATGGGTTAGCCTCAATCAAAGCCTAAATAGCCCAACTAAGAGCACTATGGTGGTTGCTAGCCCAAATACTTTCTCTGTCGTAGAGCTTGCCTCTTCTTCTCTCCCGTATCTTTCCCTTAGTTCTTTTGTCCTCCCTTATGGTGTTTTCTCTTAGTCCCCCCTTTCTTTCCACCTATTCCTTTCCTTATATACTCTCTTTTGAGTAGGGTTCAAATCATTAGCGTTTCACCAAGTTTCATGTAATCACACTTTCACCCAGAATCCCAAGGGATTATCACGTCTTCTGAAAATTCTCTTGAAATTTGTTCCAGACGCCAAATAGTATTTGACAAGGACTTCCTAAAAGCACTCCTAGT
Source organism: Castanea sativa (assembly GCF_040712315.1). Classification (NCBI taxonomy): domain Eukaryota; kingdom Viridiplantae; phylum Streptophyta; class Magnoliopsida; order Fagales; family Fagaceae; genus Castanea; species Castanea sativa. The sequence continues at coordinate 38,051,938 of NC_134023.1, forward strand.
ATTCGTTGACTATCTAAACTTCTCTACTTCCTCATTAATCTCATATTGTCTGGACAATTAGTATTGGGCCGAGATGCGACCGAACACTTAACGAGTTCACCGAGTATCGCTCTCCAGATCCTTATACACTTATTATTGGGCCGAGCCCATCCCGACAAGACTCGGGCCGGCCCAAATCCCCCCAGGTTATTTTTGGCTTACAGGTGGGTCAGTATCGATCACCTGGCCCAAGTCCCCTACAAGCATCATTTTATTAGATGAACTAAACATGTGTAGCAAGCTTATGTGACACTTAATGGAAAATATAAATGAAGGGCTATTGATGCAAATAGAACAGAACTTCAGGGGGGTAAAATCCAAAATTTGAAATTTCATGGTATAAAATTCAAACACCTTTAAACTTTAGGAATGTAGTTTGCAATTTACATTATTTATTTATTTGAAAATCTACATTTTATTTTGTTTGTTTGATTTTTTTTTTTGGTTTTTGGACTAGAATAGTTTGACCTTTGTTGTAGATTTTTTTTTATATGTTTACTTTATGACTTTGGTCTTTATATTATGTTTTAGAGTCAATATCATAAACTATGTTTTTGATCGTTATATTATAATTTAATAAAAAAATTTATTCTTGGTGGGGACCTTGGAAAAAAAATAAGAGTTCACTTTTAGAGGCTAACAAATTTTCTTTTCAAATTATATTCTTAAAGTTAATTTCGTCCTCATATAAATTATCGCTTATGTTAACTATAATTACAATTTAAGTTTTTTAATTATATTTATAGGAAAAATCTATCTTGAAATTATCTTACTCAATTATAATTCCTATCAAATTCTTATATTTAAAAAAGAATTGTTTTTTTAAAGGAGTTTTCTAATTTTCTTGAAATAAATGAAAATTTTAAAACTAAAATTTCAATTTGCTATAGAATTATTATATTTTAAAAAGAAATAATTTGTATTAAAAGTGGTGTCACCTTTAATATAAAACTAACAAACTCCCCTTTTTTGCAATGAGTGAAAAATACATGCACCAAATTAAGAAAATTGTTTGACACATGACTCAAAATTAGACTTCAATTGAGATCCAATTTAGAATTTAATTAGATTTTCTCTCATATTTGGTTTTAATATAACTAATTTCTAATTGTTTGACTTCACATGATTTCTTCTGCGTGTTTGACAATTGGATTGAAATCCACCCTTTTTTTTTTGAGAAAAAAATGATACCAACTAAGAACAGTATAACTAATTTTTATTGTTTTTAGTTTGGTTATTTATTGTTTTTAGTTTGGTTATTTTTTGTTTAAAAAAAAAAAGGTTCAAAATGGGAACACACAGCTCCTAAAATAACTATTTTTTTTTTTTTTTCAAAGTTACATCCCTTCATAATCAAAACTCAAAAGTTAGAGTTTCAACTTTCATATTTCTACCTGAATCTAATTTTATATTCGAAAATTTCAAGTTACATTCTCTCCAATTGGTTCTTTTAAATTTACATTTCCTCCCATGTCCATTTGAAAATATTAACATCACATTGACTCCAATTGGTTCTTTATTACATTCCCTCCAATTTTTAAAGTTTTAATGTTTTCACTTGCTTATTCTCACCAAATGAAAATGAAGAATACAAGTGGATAGAGTTTACAAATGTTAGTCTTAAAGCTCACTTCAAAAATAATACTCCGAACTTATTAGGTAATTTGGTTACTTATTATAAGCACACATGCTTACTCACTTCTTAACACTATCAAACTAAGTCCATGGGATCAGAAATTCTTTTCTCTTTGCTAAATAAATTAAGGGGACAAGTAAATGAGACTTAAATGGACTACTCTAATCTCTAAGGTAGCTTAGATAGTTACGAGCAATAGAAATTGTGATATTTTTGTTTTATAATTTAAGTTGACAATGTTTTGATTATTAACCAAGGTATCAAGCATCTATATGAAATGAAGTTGGCCCACTTCCTATCTAATGAACTCCTGAGACGCATGAGGGACCAGTTATCAATTTCAAATATTCAACAAATAAGGGCTGGTCGCGTTGAAGATGCCATCCTCCGTGCAACAAAGGAAGGGATTTTTGAGATTGTTTTTGAAATGGTGAAAGTGAATCCACAACTTGTGTGGAGCCATGATGCAAGATCAAGAAACATTTTTTCGGTTGCTGTCGAATATCGTCGAGCCAACATCTTTAGCCTTATTCATGGTCTTAATATTGAAAACGGTTTGGCAGGTTTTCCAGATTTCGCCAACAAAAATAACTTATTACATATGGCAGGGATGTCAGCAGCTTCTACATCACTTAATCAGATCCCAGGCGCAGCTTTGAAGATGCAAAGAGAACTACAGTGGTTTAAGGTTATCTCTCTCACTTTAAATTTCTTGGTTTTTTTTATTCTTATTTTTTTAACAAAGACGATAGTTGTTTTAAGATTATTTCTCTTCCTTCAATTAAAAAACTTAAATTTTCTCTCTAAGAGTTTGTGTTAGACCCCTTAAACAGATTGTTTAACCTAATTTATTAACCAAGTGATTACTTAGATTAATTTTCAGATCTAGGTTAAAACAAATAAATCATATCATGCAAAGTTGTGGAAAAGTAAATAACACCACAATATGATTACTTAGGAAAACCAATGAAACTAACAAGTTTCAAGGTAAAAACCTGGGGAGGATTTGACCTAACTATCCTTAAAGTAAACCAAATTCACTATAAGAGAATTGGAGTTTTTGCAAAAAATTTAACCCTAAATCTAATGCTACCTAATGTAGTAACTTACTGACACGTCCACGTGCAAGTTTCGAATCCACGGACTCCTTCTCTTCTTGCATTAACAACAATACAAGCATACCATTGTTTGTGACTTTGAAACTCCACTCAAAGATTTTAAATCACCATTAGTAGTTGATCTTTAATGCAACAACTAGTTCTACTAATCCTTGATTGTAGTTTAAGCTCTAGTAAAATCTTATGTAGTTAGAAGGTACAGAATCTCTCAAATCTCACAAAGAATAACACACAAGTCTTTCAAAAGTCTCCAAAACGTAGCTAGGGTTTTCTTTTTTATATGTGTAGAAGTTTAAGTGAAACCCTAAACATTTTTGTTGAGATTGGACTAAAATAACCTTCTACAGAAAACCCTATCTGCAATTTTTGATCAATCGGGTCTATTTCTCGATCGGTCGAGAATGACAAAAATTGAATTCTCTTTTCTGCAATCAGCTAGACTATGCAGTCTTGAAACACACTTATTTAAGCACACTCTAAACACTTAGACTAGACTAGTTTTGCACTCGGTTTGCCAACACATTACAACTATGATTCTAAACATTTAATCTAAATCTTTAGAACCTAACAATCTTCCTCTTTGTCAATCCATGACAAAACAAATATACCAATGCAATGCCTAAATAAAAACTAGCTCAAATACAAGTTATTGTCCAAATACATATCTTACACAACTACTAACTATTAGTTGCTAGTATAATCAGCAGTTGTTGAAAGATTTAACCTGTAAATTCCTGAAACACTGAAAACAACTCATAAACGCATGCGTGGAAAATACAGTTAAATATTCTAAACAGAATTTAAACTTTGAAAACACCAAAACACACAAGTAGATAGTGAACACATCAAAATGAATAACCTTCAAATAATCAACCATCATAATCTCATCACATCAATGTTTAAGTGAAACAAAGAAAATAACTAAAAACATAAATACATCAAAACTAAATAAAGCAAAATACAATAAAAACAAAGTACTCCTAGTCAAAATACATAGTGAACTCCCATTATATACATAAATCTACTCCCCCTTTTTGTTTTGTATTGCCAAAGGCAATGTTAGTCCTCAAAGGGTGGAGGTGGTGGAAGAGAACTCCTATAATCTGAGAAGTCAGCTCTCAAGGATGCAACCTCATCAAGAGCTCATCAAGCAACTCTCCCTGAGCAGCCTGAGTCGTCATGATAGACTGCATCATAGCTCGAAGTGACAAAGGAGGAGCTCTTGAAGGATCAACATCCTCAGGATGACCAGCAGGATCCACAGCTGCAATAGGTTCCACATAAATCTCCTCAGGAGCAGGCATGGCACTAGAGATAGTAGAAGCATCTCCTCTTGGTCTCTTAAACATTCCAGTGCTTGGCTCAGCACTCTTCATCTATGCCTATCTTTGTCTAAGATAGGTAGTTCCTATGGGGCCATAATATGTACTAACTCTAGGGAAGGGAACTCAGACATCTCTAAATATCTCAAAATCCTAAAAATAAACAAAGGGAAGAAAAGCTTTTGACCTTCACTTTTACTACGATAGACATCAACAATAGTCTTAATAAACATAGAGGGAAAACACATAAAACCATCAGTGATACGAGCATAAAGAAAAGCACAACGCTCTATGGGTATTGTATGAACATGAGAGATAGGATAGATGTTATGACAAGTGATCCGTAAGTATAAAGAGTTAAGCTCAGTAAACTCACAAGAGTTGATTCTTGGTTTTGATCCCCAAGAAACAGGACAACCACAAAGAAGAGACACCATATCATCTACAGTAGGAAACTCAGTGTAAGGATAAACTGGTTTACAAACTATGGGTACTCCTAAAGCATCAGAAACAACTTCTTTACTTATAGTAAACTCTTGACCATGGATCCAAGTAGTTAAATAATGACCACCGGTGTCCTCAGAATAAACAGAAAGATTAGAGTAAGACTCTCTAATCAAGGCAACAGGAGGAGTATTAGACAACTCACATTGAGAAACCCAGTTCCTAGCCACAAGAGTCCTACGAATGGAAGGATCTAACTCACTCAGAACTATCTCCCTTTCACCCCAAATTGACCTATATTTTTTCAAGGTCTCATAGGTTTCCTCATATTGTTTTGTCAAAAACCTAACACCTACAGTAGAATTAGATGAAGAGGAAGAACCAAGGGTCCTTTTGGCTCTAGTTTTAAATTTCCCACTAGGTTTAGGAGCCATGTCTAAGTGTAAAAACCAAGGGCAGACTGCATAAGAAGGATTAGAGACAAGATAACATGCAAATTTAAAAATTATATGATGCATGACATTTAATCTTGCATTATGCATGATCTAATGTTCTTACACAATCCAAAATCATCGAAATTTGCAAAACTGACAAGGTAAATTTAAGAATTATAGAAAAATTCCCAATTTTGAAAAACTTAATTCTCAAAAATCCTTATATTGATCAATTGAACAACACAACATGTATAAAATAGGTTATAATTACTCAATTTATCAAAAACATTAGCCAATTTCAAACAATTTTGTCCAATTTCACAAAATCCCCAAATTCTCAAGAACTTAGAACCCTAATTTTGAAATTTCCAATAAAATTTAAATTTTTTGAAATTAAAGCATGTGAATCATGTTTAAATGATGCATGAAGAAAAACCAATGGTTTAGATTTGAACAAAAACTAAATTTTCATTAAAAAATCCCAGATTTTCTATTTTGCGAAAAAATCAATGAAAAATGCATGAAAACATGTAATATGATGAAAAAGAAAGGGTATAAAGGTCTTACCTAATATAGATGAAGAAAATCTTGGAAGCTTTGACCACAAAAATGACAAAAAAAAATTTTAGATGAGAGATCGAGAGAGGAATCGAAGAGATAGACAAAAAGATGTTTTGAAAAAGTCAGATCTGATTCTTATATGTTTTAAAAATTCGAAATCCGATCAGTTGAGAGGAATCAGACAGGAATCGAAAACAACATAAAATAGGCTCGATCGGTTTAGAGGAATCGGGTAGGAATCGGGAAAACCCGAGACTTTTAAAAGAAAATCCAGTTTTTCTCCTTCACATTTCGATCGATCGAAGAATAAGCTCGATCGGTCGAGTTTCAAAGAGCAAAAATTTTAAAAAAATTTGGAAAAACTTTTTTGGCAAAAACATTTGAAAACTATATTTTTTTTAAAAAAATTTTATTTTATGTATGACATGTATGTTCATGACTTTAAATGATTTTCAAAATCAAATTTTTCAAAAGGTAATTCAACTTTATCAAACTCCTCACTCTTTTCTTTTCTCACACCCCAAAGATGCATTAAACACTTCAAGAAATTTAACTTTGGTAGGCCACAAAAACATCACAACACAATCATATGAACCAAATTTAACAAAGTTTTGCTTGTGGTGTGTTCAACTAGCAAGTGCATGAGATACTCACAAGGTGGTATGTAAACAGAAAATAAATACACTTTCTACATTATTCATCACATAAGTTTGAAAGTAACTATCATCTAAAGAGTTACATCATATAACTTCCACTTCTCCTAGAAAACACGCTTGCAAACATGCATTTTTTTTTTATTGATTTTAATTTTTCTTTTTCTTTTGAAGCATATTATTCATTATTTTTCTTTTTGCTTCTTTTAACTAACGTACAATAACACCTTAAGAATTTTGTTGTACAAGTGCTACACCTTACCAAGCACGACTTTTATGATTTGCACACAGGTATTCATGATTGGCGAGTAAAGTGGTGAGATGGTTATTTATGCCTTTCTCCTATGATTTTTTTAGTCCTTACAATCAAAAGAATGTGAGCTCAAAATCGAGATCATGTGTTTAAAAACCATAAACAACTTACACAATATAAGCACTACATAGCACAAATTAGCAAAGTGTAGAAAAAAAATAAGCTCATCAAAGCTAAACAAGGTACACAGTCATGAAATGTAAATTTCATTAGCCAACCTCAATTACACATCTTGAAGATGCATAATACAAAAACCTTTTTCTTGTTATTTTTCAATTTTCAAATTTTTTTTTTTAAATCTTAAAACAAAAACAAACCTAGAATGCAATGCATGAATGTAATGCAAATGTAATCCTATAGAAAAATAGTTTTTGGCCATAAGAGATAGATAGAATTAACACAAGAACCATGTCAGACTAACTTGCTGAGATTGAGTCTTTTGCATCCAAACCCTTTTAGATGCAACCTTGGAGTTGGAATTATTCCTTATGTTAGCTCCATCATTGGTATAAAGGTTAAGAACCTTCACCAACTCATAAATAAGTGCAACAGGATATTGTGCTTTTGACACATGCACTCTTTGTTTGGGAGATTGCTTTAAAGCTTGCAGCTTCAAGCAATTAGGTCTTGTATGCCTAGCTTTACCACAAAAGTGACAAAACCACTGTGGTTTGTGGTTTTTCTTGTTTCCATATTGATTAGATTTTTTGGGCTTACACTTACTAAGATCTATTCTAGTTCTTCTAGAAACATGAGCTACTACCTTATGAACCTTAACATCAGTAGAAGTTTGACGAACAGAAGAAGATGATGTAGCAGGAACAAACTTAGGAGGATTCACAACAGTAGAAGATCCATTCTCAACAAACCCTAGACCAGTCTTATCAGAAACAGACTTTTGAACATGTAACATCTTATCTAGTTTAGAGGTAGAAGTTCTATCTATTTGTTCTCTAGCAACTGATAATTCTAATTCTAAACTCTTAACTTTTTCAAGTAAAGACATGTTCTCAATCTTAACAGAATTCAGGAGTTCATTAGCATCAAACAACTTCAGCAACAAATTTTTCTTTTCCAGTTCAAGAGTGTTTATCTTTTTCAAACCTAATTCCACACTCATAGCATCTTTAGCTGCTATCTTGCAAAGCTTGTTATAAGCTTCCAGCAAATCTGTATTTTCTGAGAGTTTTCCATCAGAAAGGTTCTTATCAATACTCTCAATTTCACTTACTACAGCAATAGCAGTGAAAGCCATGAAGTTTCCTTCTTGATCACTTTTAGAATCATGATTAGAAATTTCATCATCACTCAAAGTAACAGCCATAGCATTACCTTTTGACCTCAAGAAGATTGGACATTCAGATTTCATGTGACCATAACCCTGACAATCATAACACTGTTGTTCCAAAGAATTATTTGAAGATTGACCAACTCTTTCTTTAGATTTTTCAGTATTATTGTTCCTAGCAGTGTCATTCTTCTTAACATTCCTAGAATCAGTAGTGTTTCTATTTCTTGCCCTCCTATTATTGTTTCTCAGAAAGTTTCTAAAGTTCTTGGTAAGATAAGCAATCTCAGTAGATGATAGTTCATCATCAAATCCACAATCATCAACATCATCAACAAATTTTAAGGCCATAGATTTGGATTTATTAGTCTTAGGTAAATCAGATTCATATGATTGAAGAGATCCTACTAGTTCATCTACAGGGATAGAGTCAACATCTTTACTTTCAATGATGGCAGTCACTTTGAGTCTAAAGATTTCAGTTAAAGATCTAAGAATTTTCCTAACAATTTTAAGTTGATCATAGACTTCGCCCAAATTAAAAGCAGAATTAACAATATCATTCAATTTTGCATAGAATTCATCAAAAGACTCATCTTCAAACATTCTAATACTTTCAAACCTAGATGTCAATTGGTGGAGTTTATTAATCTTTATTGTCTTAGTGCCTTCATCTACAGTTTGCAAGATGTTCCATGCAGTGTGAGCAATCTCCACATTTGAGATTCTCTTAAATTCTTCTGTGGAAACAGCATTGAATATTGCATTCATAGCTTTACTATTAAAGCTTGCTGCTCCCTTTTGGGCAGTAAACCATTTACTAATGGCAGTAGTTGGTCTTTCCTAACTGTTCTCAACAGACAACTATACTCTCTCATCAATTGATTTCAAGAAGGCTTTCATCCTAACTTTCCAGTAAGCATAGTTATTTCTATCAGAGTGTGAGGGGATCACAAGAGAGTGATCGTGTTCCATGACAGTGGGGTTCAATGATCAACTCTAGGTAAAGATACCTAAAAACAAGAGCTAACCTGCTCTGATACCAATTGAGAGTTTGTTTAGACCCCTTAAACAGATTGTTTAACCTAATTTATTAACCAAGTGATTACTTAGATTAATTTTCAAATCTAGGTTAAAACAAATAAATCATATCATGAAAGTTTGTGGAAAAATAAATAACACCACGATATGATTACCTAAGAAAACCAATGAAACTAACCCGTTTCAAGGTAAAAACCTGGGGAGGATTTAACCTAGCTATCCTTAAGGTAAACCAAATCCACTATAAAAGAATTGAAGTTTTTACAAAAGATTTAACCCTAAGTCTAATGCTACCTTATGTAGTAACTTACTGACACGACCATGTGCAAGCTCCGAATCCACAGACACCTTCTCTTCTTGGATTAACAGCAACACAAGCACACCCTTGCTTGTGACTTTGAGACTCCACTCAAAGGTTTCAAATCACCATCAGTAGTTGATCTTTAATGCAACAACTAGTTCTACCAATCCTTGATTGTAGTTTAAGCTCCGGTAGAATCTTGTGTAGTTAGAAGGTACAGAACCTCTCAAATCTCACAAAGAATAACACATAAGTCTTTTAAAAGTTTCCAAAACATAGCTAGGGTTTCTTTTTATATGTGTCGAAGTTTAAGTGAAACCCTAAACGTTTTTGTTGTGATTGGAATTAAATAACCTTCTGTAGAAAACCCCATCTGTGATTTTCAATTGGCCTGGTCTATTTCTTGATCGGTCTAGAATGACAGAACTTGAATTCTCTTTTCTGCAATTAGCTGGACTATGCAATCTTGAAATACACTTATTTAAGCACACTCTAAACACTTAGACTAGACTAGTGTTGCTCTCGGTTTGCCAACACATTACAACCATGATTCTAAACATTTAATCTAAATCTTTAGAACCTAACACTCTCTTATTTTATTATTTTAATGAGTTGTTTATATTATTTTAAATGAAGTGGGAAAAAAATAGAACATATGATATTAGGTGTATTGTAAAATGAGGTGGTAAAATAGATAAAGTAGTATTTTTAAGCACTAAAAGCTAATTTTTTAGCATCACTACTATGGATGCTCTAATTTTTTTTTTTTTTTTTTTTTTAAAATCCTAGTTAGCCTAGTATTAAAAGATAAAATTATTTTGTGTTTTTTTGTTGTCTTTATTGGTAGATGATGAATTTTAATGTATTAAGAAAAAATGATTTTGTGTATTTATAATTCATTAATACTATATAGATGCCGATTTGGAGTAAATTTTTTTTTTGCTTATACTTCGACTCCAGCCATTTAGCTTGAAATCCTGAATTTGTCCATGCCTTGAATGTGTTTTTTTCTTTAAAAAAAAAAACTAAAAAATGTTACTGTGGCCCTTTTTAATATTTTTTGGTATTTGGTTTTAGTACTTTCACGCATACCGAAAATTACAAAAAATTTCTATACTTTTATGTAAATATTAGATAACAAATTTTAATTGACCACTTTAAATATATTAACACAAAAAACTAAAATAAACTTTAAAAAAAAAAACACGATCAAAATAAAAGAAAACTAAAATCAACTTTAAAAAAACACGATCAAAATAAAATTATTGGGAATTACACTAATAACAAAAATCAAAACAAGATTGCAACAACAAAGAAATGCTAAAACAATTAGTAAAAATTATCAAATAAACTTACACATTCACATACAAAATTACAAACACTTAAAACCTATGAAAGGACACTTGAAATTTGTTTTTGGGGTGGTTGTAGGGGCATTTAAGTGATTTTAGAGGTTTTTGAAGGTATTTTTTGGTCATTTGGAGGCTTCAAGATTATTTTGGTAATTTTGTAGGTTACTTTGGTTATTGTGGATGTTTTCATTTATTTATTTTTGGTTATTTTAAATATCTTAGGGGGTATTTTTGTCATTTTATAGGTTTAGTAGGTCTTATTTTAGAGAATTTCAAACTGTATTTCCCCCCCCCCCATTATTTTAGTGGCTTTAATGGTATTTTGGTTATCTTAAAGGTTTTTGGGGTATTTTGAAGGTTTTGAAAGGGTATTCTAATAATTTTGGAAAATTTAGAGGAATTCAGTAATTTTGAAGTTTTTAAGGGCATATTTGGTGATTTTGAAAATTTTAAGGATAACTCCATCATGATACAATAACTTTGGGGGGAGGGGAGGGGGGGGGGGGATAGCCACTTGAGAGTTAATTGAGACTGCATATGAGTGTAAAACATTTGTTCGTCTCAACTCTCAAGTGAACAACCCACCCCACCCCCCTCCCCCTGCAATTATCATCTCATGAAAATAAAACCCGCTAAAGCTATAGGCAATTTAGACAATTGTCTAAGGCCTCCAAGTAAAAATAAGCCCCCCAAAATTTATCCAAAATGTATATATATTTACTTATGAGATTATTAATTAACTCATATCTTACTAAGTCTTTAATTGATTGTGAGTTGAGACCATCATCCAAGTCAAAAGAGCTTGAGGATATGCTTAATAGTTAATATGGGCCTGATAATATACTTGTATTGGATCTTGATCTCAAAAGCTTGAGTTTGAGCTTAGTATTGAGCTCGAGCTCAGTTTGATTAATGAATCAATTCAAGACAAGCTAAACTTAAGCTTTTGGATTTTTTGACTACTGTAAGGACACAATTCGAACTCCCGATCCACAATTAAAAGGGAAATGGCTTGAAATGCCTTTTTACAATAAATTTGTAGAGAGTGGGCTTGATATTTAGATTTCAAAGGTGGTTTAAACAACAGAGAAAGAAAAGGCTTTGGGCCCAATGGCACAAATAAGGAGTTATCTGTAATAATATGAATGAAAGCTTCTCCTCGGATACAATCCAAGGATAGTTTATAATATTGCTTCTTAAGGTCGATTACAATGGTTTATACTATTCTTTCTCTTTCTCAAAGAAAAGCCCCCCCTTCTTCCGAAGGTCTTTTTTCTTATTTATACTCCCTCTTTCTTCCATTCTCATCTTCCACCTTATGGTTATAACGCTGGTTTTAGATACTTGTCCCATCAAATTTCCCTGAAGTCCTTTAGGATCAGGGACCAAGTTCCAAACCTCATACTCAGGTCTCATTTCTCCATTAATGTAGTCAGTATATCAATTGCAGAGTCTTTAATGTATGGGCGGTGGTAGCAGTTTTACCTTAGATATCCCACCTCTCTTTCTATTGTCCTCCACGTGTACCGTGTCTTCCCGTAGCCATAGGAATTTCTATAACATACCTTGGGGATATTAAACCTCTCTTCCTATGACCTCGGCTTTACTATCCGAGGACAAAGCTTTCCTCGGACATAATTTGTCCACACGTTATCACATCTTCACCTAGCTTTTTCTTTACGAGGTACATTTATGTACCCCTAGCTCATTTGATGTCCTCGGATTGGGTTTTTAGCCTAAGAGATTTTTTGGGCCATCCTTTATAAATTATTAGGCCCAATGTCCCTACAAGTACTTAAGCTCAAACATTGTTTGTAGGCTTGGTTCAAGTTCAAGCCAAGTTTCAATATTTCATATTTGTTGTCAAGCTGAATTTGTTAAACTTAAACATTCATTACTTGACAAAGCCTAGTTTGCGTGTTTACAACCCTACTTTCAAATAGTAGTACCAGCTAATTAAAAAATTAAAAAATAGCAGTGTCAACTAGAAACTAAAACAAAAACCAAAAAAAAAAGTGAGAAATTTTCTTATAAAAAAAATAGGAAGAGTCTGTTGCTAATCCCTAAGCTAATCTTGAACATTTTGTATTTGTTTTTGTTAAGTTATGGTTTTTCACATAAAATTTATGTTAGCTTTATTCCATGACAAAAAGTGTTGTAATTGCATTAATTTATTTCCTTCTATTTTGTGGGATTTATTTGTAATGGGTTTAGTATTAAGTTGGTGAAGATTGCTCAAGAAGTTGATCTCACGACTTAGCTCACGAGTGGTGCAACCCACGAAAGTCACATGAGGAGCACATACTAGAAGCTGAACAGTCAATGTGTTTCAGAACTCATCTAGTGAGTTGGCCAAGTCGCAAGATGACCCGCAAAATGCACTGACAATTGAGGTTTTTAGTGTGACTCTTATACCCTTCACTCATACTATATATACCCTTATTACCCACAAAATTGTAAGGAGGCTATTCAATAGAAAACCCTAGAGTGGTTTTTACAATACACCTACCTTGTTAGAGAGAGCTACACATCCTCAATAGAGAAATCCTTGTAGTCTCTTCTCTTTTCTCTCTCCCATTGTTATACATTGAGAGAATATTTGTACCCAAACACAACCCACACATATTCAGAGTGTAGATAGTGTTTTGGAACTTAGGAAGCATTGGAGATTTGCCAAAAGAAGCTGGTAAGGCTTGGCGGATGCAATCATGTGGTATTGCGAGATCCGGATAACTAGTAAAGACAAGACTCCGAGAAGTCTGTTGGTATCTAGAGCTTGGAGAGCTTAAGTATTTTGGGTAGATTAGGCTTAGAGGGTCTTTTGGGTATCCTTGTACTCCAACTTATTTACTAGTGGATCGATTTTGACTTGGAGAGTCACAGAGAGGTTTTTTACCAAGTTCATCGGTTTTCTCTTCAACAATACGTCTCTGTATTATCTTGTATTTGCATATCTCTTCTCTTACTTTTTAAACTTTATATTTATCATTGCTTGCTTGTGGTTATGGCTTAGAGAGTAGTTTTGGCTATTCCATATCATTTACTCTTGTTTCGCACTTAGATAAGTTAGAGTAAAAGCAATTTAACCATAAGTTTAAAATTGGGGGTCTAAACAAACTCTAGTATTTTACACTATTTGAGCTTTTAGTTTTCAAGCTAAGCTTGAACATTCAGTACTCGACAAAGCTCAACTTGTGCCGTTGTAGCCCTGCTTTTAAATAGTAGTACCAAGTAATTAAAAAAAATAGTTGTACCAACTAGATACTAAAACAACAAAAACCAAAAAGATTGAGTAAGAGTTTGTTGCTAATCCTTAGTGAGATTTACCTAATCTAGCCTAGATAATGATTTAGACCCCAAATTTTAAATGTACGGATTAATTTGGGCTAAAATGCAAATTGTGCTCTCTAAGTTTGAATGAAATTTATTTCATTGCTCTAAGTTTACTTTCATTTAATTAAGTCTTTTAAGTTTCAAATTTATTTAATTCAAGCCTTCCATCCCATTTCGTTAAAAAATTTCCATTAAAAAAATATTTTTCACACATGAAAAAAATCTATAAAATAAATAAAAATATTTTATAGATTTTTTATGTGAGAAATTTTTTATCAAAAAATATTTTTTTCATTAGTTAATTGCAAACTTAAAGGAAATTTTTATTGGAATTGGAGGAAAGATTTTAATCGAATAAATTTGAAATTTAAAAGATTCAATTGAATGAAGATAAAGTTAGAGACATAAAATGAATTTTTGTTAAATTTGAAGGGTGAAATTTACATTTTTATCCTTACTTTTAAGCTAAATTAAAAGTTCAAATTTGAGTTTTACAATAATAAGTTGAACTCTACAGTAATTTTTTTAAGGGATGAATCATCATCTTTGTCATCACCGACAAAAGAAGAGAAGAAAGAGAGAGTGAGAATAGGGCAATGGCTTTGACAATGAGAAGAGAAAGAAGGGGTGTTAGACCATAGGGTGTTCAATTTTCAAACACAAAGAAAGAAACAGAGCAAATGTATTGAGTAATCGACTACTGAAAATAAACCTTAAAAAATTAATTAAAATATTGATATTGATATGGAAAGTTATGAGAGTTACAAAGCTGACATGCAACATATTATGAGGTCAACAAAAATCAAAGGATTCGGTTTTATAGTAAATATAAAATAAAGATATATATGATATGAATTATAGTTAATGATACTTATGGAACTATTAAATATTAATGTTAATATTTACATTTCCGATACCATGAGGTAAAATTTTTGTCTTTTTTAATGTTGGGCTATTTTGGCTTTTAAGACTTTGTTTAACAAATGTAGGAGGTAGAGAGCATTGTCCCTTCCAAGTCTCATGGATTTTTAAACAAAGAGGGTTTGACTCCCCGACAATTGTTTACAAAGAACCATGCAGACATGATGAGCAATGGAGAGAAATGGATGAAGGACACAGCATCTTCTTGTACCGTGGTGGGTGCTCTCATTGTAACCATAATGTTTGCTGCAGCATTTACTGTTCCAGGTGGTAACGACCAAAATAAAGGCTTCCCAATTTTCTTAAATGAAAAATTACTTATGGTCTTTATAGTATCCGATGCTCTCTCACTCTTTTCTTCCTCAACTTCAGTCTTGATGTTTTTGGGAATCCTCACATCTCGTTATGCAGAAGAAGATTTTCTTAAGTCCTTGCCTACAAAAATGATAATAGGCCTTTCTACCCTTTTCTTCTCTATTGCAGCCATGATGACAACCTTTTCTGCTGCTCTTTTTCTTATGCTACGTGAACAATCATGGATTTTCATTCCTGTCATTTGCTTGGCTAGTGTTCCTGTCACCCTTTTTGTATTGATGCAATTTCCCCTTCTTGTTGACATGACCATTTAACCTACCGACCTCACATCTTCAATAGGAAAATGGAGCGTTGGTTTTAACATATTCATTGAATATGCTATATGATGTACAACTGTTCTGTTAATAATTGTCTTACACCAGGCAAACCTAATTTTTTTTTTCTTGGATTGTAACTGCTGAATGTTTAGCTCCAATTGCACACTTTATGATTCTTTCGTCGTAGATAGATTACAACTCTTTCATGTAAATCATACAGCTATGACGTTGCTATTCTTCAATATTTATTCTTTTAGTTACTTTGGGGATGGGTAGAATAATACCTTATATTTTAGTAGATTATCCCCTCAAACCTCAATATTAGGACTTTACCTAGCTTGGAAATTAAACAAAGAGGTTACAAGTTTAATGTTCGTCATTTAATAACTATTTTATTTATTAATATAAAGGGAGTTTTTGATATCATATGTTGCATATGGTCCAGTTTGATATGCTACAATTCTCAATTCTCTTTTGTTTATAGGTCATTTTTTGATAATTTGATATTTATAATGGGGAGGAAAAATTTGAACCCTGAAAGTGCTAATCAATTGAGATACAAAGCTCTTGGTTGTTCATTTACTAATTTAGTGACTAAAATTCACTTATTTGTTTGCTTTGGTTCATTTGTGAAAAAACTTAGACCCTATGTGATTTGTTCAATGAAATTATTGAAATTAGTGATAAATCTTACACAATATAAATTAAACCACACAGATAAACAATTAACCACATATATCAATACCAAATCTAATGGCCTGTTTGGATGTTTAAAAAAGGAGGGGGAGTAGAGTAGAGGGAAGGGGAGTAATTCAATTACCTTGTTTGGAAGTTTTTTAAGGAAGGAGGGGGAGGGATTTGGAGGGGTTTGAAGGGGTTTCAACTGCCTCCAACCCCTTCATTTTTAATTCCTCCAAATTTGAGAGATTTGGATGAAGAGTAAAGCACATAAAATTATTGATAAAGTAAATTACCTAATTTACCCTTATTATATTTATAAAATTACAATGTTAAAAACAAGGGAAAGGGCTAATTACTCCCTTCCCCCTTACTAATTATAAAAACATTTAAACAAGGTGGAGGGTAATCATTCTCATCTACTCTCCTCCCCACTACTCCCCTCCCCTCTACTCCCCTCTACTCTCCTCCCTCTCTAAACTCCCAAACAGGCCATAAAAGTAGTAAATATGATAGCAATATAAGGCACAAGATTTTATAACAAAATGGAAAACCAAAGAAATTTTTCAATGGAAGAACCACTTTGAGGACAAAATCTTGTAGAAAATTCATTATAGGAAAAGTAGTTAAAATAATCTACTTACAAAACCTTTGTATGGCTAGACTCTCCATTGCAAAGTCTGTAAATTCTCCGCTTGCCTTTTTACCATAGTAACCCTAGAACATCTAAAATCTAGCTAAGTGAATCTTCTCCATGAACTATTCATTTGCACAAACCAAAACTCTACCACTCCAAAGCATCTCTTGAAAGATTTTGTTGTAGTGAGCCACACCATAAAGGATTTTATTTTACAAGAAGGGTTTTCTCTGTTAAGCACAAGGAGAGAAGTTATGTCATACGTGGTTTTCTCTTGAAGCTCAATGTGTGGCTTCCATCTATCTATAGGTTAGGTACACAGAGTAAGGTAAAAGACTTGTGAAACTTCTAGCCCAAACGGAAATAGAAAACATTGTTAGATAACAGTTTCCGCAATCTCTTTCAAACGAACCTTGAACAAAGGATAAGTGAAGTCTCAAGTTCCTTTATTATTTCGCTTGACCAAGATTCACTTACTTATTGAGTGAAGTAACTTTATCGCTTGAGCAAGATTCACTTTTGCTCGAGCAAAAATCTCTAAAATGCACTTCTTTAAAGTAGCTTTAAGGCAATTTGTAAAAACTTTTACATGAAATAAAATGCACCCTACTGACATGTGTGATTAGAACCAGTGTCATGGAACTGACTAATACTGAAATCCACTTTTTCTCAAGGTCTATATGTATGTTGCTAAATTAATATTGAGTCTATGTGTATGAGCTAAATTAATTGGAATTCAAACATCTTAATGTGACTGTTTTTATTTTTGAGAAGAATATCCAAATGTGACTTGCACTTAAAAATGAGAAAACATGTGGATGTGGATAGTAAAAGTAAAATACATGTCGACACCTTGCAGCTGCTAGACCACCCATCGCAGTGACGCTCACACGCTATGTGTGGAGGTGTGTCATACCTCGGGTGTGTGACTGGAATATGAGTCAATTTTAAGGAAATTACCAAGGGTAAGTGAAGTCCCCACCTATCATTGGGTTTTTGTAAGATGTGATTAGTCACCTGACTTTATTTGATTTTATTACCAACCCCAAGTTAAGAAAAATGACATTTTTCCTAATCTAATATGGATGTACAAAAAGTCTTGATTCTTGAGTTCGGAAGCCTAATTACGTGTGGGAAAGGTGTTAGGCACCCCACAACGCTTGTTAATGGATAGTCCTTTGTTTTGGTAAAATCATAATTTTTAGACATTGGCAATTGAAAACAAGTTGTTGGCATTAGCTTTCAGGGCTTTAAATGTATTGGGCTTTGAGGTTTGGTTTCAAAATGGGTGTGGTCCCGATCGATGCTTTCTAAGTGTGTTTGAAATCGTTGCCAAATTTCCACGGTGAAAATCCGGCAGCATTTCGCCTTATTTTCATGGTGGAAATCCGGCAGTACTTCACCTCAGATGTGTTATAGCACGCAAAATGCTATTCTCACCAAGCTTTCAATGTGAGAGTACAACAATAGGGATGCCCTATTTTCACAGCAAAAATCCAGCAGAGTTTCATGTTTGGTGCACTATGGAGCACCGGCAAGGTTTTGCATCTATGTATATGGCGTGTATCGACATGCTTGTACTGTGACGAGCCGAAGCCCTTTAAAGCATCAAACACAGTGATTCGTGCCGCATACACGAGAAAACCAACGCCACTTAGTGACATGGATCAAGACAATCACACCGCGATGATCGTGCACACAATATAGCATGAATATGCACCTACGACAATCACCTTGAGCACATACCCATACTACAAGGTCAAGAGCTCTCATGACTAGAGAGGGTCACTCACATAGCCACGAGAGTCCATCATACAAAGTGCATAATCACCCATAAGCTGATATAGATATTCATACATCATGCATAATGCTATCACACAGAATAGGAAAGTAAATAACATTGCCAATGTTCTAAGGGTATGGCTTAGCAAGGTATAGGAAATGTAAAACAAACATTGCCATACCCAAGGAACGCGGCCCAAGCAAAGAGCAGGAAAATTAAAGGGTACAAGGAAAGGGGGAACCCTAATACATGCTCTAAAGAATAGGCTTAGAGAGGGAGATAGAAGGACATAACCACTCGGGGAGGCTAGGCCTCTAATCTACTGAACATTGCCCTTTGTGGGCTTGCATCTTCTTTTCTCATTGCTTGGCCTGTTGGTTGCTGTTCTTTTTGTTGTTGATTCTAGCTTAATTTTGTGTCTGTGATAACCTTGAATATGCTTATCTTTGTTGATGTTTAGCTGAAGAGAAAACACAGAGACGGGTTAAGATTCAAATCAAAACAAAACAAATAATTGAGTAAAGGATTACAGAAAGAGAAATCTCATGGTTGTGTGAATGGGTTCTCTGTAGATGCCATGGAAGTCCTGTGTTTGCTACTTCCCTTTTCTCTCTTGTTTTAGTCTTTCTTTGAGATTTTTGGAGGAAAAAGGAGAGAATGAGGGAGGGCTAGAGAGATTTTCTCTCTCTACCCGTGGGTTTCCAAGGGATTTTTGCAATCAGTGAGCTCTGCCTTTTTGTGGTCCTCCTCTGTAATGAGGAATGTGTGTGGGTATAGAGCATTGAGTGATGCGTGGGAGTGTAGCTAAAGGTATGAGCTGTAATTGCGTGCTAGCCAAGCATGAGTTGGCAGCAGATATGTCCAAAATTGGCTACTTGGGGAATACTCTAGAACCAAGCCATTTCTCATCAATCCACCATTCATTCTTTGACACTCTTCAATAATCAACGGACCTTAAACACACTCAATAAAATGTTAGGATAGTTAGATAAATTTATCAAGAGATAAACATCATGGGACCAAAATAATATAAATGTGAAACCGTCAAACCCCAATTAAAACTAGTGACAAGCATTTCATGTTAAACACAGCTAAAATCCTACATCAAATGGTAATTCTAAGCATGTTCCAAGATTAATTTCTATACCGAATGCAGCTCACCAGAGCAATCCTGCAAACTCTAGTAATATGTCAAATATGATCTTTAAAGCATCTCAAAGGGGAAACAATTGTCAATTTAAGAAATAAAGCACATTTTAATGGCAAACCTGCAACTGGCAAATTTCTCACTTTCACAACAATTCGATCAACTCAAGCTTGATTTTTTTTTTTTTTGTCTTTGGATATGAAAATGAAGAGAATTCTAGTATGTTTAATGTCATGTCAAAACAAGCCCCTAAGATCCTTGATTTAAAACTTGGGTTCCCAACCAAATTAAGGTCAGACAAAATACGGTATCTATAGCTGCCCCTTCTATATCTAATACCTCGACTGCAATAAGAGGTATTGGATAAAGAATAATGATGATGTATTTTGCCGACATCTCATTCCAATTCTCATAAAAAATAAGGCAAGCTTTGAAAGAATCAACAGATGGATTTATGCTCGGTTACCTCTTTTACCTGCCTTGGGATCTTTGGGCATATACAGATGGATTTCCAAATGGCAGGTTAGCTTTGAGCTTGCCCATTGGCTTCCTCTTTGCCTTTCCTTTGACTTTGGCATAACCTGCAACACCTCATGGACATAGTCATAGATGATATGGCATTTTTGTGGTTTTTTGTTGTTTTTTTTTTTTTAGTTTTTTTTAGGCAACATAGATGAACATGCAAATGCTCGATGCTATGAAAACACACAGAAAAACAATGAAAAACTAGGAGAAATGCTAGGTAAACATGAGAAACTATGCATGATAACAAGGAAATTTTGGGAAAGGTTTGAAAATGTGGGAACAACGCAATTTTAAAGGAGAGTAGTTTTTGGGAAAGGTAGGATTAAATGGTCATGGCCGAATTGAACTCGTGTGAGATTAAACGATCATAGTCGAATTGAATCTCAAAAGATAGATAGGATTAAACGGTCATGGCCAAATTGAATCCACGTGAGAATAAACGAACGTTGTCAAATTGAATCTCTAAAAGATGGATAGGATTAAACGAACACCGTCGAATTGAATCCTGAGAGAGAGGTGTTTTGAAAACCTTGACATTTTGAGATAAAAAGAAATAGGATTAAACGAATCTGGTCTAATTGAATCCTGAGAGAGAGGTGTTTTGAAAATCATGACATTTTGAGATAAAAAGAAATAGGATTAAACGAATCTGGTCTAATTGAATCCTGAGAGAGAGGTGTTTTGAAAATCATGACATTTTGATAAAGGGGTTCCTACACCATGGAAGTGTTGAAGATTGTACTGAGTAGGTTGAGGTGCATCGAGTACCATAAAAGATTCCTACGCCATGGAAGCGTGGAGCAGCTTCTTCCCATGGAAGTGTGGAAGATTTTATTGAGCAGGTTAGAGTGCATTGAGTGCCATAAAAGATTCTTACACTAGGGAAGTGTGAAGTAAGTCCTTCCTCGTGGAAGTGTGGTACTAAGCAGGTTGGGGTGCATCGAGTACTGTAATAGATTCTATTAATATTGTTTAGACCCCTTAAACCACAATTGGATTAAGCTAGTTAATAAGCCAAGTTATTACTTAGTCTAAATTCCAGATCTAGGTTATCACAATCATATAATCATAGCAATGTAAAGTGCGGAATATAAAAACACAAAGATATGATGACCCAAGAAAACCAAACCGGTAAAAAACTTGGGGAGGATTTAACCTAGCTATCCTTAAGGTAAACTTGAATCCACTATGAAAGAATCGAAGTTGTACAATAGCGACTTAGACCACTAACATCCTATTGCTACCCACCAGTAGAATTTACTGACACGACCACGTGCAAGCTTCGAGACCACGGACTCCTTCTTGGATTCTCCAGGAAGTATAAGCACCCCCGTTTGTATATCTTTAAGCTCTTATGACAGCAACTGAACGATCATCAAGCTCTCGAAGAAATCTCCTTCTTGATAATCCTAAGCTTGTGTGAAGACAAGCACCTCTCAGATCTCACAAGAGATTCACACAAACAGCAATATGAGTAACCTCAAAAACGTGGCTAGGGTTTGCCTTTTATACCTAAGACAAAACATAAAACCCTACATGTTATATTGGCTTAGGGCTGAGTTGGAAAATCTGCAGAAAAATAATCTGCACGACTTTTGATTGGTCAAGTCTAATTCTCGATCGATCGAGTCAGGCAGAAATGCATAGTAACTTCTACAGTTAACTCAATTCCAACTTTACATAAATCACATACTTTGAGCAAGTCTAAAACACAACTAGACACCTGTTTTGATCATGGTTTGCCAACAATACATATTAGAGTTCTAATACATTAGTTCCTAAGTACTTAGAACCTAACAAACTCCCCCCTTGACAATCCGTGACAAAACACAACTAAAAGCTCAAAGTTTACAAAGAAAAGCCCTTTACAAAAATATGCCCATCAAAACAAATCTAATTCTAACTACTATCCATCAGTTGCAAGTGTAGACAGCAGCTTAATTGAATCAACCTGTATATTTCCTAAAACACTAAACAAATCGCATAAACGTATGTGTGACAAAAAAACAGTAAAACAACAAATATGCAAACTAACTCTCCCCCTAAGTTAGATACACCAAAAAAAATTTCAACTCCCCCTAAACAGAACATTCTTGTATTTTCCATACATATTCCCACATTTTATTTAAATCTCCCCTTTTTTGTCACGTATTGACAAAGATAACTCAAACAAAGAGTAACAACTCAAAAGAGAACAAGAGGAAATAGAGAATTAAGGGAATACAAAATAAGATAACTCTATAGAAAATAGAGACAACTCCCCCTATGAAGAACAACAACTCCACCTATGAACAACAAAGGTTTTAAAAAAACTTTTCTCCCCCTATAAAAATAGGAAAAACAAAACAAGTTTTGAGAAAAATAGTTTTTGAGAAAATTTAGGAGGTGGGGAAAAAAACACAAACCAAACTTAAAAATTAAGTTGAGGATACACATGAAGAAAAATATTCTTTCTTTCAATAAATGCAAACTTGACACTATGTGACCCATAAATAGTTGCATGAGTAGAGAAAATATTTGCCCATTGATTATCCATCATATTTCTTAAGAAAAATATTTTCTACAGTTCACACATAAAAAATAGCATATACTAGAATGTACAAAGGACTTAAAAATTAATCAATCAATTTTTAAATCAAGTTAAGTACCCAATTTAGCAAAGTGTATGCATGTTATGTGTGAAAACAATAAGAGATATGACTGCAAAACTGCAAGATGGATACAAAAATCAATGCAATGCATGTGAATCCTAAACACAAATGATGTATGAAAACAATTTGGTTAAAAACTTAAAAATTGAAAATTTTTCAGTTTCGATCGGTCGAGCATTGATCGAATATCAATCGAGCCAGACAGATTCAAACCAAAATTTTTATCGCAATTTCGATCGGTCGAAAAACAGCTTCGATCGACTGAAAATCTAGAAAACTTAAATTTTTGAAAAACAGAGCAATGTTATGCAGAAACTCCTCAAAGCATTGTATTTTATGAATGAAATGAATGAGTATGAGATCAAAAGTTTTTCAAAAATACCTGTATTCAACCCAGATTTTCCAAAAACAAAATTTTCACACTTTTTGTCTAAAAAAAACAATCAATGAACATATTTTGTATCAACACCATAGAAAAATTAATCTTGGATGGCCACAACAAGATCACACACAATAACATATACCAAGTTTAGCAAAGAGTAACTTGTGTAGTGTGTGCAACTAGCAAAAACTTGAGATACGTGTGAGGTGATATGTAAATAGTAATCAATCACAATTTCTACAAAATCCATCACATAAATTTGAAAGAGACTATCCCTTAAAGAGTTACATCATATAACTCTCACATCTCCTAGAAAACAAGCTTGCAATCATGTAAGTTTCTTGATTTGCCTCATAATATACACACAAATTTTAATTGTTCAGAAACTTATTAAAAATAGCCGGGATAATGTACACACCAATTTTATTTATTTGATTTAGCATTAAGTTCAATAGTGTACACACTAATTTTAAGCATTTAAATCGAGGCTACACCTTATGTTCTTTTTGTGCATGTGCTACACTTTCTCGAGCACAAAATCTTATAATATGCACTAAGGTGTTCATGATTGGCTAGTAAACAGTGGTGAGATGATTATTTATGCATTTCTCATTAAGATCAAGTCCGACAATCAAAGGCATGTGATTTCAAGATCAAGAACATGTGATCAAAAGATATAAACATCTTCTCACACAACATGCACTACAAAACTCAAGCTAGTAAAGTGCAAGAAAGTAAGCTCATCCAAGCTAAACAAGGTACATAAACATGTTATGCAAAGATAATATGGCTAACCTCAATTACATATCCATGATGTGTAATACAAAAGAAGTAAAAATCTTTTTGGTTTAAAAAAATTTATGACCAAAACTAAAAGCATACATTATGCTAAATGAATAATGCAAATGCAATGCATGACAGTGCTTAACTAAGCTATAGAGGGTACACAAACAAGAAATTTCAATTTCTTAATTAATCCATGAGTACATGTACAAACTGGTACATACTCACACAAAATCAGAAATAGCTTAAAACTTATATAACACATACTATTCAAGTTTCTCCACAATGTCAAGTATGTATTAAATCATTAGAGAGATATTATAACTCATGTAATCCTCAAGAAAAATAAAACAAGACTCAAAATAAAATATTTTTGTCTTTTTGAAATTTTTCAATGTTTTTGGATTTTTGAATAATCAAAACAACTTAAGAAAATAAAACAACCAAAAACTAAAAGAAAACATGTCCACAATTAATTGAAAGAATTAAATCAAGGACAAGTAAACAACACTCACCTTAGAGAATCTTTTCTCACCCATATAGCACGAGTCTTCGGCTTTGTAGGTGAAAATCCATGAGAAGCAGAGTGTATTTGAGGAATTACACCAATCTTCTAAGAAAGACTAAAATCCTGCAATTTCCTTTCACAAGCCAACAAGCTTAAATTTTTCAAAAGTATATGAAACAATTTATATGGACTTATGGCAGGAGAAATATCATCACATATCCTAGATTGAAATACAGAATATTTAAATTTCAATTTATAACAATTAGGACAAATGTGACCGGAGACACCACAAAAGTGATAAACATGAACAAATTTAGGAACATCAGTATTCCTAACAACAAATCTAATCTCAGATTTCGGTTTTTTCCTCAACAAAGAACAATTTGGTCTAATATGACCAACAACACCACAAAGGTGATAGGTAGGGACAAAAACAGATTTATTATGCTCTCTAACAGTAGGTTTAGACTTAGGTGTAGAAACTTCAGCGTCTACATCAGAATTTTTACCTTTGTCTAACCTAACAAAATCCTTTTCTTTATTTTTCCTCATAAAAGGAGGGATATAAACTTTCTCAGTTTTAGGCTTAAGAGAAACACTTCTGTTATCAACAGCAAGTTTGGTACTAGTCAAATTTTCAATTTTAGCCTTAGATTCAACTAAATCTTGTTCCAAGCTTTTCATCTTCTCATTTTGAGAGGAAATTTGATTTCTCAAAAATTCATTCTTTTTATTAAATTCATCTAATCTAACAATCAATTCCTCTTTTTCAAGATTAGCCAATTTTAATTCTTGCTTGAATTTCTTAGCAATTTTCAAAGATTTAGATAATTCCATACAAAGAGTTTCACAAACATCAAAAAGATCAAAAGAAACAATATTGTCCTTTTTATTCAAATCATAAAAAACATGAGCAGAAAGACACTTCAAATTATCCATGATAATAGGGATCAAGGATCAGCTGTTAGATCAAAAGATCTAAAACAAAAGAGCTACCCGCTCTGATACCACTTGTTAAGATTGTTTAGACCCCTTAAACCACAATTGGATTAACCTAGTTAATAAGCCAAGTTATTACTTAGTCCAAATTCCAGATCTAGGTTATCACAATCATATAATCATATCAATGTAAAGTGCGGAATATAAAAATACAAAGATATGATAACCTAGGAAAACCAAACCGGTAAAAAACCTGAGGAGGATTTAACCTAGCTATCCTCAAGGTAAACCTGAATCCACTATGAAAGAATTGAAATTGTACAATAGCGACTTAGACCACTAACATCCTATTGCTACGCACTAGTAGAACTTATTGACACGACCACGTGCAAGCTCCAAGACCATGGACTCCTTCTTTCTTGGATTCTCCAGCAAGTACAAGCACCCCCACTTGTATATCTTTAAACTTTTATGGCAACAACTAAATGATCATCAAGCTCTCGAAGAAATTTCCTTCTTGATAATCCTAAGCTTGTGTGAAGGCAAGCACCTCTCAGATCTCACAAGAGATTTACACAAACAGCAATATGAGCAACCTCAAAAACGTGGCTAGGGTTTGCCTTTTATACCTAGGACAAAACATAAAACCCTACACGTTATATGGGCTTAGGGCTGAGTTGGAAAATCTGTAGAAAAATAATCTGCACGACTTTCGATCAGTCAAGTCTAATTCTTAATCGATCGAGTCAGGTAGAAATGCACAGTAACTTCTGCAGTTAACTCGATTCGAACTTTACATAAATCACATACTTTGAACAAGTCTAAAACGCAACTAGACACCTATTTTGATCATGGTTTGCCAACAATACATATTAGAGTTTTAATACATTAGTTCCTAAGTACTTAGAACCTAACAGATTCCTACGCCGTGGAAGCATGGAGCAGTTCCTACACTGTGGAAGTGTGGAAAGGGTTCTTGTGCTGTGGAAGCACAGAGGGTTGTAAGGGTTTTACCGAGCTAGTTGGCCACATCAAGTACCATAAAAGAATCCTACGCCATGGAAGTGCGGAGGATTGTATTGAGCTAGTTGGCTGCATCGAATACCATAAAAGATTCCTACGCTGTGAAAGTGTGGAGCTGTTCCTACACTATGAAAGTGTGGAAAGGGTTCCTATGCCATGGAAGCACAGAGCGTTGTACCGAGTTGGTTGGCTGCATCGAGTGAAAATTAAAAGGTTCCTACGCCATGAAAGCGTGGAGTGTTGTACAGAGCTAGTTGGCTACATCGAGTACCATAAAAGATTCCTACGCCATGGAAGCATGGAGCAATTCCTACACCATGAAAGTGTGGAAAGGGTTCCTATGCTGTGGAAGCACGGAGGGTTGTACCGAGCTAGTTGGCTACATCGAGTACCATAAAAGGTTCCTATGCCATGGAAGTGCAAAGGGTTGTACCGAGCTGGTTGGCTGCATTGAGTACCATAAAAGATTCTTATGTCGTGGAAGCGTGGAGTAGTTCCTATACCATGAAAGTGTGGAAAGGATTCTTACGCCATGGAAGCATAGAGGGTTGTATCAAGCTAGTTGGCTGCATCGAGTACCATAAAGGTTTCTATGCCATGGAAGCGCGGAGGGTCGTATCGAGTTGGTTGGTTGCATCGAGTACCATAAAAGATTCCTATGCCATGGAAGCGTGGAGCAGTTCCTACACCGTGGAATTGTGGAAAGGGTTCCTATGCCGTGGAAGTGCAAAGGGGTTGTATTGAGCTGGTTGGCTGCATTAAGTACTATAAGAGATTCCTACGCCGTGGAAGCGCGGACGGTTGTACTAAGCTGGTTGGATGCATCGAGTACCATAAAAGATTCCTACACCGTGGAAGTGCGGAGAATTTCCTGCACCTTGGAAGTGTGGAAGGTTGTATCAAGTTGGTTGGCTGCATCAAGTACCATAAAAGGATTCCTACGCCGTGAGTGTGGAAGGTTGTACTGAGTTGGTTGGTTGCATCGAGTACCATAAATTGGCTACATCGAGTACCATTAAAGATTCTTATGCCATGGAAGCGTGGAGCAGTTCCTACACCTTGGAAGTTTGGAAAGGGTTCCTACGCTGTGGAAGCGCGAAGGGTTGTACTAAGTTGGTTGGTTTCATCGAGTACCATAAAAGATTCCTACGCTGTGGAAGCGCGAAAAAGTTCCTACACCATGGAATTGTGAAAGGTTGTACCGAGCTGGTTGGCTGCATTAAGTATCATAAAAGGATTCCTACGCCGTGAGTGTGGAAGGTTGTATCGAGCTAGTTGGCTGCATCGGGTATCATAAGAGGATTCCTGCACCTTGGAAGCGTGGAGAAGTTCCTACATCGTGGAAGTGTGGAAGGTTGTACCAAGCTGGTTGGCTGAATTGAGTACCATAAAGGATTCCTACGTCGTGGAAGCATGGAGAAGTTTTGAAAGAGAACCTCTGGGGGCTAATTAGAGCTAAATGTGTTTCAAAGAAAAAAATGAGTCCGAAGACTACTCAAATGTGAAAGGTGTTTCAACAATAGAAACAAGTCCAAAGACTACCCGAAGGTGAAAGGTGTTTCAACGAAAGAAACGCATCTGAAGGATACTTGAAGGTGAATGTGTTTCAACGAGAGAAACGAGTCCAAAGACTCCCGAAGGTGAAAGGTGTTTCAACGAAAGAAATGCATCCAAAGACTACCCGAAGGTGTATATGTTTCAACGAGAGAAATGAGTCCGAAGACTACCTAAAGGCGAAAGTGTTTGTTGGTTGTGTTGGATCATTGAGACTCCAACCATGCTCAAGAGAATGGAAGGATTGCCCCATTGTGGGCTCTTTAGGTTCCTTGATTCGTTGAATTCTAGATTCAATGCTTTGGGAAGGATCCTCTCTTTGAAATGTTGACACTCTTGGTAGACCCGGATGTATGATTCTAGATATCGCCTCTTGGTAGGCTCCTGGTGTATGATTCTTGATATTGTCTCTCGGTGCATGTATGAACATTGCCTCTTGGTAGGCCTTAAATGTATGTATGCGCATTGCCTCTTGGTAGAAACACGATATATTTCTTGATATGGCTGAAACACCCCAGTTTTGATCAGCACTCAACATAGTACGATTTAGGGCTGTTTCTGTACCATATTGCATGTTGATAAGGAAAATATCAGTAATATTGGCCTACGAAATCAACTACCTTGCTTGTGACTCAAGTGATACCTCTTGGTATTTCAAAAAGAAATATTTAGAGGTCAAATCCCTCGACTCTTCACTATATATATAAACCTTATAAGATATAACTTATTTCTTTCTTTAAAAAAAAAATTAACTATATAAATAAATAAAGAGAAGAAATTACATTAAAGTGTGTGATTGTATAAGAAAGAAAAATGACTTTTTAAGTGTTGTGGCCTTAAGAAATGTGAAGACATAAGAGCACGAGTATCAAGTGTGCCAAATGCTAAATTTTTAGCATTTGGTACACTAAATATCAAAAATCAAACCACATCATATGTGTTATATGTCAATTATTTTAACACATGCATGTCACAGTACACTTCTACTAGTATAAGTGTATTTAGCTATGTGTTAACTTTTTAAATAATTTCTCTCTTCTCTACTAACTCTCTCTCCTCTTTCATATATCTCTCTCCTCTCTTCTCTCTCTTTATTACTTTTTTTTTTTTTTAATAGATTGTGAGTGTTATTTTAGATTATTTAATTGTTAATATGTTAAAATAAAAAATATGATGCAAGGTGCATTATAAAGTAGTATACAAATAAAATAATTTTTTGGTGTGTTAAAAATCAAAAAGTTTTTTTTTTTTTTTTAGCACAGCAGAAGCTAATGCTAATCTAATTTCAATTTTGAAAAGAATAGTGGTAGCAGGGAATGGACAGAAGTTTTGTCCCTCTTTTTTTTTTTTTTTAATTTTTAATTTTGTTATGTTATTTTTTTTATAATAATAAAAATTTTAAAAATGGAACTTTTGACTTTTGAATAGTATTTGTTTGGACTTTTTGTAGAACGGAATAATTCTAGGGATATACCAAATCTTACATCCAATTTAAGATTTTTTTTTTTTGGCTACATTGCATGGAATGTGTTTTGTTCTTAGCATATGGGAAAAAACGAGCACTTTTCTGTACAATTGATATGGAAAGTGGCTTATAGCAAAGAAAAAGAAAAAGAAACCTTTGCATTCAAGATTTACATACCCTTTAAGTTTATAACTATCGAATTATTCAAAGAAAAAAAAAAGTGTAATTACATTATTTTTCTTGAGGTTCGGTGGAATGTCATATTTCACTCCAACCTTGAGGAAAAAATATTTTTTATTTTCCCCCTTGACATCCATTTGATTGAACTTTGTTAAATTAATATTAAAAATGTTGTGTATTAATATGCTCTTTGCTAAAGGGCAGGTCTCTAAAGTTAAAAAAAGTATTTTAAATTATTAAGTATGACTTTTTTTTTTTTTTTTTTTCACAGGATTATGGAGAGAAATGACGTTTCAACTTTTAAGTCTTTTGGAGTTGGACAAATTTTTCATTTTTATTCTAAATTTATCAGTTATGTTTTTATTAACTATGGTTAAACTTTAGTAAAGATGATTTTATAAAAATTTAAAATATTTCATTACTAATATAAATAAAAGGGAAGAGTGTTGCTATTATTTTTTTAAAAAAATTTACAGGTTGAGTTTCATTCTCTAAAATTTTAAAAGCATTCACATCAAATATGTGAAAAATGCTATATCATAATTTTAGCTCTCATCTCCTTAAAATATCATTCGCATCAAGCATGTTATTCTTAAAATTTTTGACATCTTTGCTACAGCAGAGTGTCATATTTGACACCCTACTGTAGTAAGTTGCTAGAGTTTATTATTATTCTTTTTCTTTTTCTCTCTCTCACTCTCTCTTGTGTTGTGCCTTTCTCCACTGCTTTCCTCTCTCTTTCTCTTTCTCTATGCCTCTCTGTCTCTTTTTGACTCTCGATCTCCACTTCAACAACGGTGAGTGACGTGACATCGAGGACAGCGCCACCGTCCCCTTTTTTTTGAGGGCCTCGTCAAAGGTGTCGTAGACGTGTTCCCACTACAACAAAAGTGAACTACGGTGACAAAACATTTCGTCACAATATGTCCTTATTTCGTCACCGAATACATTTGGTGACGAAACAACATTCGTCACCTAAGCTTCATCACAAAATGTATTGGTGACGAAAATATTTCATCACCAATAAAAAAAATGATAGGTGACGAAATTTTTTCGTCACCAATAAAAAATGATAGGTGACGAAAGTTTTTCGTCACCTAATATTTTCGTCACTAAACCTTATTTTCAGTGACAGAATATTTCGTCACCAAATGTATTTTTTTTTTCCAATTTCAATAGATTACGTGATGAAGTTTTGTTTCACCAAATTTTTTTTTTTTTTTTAATTTCAATAGATTAGGTGACGAGTTAATTTCTACTATAGTCAGATATGGCGACAAAAATTATCATCACCAATTTTATTTTTTTATTAATATTCTTTACATTTACTTGTCATTACATAAATCTGTTCATTTCTAACCAAATCCATACAATCTAAAATTGCAATAAAAATGTTCACAAAGTAATTACAACCATTTATATACAAATGATGTCTTAGCTTCCAAACTTTACAGAAAATTATTTGAATTCAAGTTGTCCCACAAAAGCTATCTTTTAGCTACCAATCCCATATCTGCACAAGTATAAAGGAAAATACATCAATAACAAACTATACTACAAACCTATATCCCTGATAAGATGTACTACAAAAAATAAAGATTATTATTAGTAAAACAATGAAGAAAATGTCTTCGAAATACCCAATAAAAACCTAAACAAAATAATCATAATGTAACATCATATGAAGCCAAACTATCAGAGAAAGAAGACCTACAACATTCTCATCAAATAAAAACCAAACCCACATTACAAACCACAGAGAAATCATAAAGAATGCAGAAAAATCTCAATTTAAAACAATAAAAATAAAGTGAAATCCAAAACAAAAACCCAACCACCATCATAAACACAAACCCAATTACCACAACGAATAAAAAATCCAGCCAACACTATCCAAAAAAAAACTAGCCACCACCACCACTTACACAAAACCAGCCACCACCATAAACAAAAACCCACCACCACCATTAAACAAAAACCACAGCCACCACCATAAACAAAAACCCACCACCACCATTAAACAAAAACTACAGCCACCACCATTAACACAAAAACCCAGTCACTACCATAAACAAAAAACCCAGCCATCACAATAAACAAAAAACTCAACCACCACCATAAACAAAAACCCACCATCACCATTAAACAAAAAACCCAACCACCACAATAAACAAAAAACTCAGCCACCACCATAATCAAAAAACTTAGCCACCACCAACATTAAACAAAAAACTCAACCACCACCATACGCAAAAACCCAACCACACAACAAACAAAAAATACAGCCACCACCATTAAACAAAAAATCCAACCACCATCACAGACAAAAAACCCACCACCACCATTAAACAAAAAACACAATTGTACCATGGTACCCTCATACATATAAGAAGTTACTATATGACCCAAACAACTAGAATCAAATAGAGATAGAGACAAAGAAATATGGTAAGTCAATAGTCCAAATAAAGAAAATCAAGAGAATATCCATGAGTACCTAAACCATTTGCAACCAAAAATGTCTGTAAGGCCTCAAAATTCCACAAATATCCAAGACAATAAGAGGTTAATAAACCTTGCTTATTAGGCAAAAAAATAAAACACTAACCAAGGTGTGCTCTAATTAGTAGATGAGCTCCTCCCACTACAACAAATGTCATTGAAACCCTTGCTCCACAAAATTTTTTGATGCCAGCTATTTGAGCATTTTGCGAGTCTAATTTCTCCTCCTACCTTATGTTTGCATCCATGAGCTCATCAATCTTCTTCCCCTACCTTAAGTTTGTATCTTGGAGCTCATTTATCTTCCCCGCCTGCCTTAGAATATATAACACTCAAAATGAAAGACAATCTACTGGGACCAAGACCAAAGGTGGATTTGAATGATATGATTAGGGCTTTTGGATTTGGATTTGGGTAATTAAAAAAAAAATCTTTAAAGATTTAATCAATACTTGGCAACTACACCCAAAAGGAGGAGAGCATCACAATTTTTTTTTTTTTAGTTTCTACTCCAAAATCCCAACAGATTGACATCAAACTATATGAAATTTTTAACTTCATTTTTTGGCAGTGTGTTTGAAGATAAAGGAACATAGACCCGATTAAAATCTATAACACTTCCAAAATAAATTTTCAACCCTCTATATATATATATATATATATATATATATATATATATATATATTTCTAGATAAAACACAATTGATCCTCTTAATTTCATAACATGACATCTAAACATGCCCTCAACCAATTAAAAAACACCAAAACAAAATTCTCACTAACCGCCATAGACAATTTATTGTTGTTTTGTTCTGTTCTCATTCCCATACCTTTTAATCTGCTTCAAGGTTAGGGGACTGATCTTGGAATTCAAACCCAAACCCAACCTTTTCTTCATAATCTCATTCCCCACAACACATAACCCATAGCATTCCTATAGATACGCCATTAGCCATGTTGGTTTAAAAAAAAAGGTGTTCTCTCTAAAACACATGGGTTGGATCAACAGATAATATAATAAATAGCATAAATAAACTTCTCCAGTAAGCAAAGAGTAATGGTATATGCACACAAACCTGCAACATTTTAAACACATGCATTCGAATTACTAAAGACCAGTCCTTTCTGACTAGATGGAGTGATGTGCTTGCCGAAACCCATACATCTCCTATTTTAATCTACATAAATCGCATAGAATGTATGTATAAAAAAAAATAAGATAAAAATACGAAATTACAGTGCTTATTATACAGAAGTGAAAACATTGCACAAATGTAATGTTACAGGTCTTTGGCTGATTTATAAGGGGTTTTGTTTCACTAAATTAGCTGTAGAGGGTATACATAAGAATGCAGTCACAAGCCTTGTCTGATAAACTCCTTATTTTAACATTAAATTTTTAAATTTTGATACCAAGAACACCCATTTTGTTGAAACTTAATCAAATAACTTCATGATTATATATTCAAGTTATCCAAGAGGCTAAACCCCTACAGAAAAAAAAAAAAAAAAAAGCAATTCAACAACTTTACCCCTTCAAACAAAAACCACATAAAGCCTTTTGGAAAAAACTGAACCAAATTACTGACCACTTCTAAAATTCTAAGGCCATAGCATGCAATCAAATTTAGCAAACCCAGTTGCCCAAACCCCATAAAAACATAAGAAGATAACAAATTTTCAACAATTAAACACAAAACACAAATACCCATATGGTGAAGCTCAACCAAAATCAAAACTTCACATTTATTACACCCAAAACTCAACAAAAGAAACAACTTTTTTTCACAATAGGCAATAAAATTTCAACGATTCAAACTCTATAGAGAATTCAAAGTAACCAAACGTCTTGTACAACGATTCAAACTCTTGAGTTATAGTTAACACCACAAGATCCCCTTGATCAATTTTCATGAGAGAGAGAGAGAGAGAGAGAGAGAGAGAGAGAGCATACCGGTCTTTGTGGGAGGCTGAGAGAAGAGGAGAAAGAGGGAAAGTAATAGGGTTTTGTTTTACACAAATAAAAAATAATGGAAAAAAATTTGGGTTCTAAAAAAAATTTAGTACGCGCCAAAAATTTGGCACCGTGCAAAAAGAAATCAAAAAAATTCAGTACCGCACTTTTTTTCTGTCTTTTCAAAAATTTTAGTAGGCACTTCACTGTTTTGCTAGTCTGCAAGTGCAGCAGTGCTATTTGTATACATGAATAGTCAATGAGAGTCATACCTTTGTTTTTTAGTTTTTAATATAGAATGAATAGGAGCCACACAAGTTTAATATTATTTTAAGCCTTTAGTTTTTGTTTTACTTGCAAGTTGCAACACTGTGCGTTATAATACTTTTTTTTTTTTTGTTGGTTAAGTGTACATTTTACTATGTACAACTTCTCAAAAACATTATTATATATATATATATATATATATATATATAACCACTACTTGATAATTATGATTTAGCTTTGATATTCACTGGATTTAGTGTTTTTATTCTTCTTATGATAATTATGATTAGAAAAAAAAAATAGTAGTTTTAATTAATTAAGTTAATCAATTTAAACACATCTTTTATGCATTATTGTAAACTACAAAAACTTGAATTTAGATAATTGATTGATGACATGCCCATTAATCTTTGATCACCTTGAAATTTTGTAAGCATGAAAAATATATGAAGATAATATAATCTAACAGAAGACTTTTCAAATTCCACATCGAATTAAGAAATATAGGGCTGAGTTCAAATTACATCTGATGTAACTCTAAAAAATGTGACACCACCTAATAACTTATTATTGAATTCATATTTTGAAAATCCAGCCGTTGGATTACATGTTTTATATGTTCTTAATATGCATGCCAATTTTCATGCCAATCAAGTGTAATTTAACATCTGATCTTTGAACTCATCTTTTATGCGTTATTTGAAATAACAAAAACTTGAATTTAGACAATTGATTGATGACATGCCTATTAATATTTGATCACATTTAAATTTTGTAAGCATGAAAAACATATGAAGATAATGTAATCTAACGGTAGACTTGTCAAAATTCACATTGAATTAAGAAATATAGGGCTAGGTTCAAGATACACCTAATGCAATTCTAAAAAATGTTATACCACCCAATAACTTAATATAGAATTCATATTTTAAAAATTCAACTGTTGGATTACATGTTCTATATGTTCTTAACATGCATGCTAATTTTCATACCAATCGGGTGTAATTTGCCATTTGATCTATAAACTCATCTTTTATGTGTTATTTTAAACTACAAAAACTTGAATTTAGACAATTGATTGATGACATGCCTATTAATCTTTGATCACCTTTAAATTTTGTAAGCAAGAAAAACATATGAAGATAATGTAATCTAACGGTAGATTTGTCAAAATTCACATTGAATTAAGAAATATAGGGCTAGGTTCGAGATACACCTAATGCAATTCTAAAAAATGTTATACCACCCAATAACTTAATATAGAATTCATATTTTAAAAATCCAACCGTTGGATTACATATTTTATATGTTCTTAACATGCGTGCTAATTTTCATACCAATCGGGTGTAATTTTCCATTTGATCTATAAACTCATCTTTTATGCGTTATTTTAAACTACAAAAACTTGAATTTAGACAATTGATTGATGACATGCCTATTAATCTTTGATCGCCTTTAAATTTTGTAAGCAAGAAAAACATATGAAGATAATGTAATCTAACGGTAGATTTGTCAAAATTCACATTGAATTAAGAAATATAGGGCTAGGTTCAAGATACACCTAATGCAATTCTAAAAAATATTATACCACCCAATAACTTAATATAGAATTCATATTTTAAAAATCCAACCGTTGGATTACATGTTCTATATGTTCTTAACATGCATGCTAATTTTCATACCAATCGGGTGTAATTTGCCATTTGATCTACAAACTCATCTTTTATGCATTATTTTAAACTACAAAAACTTAAATTTAGACAATTGATTGATGACATGCCTATTAATCTTTGATCGCCTTTAAATTTTGTAAGCAAGAAAAATATATGAAGATAATGTAATCTAACAATAGATTTGTCAGAATTTATATTGAATTAAGAAATATAGGACTAGGTTCAAGATACACCTAATGTAACTCTAAAAAATGTCACACCACTCTATAACATATTATTGAATTCATATTTTGAAAATCCAACCGTTGGATTCCATGTTATATATGTTCTTAACATGTATGCCAATTTTCATGCCAATCGGGTGTAATTTGTCATTTGATCTTTAAGCTCATCTATTATGCGTTATTTTAAACTACAAAAACTTAAATTTAGACAATTGATTGATGACATGCCTATTAATATTTGATCACCTTTAAATTTTGTATGTATGAAAAACATATGAAGATAATGTAATCTAACTGTAGATTTGTCAAAATTCACATTGAATTAAGAAATATAGAGCTAGGTTCAAGATACACCTAATGCAATTCTAAAAAATATTATACCCCCCAATAACTTATTATTGAATTCATATTTTAAAAATCCAACCATTAGATTACATGTTCCATATGTTCTTAGCATGCATGCTAATTTTTCATGCCAATCGACTGTAATTTGCCATTTGATCTTTAAACTCATCTTTTATGCGTTATTTTAAACTACAAAAACTTAAATTTAGACAATTGATTGATGACATGCCTATTAATCTTTGATCACCTTTAAATTTTGTAAGCATGAAAAACATATGAAGATAATGTAATCTAATAATAGATTTGTCAAAATTCACATTGAATTAAGAAATATAGAGCTAGGTTCAAGATACAACTATTGTAACTCTAAAAAATGTTACACCACTCAATAACATATTATTGAATTCTCATTTTGAGAATCCAACCGTTCGATTATATGTTATATATGTTCTTAACATGCATGTCAATTTTAATGCAATCGGGTGTAGTTTACGCATTTAACCATTATTATCCATTTAACTAATTAAATCTAACCCAAACCTAACTCAACCAAATTACTATGGGTAAACCCCAACCCACCCAATTACCCAATAATCAAAATTACCAAATTGCCTCTAAAACTTGCAAATAACCAAAGTACTCCTAAAATCCTCTAAAATTGCCGAAATGCACCCTAAACCCTAAAAAATGACCGAAATAATGGGTATTTTGGTAATTTTTTAGCCATTATTTAAGTTTTGGAGGGTATTTTGGGAATTGTTTTAGGATTAGGGGTATTTTGGTAATTTTCAAGCATTAAGGCTATTTCGGTCAGTTTTTAGGTTTCAGAGTTATTTCGATTATTTTTTAGGTTTAGGGGTTATTTTGGTAATTTTTTGTGTTAGGGGTATTTCGGCCAAATTTTAGGTTTTGGGGGGTCATTTTTTAGGCTTTGTGTGTACTTTGGTCATTTTTTAGGATTAGAGGATTTCGGTCATTTATTAAGTTTAGGGGATATTTTGGTAATTTTTAGTGATTTTTGAGCAAATTTGGTGATTTCTGGGATATTTTGGTAATTTTTGAGGTTATTTTGTGGGTATTTTGTTCATTTTAGATATTTTGAGATATTTTGGTCATTTTAGTGGGGTTTTAGCATAATTGGTGATTTTAGAGATTTGTAGGAGTATTTTGATCATTTTAAAGGTTTCATGGGTATTTTGCTTATTTTAGAGATTTTGAGGATATATTGGTCATTTTAGTGGTTTTTGAGCATATTTGCTGATTTTATAAAAATTGGCTTTGGGTAAGGTATGTATATTTATGGATAAACAGACCGGGTATATATGGGTATACCCTGCTCATGGTCATCCTTAATTATTTGTAAACAATAGGTGACGAACACTTATTTCGTCATCAAAAACACCTTCATCTTAATATTGGATGATGAATTTGAAATTTCATCACCTCTGGTTAGTCTTTGGTTAAACAATAGGTGACAAAAATTTATTTCGTCACCAAATACACCTACATCCTAATATTGGGTGACGAATTTAAAATTTCGTCACCTCTGGTAGGTCTTTGGTGACACAAATATTTTGTCACCCTAGGTTTGACTTTTTTCATGACTTATAGTGACAAAATAAATATTTCGTCACCAATTGGTACATCTTTGGTGACGAAATATTGATTTCGTCACCAATTTTAAAATTTTTATAATATTTGGTGACGAATTCTTCTTTTCCTCACTAAATGTTATCATTTGGTGACGAAATTGTTTATCCTCACTAGATTTTGTCACCATAGCCCACTTTTGTTGAGCATGGCTTCCACTGCCAGTGCCACGCTGGACACGAGATGCTCCAGGTGTGGTTGGGTTTTGTTGGGTGGATCGGGGTTTTCTGGTTATGGGTGTGGGTTGATTCCATGGTGTAGGTTGATTTGTGGGTGTTGGGTTGATTCCGTGGTGTGGGTTGATTTGTAGATGCTAGGTTGATTCCATGGTGTGGATTGATTTGTGGGTGCTAAGTTGATTTGTGGGTTTAGGTTGGTTCGGTGGCTTTGGATTATGGGTGTGGGTTGATTGATTTGGTGGTGGTTTTGTTGTGGGTTGTGTCGTGGGTTGAGGCCGTGGGTTGTGTTGTGTGTTAAGGCTGTGGGTTCTCGTTCTCTCTCTAGTGAAATCTCTATGTAATGGGTGTGGGTTGACTGATTTGGTGGTTGGTTGTGGGTGGTGAGGGTGGTGACATTGAGTGGGTGGTGGCTGGCCGTGGCCATGAGTGGTGGGTTGATTGTTTTAGCTTGGAGAAGAGAGACACACAGAGAAAGAGAGAGAGAAATGTCTCATGGAGAAAAAAAAGAAGAAGGAATTATAATAAAAAATAAATATTTTTTTAATGAAGTGGTAAAAAAATAAAACCTTTTATGTTTGGGTGTATTATAAAGTGAATTGTTAAAATAGATAAAGATAAAGTAGTGTTTTGAAATGCTAAGGGCCCATTTGGTACATGCGTTTAAATACAAAATTCAGTTTTTAAATAATATTACACGTATTTTTACACACTTTTTCACTTACACATATTTAAAAAAAAAAATTATTAGAACAACATTACTAAACAGCTTCTAAATACTATATTTTTTGACATATTTGATGTAAATGCTCTAAAAAAGATAATGTATATTTTTTTAAAAAAATAGAACATAAAAATGCCATGTGTGTTGATATTTCTCTTATTTATTTATTTATTTATTAATTTTTCGGCCGTAAAACGCTAGGAAACTTCCAACCCCGCTCATTTTCCCATCAAAATCAACAGAAATGTCAACTGATAGTTGACATGTGGATGTTAGAATGGTTTCATTTCATTTTATTCTCTGAAAAAATAAATATATAAAAGAGCAAGACTTAAGTACAGTACTTAGGTGCTGTTCCTTAGGTTCCTCTCTTAAAATTCTGCCATATGGCTTTTTTCTCATTAATGAAAGTGTATTTTTTAAGTTAAGTAGTCACATGACAGAATCTTAAGAGGAGAACCTAACAAACAGCACCTAAGACACTGTATGTAAGTTTTGTCCCATATAAAATAAAGCTTGGCAGGAGAAAGTGACACTAATGATGGCGTTGGTGATTGAAATGAAGCTAGGGAGTTGCTTGGCCTTCTCCATGCAGTAAGTGCTAAAATCACAATTGAGGGGCAAGACGGCTCCTCAGATTACGGACATGTGCATGGAGAGGCAGAGTTGGTCTCACAGCTCTAGCTCAAGCATCTTTAAAGTTTGTCGTGGAGTTAAATATTCCAGAATTTGTGCGATTAAAAAAATAAAGAAAAGTGGAAAAGTCATGTGTGTCAGTCATTTTTTTTATTTTATTTTTACGGCCGTACGCGTTTTAAAATTTGAACAGTTAAGAAATTTCCAACCCCGCTCTCTTTTCCCACTATTTTTTTCTCATCACGCAAACCTAAGAACCTAACCCTCTTTTCTAAACCTTTCTTCGTTGGTTCCCTCGCAACTTCTCTCTTTCCCCTTTATTTTTTTTTCCCACTAGTTCTTTTCTCTCAAAGTCTCAGTGATTCTTTATTAATCTCTCCTTGGTTCTCTCTCAGTGACTTTTTATTAATCTCTCGTTCTCCTTTCTTTTTTGGTTTTCACACCAATTCTCTCTCAATCTTCAAGAGTTCCTCTAATTGTCACCAGTTCCTTTCTATTATCTATACAAGTGCGTGTTTGGATCTTGGGGTAAGTACGTTAGCAACTCGTCATATTTTTCTTTTGATTTTTTGTTCATATTGTAAGAAATTGTTTGATGGTCATTGAATTTGTGATTTTGTCCACACAGTTTTTTTTTATAAATAGTTTTGGTTTGTTTCTCACCAACCTTTTCTTTTTTCTTTTATGTTGTTTCCAAGAGAGGAGGCCACGCCACCGCTGCCAGCAGGCCGATCGTCTTCCCCGTGTCGCTGCCTCATCACTGGTATTATTAGACATTTAATGAGAAAATCAATAAAATTTTTATTTGATTTGTAAATTAAGAGAAAATCAACTAGAATCTGTTGAAAATAAAATATTTTAATATGTGAATTTTTCAAAAGAAAAAATTAAAATTATTTAAAATTCAATGCTAGTGATCGATGCAGCACTACCGACCACTAATATCCATGTATCCCAATCTCTAAACATTTTGACATCTCAATTTCAAAAATTGTCGATACTGACTTCAAAATTATTATCAAACAAAATTTTAAAAAGTTGATATTAATGCCATGATAATTTGTTAACACCATGCTAAGTTGCATTGATTTCTTTTTTTCACACTTCGGCCCCCTCAATCAAAATCCTGGTTCGTCCCTGGTTATTGTTACAGAAACACACATAGTTCTCAAGGAATTCGTAGCATATACGATATAGCCAAATCTTCATTTATTTTCTTTCAGACACAATTTGGTTATATTGACAGATCAAACATGGAAACAAAGCCTGTTCATGAATTTCTTTATGACGAAGACAATTATTTGGAATGGAGTGTTCGGGTGAAGACACATTTGACGGCTGAAGATCTTTGGGACATTGTTGAAGCAACGAACGAACCTCCCACACCAGAAAATGAAGCTGCTTTTAAGGCTTGGAGAAAGATGAATGCCATGGCTTTACGTGTGATCCAAAGTTCATTAGGGCCAGACATATTTTCTGATATTATGGAGATTACTTCGGCCAGACTTGCTTGGGAAACGTTGGCAGAAAAGTACAAACCTAAATGTCCTGACCCAAGTAGCAGGTAATTTAGATCATTCAATTAGTTAAAAGTCAAGTATCTCTCTCTCACGTGATTTTAAAAACCGGTTTTACTTCGGACAGCATGGCTTCAGTTCCTTTAGAAGAATACAATCTTGACTCAAATACTGAGTCAGGTACTATCCAGATTTTATCTGATAGGGAGATTACTTCGGACCGTATGGCTTCAGTTCCTTTAGAAGAAGACAAGCTTGACTCAAGTACTGAGCCAGGTATCTCTCTCTCAGTCTCTTTTATTTTGTGTGTGTAAAATAGGCTGAAAGATAACTAAGACGATTACAAACTTCAGAAAAAAAAAAAAAAAAGGCTTGAAAGCATTTGTCAAAACTAGGGGAAAAAAAAAATGAAATAGGCTGTGATTGCGTTAGAGCTAGCCTTAGGTCACGTTTTATGAAGAGTCTCTCACCCAAAGAATTGGAATAGATAGTGACGTGTCACAACGAAATTAAGGTCCAAATAGTTCCCATTGCCACCATCTTACAAATTACATTACACTTTGCGCGCAGTTAATGGTTAAAACTTTGGAAGTCCTCTCCATTTCATTAGAAATAATTAGATTCTCACATAATTATTGTTATAGAAACTGTTTCATTATTTAAAATTTTAAATAATGTGATATTAAATATACTTTAAAATTTGTAATATTTAATGTGTGAAACATGAAATTGATCAATTTTAAATGATGTAATTTATGTGATTTACATAAATTGAATTTATTGATGTAAAAATTCAACTAATTGAAACATTAAAATAACCTTATTAATTTTTCATATATATTAAAAGAAAAACCCTATTTGGTTTTCAAGTTTAAATTTAACTTATTGCAAACCGTACAGTGGATGAGCTTATATATAGAAAATTTGAAGACAAATTAGTTGTGTGAGCTTATGCAATTTAGGAGGTGTAGCTTCAGTGCTCTACGTAGAGAGGCAAAAAATGTATCACATTGTCTAGCTAGACAACATTCATTGAATAGAAAACCAGTGGGTGGCTAAGTTTAACTGCCCACCTTTACTCCTAGCTGACTTGTGCTATAATTTAATAAACACGATATTATCTTGAAAGAAAGAATGAAAGCATTTATTTTTTAAGTATAGGGGCATTTTTTCTCCCCTAAAATTTCTAGAAAGTGTATTAAATATTGGGAGATTTAATAGTCAATATTATAGTGAGAGTTTTATCTCCCGTTTAATAGACAAACCTAACAATGGTCTTTCTATTATCCATAATTCCATATCTTTAGCCCTTTCCTTATCGCTATATCCCAAAAGTTTAAATTCTTTAAAAATTGAATAAGGCAGTCTAACATTAAGTGTAAAAAGTTTCATTAGCAATCTTCAAATATGTCCTAATAAGCGCATTCAGTTTCATGTTGTGACTTTCGAGGCCAATATTAAAGAAAATGTCCTTCATTGTACGTGTTAGATAACCCAAGCTTTTAACCAAACTATTTAACAATTTTGGGTTTACTTTATCTTCATTGTTAGAGTATCTCCAGCAGCTTCTTTATATTTTTTTACAGTTTAGACAGTGAACAGTAATATTTACCTTTTAGTTACTTACTTTTTCAAATACATCTTTAAACAGATTCTCTATCCTTTCTCTACCTCATTTAAATATTATTTCTTCATTCATTATTTATTTATTTTTTAACACATATTCCCATAGCCCCATCCCCACTTCTTTCTTTGCTAATTTTTTATGTAGTTTTATTCTTTTGTTAATGTACAGTAGTTGATTAGATTTGATAAGCTACTATTCATGAGCCCAAAAAAAATCATGATTTAGAGAATCCATTGGAGACCATTTTTTAGGTCTCATTCTCTACTATAGAGATTATTTTGCTTTTACCTAAGCTATTGGAGATGCTCTTATGATAGGCTATAAGCCCAATTGCATAGACATGGCAAAATGTGACAGAATCTTCTGATTCGACCTGACTCGAAAAATACTTGACCCAAACCTGATTTTTTTACCCGAAACAAAACGAGTTGACCTGTGACCCGAACGTGTTTTTTGCGGGTCAACCCAACCCGAACCATTTTTTAAAACTTTTTTTTTTTGTTAAAAAAAAAATGCAATATTGGTAATTGTTTGTTGTGAGCTTTAAGGAAACAATTGAGACATTTACATAATTATATGAAAATTAATTGAAAGATGAATGATTGAGCATTCTGTAATAAGTAAAAATTTTTAGATATCAAATGGCAAAATACATGCCGAGATAATCTAGTTACAGGACAATTAAAAACATAGATTTAAAATTGTAGACATGTATGAAAAATATTCACAAGTGTGAAAATAGTGAAGTCAATAATCAAATTAACATAAATTATGAATGCTTAGACTTATTTTTTAACAATTTATGTCCAAAATAAATGGCTTTTCAAAAAAAATTATGATATTTCTTAGAGTATGTGTTGCTTAACAATAATATGATATTCATAAAAGAGACCATGTATAAATAAGTAAACAATCAAACTTTAATATATATCTCAAATTGAAATAGAGTGCTAACCACAATTGACA
The DNA here is from genome assembly GCF_040712315.1 of Castanea sativa. NCBI lineage: Eukaryota > Viridiplantae > Streptophyta > Magnoliopsida > Fagales > Fagaceae > Castanea > Castanea sativa. The sequence continues at coordinate 38,095,842 of NC_134023.1, forward strand.
ATAGATTATAAAATTAATTTTGAAGATTGTAAATTTCTTATATGTTTTTATTCTTTGTCAAATGAATTATCCAATAAGTCATTTGTAATTTTGTTTTATATTTTGGAATGTTGATATTGTGTAGAAATAAAACTTGTGCATTTTTTTTTATTTATCTTTCAGTTATTTTGTTTTAGATAGCAATGTTAGGATTTGTATAGTTTTAAAATTATTGAATAAGTATTGATAAGTGTAATTCATTCTTGATATAAGTGGTGAATTCAAAGTAATGCATTTTACATAAAGTAATTTGTTGCATGACTTCTTAAATGGCAAATGCATATTATTTTCTTTTAAAAAAAAAATTCATGTGAAAAATACGGGTCAACTTGGCCTGCAACCGATTGACCCAAACTTGTTTTTAACCCGCTTAAAATGACCTGTTTTGACCTGACCTGAACCCGACACGACCGTTTTGCCATGTCTACAATTGCATACACAAACCATTGATTTTTATTTATTTATTTATTTATTGAATTATTTGAACATATTTGGTTCGTTGCTTGTCAAATTAAACCATTTACATAAAAAAGAAAAAAATCAAAATATCTCAACTCATGTGACTTACAAAGTATGTTACATGGAAATTTATTATTCAGGAGTTTGGAGTGTTTGCTTAAAACACAACTGAAAGTGCACTTTTATTTGTATTTAAAAAATGTCCTCCATCTACTCAAACTTTCTCACACACTTTCCGGCAAGGCACTTCTTTCTCACACACTTTCCGACAAGGCAATGCCTTAGCCTAGAGAGTGAGAAAGTCATCTCCTTTTTTGGTATTAATGGAGTCTGTTTCTAAAAAATTAAAAAAAAAAAAAAAAAAAAAAAAAAAACTTCTGCCGTTTACTCAAACTAGCATTGACAAAGATGATTTGTTGACTTAAAAAGAGAGTCATGAAGGTGTGTAAAACAGCTCTAATTTCCACTACTGAGGTTGTTCTTCAACCTTCCTACCCTATATGAAAGTTCTTAGCCTAAGCTGTCCTCTATAACTTCTTGAAATTTTGAGGATATTTCTATTATTTGTTAAAGCTTTCGTACTATTTTTGTTGTTAGTGTTCCTTTAGAATGTTTCTCTTGTTTCTCATTTAAATATATGTGAACTCTTAATTCCTTTTGCGAGTATAGCCCATGGCAACAACAAAGTAGAAAAACACTTTGTTAGGTTTTAAAAGTTTAGAACAACTGGCAAACTGTGAATACGAACTTGTCTAGATAAGGATTACTATGTCTATAGGGTATATTAGATAATACTCAAGGTGTTACAAATTAGAACACAAGAACAAGGAATCTGTAAGTTTAAGGAATTCCAAACATGCCTGGTTCGATCGATTGAAACAAAAATCTGCAGAATTTAATTAAGGCCCAACCGCTCATTAAGCTCATCAAGTGACTAGGGTTTCAAATATATTTCACTAAGTATTTAAAAGAAACCCTAAGACACGTTTTGTTATGACTTTGGAGGTGTTTTTTTGAGATCTAAAAGGTACTGTGCCTTATTCTTTCAAAGTTACTATCATAATTCCTTCTACACATCATTAGAATCAGTAGATCTGAAGTTGCTGCAAACAAGATCAACTACTGCTGATGATCTAAACTTTTGAGTAGGATCTCAAAGTCACAAACTGGAGTGTTTGTGTTCAACAAATTCAGAATAGAACAGTCCGGCTTTGGAGACGTGTGTGGTTGTGTGAGTAAGTACTACAAGATGTAGCATTAGATTTATAGTTAAATCTATTGTAAACACTTCCATTCTATTAGTGAATGGTTGCCTTGTAGATTGTTAGGTTAAATCCCCCTTAGGTTTTTTTACCTTGAAACTGGACAGTTTCATTGGTTGTCATCATATCATTTGTCTTATTTACTTTACCGTTTTATGTGAAATGATTGTTATTAACTTAGATCTGCATAATAAACCTAAGTAACAATTTGATTAATTAATTAAGTTAAACAATCTGAGTTTACAGGGGTCTAAACATACATAACACCCTTCTTCTGCTAGATAAGCATTCAAAAAGCATATTTATCATATATTTGATATCTATATATTTATTTTATGCTATTCTTGTAATTATTAGTGGTATAATTTCCAAACAAGAAACTAAGGCAAATATCTCATCCCAATTAATACCCAATGCTGGGCGTACCATTCTCTACCTCCTTTTTTTTTTTTTTTTCACTCTTCTTCATCTTATACACCATTGTACATCAATGGCCTTTCTTCCATACAGCAAAGTTGTTACTTCCATTTATCATTCTTTTCTATTGCCTTGATCTCTTTGTTGATAACATTTCTTTTATATTCTATAGGTCCTCAAACAGGAAAAAAACACATTTGATTATTGATATTCTCTAGTTGAATCATTGAGAGCTTGTATACTTCCCATTTCCCATAGTATTTCACTAGAACTTCTTTCTAGTAATGATAATGAAAATATTTTTATGAATAAGAGATGTTGGAGATGGACATGGATAGGATAGTTCTTCCAAACTTAATTAACATGTTCTTCTCTAGGTAAAGAAAAAAACTAGATATTTCCATTCTTCTTAGGTGTTCCTATTTCATGTTGATTAATTGGACCAATTACATGCAATGTCCAATTGAAGGTACAACTACATTGCTAGTCTAAAGTTAAGTGTAGTAGAAAATAAATTTGACATAGGCAATATGGTTACAATAGGAAAACCTTCGCAAGAATAACTTCAATGAGTGGTGTTTAGATTACCACTCCTTGAATAATCCACTAACAAATATTGAGTTTACGAGTACAAGAAATATAACCTAATCCTAAAGTACCTACCTATAGTAGAACCTACTGACCTATCCAAGCCCATATCTAACCTAGTTGGACTATTCTTTTTAGCTAACTTCTTCAATGTACACGAATCTACCAATGTGTGGTTGAATCTTACAGCAATCATTGATGTAGTTGATTTGTGTAGAGTTCTTCATGGGAACATGCTCCAATAGAAATGGTATTAGCTCAGCACAAAACCTTAGGCGCACAAAGTCGCAACAACTTCTTAGTATGCCTATCTCTTTGAAGTGTGGTAGAGATGCAAAATTCAGCATTCTCAAGCAATTTCTTGAACAGTTTTCTTCATTCTTCAAAATGGATATTCAATACACTTTTGAACATTGAAAACTCAGACTCTAAATACATATAAAGTACATTTTGGAGTAGATTTTTCAACACATACAAATAATGAACCTAACACCATGTTATGCTCCTAAACACATAAGTCGAAACTGTATCTTTTGTCCGCTCTAATCTTGGATCATAGCTCTTGATCATTTTAAGAATTTATCAAATCATTCTTTCAGCTAAGGACTTTTAAAGATGACCAATACTATTTGTTTCATAAAATTCTTTAAATTCATTTTATCTGAATTTGCCATTCTATCGAATCACAAGGTCTTAATTTCACAACTACTATAACTATCCACAACAGTTTAAACTTTTTAAATAATTTTAAAATCCTCATAATTCTATTTTAGAAAAAAAAAATAATCTTTTTGACTAAAATCATCAATAAAGAGAAGAAAATAGTTATTTGTACACAGCAATGATGGTTTCGGTCCACACACATCGCTATGAACAAGCTACAGTGGCTCAGTTTCTCTCTAAAAGCTATTTCTTGATTGCTTAACAATTATACATCTCTCACCATCTTATTTTTCACCATAAATTGTAAGTCCAGAAAAATTTAAATGTCATCGGCACCTTGATTATCACATTGTTTCCGTGGTCCCTAACCAACAACAATCCTTCAAGAGAATATCAGTCTTTTTTCAAAAGTTGGTTGTTAAGACCTTCCTTAAGGTCTTGGTGGTTTGCTGTTTAGGTAATGGAAATTGTAGTGGTTCTTTAGAGGGAACCGAACCCCCAGAGATTAAGAGGGAGAATGAGAGAATTTAGAGACTTGGAAGAGAATTCACTGAAGTTATTTATTGCTTAACTTCCATGATTACAAGAACTAGCCTCTTATACTCAAGGTTTGGTTAGAAACAACTTCTTCTAGTGTACTAACTATCGTAACTAACTCTATCTTTCTCCTAACAGCCATCTAACTACTATTATAGCTCATACTAGCACATGTCCTAATTCAAATACGCATGTGACCTAACTGAAATAAGCATGTGCGGATTACAATTAACCAGATGCCACGAACTGCACATTAACTACATGCTGTTATTGACCTGATACTGCTGTTGCACTACTTGCTGCTGCACTGAGCTTGCTACAACAATTACTCTATAGCAATTTTCCAATCAGTTCATTCTTGACATTTGGCCTAGTCTTAAATAATAGTTTTCAAACTGAGCATATAAATATATAATAGACATCAGAAATAAATTGGTGATCTATATTTTTTAAGCAGATATGAACCTTTACTTTTTGTTTCAAAGGAACTTTATTTGAATTATTGAAACTTTGAAAGTAACATTTGCAGTTACTGGTTAATCAAAATCTAAAAAAAGCATTTTACTCCTTTGTACACTAACAACAAAGTTGACTCCACTTCTTTTTCTCTTTATTTTTTATTTTTTATGTCCATATCTTCAATATATATATTAACTGAAGGATGGCCTGAGAGAGGGGTTATTCTTGGATTTAGAATTTCATGATATATATATATATATATATATATATATATATATATATATATATATATATATATATATATATATACAAAAAAAAAAAACTTTGACCCCATAAAATTAATTTGGCTTTGACATTGCCCCTAGCTCTCTTTGTATACTACTTAATTTTTCATTTATTCAACCTTTCACATTTATGTAGATTTGATTCCTAAACACTAATCTTCATAAATATCGTGTTAATAAGAATCATTTTTAATCTCTTATAGATTTTTTCCCTCAAGTTTCACCATACTTTATAGAAATGTTTTAATCTCTTATAGATTTTTAATATTGCACTTGCTTTGACACGGTATAGCTCTTGTCAGTACAAAATCCAATGTCTCTAGGTATTTAATTAGTATTTAAATTCAGAATCAACAAAAATATCAACTGATAGTTGACATGTAGATCTCAGAATGGTTTCGTTTCATTTCATTCTCTGAAAAAAAATAAATAAATAAATTCTCTGAAAAAATAAATAAATAATCAAACAAAGTTTGGCAGGAGAAAGTGACAAAAAGGGAAACATTGATGACGGCGTTGAGATTTATATGGACTTATACAAAGCTTTGCAAATTGGTGATTGGAATGCTGCCAAGGAGTTCCTTAAGCGCCATCCGAATGCAATAAGTGCAAAAATCACAGTTAGGGACAAGACCGCACTTCATGTTGCTGCTGAAGCTGGACATGTGCATATAGTGGAGGAGTTGGTAAATCAAATGTCTGCAGAAAATTTGGAAATAAAAGATGACTTTGGTTTCACAGCTCTAGCTTCGGCAACTTATAATGGAAACTACCGTATGGCAGAATGCATGCTTGGAAAGAATGAGAACTTGATCAGTATTCAAGAAACAACTGGAAATATTCCAGTTGTTCTGGCTCTTTGCAACGGGCATTTAAAATTGGGTCGTTATCTCTATTTGCACACTCCGCTAGAAATTCTAAAGCCAGAAAATGGCAGCATGGGGGCTACAGTTGTTAGCGAGGCAATATATAACAAAGCTTTGGGTAAGAATTAACTCTTCGTCTTAACTATCCATTGGGTGTTATAAAATATTCAAAATTTTCGCAATATAATTCTGTACGATTGATTAATTTATGTGTCCATATGGTACAACACAATATAGATATTGCTTTGGATTTAGTCAAGCGTTGTCCACAATTGGTTGTTGCTGAAGACATAGATGGTGAGTCCCCTTTTTATGCACTGGCTTGTATGCCTGATTATTTCCTAAGTGGAAATCAGCTCGTATTTTGGAAACGATGGATCTATTCCGGTTAGTACCATCCCTTTTACTCCACTCTTATTTTTCGTTGACTTGTTTTAGTATTATGCAAATAATGGATGAATTTAATTTCATTATATAAATGTGAATTATGTGATGATATCCCTTAAAAAAAAAAATATCTATGAAAAAGGGGGCCCTTGAGGCCCAAACCCATATCCTTCGTTTGTAGATCCAATATAGCCCAAAAGAGAAGAGTAGAGATGGTGCAAGGCTCTAAGCATTACAAGAGGCCCATTTGACAAATATATTTAATTTTATTAAGGATTTTTTAGGTACAACATGGAATAATAGTTTTTGTTTATTTAAGAAGGGGAGGGGGAGCGGGGGTGCTTGTATCATCCAATAATGGTTTGAAATTTGGAATATCATATATTTTCATTCTTTCATATCTAAATTTACAAATTCTATGTTTTTTTTTTTTCTCATATTGTGATAGTTATAATAGAAATGAGAAATTTGAACTTTAGATGCCTCTATTAGAAGCATAAAGAGGTGCTCCACGTGCTTCATAGCTTAACTAGTTTGCACCTTCTCACCTAGATACACCAAGGTTCAAACTTCCCCTCTCTCGTTATAACTATTGAATTTTTATTAAAAAAAGAAAAATAAATAAATATGTGCCAATTGAATAATAAAAATCTTGACAGTTAAACAAAACATATCTATAGGTTGTAACACCCAACATTATTAATACTACATCGGATAACACATGTACGGGTCTGTTTGAGATTCGCTTATTTTGTTGAAATTGAAAACTTTTTACTGAAAGTACCGTAAATAAATTAAAGGTAAAAATCAGTTGAAATAGTACAATGGGACTCGTGAATAATACCAAAACGTGCAATGGGCCCATGAATAGTAGCAAAAATAAGCTGGTTTTTTAATTTGGAGCCAAACGCAAATGTAGTGGTACTATACTACCATTTTGATGTAATGAAAATTATTTTTCTCAATTAAAATATGAATAAATTCTAGAATATCCATGTGATTCGTAAGCCTAAATACAAAATAATATTTCAAAAAAATTAAGTTAAGATTAACAGTCTTAAACATTATTCGAAATTTAAAAAAAAAGAAGTAAGATTTTACGTTGATAACTTGATCTCTTCGATAGCATTGGCAATGAAAAATAAGTATATCAAAATATGAATTTTGACATGCTTATGGAAAAAACATGCAAGAATTAAAAAAATTAAGAGGATCTTTGTAAGATATTATTTCTATAAGAGACTATTTTTATAGTCGGTAATTGCGTGGATCTATTTTTGATATAGATAATCCTAATTTAATATTTTATGAATGACCCAATTGAACTAAAAGACTCTTAGCATATGACCAGTCATATTTTAAATTCGTTAGAATTCTTAGAAAATCGTTGCAATTAAAGGAATTCAAGTGAAATGACGTCATTTTCACTATTATAGTATACATATGCTTATGCAAATTACTGGTTAACTAATTATGAAAGCTATAGAATATATTTTAACAAAATATTTGAAATTAAAAAATTAAATAGATAATAGAATTATAAGGTTTAAAATATATTTTTTCCAAATTATTTAAATAATATAATGTGTAAGTTTAGCTTTTATCAAAACCAAGAATTATTGTAGATTGTAATTTATAATAAATGGTGTAGCTTCTACAAAATTCCTGATATATTTTGATTATTAAATTTTAATTGGAGTCGTTTTTTTTCTTTTTTTTTTTTTAATTTCTTCAAATGTAGGTGGAATTTAATTTATAAAAATCTATCTTAATAATTTTAATTTTATAGTGTGGTATATTGAGAAAGCACATCCTACGACAAAGGATAATACTTAAGTCAAGTCACATAGCACAAGCACAATGCCCAATTTTTATTATTAATACAAAAAATTATTATAAATGATCAAAATAAATTAAAATAAATAATTATTTTTTTAGATATAAAGAAATTTTTTATAATAGAATTTTAATAAGAAAAGCATTTCTAAACTTCTTAAAGCTTTGATTATAGAGTTTCTATAATTTTAATGTGCTTATAGTGTGTGCACATAGTGAAAGTATATTTTATGACGTGTAACATTTACATTAAACCAAAATCATATTGCACAAGAATAATGTGTATGACCCAACTTAAATCAATGTTGAAAAAAAAAAAAACTTCTAGTCATATATAACATTCTAATAATTTACTACTTTTAGATATAAAAAAGAAAGTGACAGAAAATGTGAGTCAGCACATACAGAATATAACTAAGATTTATTATAAATTAGCTTGTTTATATCTTAACCTTGTAATTATATTACTTTAAGAAAATTTAGATAAATATATTACTTAAACAGGTGATTCTCAAAATAATAATAATAATAATAATAATAATAATAATATTCACTTAGAAAGTTATATTAATATGTCCGTTTGATTTGCTTATTCCTAGTAACTTATTTACATAGTATTTATAAAAAAGATATAATTTTTGGTAACCTTTATATTAAACTAGTATGTAAATCGTGCTTGCACACGGGAATGATGAATTGTAGTTGTGCTGTTGATGTTAGCTTGAGTTATTAAATATATATGACATAGTTTGATCAGGACATTTAAGAGTACTAAAATAGTTTTTCCTTACAATTTTCATGATATTGGTTACACCAATTTTCTTGTTAAATTGTTATTACGTATATGATTTTGAAAATCACTATTGGATATTACATATACAATATCAATTCATAATTATTGTCTGCGAAATTCTACTAAATACAACACAAAATAAAACAATAAATTGGTCAAATAGTATCTTCTAAATTGAAATGGTATGTGTATGAGATCGTTCAGCACAATTACAGTTTGTTGCATTCAATATCTTCGTACACAAAATATCTGAATAAAAACGGTATAAAAAAATATGAAACCGCTTGCATGACTTTAACCCTTGAACTTGAAACTTTGTTTCTTGAAGCATTAAACACATCCTAGATTTACCCAAATACAGGCAAAGTACGTTTTGTATGTTATATATACAAAAGAAGTATCTATTGAGGTTTAAAAGAGCTCATCCAATAGAAGTGTTGTTCGTACAAAAGAAGTATCTATTGAGATACTTCTTTTGTATTTATAAACCTTAATAGAAGTGCTGTTCAATAAAGCACGAAGTCCTGTTCATCCAATCCGTGAATGTATGTTTGGGCTTTTTTTTTTCTCACAATCCTAAAAATTTATAAAGATTATTTTAAGGGTCGTCATAGGTAGCACGGTTGCACAAGAGCACAATTCTACAAGTGTAAAGAGAAGTGTAACCGAAAATCTAGTTTGCCCTAGTTCATCTTGAAGAAGCTGTTGTGTTTGAATACCGTAGGGTTTTGTGACCAAGTAACTTCATGATTTTCATCGTATGATGAACTGAAGAACTTTATAGCCAACATCCTTCTCAAGTTGGTGATCAAGCCGCGTACTGGGATCTGTGCATCTATTGGTTAGTCACGTATTGGGAGTTGTGCAATATAAGGAGAGATTGTCACTATAGAACAAGTCCAATTGGGTATTGGGGTAAAGGTTCAACTGTAAGTTGGTATAAGGTACTGAGATTCCTTTACTTGTAACCGCTTGTTGTGATAATAGTGGATTCTCGGGAGTGGTGACCTTAAAATCACCTAGTGAGATTTTTGTCTCGGAGATTTTTCCCATTCGTAAACAAATCACCCTGTCAATTTATTTTTCGCTGCATATTTATTTAGTTGGTGATTTGTTTGTGTTGCCACGTACATTGTATGTTAATTTGATTAATTAATTAAACTTGGCTAATTAATCAATTAATCTATCACAAGGGGTCAATACGTTTTTGGCCTATCAACGTAAATGACTTATAAATTTGAATTGTTTTTAATTATATGATTAGGTGTTTATGGTTTATTTATATTAGACTTTTCATTTTCTACACTAAATTAACTCATTTAGCACAAAAATTAAAAAATTTAGATTAGATGGGACACGTGACACAAAATTAAACTCTAATTAAAATCTAATTTTTATATTGAATTAACATACTTGGTACAAAAATTTAAAATTTAGATTAGATGAGACACGTGGCGCAAAATTAGACTTTAATCGAATTCCAATTTGAAATCTATTTGGATTTTATTTCAGTTTTACCTATTTTTATTATATGTATATATATAGATGTGTTGTAAAAGGCTAAAGCTGCTTTTAGCACCAGCTTTTTACTGGTCTTTTGCTTAAACTTATTTATTGTTTGTGGGCCCATGCAAGTCCCACAAAGAACCCAAGCTTATTTTGGTTCAAGTTTAGGATTCTATGTTATATGAATTCTACTGCAAAGTTTTAGTCAAAAAGTTAGCTACAATCAACTATCTATGTTGTCTCATTTTATAAATTTTGCTTAAAATACCAAGTCTTCTTTTACCTATTGTTTGTCTACTGTTCCACATTACTCTTTTGCTACAGAACTTTCAGCAAAAAATCAATAAGCTTTTTTTATTTGTTTGTTTGTTTGTTTTAGTTTTTAGCTTTTAGTTACAATATTTTCAGCAAAAATCTTTCAACATCAACTTTTGAATTTTTTAGGTTTTAGCTTTTAGCTACAAAATTTTTAGCAAAAATCTTTTAACAAAAAACTAGATAAGTTGTTATTATAAAACAGACACTAAAAACTTCTTTATTTCAAAAAAAGATAAAAGTTGGATTATTTGCAAAAAATTTGAGACAAAATAATTTGTCTATATTTGCCATATACGTAAATGGGTAACGTCATTGGACTTTATTAATTTTAACTAATTTTAAGAGATATATGTCTTATCTATAAATTTATTGAATTAGTTTTATACCAAAAACAATTCCAATAGTACATGTTAAAATGGGTAACATTTAGGCCAAAAGTCTTATAGTTTTGACTTGTACCTTCTTATATTTCCAAAAAAGGCAATTAGGATTTAAACTTCCCTCCAAACTATTAAATTATACATAAACAAATAAAAATTAAAAATAAAATGGGTAACACCTAACACCCCACAAATGTTAATGGCGCGTTCCTACCAGTACCACAACTATAATGTAAGTCCCTTACTTAAAGATTTTAATATTATTTATGGTATTACTTTTGTTTCCAAATTTCCAATATTTAAAGTGTGTCTATCAATTGTTTGAAGAAATCATTCCCCATTAATCCAATTCGTAGTTTTCTTGATTTTATATGTGTTGCCTTTTGAACGTCGCTAGTAATCTAAGATAAGGGTTAAATTTGTTGTAAACAAACTGAAGTCATGATTCTAGTTCATTTTGGGGGTGTATAAAACTGTGTAAAATAATTTGTATGTAATAAACATTACTCCTAGATAAAGCCAAATTGCAATAGTTAGCGAAGTTTGAATTATATAATTATGCATGTGTATATTTTTTTTTCTAGGTATTCATATTCAATCGGGTGGTCCCATCAATGATATTCGTTTGAACATTCAAAAACCTGCGAGAAATGGAAGCCGAAGTAATGGTAAAGAAATTATTGGATCAGGTTTGTCACTATACAAATTTCATTTTCTCAAGATTTGGGTTATAAGAGCATTCGCAATAGTGGTGCTAAAATAGCTATAAAAGCTATTTTAGCACCCAATACACTAAAAATACCCACAACTTCAAAGATATTATACTTAAAATTTTTTAACTCTCAACTACAATAAACTGCCATCTTTGGAAGCTGACTGTAGTTGGAAGTTAAACACACAAATAATGTTGTTTATTTGGTTCATGCGTGCTACTGCTCTTTCCTTTATTTTCTCTCTTTTTGTTTCTCCTCTATTTCTAATTTTCTATCACCCACGCCTTCTTGCCTAGCCTCTCCTCTTCTCCCTCTTGACAGAAATCAACTTTCTCACTCTATCTTGTCCCTCTCTCCTTTCTTGGGTTTGCTTGTGGCAGTTGGGTTGGGTTCTGATCAGATTTACGATGGTCTAATTTGTGCTTTGGTGGTCCGATCGGATTTATGGCGGTTTGATATGTGCTTCAGTGGGGCTTTGTGGGTCTTATTGATTTTGGTTTTTGTTTTTCTTTTCCTGGATGATGGTGGTGATGCAGTTGTGGGTTTGTGATTTGGTTGCGATTTTGGTGGTTAAGGTTGAGGTTCTGGGTGGTGGTGACAGTGGCAGTGGTTGTTATGGTTGTGGTGGTTGTTGAATGGGTTTTGTGTTCAATGAGTTGTGATTTTTTTTTCGCTGGTGGTTGGTGGTTGAGTGGGTTTTGTAGCTAGTGGGTTGTAGTGATTTGTGGCTGTGGTTTTTTTTTTTGGGTTTTCGGTGGTGGTGACTAGTGGTGGCTAGCGGTGGGTGTGGTTGTGGGTTTGCTAGGTTTAGAGCATTTGTTCATCCCAACCCTTTTGTATGAGAGAGAGTGCCTTAATCTAGAGAAACAAAACTCTTTATCCTTTCTTCTCCTTTTCTCTCACAAATGACATATCCTCGAGAGAAATTTGTAACCTTCACCTCCATCACTAAACCTTGAGTGTTGTGAGTTTGTTGAAGGGATGGAAACTTAATGAAGCCAAATTTAATCCAAATCCTTTGTTATTTTCCGTTTTCGACTCAACGGTGGTGACTCCAATGAGCTAGATGAAGAAAAGACTTGGCGAAGTTGGTTGCTAGCTGGAGCTTGGATGGCTCAAGTACATAGGGAGATATAGGCTTGAAGGGTTTATAGACATCCATGTACTACACTATTTATGCTAGTGGAGATTTTCGATGGGTGTTCGGTGTGGGCACCCCAAAATTTCTTTTGGTTGGTACCACATGGGGTCCTTGGCAATGTGACTCTTGTGTGCTTGTGTCTCTAGAGTGGGGGGGGGGGGTATGTGAGTCCCTTTTTCTTATTTTTAATTTAGGAGTCACCACCAACCATTGGTTTTGTATTAGGTGTGATTGGTCACCTATGTGTCTAATTTGTTTTAGGTTACGTAATTAACTAAACCAAATTTTAAGGGCTCATTAATTAAGGCAAACCAAAAAGTCTCGAACCGAAGGTCATGGACTCAGAAGTTTGGTTACGTGTGGGGAAGGTGTTAGGCACTTCACAACGGCTATTCGAAGATAATATCTCATTTTAATTTATTTCAAATGTTATCTTTTTGTGTAGAAATAGAACACTTGGCATTTTGATTTTTGAAAAAAGAATTTTACAAACAATATATACATATATACATGTGAGTAATTATTTATTTATAATTAGCAGGTGAATATTAATTTCAATAAATATTTACAAACAAGCATGTGAGGTATATATATAGATAGCATGTGTGAGGATATACAAGAACAACCATATGAGTAGAATATTTAATACATAGGTAGCGTGTGAGTACTAGCTATTATAAATAAACAAACTACAACACACACAAAAAAAAAAAAAAGAGTTGGAAGAGTGCATCTTGCTATCATCCACCATTTTCTCATTTTTGTCATGCAAAAAAAGATGACATATAAAATTCATTGGTGCCAAAGAAAGTGATAGGGTCAATGTAAGCTTAAACGGTGTTCAAGGACTCAAGGGAATGAACCATGAATACAAATCTTTAACTTTAACTATTCTAAGAAAAGCTTGAGATTAGAATGTATGAAAAAACGTTTACCACGTTAACTTTTTATTGTTTTGAAAAATAACTTTTTTTTTTTTGGAAAAGTTTTTATATTGGAGTTTTGAGAAAAAAAAACCTTTATTTTTTGAAGGAATTTCCAATGTGGTAAAGACTATTTATTCTTATTTTTTTAGAAAAATTCTCTCTTATTTTCATATTAAAAAAAAAAAAAGGAAAGAAAGTTTTTGAAAAATTCATTTTTTGAAAACATTTTCCAATGTGGTAAAAACCAATTTTTTGGAAACCCATTTTTTGAGTTATTATTATTTTTAATTAAAGGGAGGGGAAAACATTTTTTGAGGGGAAATATAACGGGGTAAAAACATTTATTAACATAGTAAAAAAAACATTTTCCCGTTTTTCTTTGCAAAAAATTCGGATTCCCTTTAGGAGGGAAGAGAAAAACAATTTTTTTGAGACAACTGTTTTCAAAACACTTTTTTTTTTAACGTGGTAAGAACTTTTTTTTTTTAAACAGATTTTTTTTAGAGAAACATTTTTTTAGAACACCTTCTTTAAATTTTTAAAAAAAGAATGAAGGGAGTTTTTTTGGAAACTTTTTTGAAAGGAAGAGATTGTTTTTAGCAAAGCATTTTTTGGAAAAACTCTAATTTTTTTTTTTTATAGAAAACTTCAACATTCTTTTTGAAAATGGTGAAAAGGATTTTGAGAAGCACTTCCTTAGAATAGTTGTGTAAAGAAGTTGTTTTGCCCAAGTATATTTATTTTATGGCGACATTATTGATGAGAAAAATAAGAGGACAACAATAATAAAGTGCAGAAAATAAATTGAAAGGAAAGTAAAGTGCAAAAATTTAAATGACATAAAGGTTGATTGAAGTATTGTAAAGGTTGATTAAAGAGTTTCTTTTTTTGTCTCTCTTAAATAGGTTAATCTCTTTCAAGCGTCATGGGCCCTTCATCATAAAGAAATGGGAGTTTTGAACCATCAACCATTCTTATTAGACATACCCATATTGTGCTCTAATGGAGGTTTAAAAGCCATTTAAGAGAGAGGGAGTATAAAATCTTTTTTTTTTTTTTTATTTATAAATATTTCGGTGTCTAGATAAATATATATATATAAAGACACACACATATATAAGCGCAATAAAGTAAAGGGGGATGGGGATTGTGCAAGAATATTAAACGGATGACATAAATTAAAAGGGGAGGGAATTGATTGAAAAATAAAATGGATGATGTAAGGACACAAAATTTAGCGGCCCAAACCCACTTAGAATAGTGAAGTTCGTACTACCCCACGAGGCCCAAACTAATAGATATTTGTTAAGAGAGAGTGGATAATACAAGTTGAGCTTAGTCCGAAGATTCAAACACGAAGGGAATGAACCGAAGTTAAAATTAAGTATATTGATGGTTCTTTACAAGCTCGCCCAAGGACGATGTTCTTATGTTAGAATATATACTATTCTCTCCCTTTCTTTCTATCATTGTTCTTGTTCTCATCCCTTTTCCTTTCTCTTTCTTATTTATCCCCTCATCTGGAAGTTCTCTTCCTTTATATACTGATAAGTACCTGTGTAGTTGTGTAATTGTGTAATTGAATAACGGCAATGCTTGGCAGTGAGGGTCGTTAGGGAGTTAGGTAGTTGGGATGGAGGGTTAGTTACTGATTAGTGTACTGATATGGATTGTATAAAGAGGGCAGGTTGTAATTGTAAAGGAACAAGCTTAATAAGATTGAATTACTCTCTCCCTCTCTCATTCTTTGTTCTTATCCCTATCTTCTTCTTAAGGATGTCCAGATCCCCTTGAAGAGATCTACCATAATTCATCAACCTTGTTAAACTCTCAAGGTTCTTAACATTTGGTATACTCCTCAGCTTCTTGCATCATAGCCCCCCATCTGCGATCCTCTAGGCCATCCTTAGGACACTTGTCCCATTAGATTTCTGTTGAAGGTGGTAGAAGGAGCTGCTTAGCTGTGAATTTACTGTTCAGGGGTCATTTCCTTATCAATGCAGTTGATAAAGCTGTTGCCAGCCATATAATGCGGAGGCAGTAGGTGAGCTTTCACAAGAAACTTCTTTCAACTACCTTGACTCTCTTTCTCAACGTCATTCTCTCCATTCGGAATTCTAAAAAGTATTTTGTCTCTTCCCATCCTATCCTCGGGTGAACCCACTCCTCGGGCTTAAAGTGCTTCCATCTGAAGAACGAATGATAGCCACAGTGGTTATATTCTTCCTCGGTCCTCGGGTCCCCATAGATGACATAAATATAAAGTAAGAAAAATAAAATCCTATATGCCTAGGTGGGATGAGATTTCTTCCCCCTAAGGGTTCTTCCCATACAAACCCTAGGAGATGGTCCAATACCCATCTAGGAAACAAGCACAATATCATAAACAAGCAATAGTAATATGGACATAAAGATAAAGAGAGATATTTACACAATAACAAAATAAACAGACAATATAAAGGAAAGCACTTCATATATAAATAAATATGATGTTTACAAGATAGTAAAAGGAAATGGGATGGGTGTAGTTATTAAGAAACTACCCCATCCCTACAAGCTTACCTACAAAATTACAAGTAAAAAAAGGAAAGAGGATCTTTTTTTGTGGTGGTTTTCCTAGAGAGGGGGAAAAGAATTTTTTTCAGAATTTCTAGGGTATTTTTCTAAGAATTTTTCCACTCTTACTCTATTTTTTCCTATTCTTCTCTCTTTTACTCCCTATTTTTTCTAAAAAATGAGGGGGTATTTATAGGGGATGAGAAAAATGGGGGACTAGCTAGGTGTAACATGTTACACCTGAGTTAGGATGATATATTGTCAATATAGTATATTTCAGTAGGGATTTTCTTTTCCTTTATTGTCCCATCGTCATTTGCAATTTTCTTTGGAGTGAATGGAATTAAAAATTGTTTTAAGAGAAAGCCAAGAGGTGGTCGATTGAGCAAGAGTTTAAAAATTAGACTTTTATTTAGAAAAGAAAAAGAAAAGAGTAGATATTGGAGACTAGGAGAAGAGAAACGATATTGGGCTTGAGAATAATGAGCATAGAGTGGAATTTGGCTTGGAATGAGAGCTACCACCACCACGTCCACAATTGAGCCTCTTTCTTAAGGAATTATCTAATGATCAAAACTAAGGACAATGCTGATGATGATTAGCTGAATTCGTCATCTCTTTCTCTCTCAAAATTTCTTTGAAATGGTGGTTTTAGTGGGAAAATGTGCCAATGTGGCAAAGTCCAGCACTTGCTTTCTCTCTTATGTGGGTTTGTTCTTGGTTTTTACACACTTCTAACTTTTTGATCTTCATATATTCATCTTTTTATTTATTTTTATGTTTATAACGATAAACTAATGAGGTGGGTTATGGAGGACTAACGAAAGCAATCTTAGATAGGTAAAGTGATGAAGTCCAAACCACAAATAGGCACTATTACAATGGGTCTAATCACAAGTTGGTTTACTCTAATAATATTTTTGTTTTCTTTTTGCTTTTCCTAAAGGTAAAGGAAGACGGTGAATAGTGGCGGTTGCGTGTAAACAAAGAGAGAAACAATTAAAAAAAATGTGAAAATACCATTTTAGTTCCTATATTTTGACCTTATTCCCATTTTGGTCCATACTTTTTAATTTTACCGCATTTAGACTCTAAAATCAATAAGTGATCTTGTTTGGTCCCTACCATCATCTCATTAACAGAAATTGTCTACGTGATAGACGGAGTGCATTGTTGGTACAGTAAATGCTAACGTAACCATTAAAATATTATTTAAAAAAATTTATATGGCATTTAAAAGATGCCATGTCTAAAATTTAATTAAAAAAACCAAAAGTAAAAACTTCTAATTTCTTAGTTTTAATTTAAATTGAATTTTTTTTTTAGTTCTAAAGATTAGGAAAAAATTGTCTACAGTAACTTTCACAATTTTTCTTTAACTTTCTTGGTAACCAAACACATTATTAGAACTCAATCCCATATTAACTTCCAGTAAAAAATTTGACCCAACTCATATTTTCCAAGCTCTCTCTCTCTCTACGGGCTGCTGAAGGTGAGCTTTCTCTCTCTCTCTCTCTCTCTCTCTAAATCCATGGCAAAAAATCCTCCTCTTTCTCTCTTTCTCTCACTCTCTCTAAATCCATGATTGAAAACCCAGCTCTCTCTTTCTCTCTCTAAACCCAAGTCAAAAACCCAACTCTCTTTCTCTCTCCAAATCTTGGCCAAAAACCCAGCTCTCTCTCTCTCTCTCTCTCTCTAAACCAATGGCCGAAAACCCAACTCTCTCTATATAAATCCATGGCCAATACCAACAGTGGCTTTCTCTCTAAACCCATGGACTAAATTGGTGGTGACTTTCGGACTTGGGGTTGGAGGTGGCGTGGATTGTCGTGTTTAAGGTTGTGTGGTTGTGTGGCTATTTGTGGTTTCTAATCTAGGGTTTGTTCATTGATTTGAGATTTGAGTTGTGTTTGATCTCTTAGAAAACATAGAAAAATATGGGTTGAGTTTTGTATTTGGTTGTGCATGGGGGCCGAAAATCTGGGTTTGAATTTTGTATTTTCGTGTTTAGTTTCAAAGCATAAGAAAATCATGTTGAATGTCTTTGTGTTTTGTAAATTTTTGTGGGCATGTCTTTCTATTTTGTAAATCTGAGTAATTTTATGGGTTTGATTGCTAAGAAAATGCAAGAAAAAAAAATCCATATTTTTTAACTTTATGGGCATGGTTAGTTGGGGAAGAAAATGAAGAACATGATTTATTGGCAAGAACACATGTTCTGAGTTCCTCATGTTCTTTAGAAAAAAAGGAAAAAAAAAAATTAATTCCTTTTTTTTTTTTTTAAATAAGAAGCTTAGAATTTATTATTATTATTATTTTTATCTGATGTGGGGGTTTTTTTTTTTAAATTAAATTGTTGACGAGGAATTTTTTAAATTCTAAATAAATTTTTTAAATATTATTTTAATGGTCACATTAGTATTTACTATGCCAATAGTGGACTTCATCTACTATGTAGATAGTTTTCGTTAGTAAGATGATGGTAGGAACCAAAACGATATTGTTTTTTTTTAATTTTATTTTAGGTACTAAATATGGTAAAATTAAAAAGTAGGATTAAAATAATGAAATTTAAATTTTAGTACTTAAATGGAAATTAGGATTAAAATTTAGGGTTTTACATATATAATGCTTTCCTCACCTGTTCTTTTTATAGTACGTAATAATTTTCAAATACATAATTAAGCAAGGGTTTTACATTGCAGGGATACATTCGTTGAGCCAGCTAATTTCAAATCTCCAAACTCTCTTGGGTATTGTACTTCACAACTCAGTTTATTATATTTCCTTAAGTTCAATAAATTAGATCATATAATTATTTTGAATTATATTATTTTAAAAATCATAACATTATTTATGTTTTATCAGTTAACATAAATGGAAACCTATAAACCTAAAAAACTGGTATCTAAGTTTTTTTTATATTAAGTGTTTGACAATTCATATAATCACATCAACTAAGAATTGTTTCACGTTTGTAGGTTTTTCTTTTGAAAACCCTACGACGGTGAAACAACTTGTCTGTCTCTTACACATACCATCTTTTCCCCAGTTTTTGGTGGAATCTTTATTGTTTTTTTCTCTCTTAGTTTTTTGTCTATGCACACTAGGGACGACCTTCAAGGGAGATGGGCGAAGTTGTCACTCAATACAAAGGAAACCCAAACGGTAAACCTTTCTACTAATGTTGTGGAAAATAGTAGGGTTTTGGTGGCTAAGTTTTTTTTTACCAAACAGAGAATTAATCTAGAAGCTATTATGAGAATGCTAAAGATCATGTGGAGGTATGGGGGAAGTTTTAATATTCGCGACCTTGGGAACAATACAGTTATGCTTTTATTTAATGATGAAGATGACCCAAAGCGTATATTGATGTAGGGACCATGGTCTTTCCATAAATACATGGTTGGCTTATTTCATCCAGGTGAAGCTGCAATAGTGGAGGATACTAGGTTTGATGGAGCATCCTTTTGGGTTGTGGGCTACAGATTAGATGTATGACAAGGGAGAATGCTGAGGTCATTGGAAGCACTTTGGGCAAGGTTGAATTCGTTAAGGAATCTGCCAAAGGTGATTGTCGTGGACGTTGTATGCAAGTCGGGATCAATATCAACATTACGCAACCATTGTGTAAAGGTCGACTAGTGAATATAGGAGGTCCTAAACCACAATGGATCTCGTTTAAATATGAACGCATGTCGATTTTATGCTATTGGTGTGGGATCATGAACCATGATGAGAAGGATTGAAGCTATGGGTGAGTAGCCTAGGTACTTTATAGAAGGAAGAACAACAATATGGGGCTTGGATGCATGCCACCATAGAGAGGTTTCAAGTACACCATGTTGTGAAGAATAAGGAAGATTACCATCGAGAAACATTTGAATCTCACTGTACATGCAAGTTAGATTGTCAAGCTTGTAAAGAAAGTGAGCTATAGATCTAACAGTACATTTTAGCATGGTTTTAAAAACCGGAACGGACAAAGAACTGGAAAATAGACTGATTACTGGTTTTATGGTTTGACTAGGGTTGGACTGATGGTCGAACCAATGATGTCATAATTAATATTATTTAAATATTTAAATAATTTTTATATGAATTTTGAATTTTAATAACTTATTTTAAGAAAATATAAGATATAGATTTTTTTTTCTTTTTTTGCATGCTACCTTTTTTTTCTAGTCCGTAATTATTGACAAAAAAAGAATAATCTACTATGAAGGTTTCATATATTTATTTTTATAAATAATAGTCTAACTTTAACTATTTATCTATTAAAAAAAAAATTTACCCTCCCCCCCCCAAAAGTCAGGTGACTAGACATTAGACAACTCACTGACTTACCAATTATTATGACCAATCCACTTTCCCACTATCTCACTCCCAGCCACACACGTGTACCCTTCTTTAATGATTTTGTTTTTTATTTTCCCCTCATAAATCTAGCACCCCACACAGTTTACTATCAAAAACTTTTTTTTTTTTTTTCAGTTCTTAGTATTTTGTCCTCCAGTACCTCCATCCCTCTGTGTGTGTGTGTGGAAGTTAGATCTCCATTAGATCCTCTCATTCCTTGTCTCACCGAAGAGCTGGGGATACCTCATACTAGTCCAAGAGGCTTGTTTCAACACCAAGCATGAGCATTCTGTAATTTTCTCACTCTCAAGCCTAGTAGATTTGAGAAAAAAGAAGATTTTTTGAGCGAAAAATCTGTCCTTACCCACTTAAACCAGCAGATATGAGAAAAAATAAGATTTTTTTGCAAAATAAAGCTCCATTTTAGATCTCTTTCATCAATTTCGCAAAACCGGTTCAACCATTTCGGTTTTCGGTTTTCCCAGTTGAACCAAAGGTTACTGGCTAAATCCAGTTTTTCTTACATTTTTGGTTTTTAAGCATAACTGGACCAGATTATTATCTGGTTTCTAGTTGAACCAGCTGGTCCGATCTGGTTTTTAAAACTATGCATTTTAATATAAAAGCTAATGAACAATAAAAATGAGAACTTTAACATCTAAAGATTGTAAAGGCAGAACAAGGAAAGTAAAGAAGGCGTGTGACATATGTGGAAAACTGTTAGGAAGGGATGAAAAACCATGGTCAGTGAAGGACAAAATATCCTTCACTCTTTAAAGCTTTCTATAATGTGATGTTCTTCCCAAAGTTTAAGGTTTTACACATGGTGATGTTCTTCCCAAAAAGCCTCTCTTTTTCTCACTTTACTACCCAAATTTCTACCTCTCTCTATCTTTTTGTCTCTTTCCCTAATTTCTCAACATGTTCCTCTTATAGTAGGAGGAATGTTGTTAGGTACATAAAAACATGTTCCTCTTATACTATGGTTCGAAATTTTTGGTGGGGGCAAATGGATGGAAAAACTAAGATGACATGGCTTAGTTGGGATAAGGTTTGTACACCAAAGGAGGAGGGTGGCTTAGTCTTTCGTGATCTTAAAGCTTTTAATCTTGCATTTTTAGCCAAACAGGGGTGGCGATTTCAGACAAATATGTCATCACTGGTCCATAGAGTTTTAAAAGCTCGTTATTTCCCGGAGAGTGTCTTCCTTGGGGCTGCACTAGGATCTTGACCTTTTGCTTGGAGGAGCATAATGGCAACACAAAAAATTGTCAAATAAGGCTGTAGATGGCAGGTGGGGAATGGAGCATCGGTTGGCATTTGGACTGATAAATGGTTACCTAAACCATCCACTTTAAAAGTGATCTTTCCACCAAATAATACCTATGAACTTTACAGAGTTAGTGACCTCAATGAGCCCTTGAAGTGTGAATGGCAAGCAGATTTGGTGAGGCAAATTTTTCTCCCACCCAATGTCCAATCCATTCTAAGCATATTTTCAAGTTCTTGTTTGCCACGAGACCGGCTTAGTTGACATGGGGGCAAATTCATAGAAAAACTAAGATGACATGGCTTAGTTGGGATAAGGTTTGTACACTGAAGGAGGAGGGTGGCTTAGGCTTCTGTGATCTTAACGCTTTTAATCTTGCACTTTTAGCCAATCAGGAATGGCGACTTCAGAGAAATACGTCATCACTGGTCCATAGAGTTTTAAAAGCTCGTTATTTCCCGAATAGTGACTTCCTTGGGGCTGCACTAGGATCTCAACCTTCTTTTGCTTGGAGGAGCATAATGGCAACGCAAAAAATTGTCAAACAAGGCTGTAGATGGCAGGTGGGGAATGGAGCATCGGTTGGCATTTGGACTAATAAATGGTTACCTAAACCATCCACTTTCAAAGTGATCTCTTCGCCAAATAATACCTTTGAACTTTCTAGAGTTAGTGACCTCATTGATCCCCTGAAGTTTGAATGGCAAACAGATTTGGTGAGGCAAATTTTTCTCCCACCCAATGTCCAATCCATTCTACGCATATTTTTAAGTTCTTGTTTGCGGCATACACTCCAAAAGAGAAATTCACAGTTCGTAGTGCTTATAAAATTGCTTTGGATGAAGCCATAAATAGCGGGGTGGGTGAACCTTCAAATGGTGATACACAGAAAATTCTGGAGAAAAATTTGGAGCTTGAACATGCTGAATATGGTGAAGTCTTTTGCCTGGAGAGCGTGTCAAAATATACTTCCCACAAAAGCAAACTTATGCAGAATGTATGTGAAGCTTGTGGATTGGG
Source organism: Castanea sativa (assembly GCF_040712315.1). Classification (NCBI taxonomy): domain Eukaryota; kingdom Viridiplantae; phylum Streptophyta; class Magnoliopsida; order Fagales; family Fagaceae; genus Castanea; species Castanea sativa. The sequence continues at coordinate 38,118,621 of NC_134023.1, forward strand.
AAAGAATCTAGTGGACATATTCTCTGGGAATGCGAGAAAGCTTGTGCAATATGGGCTAATTTCAGGGATTAGTTCTGATACACAGGGTATATGGTATTTGGAGTTCATGGATTTTGTGTGGTATTTGATCTTTGTCCAGCATGTTGGCAATAACATTTTGGAGATACTTCTCATGATAGCTTGGCGCATGTGGTTTAATAGAAATGTCGTAAGACACGGTCACTCTCGATAATCTACAGAAGAAGTGATCCAGTTAGCTCAATTTTTGCTAAATGAATTTCAAATAGCAAACCATACTATTTTACAGGTATAGGACAACTCAAATGATCCATGGACATTGCCTCTAGCTCCGAATTATAAGGTTAATGTGGACGATGCAGTTTTTGCTCAGAGTCAGTAGGCTGGTGTCAGGGTGGTGATTAGCGACCATTTTGGGAGGGTTACAGCAGCACTAAGCAAAATAGTCCACCAGCCACTGGGACCTTTAGAGATAGCGGCCAAGGCAATGGAGGAGGGAGTTACTTTTGCTTGGGATGTGGGTATAAGGGATGTGATTTTTGAAGGAGATTCAAAAGTGGTCTCTGATGCTCTTATGGGGTTGGGCTGTCCACCGGTGGCTGTATTAAATACCTTAACTAGAGTATCTCAAAGGCTTCAAGGTTTTAGGTTAGTCAAAGTTTCTCATGTGAAGTGACAAGGTAATAGGTCAGCACACATTTTGGCAAGTTACGCCAAAGAAGTTTTCAATAGTGATAACTATGTAATTTGGATAGAGGAAAATTTAACGCTGATTAAGTTGGTTTTAGCTCAAGATGTATTGAATTTAACTTCTTCTTAATAGAGTTGCAATCTTCCCATAAAAAAAATTAGTATAACTTTGTTCCAAAAAGAAAAACTAAGAATAATATAACTATTTTTTTTTTAATTAAAAGTTGGTTTATAATGGGAATTGGGAACAACCATATTTTCTTAAATTTCTATTTTAAAATTGTTTAAAAAAAAAAGTTACATTCTAATCATAATCAAAACTTAAAATTTACTGTTTCAACTTTCATATTTCTATCTTAATCTAATTTTACATTCGAAAATTTCACATTACATTCCCTCCGATTGGTTCTTTTAAATTTACATTTCCTCCCATTTTAAAAATATCAATTGATTCTTTATTACATTCCCCTCCAATTTTTAATATTTTCGCTTGCTTTTTCTCACGTAATGACAATAAAGAGCACAAGTGGATAGAATTTATAGGTAATTTTGTTAAAGCTCACCCTAAAAATAATACTCTTAAAGGCCTGATTGGTAGGATGACTTTTTTTTTTTTTTTCAAAACAGTATAAAAACAATTTTAAAAAAATTGAACTTAAAACTAGTTTTCAAATAATAATTTTTATATTTTACGTGTTTGGTTCCAACTTTTTAGAGCAATTTTCAAAATATTAAAAACAAAAAATAATTGTTTGGGAGATCATTTCTATTTTTGAAAATTTTAAAAATATATATTTACAAAAGTAACGCGTAAAATCTGTAGATTACTTTTTTTTTTTATGGATAATAATAAGAGAATAGAGCTCATCCTTTTTATTTTTTTATTTCTTTTTATAATGATAAGTTTTAAATTTGAAGGGTAGAAACTCTTTTTATATTCTGAAAATGCCCCCTTAGCTATTTTCAAAATCTTGTTCTAAATTAGGAAAATATGAGACTAGTTTTTTGAAAATTATGTTTAAAAAAATGTTAGCCAAACAATAAATTTAAGTGTGAGACCCGCCATTTTATGGATTGAAAAAAAAAAAAACTATATTTAAATACTCTTACCAATCAAGCCCTAACTTATTAGGTAATCTTCTTTTTTTATTATAAGCACACATGCTCACTTCTTTACACTATTAAACTAAGTCCATGGGATCCGTAATTGTTTTCTTTTTTACCAATTAAATGAAGGAGACAAGTAAATGAGACTTTCAGATATTAATATCAAGCCCACCTTAAATGGAGTTCGCTAATCTTTAAGGTAGCTTAGATAATTACAACTTTACAAGGAAAAGAGATTGTAAGTTTTTTTTTTCTTTAATAATTATATGTTCGTCTAGCTAAATTGTCAATGTTTTGATTATTAACCAAGGCATCGAGCATCTATATGAATTGAAGTTGGCCCATTTCCTATCCTGTGAACTCGTCAGTCGCATGAAGGACCAGGTATTGATTTCAAATGCTCAACAAAGAGAGACTGGTATAGTTAATGCAGCCATCCTCCGTGCAGTCAAGGAAGGGATTTTTGAGTTTGTTTTTGAAATTGTGAAAGCGGATCCACAACTTGTGTGGAGCGGGGATTCAAAATCAAGAAACATTTTTTCGGTTGCAGTCCAATATCGTCATGCCAAAATCTTTAGCCTTATCTATGGTCTTGATATTAAAACCGCTTTGGCGAGATATCCAGATTCCTTCTACAAAAATAACTTATTACATATGGCAGGGATGTCAGCACCTTCTACTGCACTTAATGACATCCCAGGTGCAGCTTTGCAGATGCAAAGAGAACTACAATGGTTTAAGGTTATCTCTCTCACTTTCAATTTCTCGGTCTTTTAAATATTGGCTATTTGTTCACTTAAACAACTATTAGAGTCTTTAATCAAGCAGTAACAGTAGGCTACAAAATGTTACTGTGGCCCTTTTGAATATTTTTTGTTGTTTTGTTGTAGTACTTTCGCTGGTACTGAAATTTACAAAAAAAATTCTATATTTTTATGTAAATATTTTATAATAAGTTTTAATTCATTACTTTAAAATATTAATACAAAAAACTAAAATCAAAGTAAAAAAAGAAAAGAAAAAAAACACAATCAAAATAAGAGTACAACAAATAAATGCTAGAACAATTAATAAAAACTATCAAATAAACTTATACACTCACATATACTTCAAACCTATGTGAGGACACTTGAAAGTTGTTTTTAAGCTACTTTTAAAATGACAAAATTTAGCTACAAAATGTGTTGTAGCCTAAGGTTACAACCTTACTCAATAAAATAAACATTATTACATATTTGAAAATTTAATCGTTGAATTGCATGTTCTTTACACTTTCCATACACATGCCAAATTTTGTATCAATCAAATATTATTTACTATATGATCTATAAACCTATATTTTATGTGTAATTTTAAACTACAAAAACTTGCAATTAAAACAATTTATTGATGACATAGCTATTGTTTAATTTTCTAAAAAAAAATTTAAGCAAGTTAGATATAAGAAGAATATGTAATTCAATGATGGATTTGTCGAAATTCACCTCTAATACAAAAAAAATTGGGGGCGATTCTTTAAGTTTTGAGGAATAGCATGATCATTTTGAAGATTTCATGAGACATTTTTGTCATTCAATGGTCTTTAAGGTTTTTATTTATTTATTTTTTTAAGGTGATTGTAGGGGCATTTAAGTGATTATAGAGGTTATTGAAGGTATTTTTTGGCCATTTGGAGGCTTCAAGAATATTTTGGTCATATTTTGTAAGTTGCTTTCATTATTTTGGATGTTATTATTATTATTATTATTTGGTTATTTTGAAGATCTAAGAGGTATGTTTGTCATTTTATAGGTCTTATTCTAGAGGATGATTTCAATGGGTATTTTTTTTTTCCCTCATCATGTTAGTGGTTTTAAGAGTATTTTGGTTATCTTGAAGGTTTTAGGGATATTTTGAAGGTTTTGAGAGGGTAAACAAATAATTTTGGAAAATTTAGAGGAATTTTATCATTTTGGAGATTTTAAGGGGATATTTAGATCATTTAAAGGTTTTAGGGGTATTTTGATTATTTTGAAACTTCAAAGGGTATTTGGTGATTTTGAAATTTTTAGGCAATTGTCTAAGACCCACAAGTAGAAAAAGCCCCCAAAATTTATATATCTCTTTACTTATGAGATTATTGATTAACTCATATCTTACTAAGTTTTTAATTAATTGGAAGTTGAGACCATTGTCCAAGTCAAAAAGGGCTTAATAATATGCTTAATATGGGTCTAATAATATACTTGTATTGGATCATGATCTTAAAAGCTTGAGTTTGAGCTTAAGCTCGGTTTGATTAATGAATCAAACCAAACCAAGCCTAGCTTAAGCTTTTGGATTTTGTGATGAGCTTAAGCTCAAACATTGTTTGTAGGCTTGGTTCAAGCTCAAGCCAAGTTTCAACATTTCATATATTTTGTCAAGCTAAGCTTAAACATTCAATATTAGATAAAGCGCAGCTTGCGTGTTTACAACCCTACTTTCGAATAGTAGTACCAACTAATTTATAAAAAAAAAAAAAAAAAAAGTAGTACCAACTAGATACAAAAACAAACAATAAAACATAAAGAGAAATTTTCATATAAATAAAATTAGTTAGAGTCTGTTGCTAATCCCTAAGCCTTTGAATATTTTATATTTGTTGCCAAGTTGAGCTTGAAAATTCAACACTTCACAAAGCTCAACTTGCACCTTTATAGCCCTACTTTCAAATACTAGTACCAACTAATTAAAAAAAAAAAAAATAGTTCCAACTAGATACTAAAAACTAAAAACTAAAAAAGGAGAAATTTTCTTATATTAAATTTTTTGAATAGGAGTCTGTTGCTGATCCTTAATTAGCTAGAATTACCTAATCCAACCTAGGTAATGATTTAAACCCCAAATTTTAAATTTAGGCTTAATATAGGTTAAAATGCAAATTAAACCCCTCTAAGTTTGACTGAAATAAATTTCAATTCTCTAACTTCACTTTCATTTATTGAGTCTTCTAAATTTTAAATTTATTCAATTCAGGCATTCCGTCCCATTTTGTTAAAAAATTTCCATTAAAAAAAATTCTTCTCTCATGAAAATAATCTATAAAATTAATTAAAACATTATATATATTTTTTATGGGAGAAATTTTGTATAAAAAATTCTTTGCTATGTTCATTAGTTAATTGCATACTTAAAATAATTTTTTAATAGAATTAGATGAAAGATCTTAATTGAATAAATTTGAAGCTTAAAGGATTTAATTGAATGAAAGAAAAGTTAAAGACATGAAATGAATTTTAGTTAAACTTAGAAAGTGCAATTTGCATTTTATCCTTACTTTCAATCTAAATTAAAAATTAATGCCCAAAGTAATCGAACTTTGAAGTCCTATTTTGAGTTTTACGATGATAAGTTCAACTGTATATAATTTTTTTCCTCTTTTTAAGGGATGAATCATCATTTTTAACATTGCCGACAGAAGAAGGGAAGGAAGAGAGATTGATAAGAAGGGAATGGCTTCAAACTTAAAACACGAAGAAAGTATAGAACAAAAGTATTGAGTACTACTAAAAATAAACCTTAAAAAATTAATTAAAATATTGATGTAGATGTGGAAAATTGTGGGAGCGGCAAAACTTATGTTTCAACATATTATAAGATCAACAAAAAATCAAAGGTTTCGGTTTCATAATGTGTGTGTGTATGTATATATGTGTCTGTGTATATATATATATATATATGAATTATAGTTAGTGATATTTAATTATGAAACTATTAAGTATCAATGTTAATATTTACTTTTCTTAAATTTCTATCTTTTTTAATGTTGCACTATTTTGGCTTCTAAGACTTTGTTTAAAAAATTTAGGAGGTGGAGAGCATTGCCCCTCCCAAGGTTCATTCACATTTAAACAAAGAGGGTTTGACTCCCCGAGAATTGTTTACGAAAAACCACAAGGACATGAGGAAAGACGGAGAGCAATGGATGAAGGACACAGCAACATCTTGTACTGTGGTGGGTGCTCTGATTGTTACCATTATGTTTGCTGCAGTATTTACCGTTCCAGGTGGTAACGACCAAAATAACGGCTTCCCAATTTTCTTAAATAAAAAATTATTTATGGTCTTTATTGTATGATTTGTATCCGATGCTCTCTCACTCTTTTCATCCTCAACTTCAGTCTTGATGTTTTTGGGAATCCTCACATCTCGTTATGCAGAAGAGGATTTCCTTGAGTCCTTGCCTAGAAAGATGATAATAGGCCTTTCCACCCTTTTCTTCTCAATTGCAGCCATGATGACAGCCTTTTCTGCTGCTCTCTTTCTTATGCTACATGAACAATCATGGATTTTCAAACCTGTCATTTGTTTGGCTAGTATTCCTATCACCCTCTTTGTATTGATGCAATTCCCTCTTCTTGTTGCCATGGCCAATTCAACTTACGGACCTAGCATCTTCGATAGGAAAACGAAGCGTTGGTTTTAACATATTTATCAATTGTGCTATATGATGTACTGGTGTCATGTTAATAATTGGGATATACCAACTAAAGATGAAGTTTTTCTTCTTTTTTTTTCTTGGAAGGTAACTGTTGAATGTTTAGCTCCAATTGCATACTTTTTTATTTTTTGGTTTTGGACATAATATAAGTCCATTATATAAATCATGCATCTATGTTGCTATTCTTTGACATTTATTGTTTTAGTTACTTTGGGGAAGGATAGAATAATGCCTAATATTTCAATAGATTACCCCCTCAACAGGACTTTACCTAGGTTACAAGGTTATCAATGTCCATCATCTAATAACTATTTTAGTTATTTATATAAAAGGAATCTTTGATATCATAGGTTGCTTATGGTTGAATTTGATATGCTACTATTTTCAATTTTAAGAGGTATTTTTCGATAATGCAATAGTTATAATAGAGAGGAAAAATTTGAACCCTAGAAATGCCAACCAATTGAGCTATAAAGCTCTTGGTAGGTTACTTACTAATAAAGTAGATAAAAACTCACTTATTTGTTTGCTCTGGTTCAATGAAGTTATGGAATTTAGTGATAAATTTTACACGATATGAATTAAACCACACCGATAAACAGTTAACCACATATATCAATACCAAATTTAAGAGTAGTAAATATGAAAGCAATATAAGTAAGGCACAAAATTTGATAACAAAGTGGAAAACTAAAGAACTTTTTTATTTATTTATTTATTTATGGAAATACCACTTCTAGGACAAAATCTTGTAGAATATTCACTATAGGAATAGTAGTTAAAATAATCTACTTACAAAATATTTTTATAGCTAGATTCTTTATTACAAACCCTGCAAATTTCCTGCTTGCCCTTTCATCGTAGTGACCTTAAAACATCTACAATCTTGCTAAGCGAATTCTCCATGAACTCTTTATTTGCACAAACCAGAACCTCTAGCACTCTAAAGAATCTCCTACAAGAATTTGTTGTAGCGAACCTCATCATAAAGGATTTTAGTTTACAACTTACAAGAAGGGTTTTCTTAGTTAAGCACAAGGAGAGAAGGCACGTGGTTTTATCTGAAAGCTCAATGTGTGGCTACCTTTTATCTATAGAACAATCGTGCGAAGTATAGGCTACCTTGTTGGAAATTCTAGTCCAAATGAAGAAAAAAAAATGGTTGGATAGCAGGTTTCCGCAATCTCACACAAATGAGCCTAGAACAAATGATCGGTGAAGTATCGAGTTCCTTTATTATTTCGCATGACCGAGATTCACTCACTTGAGCGAAGTACCTCAATCACTTGTGCAAAGATCCACTTTTACTAGAGCACAATTCTCTAAAATAGAGAGCAATTTTTAACAAACTTTTACATGAAATAAAATACACCCTAATGATATGTTTGATTATAACCAATGTCATGGAACTAACCAATACTGGAATCAACCCCTACTGTGCACAGACTGGTGCTTGAAGAAAATCGCCCCTGTATAGCTCACTTATTAATTTATTTTAATAAATGATCAGGATTTTTACCCTGTTGATAAGCAATTCATTAGTTGGGAGATGGGCTCATGTTGGGGTCATTTGTGCGTAATGTTAACAAGCCTAATTAAAATTCCGACGTTTTCTGGTAGCTTTACTTTTTATTTATAAATACCGGTTGCTTGTTTCTGTGTACAGTGCCTTTTTTATTTTGGGGACAAACTACAATTGTTCAGGCTGCATTTGAAAATATCACAAAAGTGTTTCTAACTCCATTGACACCTTTTATTATTTTTAACAAGTACAACCAAAATTCAAATTCCTCTCCCCAATTATAGTTACTGTTAAATTATAAAAAAATTAAATTTTAGAAAAAACATTTGTAAGCACGCCGCTCCATCAAGAAATGAAGGACTCCAAATAGTGCATAGCAAAAGCATTGTAGCACATCAATTGATTGTGAAATTCACCTCTAGTAGGCAACTATTTTTACAATTACTCTTGTATTTCATTTCATTTTTTTTTATATATACCAATTTAATGTTTCAGCAAATTTAGCAAAAGAATCCACATACATCTGTTGGTCAAGACAAATCGGCCTTTTTCACTACTGAAATCGCTCCTATATGACAACCACTGGTAAATAACTAAATATATCTGGTAAAATATATACTTGGATCACCACCAAACCAAAGTACACAGCCGTTTTGCGAAAGAAGAGTCACACTCTTATTTAGCATTTTGCATAGCAAGTATTTTAAATAGCAAATGCATCCAGTATAATCTGCTTCTTTTATTCTATTCACCAACTTTTTTCCAATAATAGGTAGACACATACATGCGATCACCTATATGGCTCTGTAAAAGGAACCTCTCAGGAACTGAACCACAACTCACTACAAAAGGAGAGTGATGTGTACCACCAAAGCAGAGGTTAATGGCCCGTATCATCTTCATTATCACAAACACAGAAGGAGAAAGAGATCAAATCTACCGCTTAGGTTCATTCAAGTTCTTTCCCTCAAAATATTCACCCAACATTCGTTCAAGATCCTCTGTTCCGTACTTGATGTACTTTTGAGGGTTCTTGCCACTCTCAACTAGAGGCCTGTAAAACATCCGAAAGCAAGTGTAAACAAGAAAGTAATGACAGAGTAACGAGGAATCATTAGACAGCCAATGAAAAAACAATCCATCTACATGTATTTTGCATAGCTTTGGGTTCAGTACCCTAAGTCATCTTTAGCTCTCACGTAGAGCTTTTCTAGAATTTTAAATATGACCATTTAAAAAATGTGAAGAATGACAACATTCATGTGTTTCATTTATCCATTACTGTTGTTTGAAAATTTCTAAATAGACCTCATTATTGACTTTGTAATAAGCACATCCTGAAAGAAACATCTTTTACACACACATACACAAACACATGCTTGTGTGTGTGTGCAAGTGCATGTGTGTGTATTACTTCAAGTATGAGAAAACGCAGCCAAAACGTTTTACAAAAGATCTGTAGGCAGGCAACAACACTTCCGCAACTGCAAGCCTTAAGAGTCTCTCAACTCAGTGTCAAGAACTGTCCACTAAGATTGCTTTTGATGAAGTTCCTCAATTGCATATTGAACGTCTTGAACCTGAGAAATCCCACCAGGTCAGAACATTTGTGACAAAAATTACTTGAAAAACTCCTATAAAGATTTTGCTCGTTATCAACCTGTCTTTCACCAAAGCTCTAGAAACTCCACTACTATTTCCTCCATCACCACCTACTGAACTCCCACCCCTGGATGAGGTTAGGCGTTGGATAGTGAGGCACTGAAGAATATGCAAAGGAAAAAGGCACCTGCATTTAGCAATACGAAACCAAGTTCCTTTCCAGATCAATATTTTAAAGGGAAATAAGTATTCTAATGCATTAAGCATAGTCAGGACAGGTTACATATCGAGGGTGTTCTGATTTTCAACCATTTAGGACAGCATAAGATGTCAAACTTCAGCGTAAGAACTCAAATTAACTATGTAAGCTGCTTCAAGTTTGATTGATAGCTGTAAAAAATTGGTAAATAATCATAAGTCAATCATTTGATCGACATTAGTAGTTAAATCAGACAAAAAAAAAAAAAAAACTGCTCAACTCTCCACAGGGAAAATAATAATAATAACCTAACATATAGGATTATGGCAAGATGAAATCTCATAAAAATATGTGCCAATTTGACATATGTGAATTCTTTGTGGGCTATAGTTCTAGGCCATGAGTCTTTAGTCTAATAGTATGTAAGCTCAGTAAACAAGCTTTCAAGTGTGTTTGGCATCTACTTATAAATTAAGCTTTTAGCTTTTTTTTAGCTTTTATGTACAGATTTTTAAAATCTCACTTTTTTTTTTTTCACATTTTCTAATACTTTCAAATTTTGTTCAAGGTACAATCATACTTTAACACATTTTTAGCAAAAAGTTTTTAGCAAAAATTTAGATAAGTTGTTCCCAAGCGGACACTTTATTTAGCATTTTTTTAGTTTCTCAAAGTTAAATAATTTTTTAATTAGAATCCTAATATCTTCTCTTTCTCTCTCCCTTTAGTGTTACTGATCACAAGTCTGAATAGCTTCTAGTCTCAGCCTTTTTCTTTCCCTCTGCTTTTTCCTACCAATTTTAATGTTTTTCACAGCGCTGCGACAGACCCAATTTTTCATCTCTCTTCCAATCCTAAATCAAGCCCTTTTCTCCTACCAATTTAAAACCCTTTGGGAGTTTATTAAGGAATTGAATGGAATGGAATAGAATATAATGGATTTAGTAGGGAAAGGAATGGAATAGAATTTAAAAATCTTGTTTGGATGTTATAAAGTAAAGGAATGGAATGGGATGGAATGTAAGTAACATTGTTTAGAAGTGACATTGGAATGAATGGAATTGAATTATTTTATAATAACATTACTATTATACCCCTTATTTTAAAGAACATAAAAAATAATCAATGAAAACTTATACTGAGCAACATCCTATTAACATATCAATTTCCAGATATAAAACTAAAATAATTCTAGTTTAAGGAAAAAGAAAATTTTATTGTAACTAAAAAACAAGTTATGTATATTTCTATGTTGTAAAACAATTCCCGCATCACATATTTATTCTCAACAAATAAATATTGTCTAAAAATGCAAACAAATATTTTTTTTTAAAAAACTCATGTAATGAGTCTTGCCAAAACAAAACAAAATAACATAATCCATTCCAAAACTAAGATTGGCCAAAAAATCCCACACTTTTTTAATTTTTAGGCCTAGACATCAGTGTCAATAGGACACATTTGCGCTCATGATCTGGGCAACCAAAGAACATCTCCTTATATGTTGGATTTTCCATCAAAAATATGTAGGCCTCAGCCTTTGATATTGGATCTAAGTCCAATACGCCCAAAGCTGCGTGAACTTCTGCTTCATATAACTTTGAAAAGCACTTTGCCATAACCTCAGTCGCCCTATCAATTGCCTTTGAGTCATTTTCAAATGACTGGGAAATTACATTCCCGAGTTCATCATCTTCTGCTAGTTGTCTTTTCTTGCTTTTAGAAGACATTGCATCTTGTGATGACACTTGAGAACGTGCAACATTAATTTCTGGTGACCTCTGATCATCTTCCACTTTAAAGTTCTCCAAAGAAACTTCATTTTGAGAAATCAAATTATCAATCTCATCAATAGTGGTCAATGCAGCATACCTAGCACGTTTCTCCTTTGCAGTTTCAACATGATCACCTGTTGCTCTATCTTTAGCCCAAAGTTGTGCCATCTTAGAGTAGTTGGGCGTAGGTGTTGTCATCCACTTCTTGGTTGCATGTTTAGATTGTTACAAACCAAAAAAAATGGTTAAACAACAGATGTAATTATGTAATACAAAATTAAACTCACAAAAAATGGTAATTTACCGCTATGAGTGGCTCCCAAACTTCTGGTTCAACTGTCCATATATTTAAAGAATCATTCCATCCAAAACCACTCAATCCATCTTTAAATATGTCATAGCATTCATGAAAATTCTTCTTCAGTGTCTTTTGTCGATTTTTCACCTTATCCTTAGTAATCTCCATGTTAAAATTTTCAACCAACTCTTTCACTATGCCATCATATGCCTTAGAGGTAAATGTTCCATTGACTCTACCACCTATGATCACCTGATGTAAAAAAGCATCCACTAAAGCATCATCCATAACACTACTCCATTGTACTTTCTTTACTTGGATCTCTACCATTCTTCTTTGATATCTTACCCATGCTATTATTAATAGGACAAAAAATACATATAAAATATTTTGTAAATATTAATATTAATTATCAAAAGATAGAGAGCAATATCAAAATGAAAAGAGAAATTTGCATAACATCTAGGTCTAAGTAATTGAAACATAACATAGTCTTAAATAACATGACAACTATAAACACAAAAGCTATCACATTTGGACATAGTTTTGCCACATGGCTAATGCTATAGAATCTCTTATAATATCTCATTGCCTAGCATCCTCGTCATCTTCTCTTGGAGTAGGGGCCGCACGTTCACAATGAGAATGTAAAATCTCTTCATCAACTTCAGCAATAAGACTTTCATCAGGATCGACACCCATTAAATAATTATGAAGTATGCAGCATGCTAAAATGATTTCATTTTGTGTGTCAACACAATAACTAGGCTCTGTTGTACTTGCTATGATAGGAAATCTCTTTATAAGTACACTAAATGCTCTTTCAATAGCATTGCGCAATGACGCATGTTGCAAATTAAACAATTCTTTAGCATTTTCAGGGGGACGAATAGAGTACTCTTTTAAATGATAACGCACTCCCCAATAAGGTGCAATCAGACGACTTCTATTCATGTATTCGGCATCAACAAGATAATATTTACCTGTTAAACAATAACAATTGTTAATTATATACTATAAATTTTTTAATTATAAAGAATACATCCTAATACGTATTTGAATTCAATTTACCTTGTGGGATTTTGAAATTATCGTTTCTTGTTAAAACACTCTTTATTATTCTCGAATCTGAAGCAGTTCCTTCCCAACCCGGTAATACGTACGTGAATTTCGAATCAAATGAGCATGCTGCCAAGACATTTTGTGTTGGGTAACCTTTCCTACCCCGATATCTTGGTGCATCCTCATTAGACACTTTGACACGAATATGTGCTCCATCAAGTGCCCCAACACAATCTTGAAATTAAAAATATCTCTCAAAGACATTTACCTTAAAATATACTTATACTAAACAACTATCAAATATATAATATATACATGATATATTTACCTTAAAATATGGATAGTACCTACTACTCTATAATATTTCAACTGGCACTTGGGTTCCATCAGGTTGTCGAAGGAACTGATCCTCTAACATAATTATTGATCTTAACACATTATGAAAATGGCGACTAATGGTCTCACCGGAACGACAAAAAAAGGACATTGTACGAATCTTCACATTATGAGATAGAGTGTGAAGAAACTTGGCAACTTGCTCTTCAACTGTGACACGTTGTGTGTCTTGAAGATCACCGTCTCTTCGCAAACTGTCACACAAACCTTGAAAAGCTTGTGGACCCATGGGTATTACATTATAGCATTTTTCACTAGATCTAAGTCGATGCATTATTTCACCACGAACTAATTGTCTTTCTAGGGCTGATTGTGTAGGAATGTAGGGAACATGTCTTTTCAAACGTTGCATTCGATGAATAATGTAGCACAAATAGCGGTATGAACCATGAACCAAGGCTAGTTTCCGCATATATTTCGAAAAAATTATGGTCTTAAGTCCCTCATCATTCAAATCCATCTAAATAAAAAAAATAGTTATGATATTATTCAGAGTCCTAGTCAAAGAAGTTACAGGCACATGTTCTATTTATTATAAAATTTGGACACTTCACAATATGTTTTTGATAGTTTTTAAAATGTAAATTAATTTTTTTTAATTATATTTTAACATATAATTAAATATATGAACAAGAAACAGTATAAGACTTGAATACATTGAAATGAATATATTTTAAATATATTCATTTTAAATGAAACAAAGCCAAGGACACCATTCAAGTAGCACTCACAAAAATAAGATTTTGTTTTTCCATTTCAAAATCTGTCCATTATGCCAATTTCATGGTTCAAAATCTTATTTTTAGAATTTAATAGCATATAGACTGCCATGTCCTATTCCTTATATCAAATCAAAAACAATAATATCCTACTTTTCATTACCAAAAAAAAAAAAAAAAAACATTATATGTTAGCAAATGATATACTGCGTTTATAGTTCACCAACTGATATACTGCCATGTCCTATTCCTTGTATTAGATCAAAAACACCACGTTTATAGTTCACCAAATGGTATACTATATTTTGCTACACAACAAAGAAAGACGTAAGCAAACCATCTTTTTTTTCAAACAGCCATGCAGCATGCTCAAACAACTATCATATAATGACAAAACATTATTAAAGTGGACCACAAAACATTAGCCATACAGCAACCAATATCATTTATATGTCACTCTTTCATCCGTGGACCCCATAGCCACCAAACAGCATTTTCTCTACCCACTAGCCACCAAACAGCCCCTGATCATACTTTAGAATACTTTTTTACCTAAATGCTTGATACTATGAATTCTTCCAGTATAAAAATGGTCGCCTGTAAATACCCACCAAAAAAATAAACCCAAAGAATAGTTGCTTGTAATCCAAGAGTTTTCCTTTCCACATACTTCTCAAGAACTACCAAAATTGCCCTTCAAGCCTCCTTTCAGGGATCTTCTGTAAATATTCTTCACAAGGCTTTCTATTGAATTGTTATGTAAATAAGAGAGAAGCTCTCGTCTTTATTTTAAGGCGGCAGCACCTCCCAACAAATTAGAACATGAAAGCAAAGTCTGACACAACTAAAAAATTAAAAGTAAAAGAACAAATATAAAAGGATAAGAATAGAAAATAAAGATTTAAACAATGAAAGATACTAATATAAAGATACATTTTTATTTTTATTTTATAGGTGGATACATGTGAAGTCACTATGACTTTAACTGCTCAATCATCAACAACTAGAACAAAGTAGAATGTATGAAACTAAATTTTACCCTGCCACAAAAAATGGGATTATAGGAATAACATAGCTTGTCAAAGGATGGATAGTTCCATCCAAGACAGCAGTTTTAGTTGCATCCTTTTCAACAGCTTCTTCAAAATTTCCAAAGGTCTCTTGAGCTGTCTGAGCGAGCTGTTTTCTCAAACCAAATGCGGAATCTCTTATTTCACTGCAAGCCTTACCTTTGAAAACCATTTCAATCTGCAAATAAATTCAGTTACCTAAGTTAATAAACTGATTTGTAGGCTTGTAGCACTCTTGAAATATGACTTCATACAAAGGGCAACTGCTAATTAAGCATAAGAACCTGTTAAACCTTGAAATCCTTTACAACTGAAATAAAAGGTAGATATTATGTAAGAATGACATGATAAATGATATATAGTGCAAATTATTTCATCAAATATAATCACATACCCAGAATTAGGGCAATGTAGAAACCATACCATTCTATATAGGACCGAAACAGAAGGGAAGCTTGTAGGATGATTTCAAAATTAAAGAATGTTTAAATTGATATATTTAAAAGATTAATAGGTAGCACCAAAGAATTAAAGTCTATTTGCAAAATTTATCTTCTTCTCCTGCCCCTCAGAAATTGTCAATTTCTTTCTTCAATTAAAAGAAACACATTTTGAATTTTTTGGGAATAATTTATATAATCAAAGAAAAGCATCAATCTAAAGAACTTAGTAGATACATACATTTTAAGCAAAATTTATCCACCTCATATTGAACAACAGATTGGGGGAGAGGGTTGCAAAGCTCTTTATTCAAAGAGTTGAAAATTTATCAAAATATCACTCCCTACATCCTTTTCTTAATTGGTTCTCTATCCCATTTTATAATGTCCTAAAATATGATCTTTGAAAAGTTAGATATATAAGGATATATAAGGTACACAGGATATGTACAGGAAATTTCTTTAAAGAGGGATTCTTTGAAAACTATGAATGGATTACAATCAAAATGAGAGGGATTCTATGAAGTATAATATACGATAGAATGGATACCACTAGCTCCAAGGATCCTAGACTTTTCAAACAACAATCTCAGAACAAAATTTTCAGCTCCATCCAAAATAAAATGAAATAACTATGAATTTTCCCAGTAGCCTTGTCATCTACCCTGGTCCCAATGAGTCATAAGCAGAAATCTTAGTGCAGGTTTCTATGGATTAGTAATATCAACTATACCTCTGAGTGAAGCTCTCGCATTATCTCATACATGTCCAAAAGTACAAATAACTTCTCTGGTGATCTCTTGCTCTTGGCAATCGCATCCCCAAAACTAAGTAGCATTGAAACACTGCTCGCAGTGACCTCACCCAAACACTGATCCCTGAGAGAATCAAAGCCTTCAAATATTTGATCACAAACTATCCGCTCTCCAGCATAAAGCAGTTTGACCTGTTCATGCATAACCATATATTCAAAACATGAAAACTGCCAAATTTCTTCAAATTCCAGACAAGTAATTACAGCAATACGCATGAAATGAATCCAATTCTCGATTTTGGCCTCCAAAACCTCCCATTGCATCTTCTGAACATCCTTTTGCTAAGTTTTTCAACTCCCAATTTTCGGAGGCTTTCTTCTAGAACTGAAGAATGAGTATCCCTAAACAAAGGGTACTCGTTGAACATCTTGATACATCAACTTAAAAATAACATGGTTGTGTGGGTGCTCAAAATTATCACTACGGCAAAGTTAATTTTTTTCGAGGGTCAAAACCCTTGAAAAAAGTATTAAAAACCCTCAAAATAATATTATTTTGAGGGTTTAACTGACCCTTGATGACCTTTGAAACAAATTCCCTCAAAACAGAAGTTTCTATTGTGACCCTTGAAACCGAAATTTCAACAGCCTACATGACTCTTGAAACAAATGTTTTATCTTTATCGAGGTTTGGAAACCAAAGAACAATAACCTTTTTTTGAGGGTCTCCCAACCCTCAAAATAAGGTTTTCTCTTTTCAAAAAAATAAATAAATAAAAACCCATAGCCATGCACATAGACTTTAAAGAACCACATATTAAAAAATCTATATTATACCAAAACACAAATATCAAAACAAAATTCAATTAGCTTTCCAAGTTACTAAATTGTTCATTCTTGAAGTTTATGTAGACATTTTCACATTAACATAAAGGAACTTAGTATTTTAACTAGATAAAGGAGGAAAAAAAAAAAAAAAAAGGAAGAAGAAGAAGAAGAAGAGAAATGAGTACAACCTGATGTACTAATGTTTAAAGGGTCTCACATAAAAGATTCTGCCTTCTCCTGGTACTTCTCAAATACTGATGCATAGCCACCAACTTTCCCTTGCATTAAGAACTGCAAGGAAATAGACAAACCAATTAATCATGCACTTGTTAATGGTTTAGGTGTTTGATTGAAAAATTGTCATACAATGAAGTCCATATTGACATGTGATTTTCAAAATGTAACATGTTTCTAAAAAAGCAAATTAAGTAGCATAGTTCAATTCGTGAGTTATTATCTTAACCACAGGTGTCTAACACACAAATACACACACTTACCCACTCTATTTTGAACTTAATCAACTTGACTTGCACCATAAAACTTTCAGATTTTTGAGAAATGTGCGAAAGGACACTACAACAAAATGTATTTTTAGTGACGAAAATTAGTGAGGAAATATTTTTCGTTGCTAAAAATATAGCTTTAGTGACAAAATATAAATTTCGTCACTAATAATGAAAAAAATTATAACATTTAGCGACGAAAAATGAATTTCGTCGCTATTGTGATCTGAAAAATGGGCGCCAGTGGAGGGAAACTTTGGCGCGAGTTTAATTAGTCTATAGTGACGAAATATTTCGTCGCTAAAAGTTGAAATTTTTAGTGACGAAACATTTCGTCACTGTAGGTATTGCTGTGGATAGTATTAGTGACGAAAATCTTTTCGTCGCTATAAAGAAAAATTAGCGACGAAAAATATTCGTCACTAAAAATAATAATAGTTTTGTACTTATATGTTTTTAGTGACGAAATCACAATTCATCACTAAAAATATGATTTAGTGACGAAATATGAATTTCGTCTCTAAAAATCTTAATAAAGCCCGGTCTTTAGTGACGAAACTGAAATTCGTCACTAACATCTTAAAAGCCTAATTTCAAAACTCAGCTAAACCACAAAACATTTTCAATACCCAAGAGCCATTTCGGTCCAAAAAAAAAAAAAAAAAAAAAAGCCCAGAGCCATTTCGCTTCAAGTCGCCGGCGATTGGCGATGCTTCAGGTCGCGATCGGCGACGCTTCAGGTCGCGATCTGCGACGCTTCAGGTCGCAGATCGTGACGCTTCAGCGTCGCCAACGATCGGCGACCTGAAGCGTCGCGATCGGCGACCCAAAGCGTCGCGATCGGCGACGCTTCAGGTCGCAGATCGCAATGCTTCAGCGTTGCCAACGATCGGCGACCTGAAGCGTCGCGATCGGTGACCCAAAGCGTCGCGATTGGCGACGCTTCAGGTCGCAGATCGCGACACTTCAGCGTCCCCAACGATCGGCGACCTGAAGCGTCGCGATCGGCGACGCTTCAGGTCGCAGATCGCGACGCAGCCGGGCCGCCGATCGTTGGCGATGCTTCAAGCTCGCCGGCGACGCTTCAGTTCGCTACACTTCATCCTTCATCCGGCGACGCTTCATCCGACGACGCTTCACTTTGCGACGCTTTCGGCGACCCTTCGCCTCCCACCAACAAGCCTGGGTATTTTTTTTTCCCTTTTGAGTTAATTTTTTTGTTAATTTTTGTTTAATGATTCTAGTTCCTTTGGATATTTTTGTTTAATGATTCTAAATTCTTGCTAATTTTTTTGTTTAATGATTCTAGTTCCTTTGGTTTTTTCTTTGTTTGATACAGTAATGGGTATATGCATTTTTGTTTAGTTTGGGTATTTGATATTTACTGTGTAATGGTTGTGAAGAAAGTTTCTTATATACGTACTTATCAATTATTGTAATTCTTTTTTATTTCTATGGTTCTTATTGTTTGGATGATTCTAGTTTTGGATCCTCACTCTCTTGGTTTGGTTTCCACATTGATACCACTGTTAGATATATGTAGTGTACAAGTACCTGTACATTAGGTGTAATGTATGAACTCAAAATGAGATTACCCATCTTCTAAATTTTCTTGTGTTGATTATTGCTTAGGTAATGATACTCTGATTTCACAATGGGATTGTGTTCTCTGATTGTTAATTTACTTGATTTAATGGGGGATTGTTCTTTAGATTATGTTTTAGATACGTTGTGCTACTCTATTAATATTTCTTGCAAGACAAATGATGAGATTTTTTTTCCCTAATTGCTAGTTTTTTCTATCATCCATTTTGATGACAAAATGAGTGTTCAATTTTTTGGGATTAGCGTAGAATGAGGATATAGACTATAGAGATATATGAATGACATTACAGGTGAAGTGAATGGTTTTGTGGAATTAGACTTTAACACTAGTATTGATGAGGATCATGATGGCACTGGTTAGTTTAAACAGAATCACTTTAATGTTATTTTAAATATTGCCAATGCACTTTAAGGTAGAAAGTCTAAGGATTTTGGTATATATGTACTTAACATAAAAGTTTAAAATTGATGCATAATAGGTGTAATTTGACCTTTCCATCTTGATTGAAAAGTTTATATTTGCTTTCTACAACTTATACATTAGGAGTGACGAACTTTTTCGTCACTATATGTACCCGAAAATAGTTTTAGTGACGAAATTATTCGTCACTAAATATAATTTAATAAACTAAAGTGTTTTTAGTGACGAAATATTTTCGTCACTGAATGATGTTTTTAGTGAGGAAAACATTTAGTGACGAAACGTTTTCGTCTCTAAAAGTTTTTTTTTTATAAATCAAATCGGACTTTTAGCGACGAAATTTTTCATCACCGGGACTTTTAGTGACGGGGTTTCAGCGACGAAATGAATTTCGTCACTAAAAGTCCGATTTCGTCACTAAAGGTTCTTAGTGACGAAAAACTGGACTTTTAGTGACGAATTTTTTCGTCACTGAAAATACATTTTGTTGTAGTGGGAAAATCAGAGAAATGCAAAGAAACCAAGAGTTTTCTTAAGTTAGATTTTGATTCAATAAATCCTAGAAATTTTTTTTTCTAATTCAATAAGGGAGAAGGAGCACAGAGAATTGACACATACTATAGGAAAATTGGGAAATGCTGCCATGAGCAATACACTTGGCATCTGCACTGAAATTAAAGGAAACATAAATTTGAAAATGATGGAGAAATTAAGCAATATCTGATATACATTTTCGAAATTAATGAAATGGCCAAGGACACCACTATCTTGCTTAATACCACAACAGAAAACAAAACTGATCTTAGGACTATTATGTGTTCCATTCAAGTGGAATACCACCAAAACTTATCTTACACTATTTGGCAAGCTTGAACCAAGACGCAGAAAATTCTGAAGCATGATTTGTAATAAAATTGACATCAAGAGGTAGAAAATTCAAACATTGTATTAAACTTTTTGAACTCATTCTCTGGTAAGGACGGTGTGACATTCAAAGGGAGGCCTTTTTTGTAGATGGAATAACCTTTGGCTGGCCATAAAATGCAAAGTATGCTTATTAACTAGATTAATACACTCATACTGAGTAAACAACAACAACTAATGAAACAAGTTATAGTGCATCTATCTACTCCATCGTGTAAAACATAAAAAGAGAGGTAAAAGGTAAAGGAAAAAGGAAGAACATATCACCAAGGCAAAATCGATGAACAACAGCACAACAAAATTGCACCTTGCAGAGAACTTGCTCAATTAAACCAAAAACTCAGAAACATAAACAGCATATCCCAGTCATAACAAAGGCCCATAAATTATTAAACAGCCTTAGATTTAGTATGTAAATAAGTATAAACTCATATTTACACCAACAAGATCTAAGAAGTCCTAAATTCAACCAATGAAAGAAGTTATGGCCCATTCATCTGCTCAATCATATCAAGAATAACAGAGAAATAGAAAACAGATCAGCCCAGAATAACACAGATGTATACCTTAATTGCACTTTGCACAGCACTTGCCACCTCAAATTCCACAAAGCCAAAACAAAATCCCTATTGTATTGACACATGGAGAATAATTATATGCTCAGGGAACAGCTAACAATGAACAACATAAACTTGATTAACATATGACATAGCTTTTGGCTTCTAACTTGAATTACCACCATTCTTAATAGGTCCAAACTTCTTGAACTCATTCTCTAGTAGGGAAGGTGTGACATTCAAAGGGAAGCCTTTTTTTGTAGATGGAATAACCTTTGGCTGGCCATAAAACGCAAAGTATACATATTAACTAGATTACAGCCATGCAGAGTAAACAACAACAACCATGATGCAGATCATAATGTGAGTTAACTAGCAGAAATAAAAGTCAACAATAACAAACTGCACACCTTCATAATCCTTAGTACTACTGTTTTCATTAGCATTTGTGTTGGAAACCGGTGTCCCAGATTATGCTCCAACATCCAAGCCTCTCCTTGGCAATATGTGATAGCAAGATCTTTATCATAATGCAAGGATGGTTCTGTGCATCAGTTGGGATTTATAGAGAAACATAAATATAATGCTACCAGTTGGGATTAAAATGAGAAACACAATATGAGTATAATGTTTGTAGAATCCACATGTTGTATGAGAGAGATTCATAGATCATCTCCTACAATGCGCTGGTTTTACAACTGTTAGGATAGAGGATATGTAATCTAAAAATTAAACAGATTTGAACATTTAAGCTATGAATCCGGTAAAATTTGGTTTCCAAACCAATGACAATTGTATAGGGCTGTATCTTAATTGCATTTACTAAAAAGAAATCGTCAAGAAATCTAGTGCCAGAGCATGCCTAAATTGTTCAGAGAAAATATAATCTATTCTAAATAAACAGTATTTCATACAGGTATACCAAACCCTTGGTTTTTTTTTTTTTTTATAACTTTTATCAGAGTTTTAATGTTCCTGAAACATTATAGGTAAATAATGATACTGCACAGCTAATAAGAAGAGGTTACTTCATGTTTGACAAATATATATATAAAACTTACAGCTGTTGTAAGGAGGTCATCATTCCAAGCTGGTAAAGTTCCATTGAAATTGTTTGAGCTAAAACTTCTGTAACATTATAGAAAGTTTTACGATTAATATAAGTTCTAATAAATGGATTTGGAAAAGGGTTAACAAAAAGAAATCATAAATAAAGGGAAAAGATTAAACCCACTATCTTTCAACTAAAGTATTTTATGACAAACATTTGAGCAGGGCAATCATAACATAAGAAGTCAACCAATGTAATATGAATAAATACAATATAAACCAAAAGAAACAAGTTCTCGCAGTTTCATTCAATAGTTCAGGGACTTCAGGCCCTTAAAATGTTGTCGGGAGATGAATCAGAATGGAGCTATACGTGCATTGCAAAATGCAGGGATATATATTCCACACCTAAGCAGAAGATCAGTAAGGACCATGACTGGAGATGCTGTGTGCACCCCAACTTTGGACCGCTTGCACTCTTTCAAGAGTGATGCTTGAAGCTGCCTTAGGCCACACTTTGTGGACCCATAGCTACAAGTTGAAGGATATAAAATAATGAAAATCGTTCTGAGTCACCAACAACTTGGAATAGCACAAACTTCCATGAATCATTGAATAATGATTGGCAAAAACCACATGACATACCTCTGCTCACTAGAGAATAAACTAAATCCCTATAGTACTAAAAATTGTGGCCCCCCTTATCCTGGTTCTTCATCACACGCATGGCTTCTCGAGTGCAGAGTAGAGAACCAACCATGTTTGTTGAGACAATCTACCATGAAACAAAGTGGTACTTCGCAAATCAGTTGCTACTTTGAGTGCAATGTGTATACTATTTTGATGTATTGGTAGTACCCTATTATCTATTGAATGAATCTCAACCACAAGAGAGCCCGATTAATCACAAATCTAAAACCAAAATCAATCCAAAAAGACTTATTATTTCCTTTCGCATCAGCCTGCTAAATTAATTGAATATAGAATTACAAAAAGACCTATTTATAATAAAAAAAATTGCAAAAAGACTTAACAATTTTTACTAACCCATATGAAATGATTTAGGGAACATTAGTACTCTATCTATGGCTGGTTGAAATTTTGAATTGTAAAAATACTCAGCTACTAAAGCAAAGTTTAAAATCACACACCAAAATTGAACCCTAAATCAGTAAATCACACACCAAAATTGAACCCTAATTTCCATAGTCAATCAATAAAAACAAAGATTGAGGCACAGAGCAATGCACAATATTCAATCACTACGATTGCGTTATGTATGATCAAGATACGAACTTAATTTTCACAAAAAAAAGGTACCATCGGAATATTCCTTCCTCCAATCAGAGATTCCTCACATTCTGGAGATTCATCTTCGCACATAGAGAAAATGCGATCTACTTCGAGAGCGAGCGCGAGAGAGAAAAAGAGCAATCTACAAATTTTAGAGCGAAAACTCACGCTGGTGTGCCCACCATTTTTTCCAGGGTTATATGTTGACTTATTTTGAAGGTTCTCCGTAAGCCTAGTAATAGTCACCTGCATGTTACATTTAGTGTTTATTTGGACAAATTTTAATAAACCCTCAAAAAACAAGGGTCGAAATAGGTCCACTTTTTTATATGGAGTTCACTAGGGATCTTCATCTCCATCATCCTATGCTATCCAAAATCATATTTCTTTATCACTTCCTTAACTAACATGTCCTTATATTATTACTTTCTCCAATGTTACGTGTACATCCAATTCTACGCCATATATATTATAATGCATATTTCATATGGGATTAGATCAATAAAGGAAAATAACAATGCATACATATGTCAATTAGCTACAAATCATCTCTATGAATAATCCAAATCCATTAGAAGAAAATTGTAAATATTAGGTATAGCAGTTCACTAGCAAGCTTTAATAATAATGATATAATTACAACGCCAATGAAGGACCAAGCAAACAACATGGGAATTGCAAAGTGGATCAGTTTTAATAATTCTAATATATACACAACCTTCTACTGCTAAACAAACTTAGATTTCCCAAATACGAACTTAGCTAAGCATGGTTTACAATTCTCAAATTGTTATCACAGAGTCTGATGTAGGACACAATTTACTGTTTAATTATTGTAATTTATTATTTTTGGTATTTTTATGTAAAAACGTTATTTTAGGTTTAGGTGATTTAATTCCTTGTTTTTAGGTGCATTTAATGCTTTTTAGGTTAAATTTGATTCTAGATATGGTAAGATATCAATTAGGAGTTATTTTAGAATATATTTTCTTGTCTGTCAAGTTTTATGGAGCCCTTAAATAGGCCCTTAAGTCTGTAAACGTTTTTCATAGAATATTATTGAATAAAAATCAAAAAAAGGTGAGGCTTTGCTCTTCTTTTGGTTCTTCAAGAACTGTGAACTTATCAAGGATTCTTCCTTGTGGCGTTCAAACTTTATATCTTTGGTTTGTGATTCTTTATAATCATTGGGTCAAGGTCAACTTATATCTTTGGTTCGCGTTTCAATTATAAACGTTGGGTTAGGGTTTCTATCAAAAATCTGAATTTTAGCTTTCTTGGGTAAGTATTCCAATATTTTTGTTGGGTCTCAAAGCGTATCGATTGAGGTTCGCATCATTTGGTGTTAAATATTCCAATATTTTGGTTGGGTCTTAAAGCGTGTCGATTGAGGTTCGCATCATTTGGTATCAGAGCACAGGTTCTAAAATCAGTTTTCTATCCCTTTTATCTTTTGTTTCCTGTTATCATCCAAAAAAAAAAGTGAAAAAAAAAAAAAAAACTTGAAAAAAAAGAGAGATGGTAATTATTGAGAACATTGTGGAAGATTCAATTGAGGTCAAATATGAGGATGAGTCCACAACTTACAATCCTTAAGTCTCAGTTGATTTGTTGAAGATGACTATACAATATGTTGATTTTCTTGGAGTAGAAAATTTTAATTTTATTATCAACCCTTTGTTGATTGATATTGCAAATAAATTGAAAGTAGATGAGAAGAAATTTTCTGCTACACTTTATGAAGGATTCAAATTTCACAACCGGATCAAGTCATTAAAGCATTCGAAGTATTTGTTTATTTGGAGCGGAAGATTTCAGATTTCAAAGATGAACTCGAGGACGAGTTTGTTTCAAGTGGAGGGGTCTGATGTAGGACACAATTTACTGTTTAATTATTGTAATTTATTATTTTTGGTATTTTTATGTAAAAACGTTATTTTAGGTTTAGGTGATTTAATTCCTTGTTTTTAGGTGCATTTAATGCTTTTTAGGTTAAATTTGATTCTAGATATGGTAAGGTATCAATTAGGAGTTATTTTAGAATATATTTTCTTGTCTGTCAAGTTTTATGGAGCCCTTAAATAGGCCCTTAAGTCTGTAAACGTTTTTCATAGAATATTATTGAATAAAAATCAAAAAAAGGTGAGGCTTTGCTCTTCTTTTGGTTCTTCAAGAACTGTGAACTTATCAAGGATTCTTCCTTGTGGCGTTCAAACTTTATACCTTTGGTTCGTGATTCTTTATAATCATTGGGTCAAGGTCAACTTATAGCTTTGGTTCGCGTTTCAATTATAAACGTTGGGTTAGGATTTCTATCAAAAATCTGAATTTTAGCTTTCTTGGGCAAGTATTCCAATATTTTTGTTGGGTCTCAAAGCGTGTCGATTGAGGTTCGCATCATTTGGTGTTAAATATTCCAATATTTTTGTTGGGTCTCAAAGTGTGTCGATTGAGGTTCGCATCAGAGTCCTAGTTGTTTTTCCCTCTTTCTAGCTTACATATGATTTTATTAGATACTCTAAATTCACAGTCCTAGTAACCCAGAAGAATCCTATTAGGAAGTTTCTCAAGTAAGGTTAATGGAATTTTGAGTAAGAAGATGGTTTACCTGCTCTATCTTCTCTCCTCTTTGTTCTACTTCTTTTTTATAATTCTTATGAAACTCTATATTTTATTTTAAAGATAAACATAAGTCATGCTTCCATGAAAGAATGAATCCATAACCTGGATGGCCTTTAGTAGTTTAAAGCTTAGACTAATAGTTAACTTTCAAATTTTCTTTAGTTTATAATCCATAATTCCTAGTCTGATCAAAGATAGGTAAGAAATCAACTTTTCATAAAACATTGCAAAGAATTTCCACCAGTTTTTTGTTTTTTTGTTTTTAATTCCTCTGAGTGTGATTGGTTTTTACCAAAATCTGATTCCTAAAATAAACTAGATATAATTTGTGTGGGCCTTTATATCATTCTCCTCCTTTCCTTCATGATTCCTTGCCGAACAAATCTGATTTGCTAGCTGCACCAAATCAACCCAGAACCCTTTTGTTTCTTTCATTTTTATTTTTTTTGGATTAAGAAAAACCAAGAGAAATCAGTCAGACGGATTTGTTACCCTATGCCAAAGCAATTGAGAGCCCTTCCATAGTTGGAATTTGAAATTTGACGGGTCAACCATCACAGAGATGGGGAATTTGGTATTCAAAGTTCAAGGTGGTCTGCATCTAATATTGACAAAATGTTTTGCATTGCATTGGCTTGTGGAATTAAAGTACTATAACTTTTTCCTTATCTTACCCTTTCTTAAAATAAAAGGTCCCATTTTCCTTATCTTACCCTTTTTTTTAATAAAAAGTTCAATTTAAAAAAAAATAATGAAACTATTCCACATCTAAAAGCATCAGTATTTGTGCACTCAAAACTAAGCAGCAATGATCTAGGGAAAAATAATTTGCAAACTTCAGCTGAATCATACCACTTAAATACTGGTGACACTTGACAGCCTAGAGTTATAAAGATATTAACATTGAGAAGTTTTCTTTTGGGGGGGGGGGGGGGGGGGGGATAGGTAAGAGAACTTTATTAATAGAAGAGAAGCACACAAACTATTCCTATGGTACACAGGACATGTACCAAAGGAAACAAGACATTAAGTAAAAAACACAAATCTAAAAATTTCCAAAAAAAGGGGATGTGACCGCTCATTGCCCTCATCCAATCAGACAGAGTAAGCAAGAAAAACCATTTCAGTTCAATGATGGAAAGTTCCTCCCCATTGAAAGTTCTAAGATTTTTTTTCTCGCAAAATAGTCCAAATGATGCATTGGGGAATTGCTCCCAAATAACTGCTGCCCAACACCTGCCACCCACCCCTCTATTCCAACAAGCTAGTAGATCCACGCGTGTGGGTCCCACATCATGCCAGTGAGACACCTGTCTCACCTAATACCTTCTCCACTCAAGAAACCTCAAAGAGGCTAAACACAAATGTCCACAAATTATATGCATAAGAGCAGCGAAGGAACAAGTGACCCACTGATTCCCAACTATTCTTGCACATGCAACATCTGTTGACAATGTAAATATTCCTCCTCAAATTAACCAAAGTGAGAATCTTTCCCCTAGCCTGGCCAAGTAAAAAGAGCCACTTTAGAAGGAACTTTCACCCTCCAAATACTTTTCCAAAGGGAAGGCATGACTTCCTCCGGTAGTTAGGACTCTATAATAAGATTTTAACTTCGAAAGATCCATTCTTTGCAAGCTTCCACACCATTTTATCAACCCCATTCCGATCAATATTAGTGGAATACAATAAAGCAAAGAAAGATTGTAAACTCTCCAACTTCCAATCCTGGATAGAATGAGTAAAATGAATATCCCAATGAATAAACCCATTCTGTCCACCCAAAACATCAGCTAAAATTGCATCCTTCCTTTGAGCAATCCTATACAACATGTGGAAAGACGCTTGGAGAGGAACTTCGCTGCACCACATGTCATCCCAAAAATGAATAAGGGAGCCACTTACCACCTCAAACCGTACACTGAGAAGCTTTTATTTTTATTTTTTGAGAAGATTTAAGGAGACATCCTTTTAGAGGAAATTTGGCAATTAGCATTATTTTAACAACTATTTAATTTGTTGTCAAGTTTGCAAACTAGTATCTTAAGGCTTTGAAACTCGAGTTCAGTGAAGGAACTTGAGTCTCTAATCCTTGAGTTCAAAGTTGTGGATGAAAAAATCTACGTGGTACTCGAGTTTTGTTGAAGAAAGATTTAGGTTTGTGTGTGCTAGGTTTGTTCCTGTCGTGGGTCTCTTTCACTCTACACACTCAATGGAACTCAAGTCTCTACACGTGGATTACTTATCTACATCAGCTTGGAACTCGAGTCTCAAAGGCTCGAGTTTCTTCACTGAACTCGAGTCTCAAAGGCTCGAGATACTAGTTTGCTAAAATGTTTCGAAAATATGCCAACTAACGAAATAGTTGCTAAAATAATGATTAAATGGAAAATTTGATCTATCCTTGAAAGGTAGAAATGAGAATGAAAAAGTTGACTAAAATGAATGATCAAAGTCCTATTTATAAACATATATGCACTAGTTCAGAACAAGTACGGAGCCAATAGACACTCAATTTTGAAAAGAAAAATGCACCATAAACATAAATAAATAAATAAATAAAAATGACGGAACCAACTTGTTGCAGGTGGACAGCCTGTATGGGAAGAGGGAAAGGGGGGGGGGGGTCACAATTCTTTAGGACTGGCCAATGATTTGGCAGGTTCTTTAGTATTTAACGATTTATTTATTGGCTTGGGTAAAATAATTAAATAAACAATCAACTCAAAATGCAGTGGCGGCCCCAGGAATTTTTCTCAGGGTGTTCTTAAAAAAATTTTCCATGAATTTTTTTTTTGGGTTTGTGGTTTTCTTATCAAATATTTGTCCACATTTCTAGCAAAAGAATAAACAATAAACTATAAGTTTATTTGAAATATTAATGAAATTATTAATTATTGTTGTTTAGTTGTTTCATCAATTTTTTGTCTTTTATAAACTATAATTTGTTATATTGTTGTTTCATTAATTATAAAATTATTAATTGTTATTTACCCTAGAGTAACATAATTTAATTTGTTTGTCTTTTATAATGTATTGGTTAATTAAATTATTAATTATTGTGTATTAGTTACTTCCTCCAATTAATTATTAGTTAATTAAATGATTGTTTATTAATTATTAGTTGCACTATTGCACTAGCAAACAGCCACACCCCATTCACTCCAATTCAACAGGCCCCAATGCCCCATGACCCCAATTACAAGACTAGAGTCAATCAAATAAAGCCAATTAATTGTATTTCACCAAAAGAAACCAACACCAACACAGACAATTAATTTATCTCACCACACCAACATCAACACCAACGGATAACTCCAAAAACAGTGCAAATATAAATAAAAATTTATAAAGTATACTAACCAAAAGGCAAAAGCAGACAAATGACAATCACAGTTCGCAATTCAAAGTCTTAAAAGAGAGTGAGAGAGAGAGTTTGAGACAGAGAGAGTCCCATTTTTTCACTTTCATTCTTCCCTCTTCACTCTTTAGATAAAGAGCAGAGAGACTGAGACAGAGTCACAGAGATGAAATACCTAAGGGGCAGCGTTGTCGGGTACAGTGGCGAGGTGAGGAAATGAGGAAGACCGATCGGGCACAGTGGCGAGGCGAGGCGAGGCGAGGAACTGAGGAAGACCGATCGGGCAGGCAGGGCAGCACATCGAGATGTAGCTTCCGTTTGAATGGGAGATCGAGTTTGAGCCGGCCCGATCTGGCGATCTCCTACTCCGTCGTCCGTTCCGTTGGTTGTTGCGTCTGTGAAATGTGAAGTGTTTGGCCTAATTTGATTTCAGTATATTAGGTTAGGTTTTTTTTTTTTTTTTTTGGAGAATCCGTGGGTTACTAGGTTTGCTACCATATGTTGGGCTTGCCATCCGTTGATTTTTTTCGGGAATCTGTGGGCCTGCCGCTTGCTTTGTTACACTTTTCTTTTTTTCTTTTTTTCTTTTTTTTCAGATTTTAGTTCAATTTTTTTTTTGGCTTTTTTTTTTGCTAAACAAATAATTTTTTTTTAGGGTGTTCCTACCTTTGATGGGTGTTACTAATTTTTTTTTAAGGGTAAATAAATAATTTATTTTTAATTATTATATATAAAAAAAAAAAATCCAGTTCAGGGTGTTCCCAAGAACACCCTGAAATGTAGGTGGCACCGCCACTGACTCAAACAATATTTCAAAGGTAAATTATTACCTTTGCAGCTAACCATAAAATCACAGATGAAACCCACTGGTAAAATCATCTGAATGGGATTCCTGATAATTTGCATTGAAAGTTGAATTTTTAAAAGTTAACACTTATCTCAATAGCCTAAGGCCCTAAGCTGTTAAATAACAGAATATGTAATCTGTTAAATTTTAGTTTAAGAAGAAATATGTTATAACTAATAACCTGTCTAGAATGAAGATAAATCCCGGAAAACGGGATGATATTGCCACAAACAGACCTAGTGAATTTATTAATTTATATATTTTTTATTAACATAGCAACATGTTGTCATTACAAGGACTTGGCCTTGCAAGGTGATATCCGGTATGTATAACTTAGTCAACCATGGCTCATTGAATCATTTTCCTATTTTGAATCATCTCATTTCGTTAAGTGAAGGACTGCCCATTTGGAAGCAACCAAATAGTGAATACTATAACTTAAGTTTACTGAAGATATGGAGCAAAAACTGTCATAACTTCCTTGTAAACAGGCTTATTAAAATCCACTGCCTGCACAGAATGGAAAAAAGACCATGTAAGTAAACCAACAAGACCAAAATACCAATTCTAGCCGTTTTTGAACCAGTAAAGAAAAGTAAAAAGATACTGTCTACCCACAAGTTCAACTATTTGTTCTGGAGATATCCAAGACCACTCGCCAAACTAAGCTTTCTCAGTCCCATCACCCAACAGATTGATTTCTTCATCCTTCCCAGTGAATTTAAGAAGAAACCTGAAAGGGTTTGCAAGTTTGACGAAGTTATAAAATCTGAATTGAGAAATCTGAATGACTCAATTAATTATTGTTTGTGTACAAAGGTATATATACCTGTACTGAAAGATAATAAACAGAACTAACAAAAACTAATTAACTAACTTTCCCTCCAGAAAATGAACTGACAGCTGTAATCCACTATCTATAAACTAACTCCTAAACTACAAGTAGTTTTACAACAAAATACTAAACGGCCTGTAGCTCTGTAACTTGTTTCTTCTTCTTATCCTCTGTTTCTGCATTAGTTGTTATATTTGATGGCTTGGATTATTATTGTGCACCACGTCGCTTGGGATAATTGCCCATTGAATTCCCAACCCGGCTTAGATATCCAAGTTCAACTTGGAATTAATGTTTTGGACCTCACGTGCTTAATGTATATTGACTGGTTTGGAATAGTAGCAAAGTAGATAGACTTTTGTCTTTACTTGAATTAGTATTTTGCACGTGAAGGAATACAATTCTATTGATTGGAGGACTTGTGTCTTCACCGACTTAACATCCTATATATGCAGTGTGTTGCAGCAATTGAAGAGAGAGAGAGAGAGAGAGAGAGAGAGAGAGAGAGAGAGAGAGAGAGAGAGAGAGAGAGAGAGAGATGAGAGTGTGTGTGAGAAAAAGGGCCTCTCTTCGTTTGGTTGTTTGATATTTGTGTTGATAATTGTGAGTTGCAATTTGAAATGGTGAGAGGTTTGTTACCGCTTGGTTTTGGTTTTGGGGTTTGTGATTTGCTCTCTCTTGGTACGTTGCAACTTTGGGATTTGTTTTGTGGCTCTCTCTTTGGTTTGTGCGTAATTCGCATTTGGTATTTGGTATTCGTATTTGGTATTTGTGAACTTTTGGTTCTTTGTTTTGTATTTGTGAGAGAGTTATTTGGGTGTATTTGGGATTTGGGTTTGTGAGAATGTCTCTACACTAATTTGTAATATCCCAAATTTGTAAATTTGTTCGTCGTCGCCCGTAGATGTAGGCTATTGCCGAACCACGTAAATCTTGGTGTTTTGTGTCTATCTTATTTTGGATTAATTTTCTTTGTTCCAATTATTTGTTTGGAGATTTTTCTCAAGCCTAAAATATTTCCACAATTAATTTTGGTAATTTGAGCTTTCACTATTTTACAACAGTAGTAGCAGTAGCTTCTGCAGTGACTTTCCTCTTAGCTTTCTCCTGTTTAGATGAGACTTCCTTAGATTCATCTCTATTGCTTTCACAGAAGTTAAATACAAATTTACACTCACAGGCATGTACATATATGGAGACAAATTTAATTCTGAAATTACTTGCGCATCCAAATTACTATATTCTACGTGCCCCCAGCCAAAAAAATCTGTAATTTTGTACCCTAGATTAGGTTATGTTAGGTTGAATACATCCAATGGTTACAAGTTGATATTTCAGTTGTCTTGGGTTTGATAAACTAATCCTCAGCTTGGTTAATTCCCTAAACTGAATTTGACCTAGTCTAGACTCAGTTGCAGCCTTTCACCATATATACCACATCTAACTATGTATGGCTGTATCATATGCTCACCACTTCTGTGCTTGACCCTTCCACTCTGATCCCCACTGATGCTTAAGCTTTTCCCTGACTTCAGGTGGGAAGTCATATGTCAACCAATAAGGTTGAAACCCAACTCAAGCTTTAACTTATTGCTAACAATGGAATTGATTAAAATAACAAGCATGAGTTGATAGACAACCGTGGAGCATTAGTCCTAAAATTACTGACAGAATCTTTTTTTTTTTTTTTTTTTTTTTTTTTTTTTTTTTTTTTTTTTTTTTTTTTAACTTAGGCTACATTGCTGTTTTTAGCCCACGTACAAAAAAGAAAAAGAAAAGGAGGACATGGCACTTCTGCCTCCTCACAAAAATAAGAACCCTAATAAACCTAGATGCCATGGCACTTCTGCCCCCCATAAAAAACACACAGAGAGCAGAGTGGATATTAAACATTGGCATACCTTCAAAAACCAAGTATTACAGTCTCTCTCTCTCTCTGCGAATTAAGAAAAGTGGAAACTGCAGAATGGTAGATCATCAAGTCAATTCTGATTTCAAGTCTGAAAGTTAATGGCACTTCTCGGGTAAATACAAACCAGTAATAAATCTTGGTTCTAAAATAAGGTAAAACCTCTATTTAAGTATAAGGATATATCTGCAATATTTTTAGCTTCTGACTTTGGTTTTGTGTAACTCATGTGTCAAGCTCAAGGTAGGGTAAGATTTATCAATTCTGTGGTCAGCGGCAAGTATGCTGACTTTGACAAAACAATGACGCCAAGTTTGGTTGGCCATCATCTGTAAAAGTTATGGATCTACATAATCTTAAAGAAATGAATGAAGAAAACATGGGAAAACTAGCTACTTGATGGACGTGTGATGGCCAAGAACCCTAGTTCATGTTCAACTCATCTCTCCTATATTTTCCTTTTTTCTTTCTGTGCGCTTTTAGGTGTATTCCGACCCCAAATACAAACAAAAATGTGACATTTTAGCCACTTTTCAGAATTCTTGACCTAAGTCACCAAACCAGTCATTATACACAGCTTGGTAAGATTAACGTGGGACAGAGGTGGTGATACTAAATCTAATGCATGAGTTTCTGGAAAGCATTTGTTGTAGTGTTTAGGAAGACCTAGGATTAGGGTTTTAAAGTGGAAAAGGCTGGAAACAAAGATTGGATTAAGGTTTACTTACAAAGTAACATGATGGGTATGCTCTGAAGCTCAAATAGGTGATTTAATGAGATCAGATCCGATGTAGGGCTGCAAACAGAAAATCAGAACTCTACAAGATCTGATTTTATGGGCTTGGAGGCTAATAAAATGTGGGCGGTGCTAGGCTTTTAATTATAATCTATAAAGTTCAGGGTTCTAAGAGTGAGGAATCAAGGTCTGGATGCAACGTTTCAACTTTCAAGTTGCAGAAAACAAAGAGAAAAGCTTCTAGGAATCAAAGCTTCTAGGAAGAAGGGTTGCATCACATAAACTTAAGAGCATACTTACTACAATATTCTAACACAACTTGTTCTGTGCATTGAATAAATACTGTAACATCAATATATGTAGCTAGCCAGCTAAACATAACCCTATCAGGCTCCGGGCTTGACTATTAACTAATTCCAAATTATTTTTAGAACCCACAGATAAAGCCTAACAACATATGAAAACTCATCATAAGACTCAACCAACAAAAAGTTCTACCCCATACCCTGAAACCTGAAAATTACAAAACACCGAAGACTTCAAAAAAAATAAAAATAAAAATAACACTAATTTATACTAAACCAGCAACTTTCTAATGTAAAGAAACACCCAAAAAACGACTCAGCAATATCTAATGAAGCCTAGAGAAGTGTGTTCCTTAGGCCCTTAGACCATATTTTTGAAGAATAATTTTGATCTTTATATTGCTCTTTCAAAGATGTTGGATCAATCTCACACTCCACAGACACAGAAATACACAACTAAGCCTTAAGCCCTACTAATTGGAATTGGCTACATGAGTCCTCTTTTGCTGTTCAAGTTAGCTAGGGTGCACAAACACCTATGGGATAGATACCTTGCCAAGATATAGTGTCAAGTAGTAAAGATGCTAAACAGAAATATATCTCACTTTCCTTTTTAAGTTTTAATAAAAAAAAAACAATTAAGTTCTCTGTTTTTCAGCCAGAGGCAACCATGTCCTTTCACATGCTTGGTTGAGTATGCAAGAGGAGAAGATTTCAGTTTTCCCCTTTTGTGGTGTGTGTGTTGGGGTGGGGGGGGGGGGGTGGTAAGGTATTGAAGGTTCTGAATCGAAGGAGATCAGTCATGCAAAGCAGTTATAATACCATACAGTGGAGTTTTAAAAAAAGAAAAATTAAAGAAGGTTAACAAACTAGATACTTTCCAGACAATGAAGATCCGTTCAGGAATAGTTATGCCTTCCTTATTTTAATTGTCCTCCATCAAAGCTGATCAATTTCTTAAAATCTAAGCATAAAAGACATTCAATTCAGATCTCCAAAGGAAAGCATCAACAGCTTTATTAAGCAATTCTACTGTAGTCCACACTTTCCTCAAGCAAAGTCTATAAGCATCCCAAAAAAATGGTAATTTAAGGAAGAAAAGTCCAAATTTCATACCTCTGCAGTAACTTCTGCCGAACTAACTCCTGTCTCTTGTTTCTCAAAAAAAAAAAAAAAAAAAAAAAATCCTATCTGTTATCTTAATTCCCTGATGGCTGCACTTCTAGGATCTTCACCCTCATTGACACCACCCTATTAAATTAAAATGTACAAAATACCAATAATAATCTCATATAAAAGAATTATATCATGAATAGAAGGAAATACATTTAGTAAAAACTACTATAACTTTTAATTACTATAAGTTCTACTAGTTCAACAACCACAATCACAAATCACTAAAATCTTAATAGCTAAATCAATGATGCTTTCTCCCATCTCATATTCAATGGAAGACAGAATGAGAAGTTTTAGCTTTGGTGTCAGATCTCCAAAATTACTATAACTATCTACAGACAGGCTCACTTCCATCCAGAAAACAGTTATGTATCTCCAGTGACAAATGCCTTGAAGTGGTTGCTTAAATCAAGCAATGAAAATTGGAGATATAGTCTTAAGAGATTATCACAGTACATGTAACAGCCCCGAATTTCCAATAATTGTGCAATTCTAAAATTCTAATACTAACCTAGCACTGAGTTCAAGAAACCAAAAGAACAGCTACCACTGCAAAATCAATTAACAAGTTTATAATGAATTCTGAAAAACAAAAATGATTAAACAAATATATAATATGACAGAGTTTTGGAAATTTGCAGTTACAAAATGTAAAATAACAAACTAAATAGCATATGAAAAGCATTAGAAACTTCAAAAGTAGAATCCTAATAATCACGTCTGAAAGTTCTTTCTCAAGCATAAAATTCTATATTACTTTTATCATTTGAACAGTTCTGAATGGAGACCTAAGAGCATAGCAGAAGCAAAACTGGGGTGAGGACCCATGCATGTGGATGAAATTTTAAATTTTTTGTCACATATCAAAAAATTACAAAAGCAGGTATGGCCCTTATATAAATGCAATTCCACAAAATTGAATGAATAGTAATTACACCTTAAAAAACGGTTACAAATTGATATTTCAGTTGTCCTGGGTTTGATAGACTAATCCTCAACTTGGTTAATTCCCTAAACTAAATCTGACCTAATCTAGACTCAGTTGCAGCCCTTCACCATATATACCACATCTAACAATGTATGGCTATATCATATGCTCACCACTTCAGTGCTTGACCCTTCCAGTCTGATCCCCACTAATGTTTAAGCTTTTCCCTTTCAGGTGGGAAGTCATATGTCAACCAATAAGGTACCTGCATGTGAAAGTGAAACATACTGGAACGGAATTGTAAGATTAAAATGTGATCCAAAGTCACTGATTTTATAAAGTGCATAACGCATATCTGTCAAAGCTTTAACTTATTGCTAACAATGGAATTGTTAGATTAAAATATCATGCATGAGTTGATAGACAACCGTGGAGCATTAGTATTAAAAATACTGACAGACTCTTTTTTTCCTTAGGCTAGATCTTTTTCTTTTTTTACTAATAATAAATAAAAAAAAGTATCCCACGAAAAAGAAGAAAAAAAAAAAGGAGGACAATGAGAATTAAAGGGAAACCTCACAAAAAAAAGAACCCCAATAAACCTTAGATGCCATGGCACTTCTGCCCCTCATAAAATTATACACAGAGCAGAGTGGATAGTTTTGCAGAACTTGTGGAACTTCTGAATTCTGATAGATTTTGCTCCTTGAGGCTGACTGGATACTCGAAGACATCATTCTCAGTAGCGATAGTTTTGTTTATTTATTACTTTTCACAGTAAACGTGCCACCTTAACTTTGGCTAGAGATGCAAAAGAGGAAGAAGAGGCCATTGTTTAGTTAAACAAAATGCTCCTCTTTTCTCTTGCCATCGTACAACATGATTTTTCATATCTGCTAAAAAAACAAAAAAGTAAACGTTCTTAAGGTCATTTTTTGGAATTTTCAAATGTGTAAAGTTACCATTTTGCCCTTGGTTGAAACATGATGAAACAAAAGGAATGAAGGGCTGCAAAATAGGGTGCTTATTATGCTTGTTTCTAGTGGACGCCTATTAGGGCCCACTCAACTTTGCTAGAGTGGGCTTGTCTCCGCTCAATCCTTGCTTGAGCAAAACAAATGGAGTGTCAAAAATAAACTTTATGTCTCCAATCAACATTTAAAGAATGTCGATTAATTGCACATACAAAGGCTTTGCTTAAGCGAGCCACTACAAAATTCAATTTTTATTTAAAAGTTCTCTTCATCTTTTTATTTTTCAAAATAAGATTACTTACACATGTTACACATGTATATACTAATATACAAGCAGTTGAGGCAATACTATTTCCAAAACCCTATGGGTAAATAATAGTATGACTAAATTGCAAATTGCATTCTTAAAGTGTGGGATAATTTTAATTTTTTCCCTCATTTTTAAATTTTAGTTTACTTCCCCAATTGTTAGATAAAGTTTGTTAAAAAAAAACTCTTCTATATACAATGTTGATGTGTCCATTAAGGACCACTTAAGCGTGTTACATGTGTGTTACATGTGCAATTTGCCTAATGAAATCATGTCAGTCAATTTAATTATTCCATGTAAGTAAAAAATCTAAAACCAAAATAAAAATAAATTTTAAATCTAATAAAATAAAAATATTTGTTTTTGCTGAATAAATAAAATAAATATTTATTTGTCATTTCAGTTCTTTTAAATTTCAAATTTTGTCAATTCAGTACTTCATTACCTTTTTGTTAAGTGTTGCCATTTACTAAATCAAAACAACACCGTTTTTTGGATGATTTTATTTTTAATTTCTTAATTTAATTTTCCTGAAAAACATCAATTACCAAAAAAAAAAAAAAAATCAAGGGGAACGAGATCGACGTACAACAACAACGCTATCTAGCTTCTCTGTCTCTGAGACAATCAAATCATCCTAATGGGCCAAGGAACTTCGGGCGGGCTTAACTGGCAAGGCTTACCGGGTGATCGAAAATCTGATGGATCCAACAAGAAGGAGAAGAAATTCGAGCCGGCGGCACCACCAGCTCGAGTGGGTCGCAAACATCGCAAATAGAAAAGGCCCAGATGCCGCTTCTCGACATTAAGCCAAAAAAAAAAAAAAAAAAAAGATGCCGCTTCTCGACTCCCAAGCGTTACTCCACACACAAAGTGCCGTCTTTGACTCCTAAGGCTCGTGCGTGTCAAAGACTATCTGTTAATGGAGGAAGAGTTTGTGAGCAACCAAGAAAGACTCAAACCAGAAGAGGAAAAAGCTGAGGAAGACAAATCTAAAATCGATGATCTTAGAGGCTCACCAATGAGTGTTGGAAATCTGGACGAACTCATAGATGAGAATCTCGTGATTGTTTCATCGTCAGTGGGACTGGAATACTATGTGGGGATTTTGTCTTTTGTGGATAAGGATCAGCTGGAGCTTGGCTGTGCGATATTAATGCATAACAAGGTGCTTTCTGCTGTGGGGTTGTTGCAAGATGAGGTTGATCCTATGATGTACGTGATGAAAGTTGAGAAAGCTCCCTTGGTATCGTATGCTTGAGAAAGCTCCATTAACACATCCACGTTACTGTATTGATATATTATTTTATTATATTATTTATATTATTTTAATATATTATTATTAAAATAAAGTCATGTTGAGTATTTTATAAAGTTAAACTTGTAAAATAAATAAATAAAAGTATATTTTAAAGTATTAAAAGCTAAAATTTTTAGTTCTTTATCTGTGTGGAAAAGTTCAGAACATCTCTCAAATGGGTATGATGGTATTTTCATTGTTGCTAGATTGTTAACTGTGTGGAAAAGTTCAGAACATCTCTCAAATGGGTATGATGGTATTTTCTTTGTTGCTAGATTGTTAACTTTAACTGAGTATGGAGAAAAGAATTGAAAGGGTACATCTAATAGTTCTTCAGTCATTAAATTTTAGAAAAATTCAAAACTATTTCAATTACTTCATTGTCGGTGGGTAACATATATAAGGAAGCCCATCAAGGAATTCGTAGCATATATGATATAACCAAATCTTCATTTTTTATTTTCTTTCCGACGCAATTTGGTTATAGTGATAGATTAAACATGGAAACAAGACCTGCCTTGAGTGCAACTGTTCTTAATTAACCAAGTCATATATTCTGATTGGAGTGTTTCTTTCATTGATATTATGAAAAATTGCAAATCAAGCTACAGTAGTGGTGTCACGCCCCGAATCTAACTATAAAGATAGGCAAGTGACAATGACCGCATAACGTAATCACTCTACAAGTGTGTAAGGCCTTCTTAGCAACTAAAATTTATTCTCAAAATTACATCAAATAAATCCAAAATACCTCAACAATTTCTTTATAAATAAATCTCTAATAATTGTAAGGGACAAAATCCAAACCTCATGTACATAATGCCAATTGGCCAATAAATATAAGACTATTACAAAGCCATCTAACCCCAAAATCACTAAGCTTCTATTATGCTCACAACATAACAGCAAATCTCCCAAAACTTGCTATTCTTCACAATCTGAAACTAGAGGGGAAAAAGGGAGGTGAGTTGACAACTCAATAAGTAATCAAAATCCTAATAAGTTCTATCAAGCAAAAGATTTGTAAAATAATAAGTTGTACATAGATTGAATATTTTAATCTTACAAATATATCATAGATGGATTAGAAAATAATTAGTTTTCCATATATCAAAAGCTGTAATTTACAATATGTTCCAAAAACA
This sequence comes from Castanea sativa, assembly GCF_040712315.1. Lineage (NCBI taxonomy): Eukaryota > Viridiplantae > Streptophyta > Magnoliopsida > Fagales > Fagaceae > Castanea > Castanea sativa. The sequence goes on from NC_134023.1 coordinate 38,158,364, forward strand.
CATAAGCAATTTCAAGGACTCAAAACAATTCAAATACTCAAACATAATTCATATTCTTAACAATCTTTATGACTATAGTTACGCTATATACCCGTGACTGGGCATAAGATTTAGATGAAATTAGTTCCGTGCTAATATATATCCCCCATTAGCTGGGTCTAGAAACACGATAGGCTTGTGATGCCCTAGATAGAACTAGTTTCAATACCAATGAATAACCCCCATTGGCTGGGTATTAGAGTACCAATGAATTATCCCTATTAGCTAGGTATCAAAGTCAAAACATAGTCAGATTGTTCAAAATCATATATATCGAATCATAGTTCAAACAAGAATATATCTCATTCAAATACATACATACATATATATATATATATATATATATATATATATATATATATATAAAAAAATATATATTCAGTAATCAAATATATTTATGACAATTCTTTATTCTTTACTTTAATCAATCAAAATAAAATTGTAAGACAATAATTAGTAGCTAAAATAAAGTAGTATAAGCAAAATCAAACCAATTAGGAGAAAGCTTACTTACTTCAATCCAATGCCAATTCAAAATCCTTGCAGTTTCCCAAGACTAATCCAATGTAAACCCTTTAGCAAACCAAGTAAAGAATTTACTTCAAAGAAGTTTGTTACTTAGATCCTTGGACCTCAAATCTCAATGCCATCCAACACCACGGAACAAAGCAAAGATGCTTTACACGTGAAAAGACTAAATCCTTAGAAATCTTCAAATAATTGGTATTGACTTTATCTTTTATTTATCAATAAGGAACCTTACATGACAAGTCAGAAATGCTCATGATGGCCAGCAAGCATCTAGTTGCGTTGCCTTTAATAAGAATCATGGAATAAAAGTAATGTGCTTTTAGTGGTGAAATTTTGCTTAACTGGACATATACAGGTTGGCTAAGCAAAATCCTTAAGGTGGCTAGGGTTCACATAATGCAACTAGGGTACAAATATTGCTAATTCCAATATCAGAATTACTAAGTTACCCCTAAAAATAAATATCCTTTTTATTTTATTTTATTTTTTTCTGGAACCGGGTATCACAAGTGGTCACGTAGTTTCTTTGTTAGGTTCTTAAATTCTTTAACTGGGGTACAGCTAAGCTAATAGTTCCTTTTCCTTAAAGTAAAAATATATAAATAATAGTTTGGAATTTTTTTTTATTGGTCAAATAAAAGTTTGGAATTACTTTCAAATGGATATGACACACCAATATTGTCTTTGTTGCTATGTTATATTCTTTAACAGAGTATGAAGAAAAAGAATTTAAAGGGTAGATCTAAACTTTAAAAAAGTTTGTAACAATTTCAATCAGTTAATAATCAGTGAGTAGCATATACAAGAAACCCCGTCAAGAACTCGTAGCATATATGATATAACCAAATCTTCATTTTATTGTCTTTCGGTCACAATTTGGTTATATTGAGATATCAAACATGGAGACAAAGCCTGCCTTGAGTGCCGCTGTTCTTGAAGCTCTTAACGAAAGCAATTATTTGGATTGGAGTGTTCAGTTGAAGACGCATTTGATGGCCCAAGATCTTTGGGAGATTGTCGAATCAAGGAGCGACCCTCCTGCACCGGAAATTGAAGCTGCTTTTAAGGCTTGGAGCAAGACTAATGCCATGGCCTTACATGTGATCCAGATGTCATGCCAGCCAAACAGTTTTTCTGATATTAGGGAGATTAGCTCAGCCAGAATTGCTTGGGATACCTTGGCAGAAAAGTACAAACCTAAAAGTCCTGACCCAAGTAGCAGGTAATTTAGATCATTCAAATATTCAACACCCTTAAAAGTCAAGTCTCTCTCTCTCTCTCTCTCTCTCTCTCTCATGATTTTAAAAAAAAGGGTCTCTTTACTTTAGACAGTATTGCTCCAGTTCCTCTGAGAAAAGACGAGCTTCTTGACTCAAGTAAGTCAGGTACCTGTCTCTATCTTTCTTTTTCTGTACGCGTATATGTTTGTGTAAAATAGGCTACCAAGACTACGACAAACTTGCAAAAAAGAAAAGAAAAAATCAGCTTGATGAAAGCATTTGTAATTATAAGTTATTACAAATGCTTTCATCAAGATATCTCAATTCATGTGACTTACAATAAAAAAGTATGTTCAAGTGGGTATTTAGCGAATCTGATGTTCTGAAAGCATCTATCAATTATGTTGTTCTAAAGCTAGATTGTGCCTCCTCAACCTTAAAACTTTGTCTTAATTCCCTTTGAGAGTATAGCAGGTGGCAACAAAAACTTCTTTTGTCAGATAAGCATTTAAAAAAACGTATTTATCATACATTTGTTGACCCCCATTTATCATTCCTCTCTATTTTTTGTTCTTTTTGTTGATAACATTTCTTTATATTCTATGGGTTTTCAATCCTCAAACAGGGGGAAAAAAATAGAACGTTATTAGGTCATTGATATTCTCTATTGAATCATTGAGATTCTGTAGACTTCCCATTTACCATGGTCTTTCACTAGAACTTCTTTCTAGCTAGTGATGATAATGACAATACTTTTATGAATAAAGATGTTGGTGATGAAGGAGCTAGAATAGGAAAGTTCTTCCAAACTTAATTAACATGTTCTTCTTCTTTGAGTAAAGAAAAAAAACAAGGGGGGCAACAACTTGTTTTTCACTTTGCAAAGGTCACGTGAGTTACATGTGATATGCTTTTTTCATTCAAGTTAACAACCCTGAAAGCTCGGAATTGTGTTAAAAACACAAAAGCTTGTTTAGACCCCAAATTAAAAGATTACGATTAGATTGCATTTACTCTAACTTATCTAAGTGCGGAAACAAGAGTAAGTGAAGCGCAAATAATCGATACTACGCTAGTGCATAAACATGAACAACAAACAATAAAGGTAAAGTACAAGAGTAAGGGAAGAAGGATGTAAACAGAAGATAACACGCCGATGTGTTATCGAAGAGGAAACTAAAGAACTCGGCGAAAAATCTCTCCGCTACCCTCCAAACGGTAATCGATCTACTAGAGAATAAAGTTGGAGTACACGAATAACAAAAGACTCTCCAAGCCTAGTCTACCCAATGTACTTGAGCTCTCCAAGCTCTTGCTACCAACGAACTTCACGGAGTCATGCCTTCTCTAACTTTCCAGATCCCGCAATACGCCCGATTGTATCTACCAAGTCTCACTGGCTTCTTTTGGCAAATCCCCAAAGCTTCTTAATCTCCAAAACACTCTCTACACTCTGAAAAGGTGTGGATTGTGTTTGGGTACAAATCTTCTTTCAAGGTATGACAATGGGAGAGGGAAGGAGAAGAGGCTTGGATGATTTCTCACTAAGGATTTGTAGCTCTCTCTCTAAAAGATGGGTGTGTGTGTTATTGAAAACCTATCTAAAGTTTTTCTCTCTGAATGGCCTCTTCATACTTTTGTGGGTAATGAGGGTATATATAGTATGGGTGAAGAGTAAGAAAGTCACACTTAAAAATCCTCTAGGCAGCGAGTTTCGCGGGTGTCTCGCGGGAAGGCCTTACTCACGAGACACTAGCGAAATCCTCCAAACTGGCACTACACTTTAACTTCTAGCATGTGCTTTTTATGTGGCTCTTTCACGGGTTAGCTACTAACGAGACAGTCGCGAAAACCACTGATCTTTAATTAAGCTTGAATCCTCACCAACTTAATATTAAACCCAATACAATAAAATCCCACAAAATACAATGAACAAATTAAAGCAAATACAACACATTTTTGTCATGGAATAAAGCTAACATAAAACATAGTTGTAAATCATAACTTTACAATCTCCCCATTTAGCTATTCCGTGACAAAAACACTCTATAACAAACTCTAGACGTAAACGTGAGTTTAGGAACAATGGCAAAACTCACTCACACCTAAATCTAGAAGCTGTGAAGCACTTGGAACATATATACCTGTAACCTAAAAAACTTGCACAAAACACATTAGACCCTCAACGTAAAGCAAGTAATAAAAGGACAAGCATAATGTAACAAGTAAAATGTGATTAAATAAACATGATGTGAAACATATGAGCAACTTGATCATACACAAAAAAAGTCATATGGAAATGACTACAATGATCATATAGCAAAGCAAATGATCATCCGAACATGCAATCATTAAAGCACAAAGACATAAGGATATATGCATGTCCAACACACAACCAATGCAAAACACCAAAGTATTTGTATTAAGGATACAAGATCCAACAAAGGCACAAGAACACACAACCAATGCAAAATACAAAAGTATTTGCATTAAGGATATAAGATCCAACAAGGGCACAAGTGCGTTCCAACACATAAACACGATGTAATGAGAGTAACAAAGTATAGATACTAGATGTAACTTAAAGCATCATAAAGTAATGAGAAAATAAACATAAAGTAAAGCAAAGACAAAACAAGGTTTTCTCAAAAAGTTGTGTTCTCCCCCTTGGTATATGCATCTCCCTTATAGCTTTCTTCCCTTACGAATGTGCACAAGGTAGAATTTCTCATTCTAAGAATGTGCACATGAGTCATATAGAAATGACGAAACACACCTGTATACTCTCCGGTATACAATCTTCCCCTTTTTGTCACGAATAGACAAAAGAAACAAGAGGAATGAGGGAAAGAAAAGAAGATATGAGCAAGGGTATGATGCATGAAGGGTGCAAGATGAATGAGAAAATGAAGTTCAAACAAAAGATAAAACATCATAAAGACACAATGCTACAAAGCATAAAGTAAACATGACATGTTAAGGATGTGGAACAAGATATAGACCATGCATGACATAGTCATAAGAACATGTTATATGTGCTAAAAGGTCTAAAAAAACTTAACTTGCGTGAGTGAATGCAAAACATGTCAAGTGTTAGAGTGTGTGTAGCAAAGGTGCATCTAGTGTGCATCTAGTATGCATGTGAGATGCATGACCAATGCATGAATAAGCACTCACGAGGCAAAGTGTATAAAATACACCACCAATGATCAAAACATGATAAACATGAATAATTATGGTGATCCCCAAAGTTTGGTACTCATCGGAGTAAAAACAACAAGAAAATGTCATTTGGGCACTTTATCAAACACTTAGAGTGCACACACTACACATGTATGTTAAACAATGTAAGTACATATGAAAATCTTGTCTAAATATATGTTACTTTTGCCACAAGGGGCCAACATCCAAAGCAAATCATCATTTGAAACAAAGCCCAATAAAAAATATTGACAAAAATTAAGTTTTCCAACTCCCATTTGAGAAAATCCCAACTATGTACATAAAACCCCCAAAAACATAATCTAAGGATCAAAATCAATGAAAAGAGTTAAAGATTACCTTAGAAATGTTAATGGAATGAAAAACACTTGATTTTAGTTGGGTTTTGATGTAGAAGCATTAAAACAAGGGTTTGGGAAAGGATGGGAGACGATTAAGACAAATGACCCACGAAATGCCCTTTAAAAAGCTGATCTGGAAATTTTCGCTAGTTACATACTAGCGAGATACTAGCAAAATTTCGCTGGTGTCTCGCTAGTAAACTTTACTCGCGAAACAGTCACGAAACTCTCTATCCAAAGCTAGAAAATTTGAGAATTAGACTCTTTAACTCGTGACTGAGCTTACACTACGAAAACACCCTGAAAACATGTTTTTCACACAAAAACTTGAAAAATTTTGAAAAACATGAGTGATACAAATCACTTCCAAAAGCAAACAAAAAGAACAAAAATCTTTTTGGTTTGATCCACATAAGGTTGAGCACACACACATCATATCACATTTGAACATGTACAATCACACAAATGAAATAGACATTCATTGAACAAAGTCTTGTGTGTTATGTGTAAGTATCAAGTGTGAAATAGTTCTTAATTTAGAGTGAAGTTTTAATGATCAATTCAATCAAGTCATACACACCTAGTACTAAGTCAAGTGGGCTATCTTTATAGAAATGAACATATATGATTTCCCACAAGAAAATGATTATATAACTTTGAAACTTTTCATTTGGCTTCTTTACAAAATATAACATGTGATCAATTTTTGAACAAAGTACATTTCGTTTTGAGATTGATGCCTGAACTTTTGATATTTTAATTTTGTAAGCGAATAAGCCTTTGGCTTTTTAAGGCACCATATATTTCAATTCAAGTCACTTTCCCTTTTTCCTAGTCAAATACTAGTATGTGCAACGACTTTTGCAGCTCAATGTCTCTTTTTGAGAGTTGACATTTGATGATCTCTTTAAGCAAAAACATAAAAACGTGGGAAAAGATATAGGCACAAGTTTATGTATGTATCAAGACCAACAAGACAATTGACTAATCATTCATGACAAGCTTGGAGATTGATTTACAACAATCACACATAGATTTTAAGATTTGTCCCACAAAGATAAATGTGTATACAAAACAAGCTAAACTCGCAAATGCACTACGCCATTAGTACGAATGTACTAGGCCAAACTCACATGTGACATGTGTTCAAACATATACGATCAAACTTTTTCAATTTTTCACTTTTTATGTGGTTTTGGATTTTTACTCACACAAAACAAAAGTAATAAAATGAGATTAAATGCAAAAATAACAAAAACAATGCATATAAAGAGATGCATGATACACAAATGCATGACAATGAAGTATCTAATGCATGAAGGGTCCTACAAAGATTAAAAGAATTAGATCAATGACCAAAAGAGCAAAAGCTTAACCATATGAACCCTTCCTCATCTAAACGGAACGATTGTTTAGAATGAGTGTCTCATGAGAAGTGAGACGAGAGTTGGAAGAATGATAACTGGAGATGCACATAGACAAGGAGGTAAGAACATTAAAATCTTTTTTTAACAACTTACCATTTTTCCCTAAAACCGGTTTAGCTTGTAAAGCACAACTTCCAAGAAGCTTAAGTTTCTTTTTTCTTTTTATTCTTTTAAGAACTCGAAACTTAGAGCAAAGAGGTCTAAGATGACCAAAGGCACCACAATGGTGACAAACAATGGGTTTAGGTCCACTAGGCTTTTTAGGGAGGGATCTAGCAACATGGTTTTGTCATTTCTTTAACATGGAACATTGAGGTCTTATGTGACCGATCACACCACAATGGTGGCAAGTAGGGAAAAACTTAGATCCACTCAACTCCCTAGGATGAGATCTAATCGAAGGCTTAGGCTTAAGAGCCTTTCTCTCCACTTTTTGGTTTCTTTTATGTGGAGGAATGTACACCGATTTGTCCTTAGAGGTAGAACTCACAATAAGCACAAAATCGGGTACCACAACATGATTGCAACAAATGTTTTCATCATTTTTAACACTCGGTTTAGCAATCAAACACTTGGCATGCATCTTAAGAGATTCATTTTCACATTTTAGCTCATCAACTAGTTTGTTAGACAAAACAAGTTTAGCATCCAAGTCCATATTCAAACACTCAAACTTTTTTAGTTTTTCAAGAGAATGTTTAGCAAGTTTCTTATACTTTTCAACCAATTTATTGGATTCATTGAGCTTAGCAATCAAATCATCTTTTTCACAATAAAACTTTCTCAAATTCTTATAAAACTTCTTAGCTTCTTTCTTCAAGAGTTTGATGTTTGGAATATCAATTACAACCAAAGATTCATGTAGCATGGCATCACAATTTTGAGGATTAACATTCATAGAGGTATTTTCACAAACACATGGCATGTTACAATCAACAAGATCCATAAAAGCATACAAAACACTATCCATGGCAAAACACACGAAGGGGTCAAGGATCACACTTAGGTAATGAAACCAATACAAGTGTACCTGCTCTGATGCCAATTGAAAGCTCAGAATTGTGTTAAAAACACAAGAGCTTGTTTAGACCCCAAATTAAACGATTACAGCTAAGTTGCTTTTACTCTAACTTATCTAAGTGCGGAAACAAAAGTAAGTGAAGCGCAAACAACTGATACTATTCTAGTGCATAAACATGAACAACAAACAACAAAGGTAAAGTATAAGAGTAAGGGAAGAAAGATGCAAACACAAGATAACACGCCGATGTGTTATCGAAGAGGAAACCGAAGAACTCGGCGAAAAACCTTTCCGCCGCCCTCCAAGCGGTAATCGATCCACTAGAGAATAAAGTTGGAGTACACGAATAACAAAAGACCCTCCAAGCCTAGTCTACCCAATGTACTTGAGCCCTCCAAGCTCCTACTACCAACGGACTTCACGGAGTCATGTCTTCTCTAGCTTTTCGGATCCTGCAATACACCCAATTGCATCCACCAAGCCTTACCGGCTTCTTTTGGCAAATCTCCAAAGCTTCTTAATCTCCAAAAAACTCTCTACCCTCTGAAAATGTGTGGGCTGTGTTTGTGTACAAATCTCATCTCAAGATATGACAATGGGAGAGGGAAGGAGAAGATGCTAGGATGTTTTTCACTAAGGATTAGTAGCTCTCTCTCTAAAAGATGGGTGTGTGTGTTGTTGAAAACCTATCTAGGGTTTTTCTCTCTGAATGGTCTCTTCATACTTTTGTGGGTAATGAGGGTATATATAGTATGGGTGAAAGGTAAGAAAGTCATACTTAAAAATCTTCCAGCCAGAAAGTTTTGCGGGTGTCTCGCAGGAAGGTTTTACTTGCAAGACACTAGTGAAATCCTCCAAGTTGGCACGACGCTTCAGCTTCCAGCATGTGCTTCTCACGTGCCTCTTTCGCGGGTTAGCTACTAACGAGACAGTCGTGAAAACCACTGATCTTCAATTAAGCTTGAATCTCACAAACTTAATACTAAACCCAATACACTAAAATCCCACAAAATACAAGGAGCAAATTAAAGCAAATACAACACTTTTTTGTTATGGAATAAAGCCAACATAAAACATAGTTGTAAATCACAATTTTACAAACCTAATTGATGGCAAGGTGCAAAGTGAAACACAAGTTATAGTTTAGGGTGGTAACAATGCGTTTTGAAAGTTCAGGATAGTAAGTATTAATGAGATTATAGTTTAAAGTAATAAAGTATAATTAAAAAAAAAAAGATATTCTCTGTCTTCTTGGGTGCCCCTATTCCATGTGTTGGGTTCAAATTGACCCTGGTTAAATTAACCAATTACCCAAATTGAATAATTGGCCAAGTTACATGCAATGTCCAATTAAAAGGCACAACCACATTGCTAGTCTAGAGTAAATTATTATAGTGGAAACAAATTTGACATAGGCGATATGGTTATGATGAAGAAAACCTTCACAGAAAAAACACATACAGGTAAAATTTAGATCAATGCTCCCTAAAGAATCTAGTAACAAAGATTGAGTTTACAAGTATAAGGAATATTGCCCAATCTTGAAGTAACTACTTATAGTAGAACCTATTGACTTATTCAAGCCCAACTCCAACCTAGTTGGAGTACTCTTTTTACCAAACTTCTTCCATGTGCACGAATCTACCAATCCGGCTTGAACCTTACAGAAATCCTTGATTGATGCAATTAATTTTTGCGAAAGTTCTCCGCAGCAACATGCTCCAATATGAATGGTAGCAGCTCAGTACCAAAACTTAGGTGTACAAAGTCGCAACAACTTCTCAGTATACATGTGTTCTCTCTCTATGATAATGACTGTAAAACATGGCTTTTATACCTTTGGGAACCCTATTGCATGGATCCCTAAGACGGGCCAAGTCATTATAGGTTGAAACAAAAAATTATGTTTCATTTTCTTGTATCTTGATCGTTCGAGAGGTGTTGAGCCAAATATTGATATTAACTTGTAATTCTTGATTGGTTGACCTACTATCGAGGTGCAGTCAAGATACCAAATTCAAAAACTTCTTAAGCAATTAAATTTTTTTTTTTTTAATCAATTTTCTTGTGTCTCCAACAGGAATCTTCAATACACTTTTTGAGACTAAAAATTTAGACTCCAAATAGGAACTGGTTTTCCAACACATAAAAATAATGATCCTTACACCATGCACTTTTGCCATTGAATTTTAAAATCTCTTTTGACTATAGTTTTTTCAATGGTTGGATTGTAGAGCTTATAGCCTTTAATAATTAGATCATAACTTCTCACTCTTTGCTCTTCTATCAAATCGCAAGGTCTTAATTTCATAACTACTATACCTATCAACAATAGTTTAAACTTTTTAAATAATTTAAAAATCCTCTTAATTCTATTTTAGAAAGAAAAAAAAAATCATCTTTTGACTAAAATCATCAATGAAGAAAAGAAAATAGTTGTTTGTACAAAGCAATTATGGTTTCGGTCCACACACATTGTTATGAACAAGATACAGTGGCTTAGTTTCTTTTATAATAGCTTCTCTAAAAGCTATTCCTTGATTTCTTAACAATGATACATCTTCGTATATTTGGTCAGATGTTCAATGGAAGACAATTCCCTCACCATCTTATTTTTCCACCACAAATTGTAAGTCCAGCAAAATTTAAATGTCATCAGCACCTTGCCTATCACACTGTTTATGTAGTCCCTTGCCAACTACAATCCTTCAAGAGAATATCGTAGTCTTTTCTTAAAAGTTATCTGTTGAAACCTTAATTGGTGGTTTGCTATTTAGGTAATGGAAGTTGTAGTGGTTCTTTAGATAGGGTTGGGTTTAAGTTATATATGGTGTAACTCTAAACAATGTTACATCACCCAATAACTTGTTATTGAATTCATATTTTGAAAATCCCACATTTGGACTACATGTTCTATATGTTTTAATATGCATTCTAATTTTCATATCAATCGGATGTTATTTACTATTCGATTTGTAAAGTCATTTTTATGTATTAATTTAAACTACAAAAATTTAAATTTAAACAATTGATTTATTACACATCCGTTTGGCAAAAATTATTTTTGCCAACTTATTTTACTATTTAGCTTATTTTTACTACTATTCATGGATCTCATTGCACTTTTTGATACTATTCATGAGTCCTATTGTACTATTTCAGCTAACTTTTACCTTTTAGCTACAATACTTTTAGCAAAAAGTTTTCAGTTTCAGTAAAATAAGTGGATTCCAAACAGACCCTACATATTTATTAATATTTATCATCTTGAAGATTATATATATATATATATATATATATATATATATATATATATTGGATCCCAAAAAAATAATTTGGCTTTGACATGGCTTCTAGCTCTCTTTGTCTAATACTTAATCCATTAGTAGCATTACATTTATTAAACCTTTCACATTTACGTAGATTTAATTCCTAAACACTAAAGACCTGTTTGGATTTTTTTTTTTGGTCATCACTTATCACTCCTCACTCAATTTTCGTTGCTTATCACTCATCACTTAAAATGCCATAATTTCCTTTACCACACCCTCTTTGGCACCATCACTCAGTAATGTTTTCAAAAAAAAAAAAAAAAACTAAAAACACTGGGACCCACACACTAAACCAGTGTCAAATGACTTTTCTCTCTTTATTTTTCTCCTGCCTCTCCCCTTTGTTTTTCTTAGCTTTTCTCTTCGTTTTCCACTATTTTTCTCTGCTTTTCTCTTCATTCATGTTAACACATATTTCCCATATTCACTTATCCACAACAACTCAATAATTACAGAATACAAACCCACTTACAATTCACAAAGCTGAAACTCAAAAATACAAAGAAATTCCACAACCTGAACGTGGCGATGAAGAACCCACCTATAATTCATAGCAATGGAGAACCCAAGAAATCATGGCACTTGAAGTGGAATAAATAAGATTCACCTCCGATCCTGGCAATGGGGGGTCACCGCCATAGCCGCCGCTACAACCCACCACAACCACAATAGCAACATCAACATCAACAGCTATGACAACCTCGACGAACTCGAGAAGAAAAAAAAAAAGGAATGGTAACCTAGTGAAAAGGAAAGCAAAGAAGAAAAAAAGAAAAAAAAAAAAAAAACCCAGAAAAAACCCACACCCAAACCGGCAAGCAACCTACCAATTCAAGACCGAAATTCAAATCGTCCTTCAACACCAAACTCAGACGGATTCAAGCAACCCACCCCTTCAACCTTGTTTCTTGATTTTTATTTTTTATTTTTATTTTTATGGGTTTGAGATGAGAAAGGCGAAAAGGAAGGGAAAAAAAAAAGAATTGAGATGAGAAAGGCGAAGACGAAGGAAAAAAAAAAAAGTAAAAGAAAGAAAGAACGAATTGAGATGAGAATGGCGAAAAGGAAGAAAAAAAGAAAGAAAGAAAGACCGAATGGAAGAATAAAGAAAGAAGAAAGAAAAGAGGAGAAGAAAAAAAAAAAAAAAAGGAGAGTTAGTCAAAAGTTGCGGCTGGTGGGTCCCTTGGTGTATGTTTAATTACGAAAATGCTATTGAAAACAGAGTTTTGGAAACTGAAAACACCTAAAATGTGTTTTCAGTTTCCATAACTCATTACTCAAAAATTAGAGAATTGAGTTATGAGTTATGAGTGATAGAAACAAAAACTGGAAACAAAAACCAAACAAGCTTATCAGCCGTGGGACCCACATATTTTGAGTTATAAGCAATGAAAACACAAAATCCAAACAGCCCCTAATTCATCTTCAAAATTATTTTGTTAATAAGAATCATGTTTAATCACCTATAGATTTGTCTTCCCCCCAAGTTTCACCATACTTTCTTGTAGGGATGTTTTAGGCTCATATTGCACTTGTTTTGACATGGTATGGCTCTTGTCTGTACTAAATCCAATGTCCTCTAGGTATTTAATTAATATTGAAATTCAGAATCAACAGAAAATATCAAATGATAATTGGCATGTAGATGTCAGAATGGTTTCATTTCATTTCATTCTCTGGAAAAAAAATAAAAATAAAAGGAAGTTTAGCAGGAGAAAATGACAAGAAGGGAAAAATTAATGATGATGTTGAGATCTACACGGAGTTAAACAAAGCTTTGCAAAGTGGTGATTGGAATGCTGCAAAGGAGTTTCTTAATACCCATCCGCATGCAAAAAGTGCAAGAATCACAGATACGAACAAGACGGCTCTTCATGTTGCTGCTGAAGCTGGACATGAGCATATAGTGGAGGAGTTGGTGAACATAATGTCTGAAGAAAATTTGGAAATAAAAGATTTTGAAGGTTTCACAGCTCTAGCTCAAGCATCTTTTCGAGGAAGCTACCGAATGGTAGACTGCATGCTTGGAAAGAACAAGAACTTGATCAGCATGGGAAACGACGAGGGAAATATTCCACTTATTCTGGCCCTTTACAATGGGCAATTAGATTTGGCTCGTTATCTCTATTTGCTCACTCCACTGGAAATTCTAATGCCAGAAAATGGCACCATGGGGGCTGCAATTGTTTCCGAGGCTATATATAACAAAGCTTTGGGTAAGAATTAACTCTTCGTCTTAACTATCCATTGAGTGTTATTTTCTATTCGAAATTTTTGCTATATATGATTGATTAATTTCTTTGTCCATATGGTACAACACTATAGATATTGCTTTGGATTTAGTCAAGCTTTGTCCACGTTTGGCTATTGCTCAAGACAGAATTGGTTACTGTCCTTTGTACGCACTGGCTTGTATGCCTGATTATTTCCTAGGTGGGAATCAGCTCGTATTTTGGAAACGATGGATCTACTCCGGTTAGTACCACCCTTTTACTCTTGCTTTTCAATTATATAAATCGATGAATTAAGTGGAAAAAAAAAAAAACTATGAAAAAGGGGGCCTTGCGGGCCAAGCCCTTCTCCTCCGTATAGATCCAATCTATAGCCCAAAAGAAAAGAGAAGGCATGGTGTAAGGCTGTAGGCATTACAAGAGGCCCATTTGGCAAATGGATTTAATTTTATTAAGGATTTTTGAGTTAAGATGACGCAATAACGGTTTTTTGTTTATTTAGGGGAAAGGGGTTTTTGAAACTTGGAATATTTCTGAGTATCTTTTTCTCGAGTAATTATAGAGTTCTCATGGTGGACCACGTCATTTATGCATCATTCTACTGAAAGACTTCCACTTGTTTAAAATTGTTAAGTCAGTAATCAGTTTCTATTTAAAAAAAATTTCACCTCAGCAATTTTAAACAGGTGGAAGTCTTTTAGTAGAATGGTGGACTACGTCACTTTATCCACCATGGGGACCTTATTATTTCTCATTTTCCCCCTGTTTTATAATGGGATATCTTTTCATTCTTCATATCTTTTTCCACCTTTTTATATTGCGCTAATTACAGTAAGGGATGAGATATTTGAATTTTAAATGCCTTTATTAAAAACATAAAGAGGTGTGGAGCCCTATTAGATATGTTGTTAAACAGTCAAGTTCTTAAACATAGTCTTAAACATTATTCGAAATTTAAAAAATTAGATTTTACGTTAATAAATTGTTGATCCCTTCGATAGCATTGGAAGTGAATATAAGCATTTCAAAATATGAATTTAGACATGCTTATGGAAAAAGCATGCAAGAATAAGAAAAAAAAAATCCTAATTTAATTTTTTAGGAACGATATTAATTTATTTAAAAAATAATATGTAACATGAGTTTTTTTTTTTTGGGGGGGATAATTTGATAGTGGAAAGAGGGAATTTGAACCCTAGATATCTTGAAAACACCAAAATACTAATCAATTGAGCTAAAAGGCTTTTGGCATGTGAGTTATATTTTAAATTTGTTAGAATTCCTAGAAACTTGTCGTAGTTAAAGGAGTACAAGTGAAATGATGTCAATTTTCATTATCATAGTATTTGTATGCTTATGCGAAGTATTGGTTAATAATCCAAACTTATATGAAAACTAAAGAAGATATTTTAATAAAATATTTTTTTAAAATTAAATAGATAATATAATTCTAGTGATTAAGATATAATTTATCCAAATTTTTTATAAATTGTGTAAGTTTAGGTTTTATCAAATCCAAGAATTATAGTAGATTATAATTTATAATAAAATAGTGGAACTTCTTTAAGATTCTCGACAGTTTTGGTAATCCAATTTTTATTGGAATCGTATTTTAAATTTCTTGAAATTTAAGTAGACTTTGATTTATAACAAACTATCTTAATAATTTTAATATTTATAATGCGGTACATTGAGAAAGCACATCCTACAACAGATAATACTTAAGTCAAGTTGCATAGCACAAGCACAATGCCCAATTTTTATTATTAATATAAAAAATTATGACAAATTATAAATGATCAAAATAATTTAAAATAAATAATGATTTTTTTTTAGATATATAGAAATTTTTTATAATAGAATTTTAATAAGAAAAACATTTTTAAACATCTTACAACTTTGATTATAGAGTTTTTATAATTTTCTTGTGCTTAGAGGCTTAGAGCATTCACATACATTAATATATAGAGCTAAAATTTTTAGCTTTTAGCGCTCCAAACATTTAATTTTTCTATTTTAATACCACACTTAAACAATAAAACCTACATCTCATCTCTTATCACATCACCTATTAAAATAATATAAGCACTTATTAAAATAATAATCACACACCCACAAAAAGTCATAGCAATTCACGACCACCCACCACAATCATGGCAACCGCCACAACTCCTAGATACAAGCTCACCATCCAAAAAAAAAACCCAAAGCAAATCTTTCAAATAACCACAACTCTTTTTTTGTTGAAAAAAACACACAAACACAACTCAACAGCCACAAAACCCACCAACTCGCCATCCCACCAGGCAGCAGCTTGCCACCATCATTGCCACAAACGAAATCCACTAGATCAACCAAAACCAAAAAGCACCATATCAATAGAGCTTGGATTTGATCAAGAGAGAAAACCAGATAGCCACTGAAAGAAGAGAAAACTCACTCCAACCCACGAACCCATCACACCGCTAACCTGCCATAGCAATACTTATCCGATCCATGAACCCACAACACCACAAACCCACCTCTTAATCTTCATCGTTTGTCTCAGAGAGAGAGAGAGAGAGAGAGAGAGAGAGAAGCGGCGTGAGACAGAGAAGAGAAAATGTGAGCTTTTTTATTTTATTGAAGGAAGAGAGATAGTGTTAATAAAAAATGAGAGAGATTTTTATGCAAACTGGTTCTAGAAATTTTTATGCAATCCACTATATGGCAGTTAAAAAAACACCATCTACATGATTTATAGTCCATGACATTTATAATGAGTCATATGATTTACTAAAATAATACATGTGAATGACTTTTTTTAATTGTTGTGTATTGGGTTGTATAAAAATTCTTGCAATTGAGGTTGCATAAAAACCTTACTCATAAAATTTGGGTTTTATTTTTAGCAGTTTACTATATTGAATTGTTAAAAATATTCAGATTTAGCAACTTCGATAAAGCATGATTTTTGGTTCTATGAGTGCTAAATAGCTTTTTTGCTAAAATACAACCCTTAAAACATCCTATAATTAGAAAAATTAAGAGTACTTTTGTAAGAAATTATTTCTATAAGAGACTATTTTAATAATCGATAATGGCATGGATCTATTTTGAAATAGGAAATCTTAATTTAATGTTTTGGGAATGATATTAATTTATTTAAATTAATGTGTAATGTGAATTTTTTTATTTATTAATAATTCAATAGTTACAATGGAGAGAGGGAATTTGAACTCTAAATGTCTTGGAAACACTAAAAATACTAACAAATTAAATTTGTTAGAATTCTTAGAAAGTCGTTGCAGTTAAAGGAATACAACTGAAATGATGTCATTTTCTATATTATAGTATTTGTATGCTTATGCAAAGTACGGGCTAATCCAAACTTATATGAAAACAAAAGAAAATATTTTAAGTTAAAACGTTAAATATATAAGAGAATTATAGGGTTTAAAATATAATTTATCCAAATTATTTAAATAATAATTGTGTAAGTTTAGCTTTTATCAATTAAACTCTACTTATAGGGTTTATAATTTAAAATAAATAGTAAAACTTATTTAAAATTCTTGATAGTTCTTGTAATTTAATTTTTATTGGAATTTTATTTTAAATTTCTTGAAATTTAAGTAGAATTTAATTTATAAAAAAAACTATCTTAATAATTTTAATATTTATAGTATGGTTGGTTAAGAAAGCACGTCCTAATATAGATAATACTTAAGTCAAGTTGCATAGCACAAGCATAATGCCCAAGTATTTTATGACTAGTAACACTTACATTAAACCAAAATCATATTTCACAAGTATAATGTGTAATTACCAACTTAAATCAATGTAGAAAAAAATAAAAAAGAAGAAAGAAAGATGATTTCTACTCATATATAACATTATAATAATTTATTATTTTTATACATGAAGAAGAAAGCGACAGAAAATGTGAGTTAGTACATACAGAATATAAATGAGACTTATTATTAATTAACTTGTTTATATCTTAACCACATGATCATGTTACTTAAAAAGTTTTTTTTGGGGGGGAGGGGGGGTGGATTACTTAAAAAGTTGATTCTCAAAATAAAAAAATTAAAAAAAAATCACTTAGAAAGTTATATTAATATGATTGTTCGGAATTTGGTTATTTTTAGTACCTCATTTGCATAGTATTTATCAAAAGATATATATATATATATATATATTTTTTTAATAACTTTTATGTTAAATATGTCACAAGAGACTAAGGTTGAGTTTGACACCCACTTTTTACTAGCTTTTAGCTTAAACTTATTTACTGTTTGTGGGTCCCAAGTGAGTTCCACAAAAACCCAAGCTCATTCGTTTTGCATTTAGCGTTCCATATTACATGTATTCTCCTGCAAAGTTTTGGTCAAAAAGTCAGTTTAAATTAACTATTTGTGGGTCCCATTTTCTGATTTTTCCTCAAAATACTAAGTCCTTTTTTACTTACCGTGGGTCCTAGTGTCCCACTCTACTTTTATTTATTTATATTTTTATTTACAATACTTTTCAACAAAAAATCAATCAACTTATCTTATTTAACTTTTAGTTTTTATATACAGTACTTTTATTGAAAAACTAGATAAGCTATTTCAAAACGGACAATAAAAATTTTTTATTTAAAAAAAAAAAGCTAAAAGTTAGATTATTTACAAAAATGTTAAGAAAAAAAATAGGTCCTCTATATTTGCCCATATATGCATGGCTATGCTGAATGTAAATGGGGAGGAGGGAAGGAAGGAAGGAAAAAAGGGAGGAAGGGGTGAAGAATTAGACCATTATCTCGACAATAATGAGACAAGCTAGTATTTGCAGTGAACTAAGGGTTAAATTTGTTCTATACAAACTATATTACATAGTTTACACATACCTCAAAAAGCAATTGAAATTGTGACTTCACAACAATTTGCATGTAATAAACACCACTCCTAGGATAAAGCCAAATTGTAATAATATTTATGTTTCAAAATATCAATTTATCTTAGGATGTAGTGAAGTTTGATAATTTTGTGTGTGTGTTTTTTCCCCTTAAAGGTATCCATATTCAATCGGCTGGTCCCATCAATGAAATTCGTTTGAACATTCAAAAACCAGCGGGAAACCTAAGCAATGATAAAGAAATTATTGGATCAGGTATGTCACTATCCAAAGTTCTTTTTCTCAAGAATTGGGTTGTAAGAGCATTCATCTTGTATCTCTAAATTTTTCTCCAAAAAATTGAATTGGTCATGCAGGTATGCCTTCTGTTACTCCTGTAAACAATGAGTAATCTGATTTAGACTATTCAAAACCTTGTTCAAGAACAGAATTGGTCGGCTTAGCAAACCATTGTCTGCTATCTTGCTTCAATCCATAGAATGACTTGTTTAATATGCAAACTTTAACCTCCCCTTGCTGGGAATAGCAGTGACATAACCCAAAGGCAAATGCATATAGATCTCTTCATGAAGATCACCATGAAGGAATGCATTATTTACATCAAGCTGACTGATGTGCCAATCTCGAATTGCAGCCACTACCAAGAGTGTCCTAACAGTGACAAATTTGGCCACAAGGGAGAATGTCTCAAAGTAATAAAGCCCCTCTTGCTATGTACACCCTTTAGCAACCAGCGTAGCCCTATATCTTTTTCTATACTTTCATCAGCCTTGAGTTTAATTTTGTAAACCCATTTACAACTAATTGCTTGCTTGCCAGGAGTCAAAGAAGTGACTATCCAAGTATCATTAGTAGCCAAGACAGATAATTTAGCTTGCATAGCTTCTTGCCATTCAGGAAACTGAGGAGCTTGGTGATAGTATATGGGTTCAACATTGGTAAGTAAAGCAATACTGAATGCTTTTTGAGGATGGGTCAGTTTGGAGTAGGACAAGGACTTACAAATGGGATAAGCATGAGTAGGAAGATACAAAGGCAATCTTGAAGCCAAATGACAGTGATAATCTTGAAGATATGATGAAGGTTTATGAGGTCTGGTAGATTTCTTAGGTATAGGAGTATCAAGAGACTGATGTCTAGGTAAGACAGGATCTAAGTCTATAGGATCAGGTTGAAATTGTAAAAATTTTGCAAAATCAATTGGAAAAGGTTCTAAGATAGGATCGGGAAATGAAGAGACATAAGTATCAAGTATGGATGAAGAGTCTCTAAAAGGAAAAACATCCTCATGAAACTGAATATGAGAAACAAAGATAGACCTAGTAGCTAGATCTAAAACCTTGTAACCTTTAATGCTAGTAGGATGTCTAATAAATAGACAAGGTTGGGCTCTAGGATCAATCTTGGACCTGTGTTGTGAGAGTGTAAAAACAAAACACAAGGACCCAAAAGTTCTAAGGTGATCATATTCATAGGAAGGAGGATGATGAAACAAGTGCTCATAGGGGCTTTTATTATGCAATTAGGGACAAGGCAATCTGTTAATTAGATACGCAGCAGTTAACACACACTCACCCCAAAAAATGGATAGGTATTTGAGATTGAAATTTTAATGCTCTAACCACATGTAAAATATGTTGATGTTTCCTTTCAACCACTGAGTTTTGTTGAGATGTTGCTATACATGAAAACTAATGGTACATACCCTTAGATTTGAAAAATTTTAGTAACTTAAGATCAGGAGCGTTATCTGATCTAAAGCATTTGATTTTAGTATTAAACTAAGTGTTAACCATGGAAAATATGGTTAGCATCAGGAAAAGGTAACCGTTTTTGCTTTGCCAAAGGACATATGTACAAGTAAATTTCTCATTTTTATTAACAACAATTTGAGGAATACAATGAGATAATAGCAATTGCCTAGATATAGAGGGATGCCCCAATCTGGCATGCCATAGATGTAAATCTTGGCTTTTATGTTTTTACAAAAGAAAAGGAATTAAAACTTGTAGGTAAACTGCTGAAAGATTTTTCATACAAGAAACTTCTGAAATAATGGATGGAAATGTGAATGAAGGGTACGTAGTAAGAGTAGTGTCCTAGAGATATAGATTCTCCTTTGCTCTACCCAATCCAATTGTTTGCAATGGAAGTATGCCCTGGATAAAGCAAAGGGTATCCAAGAAGATTAAGCAACAAGAAACATTTCTTGTTAACTGACTCACAAAAATTAGATTAAAAGAGAAAGTAGGCACACAAAATACATTATGCAAGGAACGAGTAGATGTTAACTATACCATTCCTACATGTGTAACAATTGCCTTGTCACCATTTGGAAGATTAAAAGTAAGATTTACTACAGAAGTGATAGTAGTAAACTAGGAAATAGATTGAATCATGTGGTCTATAGCCCCTATATCTAAAATCCAATCTCGGGAAGAAATTAAAGAAGGGGCAATGAAATTGGATAAAAATACTAAATTTTCAAGAGATGATCAAACAAATTTCCTGCCATATGATCAAAAGTTGCAAAGTTTGAAGGCTGTAAATATGAACCTGAAGGCTGAGATTGTTTTATCACATTAGCAACTTGTGGTTTTGAGTTTTGAACCAATGTTGGTGATGCTTCAATGTCTTTGCTTGCAGTTCCCATTTCAGCAATCGAGAACTCAACATAGCCACATGTTTCATTAGCTCTTGACATTGTTATTGTTCTTGTGAAAGAATGAACCGAGGAGTTTCAAATGCAATTTTTTGTTTAGAACCATAGTAGCTGCAACAACTTGATGCATTTGACCTCCTCCCCTTCCTTTATTTCTATATCCAGAGGAAATCCATGAACCCTGTAGCACTTGTGAACAATGTGACCTTTTAAATCACAATAAGAAAAAATTGCACAATCCTTATTCTTGGAATTAAATCCATGACCATAAGAGCTTTCAGTTCAAGTAGCTAGCACAGCAGATTCAACTACAAAAGTATGCTTAAAACTACAAATTTTTGCTTTTTCTCTCGTTGAACTGGAAAGAAAACTTTGTTAATTGTAGGTATAGACTCAATTTATCAGAAATCAAAGAAAGTAGTGCAGCAAAGTGAATTATACGAGTCCAGAAGCCCAGATAGCTGAAGAGCTGATGCAGAGCTCAACGACAAGTAGTTTAAGCATAAAAACTACATGTAGTATAGTATTAGTTAGTGAACATGTGAGCTACACATGATTGACTTAATTGTACACCTCTGTTAGTTATTTAGGAAGTTTGTTAGATCAGTTAAGTTAGTTTTGGCTTTACTTAGTTGCTTAGTGTAGTATATAAACACTTGTAATTATCTGGTTCTACTCAGATCAATGAAATCATTTTCTCAGTAAATTTCATATTGTATCAGAACCTTCCTGCTCTATTTTCTCCCAAAATTTCTAGGGTTTGTTCTTGAGAGCTTTGAAGCTTCGTCAATGGCTGAAGCAACTAATACTTCATCTTCTTCCTCTGTGCAAGATCCTGCACTCGTAGAGGATATCTCAAATCCTCTATTTCTTCATCACGCTGAAAGTCCTAGAGCCATGCTTGTGTCTGAATCATTGATTGGTGAGAATTACCATGCTTGGATTTGTTCAATGAGGAAAGCATTGGTTTTCAAGAATAAGTTTGGCTTTGTCAATGGTAGTATTACTCTCTCTTCACCATTGATAAAGACTCCAGCAACAGTTGATGCTTGGATTCGCTGTGACAACATGGTAGGTTCTTGGTTGATGAAGGCTGTGTCACCTCAGATTCAAGTGAGTATCACCTACAAAGACACTGCTCTGGAAAGCTGGAATGATCTTAGAGATACACATTCTCAAGGGAATGGACCTAGGGTTGTCCAACTTCAAAAAGATATAGCTTCAATGTGTCAGGGTTAGTCTTCAATTACCAACTATTTTACTCAGTTGAAGCTATTTTGGGATCAACTTCAGAATTTTAGGCCTACTCCTACTTGTTCTTGTGGAAAGTGTACCTGTAATTTGCCTCAGAAGCTTGAAGATCTTCGTCTTCAAGAATCAGTCATGCAATTTCTGATAGGGCTCAACGAGTCATACTCTCAGAGCAAAGGACAGATCTTGTCAATGGAACCATTGCCAACCATTAACAAAGTCTACTCCTTGTTCATTCAAGAAGAGAGGCAAAGGAGTGTAGGGCTTGACAATTCTATTCACATAGAGTCTACTACTCCAGCAGTGAAGGGTTCTAATGTCAATTCCAATTTTCCAGGATTCTTTGGTAATTTTGGTGTTTATGGAGGAAAGAATTCCAAAGGCAGAGACAGACCTATCTGCACTCACTATGGGAAGCTGGGACATGTCATGGAAAAATGCTTCAAGCTACATGGTTTTCCTCTAGGCTTCAAACCTAAAGGCAAGAACTTTATGGTAAATCATGTCAATGTTCAAAAGGCTTGTGCAGACAATGGTCCTACATTTGCTACTTTCCCTTTCACTTAAGAGCAATGTCAGCAATTTTTTACCATGTTAGGGACTTAAATGCAAGTTGTTCATCTCAACTTTGGTGGCAAGGAGACTTAGTTTAATATGGGCAAAAAGGAAGCACACATGGCCAACAATGTGATTAAGTCTAATCCAGTTGTTCCTTCTTCTTCTAGTACCACATATGCTCTCACCATGGCAGGTATGTTAAGTTCTACTTGTCCTGATTTGAGGCATTTTGTATTTTCTGCCCAAATTGTACACAGAATAGCTTTTGGTGGTAATACATGGGTCATTGACACTGGAGCAACAGATCATATAGTGTATTCTTTTCATCTATTAACTGATTTTACTGCTGTTAATTGTCTGGTTGAACTTCCTAATGGTGAGACTGCTTTAGTAACTCATATTGGCTCTATATGTCATTCTGAAAATCTGATCTTAACCAATGTACTTTGTGTTCCATCTTTTTCTTTCAACCTTTTATCAGTTAGCCAACTCACCAAGAAAATGCAATGCTGTCTCATTTTCTTATCTACTTTTTGTTTCATTCAGGACCTTAATTGCTAGAGGACGATTGGTGTGTGTGAAGTTCATGATGGGTTGTATCTCCTTCAACATAGCCCTTCTGATACTCATGCCATTCCAACTCAGTCCTAGGCTACTCCATCCTTCCAATTTGTTTTTAATTATGTTTTCCATTCCATTTTTAGTACAAATAAATCTCATGTAATCAATAATGTAAAACTTCTAGCTTCTGTCTGGCATTCCAGACTTGGGCATCCCTCTGATGCTAAGATTTATGTTTTGAAGAATGTACTTCCTGATCTCACTTCTATCTCTAATGAAATTTGTGAAATTTGCCCTTTAGCTAAGCATAAAAGGCTTCCTTTTCCTTTTCATAATCATGTATTTAAATTTCCTTTCGATTTGATACATTGTGACATTTGGGGTCCTTATGTGGTACCTACTGTTGTAGGTCACAAGTATTTCCTTACCATTGTTGATGATTGTACTAGATCAACTTGGGTTTATCTTATGAAATCTAAGTCTGAAACTAGATCTCTCTCACAATCCTTTTATACCATGATTAAAACTCAATTTGGTAAGTCTATTAAAGTCTTTTGGACAGACAATGGACTTGAGTTTCAAATGATTGACTTCTTTAAGTTTCATGGCATCATTCATCAATATAGTTGTGTTGCCACTTCACAACAAAATTCTGTTGTGGAGAGGAAATATCAACATATACTTTGTGTTGCTAGAGCTTTAAGACTTCAATCAAATGTTCATATTGCTTATTGGGGTGATTGTATCCTCACTGTTGTACATCTTATAAATAGACTCCTTTACCCTCTTTTGAATAACAAATCTCCTTTTGAGCTTCTTTACAATCAACTTCCAGATTATTCACATCTCAAGGTGTTTGGTTGTCTATGTTTTGCTTCTACTCTCTCTCACAATAGAGGCAAGTTTGACCCTAGGGATCTTAGGCATGTTTTCTTGGGGTATCCTTTTGGGGTTAAGGGAAATAAACTCTTGAATTTACAAACCAAGTCTTGTTTCATTTCTAAAGATGTTCTTTTTCATGAATTTGTGTTTCCCTTTAAGTCTCTTCCTGCTTGTGTTCCTTTATCTTAAACTGATCCCTTTTATCATGATTGTTTTCCTAATGCTCCATCTCTGCCTATCACTGATTCTATTCATCATTCTGCTCCTACCCTAGACCCCTAAGCTCATATTGCTCTACTATTCTTGAAGAACATTTTATTGATCTTCTTAAGGATTTGTCTATTTTTGTTCCTAATGACATTACTACTCCCATTCCTGATCTTTCTCCTTCTTCTTTGTCCATAAAACCTGTCCATGCTCCTCATTCCCTTCTAGCTAGTCCTATTCTTTGTGATCCTCTCCCTAGGAGGTCTACTAGAGTCTCTAAACCACCTGCTTATCTTCAAGCCCATAAGTGCAATGCTGTTTCCACAAAATGCCCTATTGCCAATTATATTTCTAGTCACAAACGCTCTCCTTCTTACTCTCATTTCTGCGATAGTATTTCCACCATTCAAGAGCCACAACTTTACCATTAAGCAGTTGGTGATCCTAATTGGGATGCTACCATGGCAGCTGAACTTCAGGCTTTAGAACTCAATAACACTTGGTCTCTTATTCCTTTGCCTCCCAATAAAAGGGTTGTTGGGTGTAAGTGGGTCTTCAATATCAAATACAAGTCTGATGGTAGTGTAGAGAGATACAAAGCAAGGTTGGTTGCCAAAGGTTATACTCAACAGGAGGGTTTGGATTATACTGAGACCTTCTCTTCTATTGCCAAGATGGTTACTATTAAGCTTTTCTTGCCTTTGGCTGCTGTGCAAGGCTAGACGCTTCACCAATTGGATGAAAATAATGCATTTCTTCATGGTGATTTGCATGAAGAAGTGTATATGTGTCTTCCTCCAGGCCTGCCCAGCAAGGGGGAGCTTGTGTGCAAATTGAATAAGTCCTTGTATGGTCTTAAACAAGCCTCAAGGCAATGGTATTCCAAGTTTTCAACCAGTCTACTGCAACATGGTTTTTTGCAGTCTAAGGTAGACTACTCTTTGTTCACCAAGCACTCAAGAGTTTCTTTCATGGCACTCTTGGTATATGTTGATTATATACTCATTGCCAGCAATGATCCTCAATCTGTAGCATACTTGAAGGTTGTCTTAGATAAGCATTTCAAATTGAAAGACCTAGGTAGTCTGAAATACTTTTTGGGTTTGGAAGTGGCTAGGTCTGAGAAAGGCATTTCATTATGCCAGAGAAAGTATGCCCTTGAAGTGATCAATGATGTGGGAATGCTTGGATGTAAGCCTGTTAAAACTCCCATGGAGGTCAATCTGAAATTAAGCAAAAATGAAGGCAGATTATTGGCTGATGTTGGTATGTACAAAAGATTGATAGGGAGGCTGCTATTTCTTACTATTTATAGGCCAGATATCACCTACTCAGTGCATAGGCTGAGCCAGTTTATGTCTAAGCCTAGAGAGCCTCACCTCAAGGCAGCCTATAGGGTAATTCAATATCTTCAAGCCACTTCAGGACAAGGCTTGTTGTTTTCAACTCAATCCTCCTTACACATCAAAGCCTTTGCAAATGCAGATTGTGCTGCATGCATTGATTCTAGGAGTTCCATCACAGGTTACTGTGAATTTCTTGGTGACTCTCTGATTTCTTGGAAGTCTAAGAAGCAAAATACAGTTTCAAGGTCCACGGTAGAAGCAGAGTACAGAGCAATGGTTGTTGCAGTGTGTGAAGTAACATGGATTTTGTATTTACTTAAGGATCTGAATGTTAAACACAATCAAGCTGCCTTATTGTTCAGTGATTCTCAAGCAGCAATCCATATAGGCACTAATCCAGTATTTCATGAGCGTACAAAGCATATTAAGATAGATTGTCACATTGTGAGGGATAAGGTGCAAGCAGGAGTTATAAAGTTAATGGATATTAGAACTCAATATCAATTAGCTGATTTGTTGACAAAAGCTTTGAATTGGAATCAATTTTCTGGTCTTCTTACCAAGATGGGCATCTCCAACATTCTTTCTCATGATGTCCATCCTGAGGGGGAGTATCAGAAATCAAAGAAACTAGTGCAGCATAGTGAATTACACGAGTCCAAAAGTCCAGATAGCTGCAGAGCTCAATGTCAAGTAGTTTAAGCATAAAAACTACATGTAGTATAGTATTAGTTAGTGAACATGTGAGCTACACGTGATTGACTTAACTTTACACCTCTATTAATTAGTTAGGAAGTTTGTTAGATCAGTTAAGTTAGTTTTGGCTTTACTTAGTTGCTTAGTGTAGTATATAAACACTTGTAATTATCTGGTTTTACTCAGATCAATGAAATCATTTTCTCAATAAATTTCATACAATTAAAAGAATCTGCCTTCTAATGCATGCCCATGAGAAATTGAAGAACATATTCTTCTTGAAAGATATCGTGTACCTTCAGCATAGCTCCACAAGGACAAGCAGGGAGGATTCAGTAATTGACTAATTCTTCTCACAAAAACTTCAGCTCTCCAACAGTTAGTGAACCTTGAGTGTGACAAGCTAAGGCTTTCTTCAATTCAAGAAGTCTTTGACCATTTCTCTGAATATATCGCACATTTTAGATCTTTACAAACTTCATGAGCTATATCACCATGTCATTACACTTTTAAGCTTGGAAAAGAGGAGAATCAGGATTCGATGGTTCTGGAATGGATCCATCAACAGAACCCAAATTGTTCTTGGCTGAGAGTGCCTTGGTCATTGAACTATATATGTTGGATAATTCTCTGTTGAAAGCAATTGTGAGACCAAAATGAGTCAAGGATTTTCTCCACCGTGAAGAAAATATGGACTAGAAGGTTGATAAGCAATCGGAGATGAAGAAGAAGATCCTTTTGGAGGAGGCTGAGAATTCTCACTTGTTGCCATCGAAATCTCTCAAGAACAAGAATTCAAGCTTTTACAAGGAAAAGATAAAAAGCAATGAACAAAGAAAAGAAAGAAAATTTTCACAAAAGAGTGCAGAAATGTGAAAAATGCTCTGATACCATATTGAGAATCATAATGTTTGGGAGAAAGTAAAATAGAGAGAGAAAATGTTGTAAACTGTGATATGTTAGAAGGATACAATCATAGAAATTTGTTCTTTAAATACATAATTAGAGAACTGGGAAATTAGGAACTAACAGCTAAGAGTTTGTAGACGTTGCCAACTAACTTCCACATTTTAATTTTAAGCTTATCTACATATTGTATAGCCTATACAAATAAAACTACTTGTCGCTTAAGCAAATAATAGCTTCAGTGGCTTGTCTTCATGCTTCTGCATCTGTGCTTGTATTCATGCTTGCACCATCTCTTAACACTATTTTAGAGAGAGACCAATGTGATGACTAACATTGACAATCAAATTTTGTGATTTTTTTTTTTTCAATTAGGATTACTACTCCATGTTTCCTTTCGAGGCTTTCATCATAGAAAACAGTGATGAAAGCATTTCACAACAATGTGAAATTATAGGATGGAAAATAATGAAATTTAAATTTTAGTATTTAATTTGAAATTAGGATTAAAATTTAGGGTTTTACATATATATATATATATACACACATATAATCATCTGTTCTGATATAGAGTAATAATTTTCAAATACACAATTGAGCAAGGTTTTAAATTGCAGGGCTATCTTCATCGAGCCAACTAGTTTCAAATCTCCGAACTCTTTTGGGTATTGTACTTTACAACTCAATTTATTATAATTCCTTAGGTACAATAAATTTGATTATATAATTAAATTTAAACATATAATTGTTTTGAATTATATATATTTAAAAATAATAACACTATTTGTGTTTTATTAGTTAATATAACTATGTGTTTAAATTTAATTGGAAATTCTATTGTACTAAACCTAAAAAATTATGTCTAAGTTTTGCACATTAATTTAACTAGCTTGTAACCTTATGCTTATACATGAATAAATTTTAAAATATGCAATTAGATGTATAGTATAATTCTTCCATAAATAAATATTGTCAATATTATATTTTGCTAACTCTTAAAAAAATCATTTTAAATTATCATTTGGTAAAAAGTAAAAATTTTAGTGCTTGTTTATTTTATATTAGAGGAAAAAAATTATGTTACATCTTAACTTATGTTATTGTGATGTAGTAAATTTATTTCATGCGTGCATTTTTCAAATAAAATATGAACAACTAATTTTTAGAACATAGTATACTTTGTCATTCAATTTTATATTTGAATAATAATAAGTTTTTGAAAGAAAATATAGGTTTTAAATATATTGGGAGTAATTTCAAATGGGATCTAAATAGAATGAGCTAGAAGTAGTTTTAGATGGACTTAAAATAGTTTTAAATTGTTGCAAGTATTACACATTCAAAATTTTTCTAATGAGATGGAATGACATTAAGCACAAATTAAGGCCCATTTAAAATATAGGGACACCTAGCATAAAATTACTCATCCATTGTACCACCAACATCTCAAGTTTGATATTATGTAGCTCTAACTCTAGTTATATAGTTGCAGTTTATTAGTATTACTATTTCATTCTATTTAGGTTAAACTACAAACTACACCTCTAAAGTTTGGGAGTGTTGAATTTTACACCCTAAAATTTTAAAATTTGAATTTTACCACCTAAAGTTCTATTCCGTTTGCATTAATAGCTTCTCCATCTATATTTTTCATTAAGTGTCACATAAAATTGCCACATGCATTCAATATATACAATAAAATGATGACACATCATTTTTGTAGCCTAAAAAAAATTAAAAATGACATGGAACAATAAAATTAATGTGGCATTTGATGGAAATATGGATGTGCGCAGCGGAAAAATCACAGATCTACTTCATTCATAAAAGTTAACACCTACTATAAAAGTTTCAGAATTTGAGAACAAGAGAGTGTACCTTGAAGCGATGAATTTCAAAACCGAAGATCAGAAGCGCTTGGGAACACTTTCAATCTTCACTCCAATTCCACTAATGCCCAAGATGTGTGGTCTCTCAATCAGTTTCAAAGGAAGAATGTCAAGGAGTGTCTAACACTACTTGCACCACTACACAATATTGTTCTTACAAAAATCTCTACAGAAAATTCTGTATGTTTCTCTCTTTGTGTCTAACTGATTATTCTAATTGGGCTGGCCTTTTGGGCCTTTCCAATTGGGTTTAAGTGTGTGGCTTGGAATGGGACCAAAAGGGACCAATAAGACACTGGCTCCAATGGGCTTTGGGCTTTTTTGTCAACTCTTGATAAGTCCAAAGTTACCATTAACTATATTTAATATCACTATATAAATATAGTTGCACTCTAGGCCTTATCAATAAATTATATCCCGAGACTTTATTGTACATGCAACCCCTTCGTAATATATTCGTAGTAACACAAAGTCATGAATGTAGACTGCCACTTTGTAAATTACTACATCTTATCATTGAGTACCCGGTTTAATCCTTTAAGTTATTCATCATATATTTATGAAATTCAATTTCATAAATATATACTCTAGTAACTATTTACTAAAATAGTTAGGCCTAACATTCTGAATAACAAACCCATTAAATTTATCTCAAGGGAATATTTTGTATCTCCTTTAAGAGATTATGAATTTCATTTTGAAAATATATGTTCCATCAACATTAAATATGATTGCCCAACATACTGAGGTTTTGACTGTAACTCTAAATCTCACTCCTGATATATCAAAGCAACTTACACCTCATGATCAAGTCCATTATTCTCTCAGGATTAAGAGTTCATGCAAATATAAGTAATGAGTTTATTATTCATTTGACAGTCGTTAGGAAAATAATAAATCTCACAGTGGTCCAGTTCAATATGTTTTAACTTTTAAAACATATCAACATATCAACTAGAAATCTCTATTTCCATGATCAAGAAAAATCATATTAGTTGATATGTTATA
The DNA here is from genome assembly GCF_040712315.1 of Castanea sativa. Classification (NCBI taxonomy): domain Eukaryota; kingdom Viridiplantae; phylum Streptophyta; class Magnoliopsida; order Fagales; family Fagaceae; genus Castanea; species Castanea sativa. The sequence continues at coordinate 38,188,575 of NC_134023.1, forward strand.
GTCTTCGCAGATGAAATACTCAATTTTCATCACCGACTACGAACTATATTTTGAGTTTACAAGGAACTTGTGATTTACATCTTCTGTGACTAAATCACATACAATGCATCTCATGGACTATATGATAATATTCTAATATTCATGTTACCATTATTTTTAGATAATAACAAAACAATTTTATTAAATACAACATTAAGTCATACATAATAAAATACATAGCATCATATAATAGGATTTAAAGGCACACATCCTAACAGTATTGTGGTGCCCAACCCTACTAACGTAGATAAGAGCGTGAATTCGGGCCCCAAATCTATTTGTTGGTGGGATTCCTCACAGTCCTATGGGTTAGCCTCAAGCAAAGCCTAAATAGCCTAGCTAAGAGCACTATGGTGGTTGCTAGCCCAAATACTTTCTCTGTCGTAGAGCTTGCCTCTTCTTCTCTCCCGTATCTTTCCCTTAGTTCTTTTGTCCTCCCTTATGGTGTTTTCTCTTAGTCCGCCCTTTCTTTCCACCTCTTCCTTTCCTTATATACTCTCTTTTGAGTAGGGTTCAAATCATTAACGTTTCACCAAATTTCATGTAATCACACTTTCACCCAGAATCCCAAGGGATTATCACGTCTTTTGAAAATTCTCTTGAAATTTGTTCCAGACGCCAAATAGTATTTGACAATGACTTCCTAAAAGCACTCCTAGTGTTCGTTGACTATCTAAACTTCTCTACTTCCTCATTAATCTCATATTGTCTGGACAGTTAGTATTGGGCCGAGATGCGACCGAACACTTAACGAGTTCACCGAGTATCGCTCTCCAGATCCTTATACACTTATTATTGGGCCAAGCCCATCTCGACAGGACTCGAGCCGGCCCAAATCCCCCCAGGTTATTTTTGGCTTACAGGTTTTAGGGTTAAGTTTGGTGGGTCAGTACTGATCACCTAGCCCAAGTCCCCTACAAGCATCATTTTATTGGATGAACTAAACATGTGTAGCAAGCTTATGTGACACTTAATGGAAAATATAAATGAAGGGCTATTGATGCAAATAGAACAGAACTTCAGGGGGGTAAAATCCAAAATTTGAAATTTCATGGTATAAAATTCAAACACCCTTAAACTTTAGGAATGTAGTCTGCAATTTACATTATTTATTTATTTGAAAATCTACATTTTATTTTGTTTGTTGTTTGATTTTTTTTGGTTTTTGGACTAGAATAGTTTGACCTTTGTTGTAGATTTTTTTTTATATGTTTACTTTATGACTTTGGTCTTTATATTATGTTTTAGAGTCAATATCATAAACTATGTTTTTGATCGTTATATTATAATTTAATAAAAAAATTTATTCTTGGTGGGGACCTTGGAAAAAAAATAAGAGTTCACTTTTAGAGACTAACAAATTTTCTTTTCAAATTATATTCTTAAAGTTAATTTCGTCCTCATATAAATTATCGCTTATGTTAACTATAATTACAATTTAAGTTTTTTAATTATATTTATAGGAAAAATCTATTTTGAAATTATCTTACTCAATTATAATTCCTATCAAATTCTTATATTTAAAAAAGAATTGTTTTTTTAAAGGAGTTTTCTAATTTTCTTGAAATAAATGAAAATTTTAAAACTAAAATTTCAATTTTCTATAGAATTATTATATTTTAAAAAGAAATAATTTGTATTAAAAGTGGTGTCACCTTTAATATAAAACTAACAAACTCCTCTTTTTTGCAATGAGTGAAAAATACATGCACCAAATTAAGAAAATTATTTGACACATGACTCAATATTAGACTTCAATTGAGATCCAATTTAGAATTTAATTAGATTTTCTCTCATATTTGGTTTTAATATAACTGATTTTTAATTGTTTGACTTCACATGATTTCTTCTGCGTGTTTGACAATTGGATTGAAATCCACCCTTTTTTTTTTTGAGAAAAAAATGATACCAACTAAGAACAGTATAACTAATTTTTATTGTTTTTAGTTTGGTTATTTTTTGTTTAAAAAAAAAAGGTTCAAAATGGGAACACACAGCTCCTAAAATAACTATTTAATTTTTTTTTTCCAAGTTACATTCCCTTCATAATCAAAACTCAAAAGTTAGAGTTTCAACTTTCATATTTCTACCTGAATCTAATTTTATATTCGAAAATTTCACGTTACATTCTCTCCAATTGGTTCTTTTAAATTTACATTTCCTCCCATGTCCATTTTGAAAATATTAACATCACATTGACTCCAATTGGTTCTTTATTACATTCCCTCCAATTTTTAAAGTTTTAATGTTTTCACTTGCTTATTCTCACCAAATGAAAATGAAGAATACAAGTGGATAGAGTTTACAAATGTTAGTCTTAAAGCTCACTTAAAAAATAATACTCCGAACTTATTAGGTAATTTGGTTACTTATTATAAGCACACATGCTTACTCACTTCTTAACACTATCAAACTAAGTCCATGGGATCAGAAATTCTTTTCTCTTTGCTAAGTAAATTAAGGGGACAAGTAAATGAGACTTAAATGGACTACTCTAATCTGTAAGGCAGCTTAGATAGTTACGAGCAATAGAAATTGTGATATTTTTGTTTTATAATTTAAGTTGACAATGTTTTGATTATTAACCAAGGTATCAAGCATCTATATGATATGAAGTTGGCCCACTTCCTATCCAATGAACTCCTGAGACGCATGAGGGACCAGTTATCAATTTCAAATATTCAACAAATAAGGGCTGGTCGCGTCGAAGATGCCATCCTCCGTGCAACAAAGGAAGGGATTTTTGAGATTGTTTTTGAAATGGTGAAAGCGAATCCACAACTTGTGTGGAGCCATGATGCAAGATCAAGAAACATTTTTTCGGTTGCTGTCGAATATCGTCGAGCCAACATCTTTAGCCTTATTCATGGTCTTAATATTGAAAACGGTTTGGCGGGTTTTCCAGATTTCACCAACAAAAATAACTTATTACATATGGCAGGGATGTCAGCAGCTTCTACATCACTTAATCAGATCCCAGGTGCAGCTTTGAAGATGCAAAGAGAACTACAGTGGTTTAAGGTTATCTCTCTCACTTTAAATTTCTTGGTTTTTTTTATTCTTATTTTTTTAACAAAGATGATAGTTGTTTTAAGATTATCTCTCTTCCTTCAATTAAAAAATTTAAATTTTCTCTCTAAGAGTTTGTGTTAGACCCCTTAAACAAATTGTTTAACCTAATTTATTAACCAAGTGATTACTTAGATTAATTTTCAGATCTAGGTTAAAACAAATAAATCATATCATACAAAGTTGTGGAAAAGTAAATAACACCACGATATGATTACTTAGGAAAACCAATGAAATTAACAAGTTTCAAGGTAAAAACTTGGGGAGGATTTGACCTAACTATTTTTAAGATAAACCAAATCCACTATAAGAGAATTGGAGTTTGTGCAAAAAATTTAACCCTAAATCTAATACCACCTAATGTAGTAACTTACTGACACGTCTACGTGCAAGTTTCGAATCCACGGACTCCTTCTCTTCTTGGATTAACAGCAACATAAGCACACCATTGTTTGTGACTTTAAGACTCCACTCAAAGATTTCAAATCACCATTAGTAGTTAATCTTTAATGCAACAACTAGTTCTACCAATCCTTGATTGTAGTTTAAGCTCTAGTAAAATCTTGTGTAGTTAGAAGGTACAGTATCTCTCAAATCTCACAAAGAATAACACACAAGTCTTTCAAAAGTCTCCAAAACGTAGTTAGGGTTTTCTTTTTTATATGTGTAGAAGTTTAAGTGAAACCCTAAACATTTTTGTTGAGATTGGACTAAAATAACCTTCTGCAGAAAACCCTATCTGCAATTTTTGATCGATCGGGTCTATTTCTCGATCGGTCGAGAATGACAAAAATTGAATTCTCTTTTCTGCAATCAGCTAGACTATGCAGTCTTGAAACACGCTTATTTAAGCACACTCTAAATACTTAGACTAGACTGGTTTTGCACTCGGTTTGCCAACACATTACAACTATGATTCTAAACATTTAATCTAAATCTTTAGAACCTAACAATCTTCCTCTTTGTCAATCCATGACAAAACAAATATACCAATGCAATGCCTAAATAAAAACTAGCTCAAATACAAGTTATTGTCCAAATACATATCTTACACAACTACTAACTATTAGTTGCTAGTATAATTAGCAGTTGTTGAAAGATTTAACCTGTAAATTCCTGAAACACTGAAAACAACTCATAAACGCATGTGTGGAAAATACAGTTAAACATTCTAAACAGAATTTAAACTTTGAAAACACCAAAACAAACAAGTAGATAGTGAACACATCAAAATGAATAACCTTCGAATAATCAACCATCATAATCTCATCACATCAATGTTTAAGTGAAACAAAGAAAATAACTAAAAACAGAAATACATCAAAACTAAATAAAGCAAAATACAATAAAAACAAAGTACTCCTAGCCAAAATACATAGTGAACTCCCACTATATACATAAATCTACTCCCCCTTTTTGTTTTGTATTGCCAAAGGCAATGTCAGTCCTCAAAGGGTGGAGGTGGTGGAAAAGAACTCCTATAATCCGAGAAGTCAGCTCTCAAGGATGCAACCTCATCAAGAGCTCATCAAGCAACTCTCCCTGAGCAGCCTGAGTCGTCATGATAGACTGCATCATAGCTCGAAGTGACAAAGGAGGAGCTCCTGAAGGATCAACATCCTCAGGACAACCAGCAGGATCCACAGCTGCAATAGGTTCCACATAAATCTCCTCAGCAGCAAGCATGGCACTAGAGGTAGTAGAAGCATCTCCTCTTGGTCTCTTAAACATTCCAGTGCTTGGCTCAGCCCTCTTCATCTATGCCTATCTTTATCTAAGATAGGTAGTTCCTATGGGGCCATAATATGTACTAACTCTAGGGAAGGGAACTCAAACATCTCTAAATATCTCAAAATCCTAAAAATAAACAAATGGAAGAAAAGCTTTTGACCTTCACTTTTACTACGATAGACATCAACAATAGTCTTAATAAACATAGAGGGAAAACACATAGAACCATCAATGATACGAGCATAAAGAAAAGCACAACGCTCTATGCGTACTGTATGAACATGAGAGATAGGATAGATGTTATGACAAGTGATCCGTAAGTATAAAGAGTTAAACTCAGTAAACTCACAAGAGTTGATTCTTGGTTCTGATCCCTAAGAAACAGGACAACCACAAAGAAGAGACATCATATCATCTACAGTAGGAAACTCAGTGTAAGGATAAACAGGTTTACGAACTATGGGTACTCCTAAAGCATCAGAAACAACTTGTTTACTTATAGTAAACTCTTGACCATGGATCCAAGTAGTTAAATAATGACCACCGGTGTCCTCAGAATAAATAGAAAGATTAGAGTAAGACTCTCTAATCAAGGCAGCAGGAGGAGTATCAGACAACTCACATTGAGAAACCCAGTTCCTAGCCACAAAAGTCCTACGAATGGAAGGATCTAACTCACTCAGAACTATCTCCCTTTCACCCCAAATTGACCTATATTTTTTCAAGGTCTCATAGGTTTCCTCATATTGTTTTGTCAAAAACCTAACACCTACAGCAGAACTAGATGAAGAGGAAGAACCAAGGGTCCTTTTGGCTCTAGTTTTAAATATCCCACTAGGTTTAGGAGCCATGTCTAAGTGTAAAAACCAAGGGCAGACTGCATAAGAAGGATTAGAGACAAGATAACATGCAAATTTAAAAATTATATGATGCATGACATTTAATCTTGCATGATGCATGATCTAATGTTCTTACACAATCCAAAATCATCAAAATTTGCAAAACTGACAAGGTAAATTTAAGAATTATAGAAAAATTCTCAATTTTGAAAAACCTAATTCTCAAAAATCCTTATATTGATCAATTGAACAACACAACATGTATAAAATAGGTTATAATTACTCAATTTATCAAAAACATTAGCCAATTTCAAACAATTTTGTCCAATTTCACAAAATCCCCAAATTCTCAAGAACTTAGAACCCTAATTTCGAAATTTCCAATAAAATTTAAATTTTTTGAAATTAAAGCATGTGAATCATGTTTAAATGATGCATGAAGAAAAACCAATGGTTTAGATTTGAAAAAAAACTAAATTTTCATAAAAAAATCCCAGATTTTCTAATGTGCGAAAAAATCAATGAAAAATGCATGAAAACATGTAATATGATGAAAAAGAAAGGGTATAAAGGTCTTACCCAATATAGATGAAGAAAATCTTGGAAGCTTTGACCACGAAAATGACAAAAAAAAAATTTTAGATGAGAGATCGAGAGAGGAATCGAAGAGATAGACAAAAAGATGTTTTGAAAAAGTCAGATATGATTCCTATATGTTTTAAAAACTCCGAATCCGATCAGTTGAGAGGAATCAGACAGGAATCGAAAACAACATAAAATAGGCTCGATCGGTCTAGAGGAATCGGGTAGGAATCGGGAAAACCCGAGACTTTTAAAAGAAAATCCAGTTTTTCTCCTTCACATTTCGATCGATCGAAGAATAAGCTCGATTGGTCGAGTTTCAAAGAACAAAAATTTAAAAAAATTCTGGAAAAACTTTTTTGGCAAAAACATTTGAAAACTAGTTTTTTTTTTAATTTTTATTTTATGTATGACATGTATGTTCATGACTTCAAATGATTTTCAAAATCAAAATTTTCAAAAGGTAATTCAACTTTATCAAACTCCTCACTCTTTTCTTTTCTCACACCCCAGAGATGCATTAAACACTTCAAGAAATTTAACTTTGGTAGGCCACAAAAACATCACAACACAATCATATGTACCAAATTTAACAAAGTTTTGCTTGTGGTGTGTTCAACTAGCAAGTGCATGAGATACTTACAAGGTGGTATGTAAACAGAAAATAAACACACTTTCTACATTATTCATCACATAAGTTTGAAAGTAACTATCACCTAAAGAGTTACATCATATAACTCCCACTTCTCCTAGAAACCACGTTTGCAACCATGAATTTTTTTTTATTGATTTTAATTTTTCTTTTTCTTTTGAAGCATATTATTCATTATTATTATTATTATTATTATTATTATTATTATTATTATTATTATTATTAATTTTTTTTTTTTTTTTTTGCTTCTTTTAACTAACGTACAATAACACCTTAAGAATTTTGCTGTACAAGTGCTACACCTTACCGAGCACGACTTTTATGATTTGCACACAAGTATTCATGATTGGCGAGTAAAGTGGTGAGATGGTTATTTATGCTTTTCTCCTATAATTTTTTTAGTCCTTACAATCACAAGAATGTGACCTCAAAATTGAGATCATGTGTTTAAAAACCATAAACAACTTACACAATATAAGCACAACATAGCACAAACTAGCAAAGTGTAGAAAAAAATAAGCTCATCAAAGCTAAACAAGGTACACAGTCATGAAATGTAAATTTCATTAGCCAACCTCAATTACACATTTTGAAGATGCATAATACAAAAACCTTTTTTTTTGTTATTTTACAATTTTCAAAATTTTTTTAAAATCTTAAAACAAAACAAACCTAGAATGTAATGCATGAATGTAATGCAAATGTAATCCTATAGAAAAACAGTTTTTGGCCATAAGAGATAGAAAGAATTAACACAAGAACCATGTCAGACTAACTTGCTGAGATTGAGTCTTTTGCATCCAAACCCTTTTAGATGCAACCTTGGAGTTGGAATTATTCCTTATGTTAGCTCCATCATTGGTATAAAGGTTAAGAACCTTCACCAACTCATAAATAAGTGCAACAGGATATTGTTCTTTTGACACATGCACTCTTTGTTTGGGAGATTGCTTTAAAGCTTGCAGCTTCAAGCAATTAGGTCTTGTATGCCCAGCTTTACCACAAAAGTGACAAAACCACTGTGATTTGTGGTTTTTCTTGTTTCCATATTGATTAGATTTTTTGGGCTTACACTTACTAAGATCTATTCTAGTTCTTCTAGAAACATGAGCTACTACCTTATGAACCTTAACATCAATAGAAGTTTGACGAACAAAAGAAGATGATGTAGCAGGAACAACTTAGGAGGATTCACAACAGTAGAAGATCCATTCTCAACAAACCCTAGACCAGTCTTATCAGAAACAGACTTTTGAACATGTAACATCTTATCTAGTTTAGAGGTAGAAGTTCTATCTATTTGTTCTCTAGCAATAGATAATTCTAATTCTAAACTCTTAACTTTTTCAAGTAAAGACATGTTCTCAATCTTAACAGAATTCAGGAGTTCATTAGCATCAAACAACTTCAGCAACAAATTTTTCTTTTCCAGTTCAAGAGTGTTTATCTTTTTCAAACCTAATTCCACACTCATAGCATCTTTAGTTGCTATCTTGCAAAGCTTGTTATAAGCTTCCAGCAAATCTGTATTTTCTGAGAATTTTCCATCAGAAAGGTTCTTATCAATACTCTCAATTTCACTTACTACAGCAGTAGCAGTTAAAGCCATAAAGTTTCCTTCTTGATCACTTTTAGAATCATGATTAGAAATTTCATCATCACTCAAAGTAACAGCCATAGCCTTACCTTTTGACCTCAAGAAGGTTGGACATTCAGATTTCATGTGACCATAACCCTGACAATCATAACACTGTTGTCCCAAAGAATTATTTGAAGATTGACCAACTCTTTCTTTAGATTTTTCAGTATTATTGTTCCTAGCAGTGTCATTCTTCTTAACATTCCTAGAATCAGTAGTGTTTCTATTTCTTTCCCTCCTATTATTGTTTCTTAGAAAGTTTCTAAAGTTCTTGGCAAGATAAGCAATCTCAGTAGATGATAGTTCATCATCAAATCCACAATCATCAACATCATCAACAGATTTTAAGGCCATAGATTTGGATTTATTAGTCTTAGGTAAATCAGATTCATATGATTGAAGAGATCCTACTAGTTCATCTACAGGGATAGAGTCAACATCTTTACTTTTAGTGATGGCAGTCACTTTGGGTCTAAAGATTTCAGTTAAAGATCTAAGAATTTTCCTAACAATTTTAAGTTGATCATAGACTTCGCCCAAATTAAAAGCAGAATTAACAATATCATTCAATTTTGCATAGAATTCATCAAAAGACTCATCTTCAAACATTCTAATACTTTCAAACCTAGATGTCAATTGTTGGAGTTTATTAATCTTTATTGCCTTAGTGCCTTCATCCACAGTTTGCAAGATGTTCCATGCAGTGTGAACAATCTCCACATTTGAGATTCTCTTAAATTCTTTCGTGGAAATAGCATTGAATATTGCATTCATAGCTTTACTATTAAAGCTTGCTACTCCCTTTTGGGCAGTAAACCATTTACTAATGGCAGTAGTTGGTCTATCCCAACTGTTCTCAACAGACAGCCATACTCTCTCATCAATTGATTTCAAGAAAACTTCCATCCTAACTTTCCAGTAAGCATAGTTATTTCTATCAGAGTGTGGGGGGATCACAAGAGAGTGATCGTGTTCCATGACAGTGGGGTTCAATGATCAACTCTAGGTAAAGATACCTAAAAACAAGAGCTAACCTGCTCTGATACCAATTGAGAGTTTGTTTAGACCCCTTAAACAGATTGTTTAACCTAATTTATTAACCAAGTGATTACTTAGATTAATTTTCAGATCTAGGTTAAAACAAATAAATCATATCATGCAAATTTGTGGAAAAATAAATAACACCACGATATGATTACCCAAGAAAACCAATGAAACTAACCCGTTTCAAGGTAAAAACCTGGGGAGGATTTAACCTAGCTATCCTCAAGATAAACCAAATCCACTATAAGAGAATTGAAGTTTTTACAAAAGATTTAACCCTAAGTCTAATGCTACCTTATGTAGTAACTTACTGACACGACCATGTGCAAGCTCCGAATCAACAGACACCTTCTCTTCTTGGATTAACAGCAACACAAGCACACCCTTGTTTGTGACTTTGAGACTCCACTTAAAGGTTTCAGATCACCATCAGTAGTTAATCTTTAATGCAACAACTAGTTCTACCAATCCTTGATTGTAGTTTAAGTTCCGGTAGAATCTTGTGTAGTTAGAAGGTACAAAACCTCTCAAATCTCACAAAGAATAACACATAAGTCTTTTAAAAGTTTCCAAAACGTAGCTAGGGTTTCTTTTTATATGTGTCGAAGTTTAAGTGAAACCCTAAACGTTTTTGTTGTGATTGGACTTAAATAACCTTATGTAGAAAACCCCATCTGTGATTTTCAATCGGCCTGGTCTATTTCTTGATCGGTCTAGAATGATAGAACTTGAATTCTCTTTTCTGCAATTAGCTGGACTATGCAATCTTGAAATACACTTATTTAAGCACACTCTAAACACTTAGACTAGACTAGTTTTGCTCTCAGTTTGCCAGCACATTACAACCATGATTCTAAACATTTAATCTAAATATTTAGAACCTAACACTCTCTTATTTTATTATTTTAATGAGTTGTTTATATTATTTTAAATGAAGTGGAAAAAAAATAGAACATTTGATATTAGGTGTATTGTAAAGTGAGGTGGTAAAATAGATAAAGTAGCATTTTTAAGCACTAAAAGCTAATTTTTTAGCATCACTACTGTGGATGCTCTAATTTTTTTTTTTTTTTTAAATCCTAGTTAGCCTAGTATTAAAAGATAAAATTATTTTGTGTTTTTTTTTTTGTCTTTATTGGTAGATGATGAATTTTAATGTATTAAGAAAAAATGATTTTGTGTATTTATAATTCGTTAATACTATATAGATGTCGATTTGGAGTAAATTTTTTTTTTTTGCTTATACTTCGGCTCCAGCCATTTAGCTTGAAATCCTGAATCTGTCCATGCCTTGAATGTGTTTTTTTCTTTTAAAAAAAAAAACTAAAAAATGTTACTGTGGCCCTTTTTAATATTTTTTGGTATTTGGTTTTAGTACTTTCACCCATACTGAAAATTACAAAAAATTTCTATACTTTTATGTAAATATTAGATAATAAATTTTAATTGACCACTTTAAAATATTAACACAAAAAACTAAAATCAACTTAAAAAAAAAAAAAACACGATCAAAATAAAAGAAAACTAAAATCAACTTAAAAAAAAACACGATCAAAATAAAATTATTGGGAATTACACTAATAACAAAAATCAAAACAAGAGTGCAACAACAAAGAAATGCTAAAACAATTAGTAAAAATTATCAAATAAACTTACACATTCACATGCAAAATTACAAACACTTAAAACCTATAAAAGGACACTTGAAAGTTGTTTTTGGGGTGGTTGTAGGGGCATTTAAGTGATTTTAGAGGTTTTTGAAGGTGTTTTTTGGTCATTTGGAGGCTTCAAGAATATTTTGGTAATTTTGTAGGTTACTTTGGTTATTGTGGATGTTTTCATTTATTTATTTTTGGTTATTTCAAATATCTTAGGGGGTATTATTGTCATTTTATAGGTTTAGTAGGTCTTATTTTAGAGAATTTCAAACTGTATTCCCCCCCCCCCCCCAATTATTTTAGTGGTTTTAATGGTATTTTGGTTATCTTAAAGGTTTTTGGGGTATTTTGAAGGTTTTGAAAGGGTATTCTAATAATTTTGGAAAATTTAGAGGAATTCAGTCATTTTGAAGTTTTTAAGGGGATATTTGGTGATTTTGAAAATTTTAAGGATAACTCCATCATGATACAATAACTTTGGGGGGAGGGGGGGGGGGGGGGGATAGCCACTTGAGAGTTAATTGAGACTGCATATGAGTGTAAAACATTTGTTCGTCTCAACTCTCAAGTGAACAAACCACCCCACCCCCCTCCCCCTGCAATTATCATCTCATGAAAATAAAACCCGCTAAAGCTATAGGCAATTTAGACAATTGCCTAAGGCCTCCAAGTAAAAATAAGCCCCCCAAAATTTATCCAAAATATATATATATATATATATATATATATATATATTTACTTATGAGATTATTAATTAACTCATATCTTACTAAGTCTTTAATTGATTGTGAGTTGAGACCATCATCCAAGTCAAAAGAGCTTGAGGATATGCTTAATAGTTAATATGGGCCTGATAATATACTTGTGTTAGATCTTGATCTCAAAAGCTTGAGTTTGAGCTTAGTATTGAGCTCGAGCTCAGTTTGATTAATGAATCAAGTCAAGACAAGCTAAACTTAAGCTTTTGGATTTTTTGACTACTTAAGCTCAAACATTGTTTGTAGGCTTGGTTCAAGTTCAAGCCAAGTTTCAATATTTTATATTTGTTGTCAAGCTGAAGCTGTTAAACTTAAACATTCATTACTTGACAAAGCCTAGTTTGCGTGTTTACAACCCTACTTTCAAATAGTAGTACCAGCTAATTAAAAAATTAAAAAAATAGTAGTGTCAACTAGAAACTAAAACAAAAACAAAAAAAAAAAGTGAGAAATTTTCTTATAAAAAAAATAGGAAGAGTCTGTTGCTAATCCCTAAGCTAATCTTGAAAATTTTGTATTTGTTTTTGTTAAGTTATGGTTTTTCACATAAAATTTATGTTGGCTTTATTCCATGATAAAAAGTGTTGTAATTGCATTAATTTATTTCCTTCTATTTTGTGGGATTTATTTGTAATGGGTTTAGTATTAAGTTGGTGAAGATTGCTCAAGAAGTTGATCTCACGACTTGGCTCACGAGTGGTGCAACCCACGAAAGTCACATGAGGAGCACATGCTAGAAGCTGAACAATCAATGTGTTTCAGAACTCATCTAGTGAGTTGGCCAAGTCGCGAGATGACCCGCAAAATGCACTGACAATTGAGGTTTTTAGTGTGACTCTTATACCCTTCACTCATACTATATATACCCTTATTACCCACAAAATTGTAAGGAGGCTATTCAATAGAAAACCCTAGAGTGGTTTTTACAATACACCTACCTTGTTAGAGAGAGCTACTCATCCTCAATAGAGAAATCCTTATAGTCTCTTTTCTTTTCTCTCTCCCATTGTTATACATTGAGAGAATATTTGTACCCAAGCACAACCTACACATATTCAGAGTGTAGATAGTGTTTTGGAACTTAGGAAGCATTGGAGATTTGCCAAAAGAAGCCGGTAAAGCTTGGCAGATGCAATCATGTGGTATTGCGAGATCTGGATAACTAGTGAATATAAGACTCCGAGAAGTCTGTTGGTATCTAGAGCTTAGAGAGCTTAAGTACTTTGGGTAGATTAGGCTTAGAGGGTCTTTTGGGTATCATTGTACTCCAACTTATTTACTAGTGAATCGATTTTGACTTGGAGAGTCGCAGAGAGGTTTTTCACCAAGTTCTTCGGCTTTCTCTTCGACAACACGTCTCTGTATTATCTTGTGTTTGCATATCTCTTCCCTTACTTTTTAAGCTTTATATTTATCATTGCTTGCTTGTGGTTATGGCTTAGAGAGTAGTTTTGGTTATTGCATATCATTTACTCTTGTTTCGCACTTAGATAAGTTAGAGTAAAAACAATTTAACCATAAGTTTAAAATTGGGGGTCTAAACAAACTCTAGTGTTTTACACTATTTGAGCTTTTAGTTTTCAAGCTGAGCTTGAATATTCAATACTCGACAAAGCTCAACTTGTGCCGTTGTAGCCCTGCTTTTAAATAGTAGTACCAACTAATTAAAAAAAATAGCTGTACCAACTAGATACTAAAACAACAAAAACCAAAAAGATTGAGTAAGATTTTGTTGCTAATCCTTAGTGAGATTTACCTAATCTAGCCTAGATAATGATTTAGACCCCAAATTTTAAATGTACGGATTAATTTGGGCTAAAATGCAAATTGTGCCCTCCAAGTTTGAATGAAATTTATTTCAGTGCTTTAAGTTTACTTTCATTTAATTAAGTCTTTTAAGTTTCAAATTTATTTAATTCAAGCCTTCCATCCCATTTCGTTAAAAATTTTCCATTAAAAAAATATTTTTCACACATGAAAAAAATCTATAAAATAAATAAAAATATTTTATAGATTTTTTATGTGAGAAATTTTTTATCAAAAAATATTTTTTTCATTAGTTAATTGCAAACTTAAAGGCAATTTTTATTGGAATTGGAGGAAAGATTTTAATTGAATAAATTTGAAATTTAAAAGATTCAATTGAATGAAGATAAAGTTAGAGACAAAATGAATTTTTGTTAAATTTGAAGGGTTAAATTTACATTTTTATTCTTACTTTTAAGCTAAATTAAAAGTTCAAATTTGAGTTTTACAATAATAAGTTGAACTCTACAGTAATTTTTTTAAGGGATGAATCATCATCTTTGTCATCACCGACAAAAGAAGAGAAGAAAGAGAGAGTGAGAATAGGGCAATGGCTTTGACAATGAGAAGAGAAAGAAGGGGTGTTAGACCATAGGGTGTTCAATTTTCAAACACAAAGAAAGAAACAGAGCAAATGTATTGAGTAATCGACTACTGAAAATAAACCTTAAAAAATTAATTAAAATATTGATATTGATGTGGAAAGTTATGAGAGTTACAAAGCTGACATGCAACATATTATGAGGTCAACAAAAATCAAAGGATCCGGTTTTATAGTAAATATAAAATAAAGATATATATGATATGAATTATAGTTAATGATACTTATGGAACTATTAAATATTAATGTTAATATTTACATTTCCGATACCATGAGGTAAAATTTTTGTCTTTTTTAATGTTGGGCTATTTTGGCTTTTAAGACTTTGTTTAACAAATGTAGGAGGTAGAGAGCATTGTCCCTTCCAAGTCTCATGGATTTTTAAACAAAGAGGGTTTGACTCCCCGACAATTGTTTACAAAGAACCATGCAGACATGATGAGCAACGGAGAGAAATGGATGAAGGACACAGCATCTTCTTGTACCGTGGTGGGTGCTCTCATTGTAACCATAATGTTTGCTGCAGCATTTACTGTTCCAGGTGGTAACGACCAAAATAAGGGCTTCCCAATTTTCTTAAATGAAAAATTATTTATGGTCTTTATAGTATCCGATGCTCTCTCACTCTTTTCTTCCTCAACTTCAGTCTTGATGTTTTTGGGAATCCTCACATCTCGTTATGCAGAAGAAGATTTTCTTAAGTCCTTGCCTACAAAAATGATAATAGGCCTTTCTACCCTTTTCTTCTCTATTGCAGCCATGATGACAACCTTTTCTGCTGCTCTTTTTCTTATGCTACGTGAACAATCATGGATTTTCATTCCTGTCATTTGCTTGGCTAGTGTTCCTGTCACCCTTTTTGTATTGATGCAATTTCCCCTTCTTGTTGACATGACCATTTTAACCTACCGACCTCACATCTTCAATAGGAAAATGGAGCGTTGGTTTTAACATATTCATTGAATATGCTATACGATGTACAAGTGTTCTGTTAATAATTGTCTTACACCAGGCAAACCTAAATTTTTTTTTTCTTGGATTGTAACTGCTGAATGTTTAGCTCCAATTGCACACTTTATGATTCTTTCGTCGTAGATAGATTACAACTCTTTCATGTAAATCATACAGCTATGACGTTGCTATTCTTCAATATTTATTCTTTTAGTTACTTTGGGGATGGGTAGAATAATACCTTATATTTTAGTAGATTATCCCCTCAAACCTCAATATTAGGACTTTACCTAGCTTGGAAATTAAACAAAGAGGTTACAAGTTTAATGTTCGTCATTTAATAACTATTTTATTTATTAATATAAAGGGAGTTTTTGATATCATATGTTGCATATGGTCCAGTTTGATATGCTACAATTCTCAATTCTCTTTTGTTTATAGGTCATTTTTTGATAATTTGATATTTATAATAGGGAGGAAAAATTTGAACCCTGAAAGTGCTAATCAATTGAGATACAAAGCTCTTGGTTGTTCAGTTACTAATTTAGTGACTAAAATTCACTTATTTGTTTGCTTTGGTTCATTTGTAAAAAAACTTAGACCCTATGTGATTTGTTCAATGAAATTATTGAAATTAGTGATAAATCTTACACAATATAAATTAAACCACACAGATAAACAATTACCACATATATCAATACCAAGATTTGATAACAAAATGGAAAACCAAAGAAATTTTTCAATGGAAAAACCACTTTGAGGACAAAATCTTGTAGAAAATTCATTATAGGAAAAGTAGTTAAAATAATCTACTTACAAAACCTTTGTATGGCTAGACTCTCCATTGCAAAGTCTGTAAATTCTCCGCTTGCCTTTTTACCATAGTAACCCTAGAACATCTAAAATCTAGCTAAGTGAATCTTCTCCACGAACTATTCATTTGCACAAACCAGAAACTCTACCACTCCAAAGCATCTCTTGAAAGATTTTGTTGTAGTGAGCCACACCATAAAGGATTTTATTTTACAAGAAGGGTTTTCTCTGTTAAGCACAAGGAGAGAAGTTATGTCATACGTGGTTTTCTCTTGAAGCTCAATGTGTGGCTTCCATCTATCTATAGGTTAGGTACACAGAGTAAGGTAAAAGACTTGTGAAACTTCTAGCCCAAACGGAAATAGAAAACATTGTTAGATAACAGTTTCCGCAATCTCTTTCAAACGAACCTTGAACAAAGGATAAGTGAAGTCTCAAGTTCCTTTATTATTTCGCATGACCAAGATTCACTTACTTATTGAGTGAAGTAACTTTATCGCTTGAGCAAGATTCACTTTTGCTCGAGCAAAAATCTCTAAAATACACTTCTTTAAAGTAGCTTTAAGGCAATTTGTAAAAACTTTTACATGAAATAAAATGCACCCTACTGACATGTGTGATTAGAACCAATGTCATGGAACTGACTAATACTGAAATCCACTTTTTCTCAAGGTCTATATGTATGTTGCTAAATTAATATTGAGTCTATGTGTATGAGCTAAATTAATGGGAATTCAAACATCTTGATGTGACTGTTTTTATTTTTGAGAAGAATATCCAAATGTGACTTGCACTTAAAAATGAGAAAACATGTGGATGTGGATAGGAAAAGTAAAATACATGTCGACGCCTTGCAGCTGCTAGACCACCCATCGCAGTGACGCTCACACACTATGTGTGGAGGTGTGTCATACCTCGGGTGTGTGACTGGAATATGAGTCAATTTTAAGGAAATTACCAAGGGTAAGTGAAGTCGCCACCAATCATTGGGTTTTTGTAAGATGTGATTGGTCACCTGACTCTATTTGATTTTATTACCAACTCCAAGTTAAGAAAAATGACATTTTTCCTAATCTAATATGGATGTACAAAAAATCTTGATTCTTGAGTTCGGAAGCCTAATTACGTGTGGGAAAGGTATTAGGCACCCCACAACGCTTGTCAATGGATAGTCTTTTGTTTTGGTAAAATCATAATTTTTAGACATTGGCAATTGAAAACAAGCTGTTGGCATTAGCTTTCAAGGCTTTAAATGAATTGGGCTTTGAGGTTTGGTTTCAAAATGGGTGTGGTCCCGATCGATGCTTTCTAAGTGTGTTTGAAATCATTGCCAAATTTCCACGGTGAAAATCCGGCAGCATTTTGCCTTATTTTCATGGTGGAAATCCGGCAGCGCTTCACCTCAGATGCATTATAGCACGCAAAATGCTATTCTCACCAAGCTTTCAACGTGAGAGTACGGCAATAGGGATGCCCTATTTTCACAGCAAAAATCCAGCAGAGTTTCACGTTTGGTGCACTATGGAGCACCGGCAAGGTTTTGCATCTATGTATATGGCGCGTATCGACATGCTTGTACTGTGACGAGCCGAAGCCCTTTAAAGCGTCAAACACGTTGATTCGTGCCGCATACACGAGAAAACCAACGCCACTTAGTGACATGGATCAAGACAATCACACTGCGATGATCGTGCACACAATATAGCATGAATATGCACCTACGACAATCACCTTGAGCACATACCCATACTACAAGGTCAAGAGCTCTCATGACTAGAGAGGGTCACTCACATAGCCACGAGAGTCCATCATACAAAGTGCATAATCACCTATAAGCTAATATAGATATTCATACATCATGCATAATGCTATCACACAGAACAGGAAAGTAAATAACATTGCCAATGTTCTAAGGGTATGGCTTAGCAAGGTATAGGAAATGTAAAACAAACATTGCCATACCCAAGGAACGCGGCCCAAGCAAAGAGCAGGAAAATTAAAGGGTACAAGGAAAGGGGGAACCCTAATACATGCTCTAAAGAAGAGGCTTAGAGAGGGAGATAGAAGGACATAACCACTCGGGGAGGCTAGGCCTCTAATCTACTGAACATTGCCCTTTGTGGGGTTGCATCTTCTTTTGTCATTGCTTGGCCTGTTGGTTGCTGTTCTTTTTGTTGTTGATTCTAGCTTAATTTTGTGTATGTGATAACCTTGAATATGCTTATCTTTGTTGATGTTTAGCTGAAGAGAAAACACAGAGACGGGTTAAGATTCAAATCAAAACAAAACAAATAATTGAGTAAAGGAATACAGAAAGAGAAATCTCATGGTTGTGTGAATGGGTTCTCTGTAGATGCCATGGAAGTCCTGTGTTTGCTACTTCCCTTTTCTCTCTTTTTTCAGTCTTTCTTTGAGATTTTTGGAGGAAAAAGGAGAGAATAAGGGAGGGCTAGAGAGATTTTCTCTCTCTACCCGTGGGTTTCCAAGGGATTTTTGCAATCAGTGAGCTCTGCCTTTTTGTGGTCCTCCTCTGAAATGAGGAATGTGTGTGGGTATAGAACATTGAGTGATGCGTGGGAGTGTAGCTAGAGGTATGAGCTGTAATTGCGTGCTAGCCAAGCATGAGCTGGCAGCAGATATGTCCAAAATTGGCTACTTGGGGAATACTCTAGAACCAAGCCATTTCTCATCAATCCACCATTCATTCTTTGACACTCTTCAATAATCAACGGACCTTAAACACACTCAATAAAATGTTAGGATAGTTAGATAAATTTGTCAAGAGATAAACATCATGGGACCAAAATAATATAACTGTGAAACCGTCAACCCCAATTAATACTAGTGACAAGTATTTCATGTTAAACACAGCTAAAATCCTACATCAAATGGTAATTCTAAGCATGTTCCAAGATTAATTTCTATTCCGAATGCAGCTCACCAGAGCAATCCAGCAAACTCTAGTAATATGTCAAATATGATCTTTAAAGCATCTCAAAGGGGAAACAATTGTCAATTTAAGAAATAAAGCACATTTTAATGGCAAACCTGCAACTGGAAAATTTCTCACTTTCACAACAATTCGATCAACTCAAGCTTGATTTTTTTTTTTTTTTTTTTTTTTTTGGTCTTTGGATATGAAAATGAAGAGAATTCTAGTATGTTTAATGTCATGTCAAAACAAGCCCCTAAGATCCTTGATTTAAAACTTGGGTTCCCAACCAAATTAAGGTCAGACAAAATACGGTATCTATAGCTGCCCCTTCTATATCTAATACCTCGACTGCAATAAGAGGTATTGGATAAAGAATAATGATGATGTATTTTGCCGACATCTCATTCCAATTCTCATAAAAAATAAGGCAAGCTTTGAAATAATCAACAGATGGATTTATGCTCGGTTACCTCTTTTACCTGCCTTGGGATCTATGCTCGGCTTCCTCTTTGCCTTTCCTTTGACTTTGGCATAACTTGCAACACCTCATGGACATAGTCATAGATGATATGGCATTTTTGTTGTTGTTGTTTTTTTTTTTTTTTTAGTTTTTTTTTAGGCAACATAAATGAACATGCAAATGCTCGATGCTATAAAAACACACAGAAAAACAATGAAAAACTAGGAGAAATGCTAGGTAAACATGAGAAACTATGCATGATAACAAGGAAATTTTGGGAAAGGTTTGAAAATGTGGGAACAACGCAATTTTAAATGAGAGTAGTTTTTGGGAAAGGTAGGATTAAATGGTCATGGCCGAATTGAACTCGTGTGAGATTAAACGATCATAGTCGAATTGAATCTCAAAAGATAGATAGGATTAAACGGTCATGGCCAAATTGAATCCACATGAGATTAAACGAACGTGGTCAAATTGAATCTCTAAAAGATGGATAGGATTAAACGAGCACCGTTGAATTGAATCCTGAGAGAGAGGTGTTTGAAAACCTTGACATTTTGAGATAAAAAGAAATAGGATTAAACGAACGAGGTCGAATTGAATCATGAGAGAGAGGTATTTTGAAAACCTTGACATTTTGAGATAAAAAGAAATAGGATTAAACGAATCTGGTCTAATTGAATCCTGAGAGAGAGGTGTTTTGAAAATCATGACATTTTGATAAAGGGGTTCCTACACCATGGAAGTGTGGAAGATTGTACTGAGCAGGTTGAGGTGCATCGAGTACCATAAAAGATTCCTACGCCATGGAAGCGTGGAGCAGCTTCTTCCCATGGAAGTGTGGAAGATTTTATTGAGCAGGTTAGAGTGCATTGAGTGCCATAAAAGATTCTTACACTGGGGAAGCGTGAAGTAGGTCCTTCCTCGTGGAAGTGTGGAAGATTGTACTAAGCAGGTTGGGGTGCATCGAGTACCATAATAGATTATGTTAATATTGTTTAGACCCCTTATACCATAATTGGATTAAGCTAGTTAATAAGCCAAGTTATTACTTAGTCCAAATTCCAGATCTAGGTTATCACAATCATATAATCATATCAATGTAAAGTGCGGAATATAAAAACACAAGGATATGATGACCTAGGAAAACCAAACCGGTAAAAAACCTAGGGAAGATTTAACCTAGCTATCCTCAAGGTAAACCTGAATCCACTATGAAAGAATCGAAGTTGTACAATAGCGACTTAGACCACTAACATCCTATTGCTACCCACTAGTAGAATTTACTGACACGACCACGTACAAGCTTTGAGACCACGGACTCCTTCTTTCTTGGATTCTCCAGCAAGTACAAGCACCCCCGCTTGTATATCTTTAAGCTATTATGGCAGCAACTGAACGATCATCAAGCTCTCGATGAAATCTCCTTCTTGATAATCCTAAGCTTGTGTGAAGGCAAGCACCTCTCAGATCTCACAAGAGATTCACACAAACAGCAATATGAGTAACCTCAAAAACGTGGCTAGGGTTTGCCTTTTATACCTAGGACAAAACATAAAACCCTACACGTTATATGGGCTTAGGGCTGAGTTGGAAAATTTGTAGAAAAATAATCTGCACGACTTTCGATCGGTCGAGTCTAATTCTCAATCGATCGAGTTAGGCAGAAATGCACAGTAACTTCTGCAGTTAACTCGATTCCAACTTTACATAAATCACATACTTTGAACATGTCTAAAACGCAACTAGACACCTGTTTTGATCATGGTTCGCCAATAATACATATTAGAGTTTTAATACATTAGTTCCTAAGTACTTAGAACCTAACAGATTCCTACGCCATGGAAGCATGGAGCAGTTCCTACACTGTGGAAGTGTGGAAAGGGTTCTTGTGCTGTGGAAGCACGGAGGGTTGTAAGGGTTTTACCGAGCTAGTTGGCCACATCAAGTACCATAAAAGAATCCTACGCCATGGAAGTGCGGAGGATTGTACTGAGCTAGTTGGTTGCATCGAGTACCATAAAAGATTCCTACGCCGTGAAAGTGTGGAGCTGTTCCTACACTGTGAAAGTGTGGAAAGGGTTCCTATGCCATGGAAGCACCGAGCGTTGTACCGAGTTGGTTGGCTGCATCGAGTGAAAATTAAAAGGTTCCTATGCCATGAAAGTGTGGAGTGTTGTACAGAGCTAGTTGGCTACATTGAGTACCATAAAAGATTCCTACGCCATGGAAGCATGGAGCAGTTCCTACACCATGAAAGTGTGGAAAGGGTTCCTATGCCGTGGAAGCACGGAGGGTTGTACCGAGCTAGTTGGCTACATCGAGTACCATAAAAGGTTCCTATGCCATGGAAGTGCAAAGGGTTGTACCGAGCTGGTTGGCTGCATTGAGTACCATAAAAGATTCCTATGTCGTGGAAGCGTGGAGTAGTTCCTATAGCATGAAAGTGTGGAAAGGGTTCTTACGCCATGGAAGCATAGAGGGTTGTATCAAGCTAGTTGGCTGCATCGAGTACCATAAAGGTTCCTATGCCATGGAAGCGCGGAGGGTCGTATCGAGTTGGTTGGCTGCATCGAGTACCATAAAAGATTCCTATGCCATGGAAGCGTGGAGCAGTTCCTACACCGTGAAATTGTGGAAAGGGTTCCTATGCCGTGGAAGTGCAAAGGGGTTGTACTGAGCTGGTTGGCTGCATTGAGTACTATAAGAGATTCCTACGCCGTGGAAGCGCAGACGGTTGTACTGAGCTGGTTGGATGCATCGAGTACCATAAAAGATTCCTACACCGTGGAAGCGCGGAGAAGTTCCTGCACCTTGGAAGTGTGGAAGGTTGTATCAAGTTGGTTGGCTGCATCAAGTACCATAAAAGGATTCCTACGCCGTGAGTGTGGGAGGTTGTACTGAGTTGGTTGGCTGCATCGAGTACCATAAAAGATTCTTATGCCATGGAAGCGTGGAGCAGTTCCTACACCTTGGAAGTTTGGAAAGGGTTCCTACACTGTGGAAGCGCGAAGGGTTGTACTAAGCTGGTTGGTTTCATCGAGTACCATAAAAGATTCCTACGCCGTGGAAGCGCGAAAAAGTTCCTACATCATGGAAGTGTGAAAGGTTGTACCGAGCTGGTTGGCTGCATTAAGTATCATAAAAGGATTCCTACGCTGTGAGTGTCGAAGGTTGTATCGAGCTAGTTGGCTGCATCGAGTATCATAAGAGGATTCCTACACCTTGGAAGCGTGGAGAAGTTCCTACATCGTGGAAGTGTGGAAGGTTGTACCAAGCTGGTTGGCTAAATTGAGTACCATAAAGGATTCCTACGTCGTGGAAGCATGGAGAAGTTTTGAAAGAGAACCTCTGGGGGCTAATTAGAGCTAAATGTGTTTCAAAGAGAGAAATGAGTCCAAAGACTACTCAAATGTGAAAGGTGTTTCAACAATAGAAACAAGTCCAAAGACTACCCGAAGGTGAAAGGTGTTTCAACAATAGAAACGCATCTGAAGGATACTTGAAGGTGAATGTGTTTCAATGAGAGAAACGAGTCCGAAGACTCCCGAAGGTGAAAGGTGTTTCAACGAAAGAAATGCATCCAAAGACTACCCGAAGGTGTATATGTTTCAACGAGAGAAACAAGTCCGAAGACTACCTGAAGGCGAAAGTGTTTGTTGGTTGTGTTGGATCATTGAGACTCCAACCAATGCTCAAGAGAATGGAAGGATTGCCCCATTATGGGCTCTTTAGGTTCCTTGATTCGTTGAATTCTAGATTCAATGCTTTGGGAAAGATCCTCTCTTTGAAATGTTGACACTCTTGGTAGACCCGGATGTATGATTCTAGATATCGCCTCTTGGTAGGCACTTGATGTATGATTCTTGATATTGTCTCTCAGTGCATGTATGAACATTGCCTCTTGGTAGGCCTTAGATGTATGTATGCGCATTGCCTCTTGGTAGAAACACGATATATTTCTTGATATGGCTGAAACACCCCAGTTTTGATCAGCACCCAACATAGTATGATTTAGGGCTGTTTTTGTACCATATTGCATGTTGATAAGGAAAATATCAGTAATATTGGCCTACGAAATCAACTACCTTGCTTGTGACTCAAGTGATACCTCTTGGTATTTCAAAAAGAAATATTTAGAGGTCAAATCCCTCGACTCTTCACTATATATATAAACCTTATAAGATATAACTTATTTCTTTCTTTTTTTTAAAAAAAAAAATTAACTATATAAATAAATAAAGAGAAGAAATTACATTAAAGTGTGTGATTGTATAAGAAAGAAAAATGACTTTTTAAGTGTTGTGGCCTTAAGAAATGTGAAGACATAAGAGCACGAGTATCAAGTGTGCCAAATGCTAAATTTTTAGCATTTGGTACACTAAATATCAAAAATCAAACCACATCATATGTGTTATATGTCAATTATTTTAACACATGCATGTTACAGCACACTTCTACTAGTATAAGTGTATTTAGCTATGTGCTAACTTTTTAAATAATTTCTCTCTCTACTCTACTAACTCTCTCTCCTCTTTCATATATCTCTCTCCTCTCTTCTCTCTCTTTATTACTTTTTGTTTTTGTTTTTTTAATAGATTGTGAGTGTTATTTTAGATTATTTAATTGTTAATATGTTAAAATAAGAAATATGATGCAAGGTGCATTATAAAGTAGTATACAAATAAAATAATTTTTTGGTGTGTTAAAAATCAAAAAGTTTTTTTCTTTTAGCACAGCAGAAGCTAATGCTAATCTAATTTCAATTTTGAAAAGAATAGTGGTAGCAGGGAATGGACAGAAGTTTTGTCCATCTATTTTTTTTTTTTAAATTTTTAATTTTGTTATGTTATTTTTTTTTTATAATAATAAAAATTTTAAAAATGGAACTTTTGACTTTTGAATAGTATTTGTTTGGACTTTTTGTAGAACGGAATAATTCTAGGGATATACCAAATCTTACATCCAATTTAAGATTTTTTTTTTGGCTACATTGCATGGAATGTGTTTTGTTCTTAGCATATGGGAAAAAACGAGCACTTTTCTGTACAATTGATATGGAAAGTGGCTTATAGCAAAGAAAAAGAAAAAGAAACCTTTGCATTCAAGATTTACATACCCTTTAAGTTTATAACTATCGAATTATTAAAAGAAAAAAAAAGTGTAATTACATTATTTTTCTTGAGGTTCGGTGGAATGACATATTTCACTCCAAACCTTGAGGAAAAAATATTTTTTATTTCCCCCTTGACATCCATTTGATTGAACTTTGTTAAATTAATATTAAAAATGTTGTGTATTAATATACTCTTTGCTAAAGGGCAAGTTTCTAAAGTTAAAAAAAGTATTTTAAATTATTAAGTATGACCTTTTTTTTTTTTCACAGGATTATGGAGAGATTTGACGTTTCAACTTTTAAGTCTTTTGGAGCTAGACAAATTTTTCATTTTTATTCTAAATTTATCAGTTATGTTTTTATTAACTATGGTTAAACTTTAGTAAAGATAATTTTATAAAAAATTAAAATATTTCATTACTAATATAAATAAAAGGGAAGAGTGTTACTATTATTATTTTTTTTTAAATTTACAAGTTGAGTTTCATTCTCTAAAATTTTAAGAGCATTCACATCAAATATGTGAAAAATGCTATATCCTAATTTTAGCTCTCATCTCCTTAAAATATCATTCGCATCAAGCATGTTATTCTTAAATTTTTTGACATCTTTGCTACAGCAGAGTGTCATATTTGACACCATACTGTAGTAAGTTGCTAGAGTTTATTATTATTCTTTTTCTTTTTCTCTCTCTCACTCTCTCTTGTGTCGTGCCTTTCTCCACTGCTTTCCTCTCTCTTTTTCTTTCTCTATGCCTCTCTGTCTCTCTTTGACTCTCGATCTCCACTTCAACAACGGTGAGTGACGTGACATTGAGGACAGCGCCACCGTCCCCTTTTTTTTGAGGGCCTCGTCAAAGGTGTCGTAGACGTGTTCCTTGAGCATGGCTTCCACTGCCAGTGCCACGCTGGACACGAGATGCTCCAGGTGTGGCTGGGTTTTGCTGGGTTGATCGGGGTTTTCTGTTTGTGGGTGTGGGTTGATTCCATGGTGTAGGTTGATTTGTGGGTGTTGGGTTGATTCCGTGGTGTGGGTTGATTTGTAGATGCTAGGTTGATTCCGTGGTGTGGATTGATTTGTGGTTTTAGGTTGGTTCGGTGGCTTTGGATTGTGGGTGTGGGTTGATTGATTTGGTAGTGGTTTTGTTGTGGGTTGTGTCATGGGTTGAGGCCGTGGGTTGTGTTGTGTGTTAAGGTTGTGGGTTCTCGTTCTCTCTCTAGCGAAATCTCTATGTAATGGGTGTGGGTTGACTGATTTGGTGGTTGGTTGTGGGTGGTGAGGGTGGTGACATTGAGTGGGTGGTGGCTGGCCGTGGCCATGAGTGGTGGGTTGATTGTTTTAGCTTGGAGAAGAGAGACACACATGGAGAAAGAGAGAGAGAAATGTCTCATGGAGAAAAAAAAAAGGAATTATAATAATAAATAAATATTTTTTTAATGAAGTGGTAAAAAAATAAAACCTTTTATGTTTGGGTATATTATAAAGTGAATTGTTAAAATAGATAAAGATAAAGTAGTGTTTTGAAATGCTAAGGGCCCATTTGGTACATGCGTTTAAATACAAAATTCAGTTTTTAAATAATATTACACGTATTTTTACACACATTTTCACTTACACATATTTAAAAAAAAAAAAACAAATAACATTATTAGAACAACATTACTAAACAACTTCTAAATACTATATTTTTTGACATATTTAATGTAAATGCTCCAAAAAAAGATAATGTATATTTTTTTTAAAAAATAGAACATAAAAATGCCATGTGTGTCAATATTTCTCTTATTTATTTATTTATTTATTAATTTTTCGGCCGTAAAACACTAGGAAACTTCCAACCCCGCTCATTTTCCCATCAAAATCAACAGAAATGTCAACTGATAGTTGACATGTGGATGTTAGAATGGTTTCATTTCATTTTATTCTCTGAAAAAATAAACATATAAAATAAAGCTTGGCAGGAGAAAGTGACATTAATGATGGCGTTGGTGATTGAAATGAAGCTAGGGAGTTGCTTGGCCTTCTCCATGCAGTAAGTGCTAAAATCACAATTGAAGGGCAAGACGGCTCCTCAGATTACGGACATGTGCATGGAGTTGTAGAGTTGGTCTCACAGCTTTAGCTCAAGCATCTTTAAAGTTTGTCGTGGAGTTAAATTTTCCAGAATTTGTGTGAATAAAAAAGAAAAGAAAAGTGGAACAGCCATGTGTGTCAGTCATTTTTTTGATTTTATTTTTACGGCCGTACGCGTTTTAAAATTTGAACAGTTAAGAAATTTCCAACCCCGCTGTCTTTTCCCACTATTTTTTCTCATCACGCAAACCTAAGAACCTAACCCTCTTTTCTAAACCTTTCTTCGTTGGTTCCCTCGCAACTTCTCTCTCTCCCTTTATTTTTTTTCCCACTAGTTCTTTTCTCTCAAAGTCTCAGTGATTCTTTATTAATCTCTCCTTGGTTCTCTCTCAGTGACTTTTTATTAATCTCTCGTTCTCCTTTCTTTTTTGGTTTTCACACCAATTCTCTCTCAATCTTCAAGAGTTCCTCTTGTCACCAGTTCCTTTCTATTATCTATACAAGTGCGTGTTTGGATCTTGGGGTAAGTACGTTAGCAACTCGTCATTTTTTTCTTTTGATTTTTCGTTCATATTGTAAGAAATTGTTTGTTGGTCATTGAATTTGTGATTTTGTCCACACAGTTTTTTTTTTTTATAAACAGTTTTGGTTTGTTTCTCACCAACCTTTTCTTTTTTCTTTTATGTTGTTTCCAAGAGAGGAGGCCACGCCACCGCTGCCAGCAGGCCGATCGTCTTCCCCGTGTCGCTGCCTCATCACTGGTATTATTAGACATTTAATGAGAAAATCAATAAAATTTTTATTTGATTTGTAAATTAAGAGAAAATCAACTAGAATCTGTTGAAAATAAAATATTTTAACATGTGAATTTTTCAAAAGAAAATACTTAAGTTATTTAAAACTCAATGCGTGATGCAAAATTTTGTTAAATTAATATTAAAAATATTGTGTATTAATATGCTCTTTGTTAGAGAGCAGGTTTCCAAAGTTAAAAAGAATATTTTAAATTATTATTGTGGAAAGATTTGATGTTTCAACTTTTAATTCTTTTGGTATTGGACAAATTTTACATTTTTATTCTAAATTTATTAGTAAAGAGAATTTTTTTTAAAATTAAATATTTCATTACTAATATAAATAAAAAGGAAGAGTGTTGAATTTCATTCACTAGTAGCATTCGTATCAAAGCTTTCAAAAGGCTAAAATGCTATTGTTTAGCAACACAAACAATAAAATGCATCTAAATCAATGATGCTAAGGGTAAGTTTGGTT
This sequence comes from Castanea sativa, assembly GCF_040712315.1. Taxonomy (NCBI): domain Eukaryota; kingdom Viridiplantae; phylum Streptophyta; class Magnoliopsida; order Fagales; family Fagaceae; genus Castanea; species Castanea sativa. The sequence goes on from NC_134023.1 coordinate 38,216,613, forward strand.
TGGCTTTTTAAAATTTGGTTTTTTGAAAAATTAGAGTTTTTAAAAAGTGCGATATGAAAAAGTTTTTTTTGAAAAAGTTGAGTGTTTGGTAAAAGTTGGTAAAAAATGTTTTTTGAAAAAGCTAAATATTTGGCTGGTACTTATAAAAGTAGTTGTTTGAGTGGTAAATTACCAAAAAGGACAATGTATATATAAAATTGTGAAAATGCTTTCTAAAAAATTATTCTAAAAAGAACTCTCAAAGTTTCTAAAAAAATTAATTTTTTTTTCACTAATATTAACTAATAATAACCTATCACTTAGGATTTATTGTGAAAATATCGTGATAGCATTTCTCAGTTTTAATTCTTCATTCTTTATTTTATTTTTCCCTTATTCCTTTACTTTTTTTTCTTCTTCCATTCTTCCTTCTTTTTTTCTCCTCCACACACGTACCTCTTTTTTTTTTTTTTTCCTACCACTTCCTCCACACTCCAGAATATTCCACACTTTACAGAGCTCTCTTTCTTCCTTTTTTTTTTTTTTTTTTTTTTTTTTCATTTTCTCTTGCCACTTCGTCTGTAAGTTTCTTCTCCTCTATCCCATCAAAACACACAAACTTAAAGGTCACACACAACCACACCATTTGATTCTCATCAAATGAAGATAGAAAGATGGGTTTGTTGATTTGTCATCTCTATCTTTCGCCTCCGTCCTTTGCATTTTTTGCCTTTGTCTTCTGCTGATTTGCTCTGCCTTCACCGTCGCTTGTCTTCCTCCCCACCGTTGCTTGATCTCCTCTCCATTGCCAACGACATTAGTAGAAATGGGTTAGATCGGTTTTTTTTTTTTTTTTGGTTTTGATTTCATTATTGGGCAAGAGAGACTATTACCACGAAGAGGCTTGTAGTTGCACGGAGAAGGCAGAGCAGAGAGATGAGAGGATGGTGTGAGTGACCTTTAGAGAGGGTAGAGCAGAGAGATGAAGGAGATTGGCGTGAGTGTTATCTTTTGATTTATCAAAGGATAAAGTTAGATTTTCAATAAAATGTGAAGGGCAATTTGGTAACTGCACACAGAGTCCAACGGTAGAATTTATCAATGCGCACGGGCTTTTCCAAAATGCTTTGAATAGCTTCATTGGCAAAACATGCATTCTCTTTACATTTTCAAAACTCAACTTTTTCTAAAAAGTTGCTTTTTAGACATCACCAAACGCACATATTATATTTATGGTTTTAAAAAGTGCTTTTTGGGTTGGGAAAGCTGATACAAACGGGCACTAAAGCTAAAACATTTAGCACACAAGCTACAGTGAGTTCTCATCTTTGACAGCTTACTGTAGCAACAATCTAAAAAAAAAAAAAAGATTTATTCCGTTCTCTCTCTTCTCCTCTTAAATAATATTTATTTTTCTTTCTTCTAAAAACTTCTTTATTTGATGGCTTCTTCTCCATTTTTTTTCCGTTTGTCTTTTTCTTATCTCTTTTTGCTCTTTCTTCTTCTCCTCTTGCTCAAGCTCTCTCAAAAAAAAAAAAAAAAGTGCGATGGTGGACAATGGTTTTGGGTCGTGGTTTGCTGTGCTATGGTGGTGGTGGTGGTGGATTTTAGGTCATGGGTTCGGTGAGTTATGGTGGTGGTAATGGTGGGTTTGCTCTCTCTCTAGGTCATGGTAGGCAATGGCGACGGGTTTTTTATGTTTTTTCTTTTCTTTTTTTTTTTTTTTTTTTTTTTTTTGTGTGGAGGTGGCTTGTGATTGTGATGGTGGTTGGTGGTGTTGGTCTATTTTCATGGGTTTTGTGGTGGGTTGTTGATGATTTTTTTTTTCTTGGGTAAGTTGTGGCCACCATGGTGGTGGTGAAAGTGGTTTTGCTATGAACTGTTTTTGGAAGTTTTATTTTATTTTATTAAGTTGTTTATATTATTTTAATGAGATGAAGGTAAAAATAGAAGGACTTGATTTAGGTTTAGTGCATTCAGTGCATTGGACTTGGTTAGATGGTGACATATGTCTAAAAATGGACACATGTCATCATTTCAACGAGTCCAGTATAACTGGACAGTAGACCGAAGCCTGACTCAAAAGACTCAAAATAGAACCTTTGATATTGAGGTTATTGTAAAATGAGTTGTTAAAATTGATAAAATGGTTTTTTGAGATATTAAATGCTAAAGGGGTGTTTAGTACACCATTTCAACTAACAATTTTTAGTTTTTAAACAACACTACATGTATTTTTACATACTTTTTTATTCACATGTATTTCCACACATGTTTTCAAATAAAACACGTTTTTAAGTGCATGTACCAAACACTCCAAAATTTTTTGAAAGTTTTGATAAGAATGCTCCAAAATTTTAAGAAAGATAATGTGTGTGTGTGTATATATATATATATATTTTAAATGGAAGGTGGAAACGCCATGTGTATCATAATTTTATTTATTTTTATTAATTTTAAGGACGTACGCGTTTTGAATGTTAGGAAATTTCAAGGGGGTGTTTGGTGGTTGTTTACAAATAACTATTTTCAGTTTTTAAACAACATTTCATGCATTTTTACATACTTTTTCACTCACACATATTTTCATAAATGTTTTTAAATAGCAATTTTCAATTTTTAAATACATGTACTAAACAGGTCCCAAATTTTCAACCGCTCTTTTTTCCCACTTTGTTTTCCGTCTTATATACCCCACCCCAGCCCACCCCAATCTCTCTTTCTACTTCCTTTTTATTTATTTTGCATTAATTTTACGGGCGTATGCGTTTTGAACGCCAGGAAATTTCAAATTTTCAACCCTCTCTTTTTTCCCACCTTTTTTTTTTTTTCATCTTACATGCCCCACCCCAATCTCTCTCTCTACTTTCTTTCTTTGTTGGTTGCCTCTCAACCTCTCTCTTTCTCCTTTTTATTTTTTCCCAACCAGTGTTTCTCTCTCAGTGACTCTTCATTAATCTCTCCTTCTCCTTTCTTTTTAGGTTTTCACACCAATTTTCTCTTAATTTTCAAGAGTTCCTCTTGTCACCTGTTCCTTTCTCGTATCTATACAAGTGCGTGTTTGGATCTTGGGATAAGTCAGTTAGTAACTCATTTTTTTTTCCTTTTGATTTTTTGTTCATACTGCAAGGCATTGTTTGTTGGTCATTGAATTTGTGATTTTGTCCACACAGTTTTTTTTTTTAAAATAAATAATTCTGGTCTGTTTCTCGCCACCCTTTTCTTTTTTCTTTAATTTTGATTACAAGAGAGGAGGCCACGCCACCGCCGTCAGCAGGCCGATCGTCTTCGCCGTGTTGCCGCCTCATCACTGGTATTTCTTCTCTCCTATCTCTCTCTCTCTCTCAGATTTGATCTACTTTTATGGTTTCTCTCTCTTTCTTTTGCACTCTCTAATCTCATCTCTTTTCTAGCTCAACTTTTATCGTCTCTGTGTGGGTTGTGACTTTTGTCTTGAGTGTCTTTGTGCCTTTCTTAGTTCTTAGTAAAGTTACTAGTTTGAGGCTTTATTTACTAGTGGAACTGGTAGTAAAGTTTTGGAGCATTTTTATTGATTGGTTGATAGTGCCAGCAAATTGCAATGGGTGTGGGTCTGTGACTCTGGTCGAAATAATTTTTTAATTAATAAAGTTGCGTGATTAGGTCATAGGTAATTTTTGTCTTTTTATTTAATAGAATAATTAATTTCAAATGACATAAAAATTCAGTGCATTATGAGAATAAATAAATTTATTGTATGGTTGAATAATTACTTGCATGAGTAATGTTAAAAATATGAGAAATGATATGTCCACAACATTTTTACAACAAATTCTAAGTGGCAGGATGTTATTGGTTGTTATTGTTGGGGCAAAAAAGTAATATTAATGTTAGGTTCAAATTTGAACCAATAACAACTAACCACCTATGATTTGTTGTAAAAATATTGTGGACGTAACACCTCTCTAAAAATATTATAAATTTTTATTAAAAAAATGTTATAAATTAATGATCACTCGTCATAAATAATAATGAATACACTAATAATTTATTATAATGATTTATTATATTATTAAAGTGACACCGTTGACATAATTTGTAAATTTTTTATAGTAAAATTGGTGATAACTTTTAGCATTTTTCTAATTGCATAATATCACACAAATAATTAATTACAGAATTGGACCATGGGGTAAGTAAGTTTAACTCCTCATTTTTGCACATTGCCCGCATTCTTGCATTATTCTTTAGAATCTTTACATAATTACAATAAATAGTCTTTTTGCTACAAATTTTTTTTTTGTGTGACCATACTACAATATTATTGGACATATGAGATAATAATCAATATAAAATTTTTATTTGGTTTGTAAATTAAGAGGAAATCAAATACAATATGTAACGTGTTGAAAATAAAATATTTTAATATGTGAATTTTTCAAAAGAAAAAATTAAAATTATTTAAAATTCAATGCTAGTGATCGATGCAGCACTACCGACCACTAATAGCCATGTATCCCAATCTCTAAACATTTTGACATCTCAATTTCAAAAATTGTCGATACTGACTTCAAAATTATTATCAAACAAAATTTTAAAAAGTTGATATTAATGCCATGATAATTTGTTAACACCATGCTAAGTTGCATTGATTTCTTTTTTTCACACTTCGGCCCCCTCAATTGAAATCCTGGTTCGTCCCTGGTTATTGTTACAGAAACACACATAGTTCTCAAGGAATTCGTAGCATATACGATATAGCCAAATCTTCATTTATTTTCTTTCAGACACAATTTGGTTATATTGACAGATCAAACATGGAAACAAAGCCTGTTCATGAATTTCTTTATGACGAAGACAATTATTTGGAATGGAGTGTTCGGGTGAAGACACATTTGATGGCTGAAGATCTTTGGGACATTGTTGAAGCAACGAACGAACCTCCCACACCAGAAAATGAAGCTGCTTTTAAGGCTTGGAGAAAGATGAATGCCATGGCTTTACGTGTGATCCAAAGTTCATTAGGGCCAGACATATTTTCTGATATTATGGAGATTACTTCGGCCAGAATTGCTTGGGAAACGTTGGCAGAAAAGTACAAACCTAATTGTCCTGACCCAAGTAGCAGGTAATTTAGATCATTCAATTCGTTAAAAGTCAAGTATCTCTCTCTCTCACGTGATTTTAAAAACCGGTTTTACTTCGGACAGCATGGCTTCAGTTCCTTTAGAAGAATACAATCTTGACTCAAATACTAAGTCAGGCACTATCCAGATTTCATCTGATATTAGGGAGATTACTTCGGACCGTATGGCTTCAGTTCCTTTAGAAGAAGACAAGCTTGACTCAAGTACTAAGCCAGGTATCTCTCTCTCAGTCTCTTTTATTTTGTGTGTGTAAAATAGGCTGAAAGATAACTAAGACGATTACAAACTTCAGAAAAAAAAAAAAAAAGGCTTGAAAGCATTTGTCAAAACTAGGGGAAAAAAATGAAATAGGCTTTGATTGCGTTAGAGCTAGCCTTAGGTCACGTTTTAGGGAGAGTCTCTCACCCAAAGAATTGGAATAGATAGTGACGTGCCCCAACGAAATTAAGGTCCAAATAGTTCCCATTGCCACCATCTTCTCTCATTGTTTTGTTCATTTGTTGGTTTTGTTTAGTACAAATCTTACAAATTACATTACACTTTGGGCGCAGTTAATGGTTAAAACTTTGGAAGTCCTCTCCATTTCATTAGAAATAATTAGATTCTCACATATTTATTGTTATAGAAACTGTTTCATTATTTAAAATTTTAAATAATGTGATATTAAATATACTTTATAATTTGTAATATTTAATGTGTGAAACATGAAATTGATCAATTTTAAATGATGTAATTTATGTGATTTACATAAATTAAATTTTTTGATGTAAAAATTCAACTAATTGAAACATTAAAACACTACAACAAAATGTATTTTTAGTGAGGAAAAAATTCGTCACTAAAAGTCCAGTTTTTCGTCACTAAGAACCTTTAGCGACGAAATTGGACTTTTAGTGACGAAACTCATTTCGTCGCTGAAACCCCGTCGCTAAAAGTCCTAGCGATGAAAATTTTCGTCACTAAAAGTCCAGTTTGTTTAAAAAAAAAAAACTTTTAGCGACGAAAATATTTCATCGCTAAATGTTTTCCTCACTAAAAACACTATTCAGTGACGAAAATATTTCGTCACTAAAAACAGTTCAGTTTATTAAATCATATTTAGTGACGAACAATTTCGTCACTAAAACTATTTTCGGGTACATATAGCGACGAAAAAATTCGTCATTAAAACTATTTTTATGAAAATCCAGGCACATATAGTAATGAAGATTTTCGTCACTAAAACCATTTCTTACAAAATTTTGCTACATTTAGCGACGAAATATTTTGTCACTAAAACAATTTTTTGTTGCAATATTTGTAACAAAAAAATTCGTCACTAAAACTTATTTTCTGTTTTATTTTTTTCATAGTTTTGATATCAACACATGTAACTTTGTCATTACATTATTAAAACCTCAAATTTGAACAACACATTTATAAAAAAAGATCTATACATTCCACGAGTAAAAAATAAAAGAAGCATCCAATTCAAACTCCTTCCATACAATAATTGTTTGCAACACATATAATAACTCAAGATGTTTTATAACAATACAAAAAATGTAGCATAATATAATTAGAACTAATGAAAGATGTCCTCATATGTCTTCAAGTAATGTCAAAAGTAAATCTCCTAAAAGCCACCAATAAGAAATCTGCACAAATATAAAAACAATACTACATTAAAATCGTAAAGTAAAAACATTAACTATGTTATAAGAAACATTTTTAACAATGCATTAAGAGTAGTCACACCAATGAATTAAAATCACAACTCCTAATGTATAAGTTGTAGAAAGCAAATATAGATTTTTAAATGTAATATAAATTACTAACCAATAAGTGTTTTAACTTGAAGATGAACCAACCCGCTTGCTCCAACACAACAGCCCACCACAACAGCCCACCACAAAACCAATCACAAACGTCACAAGTATAGTGTTTACAAGTATTGAAATAAATTAAAGTACTATTCATCATATCTAATTAACAAATTCCATTCACATTTGCAAGAAACTAAAAACACTCCCAATATGAATTTAAACCACCTTATAACACCATGTAAGCCACCTGCTTGCTCCAACACAACAATTCACCACAAAACCAATCACAAATATCACAAGTATAGAGTGTTTACAAGTATTGAAATCAATTAAAGTATTATTCATCACATCTAATCAACAAATTCCATTCACATTTGCAAGAAACTAAAAACACTCCCAATGTGAATTTAAACCACCTTATCACACCATGCAAGCCACCCGCTTGCTCCAACACAAAAACCCACCACAAATTCAATTTCCATCATCACAAGTATAGAGTTTACAAGTATTGAAATCTAATAAAGTAATATTCATCACATCTAATTTAAAATACTCATTCACATTTGCAAGAATTGAAAAAACACTCCCAATATGAATTTAAACCACCTTATAACACCATACAAGCCATTCGCTTGCTCTAACACAACAACCCACCACAAAACCAATCACAAACATCATAAGTATGGAGTGTTTACAAGTATTGAAATCAATTGAAGTATTATTCATCACATCTAATCAACAATGTCCATTCACATTTGCAAGAAACTAAAAACACTTTCAATATGAATTTAAACCACCTTAATTATAACATCATGCAAGCTACCTGCTTGCAACCCACCACAAAAGCAATCACAAACATCACAAGTATGGAGTGTTTACAAGTATTGAAATCAATTGAAGTATTATTCATCACATTTAATCAACAAGGTCCATTCACATTTGCCAGAAACAAAAAACACTCTCAATATGAATTTAAATCACCTTAATTATAACATCATGCAAGCCACCCGCTTGCTTCAACTCAACAACCCACCACAAAACCAATCACAAACATCACAAGTATAGAGTATTTACAAGTATTGAAATCAATGAAATTAATATTCATCACATCCAATCAACAATGTCCATTCACATTTGCAAGAAACTAAAAACACTTTCAATATGAATTTAAAACACTTTCACAAATTGGCAACACAGTACAAATACATGAAGCAATAAACTAAGTCTTGCAAGCAATGTAATATATACATAAACATTAATTCTAATAAAACATAGAATGTCAGTTTTAAATTATAAAGCATTAACTGAAAATACACTCTTTAGTGTTCTGAGTGTTTGGCAAATTACAATGAATAGCGCTTGATTTATATATCATGAAAAGCACCACTTAAGATCTTTTTTGTGGGTTTGCAGACACTATTTATGTTCTGAAAATAGCTTTAGAGCTCTTAAAGCTCTTTTTTTGGCCCCTAAATCTCCACCTAGATGGATGAAGGTTTAGATTCTTATCTTTTTTTGCCTCTAAAACATACAAAGTGAAAATTTTTCTGCCAAAACAAACTGACCCTCAGGGAAAAAAAAAAACAAAAAAATAGATTTGACATACTATCAATTATATAATGACCATTAACAAAATAGACCCATAACTAAAAACACAGCAGATTAACCCTTGAAGAAAAATCACAGCCTATTAGTATGAAGTATTAACAAAATTTCGACCATTACAGAAATAATCCAAAACACAAATAAAACTTAGACCAACAAATTGATAAAACAATATTGATCCTCAAACTTGAATCCTTTGACTTCAGAACCATATCTACAAAGATTAAAAAAAAAACAAGAAAGAATCCAAAGAGTTAAAAGAGCAATATAAATGAGATGGAGAAAAATGAACAAGTATCCAAAAAAGGTGAGCAGAAGATCTTACATGATTATGTGAGAATCGGCGACGGAATGGGGAAACCGGTGACGAAATGGTGAATCGGCAACGGAATGGTGAACAGCGACGGTGGGTTCGAGCTTTTGGCGACGGACTGGTGAACGACGACGGTGGGTTCGAGCTTTTGGCGACGGAATGGTGAACAGTGATGGTGGGTTCGAGCTTTTGGCGACGGAATGGTGAACAGCGACGGTGGGTTCGAGCTTTTCGCGACGGTGGGTTTGTGTATCGGCGACGATGGGGTTTGTGTATCGGCGACGGAATGAGAATCGGGCTTATTGGCGACGGTGGGTTCGTGCATTGGCGACGGTGGGTTCGCGTATCAGCGATGGTGGGTTCGTGCATCGGCGATGGTGGGTTTGTGTATCGGTGACGGAATGTGTATCGGGCTTATCGACGACGGAATGAGAATCGGCGTCGGTTGGGTTTCTTCTCACCGGCGTCGGAATGAGTTTGGGTTTGGGTTCAGAACCGTCGCAAATGGTTATTGGCGACGGTTTGGGTCCTTATCGGCGACGATTATCGGCGATGGACTGGGTTTTTATCGGCGATTGGGTTTGGGTTTGGGTTCGGAACCGTGGCGAATGGTAATCAGCGACGGTTTGGGTTCCTATCGGCGACGGTTATCGGCGACGGACTGGCTTCTTATCAGCGACGGTTATCGGAACGAAGGTGAAGGTGAAGGCTGGATTTTGGGATTGGGGTGGGCTGGGTTCTTTTGGCTGGGAACAAAGGTGAAGGCTTTTATGTTTATGTTTAGAAAATAGGAAGAAAATATAACAGGTCATGGCTATTTATAGTGGTCTTTAGTGACGAATTGGTCCGTCGCTATTGCTTCCTTTTCGTCGTAAAAGGTAGTAGGCTTTTATGTTTTTAGCGACGAAGGTCAATGTCGTCGCTAAAAAACCCAGATTTAGTGAAGATTTTTAGAGACGAAAATCATATTTCGTCGCTATAGCATACTTTTAGTGACGAATTGTGATTTCGTCACTAAAAACATGGAAGTCCAAAACTATTATTATTTTTAGTGACGACTATTTTCCGTCACTAATTCTTCCTTTTAGTGACGAAATGATTTTCGTCACTAATACCATCCACAACAATACCTATAGTGACGAAATATTTCGTCACTAAAAATTTCAACTTTTAGCGACGAAATATTTCGTCACTATAGATTAATTTTGCTCGTGCCAAAGTTTACTCCGTGTGCCCATTTTTCATATCACAATAGCGACGAAATTTATTTTTCGTCACTAAATGTTATAATTTTTTTCATTATTAGTGACGAAATTCATATTTCGTCACTAAAGCTGTATTTTTAGCGACGAAAAATATTTCCTCACTAATTTTCGTCACTAAAAATACATTTTGTTGTAGTGAAATAACCTTATTAATTTTTCATATATATTAAAAGAAAAACCCTATTTGGTTTTCAAGTTTAAATTTAACTTATTGCAAACCGTACAGTGGATGAGCTTATATATGGAAAATTTGAAGACAAATTAGTTGTGTGAGCTTATGCAATTTAGGAGGTGTAGCTTCAGTGCTCTACGTAGAGAGGCAAAAAATGTATCACATTATCTAGCTAGACAACATGCATTGAATAGAAAACCAGTGGGTGGCTAAGTTTAACTGCCCACCTTTACTCCTAGCTGACTTGTGCTATAATTTAATAAACACGAGATTATCTTGAAAGAAAGAATGAAAGCATTTATTTTTTAAGTATAGGGGCATTTTTTCTCCCCTAAAATTTCTTAAAATTTCTAGAAAGTGTATTAAATATTGGGAGATTTAATAGTCAATATTATAGTGAGAGTTTTATCTCCCGTTTAATAGACAAACCCAACAATGCTCTTTCTATTATCCATAATTCCATATCTTTAGCCCTTTCCTTATCGCTATATCTCAAAAGTTTAAATTTTTTAAAAATTGAATAAGGCAGTCTAACATTACGTGTAAAAAGTTCTATTAGCAATCTTCAAATATGTCCTAATAAGCGCATTCAGTTTCATGTTGTGACTTTCGAGGCCAATGCTAAAGAAAGTGTCCTTCATTGTACGTGTTAGATAACTCAAGCTTTTAACCAAACTATTTAACAATTTTGGGTTTACTTTATCTTCATTGTCAGAGCATTTCTAGCAGTTTTTTTATATTTTTGAACAGTTTGGACAGTGAACAGTGATATTTACCTTTTAGTTACTTACTTTTTCAAATACATTTTCAAACAGATTCTCTATCATTTCTCTATCTCATTTAAATATTATTTCTTCATTCATTATTTATTTATTTTTTAACACATTTCCATAGCCCCATCCCCACTTCTTTCTTTGCTAATTTTTTATTTAGTTTTATTCTTTTGTTAATGTACAGTAGCCGATCAGATTTGATAAGCTACTGTTTATGAGCAAAAAAAAATCATGATTTAGAAAATCCATTGGACACCATTTTTTAGGTCTCATCCTCTATTATAGAGATTATTTTGCTTTTACTTAAGCTATTGGAGATGCTCTTATGATAGGCTATAAGCCTAATTGCATAGACATGGCAAATGGGACAGAATTTTCTTACTCGACTCGACTCGAAAAATACCTGACCCAAACCTGATTTTTTTTACCCGAAGCAAAACGGGTTGACCCGTGACCCGAACGTGTTTTTTGCGGGTCAACCCAACCCGAACCATTTTTTAAAACTTTTTTTTTGTTAAAAAATAAATAAATGCAATATTGGTTTAATTGTTTGTTGTGAGCTTTAAGGAAACAACTGAGACATTTACATAATTATATGAAAATTAATTGAAAGATGAATGATTGAGCATTCTGTAATAAGTAAAGATTTTTAGATATCAAATGGCAAAGTACATGCCAAGATAATCTGGTTACAGTACAATTAAAAACATAGATTTAAAATTGTAGGCATGTATGAAAAATATTCACAAGTGTGAAAATAGTGAAGTCAAAGATCAAATTAACATAAATTATAAATGCTTAGACTTATTTTTTTAACAATTTATGTCCAAAATAAATGGCTTTTCAAAATAAATTATGATATTTCTTAGAGTGTGTGTTGCTTAACAATAATATGATATTCATAAAAGAGACCATGTATAAATAAATAAATGATCAAACTTTAATATATATTTTAAATTGAAATAGAGTGCCAGCCACAATTGACAATAGATTATAAAATTAATTTTCAAGATTGTAAATTTCTTATATGTTTTTATTCTTTGTCAAATGAATTATCCAATAAGTCATTTGTAATTTTTTTTTTTAATATTTTGGAATGTTGATATTGTATAGAAATAAAACTTGTGTATTTTTTTTACTTATCTTTGTGTTATTTTGTTTTAGATAGCAATGTTAGGATTTGTATAATTTTAAAATTATTGAATAAGTATTAATAAGTGTAATTCATTTTTGATATAAGTGGTGAATTCAAAGTAATGCATTTTACATCAAGTAATTTGTTGCATGACTTTTTAAATGGCAAATACATGTTATTTTCTTTTGAAAAAAAATTCATGTGAAAAATACGGGTCCGCCTGGCCTGCAACCCGATTGACCCGAACTTGTTTTTAACCCGCTTAAAATGACCTGTTTGACCCGACCCGAACCCGACATGACCGTTTTTCCATGTCTGCAATTGCATACACAAATCATTGCTTTTTATTTTTTATTTTTTATTATTGAATTATTTGAACATATTTGGTTCGTTGCTTGTCAAATTAAACCCTTTACATTAAAAAAAAAAAAAAAATCAAGATATCTCAACTCATGTGACTTACAAAGTATGTTACATGGAAATTTATTATTCAGGAGTTTGGAGTGTTTGCTTAAAACACAACTGAAAGTGCACTTTTATTTGTATTTAAAAAATGTCCTCCATCTACTCAAACTTTCTCACACACTTTCCGGCAAGGCACCTCTTTCTCACACACTTTCCGACAAGGCAATGCCTTAGCCTAGAGAGTGAGAAAGTCATCTCCTTTTTTGGTATTAATGGAGTCCGTTTCTAAAAAACTAAAAAAAAAAAAAAAACTTCTGCCATTTACTCAAACTAGCATTGACAAAGATGATTTGTTGACTTAAAAAGAGAGAGTCATGAAGGTGTGTAAAACAGCTCTAATTTCCACTACTGAGGTTGTTCTTCAACCTTCCTACCCTATATCAAAGTTCTTAGCCTAAGCTGTCCTCTATAACTTCTTGAAATTTTGAGGATATTTCTATTATTTGTTAAAGCTTTCGTACTATTTTTGTTGTTAGTGTTCCTTTAGAATGTTTCTCTTGTTTCTCATTTAAATATATGTGAACTCTTAATTCCTTTTGAGAGTATAGCCCATGGCAACAACAAAGTAGAAAAATACTTTGTTAGGTTTTAAAAGTTTAGAACAATTGGAAAACAGTGAACACGAACTTGTCTAGATAAAGATTACTATGTCTATAGGGTATATTAGATAATACTCAAAGTGTTACAAATTAGAACACAAGAAAAGGAATCTGTAAGTTTAAGGAATTCCAAACATGCCAAGTTCGACCGATTGAAACACGAATCTGCAGAATTTAATTAAGGCCCAACCGCTCATTAAGCTCATCAAGTGACTAAGGTTTCAAATATATTTCACTAAGTATTTAAAAGAAACCCTAAGGCACGTTTTGTTATGACTCTGGAGGTGCTTTTTTGAGATCTAAAAGATACTGTGCTTTATTCGTTCAAAGTTACTATCATAATTCCTTCTACACATCATTAGAATCGGTAGATCTGAAGTTGCTGGAAATAAGATCAACTACTGTTGATGATCTAAACTTTTGAGTAGGATCTCAAAGTCACAAACTGGAGTGTTTGTGTTCATCAAATTCAAAATAGAACAGTCTGGCTTTGGAGATGCGTGTGGTTGTGAGTAAGTACTACAAGATGTAGCATTAGATTTATGGTTAAATCTATTGTAAACACTTCCATTCTATTAGTGAATGGTTGCCTTGTAGATTGTTTAGGTTAAATCTCCCTTAGGTTTTTTTACCTTTAAACTGGACAGTTTCATTGGTTGTCATCATATCATTTGTCTTATTCACTTTTCTGTTTTATGTGAAATGATTGTTATTGTTTAACTTAGATCTGCATAATAAACCTAAGTAACAATTTGGTTAATTAATTAAGTTAAACAATCTAAGTTTACAGGGGTCTAAATATATATAACACCCTTCTTTTGCTAGATAAGCATTCAAAAAGTATATTTATCATATATTTGATATCTGTATATTTATTTTATGCTATTCTAGTAATTATTAGTGGTATAATTTCCAAACAAGAAACTAAGGCAAATATCTCATCCCAATTACTACCCAATGGTGGGCGTACCATTCTCTACCTCCTTTTTTTTTTTTTTTTTTTTTTTTTTTTTTTTTTTTTTTTTTTTTTTTTTTTTCACTCTTCTTCATCTTATACACCACTGTACATCAATGACCTTTCTTCCATACAGCAAAGCTGTTACTTCCATTTATCATTCTTTTCTATTGCCTTGATCTCTTTGTTGATAACATTTCTTTTATATTCTATAGGTCCTCAAACAGGAAAAACACACATTTGATTATTGATATTCTCTAGTTGAATCATTGAGATCTTGTATACTTCCCATTTCCCGTAGTATTTCACTATAACTTCTTTCTAGTAATGATAATGAAAATATTTTTATGAATAAGAGATGTTGGAGATGGACGTGGATAGGATAGTTCTTCCAAACTTAACATGTTCTTCTCTAGGTAAAGAAAAAAAACTAGATATTTCCATTCTTCTTAGGTGTTCCTATTTCATGTTGATTAATTGGACCAATTACATGCAATGTCCAATTAAGGCACAACTACATTGCTAGTCTAAAGTTAAGTGTAGTAGAAAATAAATTTGACATAGGCAATATGGTTACAATAGGAAAACCTTCGCAAGAATAACTTCAATGAGTGATGTTTAGGTCACCACTCCTTGAATAATCCACTAACAAATATTGAGTTTACGAGTACAAGAAATATAACCTAATCCTAAAGTACCTACCTACCTATAGTAGAACCTACTGACCTATCCAAGCCCATATCTAACCTAGTTGGACTATTCTTTTTAGCTAACTTCTTCAATGTACACGAATCTACCAATGTGTGGTTGAATCTTACGACAATCCTTGATTGATGCAGTTGATTTGTGCAAAGTTCTTTAGTGTAACATGCTCCAATAAAAATGGTAGTAGCTCAGTACAAAACCTTAGGCACACAAAGTCATAACAACTTCTTAGTATGCCTGTCTCTTCTAAGTACAGTAGAGATGCAAAATTCAGCATTCTCAAGCAATTTCTTGAACAGTTTTCTTCATTCTTCAACATGGATATACAATACACTTTTGGACATTGAAAACTTAGACTCAAAATACATATGAAGTGCAAGTTGGAATGGATTTTTCAACACATACAAATAATGACCCTAACACCATGTTATGCTCCTAAACACATAAGTCGAAACTGTATCTTTTGTCCGTTCTAATCTTGGATCATACCTCTCAATCATTTTAAGAATTTATCAAATCATTCTTTCAGCTACGCCATTTTGATTTGCCGATCTAAGGACTTTTAAAGATGACCAATACTATTTGTTTCATAAAATTCTTTAAATGCATTTTATCTGAATTTGCCCTTCTATCAAATCACAAGGTCTTAATTTCATCACTACTATACCTATCTACAACAGTTTAAACTTTTTAAATAATTTTAAAATCCTCATAATTCTATTTTAGAAAAAATAAATCATCAATGAAGAGAAGAAAATAGTTATTTGTACCAAACAATGATGGTTTCGGTCCACACACATTGCTATGAATAAGCTACAGTGGCTTAGTTTCTCTCTAAAAGCTATTTCTTGATTGCTTAACAATGATACATCTCTCACCATCTTATTTTTCACCATAAATTGTAAGTCCAGAAAAATTTAAATGTCATCGGCACCTTGATTATCACATTGTTTCCGTGGTCCCTAACCAACAACAATCCTTCAAGAGAATATCAGTCTTTTTTCAAAAGTTGGTTGTTAAGACCTTCCTTAAGGTCTTGGTGGTTTGCTGTTTAGGTAATGGAAATTGTAGTGGTTCTTTAGAGGGAACCGAACCCCCAGAGATTAAGAGGGAGAATGAGAGAATTTAGAGACTTGGAAGAGAATTCACTGAAGTTATTTATTGCTTGACTTCCTAGATTACAAGAACTAGCCTCTTATACTCAAGGTTTGGTTAGAAACAACTTCTAGAGTACTAACTATCGTAACTAACTTTATCTTTCTCCTAACAGCTATCTAACTACTATTATAGCTCATACTAGCACATGTCCTAATTCAAATACGCATGTGACCTAACTGAAATAAGCATGTGCGGATTACGATTAACCATATGCCACTAATTGCACATTAACTACATGCCGTTATTGAGTTGATACTGCTGTTGTATTACTTGCTGCTGCGCTGAGCTTGCTACAACAATTACTCTATGCAAATTGTCCAATCAGTTCATTCTTGACATTTGGCCTAGTCTTAAATAATAGTTTTCAAACTGAGCATATAAATATATAATAGACATCATAAATAAATTGGCGATCTATATTTTCTAAGCAAATATGAACCTTTACTTTTTGTTTCAAAGGAACTTCATTTTGAGTTATTGAAACTTTGAAAGTAACATTTTCAGTTATTGGTTCATCAAAATCTAAAAAAAGCATTTTACTCCCACATATTTGGTTACAAGTGCCAATGTCAAAAATGACATGTATCATTCTATTCTTTCTCTACTCCTTTGTATACTAACATCAAAGTTGACTCTACTTCTTCTTTTTTTATGTCTATATATATACATTTATTCTACCTTTCACATTTATGTAGATTTGATTCTTAAACACTAACTCATCTTCATAATCATTATGTTAATAAGAATCATATTTAATCTTTAATAGATTTTTCCCCTCAAGTTTCACCAAACTGAAAACTGAAAACACTGTACCAAAATAATTTTTAAATGTGTGAATAGTACCGTGGGACCCATTTTTAATAAAAAAAATTCTGTAAAGTGAAATTTGTGGGTCCCATGAACAGTACAAGGGATCCACAGATGTGCTGAAAAGTCAGCAAATGCGGTTACTGTTCATGTACAGTAGCATGAACAGTAGCCGCTGTCCCCTTGACCCGTGCATCAGCAGAAAAAAAAAAAAAAAAAAAAAAAAAAAAAACCCCAGAATCGTGGACGCTGGACGCTGGCCACTGTATCCAAACTCAGCCTTGCTTTGACATGGTATGGCTCTTGTCTGTACTAAATCCAATGTCTAGGTATTTAATTTATATTGAAATTCAGAGTCAACAAAAAGTGTCAACTGATAGTTGACATGTAGATGTCAGAATGGTTTCGTTTCATTTCATTCTGTGAAAAAAAAAAATTCTCTGAAAAAATAAATAAATAATCAAATAAAGTTTGGCAGGAGAAAGTGACAAAGAGGGAAACATTGATGATGGCATTGAGATTTATATAGACTTATACAAATCTTTGCAAATTGGTGATTGGAATGCTGCCAAGGAATTCCTTAATCGCCATCCTAATGCAATAAGTGCAAAAATCACAGCTAGGGAGAAGACCGCACTTCATGTTGCTACAGAAGCTGGACAAGTGCATATAGTGGAGGAGTTGGTATTGCAAATGTCTGAAGAAGATTTGGGAATAAAAGATATTATGGGTTACACAGCTCTAGCTCGGGCAGCTTATAATGGAAACCACCGTATAGCAGAATGCATGCTTGGAAAAAATGAGAACTTGGTCAGTATTCCAAATAACAATGAAAAGATTCCAGTTGCTCTGGCTCTTTTCAACGGGCATTTAAAATTGGCTCGTGATCTCTATTTGCTCACTCCGCTAGAAATTCTAAAGCCAGAAAATGGCACCATGGGGGCTACAGTTGTTTGCGAGGCAATATATAGCGAAGCTTTGGGTAAGAATTAACTCTTCGTCTTAACTATCCATTGAGTATTATATCCTACCGGAAATTTTTGCAATATAATTCTGTATGATTGATTAATTTCTCTGTCCATAGATATTGCTTTGGATTTAGTACAGCTTTGTCCACGTTTGGTTGTTAGTCCCAACATATATGGTGACTCCCCTTTACGTGCACTGGCTTCGATGCCTGACTATTTCCTAAGTGGAAATCGGCTTGTATTTTGGAAACGATGGATCTATTCCGGTTAGTACCATCCCTTTTACTTTTTTCACTCTTGTTTTTCGTTGACTTGTTTTAGTATTATGCAAATAATGGATGAATTTAATTATATAAATGTGAATTATGTGACAATATCCCTTAAAAAATATCTATGAAAAAGGGGGCCCTTGAGGCCCAAACCCATATCCTTCGTTTGTAGATCCATTATAGCTCAAAAGAGAATATAAGAGATGGTGCAAGGCTCTAAGCATTACAAGAGGCCCATTTGGCAAATGGATTTAATTTTTCATGCAATAACAGTTTCATATCTAAATTTACAAATTCTGTCATCTTTTTTTTTTTCTTTTCATATTGTGATAGTTATAATAAGAAATGTGAGATTTAAATTTTAGATGCCTCTATTAGAAACATAAAGAGATGCTGCCAAGTGCTTTGTAGCTTAACTAATTTGCACCTATGTGCCTAGATATTCAAACCTCCTTTCTCTCATTGTAACTATCAAATTTTTAATTTAAAAAAAAAGGAAAATATAAATGGATGTCAATTGAATTACAAAAATCTTGACTGTTAAACAAAACATATTTATAGGTTGTAACACCCGACATTATTAATATATACTACATGTAGTGGTACTATACTACCATTTTGATGTAATGAAAATAATTTTTCTCAATTAAAATATGAATATATTCTAGAATATCCATGTGATTCATAAGCCTAAATACAAAATAATAATTCTAAAATATTAAGTTAAGATTAACACTCTTAAACATTATTTGAAATTAAAAAGTGTAAGATTTTATGTTGATAACTTGATCTCTTTGATGGCATTGGAAATGAAAAAATAAGTATATCAAAATATGAATTTTGACATGCTTATGGAAAAAAAATGCAAGAATTAGAAAAATTAAGAGTATTTTTGTAAGAAATCATTTCTATAAGAGACTATTTCTATAGTCAGTAATTGCGTGGATCTATTTTTGAAATAGATAATCCTAATTTAATATTTTTGGAATGACCATTTGAACTAAAAGACTCTTGGCATATGATCAGCTATATTTTAAATTTGTTAGAATTTTTAGAAAATCATTGCAGTTAAAGGAATACAAGTGAAATGACATCATTTTCATTATTATAGCATACGTATGCTTATGCAAAGTATTGGTTAACTTATATGAAAGCTATAGAGAATATTTAAATAAAATATTTGAAATTAAAAAATTAAATAGATAATAGAATTATAAGGTTTAAAATATAATTTTTCCAAATTATTTAAATAATATATTGTGTAAGTTTAGCTTTTATCAAAACCAAGAATTATTGTAGGTTATAATTTATAATAAATGGTGACACTTCTTTAAAATTCTTGATAGATTTTGATAATTAAATTTTAATTGGAGTAGTTTTTTTTTTTTTTAATTTCTTCAAATTTAAGTGGAATTTAATTTATAAAAATATATCTTAATAATTTTAATTTTATAGTGCAGTATATTGAGAAAGCACGTCCTACAAAGGATAATTCTTAAGTCAAGTTGCATAGCACAAGCACAATGCCCAATTTTTATTATTAATACAAAAAAAATATTAAAAATAATCAAAATAAATTAAAATAAATAATGATTTCTTAGATATATAGAATTTTTTTTATAATAGAATTTTAATAAGAAAAGCATTTCTAAACCTCTTAAAGCTTTTGATTATAGAGTTTCTATAATTTTAATGTGCTTATAGTGTCTCCACAAAGTGAAAGTATATAATAATAATAATAATAATAATAATAATAATAATAACAACAACGACTTAGAAAGTTATATTAATATGTCAGTTTGATTTGCTTATTCCTAGTAACTTATTTTCATAGTATTTATAAAAATAATAATAATTTTTGGAAACTTTTATATTAAATGTGTTGTAAAAGGCTAAGGCTGCTTTTAGCACCAGCTTTTTATTGGCCTTTGCTGAAACTTATTTATTGTTTGCAGGCCCATGCAAGTCTAAAAAAAACCCAAGCTTATTTTGGTTCAAGTTTAGGATTCCATGTTATATGTATTTTACTGCAAAGTTTTAGTCAAAAAGTTGACTAGAATCAACTATCAATGGGTATTTTTTATAATTTTTGTTAAAAATACCAAGTCTTCTTTTGCTTATTGTGGGTCTTGTGTTCCACATTACTCTTTTGCTATAATACTTTCAGCAAAAAATCAATTAGCTTTTTTTTTTAAATAAATTTTTTAGCTTTTAGTTACAGTACTTTCATAAAAATCTTTCAACAACAACTTTTGTTTTTTAGGCTTTAGCTTTTAGGTACAAAACTTTCAGGAAAGATCTTTTAACAAAAAGCTAGATAAGTTGTCATTATAAAACAGTCACTAAAAAATTCTTTATTTCAAAAAAAAAAAAGTAGATAAAATTTAGATTATTTGTAAAAAATTTGAGACAAAAAATAGTTTGTCTATATTTGCCCATGTACATAAATGGGCAACGTCATTGGACTGTATTAATTTTAATTGATTTTAAAAGATTTTTGTCTTATCTATAAATTTATTGAATTAGTTTTGTACCAAAAACAATTCCAATAGTATATGTTAAAATGGGTAACGTTTGGGCCAAAAGTCTTATAGTTTTGACTTGTACCTTCTTATATTTCCAAAAAAGACAATTAGGATTTAAACTTCCCTCCAAACTATTAAATAATAAAAATTAAACATAAAATGGGTAACACCCCGCAAATGTTAATGAGACATTCCTACCAGTACCACAACTACAACGTAAGTCCCTTACTTAAAGATTTTATTATTTTTTATGGTATTACTTTTATTTCTAAATTTCCAATATTTAAAGTGTGTCAATCAATTGTTTGAAGAAATCATTTCCCATTAATCCAATCCGTAGTTTTCTTGATTCTATACGTGTTGCCTTTTGAACATTGCTAGTAATCTAAGATAAGGGTTAAATTTGTTGTACACAAACTCAAGTCATGATTCTAGTTAATTTTGGGGGTGTATAAAACTGTGTAAAATAGTTTGTATGTAATAAAAATTACTCCTAGATAAAGCCAAATTGCAATAGTTAGTGAAGCTTGAATTATATAATTGTGCATGTGTGTATTTTTTTTTTTTTCCAGGTATTCATATTCAATCGGGTGGTCCCATCAATGATATTCGTTTGAACATTCAAAAACTTATGGGAAACAGAAGCCGAAGCAATGGTAAAGAAATTATTGGATCAGGTATGTCACTATACAAAGTTCCTTTTCTCAAGATTTGGGTTGTAAAAGCATTCATAGTAGTGATGCTAAAATAACTAAAAAAACCTTTTTAGCACCCAATACACAAAATACCCACAACATCAAAAATATTGGCAGCTGACTGTAGCTAGAAGTTAAACACAATTAGTGTTGTTTAACTGGTTCACGCGTGCTACTGCTCTCTCCTCTATTTTCTCTCTTTTTGCTTCTCCTCTGTTTCTAATTTTCTATCACCTACGCCTTCATGCCCAGCCTCTCCTCTTCTCCCTCTCGACTGAAATCAACTTTCTCACTCTATCTTGTCCCTCTCTCCTCTCTTGGGTTTGCTAGTGGCAATTGGGTTGGATTCCAATCGGATTTATGGTGGTCCAATCTATGCTTCGGTGGTTCGATCAGATTTATGGTGGTTTGATATGTGCTTCGGTGGGGCTTTTTGGGTTTGATTGATTTTCTTTTTTGTATTTCTTTTCCTGAATGATGGTGGTGATGTGGTTGTGGGTTTGTGATTTGGTTGTGATTTTAGTGGTTAGGAGTTGTGGTTTTGGGTGGTGGTGACAGTGGCAGTAATTGTTGTGGATGTGGTGGAGGTTGAATGGGTTTAGTGTCTAATGAGTTGTGGGTTTTTTATTTATTTATTTATTTATTTTCGGTGGAGGTGACTAGTGGTGGATAGCAGTGGGTGTGGTTGTGGGTTTGCTGCATTGAGCGTATTTGTTTATCCCAACCCTTTTGTATGAGAGAGAGTGCCTTAGTCTAGAGAAACAAATCTCTTTATCCTCTCTTCTCCTTTTCTCTCACAAATGGCATATCCTTGAGAGAAATTTGTAACCTTTACCTCCATCACTAAACCTTGAGTGTTGTGAGTTTGTTGAAGGGCTAGAAACTTAGTGAAGCCAAATCAGATCCTTTGTTGTTTTTCATTGGCGGCTCAACGATGGTGACTCCAATAAGCTAGATGAAGAAAAGACTCGGCGAAGTTGGTTGCTAGCAAGAGTTTGGATGGCTCAAGTACACATGGAGATATAGACTTTGAGGGTTTATAGTCATCCATGTACAACACTATTCATACTAGTGGAGTTTTCCGATGGCTGGTCGGTGTGGAAGCCCCAAAATTTCTTTTGGTTGGTCGCACAGTGGGTCCTTGGCAACGTAACTCTTATATGCTTGTGTCTCTAGAGTGGGGGTGTGTGTATGTGAGTCCCTTTTTCTTATTTTTATTATAGGAGTCCCCACCAACCATTTTTTATGTATTAGGTGTGATTAGTCACCTATGTGTCTAATTAGTTTTAGGTTACCCAATCAACTAAACCAATTTTTAAGGGCTCATTAATCAAGGCAAACCAAAAAATCTCGAATTAAATATCATGGACTCGGAAGTTTGGTTACGTGTGAGGAAGGTGTTAGGCGCCCTTCAACGCCTATTCGAAAATAGTACCTCATTTTAACTTATTTCAAACATCATCTTTGAAAGCTCGGACTTGTGTTAAAAAACACAAGAGCTATTTAGACCCCAAATTAATAAATTTACGGCTAGATTGCTTTTACTCTAACTTATCTAAGTGTGGAAACAAGAGTAAATGAAGCGCAAACAACTGATACCACTCTAGTGCATAAACATGAACAACAAAAAATAAAAGTAAAGCACAAGAGTAAGGGAAGAGAGATGCAAACACAAGATAACACTCCGATGTGTTATCAAAGAGGAAACCGAAGAACTCGACGAAAAACCTCTCCGCCGCCCTCCAAGTGTTAAATTGATCCACTAGAGAATAAAGTTGGAGTACATGAATAACAAAAGACCCTCCAAATCTAGTCTACCCAATGTACTTGAACCCTCCAAGCTCCTGCTACCAACGGACTTCACGGAGTCATGTCTTCTTTAGCTTTTTGGATCCCGCAATACGCCCGATTGCATCCGCCAAGTCTCACCAGTTTCTTTTAGGAAATCCCCAAAGCTTTCCAAGCTCCAAAACACTCTTTACACTCTTAAAAGGGTGTTGGTTGTGTTTGGGTACAGATCTCCTCTCAATGTATGACAATAAGAGAGGGAATGAGAAGAGGCTAGGATGATTTCTCACTAAGGATTAGTAGCTCTCTCTCTCTCTAAAAGATGGGTGTGTGTGTTGTTAAAAACCTATCTAGGGTTTTTCTCTCTGAATGGTTTCCTTACACATTTGTGAGTAATGAGGGTATACATAGTATGGGTGAAGGGTAAGAAAGTTACACTTAAAAATCCTCCAGGTAGAGAGTTTCGTGGGTGTCTCGCGAGAAGGCCTTACTCGCGAGACAGTCACGAAATCCTCTAAGCTGGCACGACTCTTCAGCTTCCAGCATGTGCTTTTCACGTGCCCTTTTCGCGGGATACTCATCTCTCGAGCTACTGGCGAGCCAATCGCGAAAATGCACTGATTTTTCATTTCAAGCTTGATTCTTCACCAACTTAATACTAAACTTATTACAAATAAATCCCACAAAAATACAAGAAAACAAATTAAAGAAAATACAACACTTTTTGCCATGGAATAAAGCCAACATAAAACATAGTTGTAAATCACAACTTTACAATCTGCCCCTTTGGCTATTCCATGACAAAACACCCTATAATAGACTCTAGACTTAAATGTGAGTTTGGGAACAATGACAAAACTCACTCACACCTAAATCTAGAAGCTGTGAAGCACTTGAAACATAGATACTTGTAACCTGAAACACTTGCACAAAACATATTAGACCCTCAGGTGATAAAATGACAAGTATAATGTAATAAGTAAATTGCGATCAAGTAAACATGATGTGAAACAAAAGAGCAACTTGATCATACACCAAAACAGTCATATAGAGATGACTACAATGATCATATAGTAAAGCAAATGATCATCCGAACACACAATGCAATTAAGTGCAAAGCAAAAATCAATTGCATGTCCAAAAAACTCAACCAATGCAAAATACCGAAGTATTTGCATTAAGGATACAAGATCCAACAAGGGCACAAGAGTGTTCCAACACAAAAACACGATCCAATGAGAGCAACAAAGCATAGATATTAAAAGTAACTCCAAGCACCTTAAAGCAACGAGAAAACATGCATAATGTAAAGCAAACAAAACAAGGTTTTCTCAAAAAGATTGTCTTCTCCCCCTTGGTATATGCATCTCCCCTATGGCTTTCTCCCCCTACGAATGTGCACGAGGTAGAATTTCTCCCCCTAAGAATGTGCACATGAGTCATATAGAAATGACAAAACACATCAGTATACTCTTTAGTATACTCTCTCCCTTTTTGTCACGAATAGACAAGTGAAGCAAGAGGAAGGAGGGAAAGAAAAGAAGATATGAACAAGGGTATGATGCATGAGGGGTGCAAGATGAATGAGAAAATGAAGCTCAAACGAAAGACAAAACATCTTTTAAAAAATGCTACAAAACATAACTTAAACATGGCATGCTAAGGATGATGGAACAAAAATATAGACCAAGGCATGACATAGGCACAAGAACATGTTATATGAGCTAAAAGGTCTAAAAAGACTTAACTAGCATGAGTAAATGCAAAATATGTCAAGCGTTAGAGTGTGTGCAGCAAAGGTGCATCTAGTGTGTGAGATGCATGAGCAATGCATGAAAAAACACTCACGGGAAAAAGTGTATAAAACACATCACCAATTATCAAAACATGATAAACAAGAATAATTATGGTGATCCCCAAAGTTTGGTACTCGTCGGAGTCCAAAACAAAAAGAAAATGTCATTTGGGCATTTTATCAAACACTTGGAGTGCACACACTACACATGTATGTTAAACAATGCATTAACATATGACAATCTTGCCTAAATGCATGTTATTTTTGTTACAAAAGGCCAACATCCAAAGCATTTCAACATTTAAAACAAAACCCAATCAAAAAGATTGACAAAAATTAAGTTTTCCAACTCCCATTTGAGAAAAATCTCAACTATGAACATAAAACCCCCAAAAACATAATCCAAGGATCAAAATCAGTGAAAAGAGTTAAAGATTATCTTAGAGATTTTAATAGAATGAAAAACACTTGAATTTAGTTGGGTTTTGATGTTAAAGCATTAAAATAGGGGTTTGGGAGAGGATGGGAGACGTTTAAAACAAATGACCCACGAAATGCTCTTTAAAAAGCTGATCTAGGAATTTTCGCTGGTTACATACTAGCAAGATACTAGCGAAATTTCGCTGGTGTCTTGCTAGTAAGCTTTACTCGCGAAATAGTGGCAAAATTCTCTATCCAAAGCTGAAAAATTGGAGAATTGGACTTTTTAACTCGTGATTGGGCTTACATCACAAAAACACCCAGAAAACATGTTTTTCACACAAAACAACTTGAAAAACTTTGAAAAACATGGGTAATACAAATCACTTTCAAAAGTAAACAAAAAGAACAAAAGTATTTTTGGTTTGATCCACATAAGGTTAAGCACACACACATCACAACATGTAAAACAATGTTATTAATTCCGTTTCGGACCCCGTTTCGGTTTGTCTAGTGGAACGAAATATTTCGGTACCGGCCTATTCCGGTGTACCGTTTCAGGGTGTTTCGGAGTTCCTAATATATATATATATATAACTAGATATTATTACTATTATATAAAGTAATGAATTTTATTTTATTTTTAAAAAAAATCTTAAATAAAGTGGGATTAAAAAAATATTTATTTATAATTTTTCTACAAATAATATAATAAATATAGTGTATAAACTTTCACCTTAAAAAAAAATTCAGTGAAGTGGATAAAAATAATTATGGAAATATTTTTTAACTTTTCACTTGTGGCATTGTTGTAAATAACTAAGTATTTATGAATAGTTTTTTAAGTTGAAAATTTCCTAGAAGCTTCCTACCGTTTCCATTAGCCCACACGTATTATTCCACTTATCAATTTCATTTCCTCTTCATCTGATCTCCTTTCTTCTACTTCAGAAGCTTCTCCGCTTTTTATCTTCTTCTTCTTCTTCTTCTTCTTCTTCTTTTTTTTTTTTTTTTTTTAAAATTTAATGCATCCTTAAGCCTTAACTCTTCCTCACACAAACAAAGGCTAGCTCAACACGCCCAACATGCAAGTGTTCTCCAGCAAAGTAAATGTCAATAACAGAGAAGTATGGTGGCTCAAAGCAACAAGGATGAAGAAGTGAGTTTTAATGGCAGCACTTGAGCTTTGTCCATGACTTGAATTTTTTTTCTTCTTCTTCTTCGATCTGATGTGAATCTTATCTTTCTTCTTCTTTTCTTTTTTCTTCTTTTTCTTTGATCTTTGTGAATTGTGAAGTGTGAAGCAAACCCAAAACACATACCGGCCGAATCTTTAGTTTCAGCCGGTATTTGCCGAAACACACCAGAATGACCGAAATGCCTCGGAATTGGCTAGATTTTGACCCGAGGTGGAACAAAGGGTATTCCTGTTCTGGATTTTATACCGGTACGAGAAATTCCGTCCGTTCCGGCCGGAACGGAACGGAATTCATAACAATGATGTACAATCACACAAATGAAATAGACATTCATTGAACAATAGACTTGTGTGTTGTGTGTGTGTATCAAATGTGGAATAGTCCTTAGTCTAGAGTAAAACTTCAATGATCAATTCAATCAAGTCATACGCAACTAGTAATAAGTCAAGTGGACTATCTCAATTATAGAAATTACCATATATGATTTCCCACAAAAATGATTACATAACTTTGAAGCTTTTCATTTGGCTTCTTTACAAAACATAACATGTGATCATTTTTTAACAAAGTACATCTCATTTTGAGATCGATGCCTGAACTTTTGATATTTTAACTTTGTAAGTGAGTAAGCCTTTGGCTTTTTAAGGCACCATACATTTCAATACAAGTCGCTTTCCCTTTTTCCTAGTCAAATACTAGTATGTGCGATCACTTTTGCAGCTCAATATCTCTTTTCAAGATTTAACATTTGATGAGTTCTTTAAACAAAAACATAAAAACGTGGGAAAAGATATAGGCACAAGTCTATGCATGTATCAAGACCAACAAGACTATTGACTAATCATTCATAACAAGCTTGAAGATCAATTGACAATAGTTACACATAAATTTCAAGATTTGTCCCACAAATAAATGTGCACTCAAAACAAGCTAAGCTCGTAAATGCACTACGCCATTAGTACGAATGTATTAGGCCAAACTCACATGTAAAATGTGCTCAAACATATACGATCAAACTTTTTCAATTTTTCATTTTTTATGTGGTTTTGGATTTTTACTCACACAAAACAAAAGTAATAAAGTAAGATAAAAAACAAAAGCAATGCACACAAATAAATGCAAGATATAAAGAAAATGCATGAAGATATGACATTTAATGCATGAGGGGTCCTACAAAAATCGAAAGAATTAGATGAAGAACCAAAAGAGCAAAAACTCAACTATAGGAACCTTTCCTCATCCAAACGGAATGATTGTTTGGAATGAGTATCTCATGAGAAGTGAGACGGGGGTTGGAAGAATGAGAACCGGAGATGGGAGATGCACATAGACAAGGAGGTAAGAACATCAAAAACTTTCTTAAACAACTTACCATGTTCTCCCAAAACCGGTGTAGCTTTCAAAGCACAACTTTCAAAAAGCTCAAGTTTCTCTTTTTTTTAATTCTTTTAAGAGCTTGAAACTTGGAGCAATGAGGTCTAAGATGACCAAAGACACCACAATGGTGACAAACAATGGGTTTAGGTCTATTAGGCTTTTTGGGGAGGAATCTAGCAACATGATTTTGTTCTCTCTTCAACTTGGAACATTAAGGTCTTATATGATCGATCACACCGCAATGATGGCAAGTTGGAACAAATTTAAATCCATCCAAAACCTTAGATTGAGACCTAATCGGAGGCCTTGGCTTAAGAGCCTTTCTCTCCACCTTTTGATTTCTTTTGTGTGGAAGAATGTATACCAATTTGTCATTTGAGGTAGAACATACAATAGGCACAAAATCGGGTACCACAACATGATTGCAATAAATACTTCCATCATTTTTAACATTCGGTTCAGCAATCAAACAATTGGCATGCTTCTTAAGAGATTCCTTTTCACATTTTAGCTCATCAACAAGTTTAGCATCCAAGTCTATATTCAAACATTCAAACTCTTTCAGCTTTTCATGAGAAATTTCAACAAGCTTCTTATACTTTTGAACCAATTTGTTTTATTCATTTTGCTTATCAATCAAATCATCCTTTTCACAATGAAACTTGCTCAAATTCTTATGAAACTTCTTAGCTTCTTTCTTCAAGGGTTTGATGTTTGGAATATCAACAACACCTAAAGATTCATGTAACATGGCATCACAATCATATGAATAAACACTTATAGAGGCATTTTCACAAACACATGGCATGTGAAATCAACAACATCCATAGAAGCATACAAAGCACTATCCATGACAAAACACACAAAAGGGTCAAGGATCACACTTAGGTAATGAAACCACAGCAAGTGCACCCGTTCTGATACCAATTGAAAGTTCGGATTTGTGTTAAAAAACACAAAAGCTATTTAGGCCCTAAATTAATAAATTTACGGCTAGATTGCTTTTACTCTAACTTATCTAAGTGCGGAAACAAGAGTAAATGAAGTGCAAACAACCGATACTACTTTAGTGCATAAACATGAACAACAAATAATAAAAGTAAAGTACAAGAGTAAGGGAAGAGAGATGCAAACACAAGATAACATGCCAATGTATTATCGAAGAGAAAACTGAAGAACTCGGCGAAAAACCTCTCCGCCGCCCTCCAAGTGGTAAATCGATCCACTAGAGAATAAAGTTGGAGTACATGAATAACAAAAGACCCTCCAAGCCTAGTCTACCCAATATACTTAAGCCCTCCAAGCTCTTGCTACCAACGGACTTCACGGAATTATGTCATCTCTAGCTTTCCGGATCCTGCAATACGCCCGATTGCATCCGCTAAGCCTCACCGGTTTCTTTTAGCAAATCTCTAAAGCTTTCCAAGCTCCAAAACACTCTCTACACTCTGAAAAGGGTGTGGGTTGTGTTTGGGTACAAATCTCCTTTCAATGTATGACAATGGGAGAGGGAAGGAGAAGAGGCTAGGATGATTTTTCACTAAGGATTAGTAGCTCTCTCTCTACAAGATGGGTGTGTGTGTTGTTAAAAACTTATCTAGGGTTTTTCTCTCTAAATGACTTCCTTACACATTTGTGGGTAATGAGGGTATACATAGTATGGGTGAAGGGTAATAAAGTCACACTTAAAAATCCTCCAGGTAGAGAGTTTAGCGAGTGCCTCGCGGGAAGGCCTTACCTGCGAGACAGTCGCGAAAATCTCCAGGTTGGCACTACGCTTCAGCTTCCAGTGTGTGCTTCTCACGTGGCTCTTTCGCAGGTTAGCATCTAGCGAGATAGTCGCGAAATCCACTGATCTTCAATTAATCTTGAGTCTTCACCAACTTAATACTAAACCTAATACAATAAAATCCCACAAAGTACAAGGAACAAAAATAAAGCAAATACTACACTTTTTGTCATGGAATAAAGCCAACATAAAACATAGTTGTAAATCACAACTTTACAATCTTTTTGTATAGAAATAGAATACTTGACATTTTGTTTTTTGAAAAAAGAGTTTTACAAACAATATATACATATATACATGCATATAAACATGTGAGTAATTATTTACTTATAATTAGCATGTGAATATTAACTCCAATGAATATTTACAAACAAGCATGTGAGGTATATACATAGATAGCATGTGTGAGGATATACAAGAACAACCATATGATTAGACTATTTACTACATAGGTAGCATGTGAGTACTAGCTATTATAAATAAACAAACTACAACACACACACACACACACAAAATGAAGT
Source organism: Castanea sativa (assembly GCF_040712315.1). Lineage (NCBI taxonomy): Eukaryota > Viridiplantae > Streptophyta > Magnoliopsida > Fagales > Fagaceae > Castanea > Castanea sativa. The sequence continues at coordinate 38,246,821 of NC_134023.1, forward strand.
TGGAAGAGTAGCACTTTGCTGTCATCCACCATTTTCTCATTTTTGTCATGCAAAAAAAGATAATAAATAAAATTCATTATTGCCAAAGAAAGTGATAGGGTCAATGTAAGCTTAAAGGGTGTTCAAGGAGTCAAGGGAACAAGCCATGAACACAAATCTTTAACTACACCAATTCTAAGAAAAGCTTGAGATTAGAATGTATGAATAAAAGTTTACCACATTAACTTTTTAATGTTTTGAAAAAGCACATTTTTTTTGGAAAAGTTTTTATAGAGGAGTTTTGAGATTAAAAAAAAAAAAATTATATAGAAGGAATTCCAACGCGGTAAAAACTATTTATTATTATTATTTTAAAAAAAATCTCTTTTATTTTCATATTTAAAAAAAAAAAAAAAGCAAATTTTTGAAAAATTCTTTTTTTGAAAACATTTTCCAACCTAGTAAAAACGTATTTTTTGGAAACCCATTTTTTGATTTATTATATTTTTTCTAATTAAAGGGAGGGAAAACATTTTTTGAGGGGAAATCTAATGTGGTAAAAACATTTACTAGTGTGGTAAAAAAAATTCCATTTTTCTTGGCAAAAAATTTGGATTCCCTTTAGGAGGGAAAAGAAAAGCAATTTTTTTATTTTATTTTTTATACAACTATTTGAAAACACCTTTTTTTTATTTTAACGTGGTAAGAACATTTTTTTCAAAACCGATTATTTTTTAAGACAAACATTTTTTTTAGAACAACTTTAAATTTTTAAGAAAAGAATGAAGGGAGATTTTTTTTTGGAAACTGTTTTGAATGGAAGAGATTTGTTTTAGCAAAGCATCTTTTGGAAAAAACTCTCCCTTTTTTTTAGAAAACTTCATCATTCTTTTTGAAAAGGGTGAAAAGGATTTTGAGAAGCACTTCCTTAGAATAGTTGTGTAAAGAAGTTGTTTTAGCCAAGCATATTTATTTTATGGCAACATTATTGATGAGAAAAATAAAAGGACAACAATAATAAAGTGCAGAAAATAAATTGCAAGGAAAGTAAAGTGCAGAAATTTAAATGGCATAAAAGTAAAGAGGTGAAATATTGTAAAGGTTGATTGAAAAGTTTCATTTTTTGTCTCTCTTAAATAGATTTTAATCCCTTTCAAACCCCATGGGTCCTTCATCATAAAGAAATTGGAGCTCTAAGCCATCAACCATTATTATGAGACATACCCATATTGTGCTCAAATAGAAGTTTAAAAACCATTTCAAAGAGAGGGAGTAGAAAATCTCTTCTTCTTTTTTTAATTTATTTATGTGTATATACAACATATATAAGTGCAAAAAAGTAAAGGGGGATGGGGATTGTGCAAGAAAATTAAAGGGATGACAGAAATTAAAAGGGGAGGGGATTGCTTGGAAAATAAAATGGATGACATAAATATAAAGCCAAGAAAATAAGGCCCTAGATGCTTAGGTGGGATGGAATTTCTTCCTCCTAAGGGTACTTCCCATACAAACCTTAGGAGATGGTCCAATACCCATCTAGGAAATAAGCACAATATCATAAACAAGCAATAGTAAGATGGACATAAGGATAAAGAGGGATATTTGCACAATAACAAAATAAAGAGACAATAGAAAGGAAAGCACTTCATATATAAATAAATATGATGTTTACAAGATAATAAAAGAAAATGGGATGGGTGTAATTATTAAGAAACTACCCCATTCCTACAAGCTTACCCACAAAATTACAAGTAAAAAAAGGGAAGAGGCTTTTTTATGGTGGGTTTCCTAGAGAGGGGGAAAATAATTTTTTTAGAATTTCTAGGGCATTTTTCTCATAATTTTTCCACTATTTCTCTATTTTTTTCCCTATTTTTCTCTCTTTTCTCCCTATGTTTTTCTAAAAAATGAGGGGGTATTATAGGGGGTGAGGGAAATGGGTGGCTAGCTAGGTGTAACATCTAACACCTAGCTAGCCCCCCAATTTTGCCACCTTATCGCCCTATTTTGCCTTTTTCTGATTTTTGGTTCGATTTTCGCACAGCTGTTTGAAGACCTTTCTAAGCTCTTTTTTTCTCAAACTTTATATGCCTGGAAATTTCTGGATGTCTAGTTTCCAACGTTGCTAACCTCACCTAATTTGGAGCTACGATCGTCGAGATATCATGCTTGGAAGGAAGGTGACGCAGTGCTAAAAAATTATGTGATGTTTTTTCTTAAAAAAAATTTATCTTTCAATTCGAGGTAGACATCTTCGAGCCCTTTTTATGAAAAATAGATAAGACCTTTTTCTTCAAGAGGGTCCAGCCAACTTGCTCCAGTTCTTGCCCAATCGGTACAGTTGATTGTGCAAAGTTAGGCCAAAAACTCTCTTTCCCTATAAAAAAAAAAAAGAAAAAGATTGAAGATTTATTAGGGTTTTTGGTATTTTGGTGATATCTTATCTACTTTAACTTCGATTTTGGCCTGTAAACCATCATTTCAAAAGGAAAAATGTGTCCTATGAGACGGTCCAAAATTCATGCGATCCAACAGTTGAATCAAAAAGTCAACTTTTTGACCATACTCGATTAGGGTTTTGGTCTTAATTGCTGTAAAATGGATTTTCAAATATTTTGACCTTTTGATTTGCCATCCAATCGTGTTGTATTTATTTTTACCCTTTTTAGCTTTGAAACTTGTAATTTTGCACATTTTCCAATTTTTTTGAATTTTTGGTCTTTGTTTTGATGCGTGAATTGGTGCCGAACAAAATACGGTATTGACAATCAACGAAGAGGTTTTTTTGCCCGGGTGATCGGGTTTCCTCTTTGAAAACGCATCTTGGTGTTTTCATGTGGTTTACATATCGCTCTTTACGTGCTTTAAATTGTTCTTAATGTTGCTTGCAATATGAATCTTGACTAAGTTGTTCGTTTAGTACTTAAAGTGATAAAGCCGTGAAACTTTGATTAGATTTTCCTTTCCTTCATCGCCTCATTGTCATTTACAATTTTCTTTGGAGTGAATGGAATTAAAAATTGTTTTAAGAGAAAGCCAAGAGGTGGTTGATTGAGCAAGAGTTTAAAAATTAGACATTTATTTAGAAAAGAAAAAAGAAAATAGTAGACATTGGAAACTAGGAGAAGAGCAACGATACTGGGCTTGAGAATAACGAGCAAAGAGAGTGGAATTTGGCTTGGAATGATAGCTACCACCACCACGTCCACAATTGAGCCTCTTTCTTAAGGAATTATCTAATGATCAAAACTAAGGACAATGCTGATGACGATTAGTTGAATTCGCCATCTCTTTCTCTCTCAAAGTTTCTTTGAAATGGTGGTTTTAATGGGAAAATGTGCCAATGTGGCAAAGTCCAGCTCTTGATTTCTCTCTTATGTGGGTTTGTTCTTGATTTTTACACACTTCTGACTTTTTGATCTTCATTTATTCATCTTTTTATTTATTTTTATGTTTATAATAGTAAACTAATGAGGTGGGTTATGGAGAACTAACAAAAGTAATCTTACATAGATAAAGTGACAAAGACCAAACCACAAATAGACACTATTAAAATGGGTCTAACTACAAGTTGGTTCTTTTTTTTTTCTTTTTGCTTTTCCCAAAGGTGAAGGAAGACAATGAACAATGGTTGTTGTGTGTAAGCAAAGAGAGAAACAATAAAAAAAAAGGTAAAAATATCATTTTAGTCCCTACATTTTGACTCTATTCCCATTTTGATCCCCACTTTTTAATTTTACTGCATTTAGTCTCTAAAATCAAAAAGTGATTTGTTTTGGTCCCTACTGTTATCTCACTAACGGAAATCGTCTATGTGATAGACAAAGTGCACTGTTGGTATAGTAAATGTGATGTGACCATTAAAATATTATTTAAAAAAATTTATTTGGTATTTTAAAAATGCCACGTCTACAATTTAATTAAAAAAGCCAAAAATAAAAAATTCTAATTTCTTAATTTAAATTTAAATTAATTTTTTTTTTGTTTTAAAGATTAGGAAAAAAAATTTGCAGTAACTTTCTCAATTATTCTTAAAGTTTCTTGGTAACCAAACAAAACATTAAAACTCAAGCTCATATTAACTTCTAGTCAAAAACTCATATTTTCCAAGCTCTCTATCTTCGAAATTCTCCAAGCTCTCTCTCTCTCTCTCTCTCTCTCTCTCTCTCTCTCTCTCTCTCTCTCTCTCTCTCTCTCTCTCTCTCAATCTTGGCTGAAAACCTAGCTCTCTCTCTCTCTCTAAACTTATGGCTGAAAACCAAACTCTCTCTATCTAAATCCATGGCCAAAACCAACATTGGCTTTCTCTCTAAACCCATGGACTAAATCAATAGAGGCTTTCAAACTTAGGGCTGGAGGTGGTCTGGGTTGTCGTGTTTAAGGTAGCGTGTGTGTGGCTATTTGTGGTTTCTAATCTAGGGTTTTGTTCATTGATTTGAGATTTGAGTTTGTGTTCGGTTTCTTAATAAACAAAAGAAAATATGGTTGAGTATTGTATTTAGTTGTGTATGGGGGCCGAAAATATGGGTTTGAGTTTTGTATTTTTGTGTTTGGTTTCAAAGCATAAGAAACCCTTGTTGAATATCTTTTTGTTTTGTAAATATTTGTGGGCATGTCTTTGTATTTTGTAAATCTGAGTAATTTTATGGGTTGGTTGATAAGAAAATGCAAGAAAAGAAAAGAAAATCTAGATTTTTTAACTTCATGGGCAAGGTTAGTTGGGGAAGAAAATGAAGAACATGATTTACCGAGAAGAACACATGTTCTGAGTTCATCATGTTCTTTAGAAAAAAAAATTAATTTAATTCTTTTATTTTATTTTATTTTTAATAAGAAGGTAAGAAATTATTATTATTATTTTTATCTGATGTGGCTTTTTTAAAAAAATTAAATTGCTGATGAGGCATTTTTAAATTTCTAAATAAAAATTTTTAAACACTATTTTAATGATCACGTTAGCATTTATTGTGCCAATAGATAATTTCCGTTGGTGAGATGATGGTAGGGACCAAAACTAGATCGTTTTTTTATTTTAGGGACTAAATACGGTAAAATTAAAAAATAAAGACCAAAATGGGAATAGAGTCAAAATGTAAGGATTAAAAAGGTATTATTGCCTTTTTAAAAAATGATATTTAAATGCAAATAGAGTATATGATAGAAATTAGATAATGTGGGTGTTTTGAATAATGGTTAACTGAAATAGTAAAAATAGTTTTTATTCTAAAATAAAAGTTTTACATAAAATATTGTAAATGCTAACAAAATGTTTATTTAGGTGATGTGTTGGGAAGTCAATGTAAGGTTTTTTGGGGTTTCATTCCCTAAATTGGTCTCTTATCCTAGTCTAGGTAGACCAATGTGAATGCTAACATTGATAATCAAATTTTGTGAAATCCTTTTTTCCTCCGTGATTCCCTTCCGTCGTAGAAAACTACAATGAAAGCATTTCATAACAATGTGAGATTACAAGATGGAAAATAATGAAGTTTAAATTTTAGTACTTAATTTGAAATTAGGATTAAAATTTAGGGTTTTACATATATAATGCTTACCTCATCTGTTCCTTTTACAGTGTGTAATAATTTTCAAATACACAATTAAGCAAGGTTTTTACATTGCAGGGATATATTCATTGAGCCAGCTAGTTTCAAAACTCCGAACTCTCTTGGGTATTGTACTTTACAACTCAATTTGTTATATTTCCTTAAGTTCAATAAATTAAATTCAAACATATAATGATATTGAATTATATTATTTTGAAAATAATAACATTATATACGTTTTATTAGTTAATATAAATGGAAACCTATAAACCTAAAAAACTAGTATCTAAGTTTTTCACGTTAAGTGTTTGACGATTCATATAATCACATCAACTAAGAATTGTTTCGTGTTTGTAGGTTGCCAATTTTTAAATTGATTAGATAGTTGCTTAAATTTCCTAAATAGTTGTTGGGATAGGCTTGTGTCATGGAATAAAATGGAGTTTGGCCATGTTCAACGTAAGATTGCAAGTTTGCAAAAACAGCTACAGAGCTTGGAACTTCAAAGTAGAGGTAATGACAATAGATAGCTAATTGAGGAAGTCCTTCGTGCATTGAATAGTTGGTTGGATAAGGAATTAGTGATGTGGAATCAACGATGAAGAATATGTGGTTGGTGGGGGGTGACTGAAACACTAGTTTTTTCATGCAAAAGCTTCTAACAAACATCAAAGAAATTCTATCGAGGGAATGTGTGATGCTAAGGGTATTTGGTAGGAAGCTGATCGTTAGGTTAACTATTGCAGTTGATTATTTTTTAATATTTTCAAATCTAATGGAATAACTGATGCTTCAGCTGTAGTAGGGGTCGTCCAACCCATGGTGACTAAGAGTATGAACAGAGGGTTAGTCCAAGAATTTCAAGTTGTTGAGGTGGTCAAGGCTTTAAAGCAAATGCATCCTAAGAAATCTCCAAGCCCTAATGGTATGCACCCTCTTTTTTATCAACACTATTGGTCTTTAGTTGGTAATTGTGTTACTCGGACTATCCTTGATTTTTTGAACCATGGTATTATTCCACCAAAATTCAATGAAACTCATGTAGTGCTCATCCCAAAAATAAATAAATAAACCCAACGCAAATCACCCAATATATACCTATTAGTCTCAGTAATGTTGTCTCTAGGATAACTTCTAAGGTTCTAGCCTTGTGGCCACATTATCCCTTCACGGGGTTTGCGCCAAGGAGACTTTCTCTCCCCATATTTATTTCTTATATGTGCAGAGAGTTTATTAGCTCTTCTCAAGAAAACAGTGGATGATGGTTTATTGAAAGGATTAGTTGCATGTCAAAGGGGTCCTAAAATATCACACCTTCTCTTTGCTAATGATAGCTTTATTTTTTGTCGAGCCACAAACGAAGAATGCTCCAACTTATAGAGAGTTCTAGAAACCTACGAACAAGCTTCTAGCCAACAATTAAATCAGGAAAAGACTTCCTTATTTTTCAAAAGCAATACACCACAGGATATTCAAGATCACATCAAAGATTTTTTTGGAGCAGAAGTAATACATTAGCATGGGACTTATCTAGGTCTTCCTTCTCTAGTGGGAAAATCAAAGTGAAACACCTTTCGACAACTAAAAGAGAGGTTGGATAATAAACTTTCGGGGTGGAAAGAGAAGATGTTATCGCATGCGGGGAAGGAGATTTTTATCAAGGCAAAGACCCAAGCAATACCCATGTACACTACAAGTGTTTTTAAAATTCCAAATACTCTATATGATGAGATGGCAAGCATGGTTTGAAATTTTTGGTGGTGGCAAATGGATGGAAAAACTAAGATGGCATGCTTAGTTGGGATAAGGTTTGTACACTGAAGTAGGAGGGTGGCTTAGGTTTTCATTATCTTAAAACTTTTAATTTTGCACTTTTAGCCAAACAGGGGTGGCAACTTCAGAAAAATACGTCATCATTGGTCCATAGAGTTTTAAAAGCTTGCTATTTCTCGGATAGTGACTTCCTTGGGGCTGCACTGGGATCTCGGCCTTCTTTTGCTAGGAAGAGCATAATGGCAGCACAAAAAATTGTCAAATAAGGTTGTAGATGGTAGGTGGGGAATGGAGCATCGGTTGGCATTTGGCTTGATAAATGGTTACCTAAACCATCCACTTTTAAAGTGATCTCTCCGCCAAATAATACCTTTGAACTTTCCAGAGTTATGGCCTGTTTGGATGTTTAAAAAAGGAGGGAGAGTAGAGTAGAGGGAAGGGGAGTAATTCAATTACCTTGTTTGGGAGTTTTTTAAGGAAGGAGGGGGAGGGGTTTGGAGGGGTTTGAAGGGATTTCAACTACCTCCAACCCCCTCATTTTTAATTCCCCCAAATTGGAGAGATTTGGAGGGAGAGTAGAGCACATAAAATTATTGATAAAGTAAATTGCCTAATTTACCCTTATTATATTTATAAAATTACAATGTTAAAAACAAGGGGAAGGGCTAATTACTCCCTTCCCCCTTACTAATTATAAAAACATCCAAACAAGGTGGAGGGTAATCATTCTCCTCTACTCTCCTCCCCACTACTCCCCTCCCCTCTACTCCCCTCTACTCTCCTCCCTCTCTAAACTTCCAAACAAGCCATTAATGACCTCATTGGTCCCCTGAAGTGTGAATGGCAAACAGATTTGGTAAGGCAAGTTTTTCTCCATCCCAATGTCCCATCCATTCTAAGCGTACCATTAAGTTCTTGTCTTCCACGAGACCGGCTAGTGTGGGCATGCACCCCAAAAGGGAAATTCACGATTCGCGGTGTTTATAAAATTGCTTTGGATAAAGCCATGAATAGCGGGGTGGGTGAACCTTTAAATGGTGATACACAAAAAATTTTGGAGAAACATTTGGAGCTTGAACATGCCGAATAAGGTGAAGTCTTTTGCCTGGAGAGCGTGCCAAAATATATTTCCCACAAAAGCAAACTTATGCCGAATGTATGTGAAGCTTGTGGATTGGGTATAGAATCTAGTAGACATATTCTCTAGGAATGCAAGAAAGCTCGTGCAGTGTGGCTACTTTCAGGGAATGGTTTTGATACACGGGGTATGGTATTTGGAGTTCATGGATTTAGTGTGCAATTTGATCTTTGTCGAACATGTTGGAAATGACATTTTGGAGATGATTCTCATGATAGCTTGGCGTATGTGGTTTAATAGAAATGTCGCAAGACACGGCCACTCTCGACAATCTGTAGAAGAGGTGGTCCAGTTAGCTCAATTTTTGCTAAATGAATTTCAAACAGCAAACCATACTATTTCACAGGTAAAGGACAACTCGGATGATCCACGGACATTGCCTCTAGCTCCGAATTATAAGGTTAATGTGGACGGTGCAATTTTTGCTCAGAGTCAGTAGGCTAGTGTCGAGGTGGTGATTAGAGATCATGCTGGGAGGATTACGGCATCACTAAGCAAAATAGTCCGCCAGCCATTGGGACCCTTAGAGATAGAGGCCAAGGCAATGGAGGAGGGAGTTACTGTTGCTTGGGATGTGGGTATAAAGGATGTGATTTTTGAAGGAGGTTCAAAAAATTTCTTTGATGCTCTTATGGGGTTGCGCTCTCCACCGGTGGCTGTATCAAATATCTTAACTGGAGTATCTCAAGGGCTTCAAGGTTTTAGGTCAGTAAAGTTTCTCATGTGATACAACAAGGTAATAGGTCAGCACACATTTTGGCAAGTTTTGTCAAAGAAGTTTAAAATAGTGATAACTATGTAACTTGGATATGGAGGAAAATCCAATACTAATTAAGTCGGCTTTAGCTCAAGATGTATTGAATGTATCTTCTTCTTAATAAAGTTACAATCTTCCCATAAAAAAAAAAGAAAAAGAAAAAAAGAACAATATAACTTTATTCCAAAAAGAAAAACCAAGAATAATATAACTAATTTTTAATTTTTTTTGGCTTAGTTATTTTTTTATTAAAAAATTGGTTCATAATGGGAAATTGTAAACAAACATATTTTCTTAAATAACTATTTTAAAATTGTTTTTGTTTTTTAAAGTTACATTCGAGTCATAATTGAAACTTAAAATTTACTGTTTTAACTTTCATATTTCTATCTAAATCTAATTTTACATTTGAAAATTTCACATTACAATCCCTCTGATTGGTTCTTTTAAATTCACATTTCCTCCCATTTTAAAAATATCAATTGGTTCTTTATTACATTCACCTCCAATTTTTAAATTTTTTTATATTTTCACTTGCTATTTCTCACATAATGACAATGAAGAATACAAGTGGATAGAATTTATAGGTATTTTGTTAAAGCTAACCTCAAAAATAATATTCTTAAAGGCCTGATTGGTACGAGGATTTTTGTTTTTGTTTTCAAAACAATATAAAATCGATTTTCAAAAAATTGAACTTAAAACTAGTTTTCAGATAATAGTTTTTATATTTTACGTGTTTGGCTCCAACTTTTTAGAACAATTTTCAAAATACTAAAAACAAAAAAAAAAAATTTGTTTGGGAGACCATTTATATTTTTTAGATTTAAAAAAAATATTTACAAAAAGTAACGTGTAGAATCTGTAAATTACTTTTTTTTTTTTGGTGGATAATGATAAGGGAATAGAGCTTGAAAGCTTGGATTTGTGTTAAAACACAAGAGCTTGTTTTGACCCCAAATTAAAAATTACAGCTCGGTTGATTTTACTCTAACTTATCTAAGTTCGGAAATAAGAGTAAATGCGAGCGAACAAATAATAAAACTACTCTAAGCCATATTCAACAAATCACAGCAATAAAATGAAAGCTAAAAGAGTAGGGAAGAGAGATGTAAAAACAAGATAACAAACTGATGTGTTATCGAAGAGGAAATCGAAAAACTCGGCGAAAAACCTCTACGCCACCCTCCAAGCGGTAAATCGATCCACTAGAGAATAAAGTTAGAGTACACGAATAACAAAAGACCCTCCAAGCCTTGTCTACCTAATGTACTTAAGCCCTCCAAGCTCCTGCTACCAACGGACTACAGGGAGTCATGTCTTCTCTAGCTTTTTGAATCTCGCAATACGCCCGATTGCATTCGCCAAGCCTCATCGGCTTCTTTTGGCAAATCCCCAAAACTTCTCAAGTTCCAAAATACTCTCTGCACTTTGAAAAAGTGTGAGTTGTGTTTGGGTATAAATCTCCTCTCAAAGTATGGCAATGGGAGAGAGAATGAGAAGAGGCTAGGATGATTTCTCACTAAGGATTAGTAGCTCTCTCTCTAAAAGATGGGTGTGTGTGTTGTTGAAAACCTATCTAGGGTTTTCCTCTCTGAATGATCTCCTTACACATTTGTGGGTAATGAGAGTATATATAGTATAGGTGAAAGGTAAGAAAGTCACACTCAAAAATCCTCTAAGCAGAGAGTTTCGCGGATATCTCGCGGGAAGGCTAAACCCGCGAGACACTCGCGAATGTGTTGTTGAAAACCTATCTAAAAGATGGGTATGTGTGTGTTGTTGAAAATCTACCTAGGGTTTTTCTCTTTAAATGGTCTCCTTACACATTTGTGGGTAATGAGAGTATATATAGTATGGGTGAAGGGTAAGAAAGTCACACTCAAAAATCCTCCAGGCAGAGAGTTTCGCGAGTATCTCGCGGGAACGCCTTACCCGCGAGACACTCCCGAAATTGATAGCCTAGCACAACTCTTCAGCTTCTAGTCATGTGCTTCTCACATGCCCTTTTCGCGGGATACTCTTCTCGCGAGCTACTCGCGAGCCAATCGCCAAAATGCCCTGATTCTTTATTTAAGCTTGAGTATTCACCAACTTAATACTAAACCCAATACAATAAAATCTCACAAAAATACAAGGAAACAAATTAAAGCAAATACAACACTTTTTGTCATGGAATAAAGCCAACATAAAACATAATTGTAAATCACAACTTTACAGAGCTCATCATGTACTTTTTTTTATTTATTTATAATTATAAGTTTGAAATTTGAAGGGTATGAGTTCTTTTTGTATCCTGAAAATACCTCCTTAGCTATTTTTAAAATCCTGTTCTAAATCAAGAAAATATCATACAGTTTTTTGAAAACTGTATTTAAAAAAATATTAGCCAAGCAATAAATTCAATTGTGGGATCCACCATTTTATGGATTGCAAAACAAAAAACTATATTTAAATACTCTTACCAATCAAGCCTAACTTATTAGGTAATTTTTGTTTTTATCATAAGCACACATGGTAACTCACCTCTTTACACTATTAAACTAAGTCCATGGGATCCGAAATTGTTTTCTTTTTTACCAATTAGATGAAGGAGACAAGTAAATGAGGCTTTCAGATATTAATCTCAAGCCACTACAAAAAAAAGGTCCTATAGCCGCGTTTTTAAAACGTGGCTATAGCTCTAAAAAACGTGGCTATAGGACCATTTGGTCTATAGCCGCGTTTTTTTAGGCCACGTTTTTAACCATGGCCTAAAATGCGTAACTATAGGCTTCATGGGCCTATGGCCACGTTTTTGTAGCCGTGGCTATAGGCAGGACCAATGGCCACGTTTTTGTAAACGTGGCTATAGGACACACTATGGCCGCGGTTTTGAAACCGCGGCCATAACCACGTTCTATAGCCACGTTTCAAACGTGGCTATAGGGCAATTGTTAATTGCCTGGAACCAAGGTTAGCCGCGTTTAAAACGCGGCCATAGACTTCTTAAAAACGCGGCTACAGTACGTCCTATGGCCACGTTTATAAAAACGTGGCTCCAGTCCATTACTATGGCCGCGTTTGAAAACGCGGCTATAGACTTTTTTTTAAAAAAAAAATTTCTACACCACATGCATTTACAAACGCTGGTATATAAAACCTGTCACACATACAATTTCAATTTCTTATTCCTGCAAAATTCCAACGCATGCAACAAAAACCCAATCTCAATCAAGCTTTAAAGACTATGGAAAATGCTCAACTTTCAAGGAATATGTAGTTGAATACAGCAAAAAAGGTGCAACAAGCATCAACATATGATTTTTCAACCATCCTCAACTACAAATATTACACAGATGCTTCTAGGGGTTCCTTCACATCTCCAAGCTCTTGTCTACAAGTGGATACCCTTGTTGCTTTCCAGGTAGAACACAGTTTATGTTTCAATGGCACTACAAACCAAAATTACTATAGAATCTTCTAATAATACTGCGTTCTTCATATACACTAGAACAAAGTTTTTAAGCTCGAAGGGATCTCGTAATGCAAGCAATAATAACCAATGCAAGCAAAAAAAGACCCAACCCAAAAAATCCAATGGCCATCCCACAAACTACCTCCTTGCAACAATGTAGTATCTATAAATACAAACACTCTAATGAGAATGCTTGGTAAAGTTAGACAACTTTTTACCCAATTCATGTTTAAAATTCTAAAGCAATTATAATTTTTGCGAATGAAAAAGTTGTACAACTTTTTACCCAATTTATGAAATCAAAATCTTCCACATTCAATGGACCATATCCATATGAAAATAAAACAGATTTACATTATCAGCAGCTGCTGTCTCAAATTTTTGCACCTAACTAGAAACAAACCATTATCTTCTTCATCAAATGAAAATGGATGTGCAACTATCAGGACAAGCTCTTTCAACCTTGTACCTCCTCTTCATCAAATTCCACAAACTTCTAAGTCCAACCACACCATTCAATAAACACAATATTGTAAAATAAAACCCTAGAGCAATGTAGGAAGGTGGGAAGGATAGACACACCTGAATATCATACTTGGACAGACCAGGCACGTCCACGCGGAAAATGTCCTCCTTGTCAACATCAAAATGTCAAGCTAGTCAATCACCAAGCTTGACATTAAAAAGTCATATGGTCAGCTTCTTCTTATCAAGCTAGCATGGTCCTACACAGAAGATGATCCCCTTCTATCATTGAACTATAAAACAATCACAACAATATATAAGAACTCAGCAGTCAGCACTTTGACACTTCCAATGTACCACCTCATTTTTGTTGGTAAGTCCAATTTACTTGTTGTATGCATTACTTTTTTTTTCTTTTTCTTTTTTTCAATCCCCTTAGAATCTTTATTTTAAATTCATCCTAAAGTAGCTTAAAACTGAATCTTTGTCTTAAAGACATAAACTCAACAACGAATATTTAAATTATTTCTTTGTGGTTGATGACACATTTAGCTTAATGCAGTAAAAGTTGTAGTACTCATAATACTACTGTATAAGGTCAACTAGTTTTTTTGTTTATATTTACTGCTAAGCATGGCCCAATGAGAGTTGTTAATACAATTTGGATGAGTGACACGGAAGGAACATGCTGAGTCACAAACTAGGGAATAAAAAAGAGAAATAGTTCATAAAAAAGTGGAAACATCACTCCAATTTCGAATTGTGAGATACTTAACTGACACAATTTTCAAATTCTACCAAATGCCATGGGACCAAAAAAATCAGCAAACAGAAGTGTTTTAATATGCATCACTTTCTTTGGAAAAGAACTCATCAATCCTTAGGGATAGTAATCAAGCAAAGACTTTGAACAAAGCTAAGTAACAATAAATACGCCCAAAATCAAATATTTAAAAAAAAAAAGAAAGAAAAAAAACTCAAGTCGTTGCCTTTGTTGTGCTCACTTTGTTCAACATCAAAAAGTCACAATCTTCTATCACCATAATTTCATGCAATGCACAATGATATAATTCACATAGAATGCTTTCAATATTAAATGACAAAAATACCAATATTACCATTGTGTTACCTTCCCAAACAGATATACGACGCTCATATTAGCACCATAAAACTCTGAGGCATTTCAACAAACAACTTTCTATGCCACCAAAAAATAATAATAATAAAACCAGCACATTGACACGTCAATGTCCTATTTTTTTTTTTTTTTATTTGAGAGTGGTTGGGATCAAAAGTGCTTGCATGCATGAGGGATACATTGTAATGGAACAAAGCAGGATGAGTTATAGCGTCAGCTTCATTAATCTGGAAGAGATGACATACCAACTACCCACAAAAAAAGAAGAAGAGGGGTACCGTAGAATATGACCCCTAAAGATAATATAATATTTTTTTGATTAAACACCATTTGGATGTGTCTAATTATATGCAAGTCTTTTGGTTAAACACCATTGAGATGTGTCTAGTTATATGCATGTCTTTTGGTTAAACACCATTTGTATGTACCTAATTAATAATTATATGCTTGACATGCATGATGCAACGCATTCATGTTTTTTGCCTTTTATGTGTAATCGTGTATGAGCTTGATAAATAAATGCACTCAATTTTGGACTGCCATCTTAATCTTAATTATTGGTTAGCTTTTAAATAAATCATCAAGTCACTACTGCTAATTAAAATGACATTAAAAGAGCTATTATTAAAAAAGAGGAATTAAGTCTAATTATTGGTTGAAAAAGAATAAAACAGATTACACAAAGTAAGGTTGTAATATTTATACACACATACATATAAATAAAACAAAGATTTCCAAATTATGTGTCTAGTTATATGCATGTCTTTTGGTTAAACGTACTTTGTGTGTGTCTAATTATATGCTTGACATGCATGATGCATCCACTCATTAATGCTTTTTGCCTTTTATGTGTAATAGTGTATGAGCTTGATAAATAAATGCACTCAATTTTGGACTGCCATCTTAATCTTAATTATTGGTTAGCTTTTAAATATATCATCAATTCACTAGCTGTTAATTAAAATGACATTAAAAGAGCTATCATTAATTCATTAAAAAAAATGAGGAATCAAGTCTAATTATTGATTGAAAAAAAATAGTTTATGTTGCACAAAGTCAGGTTGTAATATATATACACACATACATAAAAATAAAACAAAGATTTTAAAATTATGGAATATATGTGAATTTTTGATAAATAAACGTCTCATGATGCAGGTTAAAATTCATAATTAAATATTTAATATTTGAGAAATTATATTTTAGAGGTGGTTTTAGATTTAATCATTTCAAAAGTTTTACATAGAATCATGTAACTTAAAACAATCGTAAATTCAATATTTTGTTAGTTTAAATAAAGTTTTTGACCACTAAAACCATATCAATTCTTTTTTTGATAGGAAAAAAAACCATATCAATTGAAAATAACAAAACTTTCAAGGTTTTAATTAATAAGATTTCATTTGATTTTAAATTAATAAAACTATAAAATTTAATTTATTACGTTCATAAACTTTAATATATTATTTAAAAATTTTAAATTATAGGACTTGATTCGAAACTATTCTAAAAGTAGAATAATATTTAATGTTGATAACTCCGTAGTTATAATTAATAAGAGTTTGAATTATAGTTGTTTTAATTGGAGACAACAATTGAAAGGGATTATCAACTTTTGACGTTTATTTTATTTTATAAAAGCAAAGCAGTTAAATTTAGGAAGGATAATGACTTGTGTCTAGTGGCAGTTGTCACTAAACATTTTAAGGTATAGACACGTGTTTAAAAATAAACATGTGTCTGCAATATAATGTATCTAGTGACAACTGCCACCGGACACAAGCTGCACCATTTAGGAATCAATCGTTTTGAGAATCATGGAATCTGATAGGACCTCAAAACAATTTAATTTACATAACATCATTATGTCCTAGTGGGAGGCGAGTCTATAATTTAATTTTGGGGTGTGCACTTTATTTATTACAGGGGAAATGATTATGTGGCCACTCGCACATGTTGGTACTTGCAAGTTGCAATGGTACTTTATCTTTTTTCTTTTTTAATTATTTCCTTTCCTTTCCAAGTAATAAAAGATGAATGGCAGGATTTGATTGAATCAGTATCTCATGATATTTCATTGACACGTGGAGCCTCACATTTTGATTTGACCCCATGATATCATAGGTAGCAAGAAATAAGTAGCAAGATATGTACTTATTTGGCTTGAATGTAAACCAATGCATTAGTCTCAAAATTAGAATCATTCTTATCCAAAGGTTTAAAACACAACACAAACAGTTGGCAAGAGAGTACTGAGAGTTTCGCACCCAACACAAAATGACATAGTATAGGCTATAGCAATACCAAAAAGAGAGGAACTAAAACAAAATAAAGTTGATAAAGCAAAAAACTACACTAAATTATAAGATCAAAATGAAGAACCAAAAAGCAAACTACCAACAGCTCCTATATTTATTAACACTTTTATTTTTGATGGGTTATATTTATTAACATGCATACTCAGAAAAGTAGCCTATATAATTAGGTATTAGACTCATATTATTTTCCAGGTGAAAATTGAAATGAAAACTTTTTGCATTGTCATTCATCACAGCAACCTTCCAAACTTCATTTTAAGCTTGAGTAGTCTATAATTTATACTGGAATTACTTGATCTGGATGTTGTACCTTTGGTCCTCCCGCCTCTCTCCTTACTGCTCCCACCTCCAAGGCTAGCCAGTTCAAGCTTGCTGTCCTGCTGCAGGCACCATGAGAGTCTACATCTGATATGTACTCCGTTCTCTGAAGTTAGGACTAAATTCTCAAATTAGTTCACACTGTTGCCATTGAAATACAAGACAATGAGTAACAGGAAACCAACAATATTTCAAGTCTGTCTTAACAAGAAATAATATGTGAAAATGAAAATCTTGCATCCTCCAATAAATTAACACTTTGCCTAAATCAAGCACTTTTGATCCCAACCACTCTCAAAAGTTATCTGATCAAACGAAATCCACAAAAACTATGCATATTTTTTTTATAGGAAACAAAAAAAAAACTGTTACTCATATTTAACAATCAACAAAGTTAAACTATAAATCTCATATGAAACCCATGTTCATGTATTACAGAACCTAAGATTTCAGCAAAGTGCCGCTAAAGGAACACCATTAAGGCTTGACCCATTTAATATAAAAGAAAAGTAAGGCAACAGGAACTTGACCCAGATAATATTGAGCTAAGAAGGGAAAAAAAAGAGAGTTCAAAATCCTGCTGTTTCTAGACTTCAAAAGGGTCATTTACCAGATTACCATTAAGTTTTGGATTAACAACTTGGGGAAGCCTACCAAATATTTGTTTGATCATAACTTGAAGAAAATTGAATGATATTAAACACAAGTTTTTACCCAAATCCAGCTGTTTCTAGACCTCACAAGCTCTCTCAAAGCAGAACCCAACTCGATTATAAAAGAGACAGTAGTCTCACCATCAGGGAAGAGAGCCCAGATGCAAAAAACCCATTTTAAAGCAGTGAACAACAAAACAGACCCACTTCTATTAATCTCAGATACAAACACCCACTCCCATATATAGATTACACAAACCCCAATGCATTAGTCAAAAAGCATCAAATGAGAAACACTTATTTTGATTTTTATCAAACTATCCCCAAAATTCAACAATTTGGCAAACTTATCTCCATGATTTGACACCCTATGACTCAAACGCAAACACGCAGATAAAACCAAACAAAAACCACAAGGACACTTCAAACAGAACCCAGTATCAACTTCCAAAATTAGATACAAACACCAAAAGCTCCAATCTTTTAACTAAGTTCTTCTAGCTAAGAACTGGGGTGAAGAGAAAATTCACCTTCTTGCCCTTTTTTCCTTCAAAATCAGCAGCTAACTTGGCTTGGCTCAGACGATGGCAGGATCTGGTTCAATCTATAACACCAAGACATCATTTTTTTTTTAATCAAACTAGTATTCAAAAAACAATCTTTGAAAAACTAAAAAAGAATGATAAAGAAATAAAGTAAAGAACTTACATAGTAGGAACGAAAAAAAAAATCAAAAGCAAAAGAACATTGAAGGTGAAGC
This sequence comes from Castanea sativa, assembly GCF_040712315.1. Classification (NCBI taxonomy): domain Eukaryota; kingdom Viridiplantae; phylum Streptophyta; class Magnoliopsida; order Fagales; family Fagaceae; genus Castanea; species Castanea sativa. The sequence continues at coordinate 38,265,123 of NC_134023.1, forward strand.
AAACCCAGATAAGATTAAGTTAAAAAAAGGAGCAGAAGAATGTTTTTTATAGTAAAAGAGGGGGTAATGACTTGATGGAGAAGCAGTGCAAGATAAGTATAGAGCTAACTTTATACTAATATATATTATATACATTTATAACTTGAAATAAAAATATTAAATCGTTATCACACTATGTTATATCATATTAATTTATGCAAGTTGACTTGTGTTCAATGAGATCAAACTGTTCAGTAACAGTAGAAGTTAAATCATCTAACTGGTCTTACAGATCTACTGGAGATCATTCAAGTCTTCAAAGAATTACAATAGTGGATTACAGTGAACGAGTCCAAATTTTCATTAAGTAAAGGCAGGCAGTAAGACAAAGCCAGAGAACAAACATTGAGAAAACTACATAAGCTGCACGTAAATAAACCAGTCGGCCCAAACAGGATTCTCACATAAAACAAAAACCCAAAATCTAAAAGCTACATCATTTTTCTGGAAACCACAATAAAAATATAATTAACCAAATTCCTATATCTATCATTTGGAGAAGAAAAATTAAAATTCTCGCATCTGTTTCAGCAACTTATAAACCCCATACTATCAAATTCAATACCAAATCTCAATCAAAGGCTCTTTTTTTATTTTTTATTTTTATGAATCATATGAGCTGTTTTTTTTTTTAATTTTATTTTAATTAACAATAATTGTATTAAAGAAAGAGAGGATGGCCCAGACCCATCTTTACCTTCAGGATAGAAAATTCAATTAGGAAATAAAGAAATAATTAGGTACCTATCGCAACTACAATGAGCAACCGAGTTCGCAATATTATGGGATTAAAAAACGAAGTTCCTGGGCATAAAGCAAAAATCCCAACAAGAAAGGAATCTCAGAATAGAGTAAAAAACAGGCATTACAAATTACAATCGCTAAATTATTTGGAGAAGCTAAAAAAGATTGTTGCATATTTTCTATGACAATTTAAGACCCACTGGTTGCATAAAATAACTTACCAATTAAAAGAAAGAAAAGTATGGTGTAAAATGACTGCCCCAAAGGCCCCAATGAATTTGATTGATTGATATTAAATATATACAAGAATAAACAACGAAATAAATTAAGACTAATTTCAATAAGAAAGAAAAAAAATGTCAAAGTCAAAGTCAAAGTCTTGAAAGCAGACCAATGGCTCTAGTCATTTGAAAGTGATCAGTACCTAATTAAAAATGCACAAGGAGTATGCAATCACACTGAAGTCAACAACAAAAAAAATTGCATTGGTCATAGTAAATATATACAGCCACTCCATGTACAAATATTTTTCTAAATCGGAGTATATTGAACACAAATGCACAAAAATCACATATACTAGGCACATGATTGATGCTTGTGTACTGTGTGTATTCTTCTGCATTTCTTTTTTAATTTTTTTTCCTTTCATCTTTCCAAACTCAGAAATTTTACAAAATGCAGAAATATTGCAGATACGAAAGTAAAAGATAAACGAAACAAAACTAGAAAAGAAAAACTACAAGATCAATGCATGGGAGTACTACAATGGGTTGATACTTGATACTTAACTGCTACTTCCATCACTGTGCTCCACTGCTGTTACGACTATAATCAACATGTCCCTCTTCAGGCCCAACCAATTTCACGTTTTTGATTGTTCTCAAATTGCCCTTTTTTAACTTGTATAATAAGATAGTTCTTTTCTTAGACCATTTCTTCAACTGTTAAGAACATAATCCTTTTGTCAAGTGAACCTGTGACACATGGAAACAGCCAACTTAATTACAATTATTCATCACTACATCATCTTAATTACAGAACCCACTATCAGCACTGCATATATATAGGCCAAGAATCCTAGAGCTCAAAAATTGACTATGCAGCTAAATTTAATTAGCATAGAACTTTCTAAAAAGGAAAATGCACCCTTTGCAACCAATGCACTAACCATAAACAAGCAATTCCCAGGACCACAACAGCATGGATCATCCCCTCAGAATACCAGTGGATTACTTTAAACTACACAATATTTGGTAGGAAGGAAAGTGAGAGGAGGGAGAGCAAAGGGAGTCCATCTCCCCCTAGTGTCGTTTGTTAGGAGGGAAGGAAATGAGAAAGGAAGAGAGTAAATTACAATTTTATCATTATATCCCCATTTGTATAGTTTAAAGCAAGGACAAATTAACATTTCACACTCTGTTATTAAGTAATTCGGTCTCCCAACTCTAATGAACCCATTTTTGTGGATTGACTCAGTGGGCCAAAGAGAGTTTTACCTCCCTTCAAAATATATATATATATATAAATAGCAAATTTAACACAGCCCCTAAATGTGTGGAAAGTTATCCATGGAGGGAGGGGATTAAGTATAGTTTGTGAGGGGATTCCATTGAAATCAACCCCTACAATGAAAACCCTAAACCAAAATCAAAACACTAAACCCAAAATCGAAACCCTAAACCTAAAATCAAAACCCTAAACCTAAAATCGAAACCCTACAATCACAAAATAGAAATCCTAAATCTAAAATCAAAACCCTAAACCAAAAATCGGAACCCTAAAACAAAAATGGAAACCCTAAATCAAAAATCAAAAATCAAAACAATCAATTTTAAAAACTTACTGGGATGCGGGCGGGGTGGACTTGAGTTTGGGTCTCGCCGATTTTGCCGCCGGTGAAGGAGAGGACTGGGATTGGTTTGGTTTGGGTTTTGAGGGATTTGGGTTCGAAGGGCTCTGAGGGATTTGGGTTTGAAGAGCTCAGAGGTGAAGGGATTTTTTTGGTAAAGAAATTTGTTCTTTCCTATTTATACTAAGGTTTTAAGCTGCGTTTATTAAAACGCAGCTTCAGGGATTCCTGAAGCCGCGTTTAAAAAACGCAGCTTCAGGAGTAACTATGGCCGCGTTTCTTAATAAACGCGGCCACAGGACAGAACTAGAGCCGCGTTTTTAAAACGCGGCTTCAAGACATGTATTTAAAAAAAAAAAAAAAAAATCAGATGGGTCTGAAGCCGCGTTTTTAAAACGCGGCTTCAGCCCATTCCAGAAAAACGCGGCTGAAGACCCAAAAAACGCAGCTATAGACTTGGGCTTGGGCTGCGTTCAACCCACGCGGCCATAAATCAGATGCTGTAGGTGCGTTTCTGAGGAACGGGGCCCAAATAGGGTCTTTGGCCGCGTTTTTGCAAACGCGGCTGAAAAAAACGCGGCCTAAAACCCGCGTGTTTTGTAGTGAGCCCACCTTAAATGGAGTACGCTAATCTTTAAGGTAGCTTAGATAATTACAACTTTACAAAAAAAAAAAAGAGATTGTAAGTTTTTTTTTTTTTTTTTGTTTAATAATTATATGTTCATCTAGTTAAATTGTCAATGTTTTGATTATTAACCAAGGTATCGAGCATCTATATGAAATGAAGTTGGCCCATTCCCTATCCCGTGAACTCCTCAGTCGCATGAAGGACCAGATATTAAGTTCAAATGCTCAACAAAGAGCGACTGGTAACGTTCATGCAGCCATCCTCCGTGCAATCAAGGAAGGGAATTTTGAGTTTGTTTTTGATATTGTGAAAGCGGATCGACAACTTGTGTGGAGCCGTGATGAAAAATCAGGAAGCATTTTTTCGGTTGCAGTCCAATATCGTCATGCCAAAATCTTTAGCCTTATCTATGGTCTTGACATAAAAAGCGGTTTGGCGAGTTCTCCAGATTCCTTCGGCAATAACTTACTACATATGGCAGGGATGTCAGCACCTTCTACATCACTTGATCGCATCGCAGGTGCAGCTTTACAGATGCAAAGAGAACTACAATGGTTTAAGGTTATCTCCCTCACTTTCAATTTCTTGGTCTTTATCTATTGGCTATAAGTTACACTTAAACTATTAATTATTAAAGTCTTTAATCAAGCAGTAACAGTAGGCTACAAAATGTTTCTGTGGCCATTTTGAATATTTTTTTGTGTTTGGTTGTACTACTTTCGCTGGTACAGAAATTTACAAAAAAATTCTATATTTTTATGTGAATATTAGATAATAACTTTTAATTCATTACTTTAAAATACTAACACAGAAAACTAAAATCAACGTAAAAAAACACAATCAAAATAAGAGTACAACAACAAAGAAATGCTAAAATAATTAATAAAAACTATCAAATAAACTTATACATCCACGTGCAAAATTACAAACACTTCAAACCTATAAAAGGACACTTGAATGTTGTTTTTGAGCTACTTTTAAAGTTTTGAGGAATAGCGTGATCATTTTGAAGATTTCATAAGGCATTTTTGTCATTCAATGGTTTTTAAGGGGGTTTTTTTTTTGGTGATTGTAGGGGCATTTAAGTGATTTTAGAGGTTTTTGAAGGTATTTTTTGGTCATTTGGAGGCTTCAAGAATATTTTGGTCACTTTGTAAGTTACTTTCATTATTTTGGATGTTTTTATTATTATCATTATTATTGTGGAGGGACGAACCTCTCTCTTAGAAGGTATTGTCCGCTTTGGGTGAAGACCCTCATGGATTTGCTCAATCCCACATCGGGGAGAGACACCTCCCACCCGCAGCATATAAGCATGAGCTCACACGAGCGTATGAGCTGATGCTTATATACTGCGAGTGAGAGGCGTCTCTCCCCGATGTGGGATTGAGCAAATCCGTGAGAGTCTTCACCCAAAGCGGACAATACCTTCTAAGGGAGAGGTTCATCCCTCCACAATTATTTTTTGGTTATTTTGAAAATCTTAGAGGTATGCTTGTCATTTTATAGGTTTACTAGGTCTTATTCTAGAGGATTTCAATGGGTATATTTTTTCTCATTGGTTATTTTGAAAGTTTCAAGGACATTTTGAAGGTTTTCACTCTTTTGAGAGGGTGATTTAATAATTTTGGAAATTTTAGGGGAATTATGTCATTTTGGAAAATTTAAGGGGATATTTGGATCATTTAAAGGGTGTAGGGGTATTTTGATTATTTTGAAGATTAAAAGGGTATTTGGTGATTTTGAAAATTTTAAGGACAACTTCATCATCTTGGAAGTTTTGGTGATACAATAACTTGGGAGGAGGAGGGGGGGGGGGGGGGTTGTTTCACTTGAGAATTGAGATTGAAAAATGTATTACACTCATTTAATAGGCCCAAAGTGAGAAGTAAAACCGGTCACTAAACCATTAGGGCAAGTGTAAAACATTTGTTAGTCTCAACTCTTCAATGAACAACCCCTCCCCCCCTCCACGATTATCATATTATGAAAAGAAGGCCGACTGAAGCTATATGCAACTTAAGCAATTGCCTAAGGCCCCCAAATAAAAAATTTATAAAAAAAACCCTCCAAAATGTAACCAAATGTATATCTCTTTACTTGGGAGATTATTAATTAACTCATATCTTACTAAGTCTTTAATTAATTGAGAGTTAAGACCATCGTCCAAGTCAATGGCTTAATAATATGCTTGATATAAGTCTAATAATATACTTGTATTGGATCTTGATCTCAAAAATATGAGTTTGAGCTTAATATTGAGCTTGAGCTCGGTTTGATTAATGAATCAAGCCAAGTCGAGCTTAAACTTATGGATTTTCAGACGAGCTCAAGCTCAAATATTATTTGTGGGGTTGGTTTAAGCTTAAGCCAAGTTTCAAACTTCATATTTTTTGTCAAGGTGAGCTTAAATATTCAATAATCGACAAAGCTTAGCTTGTGTGTTTACAACCCTACTTTCAAATAGCGGTACCAACTAATTAAAAAAAGCTGTACCAACTAGACACTAAAACAAAACAAAAACAAAAAAAAGAGAAATTTTTTTATAGAAAATTATGAGTAAGAGTCTATTGCAAATCCCTAAGTCAAGCTTGAACATTTTATATTTGTTATCAAGTTGAGCTTGAACATTCAATACTCAATAAAGCTCAGCTTGGACCTTTATAACCCTACTTTCAAATGGTAGTACCAACTAATTTTTTTTTTTTTTTTAAAGTAGTACCAACTAGATATTAAACAAAAAAAAAAAAGGAATTTTCTTATGCAAAAAATATTTAAGTAAGAGTCTGTTGCTAATCCTTAATTAGCGAGAATTACCAAATCTAACCGAGGTAATGATTTAGATCCCAAACTTTAAATTTAGGCTCAATATATGTTAAAATACAAATTACACCCTCTAAGTTTGATTGAAATAAATTTCAGTCTTTTAACTTCAATTTCATTCAATTGAGTCCTCCAAGTTTCTAATTTATTCAATTTAGGAATTCCATCCGATTTCGTTAAAAATTTTCCATTAAAAAATATTTTACTCACATGAAAAAAATCTATAAAATTAATTAGAATATTTTATAGATTTTTTATGTGAGAAATTCTTTTATCAAAAAATCTTTGTTCATTATTTAATTGCATATACTTAATGGCAATTTTTTTATGGAATTAAACAAAAGATCTTAATTAAATAAATATGAAACTTAAAGGACTTAATTGAACAAAAGTAAAGTTAGAGGCATGAAATGAATTTTAGTCAAACTTAGAAGGTGCAATTTGCATTTTACCCTTACTTTTAAGCTAAATTAAAAATTAATGCCCTAAGCAATTGAACTTTGAAGTCCAAATTTGAGTTTTACAATAATAAGTTAACCTGTGCAGTAATCATTTTTGTCGTTGCCGATAGAAGAAGAGAAGAAAGAGAGAGTGAGAAGAGGTGAAGGGCTTCAAATTTAAGACAAGAAGAAAGTACAGAGCAAAAGAATCAGAACAACTAAAAAAAACCTTAAAAAATTAATTAAAATATTGATGCTAATGTGAAAAATTGTGAGAGCTGCAAAATTTATGTGTCAACATATTATGAGGTCAACAAAAAATTAAAGGCTTTGGTTTCATAGAATGTGTGTGTGTATATATTTATATATATATATATATATATATGAATTATAGTTAATCGATTATTTTTTTTTTAGAAGGATAGTTAATCGATTCTCAAAAATGAAGAAGTTATAGTTAATGATATTTATGGAAATATTAAACATTAATGTTAATATTTACTTTTTCTATACCATAAGGTAAATTTCTTTCTTTTCTAATGTTGCAATATTTTGGTTTCTAAGACTTTGTACAACAAATGCAGGAGGTGGAGAGCATTGCTCCTCCCTTTGCTCATGCACAACCAAACAAAATGGGTTTGACTCCCCAACAATTTTTTACAAAGAACCATGAGGACATGATGAGCAAGGGAGAGAAATGGATGAAGGACACAGCATCTTCTTGTACCGTGGTGGGTGCTCTCATTGTTACCATTATGTTTGCTGCAGTATTTACCGTTCCAGGTGGTAACGACCAAAATAATGGCTTCCCAATTTTCTTAAATAAAAAATTATTTATGGTCTTTATAGTATCCGATGCTCTCTCACTATTTTCTTCCTCAACTTCAGTCTTGATGTTTCTCGGAATCCTCACATCTCGTTATGCAGAAGAAGATTTCCTTGAGTCCTTGCCTAGAAAGATGATAATAGGACTTTCCACCCTTTTCTTCTCTATTGTAGCCATGATGACAACCTTTTCAGCTGCACTTTTACTTATGCTACATGAACAATCATGGATTTTCAAACCTATCATTTGCTTGGCTAGTATTCCTATCACCCTCTTCGTATTAATGCAGTTCCCCCTTCTTGTTGCCATGGCCATTTCAACTTACGGACCTAGCATCTTCGATAGGAAAATGAAGCGTTGGTTTTAACATATTCACTAATTTTGCTGTGTGATGTACTGGTATCCTGTTAATAATTGGCATATACCACCCAAACATGAAGATTTTTTTCTTTCTTTATTCTTTTTTTCTTGGAAGGTAATTACTGAATGTTCAGCTCCAATTGTATACTCTCTGATTTTTTGGTCTTGGGCATGTTATAATTCCATTATATAAACCATGCATCTATGGTGCTATTCTTTAATATTTATTCTTTTAGTTACTTTGGCGAAGGATAGAATAATGCCTATTATTTCAATAGATTACCTCCTCAACATTAGGACTTTACTTAGGTTACAAGGTTATCAATGTGTTAGGACATATGTGGAACTTGTTAGAACATATGTAATGTAGAATTAGCTAATTCTTTGACAAAACGCACTTTACTTGTAATTGGATAGATCTAGAATGTGTTTAATACTTCAAGGAACAAGAGTTCAAGTCTAGTATTGAAGCCAGCAAATCTGTCCAAAAATCAAGTAAAGAAGTACTGTTCATTAAAGCTCGACAGATAAATCTATCAAGGTTTAATGTAATTCTCGACAGCTCTTGACAAAAGCTGTATCTATCAAGATTTACGAAATTCAAATTTTCAGATCTGTTTTCACACATATCCAAGTTATTTGTGTAGGTTTTCTTTTCTTACAACCCTAAACATATATAAGGATTATTTTAAGGGTCTTCTAAGGTGATGCAACTTGATGCAAAGTGATTACTCACTCAAATTATGATCGGAGACAATTTGCTGTAGTTTGTCTTTTTCTTGTAGAAGCTATTGCGTCTTTGCGCCGAGGGTTTTGTAACCAATGAGCTTTTTGATCTTCATCGTCTAGATGAACTGAAGAATTTTGCAGCCAACATCTTTCTCAAGTTAGTGTGTTAGTCATGTACTTGGATCCGTGCATCGATTAGTTAGTCATGTACTAGGAGCCGTGCATTGAAAAGAGAGATTGTCACTATATTACAAGTCTAATTATGTATTGGAGTGAGGGTTCAACTGTAGGTTGGTATTAGGTACTAGGATTCCTTTTTACTTGTAACCGCTTATTTTGATAATAGTGAATTCTCGGGAGTGGTAACCTTAAATTCACCCAGTGGGATTTTACCTCGGTTGTTTTCCTCATTTGTAAAAAATCACCCGTGTCAAATTTAATTTTTGCTGCATATAGTTATTTGGTGATTTGTTTGTACTATCACGCTATTGCATGTAATTGAATCTAATTAATTTCATTGGCTAAATTAATTGATTAATTTACCAAAGAAGTCAATACATTCTTAGCCTATCACAGTGTCCATCATTTAATAACTATTTTATTTGTTTATATAAAAGGAATCTTTGATATTATATATTGCTTATGGTCCAAACTGATATGTTACTATTCTCAATTTTAAGAGGTATTTTTTTATATAATTCAATAGTTATAATGGGGAGGAAAAATTTGAACTTTGGAAGTGCCAACCAATTGAGTTACAAGACTCTTGGTAGGTCATTTACTAATATAGTGGCTAAAAATTCACTTATTTGTTTGCTTTGGTTCATTATTTGTGAAAAATTTTAAACCCTATGTGATTTATTCAATGGAATTATTGAATTTAGTGATAAATCTTACATAATATGAATTAAACCACGCTGATAAACAGTTTACCACATATATCAATACCAAATCTAAAGTAGTAAGTATGAAAGCAATACAAGTAAGGCACAAAATTTGATAACGAAGTGGAAAAATAAAGAACTTTTTTATGGAAATACCACTTCAAGGACAAAATCTTGTAGAAAATTCACTATAGGAAAAGTAGTTAAAATAATCTACTAGCAAAATATTTGTATGGCTAGACTCTATTACAAACTCTGCAAATTCCCTTCTTGCCTTTTAATCGTAGTGACCCCTAAACCTGTACAATCTTGCTAAGCGAATCTTCTCCATGAACTCCTTATTTGTACAAATGAACCTTGAACAAATGATAGGTGAAGTATCGAGTTCCTTTATTATTTCGCATGACCACTTGAGTGAGGTACCTATATCACTTCAGTAAAGATCCGCCTTTTACTAGAGCAAAATTCTCTAAAATACACTTCTTCAAAGTTGCTTTTAAGGCAATTTGTAACAAACTTTTACATGAAATAAAATACACCCTAATGACATTTTATTTATTTATTATACCAATGTCATGCAGCTCACCAATATTGAAATCCAAACAATTTGGCTTCAACCACTACCGTGCACAGATAAGTGCTTGAAGATAATAGCTACTGTTTCTTTGTTCAAGATAATAGCTACTGTTTCTTTGTTCAATTAACGGCAATTTACCAAGGGTCCCAATACGACTAAAGAGAGTATTTAAACTTATTAATTTATTTTAATAAATGATCCGGATTTTACCCTGTGGATACGCAATTCATGTTGGAGTCATTTGCGTGTAACGTTAACAAGCCTAATTAAAGTTGCGACATTTTCTGGTTGTTTTATTTTTTAGTTATAATTCTGGTTGCTTCTTTTCGCTTACCGTGCATTTTTTTTTTTGGACAAACTACAATTTGTCAGGCTGCATTTGAAAATATCACAAAAGTGTTTGTAGCTCCACTAACATCTTTTACTGTTTTAAAGAAAAACTTCCAAAAATTCAAATCCACCATTATTATTACTACCGAATTATCAACCAAAAAAAAAAAAAATTAAGCACTCCAAAGTCCAAACAATTAGAAATGAAGGATTCCAAAATAGTACATAACAAAAGCATTACAGCACATCAATTGATTGTGACATTTACCTATAGTAGAGGCAACTATTTTTACAATTATTCCTGTATTTCATTTCATATAATATTTTTTTATATAACAATTTAATGTTTCAGATAATTTAGCAAAAGAATCCACATGCATCAGCATTTGTTGGTCAAGACAAATTGGCCTTTTTCACAACTGAAATCGCCCCGATATGACAAACTTTGTGGTAAATAACTAAATAAATCTGATAAAAATATATACTTGGATCACCACCAAACCAAAGTACACAGCCATTTTGTGAAAGAATGAAGTCACACTCTTATTCATTGCTTTACATAGCAAATGCATACAATATAATCCGCTTTCTTTTATTCTTTTCACCAACTTTTTCCAACAATAGGTAGACACATACATGTGATCACCTATAATGCAGGGTAGAAGCATGGCACTGTAAAGGGAACCTCTCAGGAACTAAACCCCAACTCTCTACAAACAGAGAGTGATGTGTACCACCAAAGCAGAGGTTAATGGCCCGTATCATCTTCATTATCGCTTAGGTTCATTCAAGTTCTTTCCCTCAAAAAATTCACCCAACATTCGTTCAAGATCCTCCGCTACGTACTTGATGTACTTTTGAGGGTTCTTGCCACTCTCAACTAGAGGCCTGTAAAACATCCGAAAGCAAGTATAAACAAGAAAGTAATGAGGAATCATTGGACAGCCAATGAAAATACAATCTATCTGCATGTATTTTGCATAGCTTTGGGTCAAGTACCCTAAATCATTTGTAGCTCTTACATAGAGCTTTTCTAGCATTTTAAATATGACCATTTAAAAAATGTGAAGAATGACAACATTCAAGTGTTTCATTGATCCATTACTGTTGTTTGAAAATTTCTGAATAGACCTCATTATTGACTTTGTAATAAACACATCCTGAACGAAAAATCTTTTACACACACACATACACAAACACATGCGTGTGTGTGCGCGAGCGCAAGCGTGTGTGTGTGTTACTTCAAGTATGAGACAACGCACCCAAAACGTTTTACAAAAGATCTGTAGGCAGGCAACAACACTTCCGCAACCGCAAGCCTTAGAGACTCTCGCAACTCAGTGTCAGGAACTGTCCACTGAGATTGCTTTTGATGAAGTTCCTCAAATTGCATATTGAACGTCTTGAACCTGAGAAATCCCACCAGATCAGAACATTTGTGACACAAATTACTTGAAAAAATCCTATAAAGATTTAACTCATTATCAACCTGTCTTTCACCAATGCTCTAGAAACTCCACTACTATTTCCTCCATCACCACCTACTGAACTCCCACCCCCGGATGAGGTTAGGCCTTGGATAGTGAGGCACTGAAGAATCTGCAAAGGAAAAAAGCACCTGCATTTAGCAATATGAAACCAAGTTCCTTTCCAGATCAGTACTTTAAAGGGAAATAAGAGGTACTAAGCATAATCAGGAAAGGTTACATCGAGGGTGTTCTGATTTTCAACCATTAGGACAGCATAAGATGTCAAACTTCAGAGTAAGAACTCAAATTAACTATGATAAAAATACAACAAAATGAGGAATTTTTTAAACACCTTCGGTGCATATGATGAAACTAAATCAAATGTATTCCAGTTAAGAAGGCATTTCTTTGAGTTTGCACTATATTGTTTTAATATAAGTAATATTCTGTTTGCCTCATATAAAGTACAAGGCAACTCATCCCAGAGAAAAATGTATCAAAGATATCTGTGATACTACGCTCATATACATTATGACTTAAGATGGAATTGACAAAAATACACAGATCAATGTGTAGAACAGTGTGAGCTTTATTGTATGCATACAGCCATGCTCATGTCTATCAAATAAAGAAGAAAAGAAATTCTACATACATGTAAGGTTTAGAGTTTAGAGTCTTTAGACATTAAATTGATAGATGGCACTTAAGTGTAAAATGTTGCTCACACGGGTTCAGACCAAAAAATTGTAACACACACACACACCCCAAATAAAGCCACATGTTTTAAAGATAAGATGATAAAATTATCTTTCCAGAAACAGATCAATGCAACACCAGGCAACATGACATATCAACAGAAGATTCAGATGTGGCTTCATTTGGTAGAATGTTACCTTTGCCCAAGCATTCCTTTTGTATTGATTTGCATGTTGCTGCACAATCCTCCTGTGTCTCTGCACCCAATCATCCCCTAACAAATCCTTGGCTTCTGACCTGAAAACAGATATTAAAGAAGCACCAGTATACACAGGCAAGAAAATCATTCAAGATTTAAAAAAGAATTCTGATAATATGTACATGACATACCTGCGCACAGATCTGACCATATAATGAATATTATTCATGAGAAATAAATGGGTCAAAGCAGGATCTTTATACTGCTTAGATTTTCCATCCAAATTGGTTTGAAGAGCCTGCATTATTCTCATTGTTACAGAGGCCAACTGCGAACCCGTTTCATCTTTGTTATCAAATTCTAGAAAAAGCTGCTTCAAGGTTGATTGATAGCTGTAAAAATTTGGTGCATTATCTTAAGTTAATCATTTGATCAAGATTAGTAGTTAAATCAGACAAAAAAAAAAAACTGCTCAGCTCTCCAAAGGCAAAAATAATAATAATAATAATAATAACCTAACATATTGGATTATGGCAAGGTCAAATCTCATAAAAATATGTGATAATTTGACATATCTGAATTCTTTTTGGGCTAAAGTTCTGGGCCATGGGTCTTTAGTCTAATAGTATGTAATTTCAGTAAATGAGCTTTCATTTAGCATTGTTTAGTTTCTCAAAGTAAAATAATTTTTTAATTAGAATCCTAATTTCTTCTCTCTCTCTCTCTCTCTCCATTTTCTTTTCTTTCTTTTTCTTTTTCCCTACCCACCTATTCCCCCTTTAGTGTTACCTTTCACAGGCCTGGACAGCTTCCAGTTTCAGCCTTTTTCTTTCCCTCTTTGCAACCCCAAATCTCTCTCTCTCTCTCTCTCTCCTTCCCACATATTCCCCCTTTAATGTTTTTCACAGCTCTTCAGCAGACTCAATTTTCATCTCTCTTTCAACCCTAAATCAAGCCCTTTTCTCCTACCTATTTGAAACCCTTAAACTCCCTGCATTTTCACTACCCACCCAAAAAAAAAAAGAGCAAAAGAATTGTTGCTTGTAATTCAAGAGTTTTCCTTTCCACATATTTCTCAAAAAACAACCAAAATTGCCCTTCAAGTCTCCTTTCTATGATCTTCTAAAAGTATTCCTCACAAGGCTTACTATTGAATTGTTATGTCAGTAAGAGAGAAGCTCTCAACCTTATTTTAAGGCAGCAGCACCTCCCAACAAATAGAACATGAAGCGAAGTCTAAGACAGCTAAAAATTAAAAGTAAAAGAACAAATATAAACGGATAAGAATAGAAAATAAAGATATAAACAATGAAAGATACTAATATAAAGACACATTTTTATTTTTCATAGGTGGATACATGTGAAGTCACTACGGCTTTAATGGCTCAATCATCAACAACTAGAAAAAAGTAGAATGTATGAAACTAGATTTTACCCTGCCACAAAGAATGGGATTATAGGAATAGCAAGAACGGTTAGCTGAACTTACTCAAACAGAAACTTCACATAGTTAATGACATAGCTTGTCAAAGGATGGACAGTTCCATCCAAGACAGCAGTTTTAGTTGCATCCTTTTCAACAGCTTCTTCAAAATCTCCAAAGGTCTCCTGAGCTGTCTGAGCGAGCCGTTTTGTCAAACCAAATGCGGAATCTCTTATTTCACTGCAAGCCTTACCTTTGAAAATCATTTCAATCTGCAAATAAATTCAGTTACCTAAGTTAATAAACTGATTTGTAGCACTATTGAAATATGATAGCATACAAAGGGCAACTGCTAATTAAGCATAAGAATCTGTTATACCTTGAAATCATTTACAAGTGAAATAAAAGGTAGATATTATGTACAAATGACAAGATAAAATGATTTCATCGAATATAATCACATACACAGAATTAGGGTAATGTAAAAACCATACCGTTCTATATAGGACCAAAACAAAAGGGAAGCTTGTAGGATGATTTCAAAATTAAAAATTATTTGAAATTTTGAATTGAAATCTTTAAAAGATTAATAGGTAGCTCCAGAGAATAAAAGGCTATCTGCAAAATTTATTTTCTTCTCCCGCCCCTCAAAAATTGTCAATTTCTTTCTTCAATTAAAAGAAACACATTTTTAAGTTTTTAGAAATAATTTATATAATCAAAGAAAAGAAGCAGTCTAAAGAACCTTGTAAATACATCACATTTTAAGCAAAATTTATCCACCTCATATTGAACAACCTAGTAAATACAAGAAATTTCTTTAAAGATGGATTCTTTGAAAACTATGAATGGATTACAATCAAAATGAAAGGGATTCTATGAATTATACAACAGAATAAATACCACTAGCTCCAAGGATCCTAGACTTTTCAAACAAAAATCTCAAAAACAAAATTTTCAGCTCCATCCAAAATAAAATGAAATAATTATGAATTGTCCCACCTAGCCTTGTCATCTACCCTAGTCCCAATGAGTCATAAGCAGCAATCTTAGTACAGGTTTCTATGGATTAGTAATATCAACTATACCTCTGAGTGAAGCTCCCGCATTATCTCATACATGTCCAAAAGTACAAATAACTTCTCTGGTGATCTTTTGCTCTTGGCAATTGCATCCCCAAAACTAAGTAGCACTGAAACACTGCTTGCAGTGACCTCACCAAAACACTGATCCCTGAGAGAATCAAAGCCTTCAAATATTTGATCACAAACTATCCGCTCTCCAGCATAAAGCAGTTTGACCTGTTCATGCATAACCATATATTCAGAACATGAAAACTACCAAATTTGTTCAAATTCCAGACAAGTACTTACAGCAATACGCATGAAATGAATCCAATTTCCAATTTTGGCCTCCAAAACCTCCCATTGCATCTTCTGAACATCCTCTTTGCTAAGTTTTTCAACTCCCAATTTTCGGAGGCTTTCTTCTAGAACTGAAGAACGAGTATCCCTAAACAAAACAAAAGAGTACTTGTTGAATATCTTGATACTTAAACTTAAAAATAACATGTGTGTGTGTGTGTGTAATATAAGAACAAAACCTTATGTCTCAAAATTATGGAGTCCATCTTCTATAGACTTATCTGGATTGAACACATGTATTCATCTCCATCATTCTATGCTATCCAAAATCATATTTCTTTCTCCAATGTTATGTGTACATCCAATTCTACGCTATGTATATTAGAATGCATATGTCATATTGGATTAGATCAATGAGGGAAAATAACAATGCATACATATGTCAATTATCTACGTATCATCTCTGTGAATAATCCAAATCCATTAGAAGAGAATTGCAAATATTAGGTACAGCAGTTCACTAGCAAGCTTTAATATTAATGATATAATTACAATGCCAATGAAGGACCAAGCAAACAACATGGGAATTGCAAATTGGATCAGTTTTAATAATCCTAATATATACACAACCTTCTACTGCTAAACAAACTTAGATTTCCCAATACGAACTTAGCTGAGCATGGTCTACAATTCTCAAATTGTTATCACAGAGTCCTAGTAGTTTATTCCCCTTTTCTGGATTACATATTATTTTATTAGATACTCCAAATTCAGTCCTAGTAATCCAGAAGAATCCTATTAGGTAGTTTCTCAAGTGAGGTTAATGGAATTTAGAGGAAGAAGATGATTTCCTTGCTCTATCTTCTCTACTCTTTGTTCTACTTTTTTATAATTCTTATGAAATCTCTCTCTCTCTCTCTCTCTCTCTCTCTCTCTCTCTCTCTCTCTCTCTCTCTCTCTATATATATATATATATATATATATATATTTTTAAAGATAAACATAAGTCATGCTTCCATAAAAGAATGAATCCATAACCTCACACTCCATCCTTTGTTTATGGGAGAAGAGATGTCATTTAGTCTAAAGACCATTCGATGCAGAACAAAGAGATCTAGGGCCTGTTTGGTTTCAAAAAGTGGTTTATCCACTTCTCATTTTCTATATTCAAATCCTGAATTTGAATATAGAAAAAAACACTTCTTTTCACATTTGGTAGTGTTTGGTAAGTTGTTTTGAATGCATAATTTGGGTATAGCACACATCATACCCAGGTTTGGTCTTTTTTTTTTATTTATAAAAAAAAGTAACTTTTCCCACTTACACACTCACATCACTCAAAAAAAGTAACTTTGTGTTTTCACAATATTTACAAATATGCCATTGTATTCATATTCATAAAAAACGAAAATGCTGAAAAGTTGTTTTCAGTTTTTGTATTCAAATCTAATTTTTAGGATACTGAAAATGAAAACTAAGTACCAATGCTAAAACCAAATCAGTTTTTTTGTGGTGGGTCCCACTGAAAACTGAAAATGAATACAGAATATTGCACTTTTTTCATCTAACCAAACAGGCCCCTAATGCTAAAGTTGGAGCACAGAATTCTTAAAGGGAGTTGCAGGAAAAACAAATAGAACAGGGGAAAAAAAAGATAGAGATAAAGATAAACCTAGGAATCAGCACTTGTAAATCTGTCCTGACACCTACTTTATGTCCTCCCTACGTCATTTTGTTGCTAGTTTGGTGTTTTGTACGCTCTTATGTTTTATTCTGTTAGGTGCAATTTAATGAAGTTCAGGTATGCATAATGGCTATTATGTGGGTATAGTTATGCTCTGCATGGCCTTCAGTAGTTTAAAGCTTAGACTAGTAGTTAACTTTCAAATTTTCTTTAAACCATATATCCTAGTCTGACCAAAGATAGGTAAGAAATCAACTTTTCAGAAAACATTGCAAAGAATTTCCACCAGTTTTTTTTTTAATTACTGTGATTGGTTTTTTCCAAAAACTGATTGCTAAAATAAACTAGATGTGATTTGTCTAGGTCTTTACATCATTATCCTCCTTTCCTTCATAATTCCTTGCCGAACAAATCTGATTTGCTGGCTGCACCAAATTAACCCAGAACTCTTTTGTTTCTTTTATTATTATTTTTTTTTTTTGGATTAAGAAAAACCAAGAGAAATCAGTCAGACGGATTTGTCACCCTATGCCAAAGCCACTGAGAGCTCTTCCACAGGTGGAATTTGAAATTTGATGGATCAACCATCACAGAGATAGCATCCTGCTCTCAGATAGTCGCAAATTAGATATATGACAGAATTGTAATAAGATGAACATTAATTTTGAAGTGCCATAGGGAGTTTGATATTCAAAGTTCAAGGTGGTCTGCACCTAATATTGCCAAAATGTTTTGCATTGCATTGGCTTGTGGAACCAAAGTACAATACCTTTTACCTTATCTTACCCATTTTTAAAATAAAAGGCTCCATTTAAAAAAAAGAATGAAATTATTCCACATCTAAAAGCATCAGTATTTGTGCACTCAAAACTAAGCAGCATCCAGGGAAAAAAAAAAGTTGCAAACTTCAGCTGCACCATTACCACCTAAATACTGGTGACAGCAGACGGCCTAGAATTGTAAAGATATAAACACTGAGAAGCTTTTTTTTTTTTTTGGGGGGGATAGGCAAAAGAACTTTTTTAATAGAAGAAGAGAAGCACACAAACTGTTCCTATGGTACACAGGACATGTACCAAGGGAAACAAAACATTAAGTAAAAGAACACAAATCTAAAAATTCCCAAAAAGAGGGGATATAAGGACCGCTCAATGCAGTCATCCAATCAAACAGAGTAAGCAAGAAAAACCATTTCAGTTCAATGATGGAATGTTCCTCTCCATTGAAAGTTATAAGATTATGTTCTCACGAAATAGTCCACATGATGCATTGTGGAATTGCTCCCCAAATAACTGCTGCCCAACACCTTCCACCCACCCCTCTATTCCAACAAGCTAGTAGATCCACCACTTGCTTAGGCATCACTCAAGAAACCCCAAAGAGGCTAAACACAAACGTCCACAAATTATATGCATAAGAGCAGCAAAGGAGCAAGTGACCCATTCCCAAATGTTCTTGCACATGCAACATCTGTTGATAATATAAATATTCCTCATTATCCAAAGTGAGAATCTTTCTCCTAGCCTGTCCAAACAAAATAAGCCACTCCAGAAGGAACTTTCACCTCCAAATACTTTTCCAAGGGAAGGCATGACTTCCTCCAGTCATTAGGGCTCTATAATAAGATTTTAACTTCGAAAGATCCATTCTTTGCCAGCTTCCACACCATTTTATCAACCCCATTCCGATCAATATTAGTGGAATACAATAAAGCAAAGCAAGATTGCAAACTCTCCAACTTCCAATCCTGGATAGAATGAGTAAAATGAATATCCCAATGAGTAAACCCATTCTTTCCACCCAAAACATCAGCTACAAAGGCATCATTCCTCTGAGCAATGAGCAATCCTATACAACATGGGGAAAGACACTCGGAGAGGAATGTCACTGCACCACATTTCATCCCAGAAATGAAAACGGGAGCCAGTTAACCACCTCAAACTGTACACTGACAAGCTTCCCTTTTTTTTTTTTCTTTTTTTCTTTTTTGAGAAGATGTAAGGAGGTATCCTTGAAAGTTAGAAAGGATAATGTGGCTTCTTACATTCCTTGAAACTTTGCCAATTCCAATCCCATTATAAATCCCATTCCCCAAAGATTCCATAATTCTTAGTGCCATTGTTCTATTCTAAGGCAGTCTCCTCACCCCGCGTTGAGTCCACCAACTGTCCCGAAAGCCACCAGTTGATGTTGGTGATGGGCTGTTGGTCGGCATTGTTTGCTCTGCCCATCTCCTTGATAGGTTCAATTTGGTTGACTAAAACTCTGATTTAAACTGACCACTTACAGCCTTAGACCTATATCAAATATTGTCGAATGTTGCAAAGCATAATTGAGATTTCAACCTTTATTGTATTTGGGCACGGAAGGGACAACTGTTTTTTATGTTAAAATCATCGCTCTCAATTTTTAAATTCCGACTTACAACTCAAGTACATGAAATGTGTCATAAAGTAGTGAAAATTTTATAAAGATGATTATTTAACAATAAAAACATAGGCTGCCTATGAAACCTAACCATCAAGAAAGATTTGAATGATATATCTCTTCTCAAAAATATAAAATGACTAGATGACTACACAAAAAGTAGCACATTATACCTGGGGACCAATGATAGAGCTTTTTACCTGTAAATTTTGAGTAACTGCTGTTGGTGACCAGCTTGAACCATTTGCTGAGCTAAATCATGCAGCAATGGCAGAATCCGTGGTGGTATAAGAGTTGGAGGAGTGTAAATAGCATTTTCTGAGATACTCTTTTGCTCAGAATGGTTATTGGAAGGATTCCTGCCACTAGATTCACCATTGGGCCCAGGAGATCCAGAAGATGGCCGCAGTGAATTTGGAAGGCAGTCAAAAAGACGGTCAGGCTCCACAGGCTTGCTGAAATTTTAACACCCAAAATAAAAGAAATAAATAAGTACCATAATTGGAGCTTCAAGCAAAGCCACTTTAATTTTGATAAGGTAATTTGTCATAACAAAGTATCTTACACGAAGATCAATATAAATCATCTTTCAATCAAGAACTTATGTAGAAGAATTCGATTCTTCTAATGCAAACTAATTAATTAGAAACTCAGAATATAACACCCAAGAAAATTCAAAGCACATGGGGAGCAGGATAAGTCAGTAACAATATAAACTCCAATTTAACTGTAGCTTATTGACCTTCCAATAAATATTTTTATACATAAAACAAATGCCAGTACTTTTTTTTACATCATTAAAGAAAAAATAAATATATTAACAAAACCTATTCCACTTATGCAAACAAAAGTCCTAGAAATGATCATGAAACTGCCCTACAGATGAATAATGTCAGCCTCGAGGAAGCTCAAGCAATCAATTGAACAGTTCAGCTTCCTTTCTATCTAAAAAAAAAATCCAACAAAAATGAATGCCACTGACAGGAAGAACTGGAAATGCTAAATTCCCCAAAAGTAACACTAAGGCATTGGTTGTTTATAGAAGCAAAAGAATTGGCAATACCCAGGCAGAAGAACCAAAGGCACAATGCAAGAGCATCAATGAGCAAGAAAATACAAACCTGTAAGACAATAATCGCTGCTTGAACTCGTCTTCTAGCTTTGAAATAGCTTTAGTGAGTAGATTATTTGAATTGTTGATCACTGCATCACAACTTCTAAAGCTTTTTTTGCTGCTAAAAAATTGAATATTGCCTTTTAGCTGATCAATAGCTCCTAGATAACTCTCCAAGTCCTCATGTGGCCCTCTAAGTATTTTCGTCTCTGCCTGTTTATTTAAATGATAAGATCAATTAAATAATGCCTATGCCTCAAACATTATGAAGTAAGAAACTAAAATCAAAACTGACATTCGCCCATTTTCCAATTAGCATAACTATGTTCTTTAAAAACGAAATTTTGTACCATTGCAATAAATTCATTTCATTGCAAGGGCCTTGAGGACCATATAATTGAATCAACTTCACAATTGTGACATAATACATGACAGGGAAGAAGACAGAAACGGCATATTTATATCTTTCAAATGGCATATTTATAACCCAGACATCCCCATCATATAAAAAAGTTTACACACAGAATTAGTAAAATATTAATGGAAAGGCAACATTAGCACAACAATGGAATGAAAATGTGGTCACCTTTTTATTGCAGAAAGAATAGAGATGAAAATTTGTGAGAAAGAGTGCCCAAAATCACTGGAATAAGGAAAGCTTGTTTGCAAAGTGTAAAATTAGCTCATAGTGCTTGCTTGTCATTCACTGATAGTGCTTATCCATCAATATTTCTAGTTTATTATTTTATTTACTTTTCATATATAAATAGTGTTATAATAATATTATTGATTATTTTAATCAATTTACTTTTTATTAATTTTATAACCTTTTATATATATATATATATATATATATATATATTCTATTTACACATTGAGCCCAAGAAAAGGTGGGAAATTTCAGTAGGTTGGCAGCTAGTGTAAAATCTAGTCATTCTATTATGAATGGATCCACACAAAATTTGGGACTTCAGCTTTGTTGTTGTTGTACATAAATAGAGTAATTTTATTTTTTATATAAGTATTTGTTAAACTTATTCCATACAAAACTATATAAGAAGTAGCAGGATTCTTCCAGAAGAGAGTCACTTATTTATTGCATTCGCTGGTGCAAATATTTCTCCCATACTCTCAAATACATATCCAAAAATTCATAAAATGTATCCAAATTATTTCTTTGGAAACATATTTGATATTTATTTGACATTCTAGGACTCACATGACAGAGGTTGGACATTGGGGATGACTGCATAACTAAATTATTATAAGTATTTTGTTTTTTTAATTGATAGTTACAATAAGATTTGAACTTATGGTGTCAGTTCCATGTTGAGCGAACTAGAACCCACTAAATTATGAATTAAAAAAAAAACCAAGAGTCTTGTGACTAAGCGACACTATCATATTCTACCATGAAGGAGAACCAGGGTTCAACTTCCTCTCCCCCACTTGTTATAAAAAATTAATAATAATAATAATAATAAAACCTAGATATTTAGTGTGCATGTATATATGAATGAAATGGTGATAATAAAACATAAATCATCTGGAGTTTTTATAAATAGAAATTAATGCATAGATGCATGGCACAAAAAACCTTATTTTTTCTTATAAATAAAATTAATAAAAGGGCTATTGATAATTTGAATGCATAATCACAATCAGTAGCTAAGATGTAAAACCCCAACCCTTCCCAAACATTACCAGGTCAAAAATTTGAACTGATACCCATCCTACACCATTTAAACTAATTTCCAACCCATTCTATTAGAGTTGGGTCAGAAAATCAGTCAAACCTAATTCATTGTCATCCCAACCAGAAACAATTTGAGAAAGAATTGGTTCTTTTGATCTCAAAATATGTTAAGATAATGGTATAAACTTCTGGAAAATTTATATGCTTTTGTCATGACAAGTTTCAAAGATGGAAAGCACAGAAATATCAAGGGAAGACAAACCTAAGTCCATGAAATATAGCAAAACTAAAATCAGCAAACGTCTAAAAATGTTTTTATTTTTTGGTAAGCAGAATGTTATGACCTCCACAGCCACGTGAATTACCCCTTCTGACTCGTACTCTGGTGAACAGAGTTGTCGAAAAATGGAATATAACCCTCATGCACAAGATTGTTCTGTGCCAAGATCCTTGTAGCTCAACTGGTTGTACCTCCTGATATTTCTAATTGAAACATTCACAGTTCGAAGTCCCCCACTCCCAACTATAGATGTATCCAAAAAAAAAAAAAAACACACACACACACAAAGATGGTCTACAAAGACCAATCCTCCAATAGTAATACTTGCTAATTATAATGGAGACATCCACAATTTAAATTCCCCCACTCTCAACTATCGATGTATTAAAAAAAAAAACACAAAAATGGTCTGCAAAGACCAATCCTCCAATAGTAATAATTGCTAAGCCTAGGGAAACATTCTATGGTATGACCTACATCAATTGGAAAACAACAACCAGATAGAAGCAAACTTTCTCCAAACTAATCTGATACAAATTTAAAATCTTATCCTAAGCCTCACTGTATTCAGTTAAGCATAAAAATCATCAACTAAGGATAAAGTTCGACTAAAAATAAAGATAATGCCGAAGCTCCACCTAAGTAGAAAATTTTTACAGAAACTGAATTTCTAATGTAAAAATTTAACCTTTCAGAACATTTTCATAATGTGAAAATGTTAGTTGGGCAACAACAATGACTGAATCAAACATGCTCCATTTCAAACCACGAGGGTGTGGACTAAAACAAAGTTGGTCTTTTTTTATTGGTGAGCACTACCCAACTAAAATTGAACTTCAAGTAATACTTATACGAAACCACAAATTACATTCAGATTCAATTTTCTGCTGATCTAACAAAAAAAGCTGGAAAATGAACCAAACAGGAAAAACGAAATCTGGGAAACGGACCAACCTGACGAGAAAGATCGAATTTGGCAAGAATAACCTCAGCAGCCTTCAAAGTCCTATCAATATTCTCATGAGCTTTCCTAATAGAATGTGTCCTAATCTGTAAAAAAAAAAACCAAACAAGATCTCAGATATTTGGTTTTTTTTTCACTAGTTTTGACAACAAACTAAAAGCATAGTAAAAAAAACATGGCTTTCACTAGTTTTGACAGTGTTAGATTTTGTTTGGTGGGATCTAAAACAAAAAAAAAAAAAAAAAGGGAAAGTTACCTGAGTGGGACGCATGGCGGTTTCAAGGGCGGAGAGGCGGTGGTCAAAGGAGCCGAGAATGGTGACAACGTTGTCAGTGATGGTCTGGCTTTTTTGCAGTGACTCTCTCATCATCGCTGCTCTTTCGCTCATTGAATCTGAGCCCACTACTGCTACCCCCATCTTCTTCTTCTTCTTTCCTTAGCTGCGTTTTTTTCTTTCTCAGCTCTCTTCCTTTCTAGAGAGAGAGAGAGAGAGAGAGAGAGAGTTTTTGATATTTTAGAGTTAAAAAAATAGGGTGGGTGAGAGAAGAAAAGTAAAAAATGAGAAAAGTAGAGTGACAGTTATGAATGAGAATGAATATATAAATATTGAGCAGTTATCTCTCAATGTCCTGTCTTTTCCTTTGACGAGGTGAAAAGTAAGTTTGAGTCTTTGAGTTGGTCTCCTCTTCTTTTCTGTGTGTGTTTGTTTGTTTGGGTCTCTGTTAAAATTTTCTTCACTCATGCGGTCAGTTCCTACCCTGCAGTAACTGTGGGATTTTTATTTTTTCCCGATAATTGGGGGAGGAGGCTTTGTACTTTGTAGTTTGTACGTGTCTTTTGCAAATAGTACGAGAGTCTAGTGGCAACTAACTGAGTTATAAAATTTTTGACTAATTTACGACAAATATGAGATTAGTAATACTTCAACAACATTATGAGTAAGATGTTTATCACTAAATTTAAGAATATAATTTTTTTCTTTTTATTTTTGGGGTAAAATATTATTTTGGTTCCTAAATTTTACTAAATTTATTTTTATTCTTAATTTTGTAAAGAATTTTTTCAATAATTTAGAAACAAAAAAGTGAATGAAAAAAAAATTTAATAGTTTAGATATGAAAAAAAAAATATATATATATATATATTAATGTTGAATGATAGAAACTAAAACATTTTCAATAGTTTATAGATGAAAGACAAGTTTTTTAATAGTTTATGAACAAAAAACATGCTTTTTAAAAATTTATGAATGAAAAAAAAAAAGTTTTGGTAAAGTTAAAGACCAAAATAATATTTTCCTTTTTTATTTTAATGGGGGTAATTACACACTCTTCTCTTTAAGTTTTTATAAAATGACATTTCACTCCAAATCTAAAGGGAAAGACCGCTCTCCAAAAAACCCTCTCACCCCCCCCCCCCCCCCCCCCAACCCCAAAAACCCACTACAAGATCTCCACGAGCTTGTAGTCCATGAGTGCATGAACCTTAACCCCTCCTCCCCCAACATATCCAAAAAAACAGAAAAACAATATCCCTTTGAGTTTACTCGAAGCAAAACACTTGGGGTCTTCATATATTATGTGCTCACTCATGTTTTATTATTTTCTATCATGGTTAAAAATATTTTTTTTATTCCTAAAGCTTGTACAAAGTTCATTGTTTGTCCCTAAACTTTAAATTTGTTTTCCATCCCTAAATTATTGAAAGTCTAACAATTTCTTTTTAAAAAACTGATTTAAATAGTTTAAATGAGAAAATATGTACAAAAAATGACATTTTTCAATAGTGTAAGGATGAAAAAGGGACTCTTTAAAGATTATTGGCAAAAAATGTAACGTTTTCAATAATTTAAAAATGAAAAAGAACTTTTTAAAGTTTAGAGATGAAAATCAAAATTGATGCAAACTTTAATGACAAAGATAATATTTTAGATTTCTATTATTTACCATGGTTGGTCGGCCTAGGATTTGGGTTTGCAATTCTATAAATGTACTGGGAGCTGCAGAAGCCTATAATAAACTTGGCCCATAAGTGATCCACAACTTAGGTAACACGTGCCAGGCCCAATGGAGGAAGAAAAAGAACCCCACGTTAAATTGGCAACTCCTCTTAAGATTAATGTTTATGACCTATATTTATTGGGCTTCAAGACCCTAAACTACAGAAGGCCCAAAATCACAAATTGATGAAATTAGGCCACTCAAGCCAAAATCTTGTACATTGAACAAGGAAACCCATTACAGATGAGTAAATTAATGACAAAAGAAACCCCACAACAAAAAATAGCCTAAAGGAGGGCCCAATGACTCCCAAGATCACAAAGTAGTCATGAAAGGTGGCCTAACTCACAGCCTAACGGTATGATGGGCCCAACCCATTAATTTACAGCCATAGGAGGATCAGTTTGGTTGGATTTTAAGTGAAATTTGAGTGGATAGTTATTTGTCGCATGCCTTATAGTTAGCTAGTTTAAGGTGTTCGCTAGGGACACATGCACCAAAAGGGTCAAGCCCAAGTCACCCCTTGTAGTGAATTTAGTATCCTTGTACTTCTTACATCCATCACCCAAATGCAATCTCAACTACTTCTTTTGTCCCAGGAAACTAAGTTGAATCACTTCTAAATTTTGTTGTGACATTGTTCAATTTCACTGAATGTATATTTCCCCTTACAGTTAGTGCAATGAATTACTTTTCCTCCTTAAATTGCAACTCTCGACAATAAAGCTTATGCCACAAAATTCATTTAGATGCTCATTGTTCTAGACAATTCAAACCAAAAGTGTGCTCCATGGATGGAACAGGCCTCCCCACCACTATAGAGAGGAGGAGGAAACTATGATTTGAAAGAGTGTATACATCATTAGATGTGAAACAATCAAAACCCAAAACTACATAATAGAAGATATGAAGTTGGATAGAGTTAATTTTCATATCTAGTGTAAAATGTGACATAAATTAACTAGATTTTTATTTGAATAAAGCATAATACCTGTGGTCTCCAATCCTACAAAAAGTATAATTCTGACGGAAGGATTTTGACTCCCAATTAATTTATTCATGGGCTTTCTTACAATCTTACAAGTTGGGCTTCAAGCTATCACTAGATTGCCCAAACTGTGCTTTTTTGTAAACCATTTGGCCTCCAAGCCTCACCCTCTGTTAGATTTTCCTCCTCCCTCTTTTCTCCTGCTGTAGCTCTTTCTTTGAGTTCTTGTCCCTCACTCAGTGCCTTTCCTCTCTCCTTTTTCCCAGCGTTTCTCTAGTCTATTTTTCACTCCCCCCCTCTTATGGCATTCCTACTCCTTATATAGTCTCTCCTTAATGGGGCACTAATCATTATAGTCTCACCAATTTTCATGCATTTTCATTTTCATTAGAATTCCAAGGAATTATCATTCTTTTTGAGAATTCTCTTGAAACTTGTTCTAGACACCAAATAACGTTTGGTGGCAAGTTCCCAAAGGCACTATCAATTCTCAGCTACCGACTTTTTTGTACTCAATTCTTATCTAGTTTCTCTTATCATCAATTGGTATTAAACCGATCGGCTAAAGGATTATCCTTGAGCAATTATCTCTTTGACCCAACACACACGTTTCTAGGCTGAGCTTACTCTGACAGGGCCTAAGGTCCACTTCCTTCTTATGGGCTGGACTTGGCTACTCAAATTGACCTTCGGCCTTAGTAGGATGGGTTGACAAGGATTTTTTGGGCCCAATTCCCCACCATACCAAATATGTGTTGGTGGGTAATTTTTAAGAGGATGTTGAGGCCGTTAACGAAGATAACTTTTAGGCATTAAAGATTATTATATTAGCATGTTTGTTTATTTGTTTATTTTCTTAAGTAAAGAAGAGGAAAAGCAATTATATTCCCTTCACCGGGTAAAATAATGGTTGAAACCCTCCTTTGGTGTAGTTTCTTGAGGTCAATATTGGTCTTTAGAATGGGTTATATATAAATTTGGTGATATGGAACAACATCTGAAAATGCTAATAAGTTATAGTTATACTGGCCATCCCAAATGATCAATTTATTTAATTCCTTTATTATTATTATTTTCTGCTAATGGGAATTTTTCTGCAACAAGGATATCTCTGTTTAATTTGACAATTAGTATGTCCAATCCTTTGGCAAACCTAGCTCATCAGAAAGTTGAGAATCCTCCTGGTTTTCCATAGCTTCCTTTCCGTTGTCGCGTTTCTTTTGATTTACTTGCCCCTTCTTCCCGCCTAAATGGAGAATAATAATATCAAATAAAACTTGTGTACAACTTTATATTTGTAAACATTATAAAATACATTTAAAAATCAAATCTAAGTATTTTACAACAATGTGAAAGCAAAAAAAAAAAAAAAGTTATCATTTAGTTATCTACATGATAATTTCAAGACTCTTTTTGACTTCTGTCTGATAGTGATTGGTACATTTATTTTTTACAACATTTTGATAAAAAAAAAAGATTTAAAAAACTGTTCATTGAAGGAAAATTTTTTAATTCAACAGCATGGTTTTAAAAATTGGACTCTAAATGGTCCGGTAAAACCAAGAAAAACCGGTCACAAAAAAAAAAAAAAAAAAAAAAAGATCAAATTTTAGATCTTTGACTGTTTTGGTTTTTAAAATTATGTTTAAAATAATTGTACTTTAAAAATGCAGTTTCAAATGAGATGTATAGGAGACCAATCAGGTAAGTGGATTGATCTCTAATCGAATCACAAGGTTTGAGTGTTATCTAACAAGCCAAATGATAGTGAAATAGTTAAATTTCTAATAAAGGCACTATTTAATTTTCTACAATGTAAAAAAATGGTTTTTTTTTCCTTTTCCAATGTATGTTTGAATAATTAGTAGGGAATTTATATTTTAGTATCAATTCTGGTAATACAACTACCTGTCCAAAATCTTCTTAAAAAAAAAAAAAAAACTACCTATCCAAAAAAATATAAATTCTAGTAGTACAACAAAAAATCTATCATTGTAGACTTTTATTTCTTGATAAATGTGAATATAGTGTGGAAAAGTTGGGTCTAATTCTCCAAAGTGAACTTCATAGGTTGAAACTACCTCTCAAAAAAAGTTTAGTCCAATTCAACCAAACAATCCAAAAAGGGCCATTTTAAAAGTTAATAAATAGGTCTTGGTTTGGACTTGAGTAGATTTAAGCCTGAGTTTGACACAAAGGTTCCGTTTGGTTGAGATGATGAAAAAGTGGGAGGATAGAAAATAGAAGGAGGATAGAAAAGTTTTTAATTTTCCTTAGTTGTGTTTGGTTAAGAGGGTGGAAAAGTAGAGGAATGGAAAATTTTTTAATTTGGTTGAAAATAAAGTTTGTATAAATTTACCATCATGTCCCTCTTAAATAAAAAAGAAAGTAATACATTATACTTTTAAAAAAAATTGTGTATAGATGAAAGTGGACATTTCAAAAAAATTGCATAAGAAATTATCCAAAAGTGTTTTCTTAAAAATTAAGAGAAAAAAAAAAAAAAAAAAGAAGAACCCAACACCTGACCAAACAAAAGGGGGAAAAAAAAAAAAAAAAAAACAACCAACGTGGAAAAGTCAAGGAAAAAAAAAAAACCAGAAAAGTGGGGGCAGTTTTGTCAAAAAAATTTCTCACTTTTCACTCCAATTTTCTCTCCAATTTGGAGAGATTGTATTTTGAAGGGGGAGGAGAGAAAACTTGTGGGCCCCACAACTTTTCTCTCCTCCTCCCCCTCTCAACCAAACAGTGAAAAATGTCATTTTTCACCCTATTTTCTTTTCCCTATTTTTCATCCTCCCTGTTTTCACCTCAATCAAACACACCCTAAGTATGACATCTTTATCAAAAACACCCAAAAAAACTTAAAATAAATCTAGTAATACAATTTTTTTCACAATTATTGATATGGTTTGTTGTAATTAATGTTTAGGTGAACCAACATAATTTAACAATAAATCCAATAACATGAATTTTTTTAACAATTATTGACCTAACTTACATAACATGTTGTAATTTGTGTATACTAAAAGTGATATTAATTTTTTCAAAAAATAAGAAAATAAAAGTGATATTAATGACATGCCCATATAAAAGTGCAATTATTGCAATCACAAAATCCATAGGCTTTTGGTAATACCATAATTTCTTTTGATATAAGATAGAAATTCTACTCTAACATAATTTAAGTGTATATATGTGAAAGCTCTATCTTGGAGACTTGAACCCAGACCCTTATCCCACACACCCCACAAGTACTTATACTTGTGGAGTGACCATCGCACCAAGGGTGTGCAGTGGTGTAATACCATAATTTCTCAAAAACCATATTTTCTTCTATTATTAAATAGAGTACTTTTATAAGTGCATATATAATTGGGTCATGCTAACGGGTGCCTTAGGGCAATGGTTAACAATCCATTTTAGGAAAATTTTGACACAACTTTTATGGAAAATGGAAAAAGCTGTCAAAACATTAATTGCTTTTTTTTTTCTTTTTTCATAAAAACTTTTTTTAAATGGATTGTTAACCATAGCATGATCTCGCCTTCCTTTCTTTAGAAAAAGGACATAAATTATTTAAATCATCAATAAATGAAATCAAGTCAAAGAGATACTACAAGATTGTGAAAATATCTCATTAATTAAATTTATAGTAAGGTCCACCATAAATATATGAGAATGAAACATCATGTTATCATACTCTGAAAATATCTAATAATTTTTCCGTAATACTAAAAAACTATTTAATGCGTGAGTACAAAAGGCTAAAAAGGCAACACAAAACCTATTTTAGAATGAAATCATTTGATTGAACAAAGGCACTCTAGAACTACAACCTTTATCATACCATTTTTCATAACTATCCTGTGTGGCTGAGTATAACTGTGAGCTTTATGGATTAGGCCGTTTTAAGTTTGGAAGGCTACACAACCAAGTATCACAAGTGGATTACTACAGGATAAAAAAAGAGTGAAACAAAAAGATATGCAGTTGTAATTGAGATTTAAGAACATATCAACTTCGAGCACATATAAGAGACATGATGTAATGATGAATCGGATTTGTAACTCACTCTTTTTCTTTTTGGCATTGGTTATCCAAATTTGGTCTTTAAGGAAAACTCCAGTACCTCTTGTTGTCTCTTTAGGTCCCTTAGAAGAGTTAGTGAAACAGGGAAGAAAGAAACCAGTTCCTCCAGATTTTGCAACAAAGCCATTCACTTCCTCTCTAGCATTCACTGACCACGAGTTGTTTTGTTTCCCAGGAAAAACCGGAGCTCCTTTTTTCCCAAAACCCTAATGATGTAAGACATAATAGTAGTGTGAGTACTTTTTCCTAAAAAATAAACCCCAAACAAAAAAAAAGAAAAATAAAGGGAATCAAGAAGGAAATATAGAACTGAGTTTTTAAAAGTGTTCCACCTGGATTTGAGTTGGATTGAATGAATCATATTGGTGAATATGGCCAGAAACTCGAGGACAGGCACCGTCCCAAGACGCATAACCGTCAGAAGCCGGTACTCCATTACCAATTGCACCATTGCCATCTGGCTTAGTACCATGGAAACTGTCATGAGGTTGCTGTTTTATGTGGGCAAATAGAGATGTGATCAGTTCCATGTATAATTCCAGTATGTGTCATATAAAAAGAGGAAAACAAATAAATAAAAGCAAAAAAAAGTACAACAAATACTAAGTTCACATGGAAGTTGCTTCACAACTCACATCAATGGTAGCTCTTGATCATATAAGGAAAAAACAATCAAGAAAAAATAGAATTAAAAAAATGCTAAATCTGTGGTATTGTTAAATTTTTTTTTTTTTTTTGAGAAGGGTGGCATTGTTAATTTGGCCAAACATACCTTAAATTACCACATAAAAATTTAAGGAAGTTACATAGTAAAAGAACTTTTAGGAATAGAATTATAGTCGTGAAGAAAATATATTAAATTTTTTTCCATTATCAATCATATTTATTGTTGTGACAGAAAAACAAATGAATTAGAAAGAAGAAGAGGGAAAAAAAAAAAATGTAAGACCTCCAAGTTGGGCTGAATTGCAACAGGTCCAACATGATCATAAGTAGCATCATCAATGTTTGTAGAAACAATTTCATTTAAAACATCAGAAGGTATCCAGAGCTCTCCATCTTCAGGGTTTGGAGGAAAGTCGGCCATGATTCTAGACATGGACAGAAAAACAAGGCACAAAAGGATGAGGTGTTTAGGAATTCGAAGCAGTATATAGAAGTACAGTCTTAACTGGCAAAGCTTTGTGATGAGAAAAGAGAGAAAAGTTTCAGTGTTACTCATATAGACTTTCGGTTGAATCACACTTACTCCTAATTTTTAAGTGAGCATCACACTATTTATTGGATGACTGGTGATTAAACTGAATAAAAAACCCGAGTATTAAAAGAACTAGAGAGTTGAGAGAAATCTATTAAAAAATATTATGTAATTTATTAAAGACTAATTATGAAATCATTTTCCTATTGTGTGCCGAAGCCTGAAATGAAGGATGCGAGATTTAAACCCTAAACGTCATGAGCATGCTAGAGATAACCACCAATTAAGTTACAAGAATCTTGACTAAGCCTGTTAAAGTGTAGAACTCTAAACAAAAGTAAAAATATAATTCATGAAAAGTGATGAAAATACTAAAAACAGTCTTTTTATAGCCTTTCTCAACTCTTATATGAATTAAACGAAATTACAAACCACCCAAACTATAAACAAAGAACTCCTTAGAATGCATTTGAAATTGTCACATTCTAGATTACGTACATTTACTTTGTGCCAAACTCAAAATTAATACTTCGTTTTTTAAGACCACCTCATCCAATCATTTTTCTTAAAGAGAGAGAGAAGAAAAATGTCATAATCATATATATGTTTGGCCCTAAAATTCAATTTTTTGAGTTTAGTGGTGGCACATATAACTGATGACTGAATCATGGGGGATCTCGAATTATAGTAAATGTGAAAAAGGAAAATAATAAATTATATGAGTGGTTGCCTGAACTAGTCACCAATTGCAATGTTTTGTGTGCATTGATACGGATGATGCGGAAACCCTATTTATGAAATAAATTGATACGCTTAAAGTAGACTACTTCATTTTGTCATTTTTATTGTATTGTTTCTGAGAAGATGCTATACTATACGTTACAACGTACAAAACCTGACGTTAGGTACTAGGCTTATATTTTGAGCAAACTTATTACTAAAATTAGGTAAATAACTCGTTCATTGCACAAGATGGGGTGCGATTAGCAAAATATTTGTTAGAACTTTATTTTCAAAATGGTTTTCAATATGGTGATAACTTTCAAATCAACAAATTTTCTTCTTAGGCATTGGATACATTTTTTTTTTCCTTCTATCTTCTTCTTTTTTGGGGGTAAGGATTATAATTATATGATTTGTATTATAAATAATTTTTATAGACTTTGAATATATAAATAATTTTATAAATATCTTCTTTGGATAGTTTACAAAGAGTCAAGAATTTGGATTTGACAAATCCAACAAGGATTTTAAACCTTAAAATCTTTGGATTTGAAATAACTTCTAAACCTATAGAATTTTAGAAATTTAAATAACATACTAAAATATTTATGGATTTGGAAATAAGACATTTTAAATATCCATCACTTCAAAATCCAAATCCAAATCCAAATTCAAATATTCAAATACAACCATTTAGTAGTTATGCACAAACCCCTTGCTTGAAATAATCCCCCCCCCCCCCTCCTCGTTTAAAAAGAAATTCACCAGAATTATGATCTAACAATTAATAAAATAATTAATTGACCTTCTTTGGAGAAGGATGCACTTATTCTAACTATTTTGCTGCCATTGTTGTGCTTATATATGTTCTATCTCCAAGCCTCAAATTACCTGTTGTCAAAAGGTTGAATTTATTATTAAAATGAATAATTATATATATGTTTACTTTACTAGTAATGTAGATTTTACATTGTAGACTAAATAAATTGTGCAATATAGTATACATTTGTTTAGTCTATAATATAAATCTTACATAGCAAGTACAATGTAAACTAAGAATTTTCCTATTAAGTAAAAAGTGCGTTATGAAAAAATGAAGAGAAAGTGGTAGAGATTTCGAAAATGGACAAACACGACAATTTTGGGGAAGAGTGAGAGGCATGCTGCAGTAAATGACCAGTTAATGCTTCATTTGAAAAATGGTAAGTACTCCACTAGACTAAAACGACACCGTCTTGCAAAATTTAGTCTTATTGGAATAAATTCACCAAATTTATAAGAAAAAATAATTAATAATTAGGAACTTAAAGGTGGCCTTTTTCACATTATTTACATGAAAATGTGATTTTTTAAAGTACAGGATCTATTGTGGATGTTCCTGCGGGAAAGGCTATGCTAGGGTGTTGTGGTTGACACATTGGGAGTACCTATTAATGGAAGAAAGGCTCTAAGTGATAACAAACAACAAATTTTCAAAGTGAAAGCCCTTGGGATCATTGAATGTAAATCTATACACCCAAATACGACTTTTACTGAGTCTGCATCAATGTTCATTCATTATAGTGATCATCTAAAAAGGAAAGGTTTGGGAGCTTAATTATGCTTAACCTACTTGCCATTGATCGAATGAAACGAAGGCCAATGATTGTACTAGCCGATCTTGTTTGTTTATAAGTAAAAAATATGGATTCTTTCATCCTCAATCATCTTGTTCCAAAAGGCAAAAACAAGAAACAACATACTAATTGGATGATAAATTGAGTCGGACTATATGTATGGAATGGAGGGGGAAACCTCCGTTCAACCTTGTATAGGGTTCCAAATCTATCTTACCAGTAATAAGAAATGGCCAAGCCAAAAATACTCCTAAAAAGTTGTTGGCTTTTCAAGAGGTTTCTAGAAACTCTTTATAGTAAAAGAAAAAAGTAACTAACTCTTTTTACCACTTTTTAATTATATTCCCTGTGAAAGTGATATTTAAACTTTCTTAAAATAGTTCATTAACAAATACTTTAAAGGTATCCGTTAACATGACCTTGTAGATAATTCTCTTTGACAAAAAATGACTTTAGGCATTCTTTCCTTTTGAGTAATTCTTAGGTACTCCTAGAGCACAAAGAATGGTGCTCCTCATTTTACATTCATAGTGGAGTCTATTCATTAAATTCATAGTAATGTCCAACATGAATATAGAAGGAGAAAGCACATTTTTTGCGTACTTTGGGAGTACCTAAGAATTTTTCTTTTTCTAATAATGATTTATTTAACCTAAATAGCATATTAAATTTTTGTTTTTCATGTTTCTGATAGTTCCTAAGGCCATATAATATTTATGAGATCTTAGGTTTGAAACCTCTTATCTGTAATATACCATTATTATCAAAAAGAAAAAAAAGAAGTCTATATAGTTAGCCAATCAAAGCATTCTCTAGACACTAATAAAGGAATGATAATAAATGAGAATGTTTAATTAATAATAAGATCATATTAATAAGTGTCATAAGAGCACAAATTAAATATTAATAAATGCTTAATTATGAGCTGCAATGCACACTTTTTTTAAAAATATAATACATGTACAAGTTAATGATTTATTGGATTACACACATAAATCTATTGTAGTTGTATGTGTGTGTGTGTGTGTTTTTTTTTTTTTTAAATGTCTATAGTATGACTTTATTTTTTGAAAAAATGTATAAAAAATTATTTAATAAAACATTAAAGGCATATTAACTACTACCCTTAATTAGTGTATTCATAACAAAATCTTCAGTGGTATTAAGGGTTTTCATTAGAGATTAGTGTAGTAGACATTCACACTTTTTTGGAGTGTGGGAAAATTAATAGGGTTTTAATTAGAGATCAGTGTAGTAGACATTAACACTTTTTGGAGTGAGGGAAAATGTTATTAATACGGATTAATTGTAAGAGCTCTTACAATTAATCCGTATTAATAACATTTTGATAATTAATAAGTCTCGTTTAATAAGAGCTCTTAGAAGGAATGTGATGATGGGTGTCTAAATTTGATAATTAATAAGTCTCGTTTATTGTTGACATGTGGCAGACACTTAATGTGAATTATTGACATGGACAAATAAAATTGTGCCAAGTGGAAGAATGTGTCCAAATGGTCCTAAATCTGGCCAAATGTCAATCTATAGAAGAAGCAAAGATAACACATGGCGGGCTCTTAGGATGACCTTTTACATTGTGTATTATATATCAGATAGATTAGATATGATATAAATGATTGAAGGTTTTTTCAGCAAAAATAAAAAATGATTGGAGGTTTTTTTTTTCTTTTTTGGAAAAGACTACATAGTTTATTTTATTGAAAGTTGGCTAAATCAGTCTGGGAAACAGGAAAAACTTGTGGTAGAACATCTTCCATTCATGCTACAAAATCTGAAATATGTAAAGAGTATTGAGTTAGGCTGTGAACTACCTTATTATCTTCTCTTCTCATATGAGAATAATATAATTCAGTAAAAAGCTTAGAAAAAAGACGTATATCATTAATCAATAACCCATCAGAAGTTAGGATTTCCTTCTTATGTTGTAAAGCCGATATCAGAACTTGTGAATCGCCCTCCAAGACAACATTAGAAAAACCATGTTTCAAGGCTAGCTTTGCTATTCTGTGTGCAACTAAGTCTTCGGTCACTTCTGGACTGTAAGCTTGTTGTAGCCGCTGAGTTTGAGAATACATGTCTTTTAAATTGAATCAGAATACATGTCTTTTAATCTTTTAGCAATATAAATTTATTTAATAAATAATTTTTTAATTTCTGGAAAATTTTGTAATTAAGTTTCACTCAAAGCAAACTATATTGATAATATTAATTGGAAAGTCCACAAAAAAAAAGATATATATATATATATATATATATTGTTTTATCCTTATGACAAATTAATGCTCCGTTAATCCAAAAATTCTTTGTAAAATATTGTAAATTATTTTACCTTAAAATCTTGATAAAACATTTTTACAAAAACAACAATAGCTCCCCACTTATCTAATGGCTAGGTCGTCGGTCAGATGGTTGGAGTCAACTGTCCGACCATTGAACTGACGGCTCTGGTTACTGAGCTAACAGCA
The DNA here is from genome assembly GCF_040712315.1 of Castanea sativa. NCBI lineage: Eukaryota > Viridiplantae > Streptophyta > Magnoliopsida > Fagales > Fagaceae > Castanea > Castanea sativa. Next base: position 38,301,771 of record NC_134023.1, read on the forward strand.
AATTTTGGTTATATATGCTTGAAATTTTTAAATATCACATATTACATTAAACATCTAAAAATATTTTACTTAAAATATTTATTTTTACGGCGAAACAAACAAAACGTAACCCCATAATTTCAATGTGCCACTTCACACCACAGTTTCATTAATGTGCCAACCACTTGGAAATTAAGAAATACTTCAGGCCATAGGTGGGGTTTTGTGCGGCAAAAAAATTGAAATTATGGGGTTTAAAGTGGTACATTCAAAAATTGGGGTTTAAAGTGGTACATTCAAAAATTGGGGTTTAATTTGTTACACGAATAAAATTATAGCATTTAAAAAAAAATCCCCTAATATTAATGTACTTATTATATTGTTTACTATGAGTTGAGCTGAAAACTCAACCATTATAGTCTCTTCAAATATAGAAATGAGCATATGAATTTTGGAAGCTTTTAGAGCCTTCGGTGTTCTTGGAGTGGTCTCTAAAGTGGTCCAGGCTATCTTAGCTATCTCTACATTGGAGATTATCCTAAACTCTTTTGGGGGAAACAACTATTAAAATCGCATTCACGGCCTTGTTGTTTAGATTGGGAGCAGCCAATTGTTCAGTGTGGACCATTTATGGCCTGTTTGGGAGTTTAGAGAGGGAGGAGAGTAGAGGGGAGTAGAGGGGAGGGGAGTAGTGGGGAGGAGAGTAGATGAGAATGATTACCCTCCACCTTGTTTGGATATTTTTATAATTAGTAAGGGGGAAGGGAGTAATTAGCCCTTCCCCTTGTTTTTAACATTGTAATTTTATAAATATAATAAGGGTAAATTAGGTAATTTACTTTATCAATAATTTTATGTGCTTTACTCTCCCTCCAAATCTCTCCAATTTGGAGGAATTAAAAATGAAGGGGTTGGAGGTAGTTGAAACCCCTTCAAACCCCTCCAAATCCCTCCCCCTCCTTCCTTAAAAAACTTCCAAACAAGGTAATTGAATTACTCCCCTTCCCTCTACTCTACTCCCCCTCCTTTTTTAAACATCCAAACAGGCCATTAGTATTAGGAGTCGAGGGTTTGATACATCCTTTTTCTACCAAAAGTCAAATTTTTTCATCTAAAGACTTTAAAAATGCTACTATCTTCACCTTCCAGTAGTCATTTTTATTTTTGTCAAAAGACGGAAGAATACTTATTTGACCTTATAGGCAAACCAGGTACCCACTTTGGGGCTATGGTGGCCAAGGATCAAGCTCATGGATAAATACTAAGCACTTGAGGCAAAATCATAATTTTAAAGCAGTTCCAAGAGTAAGGACTTTAGTTTCAAAATACAAATTGAGGTCATGACGATCTAAACAACAAATTAAATGTAACGATTAGACCACCGATTAAAAAATCAAGCGACATCGACTTTAAAGGATTGATATGCATTCTTACACATTATTTTTATCAAAATCTCATTGGTATAATTTTAAGTCAAGTAAAAAAAATTTAAGTCAAGGATGTAATTAAAAATAATAAGAAAACCCTACAAGATAAATCACATAATTTTGATAACATAAACTACATTATAATTTTGATAACATAAAAGAGGCATTGGAGAGAGAGAGAGAGAGAGAGAGAGAGAGAGAGAGAGAGAGAGAGAGAGAGAGAGAGAGAGAGAGAGAGAGAGAGAGAGAGAGAGAGGCATAAGGTGGATTTTTCAATTATCATTATGTCACCTGATGGTCTAATGTAAAATAACTTAAGTTCCCAAAACTTGAGCTATAGTTAGATAGACAAAAGAAAATTTTAAATGTAAATATGAATAATAAAATATGTAAATATAAGCTAGTTCTCCTTTTCATACTAAATAAATTTAGATGTGATCTCTATAATGAAACTATTGCATAGCAATTAATTTTACAAGGTTTCTCAAAAAAAAAAAAAACCAATTTTACAAGTAATAAAATCCTAAAATATTTAAAAATTAAAAATTCATTTTTATCCATAATCCATAGGGACATTAGAATGATTAGATTCACAGTGCTATTAAAAAAATCTAAAGAAATTGCGTAAATGCCTTCAAGATGCCATATATATATATATATATATAGAGAGAGAGAGAGAGAGAGAGAGAGAGAGAGAGAGAGAGAGAGAGAGAGAGAGAGAGAGAGAGAGAGGTAAAGTTCAGAAAAAGTTCAATTAGAATTTGAAATTAAAATTCAATTTTGCACTATGTGTTTAAATTTATATGGAGACCATACCATAATTATCTACTTAAGTTTTTACCATGTGTCGACTTAAGTTTTTTTAATCTTTGTGTCAAGTGAATTAATGAGTACAAAATACTAAGAATCTAATATTAATGAGCTATAAAATTTTAAAAAAAAATCAATCACATAATAAAGATCACCACACATTTTATCTTATTAAAAATTAGAAAATAATTATCATAACTAGTATTAAATTTACTAAAGAATTTTACTATATGACTAATTATGTTTATTTTAAAAAATAAATAATTTGACTAATTATTTATATTTTTATGATAAAAAATGTGTTAAATTTTAAATGTATTCATAAATATGCATGTGTTACATGCTATTTTTTTAATAATTTGATTAATTATTTATATTTTTATGATAAAAATTATGTTTAATTTTAAATGCATTTATGTGTTTATATGAGTTACATGCTAATTTAAACATAATGCATAAAGCAAAATAAATCATCCAAGATCAAGGAATCTATTTAAACGTAATTTACTAATCATCCATCAATAAATATGCTTCTCCACATACCTCAAGCAATTTTAGGTATTTTTCACACATAATATTGCATCTATTATTTGACATGCAGTCAAATCAATTAAAAAATATGACTGTCAAAACTAATATTATTAGACAAAGAGATTATGTTCACATGTATGATATTAATTAATTTAATATATGTAAAGTTGTGATTTCCAACTATATTGTGTTGACTTTAATTCCGTGCCAAATTTAATTGTCTACTTGACAAAGGGTAAGAGTGTTAAGTAGACATCTCGTCAAAGCTGGAAGAGTTAGCATCTCCATCTCCATCCTCATCATCATCATCATCATCGGAACCACCATCATCGAATGTCTTGGATGCCTCGGGAGGAGGAGAGGGAGACTTCACAAAGCCACCAAGGTGAGCCTATTGTCTAGCAATACGGCTAACACGAGTGTTCACTTGACAACTCGGTAGAAAGTGTATCGAGGCGAGCATCCATGCGCTGAAGCTGCGCCATGGTTGCATCCAAAGTCACATCTCCCACTGAAGTAGAGGGAGCGGAGGTAGAAGGAGCTAAAGAAGTGGGAGGAGTTGCCGAACTGGACCGCCTCGAACGAAACTACGCCTCGCTCTGTTTAACGGTAGCGTAGTCAACGGTACACATAACGGAGAAATAGTCGGATGAGGGAAAAGGAACAGAAAAATGGCATAAAATCCGTGTGATAGCTGAAGGAAGATGAGCTTATCACGGGTCGTCGTATCCCTATACACATCTATGATAGAAATAAGGAAATGTGAAGGAAAATCTATAGTGAGATCCTCAAGAAGGGACAACAGAAATCGAGCACGGGGCTCTATGACAAAGTTATAGTGAGAGAGAGAGGGTGCAAAACAAAAGTCATCACCATGTTCATGAATCTAGGACCTTTAGCAAAGGTTGAACATGGTGTAAACTGATGATCACTCCAATCAGCTGGGCGCTCACAGAAAGCAGAGATCATCTCGTCTTTGGACACAGTCCTCAGACGCTCATAACCAGGGTAGTCAGGATGTGCAACCCTTGGGACACAGAGCACATTAGATACCAACTCCGGTGTGACCATTATGCGCGTACCTTGAACGCGAGTATGAAAGAGAGGTACTGAAGTATCAATTCCATGCAAGTTGGAGTAGAACTCCTGGATTAGCACGGAAGGACATGTAACTAGGACGTCACACAGTGACTCCCATTCCCGACTGTGAAAGACATTAGGAAAGTCAGTGTCGACGAAATTCGACAAAATAACTTGGCGTTCTGAATGAACACCTCATTTAGAGAAGTTCTCCGAGAAGTCCTTTTGGGCTTTCTCATCACGAAACCAAACAGAAGAGGGGGTAGAATTAGAAGACGAAGAGGCCCTAGAACGAAGAGGGTTCTGGGACGAAGTAGACTTACGTTTCGGTGTCATTGACGCATTAACGTAAACTAGAGAGAAAGGGGGAAGAGAGAAACACACAGAAAAGTCCCAAGCAGTTCTAATATACAGAAATATATATTGAATGTAAAGGACGTATGCATGATAATACATGAACATATGATGTGCAACAGTAATATCATCATGGGCTCAGCCCAATCCAAACCTACTAATACACAGCCAAGTTGCAATGATATCTTCTACAATTGTGGATCAAGGTTTTGTTCAATCCAAGGCAGATTACTCTGTTTTTACCAGGATTAAGGGAGGTTCTATGATCATCATACTTGTTCATGTTGATGATATTCTTATTGCCAATAATGATGTGGAAGCTGTGAATGTGTTTAAGCAATTTCTAGACAGTAAGTTTAAGCTCAAAGATTTAGGAACCTTGAAGTATTTCCTAGGTCTTGAGGTAGCAAGAACTTCAAATGGAATTTCCTTATGTCAAAGAAAATACACTATTGAGTTGCTGTTTGATGCTAGTATGTTAGCTTGTAAGCCTTCCAACACTCCTATGAACCAATCAGCCAAGTTCAACAGTTTAGTTGGTCAGGCAGTCCCTGATGCTTCATTGTATAGAAGGTTAATAGGGAGACTTCTCTATTTGACACTAACTAGACCTGACATTTGCTATTCAGTCCATAAATTGAGTCAATTTATGAGCTCACCCAAAGTACCTCATCTTCAAGCTACTTACAGAATACTCAAGTATTTGAAGAAAACACCAGGTCAAGCTTGTTCCTGTCTGCAAGATCAGAATTGCAGTTAAAGTCCTACTATGATGCTGACTGGGCAGCCTACCTTGACACCAGAAGATCAATCACAGGGTTTTGTGTGTTTTTAGGAGATTCACTAATTTCTTAGAAGAGTAAAAAGCAGCAAGTAGTGTCAAGATCATCTAATTGATATAACACACATCTAAATGCATGAAAATATAGTTATAATGCACATGAGATGCAATGCATGAAGTTTGTAAGATCAAATCCACAAAACCCATCCCAAAAGTTTTACAAAAACTCAACATTTTGAAAAAAATCCCTAAAAGTTTTCAAAAACTCAAAACCTAGATATGAATGCATGAAAAGATCATGAAGAAGGAGAGAAAGAGAGATCATACCAAGTGATTTGAAGCAAGAAAAGGCCAAAAATCACTTGGGTTGAAGGTTTTGAGAGAGAAGAGAGTGTTGGGGAGGTGAACAGACGCGGACAGATCTAAAGAGATCGAAAGATTGAGTATTAGATCGCGTTGAAACCTATATATAGGTGTTCAGTAAATCTCGATAGATAGAGGTGTCGAGAGAGGTATCGAGATAAAAAGGCTTAGACAGATGCAGCTATCGAAAAGGTGTCCAGAGATGTCTACAACAGAAGCTCGATGGATCGAGGAGGTATCGAGGAGCTATTGAGGGTACAGGAGATTTCTTGATCGATCCACCTAGCTGTCGAGGGGTATTGAGATTGTGATAAGAATCAACTGAAGAGCTCAATAGACAAGCCAGGTATTGAGAGGTGTCGAGGAGCTATTGAGATTGCTTAAAAACAGTTTTTCAAGAAGAGGAAAAAACACAAATATGAATGCAATCAAGCATGCAACTCAACTAAGGATCCAAGAAACATTTTAATATCTCAAAATCATCTCTCAAAAACATATTTTAAGCACATAGATCTCAAAAAACACACACACAGACACACACTAAACAAGTTTAACTGATTTTATATTTCAAAAACAAGTCAAGAAAGTTTAGTGAGTATACATTAACACATGTAAATCTTGTGATGGCCAAAACACATTGTACCTGCACATGTATCAAGAGTAGCACAGAATATTATGTGTTGTGTGTGAAAAACATCGCAAGATTGCATAAGTGTCTCTATGTTATGACGATTTGAGATATGAGAAAATCACTTTAACTCACACACAATCATAACTATTTGATGGTGACTATCACCTTTGAGGTACATCCTATAACTCCCACATCTCCTAGAATACACGCTTGCAATCATGTTTTGAAGCATTTTGTTCTTTTTGCTTTTAATTTCTTTGCATATTTTTCTTTTATTAAGCATATCATGCATGAGTATATAAAAGAGAGAAAAGAAATACTCAATTATGTTATTTGATATTTCACTTTTGCTATGCCGAAGCATACGGATGTCATTGATATTACACTTTTGCTATGCCGAAGCATACAGATGTCATGTCATGATTGGCAGGTAACAATGGTGAGATGGTTATTTATACATTTCTCTTAGGATTTTCTAGTCATTTCCGTAAAAAAGAGTGATACAAGTGTTAAGTACAAGAGATCACTTAACCTTACTCATCACAAACAAAGAGCCACAAAGCTCGCTTGCTTAGTTGTGCATAAAGATGTTCATCTAAGCTACAAAAGACACAAAATTTAGAAAACTCTAAACCATTTTAAGGTTCACAAGAACCAATATACACAAACACACACTGTTTTTGTATTTTTCAAAATTTTAATTTTTTTTTAATGAAAAACAACATAAAACAAACCAAAAAAAAAAAACCAACAGAAACATGATAAACAAAGCAAAGCAATGCATAAAACTAGACTGACTCAAAACAAAAATAAAAAACACACAAGTAATGCAATAAAAAACAGATACAGATAGAGAAAAAATGATTAAATCACTTGGAGCCCTTTTCCTTCCACACCTTGGAAGGACTTTTCCTTTTCGCAAACCCTTGAACCGGTGGTGAAGGGGAAGAATTGAAACCGTTCAAATTTGAAAGGAACATGAGGGCTTTAAGAAGACCTCCAATAGGAGCAAAAGAGGATGAAAGTTGATTCAGGTTTCCTAATGCGACCATGATATTGCTATTTTGAGTGGCTAACCACTTATAGCAATTCGGTCGAGTATGACTAGCTGCTCCACAGTGATGACAGAGATGCTGCTTCTTCTGTTTAGAATTTTGAGAGTTATCCTTCTTAGCCCTAGGGTTTTTAACTTCTTTCTTACCCTGCTTAAGGGGTGCTCCTAAGATAGATTTACCCTTATCTATGTTCTCACTAGCTAATTCAGTTTTGACATTAGTGTTCTCAATTTCAAAATTATTTCTAGGAGGAGCAAAAACAGTAGTACTAGAAGAAGCATTATTAGAAGAAAAGAGTTCATACCCTAAACCAGTTCGATCAAAAGCAGATTTCTAAAGACTGAGCATCTTATCGAGCTTGGCACTAGAGGTCCTTTCCAGCTGAGCTTTAACTTGGAACAGTTCTGCCTCAAGCTTCTTTGTTTTCTCAGCCAAGAAGTTATTCTCAAACCTCAGTACTCCAATAGTTTGATTTGCTTCATCAAACTTTGTGGAAAGCTCTTCACGCTCAAGCTCCACATCACTGAGCTTCTTGGTGGTCAACCTATACAGCTTCTCATGCTTTTCTGAGACCTTGTATAACTTTGTATATGCTGTGTGAATGTCATCTTGTTCATCCATCTTCTCAAACTTGGACTCCACCAATTCCTATTATTCATCCACATCTTCAACAATCCCTTCAGTAGAATTGACTATGGCAGTGAAGGCATTTAAGATTCCGTCATCCTCATTGTTGGAATAATCTTCGGGCTCGGTGTCACTCAATGTAGCAGTAAGTGCCTTGCTTTTCCCAATAGTCTTGAGATATGTAGGGTACTTCTGTTTTATGTGTCCAAAGCCTTGACACCCAAAGCACTTAGGTCCAATAGGAACAGTGTATATATTGCCATCCCTAGTATCCTTCTTCCCTTTGTCTTGACCCTTGCATTGAGAAGAACTGGATTTTCTTCGGTTCTTGTCAAAGCCCTTCCCATTGGCATTTTTCATGAACTTCTTGAATTGCCTGGTGATGTAGAACTTTATCTTAGAATCTTCATCGTCTGAAGACTCTTTCGTCTCACTGCTCTTGGCCTTTAGTGCCATGTTCTTGCTCTTATTGGACTTCCCGATTCTAGACAAACCCAACTCATAGGTCTGTAGATTTCCGACCAACTCTATCTAAGGAATTTTATCAATTTCCTTTTAATCGCAGTGATTTTGGCATAGAATCTTTCGAGCAAAGATCTGAGCACCTTTCTTACAATCTTAGGTTTTAGGATGGTTTCCCCAAGATTAAAAGCTGAGTTAACTATACTTGAGATTGGCATAGAACTCATTAAACGACTGATCCTCATCCATCTTAATTTCTTCGAAACTTGTAGTAAGCCTTTGTAGTTTCGAATTTTTGACAACCTTTGTTCCCTCATAGGTTGTCTAGAGGATGGTCCATGCTTCCTTTGCAGTTTTAGTAGGGGATGTCTTCTTGAATTCCTCATTAGTGACTGCACTGAATAAGGCATTCAATGCCCTGTTGTTGAAGTTTGCCGCCTGGATCTTAGCATTCTCCCAGTCGTCCGGCAGTTCCTTTGGCTTGGTCCAGCTAATCTCTACAGCTTGCCACACCTTCTCATCTAGAGATTGCAAAAAAACTCTCATGCGTACTTTCCAGTATGCATAGTTAGTTCCATTGAATAAATGAGGTATAATAAAAAATTGTCCTCTATCCATGACAAGCAGGGGTAAATGGATCACACACAAAGATTAAATCCTAATCAGAATGTGCTTGCTCTGATACCATTTGATAGGCCAAAAACGTACTGACCCTTGTGATGGATTAATTGATTAATTAGCCAAGTTGAATTAATTAATCAATTTAACATGCAAACGCATGATAGCACAAACAAATCACCAATAAACTAAATGCAGCGAAAAATAAATTGACACGGTGATTTGTTTACGAATGGAGAAAACCTTCAAGACAAAAACCCCATCGGGTGATTTTAAGGTCACCACTTCTGAGAATCCACTATTATCAAAACAAGCGGTTACAAGTAAAGGAATCTCAATACCTTATATCAACCTACAGTTGAACCCTTACCCCAATACCCAATTAGACTTGTTCTGTAGTGACAATCTCTCATTTTGATACACGGCTCTCAGTACATGACTAACCAATTGCACAGATCCCAGTACACGACTTCAATCACCAACTTGAGAAAGGTGTTGGCTGCAAAATTCTACTTTTCTTCAACAGATGAAGATCGTGAAGTTGCTTGGTCACAAAACCCTACGGTGTACAAATACAGCAGCTTCTTCAAGAATTAGGGCAAAACTAGGTTTCTGGTCACACTTGTGGAATTATGCTCTTTTGCTCTTACGCAATTGTGCTCTTAGTTGTGTAACCAGATACGGCCCTTAAAATAATCCTTATATATGTCTAGGGTTATGAGAAAAGAAGTCCTAAAGACATTCACAGATTGAAGTCAAAATAGATCTGAAATTTCGTTTTTCATAAACCTCGACAGATGCCTATCTATCGAGCTACGGGCATCAACAACTCCACAGATCTCAATAGATGCTAGCTGTTGCGCTAGTTGTCGAGCTTAAATGAACAATACTTTCTTAGCTTGAATCTTGGACAGACTTGCATGACTTCAATACTTAGACTTGGACTTGAACTCTTGTTCCTTGAAGTATTAAACACATCCTAGATCTACCCAAACACAAGCAAAGTGCGTTTTGTCAAAGGATTAGCCAATTATATAAAATGTTGACATATGTTTCTAACAACCAATCACATATGTCCTAACAGTTGTGTTGACTTTAATTCTGTGCCAAATTTGATTGTAATTTCTTCAATCATTTTTCCCTGTGTGTATATGGGTTTTAATTGTAAAGGATGCGTGTGAGAGATTGTGAAGACTTAAGCTTTAAAGGATGAACAAGTGAATTTCACGACTATCTTGCGAGTAGCGTACCTGCAAAAGAGCCACATGTAGAGCACATGACTGGAAAATGAAGAGTCGTGCCAGGCGGTATGTTTTTGCAAGTGTCTCGTGGGTAAGGCTAACCCGCGAAGGACTCGCGAAACTCTCTATTTGTCAAAAAGTTATGTTTTGCTTTACTAAGTCTTTACCCACACTATATATACCCTCATTAACCATAAATTGTAAGGAGTTCTTTTCAGAGAGAAAACCTTGAAAAATACACTTGAGAGTTAGAGATTGTTATACCCACAATCATCTACACATTTCTTTGTGGTTTTCCTCAACTCCTACCTTTGCATCTCTACATCCTTGAGAGGTTGCAAGCTCAAACACTTACCACACTTATTCTAGGTGTCAAGTGAGATTTTGGTGCTATTGGGAAGTATTGGAAGGAGCCATTCATTGGCAGATGCAATCGGGCTGAATTGCGGGATCCAGAAAGTTACAGAAGATAAGGCTTCGAGAAGTCAGCTGGTAGCAAGAGCTTGGAGGGCTCAAGTACATGGGGTAAACTAGGCTGGGAGGATCTTTTGTTATACGTGTACTCCGACTTTATTCTCTAGTGGATCGATTTTGACTTGGAGGGTTGCGGAGACATTTTTCGCCAAATTTTGAGGTTTCCTTTTCGATAACATGTCTCAGTGTTATCATGTGTTTGCATCTCTCTTCCCTACTCTTATGGCCTGTTTGGAAGTTTAAAGAGGGAGGAGAGTAGAGGAGGAGAGTAGAGTGAAATAATTACCCTCCACCTTGTTTGGATGTTTTTAAAATTAGTAAGGGGGAAGGGAGTAATTAGCCCTTCCCCTTGTTTGGATGTTTTTAAATTTGAGATAGAAAGGAGAGGAAATGATTAAATAGACAAATTTACCCATATTTGAAAATAAATTGCAATATTGGTCTATGATTAATTGGTTTGTAATTTTGTTAATTTAAAAAGGGTAAATTGGAGAATTCATTTGGTCAATAATTTATCTACTCTACTCTCCCTCCAAATCTCTCCAATTTGGGGGAATTAAAAATGAAGGGTTAGAGGTAGTTGAAACCCTCCCAAACCCCTCCAAATCCCTCCTCCTCCTCCCTTAAAAAACTTCCAAACAAGGGATTTAAATTACTCTCCCTCCCTCTACTCTACTCTCCCTCCTTTTTTAAACATCCAAACAGGCCATTAAGCTTTCCTTTTTTTGTTGATAATGGATGAATATAGATTAGGGTAGTGATAATGATTATTTGTGTTTATTTACTCTTGTTCCGCACTTAGTATAAGTTAGAGCAAAAGCTATCTAGCTGTAATTTTAATTTGGGGGTCTAAATAAGCTCTTCTGTTTTTGCATAAACCCAAGCTTTCAATATAAAAGCATGATAACTTACAAATTAATACCCACAAGAATATCAAATTTGGGCCAAAATATCAAAATAGTTTTAAAACTTAAATATGAAACAATATAAATTCAAGAAGTAAATTCCCTGAATAATTTTATTACACAACTCAAAAAAAAAAAAAAATACAATTAAAAAAAAGTGACACTTGAAAAACCCCAATTGTAGACATTCCTCCAATTGATTATGAAACATAGCACACTAAACGTGTCATACACAACTTAGTAAATAAATCGTGGAAGAATTTGTTTTCTAGGAGATATATAAGTAGTTAGATTGGTAAGAAAAAAAAAATCAATGCACAAAAGGAGTGGTAAAATAAAAAATAAAAACTTTTTATATTTTTAGTTCCACTAAAAATTACTGTTGATAAGCCATAAATCACCAAGTAATCATTATCAATAAGTTTTCTATACCCATAAAAAAAAAAGTTTTCTATTGTGACTTGTAATTGTTTCTCTGACCTAGCTAGGGCTTGGCAGTTTTGAACCCTAGTGCAGAAGTGCTTAGTAGAATCCGTGTTCCTTACTTGGGGTGGGATTTTCTTTGTTTCAATATATTCTTATGGCTTCTCACAAGGAGGAGAGGCTTTAATTTTTTTTTTTGGTTGCTCGAAGAGCTTGGAGTCAATCACGAAACAATGGAAACGTTGCTCATTGTTCGAAAATGAGGATTGGAAATTGATTTGGCATAAAAGACACAAATGAACGATTGTATTTTGAATATAAAGGCAATCTCAAGGACATTTAACCTACCATGGTTTACTTGAAAGGGTTTCCAAGATTGAGATATGGGAAAGCATAAGGTCTTGTTCGAGTATAAAGATGAAATGTGAGGATAGAATGTTGTTAGGAGAACCATGGACATTTAAAAAGCATTTGGTGGTAACGTGACTACGGGAAGAGACTATTCTGATACGTTCATTGTGTTAGGATTAGTGCCCTTAAATCCTATTGTATGATGCTATGTATTTTATTATGTATTTTATTATGTATGACTTAATGTTGTGATTAATAAAGTTGTTTTATTATTATCTAAAAATAATGATAACATGAATATTGAGACATTATCATATAGTCCATGAGATGCATAGTATGTGATTTATGTGAAAAATCACAGAAGATATAAATCACAAGTTCTTTGTAAACTCAGAATTATAGTTCGTAGTCGGAGATGAAATTGGAAATTTCATCTACGAAGACTATAACATATCAACTAAGATGATTTGTCTTAATCATGGAAATAGAGATTTCTAGTTAGTATGTTGATATGTTTTAAGAGTTAAGACATATTGAACTGGACCGGTGTGAGATTTATTATTCTCCTAACGACTGTCAAATGAATAATAAACTCACGACTTATATTTACATGAGCTCTTAATCCTGAGAAGATAATGAACCTAATCATGAAGTGTAGGTTGCTTTGATATATCAGGAGTGAGATCTAAAGTTACAGATAAAACCTTAGTATATTGGGTAGTCACATTTAGTGTTGATGGAACATATATTCTCAAGATGGAATTCATAATCTCTTAAAGGAGATACAACATATTCTCTTGAGATAAGTTTAATAGGTTTGTTATTCAGAGAGTTAGTCCTAACCACTTTGGTAAGAAGTTACTAAAGTATATATTTATGGAATTGGATTTTATAAATATATGATGAATAACTTAAAGAATTAAACTGGGTACTCAAGGAATTAAGATGTAGTAATCTACAAAGTGGTAGTCTACATTAATGATTTTGTATTACTATGAATATTTTATGAAGGGGTTGTATGTACAATAGAGTCTTGGGATATAATTTATAAATAAGGCCTAGAGTGCAACTATATTTATATAGTAGTATTAAATATAGTTAATGGTAACTTTGGACTTGTCAAGAGTTGACAGAAAAGCCCAATGCCCATTAGAGCTAATGTTTTATTGGTCTCTTTTGATCCCACTCCAAGCCACACACTTAAGCCCAATTGGAAAGGCTCAAAAGGCCAGCCTAATTAGATAATCAGTTAGATACAAAGAGAGAAACATATAGAATTTTCTGTAGGGGTATTGTAAGAACATCATTGTGAAGTAGTGTGTATGTAAGTATTAGACACTTTGACATTCTCCTTTTGAAACTGATTGAGAGACCACACATCTTGGGCATTGGTGGAATTGGAGTGAAGATTGAAAGTGTTCCCAAGTGCTTCTGATCTTCAGTTTTGAAATTCACCGCTCCAAGGTACACTCTCTTGTTCTCAAATTCTGAAACTTACATAGTGCATGTTAATATTTATAAATGAAGTAAATCTGTTTTTTTTTTCCGTTGCGTATATTTTGTATGTGATACAAACATGTATTTTTCCATCACATTGAGTTTAACCAAAACTAGTTGAAGCAACAGAACTCAGAAGCCAATGGGAGCATCTTGGGGAAGGTGGATTAGTTGGTGGTAAGGGGTACAGATGAAGGTGGTGGTGGGAATTATATGCAAGTCGGAACAGTGATTAAAGCTACAAAACCTCTTTGTTGCCTTTACAGCCTGCTAATGAAGAAGTTAAGTGGATGAGGAAGCTTTTCTGGTTTGAGAAGATGTGGATGGCTAAGTTTGAATGTGAAGCTAAGCAAGAACTTGAAAATAAATAAATAAATAAGAGGGGTAAAGAGTTGGAGCAAAGCAAATTTTGGAAGTGTGAAGGTAAGGAAACTATGGAAACTAGCAGAGGCCAAATCTATCAGGGGGTTGAACCATGGCCGAGTCAACCAACTCAAGTGTGAAGGAACAAAATTTGATATATATGTTAATAACATAAGGAACATGAAAATCTCACCGCGGTTAGATTTTCAAAATTCACACTCAAAAAAGAAATATATAACAAGTTTGAAAATTTTCTTTCTAAGAAGAATGGATGTGGTGACAATGATCTAGAACCCTTTGGCTTCAAGGGGGATAGAAATGCAAAGTTTCTTGATTGAAGGGCTACATAAAGAAAACAAAGAGATCTCATCCATGGAGTGAGGGATGATAATGGAGTGTGGAAGAAAATGAAGAGGAGGTTGCTAAGCTAATTATAAACTGCTATGAAAGTGTTATACCTAGTGCCCCCCTAACAAAAAGGAGATTTAGTTTTTAAGGGCAACAATATATACACCCTACATGAGAAACCCTAACCATTGCTAAACACATTTGTGAGATTAAGCGTTCATTTGGAAACAATTTATTTAATATTTTGTTGAAACTATGCTAAAGTAAACTTGTGTTTTGAAAATGTAAGGAAAAAAAAATGGGTGAGGTTTTAAAAATTGTACATAAAAGCTAAAAAGTAAAACAGTAATTTATAAGCTACTCCTAAACACACACTAAGTTTAGTCTCCCTTGGGCATTATTAAATTTACATTATGTTTTAGGATTTCTTTATTTAAAGGATTGGAGTGCAAGTTTCTTGATCTTAGATTTATTATTTATGTATTATCTCATTATTAGGTTGTAGACTAGAAAGGCTAGGGGAGAAGGTTGCCTGACTAGCGTTTATATTCCAAAAAAAAAAAAGAAGAAGAAGAAGAAGAAGAAAAAAGACTTGAGATTTAAAGGGAAGTTTTTAGTTCTTATATAAGCGTGTGAAGGAAGTAACCTTTCTTCTAATTGGTTATATTTTTGCTTATACTACTATATTTTTGTGATTAATTTTTTTTTCTTTTACAATTATGATAATTTTATTTCAATTGTTTTAACTAAAATGAAATAAAATTTTAAGGTAATCAAAAATTAATAGCCATGTCATCAATCAATTGTTTAAATTCAAGTTTTGTAGTTTAAAATAATGCATAAGATATGAGTTTATGAATCAAATGGTAAATAACATCCAATTGATATGAAAATTGGCATGAATGTTAAGAATATATAGAACATGTAATTCAACAGTGAGATTTTCAAAATATGAATTATGTAAATGATTTAGGACAATCTTGTTATACATTGGCAAGAAGAATTTCATTTGAATTTGATACCCAATCACAAGGATATTGTGTGACCATAGTCACATTAGATTGCAAAGAATATGATTTTTTTTATTATAAATATGTTAACTATTTTAATTCCAAGGATCTTATTATGTTTTTGGAACCTATTGTAAATTACATCTTAGGATTATCTATACTATTATTTAAGGGGTTTTTCCTGTTTGGATTCCTTATTTTTTAGTTCAAAAATGCCCCTACAACTTTATATTTAAGTAGAGACAAAACTAAAAGGCAATTTGGTAAAAATGCAACTTTAACTCCCACTAAAATATTGCCTAAAAAATAAGACTACTCTCCTGTTAATTTTTAAATTTCTTTATCCACTTATAAATTAGATTTTCTAAATAAAAATTATACATATATATAAAATAAAAAAATCTACAAAATAGGGCCACTAAAAAAAAAAAGTCTCATCACACACGCGTAGTGTGTGTGTGTGACAAAGCTAGTGATTACTTATTGAGTTGTGAAATTCACTCCCCTTTTTTCCTCTAGTTTCAAATTATGAAGAATAGCAAATTTTAGGACTTTATACTAAAGTTGTGGGCATGAAAGGAGTTTACAAATTTTGAAATAAGTTGGACTTGTAATACTCTCTATTTCAATTTGTTGAGTAACATTAAGGTATATGAGGTTTGGATTTTTCTTCTTATTAGTACTTTGGAGATCTTTAATCTTTTAAGAAGACCTTGCACGCTTACAGGGTAAGTGAGAACTTTATAAGTGTGCGGTTGTTGTTATGTGTCTAACTTAATGGTTGGGTTCGGGGCGTAACACAAAGTTTTTTTTGACTCATCACAACCAAATCATATGGATTGGACAATAAAGTGGAAATTGAAGACAAGAATGCCTGACTCTCAAAGGAGTTCACCGCCTCGATTAGATGGTGGCAACCGTGGTGGCCCACTTTTTGGAACCTCCTCCGATTAGAAAATACAAGGTTTTAACAATAATAATGTTGCTTACTGCAACCAATGGAGTAGGTGTTATGATTCGCAACTCAACATGCAAGCTATTAATACACTCATTAATATTCAAACAGCCTCGCTAAGTGGAAATGGTGAAAGCTCTAGCAGAAAGGAAGGCAATGCATTTCATATCATCAGTGATGCACAACAGGATACAAAAGGTCTTCGGTGGTATTGTTTTAAGCACACAGAAGGTAGTGAAATGTCATGGCTTATGCATTGGCAAGGAAAGCTGTAGACAAGGGCAAACCTAAGATTTGTAGCTAGGGGGCTGAAATATAAGGAAAAAAAAATAGGTATCCATATGGTGATGATGCAAAGAAAATCAGTAGGCTGGATGTTTCGGACTTGAAAGGACTACTTGCTCTCTCGATGGTCTGAAAAAGAAAGAAAGAAACGAAATTAAAGGTGACCGGGGTCACCGGCCAAGAACCCTCCGATGGCAAAGTTAGTTTTCTCTCTATATTTTTGGAGTTCCAACTTTTTGGAAAAAGTAAAAAACGTACCTTTGTTTTGCCCGAATAAGCGTTTATATAATGTCATAAGAACGGTTATCAGACTTGTAACCTCCCCTGGATTTGGGGAGGTGTAAGGTTTCGGAAATAACTTCCACAACTGTTTAGGAGTTGCATTTTTCTCACATAACGGTCACTAGAGGTTATACGTGCAATACGGAGTTATTTGTACATGTGAATTTTCCCAAGTATTAAGGGCTCGTCCAGGGTTCCTCGCCCAGAGATCCTTTAGTTGAGCATACCTCCATGGAAGGTCATCCCTTCCATGGATAACCTTATTCAGATCGAGGTGGATGGATCTTGGACGAGACAGTGGTTCTGTCAAACATGACCACGTTAATCTCGTTCGAGCAGTTTCCTGTATGGACGAGATTTCTAATCTTACCTTCCTGGTTTTCTTTAGGACGACCTCCATGGACGATATTGGAGTTGGTAAAAATCATTCCCATCAGTTGCCCCCTTGTCCATAGGTTGTCCAGGAGGTATGCCTGCTGACGTCACCCCTTGGTCGTGTGTCATTTATGTAGTTGTTTATGCGCCACGTGTCGCAATGTCATTGGTAAATTGCCACGTTGATTTAATTTTTCGAGGTGAATGCCACGTGGCGTGTCCTGGCTAGTCACGTGATTCGAGACACCACCTTTCAACGCCTATAAATAGTGGAATTCCTCCCATACGCTCTGCATTGTCTCAAATTTTCTTTTTTGACATCCTTATCTTAGCGCCTCATCTAGAAGCTTTCCAGCATTCCTAGTTTTCTTCGTCTAGAGCTAGGTATTTTCTTTACACTCGTCTTTAGGCTTTCCTTAAGTTTTCAAGATGTGTCCTGAAACTGTCGTTTCCTCATCTAATAATAGTGTCGAAAAAGAGATAGACGAGTATCATGACTCTTCTAGCTATAGTGGTTCTGTTAGTGATAGTAGTGGGGGAAATATCACGGACGAGGAATATACCTTGGGGGTCCCTGGGTTCACATTGGAAGTCCTTCAAGAACAGCTTAGGACAAAAGCAGCATCTGGGTCTGAAGCTGGTCTGTCGAGTGCTCCCCCGTCTGTCCCTCAGGAAGACGTAGAAATTGTTTATAGTTGTGCTGTGGAAGTTCCTTCCAAGACGGATGACAAAAAATTAGCATCCCTTAAGGGTTGGTATCAAATCCCGGACGAGTTGAATCCTAGGTTGGCCGTCCGTGAGGAATGGTGTTGCCAACCTCATTTTGGCGTAGGAGTTTATGAAGCCTACCTTTTAGGAGGTCTTAGGTTGCCTCTTAACGCTTTTTCTAGTGAATTACTCACTAGGTTAGGTTTAGGATTGTGTCAACTTAATCCCAACGCGTGGAGACTAATTGTCTCTATGCAAATTTTGTGGAGAGAGGTATTTGAAGGGGATCATCCTCTCACCGTGGATGAGTTCCTCTATTGTTACAAACCCGCAGAAATTAGTCGATCCCGTGGTTTTTATCAGTTTACAGCCAGAGGGAGAACTTGTAGAATTATCAAGTCTTTGGTCACGTCAGATAGGAACTGGAAGACGAAGTTTTTCTTCGTCTCAGGGTTTTGGGCAGGACACCCTGTTGAGGTTGGCAGGGATCCATTTGCCCCCTATACTAGAGACTTAGGGAACCTTTGTCCTGAAGGTATGTTTATTACTATGCGTCGTCCTTCATTGCATGTCGCTTTATAATCGTTTAACTCTTGACCTCTTTTTTGCAGGCGTTAGACGACCGTCCTTGAACAAGTTTTTCCTTGAACGTGTTCAAATGGCTCGTCTTCACCTTGAGAGAGACTTTCACTCCCTGGTTACTCTTCAACGCCTTACTACTTAGGGGCTTGGTCCTGAGCCTTCTTCTGAAGCTTTAGCCCACGAGCGCATAGTCCGCAAACGTAAGTTTTTATTTTTTGAGTGATTCCTTCTCATCTTTATAAGTGATTGTAACAAATTTCTCTTCAGGAATGGCTACTATGAAGGAGAATAAAGGAAAGGAAATAATGGACGAGGTTGTTGAGCTAGAGGTTGAACCTCAAACTCGTCCTGACCTTGTCGAGTCCCAACCTTATCCTACCCTTGAGGAGTCTCAGCCTCATCTTTCGATTGGGGATAAAAGGAAGAGTCTGCCCAAGAATCTGAACTTAGAAGATCTTCCCAGTCGTTGAGGGTACAAGAAAGCTAGGCATGGGTCGTCCAAGGTTGGGGTTGTTAAGCCAGGCACTACTCCCCCCATCTCCCGTACACCTCCTATCCAAATTGTTGACGTGGAAACGGCTGAACCTGCTGGTGTTTCCCCCTTGAAGGTCGTCTCTCCTGCTCTGCCTCAGACTTGTCCTAAGGTCCCCATGAACATGATTGAAAATGAGGACCTAGCCTGGGAGAGGTTTGAAAAATCTATAACTGAGGAGGACATGGCTGCTTGCTATAATATGTCCTTGAAGGAATTCGAGCACTTTGCTGTTCATGATCTCTTCAAGGTATGTAGCCCTATCTTTTACCTCGTCTTGACATTTTGATGTGGTCATTATCTTAAGTTTAATTAGACTGTTAATTGTTCGTATAGGCCATGTCAAAGTTCATAGCAGTGTTTAGACAAGCCACGACGATAGACAACGAGAGGGGCAAGCTTGAGACGAAGCTGCAGTAGGTTAAGGACGACTGTAGAAAATGGGCAGAGACAGCAGGCAAGGCTACAGACGAGGTTAAGGGGCTGCAAAATCTTGTCGAGGAGCTGAGAGCTGACATCGTCGAGAAGGACACTCGTCTAGATCATTTGCAAAAGAGAAATGACGAGCTTAGTACCCTTTTTAAGGATGCCAAAAAGGCAGCTGAGGAGGAATTCAAAGCTTCCAGCCAGTTTGCTGATCTGTTGGACAGTAACTATGCTGCTGGCTTCGAAGACTTTCGTATGGAAGCTATTGAACTTTTTCCCGAGGTAGATTTTAGCCTCGTCAAACTCCAACTTGGTGGTTCTGCTAGCTCCCTTCTCCAAACGAGTTCAGAGGACATCAATGTGGAAGACGATGCCACCATGAAGCCCCCTCAAGACGACCCTAATGCTGACGGCCCCTCCGTTTAACTTCTTTAAGTGTTTATTTGTGTTTCCCTTTGATTTGGTCCATTGTTTTTAGGACCTTTATTAAAATGTATTTGAAAACAATTCTCTCGTCCCTCATACTTTGGACGAGCGCATTAACAATTGCCTTTTAAGTTTTACTTTGTAAGGGTTTTTGGATGGTGGTCGTCTACCATTTTTTTTTTTAAAGCTCTAATGAATGCACTCTTTTATCCAATATTGGATTTTATTGTTTGGACGAGTTTATGCTCTGGCTTTATCAGTAGATGTTATTGGTTTTTAAGTATTGAGCATTCTAAGTGTTTTATGGTCGTCCATGCATTTTTCTTATGGACGACCCACATATGCATGAACGTCTTTGTTAGCCATAAAAACTTTTTTATGACTCGTCTCAGAAACGGCAACGATTATCACGTGTCATTTTCCTCGTCCTTAGGTTAGGCAGTTGACATTCGTCTTTCGTCCAGACGTTTGTAGCGTTTACCTCGTCCTAGAGCATCTGGGCATCTTGGCCATATGCTCGTCCATAGACAAGCTTTGACGTACGCACTTTTTTCATCCATTGAATTTCAAACGAGCGTGCCTTAGCATATTTTCCTTTGCTTTATCCTCATCTCGAGGGAAGCTTATGAATGTTACCTCCCTGCGTCTAGATATTTTCATTCACCCTAGGCTTTTGCCCCCCTTGTGGGTATTTTTACGGAAGTTAGATTTATGCATTAAATACATTAGAAATCCAAACCATATTATTATATGAACATTGTCCATAAATACAGCACATGCTTATAAGCTAGCGCCTTATTGAAATACTTAAAGAAATACATAACCTCGTCTTTCACAAACTGGTCTATAGACGGTGCAAAATTTTAAAAATTAGTGCACTTTTTATTCTTAGTACACACCATAGTAGTAATAAAACACAAAAGTAAATATAAGTGAACACGTAGATCATAGCTATAACTTCGTCCATATCTGTAACCTCGTCACTGCTTT
Source organism: Castanea sativa (assembly GCF_040712315.1). NCBI lineage: Eukaryota > Viridiplantae > Streptophyta > Magnoliopsida > Fagales > Fagaceae > Castanea > Castanea sativa. The sequence goes on from NC_134023.1 coordinate 38,322,662, forward strand.
CCCTCGTCCCCGCTCATTACTGATAGTACCTCCTCAGGTGCTCCACGTTCCATGGATGCTCTAACTTTCGTCCGTCCAAAGCTTCCAGGTAGTAAGACCCTTGCCTTTTGCAGTTGATTACCCTATAGGGTCCTTCCCAATTGGATCCCAATTTTCCATGAGCTGGGTTCTTGGTCGCCAAGGAAACCCTTTTAAGAACGAGGTCCCCGACATTGAAACGCCTAGGCTTTACCATGGCATCATGCTGCCTAGCCATAAGATTCTTATATCTTGCTGTCCTTTGCTCCGCATCCATTCTTACCTCGTCAATGAGATCGAGGTCAAGACAAAATTGTTCCTCATTTTCTCTCTCTCCTGATACTTCATTACTCGATGGTTAGCCATATGAACTTCTGCCGGTATAACGGTTTCACTTCCATAGGCTAGCTTGAAGGAGGTTTCTCCTGTCGGAGTTCTTACAGTCGTCCTGTAGGCCCAAAGAACACTTGGTAACTCATCTGGCCATATCTCTTTTGTCCCCTCGAGCCGAGTCTTGATGATTTTCAGCAGGGATCGGTTCGCTACTTCGGCTTGTCCATTCACCTGTGGATGGGAGGGTGAGGAATAGTGATTCTTGATTCCAAAATGTTCGCAAAAGTCCTTGAAGGGCGCGTTGTCAAACTGACGTCCGTTATCAGATACTAGTACCCTAGGTACTCCGAACCTACATAGTATATTCTTCTAAACAAAATTTTTGACATTTTGCTGAGTGATTTTCGCAAGAGATTCGGCCTCCACCCACTTGGTAAAGTAATCAATCTCTACGATCAAAAACTTCATTTGTTTGGTTCCCATGGGGAAAGGACCTAGGATATCTAGTCTCCATTGTGCAAAGGGCCACGTGGCCATCATTGGGGTTTGGTATTCCGATGGCTGCCTAGGGATGTTGCTATAGCGCTGATACTAGTCACATACCTTGACATAAGCCTTAGCATTTGCCTGAATTGTAGGCCAGTAGTAACCTACATGGACGACCTTATGGACAAGCGATCTCGCTCCTGAATGATTCCCACATGCTCCTTCATGAACTTCTCTCAAAACATAGTTTGACTCGTCAGGAGCCAAGCACCTTAGGCAAGGTTGGGAAAACCTCGCTTGTACAGCACTTCGTTTATAAGGACGTATTTGGCTGCTCTAACCCTTAGCTTCCTAGCTTCATTTTTGTCTTCTAGAAGCCTTCCGTCTTTGAGGTAGATCACTATTGGACTCATCCAATTTTCTCCCCCTCCTATTTGCTGTATATCTGGGAGGTCTATGCTTGGCATGTACTGAATTCTGTCGTACACGTCTGTAACTTCTCCTCCCAAAGCTGCTTTCGCCAAGGCATCCGCTTCCATATTTTCCTCCCTTGGGAGTTGAACAAAACTCACTTCTGTAAATTTTTGAACAAGTCGTCTTACTTTGCTAAGATATTTCTTCATCCTATCCTCTTTAGCATCACACATTCCATTCACTTGGTTAATGACGAGCTGAGAATCCCCTTTGACTATTATTGATTTCGCCCCTAAAGACTTAGCCAATTCTAGCCCTTTAAGTAGAGCTTCATACTCTGCTTCATTGTTGATGGTTTGATATTGCAAACGAGCTGCGTACTCCAATTTGTCACCCTCTAGGGATTTTAGTACGACTCTAGTCCCTCCTACATATAATATGGATGACCCATCTACATTGATAACCCACCTTTCGTTTCCTTCATTTTTATTCAGCTCGTCCTGGCTAAGAGTGAACTCCGCTATGAAATCTGCCAACACCTGCGCCTTGATCGCAGTCTTTGGAAGGTATTTGACATCAAACTCGCTAAATTCCACCGCCCACTAGATTAATCGTCCTGTAGCTTCCAATTTTTTCATCGCCTTCCTTAAAGGATGGCTCGTTAAGACATTAATAACATGAGCTTGAAAATAATGCCTCAGCTTCCTGGAAGCTGTAATCAAGGCAAAAGCTAGCTTCTCCATCATCGGGTATCATCCTTCCGCTCCTCTTAACGCATGGCTTGTGTAATAAACTGGTTTTTGGATCCTACCTTCTTCCTTGACCAACGCCGAGCTTACTGCGTGTGGGGACACCGCCAGATACAAATATAACTCCTCTCCAGGTACATATGGACTTAGCAATGGTGCTGTCATTAGGTAAGTCTTCAGGTCTTGGAAGGCCCTCTGACACTCGTCCGTCCACTCAAATGCCTTCTTGACGACTTTAGAGAATGGTAAACACTTGTCAGTAGCTTTCAACACAAACCTGTTAAGGGCAGTAACCCATCCGGTAAGGGACTGGACTTCTTTGATGTTCTTTGGTGGTTCCATATTCAGTATCGCCTGGATTTTTTCCGGATTTGCCTCAATTCCCCTATGCGAGACCATGAACCCCAAGAACTTCCTCGATGAAACTCCAAAAGCACATTTGCTTGGATTTAGCTTCATGTTGTACCTACGAAGTGTATCAAAGGTATCCTGAAGGTCGTCTAGATGCTTTCCCTCGTCCAAGCTCTTTACCAGCATATCATCCACATAAACCTCCACATTATGCCCGATTTGAGGACGGAACATGTGGTTAACCAGTCTTTGGTAAGTCGCCCCTGCGTTCTTCAGACCGAAGGACATTACTTTGTAGCAAAACAACCCTTGGCTAGTAATGAATGAGGTCTTTTCTTGATTTGCCTCGTCCATCTTTATCTGGTTGTAGCCTGAGAAGGCGTCCATGAAACTTAGCAACTTGTGACCTGCCGTCAAGTCCACCAACTGGTCAATGCGTGGCAATGGATAACTGTCCTTGGGGCAAGCCATGTTTAAGTTAGTAAAATCCACGCACATTCGCCACTTGCCGTTGGCCTTCTTCACCATGACTACGTTCGTCAACCAGTCTGGATAATAAACTTCTCTGATGAACTCCGCGGTAATTAACTTTTGGACTTCTTCCTTGATTGCATTGTCTCGTTCATAAGCAAAAACCCTCTTCTTCTGACGCACTGGCTTGGAATAGGGAAACACATTCAGGCTGTAAGTAATAACACTTGGATCAATACCAGGCATGTCTTCATGACTCCATGCAAAGACATCGAGGCTTTGCTTCAACAATTGGACCAAAGCATACTTTGCCACTTCTCCCATGTTCGCCTCAATTTTAGTGAACTTCTCGGGGCTGCTCTTGTCCAAAGGGACGTCTTATAACACCTCAGTGGGTTCCGCTGCAATCCTTCTCTCATCTATATTCATTGCTTGTAAATGCTAGTCCATTGCTAACATAGCTAGGTAGCACTCTCTAGCGGCCAACTGATCTTCTTGTACGTGGCCCACTCCATGCTCGGTCGGGAATTTGATGGACAAGTGGTAGGTAGAGGTTACCGCCCTCTAACTATATAGAGTCGGTCTTCCAATAATAACGTTATATGACGATGCACAATCAACAGCAAGGAAATTTACCTCTTTGGTTATCTGATGTGGATACGCTCCCACCACCACTGGTAATGTGATGGTGCCTACTGGTTGCACCTTCATTCCATCGAATCCCACCAATGGCGAATTCACTGGTCGAAGCTGGTCTCGTCCTAGCCTCATTTTCTAGAAAGCGGGGTAATACAAAATGTCCGCAGAACTGCCATTGTCTATCAACACCCTCCTGGTCGTGTAGTCAGCAATGAGTAGAGTGATGACTATAGCGTCATTGTGCGGGTGGTGAAGTCGTCCTGCGTCCTCGTCTGTGAATGTAATGGCCTCCTTATTTGCTTCCCTCATCTTGGGAGGTCGTCCAGACAGCTGGACATTCTGCACCACCTTCAGGTACATCTTCCTCGACTTGGATGACTGTGCTGTCGAGGTTCCTCTGATAATTACTCTTATTTCTCCTAATGGGGGTCGTGAGGACTCCTCCACCTTAGCCTTCAGTTTCTCATTTCTCGTTTCTCTGGTCTCGTCCAAGGAAGTTCCTTAACTTTCCTTGTCTAATGAGATTCCCTATCTGCTGCTTCAAATCAAAGCACTCGTCCGTGTCATGCCTGTGGTCTTTATGAAAGCGGCAATACTTGTTCCTATTACGCTTGTTAGGATCTCCTTTCATATTATCCGGCCACTTCAAGGACGGATCATCCTTGATCTGCATAAGAACCTGTTCTAGTGGCATACTCAGGGGTGTGTATTGCTGATTTCTCGCTGAGGAACTTGCCTTCTTACCATCTTTGTCTTTTCTCTCCATCCTTGTCTTTTCTCTCGTCTACCCGAGCCTTTTTTGGACGAAGGCCCTGATCTGAGTAACGCTAGTGGCCTGTTTCCGAGCGCTCCACTCTTTTTCTCTTCTTGGCTATAATAGCGTCCTTAACATTCATGAAATTCTGGGCCAAATGAACGAGTTCGGCCATAGTCTGTGGTTCCTGCTTGTAGAGTTTATGGATGAACTTGTAGAGTTTATGGATGAACAAGTCAGAATTGACCCCATTATGGAAAGCAGCCAATAACAACTTGTCATCCATTTCGTCCACCGTTAAGGCTACCCTATTAAACCGGGTAATGAAGGACCGCAAACTCTCATTTTTCCCTTGCTCTATAGTTAGCAAACTAGAAGAGGAACGCTTGTGGCGTTGTCCTCCAATGCAATTATTGACAAACAACTTACTCAACTCTTCAAATGATCCTACTGAGTTTGAGGGTATTTTGTTGAACCACACTCGCGCTGGTCCCTTAAGTGTGGTAAGGAATGCCCTGCACATAATCTCGTCCAGGACCCCCTGAAGATGCATGGTCGTCTTGAAAGTAGCGATATGATCACATGGGTCACGATTTCCATCATACGAATCCAAGGAAGGCATTTTGAATTTCGGAGGTAGGGGGTGACTATTGATGGAAGCCGTGAAAGGGGAGTCCGTTCGGTGGACTAAATCATCCATCAGGTTCGCCCGCCTCATGTTCTCCTTCATCTCATCCATGGCTTTTCTCATCTGGTCCATCTCCCTCTCCAAGTGTGGCATTCTTCTTGAAGCAGTACCCCTTGTCTGATTTTCGGACTCAACATTTTCTCCTCCACCTTCTTGACTCTGGGCTCATCCTTTCGCGTGCCCATCGTGGCACTGCCTCCTTAGGTTGATCTCCCTGTTCAACTCCTGGTTCTAACGGGTCAATTCTGCCATAGCAGCAGCCATGGATTGTATATGTTAAACAGAAGGCAGTTGCATGACAGGCGTTGACTGGCGATCGCAGAGGGGATGACTTGAAGCATCCCTACTCTCCTGGTAGCCTGGGCTGGTAGCCCTTGATCTTGTTTGAACCATTCAGCCTTTTGTCTGGGAAAGACTAATTATTGAAAACATAACAGATAATCGAACGAAAAGAACAGAACTTTTCCCACAGACGGCACCAACTGATGATGCGAAGAAAATCAGTAGGTTGGATGCTTCGGACTTAGAAGGACTACTTGCTCTCTCGATGGTCTGAAAAAGAAAGAAAGAAACGAAATCAAAGGTGACCGGGGTCGCTGGCCAAGAACCCTCCAATGGCAAAGTTAGTTTTCTCTCGATATTTTTGGAGTTCCAACTTTTTGGGAAAAGTAAAAAACGTACATTTGTTTTGCCCGAATGAGCGTTTATATAATGTCATAAGACTTGTAACCTCCCCTGGATTTGGGGAGGTGTAAGGTTTCGAAAATAACTTCCACAACTGTTTAGGAGTTGCATTTTTCTCACATAACGGTCATTGAAGGTTATACGTGCAATACGGAGTTATTTGTACATGTGAATTTTCCCAAGTGTTAAGGGCTCGTCCAGGGTTCCTCACCCAAAGATCCTTTAGTTAAGCATACTTCCATGGAAGGTCGTCCCCTCCATGGACGGCCTTATTCAGATCGAGGTGGATGGATCTTGGACGAGACAGTGGTTCTGTCAAACATGACCACGTTAATCTCGTCCGAGCAGTTTCCTGTATGGATGAGATTTCTAATCTTACCTTCCTGGTTTTCTCTAGGATGACCTCCATGGACGATATTGGAGTTGGTAAAAATTATTCCCATCATATGGTATTAACAAAGTATCAATCAAGATAAATAGAAAAAATCATTGTATCTTAATACATTAAGATACAATTATCTACCAACAACGACAGAAAAACACAAATACAGTGTTTTTGATATTTGGTGTTCTAAATACTACGGGCCTGTTTGGTAATGTTGTTTTAACAACGTTATTTGTATTTTTTGAAAATACATGTGGCTAAAAAAGTATATGAAAATACGTGTAATATTTAAACACTGAAAACTATTACTCAAAGTACTCTGTCAAATGGGCCCTAAATATTTAGCATGTAGAAAACCTGATAGTATTCTAATACTAGTGCTCACTAGGCTGACTAGGATTTTTTATTTTTTATTTTAAAGTTTTGTTTTTGTTAAGTTTTTGAATTGAGTAATTGCTAGTTGGGCTAGACTAATTAAAAATGAGGGAATCTAAGTTTTTGGAAGAAAGAGGCACAACTTTAAAAATAAAAAAATATAACCAATAAAAAAAATTCTTTTTTTTTCTTTGCCCCAGGGTGGCCTAAAATTTTTATTCTTTGGGCCCCCGTGGGTCCATCCCTGGCTATAGAGAGTGACCTTTTTGTAACTTGGGCGAACATGTATTTTTAAAGATTTGAAGAAATAAGAGCAACCACATCAGCTCGTGTAAAAATTTCATCTATTTTACACAAAAAAACCTCCTTTTAAAATTTTACACATTCATTTTTACAAATCACCCACATTAGTTCATCTATCCTACCACCTCTATTAATTAAATAATAATTTCCTCACTTTTTTTTTTTATTATTTCTCTCCAACTACCGCGCACCTTCTCTTCATTTTTTGGTAATTTCTCTCTCTCTCTCTCTCTCTCTCTCTCTCTCTCTCTCTCTCTCTCTTCATTTCTTCTCTTCATTTCTGATTCATGTCTCTCTCTCTCTCTCTCTCTCTCTCTCTCTCTCTCTCTCCTTTTCTTCATTTCTCTTTCGCTCTCTCTCTCTCTCTACCCATCTCTCTACCCATTTTCCAGCTCTGATCTTCGATCTACAGCACCGATCTCCGATCCCAGCCGCGATCTCCGATCCACGCAACGCTGAGCCCAACTGCGATCTCCGATCCACGCACCACCGAGCCCAGCTGCGATCTCCGATCCACACACCACCGATCCCAGCTTCGATCTCCGATCCGTAGCACCACCGATCCCAGCTCCGATCCGCAGCTCCGCCGACCAAAGCATCATGGGTGTGTTTGTGTATCTGTGTTTTTTTTTTTTTTTGGAGCAAGTGTATGTCTGAGTTTGTTACTGAGTATCTGTGTTAATTTCTCTATGGATGATACTGAGTTTGTTGAGTTCGTTGAAAACGGAGAAGAGAGAGGAAAAATGGAGCGAACTATTTCTGGAATAAAATAATCAATACACGAGCTACAGTACCCGTGTATATTTACACGGTACTGTAGCTCGTGTATGGATTTCCACATTTTTGGCTATTTATACATCCACTGATGTGGGTGTTTTTTTGCATAAAATGTGTAAAAATTGTACTTTCTTTTATTTTACAAATTTTTAACTGAGCTGGTGTGGATGCTCTAAGAAGCTCTACTGACCTTTTCTCTCAGAAAATAAGAACTTATTCAGTTGTACCTAATAACTGAAATAATCATGATATACTAATAATAAATTCATCCTAAGTTCAGGCATTATATCTGGGTTGGATCAACTTGCCCCACTTTAATGGCAATTAGAGTTCTTAACAATTTCCTTAATTATTTAAAAAATCTGAAATTAATGGTGGGAGGGTATACAATTAATCCATGTTCACCATAATTACAATATTCAAGTACACGGGGGATATTGTTTATTGGCCTATTAGTGTTGACTTTCTTGAAATATTCATGCCTTAATTTCTACAATCATGTGCCCGGGAGAGAGAGAGAGAGGTTTGGGACAACTTACCAATGGAGGTTTGTGTTATACAAATTTTTTTGTTTAAAGGGATCTTTTTTCACCTTATCACATTCATTTAGGATTGACTTATTTATGATATATTGGCTCATTTTTGTACACTGGTTTCTTGATGCAGTTTTCAAAAGACCGTGGAGTACATCGTTAATATTGTCCAACATGCACTTCTTGCTTTTCTAGGACAACATCCCATTTCATATCGAATGCAACATTGAAATAAGAAAGGAAGCCTTTCACGTTTAGTGAAATGAATAATCGGGATTGGAACAGGAGATTGAAATTTAGTGAGGATAAGAATAACTAACACCATCATCCCTAATAAAAGTTCTCTCATAAATGTCCTATTTATTTATTTATTTTTTCAAAATATTGTTTTTTTTAATTTTATTTCAAAGTTCAAGTCAGAATGATAATTAAAACTTCAACCTTCTTCTTATTGAATGATTAAAGAAGTTTGAAAAACACAATTTAATTTATAAATTGATTAAATCTTAAAATACTTTTTCTCAAATAATTGTTGTCTAAGAATTGTGACTTTTGGAAGTATTGGAAAATTTTAAATCAAGAGTGATATAGTTTAAGTAATGTTTTTTCGCAAGGGCCATTATATTTTAATACAAATTTTATTTTAAAATTGTAATATTTCACAACTTCTGCGGTTTATGTATAAGACACAACTGAAAATCTGGTGTTTAGCAAGAACTTATAGAAAAGAAAATTTCTTCGAATTCTGATGAGATAAAAAATTTGGAACCAATAGAATGACTCAAATCCACTGTGACAAAATCAATAAACTAACATAAATGATTCAATACTTAAGTAAGGCAAAATTCTATATATGCTAAAACACATTCCTAACCAGAGTTATACCTAATTGGTTAGTTATTTAAAATGATCACGTTTGATAGAATAAGAAGGATTGAAATCAAGTGAATTTATTAAAACAATTTATAAAATTAAGCATTGGTTTGAAAATTATGTAACACCCCCACAAATTTTAACATAGTGATTATTATTCTATTGATTTTTTATTCCACACATCATAAAAATAATATTAAAATTTTATAGAAAAGAATTCTAAATTTTTTATTAATATATATACACACACACACATTAGTCGCTAACCCGTGCAATGCACAGAATCGTTAAATAAAATTAAGTTTAAATGAAGGAAAATAAATAATTTAGTTCAACTAAAAAATTGGTAAAAAATACAATTAGTTTTTATTTCTTTGAAATTGAACCTAAAAACAGAACTGCACATATGTGAGGACAATGAAAATGATATCAAATATTATCATGATGAATGAATTGAAAACTTACAACTACATTAAATTTAAAGAACAAAGACATCTATTTCACAGCATTATATTAAATGATTAATGCCCTTAAAACAGTGAAGAAGACAAACTTTTGCAAACCAAGAACTGAGAGTAATTTGGTAGAATTGTAAAGTAATGCTTTCTTTCATATGCAAATATATCATCCAAAGTACAAAGTGTCTCATGGAACCATAGAACATGAAAATATATGCTCACTAAGATACAAATAGCTTAATTTAATTTATGACTAATCAACAACAACATGGTGTGGAAATTGTTTACCAAAATAAATAAATAAATAAAAAGGAGTATCTAACGATCAAACATATGTATCTAATAATTCTAACCATAAAGCAACTACAACATGAGACTTTGGTTCAAAGTATTAAAACAATAACTAAATTTACAAAATTCCCTTCATATATATATTTATAGCGATGGTGTGATGCCCCACCAATAGTGATATGGCCTCACCTATTCCACATATGCTCACTGTCCACTGGAGGTCTTCCTAGAATTTCATATGCATTTATAGCACTAACAAAGAGCCTTGTTTCCACCTATGATAACCTACCAAGTTGTCTTCAACTTCCAAAAAGGAAAAGTGTTAGCTCTCTATAAACTACTGTTCTTTCAAGAAAAGATGAACAGATGAAAATCAATAAACTTACTATTATGTATTGAACACTATTTTACAACTAAAATCTCATACTACTCTTAATAAAATTCTTCTTTGTTTTTTTTTTTTTTCCTTGAATGCTCAAGCTCTCCAAGTTGGAAGCACTACAAAAAAATGGGGCTATCCCAGCGTTTTCAAAACCGCTGGGATAGCCCCAAAAAGCGCTGGGATAGGGTCAAAATTCCTATCCCGGCGTTTTTTTTCCAGTGCTTCAAACCGCCACGCAGTGATAGTCGGTATAGGGTTGCTAGACCTATACCAGCGTTTTTCAAAAGCGCCAAGAAAGGCATACGCCCTATCCCAACGCTTTTGAAAACGCTGGTATAGGCCTTTTAAATTATATGCATTCAAGACCTATACCAGCGCTTTTGGGAGCGTTGGAATAGGTACTACCTATGCCAGCGCTTTCAAAAGCGCTGGTATAGGTCATGAATGAATATAATTTAAAAGACCTATACCAGCGCTTTTGAAAGCGCTGGGATAGGCTGTGCCTATTCCAGCGTTCCCAAAAGCGCTGGGATAGGTCTTGAATGACCAAAATTTAAAAGGACCTATGCCAGCGCTTTCAAAAGCGCTGGTATAGGTCATTTAAAAAAAAAATATATATTTTTAGCACCTGTAGTGTACCTAAAATACATATTTTCCAATACCTATTTTATAGCAACTGTAATGAGCCACAATTCATATTTTCCAATAGAAAATACCATACCACATTAAACCAAGAAACTAAATATATTTAATTACACCATATCAATAATTACATCCCAAATGTCTAGAATGTTATACATAAAATAATACATCCCAAGTGTCTAGAATGTTATGAGGCACACCTACACTATGATTTCACCATTGCACATTGAGTTTCAAAAATGTAAGTCACAAAACAAACAACACTCCTAATAGAAAATACTCCACCTTTTCTCTTCATGCAAGCCACCCGCTTGCTCCAAAATAACAACCCACCGCGGCAGTAATGTAGACACATTATTTTACAATTTAAGGGAATTAAGAAGCAAATCTTACTCACCCTTTAGCAATCCTAGTGTTTGACCACGGAAAGAAGAAGGTAAATTTCAAACAAGCTGCCACTCCTGCAAAAGCGAACTGACCATTACTCACTACTATGATAGGTGACCATTACATAAAAATAAAATCTTTGGTGATTAAACATCAACAATGGTAGGTGTAGTTTATTATATATCAAAGGTTCAAAAGTGATGAATCATACTTGGGGATAATCAAAACTAATAAACATTTTAGAGATAATTATACTTTGTCCACTTGTAATGTGAGACAATTACACATTTCTTATCTATGGTATGAAAACTAGTACCTTGGATACATGTGGTTCAATCCTCTAACTACCATTACACATCACCCTTAAAAAATAGGTAAAAGCAACTAAAAGCTACAACTTGAGCTAAAAGCAACTAAAAGTCAAGAATTGATACCTGAAACAAAATCAAATGGTAATAAAGAGAGGTTTGAGTGAGATTGAGAGAGAGGCCCTTTTGTTCCTGAAAGAAAACAACAAAATATAAAAACCCCATGAAGCAAAACCCTAAAAACAAAATCCAATTAAACCCAAAATCGAAACCCTCAACCAAAAATCAAAACAAAAAATTTTAAAAACTTACTGTTAGGAGGCCTAGGCTTCGTTGACAGTGGCACGGTGAGGAGGATCAAAAATATGGCATCAATCTTTTGATAGTAGCGCAGATTCTACAAGGATACCTGCAACATGGGAAAGGAAAGTAAGTTCAAGGACAATAGTTTTAAGTGGGTGTATTTATTATTCCTAGTTCTCTCTATTTTTCTTTTTCTTGGTTGTTTATTCTATATGCAAATTCTTAGTGACTTACCTCAATATGTTTGAAATGGTCTCAATAATATTAGATTTTATGGAGAACTAGAATACCCACAAGAACACACAAGTAGTATACAAAGCCTTAAGAGGCAGAGAATAAGACAGGCTGACTTTTTTGTCTTTTAGAGATCTCCCAAGTTGATGGGCCTTCATGAATAAGTATTTTACTTATTATGGTCCCCTGGTAAGCCTAACTTTTCGAAAGAAGGAAAGGGCAGTGAATAAGATCCTTTTTTTTTCTTCTTTTATTTTACTGACTTCCCTTATAAATCTTACCAAGAGAATCTATAGGGATCTTCATGCAGAAAAATCCCACTTTCAATCAGAATTCAGAACAGCCCAAAAGAGAAAATAAAAAGAAAATCATATGACAAATAAGAAAATGGAAAGAAAGATGTGAACAACTCAGGTTAGGTAAGTCGTTGATGCCTTTCTCTAAGTACATTTGAGAATGGAACTATCAACTATCAACTATGGGAGATTCATCTGTATCCCATTTTATAATCACTTGCAAATAGTAAACGTGTCTTAGTAAAATAATGACATTAAAATCATTTGACAGTCTCTTCCAAGATTTGGTTTGCAAATTTTCCCCTCTTCTATTTATTTTAAGCCTACTTGTGACTGCCATTTGCATGTGCAATTAGGAAATAAAGTACTTAAAAACTAAGTGTTAAAAGTTAATTTTCCCATTGAAAGAGAGTAGAAGGGATTAAGTTGATTAGGCAAAGACAGTAAGAAATATGGAGGCCTTTTTGTTTGGGGGCTAAGTTTACAACTAAACTAGCATTATATCTATATTTTAATGTGAAATGTCTAACTAGGATAATCTTAAGGTCGCATAATTTATTAAAGAAAATTGCTACTAGATTAAATCAGGACAAAGCAGAATGATGGCATACCCACTTTACAATATTCACAACACATACATTGGTTATTGTCAGGTCAAATTTGCATTAATTGGCCTTATATCTCCATGCAAGCCACCCACTTGCTCAAAATCAACAACCCACCACAGTAGAATATTTGAATTTACTAGTAGTTGATAAAATAAATTCACACATAGTTGAACAATAATATCACAACATTTACAAGACAATCAACACTCCCAATAATGAAAAGTAGACCACCTTATATCACCATGCAAGCCACCCGCTTGCTCTAAACCAACAATCCACCACAACAGAATTTTTAACATATAATTATAGACTAGTAGGGTATTATGAAGCAAACTTTACTCACCCTTTCGCAATTCACTGGTTTGCTCACGGAAAGAGGAAGTCAAACTTAAAGCAAGCAGCTAATCCTGCAAAATCTAAGTCTAAATTATAGACTATTAAGATAACTTAAAGACGTAAATTAGGTGACTTCACGTCCAAAATCATGTAAAGGAGAAGACACTACTAAACTAAGCACACCGAGAGAACAAACTATAAACTAAAATAGGGAGAGGTGTGCAAAGATACACAAACCAAAAGATAAGCTCCAATATTTTTGCTAGTTTGCATTTGTTCCACAAGTAGACATGAGCTATTTAATAATTTAATCATACGCAGTCAGAGAATGAGAGGTTAACTTACTAGTTGCTACCTTGCTTTGCTCCAAGGGAGATGCCAAAGATGAAAAGAACTCCAAGACCCTTCAATACTATTGCAACAGTCACTAAATGTTTAATCTGGCAATAACAAATCCAACAATCAGAATTGAGTTGTTTTTATTTTAATAAAAAACAAAATGGCAAAGCAAAATAAAATTATCAACCAAACTGAGTGGAAAGATTAATGCATATCTCATGGTTAAAGGCGCTTGCTTGATTAAAAAAGGAGCCCCTATTTAGGATTTCAACAAACAACATCACCTAAATAAGCCTAAGCATGGTTGGTTATGCCAACAGTATCAGAATTCCCCTCCACATTAATCCACTCATGAGAGTCAAGATACTTAAGATCCTTCAAAACTGCACGTAAAATGCAGAAGAAAAGTATAAGCACAATAGGTAGGTCAATTTTCAAGGAATCCAACAAAGACATGACATCAACAATTCCCAAAATCAATATTAAATAAAGTGATTCTGTAACTAAAAATGAAAAGATATTGCAAAATGCTACAAAATCAATGAACTAGATTATTTAAAATAGGAAATTTGCAAAGCCATTGGTACCCCTGGGGACATGCCAACCAGATATCAGTCCAAGACATGCATAACAATTATACTACTCATAGTGTAACATGTTACGTTTGAGATTGTTCTGAGATGCATATTAGTATATTACTACTGCTAAGGATGAACCATATTAGATTTAACCGTCCAGTCCAATTTGATTTCAAACACAGGGTTTACAATCATATTGGGGATGAAAATGAAAAGGTAATAGAAAAAGATGTAATTTCCTTTTATTTTATTTTTTTGATAAATTAAAAGAATTGATTTATTTTACAATAATTGTAAACATCTTAGACAATTACAGTACATGTGATAAACTTAGCTACTTCATAGATAAGCATTTGAAGTTTTGAACTGACATTTCTTGCTGCCATTTACTATTTTTAAGTATAAAAACAAAAGAAGTGTCGGTCAATGTTTCTATTTGTTTCTTCATCTCATTAACCATCTACAAAATTATTTTATTTTAAGCAAACCAACATTCACCTCTAAACTCAGAAATTACGGACATGCCAACCAGTTGGTCTTGGGGTAATAATTTAGGGACATACAATATCAGAATTGGTAAATTGCAGAGCTTGTGAAGCTAATGCATTAGTAATTCACCTCACATACACGTGCGCGCGCACGCACACACACACACACACACAAGTACAAATAGCAATCACTGATGAGATAAAATATACACAACCTGCACTACTGCTATGTGATTCACAAATGAATCTCACCACTTGCAAAAAGGAGATACAAATATGTACAAATGATAAAGCACAGAGAAAATGAATGAAATAGCTATTTTTAGTATAGCCAAGTAATTCGAAACATGAGCACAAATTAGGGGACCTTAGAAGTCTACCTTCCTATATGGCCACCTATCTAGACCATTTTCATGACAAAGTTTCTTTAGTATTGAGGCTGTAAACTAAATAATTGGAAATTAGCAACTATCTATATCACAATGTGCATTATAAAATTTACAACTGAGCATATCTAATCAATTACAACTTACAACTACACATAATCACATAATTCTCAAAAACCCTCTTGATAGAAAAATAAAAATAAAAATACAACCACTATGGCTTTGAGTTCTAATATAATACTTTAAGGAAGGCCTCCATTTCAGTTGGAGGTGTAATACAACTATAAATTTTACGAAAGCTTAGACTTAAACAAGATAAAAAGGTATATAGTTTGAGCATGAACATACACATTCTTATCCCACATTCACATCCATATCTCTTGATTCAACCATATGAAATTCTTATCCAATCCCCAAAAAATATAGACAAACTAATCCCCAATCGAACCCAAGAAGAATTTTTAAAGTCATTGTCCTGTTTTTTAAATAATTCAAAAGGTTCAGAGTTCAAACCAAGAACTAGAACAAATTTAATATAAGGTCTAAGTGTCCAACTTTCATATCTCTTTTTTACTATTCTTGTTTAATTTTCTCAGCAACCAAGCACAGTTCAACAGAAAAATTATTATAAAAAGCAATTGAACCTGACTGGAAGGAACCATGAAACCATCGACAAAGATGGAAACCCCATAAACAATTATCACTTCACTCACACCCACATTTGCCAAAGTCATTTAAAATGCAAAGAATAAATTCCAAAAATCAACTCATATCAACATATGCAACAACAAGACCCATATAGTTGATCTAGCAAACCAACCCTCAAATACCCATTAGGAAACTAATCAACCAAAACCTTTCATCAAAGCAAAAACTCTTCAAATGATATGAAATTTTCGGATTTTAACAAAGCCATTGGTACCCAAATCATCTTAACCCTCTAATCTAGCATTATTCACCGAAACCCATCAAGTATTTACTATAATAATCATTGAATAGCAAAACCCAAAGGATTTCATAAAAGAAATTGAGCAAAAAGCTTAGATTTTTACCTTAAAATCTTGTTGGGGAAAGGCACAAATGAAGGAGTATATGGAGGCTAGAGGGATGATCTAACGGTGGCTGTTCATGAGAGATGAAGAGGGAGTAAGATTTGGGTGAGAGGAAGGGAGAGGCTGTAGCACAAGAAAAACAAGAGAGAGAGAGAGAGAAAGAGAGAGAGATAGCAACATGAAAATGAGGAAGAAAAGGGTGGGTTAGAGGGAAATGTCTGAAGGAAAGAAGTGGGAGACCAAAAATGAGAGGCCAAAGTGGTGCCAAGCTAAAAAAAATAAGAGGGAAGTCTGAAATTTTTTCAGTGGTACGAAAGACCTATTCCAGCGTTTTTTGACCCTATTCCAGCGCTTTTTGAAGCGCTGGGATAGGCCTCTCTCCATTCCCTTATGGAGTGACCCTATCCCAACGCTTTTTGGAGCGCTGGAATAGGGTCACCCTATTCCAGCGCTTCAGAAAGCGCTGGGATAGGCCTCTCTCCATTCCCTTATGGAAGGTCCCTATCCCAGCGCTTTTTGAAGCGCTGGAATAGGGTGACCCTATTCCAGTGCTTCAAAAAGCGCCGGGATAATATAATTTCAAAAATTAAATTAATTAAAAAAAATTACCCTAACCTATAGCGGCGGTTATAAAACGCTACAATATGGCATCCTATACCAGCGTTTTTAAAAACCGCCGCTATAAGTCTCCTATTGCAGCGATTTACAAAGCGCCGATTTTGAGCTGCCGTAATAGGGTTTTCTATACTAGCGCTTTTAAAAAGCACTAGTACAGGCTTATCTATTACGGCGTTTTTTAAAAGCGCTGAGAAAAAAACGCTGGGACAGGACGATTTTTTTGTAGTGAAGAATTGGAGCTTAAGCTTCATAGCTTTGGTGATATAAAAGCTTTTGCCAAATCAAACAAATGTTAGACATGTTGGTGAGAATCTATAATTCCATTTAGTTTTGGTGAGAATCTGTATCTTCCCAAGCAACATTGTAATAGTTGCACAATATGAGAAATATGAGAAAACATGTGCAAGCATATTGTTGTTGACTCTACACTATATCCCAAAGGATCTCTCTTGGATTGCTTCATTCTTCTCTTAGGCACTACAACTAAAGCTCCTCCATCATAACCTTCTTGCCTTGCAAAACCATGGTACTTGATAATAAAACAAAGGTTGGGAAGTAAGAGATCAACATATCTGATAATAGCAACCAACACTTACCAATTATAATTCATCACCACTAATATCATAGGATACACCAAACTAATATAAAATTCATGACAATTGAAGATAAGGCAAAGACAATAGATACAGAAACCACCACTATGAACAGCAGTTTTGAACCTGCCGCACTAACCGTACACTGCCACCAACAAAGCAAAGGAATATTAATCTCTCCAAGAATATGGAAATAACGATTAGGCACTCACCTAGAGTAGCTGGGTCATGTTCAACCTCTTTATTAGTAGTTGCCTGCTCCAAATGCTCAAGAGCATTTGCAACTAAAAAAACCCCAACAACAATTGTAGCCTTTTCCCATTTCTTATATAAATTCAGTGTGATTGGTTTGATTAGTGAAAAACACACCTGAGTACTTCCTGTTTTGCACTTCACCAAGCACCTTATTTGCATCCCTCTTCCTTAAAAAGAAAAAAAAAAAAAATAGCATGAATAACATTCTCTCCTGAGGGTTTCAATTACAAAATCTCATCAAGATTTTCAAAAGAATAGAAACATAAAAGACAAAACTAAACTTTTTTTTTAATAGAGCATTAACAAATCAGAAATTTAAAGCATGGAATCAAATACCAAATACGAATTCACAAAGGAACCCAAATAATATAAAATAAGATAAAATTATCGAACATCATGAAAGTTATGATGAATTGAGAACAATGCACAACTCACAAATGCATATAGGGCAGGACAATAATTAAATGGTTTTTGAGCTAACCATAACTTCACTCTCAAAACAAACTTAAAAATCTTTCGTTAATGTCCACATCATAGTAAAACACAAAACCTTTAAAACCCAAAACCACTGTCACATTCACTTCACAATTAAAAAAAGTTCTAGTTGACCATGAATTAGTAGTTTATGAAAACAAAACATGAGGTAGTATAAAATATAACCCGATCATGAAACCGTAAATCCCATATAGCCAAAAAAGAAAGAAGCCATCAAACTGCAACACATGAAAGCAAAACCTGTAGGATTGGGAGGCTAAGATCAAAATTGAATATTGCCACCAAGTATATATAATTAACCACAAATCCACATGGGGTTATGAGGCTAAAATAATTCAATAATCTACAACAGAAAGTTAATTATTCAATCACTAAAATAATATACTTGCATTTGCATCTATAAATATAACCAAATACAATAAAAACATTGAAACCACATAATAAATATGGCAAATCAATATCTACTTCCTTGTTTCTAATTAAATAAATTTGTTATTTAAATGAAAAATAAAACATTGAAGAAACTTCAAAAATATTGTGGGGAGTGAAAGAACCTAAGTGGGTATTTGGGCCTTGGGCTTTATCAATGGGCGCTAGTTCGTTCATGACTAAAGGCCTTTAGGGCCATGAGTTGGCTCACGAGCCGAGGGCCCGAGGATTTAGCCGAGGGCCCGAGGATTCATCTGAGGAAGAGTCACTCCTCGGACATACCAGTAACTACTTGGAGGTTCACTAGAAAGATCAGGGCAGAGTTCTGGAAAGACTGTAGGTTACAGAGGGAGTCCAAATACCCTCTAGACATTTCGGCGTAAGAGAAATATCTCAGGAAAAGGCTGCTGCCTCCACATTAAAGACCCTACACCTACCTCCCTGGCCGCATTAATGGGGGAGTGACCCCTGAATAGTAGAAGTCAGCCTTCTTGCTATAATTCAAAGACTTCTAGAGGGTGGTGGAGGGGACAAGTGGCTAATAGGGTGATTTGTGTGGCACGTGTACAAAGAGGGAAGAAGAAGAAGTATTTAAGGAGGAAAGAGGCCAAAGAAAGGGGGGCAGAAAAAATATGAAGAACTGTGGCCTTTGAGAAAAGAAAAAGACAAATAATATATAATTTCTCCTCGGTTCACGTCCGAGGAAGTTTATTTTTTCCGTTTGTCTTTTATTTGCAAACACTGTAATAATTTAGCCTGTTCATCAAGTTTCGAATATCACTAAACTAGATTGCGAGCCCACACTCTACAAATTTCATTGTTTAAGGCTCATTGGGCCTGAGCCCACGTGTGTTTTTGGGTCCAGGCGCAATTGTGCACCTACAATTGGTGCCGTCTGTGGGAATCTAGGGCGGGAGAACTCGAACACCATGGCAGGCTTAGGCTCACACCATGCAGAATCGCAGGGATCGCAACCTGAGAATCTTTTCGAGCGCCTTGAGTGCCGGAGGGATCGAGAAGGTAGCGTTCATACCGAGTATCCTAGACCAAGTCATACTCACAGTGGAGGGGCCAATACCGCCCATGAAGAAGGTGCTAAAGCCATGCAGAAGGAGATTAATCACCTTAAGAAGAAGCTGCGTCGTGTTAGGCGGAGGCGTGCCTCACCCTCATCCAGTACCTCTTCTGGGAAATCCTGGGGAAGTAGTTACAGTTCGAGGTCATGGTTGCCCTCCAGCAGAACATCCTCTTGCGAAGAGGATAGCCTATCGGGTCGTAGGAGCAAGAAGCTCCCCTCTAGGGGCTTAGGGAATGATGCCATGAGACGAGCGTTGCACCAGCTCTCCAGATCGCCATTCTCGCGCAGGATTGAGAATGGGAGGCTCCCCAGGAGGTTCACCCAGCCTACTTTCACCAATTATAACGGCTGGACTGACCCGGTGGAATATGTAAGCCACTTTAACTAGAGAATGGCTGTGCATTCTCACAATGAGACCTTGATGTGCAAAGTCTTCCCTTCTAGCTTGGGACCTGTTGCTATGAGGTGTTTCAACGGTCTCAAATCAAGGTCTATAAGTTTGTTCGGGGAACTGACTAGAGCGTTTGCGTCAAGGTTTATTACATGCAGCAGAGTTCCTCGACCGTTGGACTCACTGTTGTCTATGGCTATGAAGGAGGGCAAGACGTTGAAAGCATACTCCGACAGGTATTGGGAGATGTTTAATGAGATAGATAGTGATTTTGATGAGGTGGCGATCAATAATTTTAAGGTGGGCCTTCCAACTGATCATGACTTGAGGAAGTCCTTGACCAAAAAACCCGTATGGAGTGTACGTCGCCTCATGGACCGTATTGACGAATATAAAAGGGTCGAGGAAGACCAACAGCAGGGGAAGGGTAAGGCAAAGGTTATCCCGCAAGAGAGAAGGGATTTCAGGTCGGACAGGTATCACAACAACAAGCCGAGAAGAGATTACTCCAGTCAGTCTAGCTCGGCGGTACCTCAGACAGTTAATACTGTATTCCGAGAGCCGGTGCACCAACTACTCGAGAAGGTCCGTAAGGAGCCCTACTTCAGGTGGCCCAATAAGATGGCGGGGGATCCTGCCAAGAGGAATCAAAATCTCTTTTGTTAGTACCATCAAGAAGTGGGTCATACTACCGAGAGCTGTCGGACTCTCTGGAATCACTTGGAGCAGCTTGTTAGCGAAGGAAAGTTAAAGCAGCACCTGTACCAACCTAGCAGGTAGGGCAGTCAGTCTGGCTCGAATAATTAGAGGAATAACTCATCTCAGCCTCCTTTGGGAACGATCAACGTTATTTTTGCTGCGCCAGGCAGGACTAGCTCATGTCCTACTAGGGTGGTGGCCATTTCGGACTCCCAAGCCGAGGAGGGGTCCTCCAAGCCGAAGAGACTGAAGCTAAGCATACCCGTCTTGGGCTTTTTAGAGGAAGATAAAGTTGGGACCATCCAACCCCATGACGACGCCCTAGTGGTTACTCTGAGGATAGGGAACTATGATGTGAGAAGGGTAATGATTGATCAAGGCAGTGGCGCAGATATCATGTATCCTGACTTATTTAAGGGGCTAAAATTGAAATTAGAAGACCTCACCCTTTACGACTCACCGTTAATAAGTTTTGAAAGGAGAACCGTTATACCAAAGGGACAGATTCGGTTGCCCATGCAATCTGGCTCTGAGACGGTCGAGGTGGATTTTATCGTGGTCGATGCATATTCCCCATACACTGCCATCCTTGCCCGACCCTGGCTGCACGCTCTGGGAGCCGTTTCCTCCACGTTGCACGTTAAGGTTAAGTTCCCTTCGGGGGAGTGCATTGAAGAGATCCTTGGCAGCCAATTGATGGTCAGACAATGCATATCGGCCGCAGTACTGCATCAGACCGAACCACAGTCCTCGACCTCGGCTATGAAAAACTTATAACAATTAACGACTTTGGATGTGCCCGACGTGGTGACAGTAGAGGAGGCCATATGCGAGGACCTTGAGAAGTTTTTGATATCGGATGATCCCGAAAGGTTCTTCCAGGTTGGGATATGTTTACCACACCAGGAGAAGATGGAATTGGTGGAGTTTCTAAAGAGCAACGTCGATGTTTTTGCCTGGGACCCCTATGAGGCTCCGGGGGTTGACCCAAGCTTCATTTGTTATCATTTGAACGTCAATCCTGCTATTCCTCCTAGAAGGTAGCCCCCTCGGCGTTCCTCTAGGGAGCACTCTGAAGCTGTTAGGGAAGAGGTGCTCAAGCTTAAGAGGGCTGGGGCTATTAAGGAAGTTTTCTATCCGAAGTGGCTGGCGCACACGGTTGTGGTTAAAAAGAAAAGCGGGAAATGGCGAATGTGTGTGGACTTCACAGATATAAACAAAGCCTGTCCAAAGGACTCATTCCCGATGCCGCGCATCGACCAGCTAGTGGATGCCACCGTGGGACATCCTCGGATGAGCTTTTTGGATGCCTTCCAGGGTTATCACCAAATTCCACTGGCAGCAGAAGATCAGGAGAAAACTGCCTTTATTACTCCAACAGGGAATTATCACTATAAAGTGATGCCGTTCGGATTGAAGAATGCTGGGGCTACTTACCAAATGATGATGACCAGAATGTTTGAGGTGTAGCTTGGAAGGACCATTGAGATATACGTGGATGACATGGTAGTGAAGAGTAAGACGATATCTGCAGACGTGAAGGATTTAGACGACACTTTTCAGGTACTTAGAAAGTACAAGTTGCGTCTAAACGCTTCGAAGTGTTCTTTTGGTGTGAGTTCTGGGAAGTTCTTGGGTTACATGGTTACTCATAGGGGTATAGAGGTGAATCCAGTGCAGGTCAGAGCTATTCAGACCTTACAGCCACCTCGGAATCCTAAAGAAGTTCAGAAATTGACCGGAATGATCGCTGCTCTCAGCAGGTTCATTTCTTGGTCGGCTGACTGATGCAAGCCTTTCTTCCAACTTTTGAATAAGTGGAGGGGGTTCCAATGGTCCGAGGAGTGCGTTGTAGCCTTCCAACAACTTAAGGAATATCTTTCCCGACCACCGATTATGTCTCAGCCTGAAGTAGATGAGGTCCTGTTTGCATATCTGGCAGTGGCCGTTCATGCGGTCAGCCTAGTCCTCATAAGGGACGACGGTGGGGTGCAAAGACCGGTCTACTACGTCAGTAAAACTCTGAATGAGGCCGAGGTGCGTTACTTACTTTTGGAGAAAGCACTTTTAGCCATAGTTCATGCCACGCGGAGGCTTTCTCATTATTTTCAGTCCCACACCGTTGTGGTTCTGACCCAACTGCCTCTTAAGTCGGTTTTGGGCAGCGCTGACTACTCCGGAAGGGTGGCTAAATGGGGAACTATTTTGGGAGCTTATGATATCAAATACATGCCGCGCACCTCAATAAAAGGCCAGGTTCTTGCAGATTTGATGGCGGAATTCGCGGAACCATTGTTGGAGGAAGCCGTGAAGGAATCACACATGGATGAAAAATCAGTTGGCGTAATCACGGGCATAGGACCTCCCACTTGGGAAGTGTACGTTGATGGGGCAGTTAACTAGAAAGGATCTGGCATCGGACTTGTCCTGGTATCCCCTGAGGGAATTGTCTTTGAAAAATCTCTAAAGTTGGCATTCTCGGCTACCAATAATGAGGCCGAGTACGAAGCAGTCTTGGTCGGTATGAACATGGTGCATAGGATGGGCGGAAAGGGAGTTCATGTGCGTTCGGATTCTCAATTAGTGGTCGGCCAGGTGATGGGGACCATGGAGGCTAGGGACCCTAGAATGTAAGGGTATTTGACTCAGGTCAAACATCTGCAATCTAAATTCGATTCCTTTATCCTGTCTCACGTCCCTAGAAGTGGAAATACACACGCAGACTCCTTGGCTACCTTAGCTACATCCTCAGCCCAGGAATTGCCTAGGATTATCCTCGTTGAAGATTTGTTAAAGTTAGCTCTTGCCATCGTTGGTGCAACCCGTATCCAATTAACAAGGTCTGGGCCTAGTTGGATTGACCCTGTGATATCCTTTTTGAAAAACAACATTCTTCCCGAGGACAAGTCTGAAGCAGACAAGATTCGTCGAAAGGTGACGCGTTTCTGGTTGTCTGAGGATCGGAAGCTGTATAAACGATCGTTCTCTGGACCATACCTGTTATGCATGCACCCCGAGTCAATGGAAGCACTTTTGGAAGAACTGCATGAGGGGATTTGTGGAAGCCACACTAGGGGAAGGTCCCTAGCTCATAGGGCCCTGACTCAGGGATATTGGTGGCCCAATATGCAGAGAGAAGCTCAGGATTATGCAAGAAAGTGTGATCAATGCCAGAGGTTCGCTCCTAACATACATCAGCCTAGAGGAGTCCTTAATCCTCTTTCCAGTCCTTGGCCTTTCGCTCAATGGGGATTGGACATAGTCGGGCCATTCCCAAGGGCAGTAGGAAACAAAAGGTGGCTACTCGTGGGCACCGATTACTTTACCAAGTGGGTTGAGGCCGAACCCTTGGCAAATATTAGGGACGTCGATTCGAAGAAGTTCATCTGGAAAAACATTGTCACTAGGTTTGGGGTACCGCATACACTCATTTCGGACAATGGGGTTCAATTTGATAGTAGAGCTTTTAGGAAATATTGTAGTGACATGGGTATTATAAATAGATACTCCACTCCAGCTTATCCTCAGGAAAATGGGCAGGCCGAGGCCGTCAACAAGGTCATAGTTAGTGGACTCAAGAAAAGACTGGATGATGCGAAGGGCAGATGGGTGGAAGAACTGCCGCATGTCTTATGGACGTATCAAACTACGCCGCGTAGATCCACAGGAGAAACACCATTCTCTATGACTTATGGGGCCGAGGCAGTGTTCCCTTTAGAGTCTGGTTTCCCCACACTAAGGACGAGTACTTTTAGCCCAGAAAACAACAACGGCCTCTTGGAGAAGGGCCTAGATCTAGTGGAGGAACGGCGAGAGACAGCTATGGTCCAAATGGCTTATTATCAGCAGAAGCTTAAACGAGGGTATAATGCCCGTGTGAAGCTCAGGCCCCTAGCGCCTAGGGATCTGGTTTTGAGAAAAGTCGTGGGTACTGCAAGAAACCCAGCTTGGGGAAAATTGGGACCGAATTGGGAAGGACCATATCAGATTATTTCTATAGCAGGCATAGGGTCATATCGACTAGCTGATTTAGATGAAAAAGTTGTACAACGTCCATGGAATGTAAACAACCTTCGAAAGTATTATTATTAATAAAAGGCACTTTTGTTATCCGTGGTTTAAGTTATAAATGTATATGAACTTATCAATTACAACGCTCGTAGTATCAAACAGAAACTCGGTTATGCACGGTCCTCGGACTACATGCCTTGTGGAAATTGATATCTTATTATTTGTTAAACAGAACCTTAGTTATGCCAGGTCCTCGGGCCTTCTACTTTGGGGAAATTAACATCTTAAGTTACTATTACTAAGTATTAAACAGAAACTTGGTTATGCACGGTCCTCGGACTACATGCCTTGTGGAAATTGATATCTTATTATTTGTTAAACAGAACCTTAGTTATGCCGGGTCCTCTGGCCTTCTACTTTGGAGAAATTAACATCTTAAGTTACTATTACTAAGTATCAAACAGAAACTTGGTTATGCACGGTCCTCGGACTACATGCCTTGTGGAAATTGATATCTTATTATTTGTTAAACAGAACCTTAGTTATGCCGGGTCCTCGGGCCTTCTACTTTGGGGAAATTAACATCTTAAGTTACTATTACTAAGTATCAAACGGAAACTTGGTTATGCAAGGTCCTCGGACTA
Source organism: Castanea sativa (assembly GCF_040712315.1). NCBI lineage: Eukaryota > Viridiplantae > Streptophyta > Magnoliopsida > Fagales > Fagaceae > Castanea > Castanea sativa. Next base: position 38,347,796 of record NC_134023.1, read on the forward strand.
CATGCCTTGTGGAAATTGATATCTTATTATTTGTTAAACAGAACCTTAGTTATGCCGGGTCCTCTGACCTTCTACTTTGGGGAAATTAACATCTTAAGTTACTATTACTAAGTATCAAACAGAAACTTGGTTATGCACGGTCCTCGGACTACATGCCTTGTGGAAATTGATATCTTATTATTTGCTAAACAGAACCTTAGTTATGCCAGGTCCTCGGGCCTTCTACTTTGGGGAAATTAACATCTTAAGTTACTATTACTAAGTATCAAATAGAAACTTGGTTTTGTAAGGTCCTCCGACCACATGCCTTGTTAAGATTGATGTTTGATTTTTTGTCGAACAGAACTATGGTCAAATTGAGACTTAAGTTATATATCTTCAAGTGTTAGGCAGAAATTTGATAAGGTAGGGTCCTTGGACTGCGGAAAGTGAACTTATTTATTTCACAAGTTTTAATTGTTCCAAACTGCTGAAAGTGAACTTATTCATTTGACAAGTTTTAATTGTTCCAAACTGCTGAAAGTGAACTTATTTATTTCACAAGTTTTAATCGTTCCAAACTGCTGAAAGTGGACCTATTTATTTCGTTCTTTCTATTCGCTGTGTGCTAATGAGGACTTTATGGTAAATATAAAGATGAAAAGATGAAGTAAACATAACTCAGATGAAAATCAAATAAAATTGTCTTCCATTAATTATGTCAATATATATTATTACATGGAAATTTTCAAGGATAGAGAAAAAGAAGCCCTAAGCTCGGCCCTAAGCTCGTGGAGGGGGGTCTTGCTGAGAAGTACTGCTAGCCTTGGTGCTTTTTAGTTCCAATTCAAAGGCAGACAAGACTGTTTTCCCTTTGTCTGTTGTAGCGATTGGAGGGACGATAGGCTCCTTACGTTGACTTAGGCCCTTCTCGGTATCCCCACTCCCTTCATTCTCTTTATTGGAACCTGAAGGTTCTGTAGGATCTGGAATGAGCTCTGGGACTATAGGAGGAAGAGCAGGAGGAGCTGCCTCAGGGGCAGGAGCAACAGTAAGAGCCTCTTCTATCTCCTGTATGTCAAGAGGAAGCCAAACATTCTCGAATTTCCTCAGCTTAGAGGCCGAAGGAACCCCTGCTACGTTTAGAGCTTCCCCCCAGACCTACTAACAGTATTCTCGGCACAAGGCCGCAAAAGCCTCTGTCAGCTAGTCTTCTGTTGCAGCTACCCCTTCCTCATAACTCGCCTGCTTGGCGGCCTCCAGAAAGCGCTTGAAGGTGCCGGCTTCCTCCTTCATTTACGCGAGCTCCTTCTCCAAGTCCGAGCGTTCCTTCTGGGCCTGGGAGAGCTCATCATTCTTTTGGTGGAGAAGCTTGCGCTGCCCTTCTACTTGAGTCCTCATAGTTCTCAGGCTGGCCTCGGCACCGTCTCTTTCTCTTTTCAGGTCAGCCAGCTAAGAGGTGAGTTTCTTATTTTTTGCGGGGGCCTGGCCTAGGGACTTCTCAGTCTCCATCCGAATGTCAGCCTCCATTCTGGCCTTCTTTCGAGAGTCCTCTACAAACTTCTCGGCTACAAAGACTTCTTGAACAGCCTACGACAAAGTGTTAGAGAATTAGATATAGCAGAACACTCGTTAATAATCCGATATTATGAAAAATGAAATATTCATAAAAAGTTAAACTTACAAGGGCTAATTCCCTTTTTAAAGACAGGAATAGCTGAGGTTAGCTCATTTTTTCCAAGGTTTCCATATCCTTGGGCAGCAAAAGAGGGCGTTCCAATGCGTCGGCCAGGTGGTGGGCGTGGCCTTGTTGGCCTGCCCTAATGCTGGACTGGCAAGAAATTGGTGCTCCGTCCAGTCTTAAGTCAGGAGACCAGGTAGCCGGTGCTCGGCGCACTTCGGCCATGTCTCTGATCTCCCCACTCTCAACTGAACGAGCCCGTCCTTTGCCCTTGTCTAGCTTCTGCTGCTGAGCTAGTTATGGCTGTTGTCGTGGCTTCTTTTATTTTTCGCCACCAGTCTCCTCGGCCTCCTCCTTTCTTTTCTTCTTGGGTTCCTCAGCTGGAAGTTTGGGTTCGGCTGGAGGAGGGGGAGGTGGAAAAGATGGAGGAACTTGGGACCCTCCCGCCCTCTTCTGGGCAACTTTCTCGCCTCTCTTAGTTAGAAGGCCTTGAAGCTTGTCCATGTCCTCCTCCTCGAAATCGTCTTCTGGATGGGCAACTACTAACCCTGCAACTCCGGAGGCCTCAGTGGGCTCTTCTTCCTCGTCAGAAAGTACAACGAACTGGTTTCCTCGGGGTCTTTCAACGTCCTCGAGCTGAAACTTGTCTATCTCGTCGTCCAATGTGTGCGAAGAGGACACTCGCTTCTCCAGGACGATAGTTGCTTGAGAGTGCATCGAGAGAGGGATCGCCGCAATGGGACGTGTGTACAGAATGGTGTTGGGGTCGTCGGGAATGTCGTAGTCAGCAAGAAAGTTTGGTCTGGCTACCTTTATTCTCTTGCACCTCCTATCTCCCGCGATAATCGCATTCTCTATCTCCTGGAAGTCCGAGGATATTGGGTTGAATCCCAGTATTAGGTGAGCCGCTCTTAGCTGTAAATCTTCACTCACGAAAACTTTTGAGCGCAGCATGCGGTTCAGGTCAGCGACGTTACAATGGCTCAGGCGTGGGCGCATGAGTTGCTTGTCTAAAGAAAAAGACACCCAAAAGGGCAGATGTGGTCAGATTAGTAATGCATATAACAAATTAGAGTTAGACAGTTTGTGAAAGTAAATAAGCATTTAAGGATTTTTAGATGGAGTTACGGGGTTGGAAAATTAGATCCTAAGGAGTTACACCTGGATCTCCCCATACGACTGGGCAGTGTGGGCCGTCGTGCCAGTTGCCTGAGGCGATGAGGTAGTCGTCCTTCATGCCTTTATTAGACTTAGGCAAACAGGAAATTAACCTAACTACACTAGATCGGGATTTAATGTAATAGTCTACGTTCCTAAGTTTGTGGCATTCGTACATGAAGACAACGTCATGCCAAGTGAGGTTCAAGCCCATCTGCTCGTTTAGGGCGTCGACGCTTCCTAAGACCCTAAATACATTGGGGGCACACTGGTCAGGGCACAACCGGTGATTGCGAAGATATTCCCTAGTTACGTTTCTCATAGGGAGGGTTATCCCACCTTCTATGAAGGTAATCCTAGGGATAATGACCTCTCCCGTGTTCCTGGAACTACCTACGGCTTCCGTCGGACAGTATCTCAAGCCTACATCGCTGGGAATTTGGTATTTGGCCCTAAAACCTTCCATCCCAGCGGCGGTGTCAACTAAACACTTAAATCTATCCATCTATGAGAAAGGAAAGGGAAAGTTTTAAGAAGGAAAATGGTTAGGAAGGGAGCCGAGGATAGAATCTGAGGAGAAAGGATTAAAAGAAAAAGTAGGAACTTACGAGTTTGTAGTTATGCGAGTTTCCACGGATTTCTTGAGAGAAAAGGCGATGACTGATGTTTTGATATGATTGAGTTCTGAAGAAATAAATGAAGGCGCATATTTCCAAAGCATTATGACGTGCGTAAAGCGGCCTCGAAATTGGATTCATCCCGCCAAATTTTCGGGGGGCAATACGGACCGTTGGATGTTCATCTCACCGTTGAACGTGGGAAACAAGGTGTAACTTGCGGTCATAAATGCGCGCGTTTTTGAAATTCGAAGCGCCAGACGGCATTTTCTGGGAAGTGAAACGATTTCCACATACGTGGTGAGGTATAAAGCATGTGGGGGAAGTTTAGGTCGGATCAAAACTCCATTTTTCTCCTCGGATAGGGAAAAATAAAGTTTTGAGAGGTTATTGTGGGGAGTGAAAGAACCTAAGTGGGTATTTGGGCCTTGGGCTTTATCAATGGACGCTAGTTCGTTCTTGACTAAAGGCCTTTAGGGCCATGAGTTGGCTCACGAGCCGAGGGCCCGAGGATTCATCCGAGGAAGAGTCACTCCTCGGACATACTAGTAACTACTTGGAGGTTCACTAGAAAGATCAGGGCAGAGTTCTGGAAAGACTGTAGGTTATAGAGGGAGTCCAAATACCCTCTAGACATTTCGGTGTAAGAGAAATATCTCTAAAAAAGGTTGCTGCCTCCACATTAAAGACCCTGCACCTACCTCCCTGGCCGCATTAATGGGGGAGTGACTCCTGAATAGTAGAAGTCAGCCTTCTTGCTATAATTCAAAGACTTCCAGAGGGTGGTGGAGGGGACAGGTGGCTAATAGGGTGATTTGTGTGGCATGTGTACAAAGAGGGAAGAAGAAGAAGTATTTAAGGAGGAAAGAGGCCAAAGAAAGGGGGGCAGAAAAAATATGAAGAACTGTGGCCTTTAAGAAAAGAAAAAGACAAATAATATATAATTTCTCCTCGGTTCACGTCCGAGGAAGTTTATTTTTTCCGTTTGTCTTTTATTTGCAAACACTGTAATAATTTAGCATGTTCATCAAGTTTCGAATATCACTAAACTAGATTGCAAGCCCACACTCTACAAATTTCATTGTTTAAGGCTCATTGGGCCTGAGCCCACGTGTGTTTTTGGATCCAGGCGCAATTGTGCACCTAAAAATATAATCTACTTAAACAATACACATATAGTGAAGAAAGTGTGCTTTGATACTGCATGCATATATTTAGTGGAGGAGCATATATATTTGGTGGAGGACCACAACGAAAATACTCAATCCTTGATAAATATTGAAAAATTAATTAAGGAGAACTCCTAAGAAGATGGCTCTGCAGGCAATAGTCACAAAAGTAGTTACACTATATAAAATATTTGGTCGTTAATAAATATTGAAAAATTACTTAATTAGGGAGAGCTTCTAAGAAGATGGCTTTGCAGGCAATATTCACAAAAGTAGTCACATTCTCTATACATATATACCCTAAACACCAAGTTATTTACCCCCAGGTTAGTTGTCATAACAATGACCTATACCAATACATAGATGATGCTGTCAGTAGTTAATTTGATTTTAGAACTAAAATTAAAAGTCATATAAAAGAACTACAACTTCATGTCAAAGTAATAATCAAGCATAATTTAAGATGAAATAAAAAATTGCATGGTAGAAATAAAATTATAAATTATAATACCATCACCTAACTGAGAAGAATTAATTAAAAAAAAATGTTTACTTCTAGTGAAATGATGTCTCTTTCATTTTTCACCCTCTTATGACAAACGGAATTTTAGAAAAATGAAACTCGCCTTTAATAAATTCCCTTTAATTAGATACCCTATCCCTATGCTTAACCTAAATTTAGAAATACCATTTCCCTAAGTTATCGTATATTAAAATAACTATCAAGAAACAAAGTTGTCATATTTTGTAAGAATTTTCAATTAAAGAATTTTTTTTTTATCTTTTTTGTTTTTGTGATATAAGTTTCATGAATGTTTTAACTTCTATCCTAAATCCTAAATCCTAGGAGCCTATCCAACGTAATTCAAAAAGAAAGAAGAAAAATACTGGTGGCGTAAGTTTTACGAAGGTCTCAATGCCAATAGTGCGAGGTAAATAACAGAAAGATAACAAGAAAAATACCCAAAACCCATTAATCCAAATTCCCACAAGGGGAAAAAAGAGAGCTATTTTAGCAATATAAATGTAAGTCTCACTGCATTATTTGAACATGTTAGAAGAGAGTTCACTATTCTAATATGTTTTGATATTTGAAACATAGGAGTACTCAGTGGTTGATCTTTTGTCTCAATGTGTGTTGTGTAAAGGTTTGAAATTTTGAAGAAAGGACACCATACAATTCAGTGTGATCCAAAATCTACCAATTTAAAAGGGCAATTGATGAAAGAAACAAACATACTCCAACGCATCACGTTTGAAAATAATAATTATAACAAAGTACTGCAAATTCAGAACCAATAGCTCAAAACCAAAGAAAAAAAAAAAAGAATCTTCAACCTCTAGACGAAGAAGCCCAAGTTTGAAAAATCCCACTAAAGTATTCAATTTGTACCACAATAAGACATAGAAACAATAAATATATCGGAAAGGATATGAAAAATTGACAATCACAATCAAATTCAAAAATCAAATGGATGGACATGTCAATATCATTGTCCATAGGGCTATTTCTTTATAGAAAAATGCATGTTTTAGCTTACTGTGTAGTATTAGAGAAACAAAAAAGAAAACAGTTTTTGACACTATTCGAGGACCTTAAACAATCATAAATTATGAACATTCTCTGTTAACTGAAATAATTTTTCTTTCAAAAAATCACATGCCCAAACCTAAATTAAAACAAATTTAGATATAAAAAAAAACAATATTAAAAACCACAGCAACCTGAAAATGAAACAAACCCCAATAGCAACCTGAAAACTCAAATAAACCCCTAGCAACTGCCAGAACCAAGGCCAGAAAATAGACATGCTAACTATAAGCAATTGACTCCTTGAGAAATATGCCAGAGTTCCAAAGATTGGTCATTTGGTTGCATTCAGATAAAAAAAATAATGAATAATGGAAAAGAGAAGAGCAAACAATTTGTGCAAGAGTATAAAACTAAAAGAGAAGAAAAAGAATCTGTCCAATATCAGAACAATCTCATATACAAAACATTCGACTCCATGCTTCATCCGGTTATGTCAAATCAACAATTGTAAGGTTGAAATTTATCAACCATTTTGTTGGCTTTATTCCGTGTCAATTTGCTTGTAATTCAGCACTTAGAAATCCTGTATTTAGGTGGGATTTATATAAGGGTAGTGTGTGAGAGAGTGTGAAAAAATGCTCAAGAATGTGCAGTGAAGCAGGGACTCGCAGCTGAATCTCGCGGCTTGCAAGTCGCCAGATGATGCACACGAGTGAAGCGTGCAGAGAAGTTGAATAGTCACACCAGCTAGAGCACTACAGGACAAAAAGTCCAGACTATCCATTCTGTTTGCTCGCGGCTTGAACTCGCGACTCAGTCAAGTCGCGGGGCCAAGCCGTCAGCCAGCCCTATTTGGGAAAATCTGACTCTTCGCATTCCTTTCTCACCCCAGTATAAATACCTTTTATAGTCACGAAATGTAGAGAGCTTCCAGAGAGAATTTTGAGAAAGAAACTCTAGAGAAAACCAAGATTGACTCATTCACAATCTTTATATAGAGACTTTTCAAATTCCTCTACTCTCTTCCTCTCCATTGTTACATCCTTGAGAGGTCCATTACCAAAACCTTTTCTCACCATACCCACATCTGTGAAAAGGCTGTTTGGTGCTTTGAGAAGCAGTTAGGAAGGGAACAATTTCATATTGGTTGATGCTATGGGCTATAGCGGAATCCGGTAAGCTAAAGAAGAAATAGATTCGGCGCAGCCTCGTTGGAGTAAGAGCTTAGAGGGCTTAGGTACACTAGGTAGATTAAGCTTGGATGGTCTTCTGTTGTCCATGTATTCCAACTACATTTTTTAGTGGATTATTGACCGCTTGGAGGGCGGCGGAGAGGTTTTACGTCGAGGGCTTCGGTTTCCTCTTCGATAACACATCGTTGTATTGTCTTTGTGTTTGCATCTCTCTTCCCTTAATCTTTGCTATTTAATTTCTACTGTGGATGTGATTTTATTTGATTTAGATTATATTATCAATTCTATTTTAGCTTATTTACATTTTCCGCACGTACATTGTTTGTTTATAAGCTTGAATTGGTATTTTGTAATTTGGGGGTCTAAACATTCAAGGGTATTTTACACGCTTTTTTAACTTTCAATTGGCATCAGACCGGGTGCACTCTTTGTGGTTTAAACACCTTAGTGCGATCCTTGACCCCGCATTGAGATGGACCGGTCTCAATCTTTGAATGCTCCACCATATTTTGATGGTAGCAATTATGCCTTTTGGAAGGTACGAATGAGAGCATTCTTATGTTCAATAGATGAATCTGTTTGGGATGCAGTTGATGTCGGCTAGACTAGACCGAAGGCAGCCAAATCCACATGGGATAAGGCAGCTTTTACAACGTCTAATGCAAATAGCAAAGCACTCAATGTTATTTTTTGTGGTGTATCTCCAGATGAGTTCCACAGGATATCTCACATAACCATTGCCAAGGAGGCATGGTAGATATTGGAGACCATGTACGAGGGAACGAAGAAAGTTAAGGACACCAAGTTGCAGATGCTGACCACTCGGTTTGAGGAGCTGAAAATGAGTGAGGATGAGTCCTTTGACTCTTTCTATAGTAAGTTGAATGAAGTGGTCATCGGCAAGTTTAACTTAGGAGAGAAAACGGAGGACTCGAAAGTTGTACGAAAAATTCTTCGTTCCTTGCCAGAGAGTTTCCGTGCAAAGGTGACTGCAATTGAGGAAAGAAAGGACCTGGATGAAATCAAAGTCCAAGAGCTGATTGGCTCTCTCCAAACATATGAGCTCTCTCCAAACATATGAGCTCTCATTGCCAAATCAAAGAAAGAGCAAATCACTTGCTCTTAAGATGATAAATGAAAAGGTAGAAGCACACAAATCATTGGAAAAGGATGTAGCTTACCTTGCAAAGAATTTCCGCAAATTCCTGAAGTTCAAGAACAATAGAAAGTTTGGTGATAAAGGGAAATTCACAAGTTCCGGAAAGGAGAAAAAGGACTTCAAAAAGAGAGACGGGAAGGAGTCCCAATCTACCTAAGGCTTGTTTTGAATGTAATGGGCATGGCCATTTCAAAAAGGAATGTCCTAATTATTTGAGATCGAAAGGGAAGGCTTATGCCACCACTCTCAGTGACTCAGATTCTTCCACCTCTAATTCGGAGGATAGCTGTGATGAAGAAGGAAATTTCTCAGCATTCATGACTATTGCTCATGTTGAGTCTTCGGAGGACTTGAATATGCTTGTGCAAGAGCTTGGGGAGCATAGTGATGAGGAATACATGGGTATTGTAGAAGAATGCTGAAGAAGATGAAGATACAGCTAGTCTTCGAGAGAACTACAATTCACTCCTTGAGAAGTCGGGAGAGTATGCAAGGGTGGCCAAGGCGGCTGTAAAGAAGATGAAAAAAGCAGAGGAGGACTATCGAAGTCTCCTAGTGAGATACAAAGAGGCCAAGTGTGAGATTGTGACGCTAAATGGCGAACTAACTGAAGCCAACACCAAGGTGAGATTCCTTGAGCTTGAGGTGGTTCAAGCAAATGCCAAAATAAAGCGCGTATCCACAAAGAAGCTCGATGATGTCCTTTCCTCTCAAAAGACTTTTTCTGACAAAACCGGATTAGGATACGCCGGAGAAAGTAGATCAACTGTGAATACCTCCAAAGAAGTGAAGTTTGTGAAGGCCAAAGAGCCGGCTGTAGTTGCTCCTAATGTGGAGAAGGCCAAGGTTGAGAAGAAGAAGAATGTGGCTGACCAGCGGGTGTTGAACAAGCCCCGTAATCAATCTGTGCTCAGGTCTGAAGCCAGAGCAAAATCTCTTCCACGATCGCAAAGAGGACGTAGAACGAACCATATGTGTCATCACTGCGAACTTCAAGGGTACACCCGACCAAATTTTCATAAGCTGAGAGCATTAAGGAATGCTGGTAATCAAAGGTCAAGAGTACCAAGAAACGACAAGACAACTTGGGCTGTTGAACCATCAAGAGGTCGAAATGGTGATCTCGGAATGATAGATGTGATGAAGATGATTGGTGCATTCACCAACTACTTGGAAAGCTTCACAAGAAGGTTTGAAAGTTCTAACTCTTGTACCCAATCGTATAGGGATATCACCCCAAATGCATGCGACGTGTGGGTGAAAAAGGGTACTCATGCATAAGCATTACAACATGTCCATGCATCAATTCTTCCTATGTCGTGTGAATATGCTTGATTGTATGCTTGTTGGTTGTTTGTTTGTTTTCGCTTTAAATGTTTTCACATTACTGTTTTTGATCAATCTTTCTTGTTTTTGTGTCAAAAATCCAAAAACACATAAAAAGTAGAAAATCCTAAAAGTTTGATCGTCTTTGTTGGGTTTTGTCTCAAAACATGTTTTGCCTTGTACCTTTATACTAATGGCCTTGTGCATCTACGAGCATAGCTTGTTCCCTATGCACTCATATCATTGTGGGAGAAATCTTAACATCTATGTGATTGTTGTAAATAGATCTTCAAACTTGTCATGAATGATTAATGAATGGTTTTGTCTATCTTGAGACATGCATAGACTTATGCCTATATATCTTTCCACTCATTTATTTATTGTTTTTGCTTACAAGAGCTCACCAAATGTAAATCTCCAAATGAAAAGAGATATTAAGCTGCAAAAGCCTGTTGCACATACTAGTATTTGACTAGGAAAAAGGGAAAGCGACCTTTATAAATTTGTATGACGCCCAAAAAGCCAAAGGCTGTCTCATTAATTGAAATATCAAAATTTCTGGCATCGATCTCACAATGAGATGTTTTGATTCAAAAAGATCAAATGATATGATGTATATGGAGCCAAATGAAAAGCTTCACCCTTATGCTATCAAGTTTTGTGGGAAGTCATATATGCATACTTCTATAATTGAGATGGGTCACATTATCTGGTGCTAATTGTGTATGCCTTGGTTGAATTGATCATTGAAGCTTCTCATTAGACTAAGGACTATCTCATCTTTGATACCCACACACATCACACAAGCCTATGATTAATGAATGCCATATTCATTTATGTGATTGTACTTGATTAAATGTGTTTTCACATGCTCAATCTATGTTGATCAAACACAAAAAGATTTTTGAGTGTTTTAAGTTGTTTTTGGAAAGTATTTTGTTCTTACAAAAATGTCAAAAATTTTCAAAAACAGTGTTGCCCTGTTTTGGCAACTCAGTCACGAGTTGGTCCAATCGCATGCCTCAGTTGCGAACCCATACAGAGATTTCTCGCAAGTCACTGGCGGGTAAAAGTCCCAGTTGCAAAAAATACTTAGAATATTTTTCAATTTTTGGGTCTTTATGTTTTTCGCGGCTCAAAGTGGCGATTTGTTCGCGGGTGGAAGGTCTAGTCGAGAGGGGTACACAAAGATTTTCACGGCTTACTTCGCGACTTCCTCGCGGGTAGAACTTCCAGTCGCGAAAAACACTTAAACAAAATTTTCAAATTTTTGTCTTTAACTGCTCTAACAACTGGGACTGGCGACTTTTCCGCGACTTGAATCAGTCGCGAAAAACGCGTGTTTTGCGTTTTTGGACAATTTTTAAAACTTTTTCAGTTTTCCCTCAAACTTTTGTGACTGTTCATTGTCTTTCCCATTTACACCTCTCTTAAACTCACCGTGTTTCTTCCTAAACCCACCTTTAATCCTCTCAACTTTAACCCTCAAGAAAAAGGTATGGCTTTTCTTATTTTCTCTAAGTTTTTCATGTTTTAAACCCTGTTTTCTTGAATCTGTGAGTTGTTGCTAAGGTTTGTGACATATGTTGTTTCAGTTATGGGTTGGGTTCATATTTGTCTAGTTTTGGTGTTTAGGCTTGTTTGATCGTGTTTTATGATGCTTGTTATGGGTGCTATCATGTCTTAGTCTCATTGTTTGAGGTTATTTGTGTATCTCATACCCATTATGATGTGTCTTATTGACATATTTTTGGGTTTATTGTGGTTTACTCTGTGTGTGAGTTTGTTTGGTTCTATATGGTTGTGTTTTGATGGTTGGGTTATTGTTTTGATGGTTGGGTTATTGTTTTACCTTTTGTTATCATGACTGTGTCACTCTATGCATATCATTCTCATGGTAGACTGTCACAATGACAGATATTTGCGACTTTGTGTTATCCATAGTTCTCAGTGAACTGAACTGTGACTGTGTATTCATCATTGCGGAACATTTGTTAAATGATTTAGTATACATTGTTTCAGTGTTGCTCATTCTCACATATTGCTGACTTGGTTCATGTACTATGTTTAAGAGACATCTTTGTCTGAATTTCAATGAGTCTTCATTTTTTATCTTGAATCTAATCAAGTGGATGTTTGTGTCATGTGTCTGTGCCCTTGGATCTTTGTTGTGTGATTGTACTTTTACAAATGTCTAGCCAATCTTCTAAAGGAAAAAGAGATTGTAACTGATGTTTCTTCATCCCCTATTGCTAAATGAACTCGTCTCTCATCTCAGTTGTCTAAAGACTCAAATAGTGAGAGGTTCAAAACTCCTCTCGATTCACAGACTCACTCAAGCATTTTTGAAGATGCTTCTCCTATAGTGGAACGAGTGGTAAAGTTTGACTCTTTGAGGACAACTTTTATCCCTAGGATTTTTGAAGCTAAAGATTGGGCTGATCTGTTCGGGAATTTTGAAAACCCAATGGATGAGTTGGTGAAGGAATTCTTCTCAAACGCTAGATACATTGGAGTTGAGTTGAAATGCTGGGTAAGAGGAAAAGAGTTCTCCATCAATCCAAACTACATAGCCAAGGTCCTTCACATCACTATACCTGAGAATGTTGACCTCACCCCTTATGATGATAGAACTCCTAAGGTTCAAGACATTCTGTGAGTTCTTGGACCTAATCACAAAGTATCCAGTAAAGGCTCATCTATAAACACTGCAAAGTTTGCACCTGAGTTGACCACACTGAAGCTGATCATGTTCTCCAACCTCTACTCGTTGTCCAACACTGCTTTCATCAATCTTGGAAAAACTCAATTCCTATGTGATCTTATTTCAGGAGTCCCGATTAATATCTGTGCCCCACATCTTCCAGACCATTGGGAAGACCACAGCTCAATCTGCAGCACGAGCATGTATTCCGTTTTGTAGTCTCATCATGAAGATCATACTTCTCGAAGGTGTCAATCCCCCATCAGATGGAAAATTGCTGACCCGTCCTCGACCAATATCCATGATAACTCTCCAAGATAGCAAGTGTCATTCCTCTAGAACACCAAAGAGTGAAAACATATTTCATGCTACTCCATCTGCTCATAGGTCAAATACACCTGTACATACCATGACTACCTCTCCTGTCACCCTCGAGTTACAGCAGACTAGCAATCAGCCAATACAGTCTGGTCCTCAAGCGGATAGATTTGGTCCCTTGTTTGAAAGTCTTCACATGCACCTTGTCGGAATTGAAAGACTTATCTATTCCACCAACAATCAAGTCCAATTGCGCCCCACAACCGTGGAGAATCAGCTAGATGCTATTCAGCAAAAGCTAGAGGACAACCTTTAGCTATTCGTGCCAAAAAGGGGGAGATAAGCATATAGTAAGGGGGAGAGTAACACAAAGGGAAGTGTGCATAGTGAAAGGGGGAGTTGTGTGCTCAAGAGGAGAAAGCTAACTTATACACTCATCACATACCTTTGGGCATTTTTTTGGGTTTGCTAGATACTTTGTTAAATATTTTGGTTTGTTTTTTCTCTTGCTGTTTTTAACTCAAGGATCATATATATTTAAGATAGTTTTTCAGTATTTATGCATGCTTTCATATGTACCCATGTTGCTTTTGTAAGCTTTTAGGGTTTGTTTTCTATGGTCTGTAGGCTTTTATGGTTTGTACCATGCTTAGGCAGCCTTTATGTTTTGTACCTATGCTTTATAGCTTATGTACTTGATGTTTTGCTATGCACTGTTTTTAATACATCACTCTTGTGCCCTTGTAGGATCTTGTTCCTAGATGAATATACTTCTTGTATTGTGCATTGGTTGAGTGTTGGACATGTAAATGATTCTTTGCATTTAAGCTTAATAGCTTGCATGTTCGGATGTTCATTCCAAGTGTGAATGAGCATTGTGGTCACTATTTTATAGTGATTGCTTGTATGGTCAAGCTTGGGTCTATTACTTTACTCCATTGTGCTTGATCGCATTGTGCTTGTCTTATATGCATTACAAGTTTTTCTGCATGCAATGATCATATTATGTTGTTGTATTTCAGGAGACACTTGTTCTTATGATTCAAGAGCTACACAGATTCTAGAGTTAGGTGTGAGTGAGTTTTGTTCAACTGTTCCCAACTCACATGTTAAGTTTAGAGTTTGTTTAAGGGTTTTGTCACGGAATAGCTAAAGGGGGAGATTGTAAGGTTGATGTTTATCAACCATTGTGTTGGCTTTATTCCATGCCAATTTGCTTGTAATTTAGCACTTAGAAACCCTGTATTTAGGTGGGATTCATGTAAGTGTAGTGTGTGAGAGAGTGTGAAGAAATGCTTAAGAATGTGTAGTGAAGTAAGGACTCGCGGCTAGATCTTGCGGGTGGCTCGCGGCTTGTAAGTCGCCAGATGATGCACATGAGTGAAATGTGAAGAGAAGTTGAACAGTCACACTAGCTGGAGTACTACAGGACAAAAAGTCCAGACTGGTCATTCTGTATGCTCGTGGCTTGAACTCGCAACTTAGTCAAGTTGCGAGGCCAAGCCGCCAGCTAGCCCTATTTGGGAAAATATGACTCTTCGCATTCCTTTCTCACCCCAGTATAAATACCCCTTATACCCACGAAATGTAAAAAGCTTCTAGAGAGAATTTTAAGAGAGAAACCCTATAGAAAAATAAGATTGACTCATTCACAATCTTCACTTAGAGACTCTTCAAATTCCTTTACTCTCTTCCTCTCCATTGTTACATCCTTGAGAGGTCCATTACCAAAACCTTTTCTCACCATACCCATATCTGTGAGAAGGCTGTTTGGTGCTTTGGGAAGTAGTTAGGAAGGGACCAATTTCGTATTGGTTGATGCTATGGGCTATAGTGGAATTCGGTAAGCTAAAGAAGAAATAGGTTCGGCGCAACCTTGTTGGAGTAGGAGCTTAGAGGGCTTAGGTACACTAGGTAGATTAGGCTTGGAGGGTTTTCTATTGTCCATATATCCCAACTACATTCTTTAGTGGATTATTGACCGCTTGGAGGGCGGCGGAGAGATTTTATGCTGAGGACTTCGATTTCCTCTTCGATAACACATCGTTGTGTTGTCCTTGTGTTTGCATCTCTCTTCCCTTAATCTTTGCCATTTAATTTCTGCTGTGGATGTGATATTATTTAGTTTAGATTATGTTATCAATTCTGTTTTAGCTTATTTACATTTTCCACACGTACATTGTTTGTTTATAAGCTTGAATTGGTATTTTGTAATTTGGGGGTCTAAACGTTCAAGGGTGTTTTACACGCTTTTTTAACTTTCAACAATTAATATTGTAATCTGTTGAATCTAGTTATGTGATGTATATGAAAAATGGGGAAAACAAAAACTATGCACTATTAAATTCATTCCACTTTTGTTGTTTGAATTTAATTAAGAAATTGACTGGGCTTTTTTTTGGGCTCAATTATATTCATTGCCACTTTTATGTTTGTGTTTTCAAAGGAATACAGTATTCAATCATAGACCCACTTCTTCTCATTTCATCTTTTTTTGTTAAAAGGGGCATAGCCCATTAGTGGCAACCCAAATTGACTAAATTGGCTGCACTAAGCCCATCAAAATCGAACTGGGTTCATGGCTGGTTACTCCAAGCTATGTGATGTGGTATCATTGTAAATTATGAGTCCTTATCACCACCGACAAAACTAAACTGTGTACTCCTCAACCACAAGAAAATTATATAGAATTTCCTGGGATGGGACTAATTAGAAGTTTTAAACCTCAATGATCTTATAAAACCTTACAAACTACTAAACTAATCTATTAGAATTAGACATGGCAAACAGGTGAGTCAGGTTGGGTCAATCGGGTTGCGGGTTGTTGATGCCCATTTTTGCAAATTAGCATCTAGAAGCCCATGAGGAGTAAAGCCCAAGAAAGCCCTAAGAGATGGGTTAAAGTATGAGCAAAGAGATAGTAATCGGGCCGTATTCTAAAAAGCCCTAAGAGAAGAGAATGCATAAATAAGGTCCAAGTGATGGCCTAAAGATGAAGAGTATTTTGAGAATGAAATGGGTCCCTATAAGTAAGGCCCAACAAAATTTTTTTGAAAAAAAAAAGAGAAAAGAAAGCAGAAGGGTCAACAGATCCAACCCAATGTAGTGAATAATTGAAGTGAAAAAAAAGTAAAAGGGTTAACAGGCCCAACCTAACATAGTGAATAAATGAAGAGTAAAGAAAGTAAAATGGTCAATAGACCCAACCCAATGTAGTGAATAAATGGGTTAGCAAGCCCAACCCAATACATGGTAGAAAGCCCATAATGCCCTTGTATAAGGCAATAAGGATGAATTTTGATTTTGCAGAAGTAAAGCAAGTTGAAACTGTGCAAACCCATAGCGGCAGGAAATGCATGAAGAAACAATACAAAGCTACAGCGGCAGGAAACGCATAAAGAAACAAGACAAAGCCAAGGCAACAGAAATGCATGAAGAGGAAACAAGACAAAATCAAAGGCAATAGAAATGCATGAAGGAGAAACAAGACAAAATCAAAGGTAGCGGGAAACGCGTGAAGAGGAACAAGACGAAATCAAAAGCCGCAAAAAACTTATGAAGAGGAAGAAGCCGAAGAACAAGAAATGGAGCAGCTAGAGCCCCATGACTTGCACCCCAGCCAATGCAAAGGAGTTAGGGTCCACAGCTGAAGAGGAATAAAGGGTATGGTTTAGTGGAGGAGGGAAAAGCCCTAGTTTTGGTATCCTACTAAGACCCTTTTTGGGACATGCTTTGTTGGGTAAGTATACTTACCAAAATGGGTAGGAAATTGGTGGACACCATTTGATGCATGTTAAAGAGTGAGGACAAGAGAGATTAATGAGGGTTTGTAGTTATGGGAAAGAGAGATAAGGCTATTATGGTTGAATTGGCTTTTGCCCAAAAGTGGAAAGAAGTTCGTTGCTAAGTAAGTAGTGGGACTAAACCCACTGCCAGCAGCCAGAAGATAGTGGTATTGAACCAACTTGTATATGACCAAAACGTGCTTGCCTGCAGAAAAGGGAAATCAGCTAGGATTTGATCTCCGGTATGAAAGGAACAATTCCTATGAATATGGGGACATCAATCAACGATGGCAACAAGAATGAGAGAACAACAATGAAAAGGATGAGAGAATGGGAGGAACACAAGAAGAACAACAAGAGCCCAGTAACCTAGGAAGTTAGAAACAGTGAGTTGATAGTGAAAGAAGAGAGAAAGAGGAAAAGAAAGTGAAACGTAAAAGAGAATAGTGAATTGAGAAAGTAGAGTATACACGACAGACCTAACATGCATCACTAGGCAACCTTGTCCCTCCCCATACAAAACCATACTCTCTGTCTTCTCAATCAAGAGGATAGATATTCTGACACATTCTCCAAACTACATAACTTATGGCCTTGTAAGTAATAAGGTTAAGTAAGTTGGAGTTTGAGCTTTTTTTAGTATATATCTTGCAGAAAACCCTTTTTACTTTTGTTATTATGTGTGCTGTTATTATTATTTATTTCTACTGCTAACATTCTTAGACTAACAGTTATTCTGCTGTTATCACATACATATAAATATATATTTCTCTTTCTTTGGAGTGTTTGGTCTTGTGCATAGACTGGTTCCAGGGGAATCCCACAGAGAGAGCCAAGCCCACTTCCCTACCCTTTGCAAAAAGCCTTAGCCTAATAGCGCAAAATGGCACCCACATGGGCCAAATAGGTTGTGGGTAAAAAATGGTCATTTTCATTGGGTTAAAAAATGGGTTGATTCAATCAAATTGCAAGTCAGGTTGAGTTGACCTGTATTTTTCACATGATTTTTTTTTATAAAGAAAACAACATAAATTTGCCATTTGGAAAGTCATACAACAAATTACTTGATATAAAATGCATTACTTTGAATTCCCTGCTCATATCAATAATGAGCTTAGTTAAACAAATTAATACTTGTTAAATAATTTTAAAATTATACAAATCCCAACATTACTAACCAAAACAAAATAACACAAAGAATAAGTAAAATAAATACACAAGTTTCATTTCTACACAATATCAACATCTCAAAACATATAACAAAATTACAAATGTCTTATTGGATACATAGAACAAACTTACAAATGCCTTAATAGATAACTAATTTGACAAAAAATAAAAGCATATAAGAAATTTATAATTTTGAAAACTAATTTTATAATCTATTATCACTTGTGGTTAGCACTCTCTTTCAATTTGAGAATATACATTAAAGTTAAATTGTTTACTTATTTATACATAGTCTCTTTTATGAATATCATGTCATTGTTAAGCAACACACACTTTAGGAAATATCATAATTTATTTTGAAATGCTGTTTATTTTAGATATGAATTGTTAAAAAACTAGGCCTAAGCATTCATAATTTATGCTAATTTCATTGATACTTTGGTTTCAATCTTTTCACACTAATGAATGTTTTTCATTTATGTCTATAATTTTAAATATATGTTTTTAACTTTACTGTAACCAGATTATCTTGGCATGTACTTTATTAT
Source organism: Castanea sativa (assembly GCF_040712315.1). Classification (NCBI taxonomy): domain Eukaryota; kingdom Viridiplantae; phylum Streptophyta; class Magnoliopsida; order Fagales; family Fagaceae; genus Castanea; species Castanea sativa. The sequence continues at coordinate 38,366,137 of NC_134023.1, forward strand.
TTGATATCTAAAAATCTTTACTCATTACATATTGTCTCAGCCATTCATCTTTCAATTCATTTGTATGCAGTTATGTAAAACTCTCAATTGTTTCCTTAAAGCCCATAACAAACAATTAAATCAATATTGTCTTAATTTAATTTAATTTTTTTACTAACAAAAAATTTAAAAAAAATGGTTCGGGTCATGGGTCGGATTGACCTGCAAAAAAAAAGGGATCAGGTCACGGGTAGCTTACTTTTACTTCGGGTCAAACAATTTGAGTTTAGGTCGGGTCAGGTTAGGAAATTCTGACCCGTTTTGCCATGTTTACTTAGAATTGATTGTTCAATGCTAGCCAATTCAATACATCTTTTTTTCTTTTTTTCATGTCACATTAATTATAATAATGTGTTTAGAGCTGTATGAGTTTATTTTTTTTAGATGTGAGTAGTTTCCTCGCCTCTCATGTACTGTAAATGACCTAAAATACTAACTAGAAATTTCAAACATAGGACTTCAAGAATTTCATAAGGTCTTAGATGTGTGTAGTCTTCTCATCTCACACACTTACGTAATATCTTGAATTTTATAAGGTTTTAGTAACCAATAGACCTTAATCTAGGTCTCTTCGAGTATTTGATCGGAGGTTTAAAGGAAACTAACCCCTTTGAGATTAGCTTAGTAGACCTTAGGAGTTAAAAAGGATACATGTCTAAGTATATTCCCAAATTTCTCAGAAGTAATACCCTCAAAAATAAATATTTATAAAAAAATAAAAACTATAAAAAAAAAAAAGCCAAAAAAAGAAAAAAAAGAACAATTCAACTGACCTTACCGACCGCACCTATGTATAAAATGCGGAATGGAGCAGCAAACGCCACGTCGTGTGCCATGAAGCCATGAGAATCTCCTCTTCCGTAGCTTCTTCTTCTTCTGCATATTTCCTGAAAGCCTCTTACTCTCATTGTTTTCGGAAGCAGTTCAGAGCTTCTTTAGCTACCAACAAAATCTCGGATCAATCCACCATGGAGAAACACTCACAAGGTAGTGAGTAACTTGTCAAATTAGTTTTCATTCAAACCATTTCTGCTTCCTTTTTTTGGGTTTCTTTCTTTCTTTTGAAACTTGCTTTCTTTCTTCTTTTTTTTGCCTTTGTAAATATGAATTTTTTGACCGTTCATATGCTTTAATTGTGGGGTTTTGAAACAATACAGATCAGGTAGATGAAGTGTGTTCCAAGGAAGCATGCGACTTCAAGTCAAGAAAACACAATTCTGATGCTATCATTCCTCACATTCTGCACCTGTGAGTTTCTCTCTTTCTCTCTCTCTCTCACACACACACACGACCAAGTTTAAACTTTAGATTGCTAAAATTATCTGGGACTTGCTATATTACCCAAGAACAGCTTGAATATATACAGAGAGTTGAGTTCAAGACACACTTGTAACTTTTAAGTTATGTACATCATCTAATAACATTTAATTAAACTAAAATTTTGAAAATCCCACAATTAGATTACTTAATCTCTATGTTCTTAACATGTTTGCAAAATTTCAAGAGGATCAAGTGTCAATAATTGTCATTTATTGATTATTTAAATCTCAAGGTTTTGTATTTTAAAATTATGCGTAAGAGATGAGTTTTTAGATTAACATCGATTGGCACGGAATTTGGCACGTAGAGATCATGTAATCTAATATAACTAAAAAGTTATTAGGTGGGGTAATATTTCTTAAAGCTACACTAAGTGTGTCTTGAACCAAATACTTATACATTACAATGTGTTTACTGTTCTCTCCTGCTCCTGGTTCTCTCTCTTGCATAGTGGAGCAATTTATTGTGAAGTACCAATGCTAACGGATCAGTGTAGTAATTGATATGTTGGTCTAAATAAAAAACGGTTTTCATCAAATAAAATAAGAAAGGGTTGTCAAGGTGTGGCTACAATTAAGCAATCAATTCGTTGTTCAGGTTGGAGTTGAATCATGTTAGGTTGATGGTTTTAGTTTTCCATTTGGGCTTTGCAAGCCTACACATTTAGAGCGCATTGCACTGTGATTTTAGTGCTAACAGAATGTTGATGCTAACACCTAAATGTGTTCAATACAATTATAGAAATTTGATGGTTATAGAATGCCCTGATGTTTTCCATTCATAAGCAAATTTTATTTGCTGCAAAACCCATCACTTATGATTTATTTATTTTTTGGTCGGTAAGGTATACATGTTCTAAATGGGTCTTGATCTCAAAATCTCACTCTCCACTCCATTGTTAGAAGAGGATAGAAATGTCATTTGTGCTAGAGCTCATTGTCTTCAAAACACATTACTTATTATTGCACAAGTTTGATGAGAATTTTGCAATTGATTTTTCAGTTATGGATCTTGTGCAACACCTCAGGACTTTGAAATCTACGCTCACAATGCTTCTTTTGAGGATCCACTCATGTGTGCTAATGGGTAGGTATTGGCTTAAATTAGTTTATATTGAAAAGAAATATGAGCTCAATGATTTATACACCAAAATTATGCTATTCAGTGGATAGTCATTTCCTCAGATTAAAAACTTAATGTGATGAAAATTCAATGGCACCTTTAAGTGTATGTATCAATTCAGCTAGTAATTGTGAAAAATTTCTGAAAGATAGAACAATTTTATAAAAAGATCGCATCCTAGTGAGATTGAAATTAAAGATACCTAAGTCACCGTAGTTGAACCTTTTCCATGTGCAATAAGTTTGCTACTCTTCATTTTAATAGATCTGGCCTTTGTTTTTCATCTGGTTCCTTTGAAGTGTCTTTGCTGCTGAATGGAACGGTATGCCATTTTGTTGGAAATTTTAGGGAGCTTTAGTTATTTTTATGTATTGCAATAAAAATATGTTGTTACACTGATATATTTACTGGAAAATGGCATCTTGAACGCTGGAATCTGCTTTTCAACATATTTCTAGTGCCAGAATTGTTATATCAGTTTTCTTAAATCGTTGTGCTGCTGTCACAAGCTTTTTCAGTTTTTGACACTATTTGCACTAGTAGTTTATTCCCATAAATTAGAACCTTTAATTAAAATGAGGGATGCGGTTAGCTGTTGGTACTATGGAAAGGATTCTTTGTTCTGTTTTTTTTGTTTTTTTGGAAGACAATTTAGAACATTTTCTTCTTTCAATACACATTGATATGATTTTGAAATTGTGTCTGTGTCAATCATTACTGCCACCATTGATTTGATGATTTCCACTATGGTGCAACATCTCCAATCATACAACATAGGCCCAATAAATTTCTGTTTTCTGTTGGAGGTGCTATTGCCCATTTTATTTGTGTTTTTATGATGCAGCACTTTGAATGTGAAACTCTTGAGCTGTTTCTAGTTGGAGGTCATATTACCAGTTGGTGCATGGATCTTGTTTCTAGCAAAAATTTTCTCGTCATTTTGCAATCAATATTCTATCGAATCTATATGAAAAAATAGATTGTTACTTCCAAATTGTTTGAATAAGTTGCTTCTTTTAAAATTTTCACTTTCAGTCTATTATTGAACTGATTCTGTAGGAATTGTGTAATAGTTAGAAAACAGATTCCAATCTTTTACCCCAAATAATTTAAATACATGCATTTAAGATATGAAGGATTCTTATTTTAATATATTGAAAGCCCTTTTTCACTCTTTCACATGCTAAGGGATTAAAAGAATAAGGATTAGACTAATTAATTTGCTTCAAAGCCTATACTGTTTCTACTACTAGAATTCAATTCTCTATGATGTTTTGGATATTTATATTTTCTGAAAAAAAGAAAAAGATAATGAGCTATGTCTCAATTTCCAGTCAATATTTGATGTATTGCATTGGATCATCAAAATTCTTCTTATTCTTATGGATTTATTAAAATTCTTCTTATTCTTATTGACAAAGACGTAGTCTGTCTTACATAATTTATTACTTGGTATCATTGATTACTCTGATGCTTACTTCCATGACGTAGTCTGTCTTACATAATTTATATTTATTGATTTTGCAGGATGAAGCAGATAAAATCAGCATTCTACTCACTTTCCAAGGTTTGATTTTTATGTCTGTATTGGTTACTGGTTTGCGTCTTTTCAAACATCGTGTATTTGAAGCCTATGTTTTCAACTTAATCAGGATGTTCAGTTGTGGAAATTTTATATTTGAAAACTGTTACAAATATATATTTGAAATTGAAAAACAATAGTTTTCCAATACAATTACTGTTGTTTGGCTTTGTTCTTCTGTCTCATGGCCAACATTGGAAGTAGCCCCTTGCCATATGATCATGTCTATTATGTAGATACAACATGCATAAATAATTATAGTTGAACATTTTGTTTTTATAGCATTTACTTACAACTATACTTAAAATGCATTTACAGTTTACTAAAACTGCTAGTTTTATATAGTGATAGTACGGTTGCTTGAAACATTGTTTGATAATCCAAGCACAGTAGATTCTTAGATGGTGCTCAGTGAATGCCCCAGTGTTTGCATATATATGCTGCTACTACAGTTGAAGTAATATGATGTATGAGATGAATGTGAAGTTTATCTCAAGCCTATAGATCGCCATGAAATAGCATTGGTACAATGGGAAAGTATTATATTGACAAGGAAGTTGTTGACCTTAAACATGGAGAACAAAAGATACATAATTGAATATTTTACCATCTTCTTGTTCAAATGTAACAGAAGTGAGAATTTTAACATCTTTGATGTTCCTTACAAACTAAATCTTATCTTGTTTTAGCCATTTATTCTTTGGTATTGTCCAATTTTTGACTGATTAGGTTCTTCCCCATGACTTCCAGGTCTTTAGTGAATCAAGAATTGTGGAGTATAGCATCAAAGAAAATGTAATTTCACCAGGAAAGCAAGAGGTTAAAAATTTCATTTGCTACTCCCATCAATTTATTTATTTATTTTCTAGTTTCTAGTATTCTATTTGGGTTGTCCTTATATATATATATATATATATATTTTTTTTAAATCCATGTGTTTAAATACAGATATTAATTGACAACAAGCAACACTACAAGTTCTTGGGGAAAGAGATAGATATCATATCACTCATCAAGTTGCATGTTGTTGATGGGAAAGTTGTTCGCCATGAAGATTGGTATGTGCTTAAGTTCTTCATTGTTGCTGTGTTCCATTCAGTCACTATTATATATTGATTTCAAATAACACCCTTAAAACATTAGGTGTATATGAAACACACTCTCCTTGACAGCTAATACTTTTCTGGTCATCCTTTCTCTAACTGTGTTGTAAAGTGATACATTCTTTTGACGACTTTTCTTGTATACTTGGAACTCATTTCTGTCATGTAAATTTGGGTCATTTAACAGCAAATAATGGTTCAAACAAATTGGATAGAATGAAGGAAGCAACTAATTAGGGTATTTTTCTATGATCTTTGTTAGACATAAGAGGACTGCACTTGCTACGCAATTCAATTCATAGAAATCAGCATGTACGAATTTTATGAGGATCCCTTTTTCTTTTTCTTTTTTTTCTTTTTTTTGGGCCGTGATAGAAAAGACAGATGTCTTATACCCAAAATCTATATTAATACATTTGAATTTCTAGCTTTTTTTTTTTTTTTTGAATTTTTTTTCCTGAATAGAAATTATGATTTAAGTTTCAAATACATGGGTAGTTTCCCACCCATGAAGTTGGGTTGCCTGGGAATGAATCTATTACACATGCTAGTTTTCTATTTGGTACATATGAAATTATTGTCTGTCTATTCTGATGTCTCTTAAACAACTTGCTGTACTTTTCTGAACTTTAAACCAAGCCACTGTGTACCATACCCTGACTGGTTAATTTTTATAAAATCTGAGAAACTGCAAGTGTTGAAATGTTTTTGAAATTAGGAAGTTAGATTCAAATTTATACCATCCACTTAGGTTATAGAATACTAGAATAAGTAGCTAATAAGTTCTAATGTGAAAAATAATACTTATTGGACTATCTATAAAACTAGAAAGCATGAGATTTCGGTCTGGGTTGTAGTGCAGCTATGTAGAGCATGATATAACACTGTGGACAAAGTACTCTATGTCTGGGACTCAAGGTTGTAAAATCACAAAAGTAAATATGTTTGGCATATATTCTCATTATATCTCCCCAATGGACTTTAATTCAAATGGAACCTCCTCTTTGGTAGAGCAATGTGGCCTTTGAAAATGTTGTTCAAGACAAAATAAAAAAAAATAAAAATAAAAATCTTTTCTTAATGTTATTTACATTTCTATTGGTCAGATAGCTATGTGAAATTCTGAATAATATGTTCATAGGTGGGACAAGAAGCCTATTTGGAATAGGGAGACCTCAAAGCTGCCACTTGTTGGTCGAATTGCAGAAGTGACTCGCAAGGGTTCAATGCTGGTAACTCATGCAATTATGAGGTTTGGGAAGGATCCAACCAATTAAACTCACTCTTGAAACCAAAAACAATGGACTATGATCTGCTCCTGCTTTTGCATATGGGTCGTGGTTGTTGGTTCTGGCTGATACTTCTCTACAAGCCAATTCATTGTGCATGTAGTTTGTGGCTTAGGATAGGTATGCAGGCTTTAATCAAACATAGTTTAATTATATCTGCTTGATAACAGATTAGCTTGTGAGTAATTGAACACTTGAGGGTGTTCACTCATTCGCCACCAAGCTTTCCTTTTTATTACAGTTTGCCGTGTATAGGAATTTGTTAATTTTTGAAAGAATAAATAACTCTGTACCCTCACAAGGCACATTGAAACTATGTAATAATAAATCTATAGTTATCTGTTATGGAGGTAGCTCTTGCATGCAGTGGCCATTTTGCAGAACGGATTAGCATTCTGTGATTTGTTCATCTTTTGTTGCTTGCAAATATTTCGATGACATAAGGTAACCTATAACATAGTTATGATGCACTAATTCAAAAGGATAAGTGGTTTCTTTTCTTGATATCTCTTTAACTCTTTTTTTTCCCCCTCTCATTGTCAGCATATATATAGCACGTTTTATGTTGTACAAGTTTTAGCATAGCCCTTGATTGTGACCTGAATCAAGGCATCTCAATCGTTTTTGATTCAAGCATTATTAAGGCATCATAGGTCAACTATCATTGTATTTATACACAATGTACATACATTGGAAATATATAAAATACAGAGATTCTAGTAAGAACTTTATTTTGTACTTGTCTCTTTTGTTTCTCCATGGTATTAGAGCCACGTTCTTGTGGCCTCCAGTAGTCTCCACTTGCATGCACCAAGTCTTCATCTATCTACTGTTTGTGTTCTTTCTCTGCCCAAGCAGCGCATCAAATATTGAGAGAGGAAGTTTTTGATGAATGCTTAGTTGGGACTAGTTTAAAAATACTCTCCAACCGAACCGAACAATAGCTGAAACCTATTATTTGCATTAACGATCTACCTAAAGTTGATCAAAGTGCTCTAAATGTTGAGTCAGCTACGATCTTCCTAAAGTTGATCAAAGTGCTCTAAATGTTGAGTCAGCTAACTGTGTTTAGAGTGAATTTGAGCAGAATAAGGGCTTGTGATTTCGTACCTCTGCTTAAGACCACATTTAAATATGTATAGGGTTCTTTTTGGAGGTAGCTCTAGATTTCTAGTCGCCATTGAATCCAGGGGTCAAATCAGTTGCTCCATTCTACTCGAGATATTCAAGGTGAAATGGGTGAAGGACAACACCCTATTTCAAACTTTCGAAACTACATAACTAATCACCTATTCACCACATTAAATGCAATTGATGGTATTTGTAAATACAAGGGTGAAGGAGGGCAGCTGTAATTTGCACGAATGTTGGTGTTCTTAAGATTATGTTTCGAATATTTCATTTGCCTCTTCTTTCCTCTCCTTTCATCCAAATAGGCCTTAAATATTCTCCGAGCTGATTATTATTTTCCTACCTCAAGGAGAGGGTTGTCACATGATGTGACTCACATCCTCTCATGCAAACATTACTTGGACATGGATTGGATTGGATTGGATTGGATTGAAGGTTGTATGCCCTTTAGTATAATAAAGGGCTCGTTTCGATTGATTGTGGGACTGTACACTAAGCTATTGGGCTTGGGGTCCACTATCCTCACCATTGGCCCAATGCCTTTTATGTCCCATATTAACTTTACCCCACCTCTTCTTTTAGTCAGGTCATCCTGTATTCTTGTCTTTAAACCAGTCTTGAGTCTCCACAATGGTGCTAGCTTCTCCCCTCGTCAATTATATATTATCTAAAATGCAAAGTTAACCTTCTAATTTTCTTCAGATTTCATTTCAGTCTTCTAACTTTGTTTTTGTTCATTTCAATTCTCTAAGTTTCAGATTTATTCAATTAAGGCCTTTTTGTTAACTTTTGTTAAAATTTTTTGAAAAAAAATTTGGAAAATATTTTTCAATTATTAATTGAATTTTTTTAATTAAAAAAATTTGAAGAAAAATTTATAAAATTGAAAAATTAACCATAACATATAACAAAAGTTGATGGGAAAGCTTTAATTGAATAAACTTGAAAGTTAGAGGACTGAAATGAACAAAAATAAAATTAAAAGACTGAAATGAAAACTGAAGAAACTTAGAGGGTCAATTTTGCATTTTACCCTTATATATTTTATACATCTATCTATTTGTGACTATCAAATATCATGTGGAGGTGGTGGTTGTGGGATCCAAAACCAGGTTTTTTCAGCTGATGCCACAAACAGATAGCGAGAGACGATTGCAATTCTGTGCACTCATCATTATTGGGAGTTGGAGATCCGAGAATTCCCTTACTTTCATGTAAAATTCACTTGTACCGTAAGAGCTTTAAAAAGTTGGTGCCTTTATAGAAAACAGTTGTTGCCTGCTTTCTTTTCCTAAAGACTGCAAAAGCTTGAGTTATTGAAACTTTGTCCCCATTCCAATCCTTTTGCAGTGGCTCTCTCTCTCAAATTTGAGCTTTAGAATGAAGCTTGTCTGTCATGGCTGCGAAAGTATTGCATTGCCTTTAAAAGTATGTACATTTTGAATACTTTGAAGAATTATTGACCCTTGAAATTTCCCTACAAGAGTAGTGAGATCATGCTTTTGAAATTCTCTTTTCCTTTTCCCTTTTTTGTATTTTAGATTATGTGCTAGGAGCATTTGTTGAAAGCGGCGAGTCTTCTAAAACAAATTTCCTAGCTAGCTTTATCCCCAAAAATCTTAGCTTGTGGAATAACCTTCACATTTAACACTGCAAAGCAAAGACGCAACATAGTCTAGACACCCTGATGATCATTCTACTTTCCGCTTTTATTACAGTCTTACTATTTTAGTACTTTTGTAACAATTTCAGCGTGTAAATCATGCACTATGCAAGTTCTTTGTTTTTTTTTTTTTTTGGTTGTTGTTTTTTTTTTATTTTGAATTTGTTTTTGTTTTTGTTTTTTTTTTTGCACTGCTTCTTCTTCTTCGTTGTTATTGTCATCATCATCATGTGAGTATTATTGATGTAAGTTTTCACAATAAATTTTTACAAATTTTGGTGGGGCAAGTTATAATTGGAAAAAATATTATTTTTACATGAGCTTATAACTGAAAATATTTTTATTACCATCAATTAGACCACGTCAACAATTGTGAAAAAATTTGTGAAAATTTTTATATTATCCTTATGCAGTTGTGCTTGTGAGTTGTGATACATTTTTTCATGTAAATGGTCTATGGAATGGCAACAAGTGTTCGTTTATTAATGACCGTAAATTAACATGCTTCCTTATTTTCTACGTGGTTACGGCTCTTTTTATGGTTAACATTACATTGGGCCTTCTAAGCCCAACAAAAAAAATCGAGATTGCATGAAACTGGATCTTCAATGCCACAAATTTCTTAAGTACTCATTGGGCTCGTCGTGCGTGACCTGGTCTGCCAACTAAAAAGCAATTAATTTGAACTGCCCAAGCCCATGAAAACTTAAACTTGTATAAGAGGAGGGTATTGGTCTAGCAAGCAAAGCAAGAGAACAAGTTTTGGGAAAGTGTTAAATGAGGCATTCATGAACTTTGAGACATATGTAGCTTGGGTTGACCTGGCCATGTTGGGTCAATTATGATCCGGTAAAAAAACAAAATGTTTTAAACAGGTTGCAAACATATAACCCGTACTTGGTTTTTTAACGGTCGGATCAATCGATTATGACCATATGTTATTTCATGTGCAAAAAAAAAAAAAAAAAAAAGAAACTTGATAATATTATTTGTCATAGAACTCTACTTAACAAAACAAAGAATGAAATATAATTACAATTCTATCAAATTCTAAGTGTGAGCACCCCAAACAATGCAGCCTAGTGTGGGCCCATCCTAAATATGAACACATATGAGTATGTCACTAACTAAGGTTAGGGCTAAGATTGGGAGTAGCCACCTAATTTAGATCCAAGAATTGATTTTAGACTCCTATGCAGAAGTCTAACTAAACAAGAGTTTGGAGTTAAGGTACTAGTGTAGGAAGGTGTTACACACTTAAGACAGGCCATTAAGTGGGTTGACCTTTTTTTATGTATGTCATAGCTAGATATTAAAAAATGTGAGATCTCTGTTATTCATGCAAGAATTGCAAAATGTAAAGCTAACAACACACATATCCCAAGCACATTCAATGACATAACAAAATGAAGTGATGTAACATGTTCCTAACACGCTCAATCCACATCATAGGCATATGTTTCTAACATGTCATTGCACATATAGGCATGTTTAACGTATCAATCACACCCTAAGCATGCTTCTAAGTTCTATCATAATGTCAAAAGCAAGGAGTAAAACAAGCTACATATGTTCTCCAAACATCATAACTCTCACCAGTAAAGACAGGAACCATGTTTTGAGCATATACAATTGAATGTGGTTTCATTAAATCTTACTGTCATGGTTTATGATTCAAGTTTATAGGAAGGGAAATTTAGGGAAAAAAAGGGGGATGTCTCTAATATCAAAAGTGCCGAGAGTGCAATGTTGTAATCATGGAAAGATTTAGAAAGGAAAATTTCTAATTTTGGCTAGTATAAATTATTATGACATGATAAAAGTGTTAGCCACATCTGCATTTACCCCAAAATGACTAGTCAAATTACAATTGAAATTCCTCTTACATATCTCAATTTAACTAAATAATACCTTATGTGAGACTCAATATACGCTCACACAATACACTTGTCCAGTTCAATCGACATAATACCTTACATGTATTTGAAAGATTGAAAAGTTTACCTCACCAATCGGTTACACAAGAGTTTGTCATGTGCTTTGGGTTTCTGCTAGCATATTAGAATGCAATTCCACGAAATTCAGTCAAGGTATATTTATTTGTTGGTTTTTTTTTTAATTTAATTATTTAAAAATGTGAAGGTACATTTAGGTTTTGATGTTGTGGATTCAATATGTTCTCTATTTTAATCTATGTTGAAAAAAAGGTTTTAGGTTTTAGATTGGCATTTTATGACATTGTAATTTTGATTGAGTCTATAATGTGTCATTAAGAGTTGAAAATTAATAAATTACAACTCCAAGATGTAACTCAAAGAAGACAGAAATTGAAGTTTTCAACAATTCTTCAATCAATGCTCAATTAATCGAACCTGTGTCTTTGATAGCCTTTCAATCGCAGCTCTATCAATTAAAAGAAGGTTCTTAACAATTCCTTGAAAGCGGCTCGATTGATTGAGAATCATGTAACTTGGAATCTAATTTGTTTTAAAAAGTCCCCTGTTGCCTTTGCTTTCTTAACCTACATACAAGCATGTATGAGGCACTTTAAAGCATGTCATTAGTCGAGGTTTAGAGAGATTTTGTCATGCACTTCAAATATAGAAAACTTTACCCTAATTTTCACCATCTCGGGAGTTTACAAAATTCTCAATCAATGTTTATTGTTTGGTGATCAAGAGTTGATGCCATAGACTCATCCATGGTGTGTGCGGGACAAGATTTTAGCCCGCACCACGGGACGGGGCAGGGATGGGTTTAGACTTTTCAAACCCACCTTGCTCCGCCCCTCTCCATCCCTGCCCCGCCTTGCATTGTTAAGCGTTATAACTGTAAATTTTTCATACTCTCAAACCCTATTATTTAAACAAACATTTTAATATTAGCTTATTTTATTTTACCCAATGTGATTCTTTACCTTTATTTTGTTATGTATTGTACTATGAGATTTTATTTATTTTTTTTTTTTTGTGATTGTCTTGTTAAATGCTTGGATATATTATTCATTTTTTTTTTCTAAAAATTGGTTTAATTTGTTAGGATAAATTTAGTTGTAATTTCAAATATATTTTTATTAATGAAATAAGTTTCATTAAAAAAATTGTAGCAGCTATAGGGAAAATTAACAAAAAGTAGAGTTTTATAAGGTGGTGCGGGGCCCTAATAGGCAGGGATAAGGTAAGAAAGTTTTTCCCATCATGCAAGGCAGGGTGGGGATGGGATAAGATAGAACTATGCGGGGCCGGGGCGGGGTGCGGATGGGATAAGATAGAACTATGCGGGGCGGGGCCGAATACCCCATCCTTCGGCCCCACCCAGCCCCATTTCCATCCCTACTGTTGCTATAGAGATAATGTGGTTCTTAGAGTCAAGAACACAATTCGTGGAAGGTTTTTAGAATTAAAAAATTCAAGTTATTGGGAGTTTTTCTAAGGATAAGGGTTCATTTCAAATTGCAAGACTTCAATTTTACTGATGAATTCTTTATTGGGGTTAGAGAACCCCTATAATAGTTTTTCCCTCGAAGGTTCTTTATTAATTTTTCACTTTGTCATAATATTATTATATTCTTTACTTTATTGTTTAAAGCTCTACATATGGTGAGTTCCATTCCATGCTTGTGTTAATTAATTACGAGTGATTAATTTGAATAAATAATTGATAAGTCCACTAAACTTATTTAATCCGCCACATAATATATACAATGCGATCAAAACAATTTCTCTTTTTCCATAAGTGCTAGTAATAATAGGTCTCTTCCAAAAATAATAACCATATAATCATTCACACACCAGTTAATTAACTTTTTGTTTTTAATGTTTATTTTTCCATGTTACCTCCTCTTTTTGACTGGTCTTCTCCTACGTCCAAGTCGATGCCTACATACCAGCCCCACTTGAAAGCTAGCCTCACTCTCACACACACTTATTACTTTATAGGAATCTAATTCTGGTTTAATAGGTGTGACATTGAAGTAGTGTTTATTGAGGGATCCAAGACCAGTCTTCTTCAGATGATGGTTGTGAGAGAGAGATGATTCAATTATACGTTGATTATTGGGGGAGTTGGTGATCCGAGAAGTCCCTTACTTTCATGTAAAAATCCACTTAGACAATAGAAAGAAGAGCTGTCAAAAGTTGGTGGCCTTACAGAAAAACAGCCGTTGCCTACTGCTTTCTTTTCCTAAAGACTGCCAAAAGCTCAAGCTGTGGAAACTTTGTCTCTATATCAATCCTTTTGCCATGCCCAACACCTTTCTCTCTCTTTAAGTTTGAGGGGTTGAAGCTTGTCTTGGCTGAGACAGTAGTGTTGCAATGAAAAAGGAAAGATAGCATTGCCTTTGGAAAGTACATACGTTTGAACACTGACGCATTAATGACCCCTAAAAAGAATACAATTAGTGGGTTCATGCTTTTTCATTTTTTTTTTCCTTTTGCTTTTCCACTTTGTAATGATTTCTAGACATTATACGTCGTAAAACGGCTGGTGCAAGATCTTCTTTGTAATTAAAGAGCCTTTAGCCTTTAGGACATTGGGATGAGTAGTTCAATGATAAGTATTTGCAAGAATAAAATAGTATATTAAGACAAAAAAAAAATAGTATATTAAGAATAGATTCTTTATAATTGTGTGCAAGCAACAAACTTTTTTTCTTTTGTCCAATTAATGATTACTCTTAAGCACTTGTTAATTAATCACTTTAAGAAAGTTTTAAGACTACTTTCATAAAAAAAATATAAATTTTTTAAAAAAAGTTATTTTTTTTTTCATTTTTTTAAAAAAATTTCATAAATCAATGCCTTTAGAATATCCATTAATTTTTTCATTTATTTTTCATAATTAAAAAAAATGAAATATATGCTTTTATGTAATTGAAATCTTTAAATTTACATTTAAATATAACATAATAACATAGAAAATTACAAAGCTTTGCTTTCTAAGTACATTGTTTTTAAAAGTAAATTATTTTGGTTTGTAGTTACATTCTAAAAATTGTATAAAAAAAAAAGGTTGAGCATGGTCTAGAACCATTGATATAAGTTTGGAGTCTACATTTGAAAATGGGAAGAAATTAGACGCTCATTATGCCCAACTAAAATCAGATATAAGTTTGGAGTCTACATTTGAAAATGGGAAGAGATTAGACGCTCATTATGCCCAACTAAAATCAGTCTTCTAGCATATGATGGTCATGATTCATGTCACACAAAACACAAACATAATATATCATTCCAAGCATGTGCTGAATGAAAATTATACACATGATCATGGGAAAATAAAATTTCAGCACGATTGCAAAAAATAGATTTCATGTACATCATTCATTCCATGTTTTGTGAATATCATTAGAGCATGTTTGAAACCCTAATCTATGGTTGCATGGTCATCACGTTAATCATCTTATGTCGTCAAAGCAAATCATGTTGCGCAGGAAATTTGATAAGCAATACAAAAAAAATTAAGTGTGTCGTAAATTAATTTGCATTAAGATTTTATACCTATGTGTACGTCTATTGCAAAGATGGAATTGGTGGAGGTCCAATAATGGAATTGAGTCTTCATTCATAGGGTGCAACATCTCATTCCTTTTAAGTGTTCCATGGATTCATTCCTTGAGCTTCAAGAGGAATTGTGCTTGATTGGTGCCCTGTTACTTGTTGATCAGTTGAATGTTTGGGTGTCGAGTTGGAAATCCTATGAATTAGGGTTTCATATTGTGATTTGGAGATGGTTGAGCATTATTTTGGTGGAATTTAAAGCATAAAATTTTTGTGGATCTTACAGAGAGTGGTGTTGCTAACATACAGGATTTTCAGACACCAATGTCTCTCTAAAAGAATGATAAGATTGAATTTATTTATTTTTTCTTTTGGGTAGCCCCCTTTATTTATAGAGATTGATGCTCATAGTTATAGAGTTTGATTCAATCTTTATTTCTAGAGCTATCTCAATTCATATTTATCTTTCAAGCAAGAAAGTCAATACCGTACTGGAGGTTGTACCGGTTTAGCTAGCGGTACGATATATTTTAGGTACTGGTCAATATTGGTATACCGTTTCGGGTTTACCGTTATTTTATGTATATTATATACACACACACACACACACACAAAATCTTTAGAACTATGTTTATAAGCATATAATTTTTCACTTATATTATAGTAAATATAAAAGTTTATCATAAAAAATTACCTCAATTCAAAACAAATTATTCATAGTTTTAGACTTTAATATCAATTAAAAGAAAAAAAAACACAATATAAAAAATAGAAAGCTTAATTGTTCATTGTATACTAAGAAAACAAATAATATTAATAAGTTAATGTAAATAAGTTACCATTATGCCCTTACAAAAATTACAAAACTAAAAAAAAAATAAAAAACTTTTTTTTCTGTATCGGCCGGTACACTCGGTATTGGTTGGTATTGCCCGAAATTGGCCAGTATGGCCGGTACAAGGCAAGTACATGATCGGTATTTAAACCGGTACGAAACGTTATCGTTTCGATACCGATATACGTACTGGTACGGTACATACCAGCCGGTACGGTATTGACTTCATTGCTTTCAAGTCGATAGGATGAGTGTCCATATCAAAAGATTTGAAGAAAAGAAACATCTGAAAAATCGAGTTAAAGACTTAGAGGCATAAATTGTTGCTGCACTCATTCTAATTGCCGATTGACACTCTAATCTCTAGTCGAAGTGTCAATCGGCTCTTTGACCCAGGGTTTCTAATTTCCCATTTATTTTGATTTTGCTTCATTTTTTTTGGTATTAATTTTTGAGATAATTACGAGTTCTAGATCTGATTTTTAGTCATTTATATCAGATAATATTCTATGGGAATTTCAAAAAAATTTAAATTCAATTAATTATCTAAAAATCCTAATTATCTATTTTTTTTTTTTATGAACAATTATCTATTAAAATTATCTCACATATGCTTGTACATTCTTATCTTTAATCTTAAACCTTATATTATGACGCAGTTAATCACCCATAATTACATGTTGTTAATCTTAGATTTCAAGGATGTGATTAGGTTAGAGAAAATTAATTTCTATCTCAGATAAAAAAAAAAAAGTGAATTATCCCGTTGAATTTGATATGGCTTGATCTTAAGATTTGATGGTCTGATTTTTGCAATTAATGTGTCATTTTGATTTTTAAGACTTAAAATTTTGTTAATTAAGCTTTTGCTTATCCAATTAATGTTCAAAATGACAATTTTTCCTTATGTCATAAATTATTTTTTGCCCTTGTATTAGGTTAAACAACGGTTGCAAAATGGGGTAACTAACTAATTAACTACAACTTGGAATTCAAACCTTTGGCGAAATCCATGTCACTAAAGTCCTCCAAATCTACATCATTATCGACCATATCATGTTGTAATTTCACAAATTTGTGTTTTCCTATACCTGATGTCAACGATTATTTTCCCAAAAAGCTCTCTCTCTCTCTCTCTCTCTCTCTCTCTCTCTCTCTCTCTCTCTCTCTCCAAGTAGGACTTCTTGGGCGGATCATATGTTCAAGAAGCCGTAGTGAATCATTGATTGTGGAGACAATTTCTGAAAGCAAAGGCTAAATAGATTCATATCAATATCATTGACGTCAACCATCCAGAGCGTCTCACACCAAGTTCCTTCTCTCACCTTTTTCTAACTCGATTGTCAAGTCCTTGCATTATTCCGTCTCTTCCAAGCCCACACAAACCTAGTCATTGCCCAAATCCTCTGCGGGTTCTTGAAGATCCCAAAACCTAGAGATCGAGCTTTGATCCAACAGCCTCAAGTTGGATTTAAAATCATTATCGTTAGAAGATGAGTGATTATAGTTATTTTGAATTACAACATGATAAGGTCAACAACGATAGAGATCTGAGGACTTCAGTGATAGATTTCATTAGAGGTCTAAAGACTAGGGTGAGGAGAAGTTTGAAAGAAATTTACACACACATATATGGATTGAATTTAAGTTATACCTAATATAACTTTAAATAATGTTACACCGGTCAATATTTTTTAATTGGATACTTTGTATATTCTCCATACTTGCAAAATTTCAAGATGATAAAAATTCAATAACTATGCCATTGATTAATTGTTTAAATTCAATTTTTTTGTGGTTTAAGATAATGAATAAAAGATGAATTTATAGATCTAATGGTAAATAACATCCGATTGGCATGAAAACTATCATGCATGTTAAGGACATATAGAATAAGTAACCTAACTATGAGATTTTCAAAATATGAATTGAATAACAAATTATTAGGTAGTGTAACATTGTTTAGAGTTACACTGGGTATAACTTGGATCATGCCAACTAAGTTATATTAGTAATTAGGATTTGGCTTCCATTAGTAATTAGGTGAGGTGAAATTTAGTTTTTCTTTTTAATTGAGGTGACAAACTATGATCATGTCAACTAAGTCACATTGAAATAATTATACCTTAACATGTTGCAAGTCATAAGAAATCATTTGATGATCCTTCTCTGATTAATCCAGATTTATTGCATTTTTTGGTTGTTTGTAATGATACTTGTTTGGGCTTTCTGGCTATTCTTGAGACCCGCAATGGTATGGTGTTGTTGGTCATTATCTTGACAAGGATCAAATACTTTGAGAAAGAACTTTCAGGTTACTCTTAGAGAATGCTTTTTCTCAAGTAGGGTAGCGCATGATAAAACTGCGTAAATACCAATCAAATCTAGAAGATTAGCCTAATGATAGTTCTTATCCCTAGGCAAATCATTCTTACTTTTATGGTCATTAAGATGACCCAAAAAAAAAAAAATCTGCTAACAAGAAAAGTATCATTTTAACGAATAAAAAAGAAAAAAAAATAAAAATAAAAGGAAAGTATCATTATCTTAATGAGGAAATTCTATACTTTGATCAAAATAATTTGCAAGACACAGCTCATTTTTTAAAAGATTAGAAATGTCATGATTAAGGATTTCCATTCATATCTTCAGAGCATGGTAGGCTACCACATAGGATAGGAGAGAGTTGTTCGCCTCAAGATTGTCTCCTGGCATGCAATGGAGCTCTTAATGGAGTTTGTAATCACCTTTTGATGAGGTCCACTTATTCATCCAGTTAATGGGAACAAAGCTCGAGGTATTATCTTCCTATGAGAGTGGCCTCCACTACTGTGATTAAAAGGGCTTTTGCTTTTTGATCACAAATCAATAAACTAATATACTTGGTCAAATTTAGAATTAAACCAAATTTGACCAGGCCACAACATGCTGTAACAATTTTTCTTTTAGAAAAAAAAAAAAAAAAAATTCTTATGCAACCCTTTAATTAATTCGACGACATGTCACTGTCTTTTAAGTGATAGAGGTAGGAATTATATAAGATTCTTGCATTTGAAACTGATGAATTTTTCTTACAAAAAAAAAGAAAAAAAAAAGAAATTGATGACTTTTATGATTTAAATTAAATATTATAATTTTAAAAATATCTATTACAATATTATTTTAAATTTTAAATAATATGACACTTTCTATGCTATCATATTAAAAGGTTATCCTCTCTCTTGATATAGAAAGAAGATCCTGCTATGAAGATAAAAATCAATAATATATATATATATATATATATATATATATATATATGTATGTATATAGACACACACGTATACATACAAGTCAAAATGATCATATACTACTGTTTGTGAAATATTTAGCAATGTATCACATTTTTGAAATTCGAGTTTGTCGTGTAACTCGAGTTTCAGAAACTCAAGTCATTTGAAAAAATGGTCATCAAACTTGTTGTGTTATTTTTTATGGAATTTGAGTTCCTGAAACTTGAGTTGCATCAAATTTGGTGGCTATTTTTCATGGCACTCGAGTTTGTGAAACTTGAGTTACATGGCAAACTCGAGTTTCACAAACTCAAGTTTTAAAAATGTGGTAGATTCTTAATTATTTCAAAATCAATGGTAGATTCATACATATTATCAATCAATATACTTACTTATTTTGGCATATATATATATATACACACGAGCACGTGCTTTCTCACACACACACACACACACACACACACACATAAAGAAGTAGTTAACTTGATCCAGGTCAATGAGATAATTTATTATTTATCTTTTTCTGGTTAAGAGAACATTACTAATGGAAGACTAGCAATTTGTACAATTAAGTAAGAGGTTTATCACTTGCTCTGCGACACTAACTGCTGTATGCAGTTTTGGTGTTGGCATGTAAGTGTATTCCCTGCGTATGTTCTAATACTGTTTTTTTTTTTGCTAACTGTATGTTCTAATACTATTGGTCGTCCGTGATAATGTACTAATGATTTTACCTGCACAATCCTCTGCATTTCTTATGTGCACAGTGCACCCATAAGTACACATAATTGATCTTTACACTTTATATGTAATATGTGCAATAAAATATAATCCAAAAATTTATTATGAAATAGGGTAGGCTGCTAATGCTCCATTTCAATGCATGCACTTTACACACGAGAATGGACCAAACCTGTATGGATGAACTCAATCAAGTCTTGTGTAAATCAAGAAAAATCAAATAATAATTTTAATCAATTTTCAAAAATATTATCTCAAAAATTACCAAGCCACAATATCAATTATGCACAAGAACACAAAAATATATTTGAAAAACCCTTTCTCCTTGAAAGGAAAAACTACAAAATAAACTTTAAATAATTTTACCATTACAAAATCACTTGCAATATCTTTTTCAAGAAATCACAAATTTAAACCCTTTCTCCTTAAAAGGAAAAACTAAAAAATAAACTCTAAATAATTTCACTATTATAAAATCAATTACAATATCTTTTCCAAGAAATCACAAATTTATCCACATTCGTATGTTTCATAACTAAAGAAAAACAACCTTGTTTTTCTTTACTCTCACGTACACTCATTGCAACAAAACTATCTTCTTTCTATACAAAGCTTACTGCAGTTTCTTCTTCTTTCTTCACTTTGCAACGTTAAACAAAGCTTCACAAATTTTCTTTGATTTGTGCACTTTACAAAGAAGAAAACGTTGTCAATAAATCCCAAACCTTGTTGTCTCTTTCCTTGCACTACCTTCCAAATGAAAATGCTTTTTTTTCCTCTTGGTTTCATACCCATTTTTTTTTCCTCTCCCCATAGTGGAGGACCATGAGCCAACGCCTATAAATTCTTTGCAGTATAATTTTTTTTTTCATAATACTTAATTCCACAAAGAGAATGTGTTGCTTCTTTAACAAAGAATAAGCTTTTCTTCCGCTCCATGGAATTGACTTTTCTTCAACACCAAGAAAACCCAATAAATAAATAAATAACAAACTTAATTTTTCTTTCTTCAACTAGGAAACATAATTTGCTTTCTGAGTCACAATAAAATTTGAGTCAATTTTCCAACACGACCGGCCATCTAATGGAAAATTAAAGTATATGTCAATACTTGATCAATAAGACAGACTTAAGTTAAGTATCACCACTTATGCTATTTGAATAGTTCCTTTTTGACTCTATAAATATCATATTGAATGTTGTCTAAATCCCATAAGATCACTGATACATCTTCAATTACCAAGTAATTTTATAAATTGGTGGTTTTAGCTTAGTACTCCTTTATTTCTCAATGATTTTAAATATAATTTATCAGATAATTTCAAAACATAGTTCTATGCTTAACTATATTCATAATTTATAATAATTAGTTAATGTTCCTTGCAATGTGCGACTACGATATATATATATATATATATGATTCAGAAGACTTACTTTAATTACATCTTCATTGAAATATTAACATTTTTACAACAACAAACAATATCAATATGTTTAACAATAACAATACCAATAACAAAAAAGAAAAAAAAAATCAAAACAATACTAGCACCTCCTACAACATAAAAAATAATGAGTAACAATAACAACCTTAGCCCAAAAAAAAAAAAAATTATGCATAATATTTTTGCATAAAAGTTTTTCATAAAATTTAATTATATTATGTAAAGTATTTAAATGTTAGGTGATTGTGGTATGCCCCTTCAGAGTTCCTCTAATTCTTCTTTCTTATAGAATTTTGTTCGTAGTTATAAATTTCGATGGGTTATATCTCATATATATATATATATTGAAGACATTGAAAACATCCTATTGGACGATTTCTACAATCATATGACCAATTATAATCTTTGAACTTGGTGCTAATATTACTATTAGCGACCTAGTCAGAAGAAATATGTCTAAATTTAGTAGAATACTCTTCAAACAACACAATCATTTGTCCAAACACCAATAACAATGCCAATAATTGTAGCGATAGAGATTAGATCTAAAAGGGTTTTTGGTTTGGATCATTTAACTGGTGGGAAATATTGTATTATATTAAACCTATCAAAATTTTAAAAATTAAAAGCAATTGATATTTGAAATGTCACTAGCAACCTAAGTCCACATCATCAAGGTAGCCAAAGGAGAACTCTAAGAGTTGAAATGATACAAACTTAATTTTTTCCACTTATGGCAATTAATGCAATATTACTTGCTATGAAAATATATGAGAAAATGAAAAGAAGTATGCATAAACATTAAACATAAACATAAACATACATATCACACGAACTTCAAGAAATACCAAAGTGTGGCGGAGATGAATGCCAATGTTCCCAAGGATTTCTACAAGACATATGGCATGGTATTTGCAATTCATTTGATTACAAATATTGGAAGGTAAACCTTCTTATACTTAAATTGTCATTTAATTTGAACAAAGATAGTTTGATATTATTTGTTATTAATTTTTCTGAATATTAATTGCTAGTTTTTTATTGATATTTGTTAGGCTAAGTTGCTTTGGAATATTTTGAATAAAAGAAAATTAAAAACCAGTCACATTTGTTAATCCAAATCATTTCTTGATCATCTAAAAAATGTTGCAACAATTTAATACTAGATTATTATAATAACAATGTTAGTGTATTCATGTTGATTATATGTATATTTTGAGTAAAAAAACAAAGTGAGCAAGATGAAAGGCTGAATTTTATAAAATATGCAGGTGGTGTAGCCGAAAAAAAATATTAAGATCTACTTCTATGATGTTGGAACACATGCAGTTTTGACTTTTCAAATTAGGGTTTAAAGAATTATACTTTTGGTGCATCTACATGAAATAATCAACAAGAAACCTTGAATCCTTGAAGCATAATTGAAATCCTAGTAACTTAATCTTAGAATTTCCTTGATCTTTACTTCAATGACCATACAATTGCTTGGGGGAGTGAGCTCTCATTATCAAGAACAAAGCCCTTAGCTATTTGCCCCTTGGAAAATCTTGAAAATATTATTTTCTTTCTCCCTTGGTAGCGGTGTATCACTTAAGGAGGGGAGAGAACTATTATTGGATTAGTTATTGGGCTAGCTGATGTGAGCTTTTAATATGCGGCTCAGTAAGACAAAAGGAAAATAAAAATAGGGTAATGCTAATGGATGCCCTTAGGGCAATAGTTAACAATTCATTTAAAGAAAGTTTTTATGAGGAAAAAAAAACAATTAATGTTTTAACAGTTTTTTCATTTTTCATAAAAGTGATGTCAAAACTTTCCTAAATAGATTATTAACCATTACCCTAAGGGAATTTGTTAGCTTGACTCACAAAAATAATAACTCTAATGGGCATTGGGTCTACTGTTAACTTGTGACAAACCCAAAGTTATCATTAACCATAATTATCTATATTATCTATAACAAGATTCCCTTCTTTGGACTGGATTTTTTTTGTGGTTTAGAAATGCGTCTAGACCCTAGGTTTAATCGGGACAATACTTGAGAACAACCCGGTAAAAATACATCCTCGACTCTACATAAAATGCTTACAAAATAAGACATTCTCTTACTAATCAATGTTTTCAAAACAAACTTATCCAAAAATTAAAAAAAAAAAACCCTTCTCATACCACTTCGATATTTCCCTCAAGACCATGTTCCAACTTTGTGTGTGTGTGTGTGTGTTTTTTTTAATTTTTTTTTTAATTTTTTTTACTTTATCAAGACTTATTGGTTTTTTTTTATTTACTTTTTTTTTTTTTTTGAATTTCTAGTTTCCTTAATTTCTAATCTCGTGTACACTAGACCAAAAAAAAAAAAAAAAAGCGCCTCATTGCATGCGTAAAGTGTGTGTGATGAGGCAAGTTCTACTATAAATATATGATATTGCACTCTAAGGCTTTATGTGATTTCTTAAATCATTGAAAGACTATTAAATTGCATTTAAGCCTTCCATGAAATCATCCATAGTGAAATAAAACCAATGGTTACTGTGACTTTGTAAATCACTACCTCTTAAGTCCTCAATTTAATCTCTTGATCATTCTTACATTCTTGTAGAATCCAATTCTATTTAATATAAATTTTAGTAATTCCATACTAAATTAGTCAAGTTGACATTCTAAATGATCAATTCCCATTAAATCTATCTCAAATGGATGTTTTGTTATCTCTTATTGAGATTACAAATTTCGTCTTGAGGAAAAGAATTTCCACATGTTACATACAATTACCCAACATTATAAAGTTTGACTGTGCAAGATTTTACTCTAGCATACATCAAAGTGCCCAACATTTGAATTGTTTGAAACAAAGCAACAATTGGTAGTAACAAAGAAAGAATTTGCAAAAATAAAGAAACAACAAGTGGCACGGACACAAAGAAGCTCAAAAAGAGACACAACATCAGTTAAAGGAAAATTAGAGAGAAACACAACGTAAATAGATCATATAATATTTAGTCGGCTAAATTAGAAAAGAGAAACTAATAATGTACCAATGATTTTACTTGCACAACCCTCTAAATTTTCTTATATGCACAATGCTCGCACAAGCACACATAATTGATCTTTAGAATCTATGTACGCATTAAAATAAAATCCAAAATTTATTGTAAAAGTAGGCTGCTAATGCTCCACTTTTATGCCTGCACTTTACCACCACTTAGAAGTTTTGGTTTTGCATTCAAAAAGTGGAAAAAGATGGAGACTAAAGTTGGGAGAACTAGAGAACTGCTCATGTGAAATTTTAAGCTTAAATATATTAATTATTAAGAAATATCATTTCTTACCATTTTAAGGACAAGCTATATATTGCTTTAGATTTTCGACTCTCCTATTTCATGTGGAAATCTCATTGACGGTCAGAGATCACCACTTATGTTTAAAACTTCAGTTTAGTTTTCAACTTTTTTTTTCCCCTCTTTTTACTTTCTTTTCTAGACCACTGATTTCTTATAGGCAGGGGAAGGTATAGAACTTTAAACAACTTTAAACAAAGCAAAATTTTTTGAACTGAGATGGAATTCTCTAATTCTTTCCTTCTTTCTTCTTTTCAGATAATACCCTCTCCCCACCCCAAAACAAAAAAACAAAGCCCACATTTTGTTTTCTCTAAGAAAAAACCATAAATACTAGCTTGACCATAAAGAAAGAGCCCTATTACATGGCCCATTGTTAACTTTTAGATAATCCAGTGCCATATGTTTCTAAACAATGTGACACTTAAGGAATCTGAAACATGAAGCGCACAAATGAGCTGAGGGAATTAGATTAACTCAGAAGCATCAAATAAATGAAGCATATTTGAAAATAATAAAGATGTTGGAAAGAAGCTTGTGTATCTGTCAAAACATAAACAAGATTGTTCAGAACATAGTAGATGTAAGAAGATAATGACATCATAAAAAGAAGTGAGAAGAATTTTAAAAAGTAGAGAATGCATGCATAATAAGTGAGGTAAGCAACTCAATGACACTGTACTTCAAAAGTAACATTAAATAATTCTCCAATAATTGTTGTGTATTCCTAAATTCCTTAAACATCTTATAATTTTCATGATTATGTTTGTGATTCTAGTGTTAAAATTTGTGATGATTAATTGCTTTAATCGTGTTATTCTAAAGTAAGAACATATATGGTCTACAGATTAGATGCTTCTCATTGTCTTTATATTGATTTTGCTTATATGTTATTGATTGCCAATACTTTTCAAGATGAGAATGTTAGGTCCTAATACCAACCGCATAAAGACAAAAAAAAAAGTGAAAATAACCTCTCCATTTATAAAAAGTGATATGCGTTTTAATAAATCTTATAGAAGATTTTCCTATTCCCTTATTAAAGTAGCCATGCCTTTACAATTCAATCACGTTATGAATAATTCCTTTATTTTCTTTTTGATTTCATATGTTCCCCTTTTATTTCATTTCTGTCAAATCTTTTTTCTACTGTATATAAGGTACTGTGTGGTTTCAGAAATCGCTTATGGAGTTTTGTGTTCAAACAATGTCATAACTTTGTCTCATCAGTTTCTCTTTGCAGTAAAAATAAGAGATTAGGCCAATAAAGTGCTTATATGATGTACCCAATTCCCTTTATAACATTATGCAGTCAATGAACATAGTATTTGAATTGGAAGTACTTTGATTGGTCGAATGTGGCCCAATTGCACGCGCCTTACCCCCCCCCCCCCCCTTTTTTTTGAGGGGGCATGCATCTTGCACTCGGCTCACTGTTGATACAACATATACTTCTATGGGAATTTGGGGAGTACAGGAATTGGGAAGGTCATCCAACTTAAAAGAATAGATGGATTTTTTCACATTGTAAAAGGCTTTTCAAATCTAATAAACAATAGCAACTTTGCCTCAAAAGACCTTAACACAACTACCAAGGGATGCTTTCTTATAATTACTTAATATGTGTGGAATGAGTTACGGTATACTCTCAAGTTGTAAATATTGATATAAAATAGTGGACGTAAATAAGTACAAGAGGACATTTTCGCTTAATTTATAGAATTTTTTAGGATATTTTTTTCTTATTGTGAATAGTTAGACATGAAGAAGCATGAGTTCTTTGTTTTACTCTATCAATGAACCTAGTAACAATACTTGGTACTCAATATTTTTCACAATTTTTTTTTCTTCATATTTTGACATAGCTTGTTGTAATTGGTGCACCATAAAAATGATATCAATAATGGATTAGGTGAGAGTGGTGTTATTTCAATCATAGATTTACAATAGACTATATCGACAATTATGAAAAAAAAAATTGAGAAAAATGTTGTGTTCTTAACATCAACCTTATTGCAGAATCATATTCTTTTCTGGTTTGACAATTGGAGGAGGAAACGAAGAAAGATTATTTTAGCTGATAAATAGATGTAATTAGAGTCATAAATCCCAAATATAAACTACATTTGAGAATGAAGCAACCTTTTACACGCAACATGAAGATGAAAGATACAATAATATACACATCGAACTACATGGCTAAATCCTACCCCCCTAACACCGGAATATCCTTTAAAATCTGTATTTTTTTTCTTTCCATTTTGTTCTTCTATCCCTCCCCCAAATCTATATTAAAAAGTGACAGAAAAAAACATAAGTAAAAACAAAAACAAAAAGTATCAGCCAAAACAGAAGATCAAGTGTTCCCTCCTATGACAAACTACAATTCTTGAATTTTGAAAACAACTTTCTTATCCACAGATTCCAAAATACCATGGTTACCAACTGAGTTTTCATCTCCATTGTCGTCTTCAATGGCAATATTCAAATCAAGTGAGACACCTGAGCTTTTCTCTCCCAAGTCATCCTCATTGTTTTTTTCTTCATTCTCAGCAAGTTTTTGTCTTCTTCGTGGAGAACAAGCTCCAGACACTGAACTGAAACTTTCACAACTGAAAATGATAATGGCATCCATAAGAGAAACAGTTTCACCACCTGGAACAGTTATTCTTCCACTTTCAATTGCTTGCTGAATACCCTTTTGAGAACAGTAATCGATTTGATCCACATCTTCCATGAAGAACACTCGGTGTGGATTCTCATTCACGGCTTCACCAAGTCTTTCAAGATAGCTGCAACCAAGTTCATCTCTTGTCCTTTTATGTTTGGATTCTTCACTTGAATCAGCTCTAGTTGAAGAGAAGCTACTCAAAGGAATGGAAACAAAGTTGCTTGGAGAGCCAAAAACAAGTTTAGCTAGCTCCCTTGAAATCTTTTCTTTGCCATCATTATCAGCACCTAAGAAGAACAGCCAAGTCTCTTCTTTGTTCTCTCTATCTTTCTCATTGCCTTTCCTTTTGTTCATTCCTGACCTGCACTGAAGAATAGTTGTTGCAATCTCAGGAATTATGTCTTTCTGCCAAGAAGCCTTTTTCTCTAATGCATCGCACAGTATCTTCATGTTCTCAGCATTGAGTTCTCTGAACATATGAAGGCCAACCATGTCTTCCATTACTTCACTTGAAGATGCTGAGTTAGGGCTAGAATTTGGATTTGATAGAAGGTCTGGCTTAGGGGCATTTCTCTCAGGCATGAACATTCTCATATCGCTCTCATTGTTTTCATCACTAATTTCAGATATCCAGAACGGCTTTTCTTTCTGCACCAGCTTGGATTCAAAGGTGTGTGGCCAATTTAGGTAGGTCTGATGCAAATTAGGTTTGCGGTCATGCAAAGAGATTGATGCTGAGGAAGGAGATGATGAAGTCAAAAAGATACTTTTTTCAGTAAAATGGGGTTGCTTATGGCCTGAACTGCAGAATGAATTCCATTTCTTGCACAGATCCCTGAAAGTGACACTTTCCTGCATGAGAGAGAGAGAGAGAGAGAGAGAGAAAGATGTTAGTTTTAAAAGTAATTCAACATGGAACAATATTTTTTCTTTTTCAATGAATGACATTCTTACTATAATTAATGACTAATTAATCACCATGTATTCTAATAGTTTAAACGGTAAAGAATAAGTCATGATAAATTACCACATGTAATAAAAATAAGTTGTTAAAAAATGGTAAATTTAATTACTTAATAATTATTCTAATAATGACAAGGTTAGAAGTAAACCTGATCACTGCCGGAGTCTTTTTTGCGGTCTTCTTTCTCCTGTCGGAGCCATGAAGGCAAGTTTGAGCTGGTGGAAATAGTTGTGGTAGTCTCCTTATTACGAAAGCTGCTACCAATGCTTTGAGCTTCTCTGTTGAAATTAATCACGCAATCTGTGCAGCAAGTTAGGTGCTTATCAAATCCGGTCTCTAGCATTTGCCAACCAGCCCCATTATTGGATACCTTGCTTCTCACCTGAGCTTGAAAATCACTGAACAAAGCAACGTAGTGTTAGCATCAAAACCCACATTGAAATTAACTATTACAAAAATTACTAGTTGTTCTTGAAATTTCAGCATAATACATATCAAACTTACCTTTCAAGGTTAAGAGTTAGGCTCAAGCTACCAACTGGGATAGTAAGAGGGTGAAGCTCCCAGATAGACTCTAGAGAAGGGCGACCTGTTTTACATCTCATGTAACTCTGAAAAGTTGCAATCCCCAAAAGCCACAATCTTCCGGTTTCCCCAATTCCACACACCAATCTTTTAAGCTCCATGATTATCTGCTCCACAGGACAGTAGTAGTTTCTCCTTTCTTCACCATAAGCTGACCACAGCTCAGCAATCCATTTGAGATCTCCCAAATACAGGACAACCTCTCTGCCAATATAGCTTTTCACGAGGCACCCAAGCTCCATTAGCTTCTGTTCAACATCTTCTTTGGATGGGTTCCTCAGAGAAAATTGAGGAAGACTAATGAATTGGGCATACCTCAACTCCCCTGGAACATTACCTCTTTCAAATTTATCCATCACTCCCCTAACCACACCCTCAGCACTAGCTAGACACTCTCCTACAATAACAATGTTTCTTTTTCTTTTGTTTGACAATTCATTCAACACACTCATTACATCTTCACTCCTAGCTTGTTCAAAGGGCTTAGCTAGTGACACTTTGAACTGACTAGAAGGTGGAGAAAGAGGCAGATTACTACCAAGAACTAGAGGTTTGGTGTTTTCTTTGGAATGGCTACTCATAGTAGGACTTTGAGTTTGAGAACAAATCTCTAAAGAAACAGCTTGTTCTACCCGATTTTTCACTTGGGTGCTCGAAAAACCAGCCTCTCTCATGACTCTACTAACACTTGGGTCATCTAAGATAGAGATAATGAGCTGTTCTAACTCTATTTTGAGGGCTAATATTGGTTGCTGCTGGTTTTCAATAGAGCCACGGCGTTGGTGTGCCTGTGCACGCTTGAAGGCTGCAACCAAGGCATTGGAGAGGGAAGGATTGAGGTAGTGAGGGCCTAATAATGGGCTTGGCGAAGAGGCAGGGAGGCGGTTGAGAGCAACATTGAAGCAAAGCTCTAAGGCCTTGCATTGGAGGGGATGAGAATGGGATTGAAGGCAAGCCCTCCTAAGAAGACCAGTAGAGGATGCAAGCATAGCACTTGCAACATGGAGAGGAGTCACTTGTGCATGACCCCGGCGTTTAGCAAGGGTGACTGCTTGTTTCACTATGTTTGTTGCCTCAGCAGTTAGACCCTGCTGTAAACTACAAAAACCTTGTCTCATCTTGTTAATCAGTATTGAGTATTCACTCCCTCAAACCTATATATAAATAAAGAAAGGACAGTTAAGGC
This sequence comes from Castanea sativa, assembly GCF_040712315.1. Classification (NCBI taxonomy): domain Eukaryota; kingdom Viridiplantae; phylum Streptophyta; class Magnoliopsida; order Fagales; family Fagaceae; genus Castanea; species Castanea sativa. Next base: position 38,395,921 of record NC_134023.1, read on the forward strand.
TCTAACTGGATGGGCTTGATGGGTTAAAATATGTTTTGGGACATTTTTGCTGAAGTCAGGATAACAATATGAGAAAGTAGTTTACTGGTGTTTGTTTTGGTTGAGAGTGAAGAGGGTGTGTGTTAGATTATAAGGGATGTGGGTTTGTGCCTTTCTTGTTAGTGAGGGAAATTTTGGCTTTGTATGTGAAAGTGGATTGCATGTGATGCAACTTTGCCGCTTTCTTTCTCTCTCATGACATAAAGGAATGTGGATAATTAAAAGTTGGTCTCAACAATATTGTGGGAACTATAAAATATATCTCACAGCACTGAGCTTTAAACACAAGGAATGGAATAATCACTTTTGTTAAGAATAAGCTCAAAACTAGATGATGAAAAGAGAAAGAGAAAAGAAGGCGGAAAAAGAGAAATAAAGGGGAAAGTGTGGGTCGTCCACCAATAACGAGACCTGAGAAAAAGATTGGCGGACTGTCTGTCTGTTTGAAGGGATTGGGAACTGTGGTTCTGCTTTATGTTTTGTTTTGTTTTTTTTTTCTTTTCTCTTTTCTTCTGTGTTCTCGAAGAAGAAGAAGAATAATGCCTTTGATGATTGATTGAGGTATGGATCACAAACAACAAACCACTTGAATATTGCCATTAAACCAATGTAAAAAAAATTAGCTCTCTCTCTCTTCATTCCCAAAAAAGTATGCTTTGAGGCACCCTTTATTTTAAAATCATGGGCTTTTGTTTGCCGAAATTTTGCATTGACAGTTTGGAAATTCAAGCTTTATTTCTTTCTCATACATGAAAGCATCTTCACACACATTTTGTGCATGTTTTATAAACGTCTTTTCTAATTATTAGTTTATTTTTCTACAATTTTTTGAAATGTACTACATTGTTACAATATCAAACAATAATGAACAACTTTTGGTTGTCATCACCATCCTAACATCATTACAATAACTAACTTCAAATTCCAAATTGTTTCCCACGGCCACATGCACAGAGAACCTCTCTAAGACATTAAACTATCTAATTTATTCATGCACAAACACTAACACTAACACTAACACAAGACCTACACAATCATAAACACAGCTAAGGTAATCAATATATTGGGGGAAAAAAAAACAAAACAAAACCAATGTGTGTGTCTATATATATATATATAAAATAAAATTCATTAAAAAAACCATAATTGTAAATGCAGACACTCATTTTGTGCCTTGCTATATGATTTTGACCCCCTATTACCAATGACAACATTAGAGGAATTGTTGTCCATGTTTCAAAAACATAATATTTGGGTGACATATCTTATTTTGAATACAAATCTTTTATCCCACTTTTTGTGTTTCACTTTATTCTCCATCAACCATAGTATGTCATGTGTTTGATTTTTTTTTTCTTTTCATTTTAAACTTGGGTTATTTTATAAAGAACGTCAAAAAAATTTATGACAAATTGTGATTGGTGGAATATTAAGTGGAACACAAAAAATGAGACAGAAGATTCATGTTCCCTCGCTATAGATACTATTAGGAGTACATATGTGGGTAAAAAGGCTTGCAAGGAGAAAAGTTAAAGAAATTGAGAAATTGATATAACATAATTAGGTCCAAACTCTTTTTTTTTTGAAGATAGGTAGATGATGGGAGAGTGGGAGATGGGGTTCTAACCCTAGACATTAACTCACAGATGATGATACTACCTTTGGGCTATTACCTCAACACAAACTAGGCTCAAACTCATAAGCTTAAATTTTTTAATTAAGTGGCGTTCCGATGTGTTCTTTTTAGACCTTAATTCTCGTAAATGTGTTAATTTTTGTGACAATAAGTAACATAAGAGATAATGGTACTGTGTGGCAAGGTTGTTAAGGTTCCCTTTTCAGTTGAAACAGGGTGTGCATCATACAACGTAAGCCCATAAAGCCCACGTGAATGATCTTTGAGAATGCCCAACAATGTAGTATTATCAATGGGGCTAAGATCAAAGAAGAATGATGAAGTGCCAGCTTCCCATGGAGATGGATATTCAAGATTCTTAAAGGTTTAAACTTTTGGATTATGTTGTAGTATTCCAATATGTTACATTGATCTCAATTAGGGTTTTTCCAAAGTGTTCTCCCAACATATACAATGTATGATGCTCTTGGAGGGATCATGGGGAATTAATTTTAAACATTATAGAGCGTTGAGAAGTGATCTAAGTACTAAGGGATGTTAGTAGAAACCACTCCCCGTGTGCGAATTAACATGGACACTCCCGATACCCAAAATTCCATATTTAAATAGGGATGAAACCTTATCATCCTATATCACCATTGATCATTCCCTTTGTCAACATATTTTGGTGTTTTGAGACTTAATTTTTATTTTTATTTTTTGTTGATACAAGAAAAGACTTAATTTTGTTGTAGTTGGAATATTAGATCAAATTGCATGAATCAATCAATATATAAGAGAAGAGATCTTATGTGAGAAAGCATGAGGTTCTACCATGTGATGCTCTCCATGAAGAAAATTGAGATACTCTTAAGCCACATCAGAGATAAGAATAAATTTAAAAATGGGGACTTTTTATTTCCTTTGATTCAATGTTTCAAGACTACTTTTTGTTAAATTTTTTATTCAATATTTTAAGATTACTATTTATTTCATTTGGTCTAATGTTTCAAGACTTTTGCTCTCTCTCAAACACAAAAATCTCTTTGCATTTCCATTCACCATTTTCACTTCTACTCCTTTATATACACATGCCCACAACCCTTCATGCCATCTCATCTCAAATACACTCAGACCAAAACCGATGTCATTTACCTTTAACCTTTCAATGACACCTACATAACTCCAACATTGTAGTAGCATTTGATCCTAACCCGTATGAGTTAGCTATGACCATGGAAAGGGGCTTGCGATTTTTATTCAGTGACGGTGTCTTACGATTTTGATATTGAAGTTGGACATTGCGGATGTTGTGAATTTTTACGATTCGCTTTGAGTCTTTGGGTTTTTGAGATTTTAGTTTAGGATAGTCATAAATGTATTTTGTTTAAAAACATTGTAATTGATTATTTATAAAGTAAGTTTTTTTTAAAAAAAATTTTAAATTTTGTGTTAGAACTCATAATTTGTAGGTTTATTTGAAAGTTTTTTTTATTGCAATTTTGTGTGATATGAGCCATCGTGATAAAAAAAAAAAAAAAAACTGATGATGATTTCAACGTATTTTCTGCATTAAAAAAAAAGATACTAAAGTCCAACTAAAGATAATTAAATTTTGATAAATTGATGTGTTTTTAATTAATTTCTCTTTGTTTAATCACGTTCTCTTTATGTTGATACTTACAAATGATTTCCTCAATTTTATTGAGATAATGAATTGGGTGTTTGCAATTGAGGTCTTTGTATTTGGTTATGAGAATAGAATAGTTGAGGAAGTATATGGGAGGTTGTTTAAATTTATAAAATTTTAGGATATAAAATTATTTTATGCTTTAAATTCTTATTTATAGATTTCAAGATCATTTAATTAGTTTAAAATAAAATATACTTTTAACAATAAATATTATACTCCTTTTGTCCCAGTTTGTTTATCCTCTATTCCATTTTGGAATGTTCCAAAATATTGTCCTGTTTCTAAAAATAAAAGTCATTAATTTATTAATATTCTTATTATACCCCTACTTTATTTTCAAAACTATTTGAAAAGAAAACTGACAAATATTTAAAAAATTAATCCAATTTATTTAAGGGTAGTTTTGTAAGCTTATATATTTTTATAAGGCAAATAAGAAAATAAATTATGTTCTCTTAAAAAATTTGACTTTTCAAATAGGACAAATAAATTGGGACAGGAAGAGTAATATGTTATAGCTTTATAGTGTTGTACAATTATTTTTTAATAAAATATGAATTAGGATTAGGAAAATTAAGATTCAAAGTATTCCACATTATTTTGGGCAAATATAAATATTATACAACAAAATATATAGGTCTTAATATACATAAAAATAATTTTAAATGAAATTGTAAAGTAGTCCACGCATCGCGCAAGACATTATCTAGCTGGTATAATTGATAGGATTATGAAATTATATAGCCGGACATAATACTCATCTTTTAATTAGGCATACTAAAATTGTCTAACCTTAAATTACTTGGGTTAGTTTTTTGCAATGAGTTGAGTTGGATCGAGTATTTTCCCATCTAACATGGTTCAGTTGAGTTAATAAAATATATCAAACAGGCCATTTTTCAACACAATTATCATTCGCATAACGTTCCGGATACTACAAATGTAACACAACATTTACAAACTACCGGGTGACCAATCAAAATATTATAATTCTAACAATTAATATTTATTAAGTTTTTGAAATAAATTAATCACGCCATTATCACATCAGTCTATATAAGTTATGAAGTAAAATTTGTGGTATTGTTGTTAAAATTTAAACTTGAAAACACGTCTGAATAAATAAATAAATAAATAAGAAAAGAAGACGTCTGAATTTATGGTCGTGGGAGACACGAGATTGGGAGAGGTCCGATGTGGGAAAGAGTTGAAACATTTTGGGCTTCTTGAAGTTATCACGTCAAGCATCTTGGGCTGTGGTAAAGGGCAGGCTATTGTGGGATAAGAGTCAGAAGGAATTACCGAATTATCAGTAACTAGCCCAGTTTTGGTTCTGGGTCTACCAGAAGATTTTCTTAGACAGGGAGAGTTCCAAATGTGGGCCCGAATCAAGTTAGTCTATTCATGTAAATGCGAGAATACAAATTCTTTGTCTCTATTTGGTTGTTTTACTCAACCGATCACAAATTGTGATACATTCGATTGATTTTCCTTATAAAATAGTGAAATTTTAAAATGAAAAAAATAATTAAAAAAAAAATCAAACACAGCATACCAAGTTCTCTATTTCATAATTCCTGATGCATCTGATTTAGAATTCATTGTTTATCAGAAAATCAAGAAATTTTCTTAGAGATTGAAGGTTGATATCATGTGCCCCCAATAAACTTAATTAGAAGGTTTGTTAAAGGAAATTGTGAGAATCTTATGGGGTTATCAGTTTGTGGGTTGGTCTCATTTGGGAGCTGTAAGGGCTTCTGGTGGGGTGCTACTGTGATGGGAGAAAAGTGAGTAGAAATGAAATTTGACTATGGGGGCAACTTCACAGTTTCTTGTAAATGAATTAGCATCCGGATTGTATAAAATTGGCTATTTTACCATCTAAAACGCTACTTTATTTATTATACCATATCACTTTACAACACACCTAAACCTAACATCTCAAACTCTTTTTTTTACAACTTTATTTAAAAATTCTTTTATTCATTATTTACTATTTCTTTATTATTTATTTACCATCTCTCTCTCTCTTCCTCCTACAAGCAACCACCACCCTACAACCAAACTCTCAACACAGCAAACCCACCGGCTAGTATTGCCACCGCAAACCCACATCAACCATCACCACAATAGCCACCACCACGCCACCACCAAAACCCATTAAAAAAATCACCAAACAACCACAACAACACACTGCCACTACCACCACTCACATCCTAGCAAATCCACCGACTACCACGAACCCACATCAGCCACCACAACCACAATAGCCACCACCATGCCAACCACCAAAACCCATTTTAAAAAAAAACTACCAAACCAAAACTGCACTGCAACTATTGCAAATTGCAAAACTCAACCACAATCAAACCAACACCTAGCCACCAACAAATCAGTGGAGATTGAACTGAAACCCACAACCTCGATCTTTGCTTCTCATCCCCCATCAATCTTTGCTTCTTTGTTCTATTGGCTTGGAGGCCTAGCATCAACATCAAGGGATAGGTTAGAGAGAGAGAGAGAGAGAGAGAGAGAGAGAGAGAGAGAGAGAGAGAGAGAGAGAGTCTAAGATGAGATGAGATGAGGAGGGAAGAGAGGTTAAAAGATAGAGAGGGAGAAAAGAGACCAACAGACAGAAAAATGATGAGAGAGAAAGGAAGGCATATATTTTAGGTGAGAGAGAATAACAGGTATTATTTTATTTTTCCAACTTTGCTATTGGTTCTATTTATAGGATGTTACTGTAGCTATGTTGTATATTTTTTTACAATTAGCCACCCAAGTAAGAGCATTCACAACAAGGTTGCTAAAAAATATAGCTTATAGCAACTTTAAAAGCTAATTTATCTATTTTATTACCTCACTTTACAAAACACCCTACATTAATGGTTTTAATTTAACATACAAGATATTAAAATAATATAAATAACACAATAAAATAATATATCTAACACAATAAACAACAACCACAACCACCACTGCCACAACCACAACCACAACCACCCATAACAACCATCGCCACAACCACGGAAACCACTACTCTGCCACCAAACCTAAAACAAAATAACCACCCAAAGCCACCATCACTAACACCGGGCCACAACCCCTACAAATCAGAACCCTTACCACCCAAAATCAAATCACAAACCCACCAAAACCTAGCCACACTTGCCAAACCACTACAAGACCCATGAATTGAACTAAGCAAAAATCACTACGAGACCCACTCCCACGTCCATCCGAAGTAAGTAGCAAAGTTCTTAGGTTGATGTAGCAACCCATGAACTCAACCCACTCCCATAATCCACAACTAATAGCCCATAAAACCAACTAAAATCTCGAAACCAGCTACAACCACGAGACCCACCACCACCGCCGCCACCACTCTCACAACCCACAAAACCCACCAATATTAACAACTAGCAACCCACAAACCAAGAACACCAATGCTATTGCCGATTAAAGTGTGAGAAATGAAAAGGGTTTTGATCCAAATTTTTATTTCATGTGAAGCTCTTGTTTACCTTGTTGAAGGTAAAAAAAGTGTAGTCCTAAATAAATACTCATAGGATTCTTTGAGAGAGGTGATCCTTAACTTTTGAGAGAGTTTTGTGCTTCTAAAAGATGTAGCTTTTTATTGTAAAAGCTATTAATGGTGAGATAGACTTAATATTATTAATAATAATTGGATCTTAGTGGATCTACCTCTAGTTTCAAAACCAATTGGTTGAAAGCGGTATTTAGAATAAAATATAAAATATTTTGGTCTAAGGTTAGTTGTAAAAGGTTTGAAACAAAGAGAAAAGATAGATAATTTGATCTCTATGCACTAGTAACTATTTGTGTAACTAGTTTGATATCTTTAAAACCATTCATATAATTTTAACAAAATTCACTATATTTGATTATTACATTTTGATGTATGTAATTAGAGTGTGTGTATATATGTGAATTTTGGAATGGTTGAGATTGTAGGGGTTTAGAAACTCAATTGTGGAATTATGAAATCCATAAACTCATGAAGATGCTTATGTGCATCAAAGATGTGCTTGTACGATGTATTAAGAATTAACATCAAGGGATGTTAAATTCATTGTGGTTAGATTCTGTCATGTGTGGTAGATGTCTTAAAATTTTAATCAAGCACATGTTGTGATTCTATTTTGAAAGTACCTCTTTGTAAGATAAAGAGAGTACAAGTGAGTTCATTAAATGAACATTCAAGGATCAATAATAAAAACATTGTGTTATGTGTCCACATATAATTTGAGTATGCATCATATAGATGTAAAATGACTTTCTTAAATAGTGATTTTGGTAAGGAAGTTTGCTTGAAAGCCTTGTGGGTTTGTGCTTTCTTAAAAAATTAAATGAAACTCTTTTATGAATGAGAATTAAGTAAAGAAATATAGTGGAGATATGCACTATATTAATCTCATTGTTGAGATTGATGATATCCCATTTCGTTGAGATTACTTTTGTCTCATTCCTTTGGGAATTGTGTTATCTCAATGTCTTGAGATTTGTATTGAGAATTTGCTTATTAGATTTTAATATTGTTAAAGAAGCAAAGACTCGTTGATTCCAATACTAGAAGAGCGGTTGGACAGCTAAGTTTGCTAGTGTATTAAATACATGTTGCGTATCATGCATGGAACAAAACTAGACATTGCCTTCAAAATATATAGACTTTCAAGGAATTTAAAATTTAAGGTTGATCATTAGAAAGTAATTAATTGTGATGAAGATCGATTAAATATAATATTCAAAGTTAATTCTATAGTTTATGTGAGTGATAAAATCTATGTCTAGTTAGATATTTACTACATGTGGGGTGCTATGTGTAAGCATTAAAGAAATAAGGTGTATTTCTTACTCTACTATAGAATAAAATTGAAAGCATTGGTTATAAATGGTAACAGGCAAGGAAAGAAAATGGCTAAGGTTTGTGTAAAGTGTCGTGGCCACAACCATAATGAGTCATTCCTTGTACTGTAATTATGAAATCACAATGCGTAAACTATACATGAGTGGTATACAATGTGAACATAGACTTAAAGTTCTAAGGCAAGAATACATAAGGCAAGTAAATTGTGGTTGGACTAGTCCGTTGCCTACGTAAAATAGGTCCTTTACTGAAATGTGTCTCAAGACTTGGTAAGGATAACATCCATTGGAATGAGACCAAAACTCTTCTTTAAAAAGAATCACCAATAGTGGAAACCTAACCTCAAACTAATTTAATATAAGAGGTTTATTGGGTAATAACAAACTATTGATACATGGTTAGTAAGAGCACTAAATTTGTGTCTCATTCAGGATGAATTAGTGTCATTGTGGTTGATATCGTACTGTACCGGCTGGTACGACCGGTATATACCGTACTGGCCAGTGCACCAGTACAGGTACACCCCCTATTTCGTATCGAAAAAATACCGGCCGTACCGGCGAAATCCAGCTATTTTAGTCGATAAATGGATACTGGGCTGAAACACAAAATGCAAATTTGAGTAAGCCAAGAAAACACAGCAGAAAGAAGGAGAAAAATGAAAGAAAAATGCAAAAGGTAACCGATGAACACTCCGGTTTTTTAAACTTACAAAACCAAAAATTCCACTTTTGGGAGAGAGAAAGAGGTAGGGTGAATGAAAGACCGAACCTATAAAAGAGAGACTTTGTTATTATAGATTTTTTGAGGAACTGGGGAAGACACAGACAGAGAAGTGGGTAGTGGTGGAGCCACTTGAGGACCGAGGGGGGCCTTAGCCCCCCTAAAAATTTTGAAAAAAAAAATTGGAAACATCTTGAAAATTTAGAATGGGCTACTCAAATTTTTAAGCTAATCCAGTAAAAATTTAACCCAAAAATTTAATTTGGCAAAAAAGAAAAAACCCAAAAAATTAAATTTGGTAAAAATTAAAAATAAACAAACAAACAAAATCCACCATCTGGCCCAATAATCAACCCACATTCTTCCAAAGCCCCTTATTCACCTTTTATAAATTCCAAATTTACAATATATATTAACTAAAAAAAAAAAACAAATTAGGTTACTGTGTACTGTCCTAATTGTGCTGCTTACCATGGCCAATTAACCACGCTGCCAATGTTCTTGCTGGGAGTCTGTAACGCCACTCCTCGGCGGCGACACTAGTACACCTCTTTCTCTCTTGCCGCTCTGTCGTTTGTTTGCTCTACACTGCTGTTATATTTGTTAATAACTGCTCAACACTGCTGTGAAGCAGTTCACTTTGACCGAACTAGTAAACTTCTAGACTGAGTAATGAAGTGCTCACATATAATACTTTTATCTTTCTTTATTTTTTATTATAATAAGATATATTAGTTTTGTTCCGGTGATTTAATGTTCTTTACATAGTACACTACTATTATAACTTTGTATATTGTATAAAATAGTAAAAAATAGCGGTAAATTCGAAATAGTACATTGGTATTGACTGGTACCCGAAACATATCATACCGCTGGCCAAATTAGTACAACCTCCGGTACGATATTGACTTCCTTGATTAGTGTAGTTTGTTATGATATTATAGAGGATGAGGTTTAAACTCTTAATAAAGCTCATGAAGCATAAATGTCTATGTAATAGGGACATAAGAAGGAATTTCACCTTTGTAAACATAGGAGTGGTGTCGCTTCTAACAAGGGTAAAATGGTTTTCTCTTACAAATGTTCACTAAATTGGGAAGAGCACAAGGCCATAATAGTGTTAATAATAGTGGATTTCTATATGTGTTATGGATATTCTTATGTATGTGTTGTTTCTGATTTTAACACATAAGAGTTTTGGTTTAAGCACTAAGCCACCATAAACACTGTTGAGGTCTTGAGGCAATTACACTAAAGAGAGGTTTCAGTTGAAAGACACATTCTTTTATGCATGATAGAATGTCAATCAAATGAGACATATTTTATTATAACCTGGTTGGGGATTATTGTATATATAGGTCTATGCAAAGATAGGTTGTAATAATGATATATAAGTTTGGAGAGTATATCATTTGTATACAATGATAAATTGAAATTCAAGTTCAGGAATTTTTGACTGTATATATAGGTATATACAAGGATACTTTGTAATAATGATATATAACTTTGGAGACTTTATCATTTGTATAAAATGATAAAGTAAAATTCAAGTTCAAGAATTTTTGACCGATTGAAAATTTTGTTCGATCGATCGAATTGTTGAAGGAATTGGTTCTAAAAGTTTTTGTGAGTTCTACTGCTAGCTCGACTGATCGAGATTTTTTTATTGCAAGCTTAACACCTAGTTCAATCGATCTAGATTGCGATAACAGTTTTTCTGATGAATTTTTTGGTAACTGTTCTAAAGTTTTGAAAAGGTTTTGTACCTAGTAGACGTTTTTTGAAACGTTGTAACTCTTCATTGATGCCTTTTGAAGGGTCATAACCCTTTGGGTATAAATAGTGGTTCATGTTCACTTGATAACTAATATTTTTCTCCCTCTCTAATAGTTTCTTAGAAACACAATAAATCCTATGGGTATTCTCCAAAATTGTTATTTGTAAAACCCAATAGACTTAGTTGTATCATTGGGACAAATTTGTAGTAACTCTTTAGCAACTCTCGTATGGAAAAAAAATATTGTGTTATGATAACATTTAATTGTGCCTCCAAGTCAATTATAATTTCAATTTACTTATATTCATTTTTGTTCTTTTATTATTACTCCTTGAGTCTAAAGTTTGAAATCCCCCATAGAAACCATGAGAAATATGGAAACAAGAAAATATTCAAAGATGGTTTATCTAAATTTTACTTTTAATATATATTGGAGAGTGATTAATATGATTTTAGTTGATTGTATAACAATATATTTCAGTAAATAAATTCTTCATAAATGTAGAAATATTCTTTGGTACCTTTATGTATATTTAAATTCCTAGGAAAGAACTTAGTGATGTCGAGTCATCCCACATCGATAAGGTGTGATATTGAGAAAATGTTTATCACTTGCTTCGCGACACTAACTGCCGCATGTAATTTTGGTGTTAGCGTGTGTGTATATTCCCTTATCTCATCCCCCTTCCCATATATATATATGTGTGTGTGTGTGTGTGTGTGTGTGTGTTTCTTAAATAAAAAAAGAATTCAGTGTTGTTGACTCTGATATTGATTAAATTAGGAAATTACTTTTTCTTAGTGCTAGCCAAGTCTGATCAAGTCATATAGTTTAGTAGTAAGTAGGAAAAAAATGATTGAGATACAAGAAAATTAGAAGATTCCAGTAATAGTTTGCATAGTTTTAGAGTAGGCAATTTTTAGAAAGTACGAACACGTATACGGGCACGGGTATGATACAATGACATGATAATTATTTGAAAAGGCAGGACAAACAAACAACAGAGATACGCATATTAATTAATTATTAAAAATATTTTTATTTAAATTTTTTATATATTGTTAAGTATTTATTTTTTGGGCTAATTACAACTTACCCTCTTGTGATTTGATCGAAATTTAAGTTGTCTATTTGTAGTTTAAAGTTTGACACTTCACCCACCTGAGCTTTGCTTCGTTAGACTTTTGTAACTCACCTTTGTCTTTTCCGTTAAAAACACATTTAAATTAAAAAACATTACATAAAGGGCTGTGTTGAGATTCATTGTTGTTACTGCTGCTGGGTGCTTTTGCTCTTTCTGCAATGTTGTCTGTGTTTCTACTTTTTTTTTTTTTTTTGGATCGGTCTGTGGATGGTTTTACTGTTTTTTTTTTTCTGTTGGCCATCTTGTACTGCCAACGTTGCTCACGGCTAAGATTGTAATTCGTATAGTCTACATCAATAAAGTTCTATCTATTATATCAAAAAAGTTTCATACTCTTGGTCTTGGTTTTTTTTTTTTTTTTTTGATAATTGCAGTGGATTAAATTTTATTTCCTTTTTATCTGTTTGATATTTCATGTTAATGTTCATAGAGTTTCAAACCCTATCTTTTTTATCCGTTTTATGTTATGCTTTCAAATTAAAATGTGTTTTTTCTAACAGCAAATAGATATGTGGGTTACTGAAGTCTAACAGAGCAAATCTCGGGTGAGTAAAGTGTCAAATTTTAAACCACAAGTAGGTAACTTAAAATTTGGCCAAACCACAGGTCGGTAAGTTGTAATTAACCTTTTTTTTTTTTTCAAATAATGTTAAAACATATATCAATTTAAGGTCAATAGTGGATAATAAAATGAATAAATAACTATTAAGCAAAGAAATAACTAAATAAACAATTCATGAACTCAAGCAAAGGGAAATAGACAGAGATCGAGCAACAAAGAGAGAGAGAGTCAGCCAAAGAGAGAGATCAAGCAATAGAGTGACAGAAAGAGACAAGGAGAAGGATCGAGTGGCAAAGAAGTAACCGAACTTACCATTGATTGTCACACTTGATGCCATTGGCCTTTGCTTTGGCCGATAACCTGTGATGGGCCTGTGGTGCTTTGGCCAGTAACCTTGAGAGAGTGCGAGTGAGAGAAGGAGAGAGATCGAGAGAAAGGATGATTCGATTTTATGGTTAGTTTTTTTGGTTTTAAGTTATACTCTAAACGCAGCGTTTTAGACTTAGGGTCTGTTTGGATAGAACTTATTTTGTTGTAACTGAAAACTGAAAACACTGTAGTAAAATAATTTTTAAATGTGTGAATAGTATTGTGAGACCCATTTTTAATGAAAAAGTTGCTGAAAAGTGAAATTTGTAGGACCCATGAACAGTAATTTTGTGTACTGTTCATAGCTGAAAGTCAATATATGCGGCTGGGTTTAAAAAAAAAAAAAAAAAAAAACAGAAGCCAAAACGTGGACGTGGACGCAGAACGCGGATCCAAACGCCCTCTTAGGCTTTTTAGGGTGCGTTTGTATAGTGAGTTTCATGTCTGCGTTTCATGTTTTGGGGTTTTTTAGCTTTTTTTTTTTTTTACTAGCACCAAGGCAAATGAACAGTGCACTATTCATGTGAACAGTAATTAGAATATATATTTTTTATTATTTTCAGTTTTCAGCAAAATAAGCGGTATTCAAATGCACACGTAGTCTTTTTTTTTTTTTTCCTCACCTTATCCTAGTCATATCTGATTATTTAAATAAATAAAAAAGGGGAAGGACACTCATGCAACTGTGTCCTAGGCGTACACCATGTCTCGTACATGTTTGACACAAGCACAACAAACAAATTGTTATGTCCGTGCTTTCCAGGTAGGCATTGACCTCTAAATTATCAAAGTGTATAGCAGAAAGAAGTATTTAACGATGCTATATACCATTTACCATTGCTGTAGTATGTAGAAAGGGTGAATTGTTTTGATTGATAGCTTAAAGGGCTTTTTCTTTTTCATCACAAATTAATAAACTATTATAGTTGGTCAAATTAAAAATTTGTTTAGCAGAAAGAAGTATTTAACGACGCTATATACCATTTACCATTGCTGTAGTATGTAGAAAGGGTGAATTGTTTTGATTGATAGCTTAAAGGGCTTTTTCTTTTTTATCACAAATTAATAAACTATTATAGTTGGTCAAATTAAAAATTAAACCAAATTTGACCTGGCCTCAATATGCTGAAACATTTTTTCTTAAAAAGAAAACTTCTGCAACCTTTAATTAGTTCAAGGACATGTGTCTTTTAAGTGCAAGAGGTAGGAATTATAAAGGATTCTTGAATTTGAAATTTGATCAATTTTATCATTTAAATTAAATATTAAAAATTTGAAAATATACAATACAATATTATTTAAAATTTTAAACAATGTAACATTTTGTATATTATCATATTAAAAAGGTTAACCATGAAATAATCTCTCTTTTCAAATAGAGATAAGATCATGTTATGAGAGAGAGAGAGAGAGAGAGAGAGAGAGAGAGAGAGAGAGAGAAGTGGTTAACTTGATTGCAAAGTTATGCTAGCACCAGGTCTATGAGCTAACTTAATATTTGTGGTTAAGTAAGAACATTACTAAAGGAAGACCAGCAATTTGTACAGTCTGGTAAGAGGTCGTATGTTCTAATTCTGTTGGTACGTGAGCTAATTAACTAAATTATCAAAAGGAAACTTTAAATGCACCAATGATTTCACCTGCACAACCCTCTGCATCTCTAATATGTGCATTAAAATATAATCCAAAATTTATTGTGGAATAGGGTAGGCTGCTAATGCTCGACTTCAATACATGCACTTTAAACAACTCTTAAATGTTTTTGGTTTTGAATAAAAAATATGGAATGAGATGGAGGCCAAAGTTTGCGAGAACTAGAGAGCTGCACATGTGAGATTTTGATCATTATTATTGATAGGTTTATAGAGGCCTAGATGGTCTACAAGACTAGATGGTCATCTATACAGACCAAACATGTATAGATGACCTATTGGTAGACATGGCAAAATGGGTCGGGATTTGCTGATCCGGCCTGATTGAATTTGAAGAATAATACCTGAGCTAAACTCGAATTTTTTTACCCAAAGTAAAAATGAGTTGACCTATGATTCAACCCATTTTTTGTGTGTCATCATGACCAGGCTAAACCATGACTTGACTTGTTTTTGATAAAACCTTTCTTGGGTATGTTAGGGTCATATTTTCAATGTATTAGCTAATCCTTTGACAAAACGCACTTGTAATTAAGTAAATCTAAATTGGGTTTAATGTATCATCAAGTGTATAAAGTTTACTTTATAAGTGGTATCGTTAAAGACAAGAAAATTGATCCAAGAAACAAGTGAAGAAAAACTATTTCATTAAAGCTCGACACTAGTCTCGATACTAGCATCTATCAAGGTTTAATGAGGGAGCTCGACACAAGCTCGATCTATCGAGACTTATGAATTCAGAATTCCCAGATCTGAATTTCAGCCCATGATGACTTGAATGATTAGGGTTTCTCTCTATACAACCCTAGTCATATAAAGGGGTTATTTTAAAAGTCATCAAGTATGGAAACAGAGACTCAGAACTCATATACTTTGTGAGAAGCTACTACGTTTGTGCGCCTTAGGGTTTTGTAACCAAGTGCTTCCTAATTTTCAACGTCTTTGAAGTGAAGAACTTTATAGCCAAAACCAATCAATCAAGTTATTGGAGTTAGTCATATATTGAGATTTGTGTAAAGGAGTTAGTTACAGATTGGAGATTTGTGTAAAGCGAAAAAATCTACTACCAGATCAAGTCCAATTGGGTATTGGAGCGAAGGTTCAACTATAGGTTGGTATTTTGGGATAGACCAGGGTAGTGGTAAGATTCCTTATACTTGTAACCTCTTGATTATTGATTAGTGGATACTTGGAAGTGGTGACTTGAAATTCACCCAGTGGGTTTTTTGCCTTGCAAGAGGTTTTCCCCATTCGTCAACAAGTCACTGTGTTATTTAATTTCCATTGCATATTAGTTTATTTGGTGATTTGTTGGTGCCTCCACAATTTGCATGTAATTTGACCTAATTAATCAACTTGAGTAATTGAATTAATTAACCAATGTCAATTTATAATCCAACAAGGTAAAAATAATAATAAAACTACCACATTATTGGTTTAATTGTTTGTTGTGAGTTTTATAGCGCACAACTCAAACTCAATTGATAAATATAATGCATGTTATTATTATTTTTTTAAAGATACGAAACATAAACTTTTAAAGCATTTTTTAGATAATGCTATTCACACACACACACACACACACACACACACACACACACACACACATATATATATATATTGAGGGAGAGAGAGAGAGAGAGAGAGAGAGAGAGAGAGAGAGGGTTAAGTTACAACTGGTGTAACTCTAATTAATGCTACACCATCCGTTTACATGTTATTGTATTCATATATTGAAAATCTTTCTATTGAATTACATGTTCTATATGTTCTTAATGTTAGACATATTATGGTTCAAGTGACTCAAACCAATTGAAGACTCATGTACTTGTAGAAGAAGCATACTAACCTTAGGTTAGTCTATAGTTAGCCTAGGGTTAGTCAAGTATTTTTGAGTATATAAACCCTACATTGGGTTCATTGTAATACAAGTGTTTAATATAATATGTATCCATTAAGGGTTTCTCAATGTGGACATAGGCCGTTAGTCTTAACTATGTAAACCTTTATGTGTGGTCTCTCTTTCATGCTTCCGCTCATCATTTAATCATCATAAACAATCACAAAATAACTTTCACAAAGTGCATGTCAATCGGATTTCTTTTTTATATCTTGTAGGCAACTCATTTTGTACTGTTAATAACCTTTGGTCTCAACCCCAATGATGAGCTTGACATACATCAATCAATGTTAATTAGAGTATTATCATTAATATTTAGGATGAAAACACAACTCAAAAATGCTCAATCACTTTGAAAACGATGCTAAAAAATTACCTTTGCACACCATTTTGACCATAACTTTTGAACCACGTAGAACGTTTGAATTATAGTTTTTCTTTGGAAATTAGACATCCTGGGCTTCAATTTGAACAAAAATTGGTCTAATTTTGATTTAAAATGAGTGATTTATAGCTATTTGCGTGGGGACAAGGGGGAGTTGCCACCTAGTATTTGCAATGGTCTAAGAACCATATATATAGCGTCCTTTTGAGGAAGGACCTTTAATCATACTACCAGAGTATGAGTTTGGAGTTTAGGTGCGCTCTTGGGAAGGTGTTAGGCATCCAAGATCGCCCAACCCTAAGGTTGGCCTTCTATCATTGTGTCTTATGTCTTAACCCTATTAAAAACCAATTCAACATTTGCATTCTATACTCACACACACACTCTAACATGCATCTAACATACAATCATCACATCTTTATCCCAAAAAAAACATTCTTATCATCCTAAAGCAAGAGAGAGCCAAATCCAAACCCAAATAAGAAAACCCTAATATTCATCAAGAATGTGAACACCCTGTTATGCATCTAAACAAAGCAACACCCCAAACATGGTAGCAAACATAAACATTGATATAGCAGCAACCAAATCATATATATAAAAAAAAGGCATCAACCTCATATAAATATATCAAAGGAGGATTAAACAAACAACAATGCATGTTAATGTGAATGCATGACTTACCTTACTCACCTTGCAACGTCTCAGCACCTATGGCATCATGAATGGGCATGTGAATGCATGTTTATAGCATCAAAGCAAGAAACAAACATAAAACCCTAATCTAAGCATGTTGAAACAAAAAAGTATATAAGACAAAGACTCAGATACGTATAAACATATGAAAAGGATTTAGAAAGAGACAAAACATGCGAAACCAACAAACCAAATAACATGAGAAATTTGGATTAGAGTTTCTAGGCAAGTGCTTGTGTATGCAGCCAGAGGCCTGCGTACGCAAGATTTAACCTGCGTATGCATGTGCACGTGGGATTCGTTCAAACCTTAACCCAAAAGCTCAAAATAGAAAAACAGAGCACAAACTAAAAACCCTAATTCTATCAGACGAACAAGCTCAAAACATAAAAGAACTATAAAACTAACCTAGGCAAACATGCATAAATATAAACCAAGCAAAAAACAAGATTAAAACATAGAAAGAAAAGTAGAAAATAAAAAGAAAGAGTTGAAACTTGGGGCTAGAAAAGGTCTCAATCGAATAAAATTGACTTGAGAGTGTTTTGTGAAAAACTTCCTTTTGATTCAATATTTTCTAGTAAATCTTAAATTTTTCCTGTGGGATTTCTATTTGTTTTGAAAATGTACCATGTAAGGCTTTCTATAGTGGAAAAATTTGGGGTTTGGAATGGCTCTCAGAAGATGTGGGATTCATTCCAAACCTCAGCCATTTTGTAGAAAACTTGCCTTTTTCATACTTCTGACACCCTAGCTGCGTACATATGCTTTGGCCTATATACGCAGGCTACTGCCCACGTACATGAGCCAAGGGCCATTTTGGTCGTTTAATTTCTAAAAATAGATTTTTTTTCTTATTTAAAATGTATATTTTCTATTTTAACACTTCTCAAGTCAATTTGATATCTGATTGGGCTTTAACCTAACCTTGAGCCTAGAGTTTGAGCATCATTGGGGAACGGGGGCCCAAGTCGTATGGGGTACAAAATGTGGTGTATATAGTTGAAGTCGGGCCATCAATGCAATGAAGAATCGAGTATGCGTACGCACCTTCAAGGGCACGCACACACCCTCACAACCCTGTGCATGTACCTTTAGTTCCGGAAAATTTTACTTTTAGTGTTAGGGCCCCAAAAGTTCAGTCTTTGGGTTGTGCTACCACCCAGACCCTGAGGAACATCCAAAAATCTCTAAATTAAAAGGCCCCCAAAAACCCTAGTTTACTCGTCCCTAGTTTACACTAGCACGTTTTTATGTACTCAAAAACCTCTTTCTAACGTTGACATAAGGCAAAAAGTTTGTTCTTAATTTATTTTTAAAACCCTTTTTCAAATTAGTTATTCTTTAGTTGTGATCACCCTTGTCCTATTATGTTATTCAATTATTATTGCTATTTAATCTCAGTATTGTAGGCTCTGAAGAGTCGATAAAATAAGCTCCAAATCTGTCATTCTAAAGCAAGGTAAGCATTCTTTCACAGATTTGTTCATTTGCTTAATAGGATCCATATCTTTTTGTTGTAGTTCTTTTTATTCTTATTTTTGACTTGTTTGATGCCTATGATTCTTTAGAAATGTGTTAATATGGGGTAGACACTCCATTTTACACCCATGATTTAACCTTGAAAGAAGCAAAATGATCATTTTATGTACCCCAAAAATCATGGTTGCATTTATTCACTAACTCATTTATCAAATATCATGGAAATGATCTTGAGGTTTCAAAGATCACAACAATATGTTCGGATTCCGAATCAAACAGTCGAATCAAAAGATATTGCAAAACTAAGTTTTAACGGTTTGCATGCATTCATTTGGGTAAAACTTATCACATGTGATTAATAGATATTAATTTTGATTGGTTGCTAATTATTTTAAAAGCCTAATTACCATTTTGGAATAAATTTTATCATGAAAGTAATCTTAAAATACATCCAAGTACATATTCAAACTCAAAAAACAATAAAATTGGACAAAAGTCAAAACTGGGAACAAATTGCCGAAGTGCCAAATCGGCACTTGTGAAGCTTCGATCAGCACTTAGTAAGTGCCGATCAGGACATACTCTAGAATAAAACCTACCCATTTCGTGTCTACTGAATTTTAAGTCAAATCTAACTTATTATTTAAGTCATTCCCGCCTCTATAAATAGAGATAGAAGGGAACAACCATCATTCACTACCCTCAACCGCTTTAATGTTGGAGAGACTTTTGAAGCTCTATTGATACTCTGCTCTTCACTATACCAGAATTTCTGTGGACATCACCCTTCAAACTTTTCTACATTGTTATTGTTTCCTTCTTAGAGACTAGAGAGATTCTTTCTCTCCAATTTCTTAGAGGATCCATTTTTTTCTTCTCTAATTCTAAGAAGTTCGATATGTGAATAATTTGATCATGGCAATATGAATATGCCAAATTAATCATATGAACAAAATCTTATTATCATAGCAATATGAATATGTGAAAGAAGTCATGACAACACAAAACAAAGCATGCAAAATATTCAATGAATAATTTCTTTCACATATTGTCATGATTTTTTTTCACATATTCATATTTCTTTCATAAATTCTAAGATGATTCAGTCATGATTTCTTTCACATATTCATATTGCTATGATGATTAGATTGTTCGTATGATTAATTTCCCATGTTCATATTGCCATGATCAAATTATTCACATGATGGTTATATGAATAAATTTAATATCACCCATGCATTAAAATAGATTTAAACTCTATACCTAAGACTAGCTCTTTATTTACATTTCATAGATCTATGTTTTACATGATTTATTCAGATCGGATATCCCTTTTCAAAATTTATTTATTTTTCATATTAGAAACCAGATAAGAGATCCTTTTTCAAATTTCATTTGTTTTTCTATATCAAAAAATCATATCTAAAATCTCTTTTGTAAATTCATTTATTTTTCTATATAAAAAATCATATCTGAAATCTCTTCTGTTAAAGTATTCTATTTTTCATATTAAAAATCAGATCTGAAATCTCTTTGGTAAAAACATTCTATTTTTCATATCTAAAAACAGATGTGAAATACCTTTTCAAAATTCATCTATTTTTCAATATAAAAACCATATCTAAAGTTTCCTTTACAAAAATGTGTCTATTCTATATATTAAAAATTAGATCTGCATTTTCTTATCAAAGCTCATTGTTTTTCTACATATTAAAAACTAGATCTGAATATTTTTTTTATCAAAACTAATAGTTCTTCATATTAAAAACCAGATCAGAATATTTTTCTTTAAAACGCATTGTTTTCCTCCATATTAAAAACCAGATCTGCATTTTATCATCAAAACTCATTGTTTTTCCACATAATAAAAGCAATATTTGAATATTTTTCATACAAGCATAGTTTTCCACATAATAAAAACCAGATCTGAATATTTTTTATCAAAAGCATTGTTCTTTTTGCAATAAGAAATACATTTGAACTTTTTCATTTAAAAAAAATTTCTTCATTCAGAGTAAAGTAGATCTACTATTTTCAATTTAAATTCTTTGCATGAAGCAAGGTGTAGATCTATGAATTCTAAATAAAATATAATCATTGATCTAGAAAAACTAATAATTACATATTTCATTTTAAAATTATTATGTCATATGTCAGTGTACGTACGTACATAAATGGTCATTCATAGTCTAGAAGATTGGATTTTTCTGGGTAAAGTGAGTGCTTAACACATTTTCATCCAAAGTTTCACTCGAAATCACTTTACCTATCCGTGATTTAAAAAAAGTCATCTTACTCACCTGAGGTAAACTCCATTTAACCTATCTCTGTTAAATACAAGGGTAAATACATATTCTTACACCCTTTTTATGTTTATCTCCTCCCAAAACATTAAAAAAAAAAACACAAAAATAAAGATTAAAAAAAAGGTTAGAGTTCTGTAAAATTTAAGGAAAAACATAATCAATAACAAAAAAACACTTTATACCTGCTATAAAAACATTAAACTGATGTTGTTTTAGGACACTATAAGCTATTTCTAACATGGAAACTCAATTTTTTTTTTATAAAGGAAATCTCATTTATATTAAATCATGAAGAAAAGAGTACAACAAAACTAAAAATTCAATTTGGGCTTCTTGTCTTCTTTGATGGTGTTTCTATCTCTAACTCTTTCACCCAAACAGAATCCCACGGTTTAAAGCCCACAATGCAATTATGCGACCCGCCAAAATCGAGATCCAAACCTCTAGGAACCAAACTCCAGAGCTGATCTATTTCCCAAACCCACAAACTGCTATTTCACCACCATGGCCATCATTTCAATATCAAACCAAGTTAATCCAACCACAAGTCCCACTTTCCAAAACACCATCTAAACCCTATAGAATTGCCCTCTCCCACTACAAGTTTGGGAGGCATGAAAACAAGGATAATGGATCATGACTTAAGTGAAAGGGAAATTTTTTAGGATTAAAAAAAATAACTGAAAACATACTAGCATATCTTAGTATAAATAGATGAGAGTTGTGAAAGCTTGAATATGTTTAAAAACACAAGAGTTGTTTAAATCCCCAAATCAAAAAATTACAGCTCGGCTAATTTTACTCTAACTTAACTAAGTGCGAAATAGAGTAAATGCGAGCGAACAAACAATAAAACCACTCTAAGCCATATTCATCATATATTAACAATAAAATGAAAGCTAAAAGAGTAGGGAAGAAATATGCAAACACAAGATAACACTGAGACGTGTTATCAAAGAGGAAGCCAAAGTACTCGGCGAAAAACCTCTTCGCCGCCCTCCAAGCGATAAATCGATCCACTAGAATAAGTTGGAGTACACAAATAACAAAAAACCCTCCAAGCCTAGTCTACCCCATGTACTTGAGCCCTCCAAGCTCCTACTACCAATTGACTTGACGAAGCCTTGTCTTCTCTAACTCTCTGGATCATGTAATTCAGCCCGATTGCATCCTCCAAACAAATGGCTTCTTCCAATGCTTCATAACAGCACCAAAACCTCACTTTACACTTAGAATGAGTGTGGTAAGTGTTTAGGCTATCAACCTCTCTAGGATATGGATATGGAGAGGTAAGAGTTTGAGGAAAACCATAAAGGATTGTGTAGAGGATTGTGAGTATAACAATCTCTAACTCTCAATTGTGTATGCTAGGGTTTTTTCTCTAAAAAGCACTCCTTATAATATGTGGGTAATGTGGGTATATATAGTGTGGGTGAAGATATGGTGTAGCAGATATGCCAAAATAACAAAACAGAATATTTCACGGGTATTTTGTAGTAAGGCATTACCCGCGATTACTCGCAAATACCAGCTGTCATGATATTTCGCATTCCAGTCATGTGCTTTGCACATGGCTCACTTCACGGGAAGTCTTCTCGCAAAAATTCTTGCAAAATCCACTTTGTCTTCAATAGGTGCTTGAGTCTTCACACTCTCTCTCACACACAATCCATACAATGACATCCCACATAGAATACATGGTAAACATGATTGAACATAATTACAATCAAATTTGGCATGGAATTAAAGCCAACACAAAATAGTTATAAATAACAACTTTACAAGTTGCTTTGCTGGATTTATGGGCAGTGCCTTTTCTTATTTGCAAATAGTATTTCTTAACAACAAGGTTCTCCATTTTTTTTTCTCATGAAAGGTTAGTATGTTATGTTGAAATTAGTTGTTCCATCGAAGTTCTTCAGAAAAAGTAAAACAATTTTTACAAATACCACCTTTTGATCTTGTTTTCATTAGTTTTGTTATGTTGTTTATGTTTTAACAAAAAAAGTAATGAGGTGGGTTACGGAATCCTAACAGAGCAAACCTCAGGTAAGCAAACTGACACTTTTCAAACCACGAGTAGGCAAAGTGATTTCAAACCTAATCGCAGGTGAGTTTATTAAAATTACCCCTATCATTTTTGTGGTAGATTGTATTAGAACCAAAGTTTTTTTTTTTTTTTAAATTTTTTTATAACTTTTTACATATATTGTAATTAGGACCAAAGCAATGTAAAGTTCTACGAATTATGAATTTTGATGTAACATGAAATATTCAATGAATTTTTTTTTTGTAAATAAAAAATAAATGGCAACTCCACAATTAATTAAACCCAAAGAATTTCCAATCTTGGTCTCTTCCATATGGCTATAGGTTGATTATAGTATGTTGTTAGTGTTTTGTGCCTTTATTTAGTTCTTATGCTAGATTAACATGATCCCTTATTTAATGTTACTTTGATCTTTCACATGTGCTTCATTTGATTCTTGTTTTATTTTTTGATGATATGAAATCTAACCATGATGCGGTTTTTATTTAGTTTTAGAATTTCCTTTTTTCCCTCTTTGTTTTAAACTCATATGTATAGTTGATTTAATTTGAACATGTAATATTCAAGTTTCTGTGTTAGGATGTGTACACATCATCGAGATTGCATATGTAAGGTTTCAATCTTGTGTACACATAATCAAGCATACGTACACACTCCAAACCCATACTGGGCTAAAAATCTTTTATTTTATTTTAATTTTAATCAATTAATTTCCATTGGTTTTCTAATCTGTTTGACTTTGAATTTCATGTTTTAAGTTATTAATTATTGTACAGATCAAGAATAGTAGGCCGGCCCCCGAATTGTTAGGCCCACATCCATTGGAATAACCTCAACCCAATTCAAGCCCATATAGCCGAAGTGTGTATGGCTAGCTAAGGAGATAAGGAAGTCTCCAAGGTATGCCGGGAACAAGAGATAATGACCTGGGGGAATCCGCCCGCCAAGTATTGAGACCCAACGTCTGGCACAAGTTACTAGAAAATCATATCAACAACAGAAGGTGGGTGTCCCTTGACAAGTGATATGATACGGAGGGACCCATTGACATGCCAAATATTTTTCCTTCATGACTACCCCACTAAAAGAAGGGTATAAATAAGAGGCGAGGGGTAAGAAGAAAGGGTTGGAGATTTTGGGGAGAGAGACACGAGAGTAATAAGGAGAAACACATCTCGAGGAGAAGGAAATCCTATTCAGATTTTAGAAAGGGGGCTCAGCTGCTTGGTAGCCCTCACGACTGAGCTAGAATCAAGGTAGTTTAGTGCCTAAGTGAAACTAGTACCCCATCAGTGACACCAACAATCATTTTTTTGGATTTCCCATTGTGGGATAAGCCCAACCCTGAGTACAAGTAAATTAGGTGTCTAAGCCCAAAAGGCCAAGGTATTTGAGAACATACCACCACAATTGGCGCCGTTTGTGAGGATCTCTTACTGCGCTGAAGATCTAGGGGTGGTGGAGGCAACTACACAATGGAGGGGCAACGTGCAGGTGAAGGGTCGGTTGGGTCCGATGGAAATTGATCTAAGTGCTCATCTTGAATGCCATGACCCAAGCTAAGGAGGATAGGCTAATCACCTTTTTTCAAGCAAATAGAACACACTGAGATACCAAGACACTTCACTCGCCCGCTATTCACCTATTAGAACGGCAAGATGGATCTGGTGGAGCACATAAGCCATTTTACCCAACTTAGGGCTCCTTATTCTCAGAACGATGGGTTACTATGCAAGGTGTTACATTCCAATCTCCATGGTGATGAGATGGTTCAACAGTCTAAAAGATGGATCCATCGGTAACTTTGCCGAGTTCATTCAATCCTTTGGGGCCAGGTTTGTAACTTGCAGTTGAGAATCGTGGCCTATCAATGCGTTGTTATCAATGACCATAGGGAGTGGGGAGACTCTCTGGTCTTATTTGGATAGGTATTAGGAGCTATATAATGAGATCAGGCGAGACAACAAATATGTGGCTACGAGCACTTTCAAACTAAGGCTACCCCTTCATTTCGAGATAAGGGACTTCTTGACCATGTAGCCTTTCAAGAACATGCACCAGTTGATGAGGCGCATAGAAAAATACAAGAGACTAGAGGACGACTAGCTACAAATTAAAGGGAAGGCCCTTGCTATGTTTCAGTATAAAAAAGAATCTTGAATTTGAGGCTTTCAACAAAGGTCCAAAAGGGAGGTTAGGGGACAAAACCATGTTAGCAGAGCAAAAGGGGTGAACGTCGCTTTTAAAAAGCTTGTGCATGAAGTCTTAAAGAAGATCAAGCACGAGCCTAATTTCCGCTGGCCCAGTAAAATGAGCGGAGATCTAGCCAGGATGAACTAGAATCTATATTGCATTTATCACCAAGAAAAGGGGCATACTACCGAGCAATGTAGAATGTTCAAGGATTACTTGGAATAGTTAGTCAAAGCAGGACATTTGAGGGAGTATGTGGCCGATTAAAGGGGCAGTACTATAGGATAGGCGTCAAGAAGCCAAGAAGGATAAATGCCACCTCCCCTTGGCATAATCGAAGTCATACATGCCATATCGATCAGAGTTAGCACTAAATGCCTAAAAGGGATACTTAGCATAACTCCTCAACAGGAACAAGAGGTAGTTAACCACCCTAGTAAGAAGCTAAAGTCAAGTAGGGAAAATATAGCTTTTGATGATGACGACCTTGAGGAAACTACGCAACTGCATGGTGACGCGCTAGTCATAACCCTTAGGATTAAAGGGTTCCTCATGAAAAGGGTAATGATTGACCAGGCGAGTGGCACGATATAAGGGGTTGGGTTTGAGAGATGAGGATCTCACCAAGTATGATACCCCGTTAGTGGGATTTGACGGGAAGATGGTGATGCCTGCAGCATAAATCAAGCTCCCCGTAGTGACAGAAGGGAAGGAGGAGATGGTGAATTTCATAGTGGCTCATGCTTTCTCTCCGTACATGGCAATCTTGGCATGACCGTGGATCCATGCCATGGGGGTTATACTGTCCATGCTACACTTAAAGGTGAAGTTTCCTACAGAACAAGGGATAGTAGTGGTGAGGGGAGATTAGAGAGTAGCTCTGCAATGCTTGGTAGCCGCGATCAATCATGAGATCAAGTTGAATGAGCAAATAGAGTTAGACCCTTTATAGCAATCACAGAGCCCCGAGCATTCCAATGGGGCTGACAGTGTAGAGGAGTTGGATGAATTCTGCATTTTACCCTATGATGATAGGTATTTTCGAGTAGGTAAGAGCATTCCAACTGAGGATCGGGTGAAGTTACTATGGTCATTGGTCCAGAACTTAGATGTCTTTGCATGAAGCCCATACGAGGAGCTCGGGTAGAGCTGGAGTTCATAGTTCATAGGCCAAACGTGGACCCCTTGTATCCCCACAAGAAGCAAAAACCGAGGAGGTTAGCCAAATCTCACATGGAAGCCGTAAAGGAGGAAGTGGAGAAGTTGAAACATGTCGGGGCCATAAGAGAAGTGGTCTTCCCGGGTTGGCTAGCTAACACAGTGGTGGTGAAAAAGAAGAATGATAAGTGGAGGGTTTGCTTTGATTTTACAGATTTGAATAAAGCGTGTCCCAAGGACCTTTTCCCTGTCCCTAAGATTGACTAGTTGGTGGATGCCATGTACAGCCACCTAAGGATGAGTTTTCTAAATGTCTTCTAGGGATATCACTAGATTGCCTAGGCTCCCAAAACCAATAGAAGACATCCTTCATCTCTCTAGAAGACAATTACCATTATACAGTTATGCCTTTTGATATGAAGAATGCTAAGGAAACTTACTAGCGAATAATGACATGAATGTTTAGGTTGCAAATTGGTAAAACAGTGGAAGTATATATTGATGACATGGTAGTAAAAAGTGAGAATTCAAAGGAGCACATGCCGAAATTGATCAAGGTGTTTAAGATATTGATGCACCACAGATTGCGCCTCAATGCTGCTAAGTGTGTGTTCGGGGTAGGATCCGAGAAGTTCCTTGTTTACATGATAACTATCTGAGGATTCTAGGTTAACGCTAGCCAGATCAGCACAATCTAATAGCTTAGTTCGCCCATAAAACTAAAGGAAGTACAGAAGCTCACAGGAAATATAGTAGCTTTGAATCGGTTCATATCCAAGTTGGTTGACAGATGTCGCCCTTTTTTCCAATTGCTAAGGAAATGGAAGGGATTTCATAGGACGGAGAAATGTGACAGTGCTTTCCAGAGCTTGAAGCTCTAACTTGCTCGCCTACCAATTTTATTTAGTCTTGAGCCTGGTGAAGACTTGTACATGTATCTAGCTGTGTTCGAGCATGTGATGAGCACAGTGTTGATCAGAATTTAGAACGGCATGCAAAAGCCAGTGTATTATGTTAGCAAAACCCTAGTAGACTCAGAAACCCGGTGTTTGCCTTTGGAAAAGATAGATCTGGCCCTAGTGTGCACCATAAGGAAACTCTCACACTACTTCTAGGCTCACACAATGTACGTTTTAACTGAGTATCCTCTACAATCCTTGTTGAGAAGGTGGACTTCACGGGGAGGATAGCTAAGTGGGGTACAAGAATTCACTTTGGTGGCTGGAGATACACATAGGGTGTGCCAAGTATTAGTTCGGCCATGGAAGGTGTATGTGGATGGGGTGTCGAATGCTCGAGGCTTTGGAACAGGAATAGTGCTAAAGTCACTAAAGGGTATAAAAGTAGAATATTTGCTCAAATTGGGCTTCCAGACCTCGAATAATGAAGCTGAATATGAAGTATTAGTAGTAGGGCTTCAAGTAGCCACAAAAGTAGAAGCCATAGAGGTAGAAATTTGTTCGGATTTGTGTTTGGTGGTTACTCAAGCCAGAGGACATTTTGTGGCAAGAGATCCAAGAATGGTGGATTACCTGAAACTAGTCCATTCATTGTAAACACAATTTATATTAGTGAAGGTGGCCCAGATTTCTAGGGGACAAAACAACCATGCGAATTCTCTGGCTACACTAGGTTTATCCATCGAAGAATAGCAGGCGAGCCCCCAAATTGTCAGGCCCACATCCATTGGAATAACCTCGGCCCAATTCAGGCCCATGTAGCCAAACTGTGTGGGGCTCGCCGAGCAGATAAGGAAGTCTCCAAGGTATGCTAAGAACAAGATATAATGCCTTAAGGGAATCTGACCGTAAAGTATCGAGACTTGGCGTATGAGACAAGTAACTAGGAAATCATATCAACAATAGAAGGTAGGTCCCCTTTGATAGGTGATGCGATACGGAGGGACCCACTGACATGCCAAATATTTCTCCATCATGATTCCCCCACTAAAAGTAGGGTATAAATAAGAGAGGAGCGGTAAGAAGAAAGGGTTGGAAAATTTGGGGAGAGAGACAGGGGAGTAGTGAGGAGAAACACATCTCAAGGAGAAAGAAATATTGTTCGGATATTAGAAAGGGGGCTCAACTGCTTCGTAGCCTTCATGGTTGAGCCAGAATCAAGGTAGTTTAGTGCCCAAGTGAAACTAGTACCCCATTAGTGACACCAATAATCACTTTTTTGGACCTCCTATTGTGGGATAAGCCTAACCCATAGTACAAGTAAATTACGAGTCCAGGCCCAAAAGCCCAAGGTATTTGGGAACGGACCACCACAATTATGGTTATTTTCTTTCCATATTTTATTTAGCCAATCTTACCTTGTTTGGTTCAATTTAAGATTTTTCTTTATGTGCTTGATTTAATTGTTATTTCTTATTTTAATAATAATCCGTTTGATTTGGTTTTAATATGTTTCTTGATTTGGTTTTAATATGTTTCTTTTTTTGTTATGTAATCTTTAACATGTTTTATGTGTTCCCTTAGATTAAATGCATGATGTATGTTTAGGTTAAGAATTATAGCTCATTTAATAACATCTTTATCTAAATATGGTCTATCCACCCATAACGGAGGCCAATCCATAAGCCAGGCAGTCTTGGGTACCTAACACCGTCTCAAGTTGTATCCTAACTCCAAACCCAATATCTGGTAAATAAGACCTATGTAAGTAAAAGGCCTAATTTGGTTCCTATACCTAAATTAGATGACAACTCCCAAATCTTCACCTCCTATCCATTCGGCTGAGGTGTACTCCTAATAGGGAAAAACCCACGTGTACATGTCAGAGCGCTCACACTACTTGATCCATAAACTTATCTATTATACATTATTTTAAAATATAAAACTTGAATTTAAACAATTGATTGATGATATGGTTATTGGTCTTTGATCACCTTGAAATTTTGTAAGCATGGAGAATGTACAAAAATAATATAATCCAAAGGTTGATTTCTCAAAATTCACATCCAATAAAAAACAATTAGTGGTGTAAAATATTCATAAAAGATTATATTTTCAAGAGTGTGTTTCTTAACAATAACATGATATTCATAAAATAAACCACATATAAATAAGATCAACTTTGATGTATATTCTCATACAGAGTGTCAACCGTAGTTGATATTAGATTATGAAATTAGTTTTTAAGATGGTAAATTTCTTGTGTTTTTATTCTACGTCAAATTGGCTATCCAATAACGCATTTGTATTTATATTTTACATTTTGGAATGTTTATATTGTGTAGAAGTGAAACTTGTGTGTTTCTTTCAATTGGACTTTCAAAGGATAGACTATACTCCTTTGTAGTTGTGTTATTTTGTTTTGGTTAAAGATGTTGGGAATATTATAATTTTATGATTATTGAACAAATATTAATTTGTTCATTTGTGCTCATTCTTGATGTAGGTGGTGAATTCAAAATAATATATTTTACATTAAGTAATTTGTAGCATTACTTAATAATGTGACAATTTTGAGTCAACCCAATTTAACCCATTTCTAACCCGCTCAAAATGACCCATTTTTTACCTGAACCCAATTGATCCAACCTACCTTGCCCGTTTTGCCACGTCTACCTATTGGGTCTCAATCAAGTCTTGTGTAAATTAAGAAAAATCAAATAGTAATTCCAAATTTATCCCCCTTGTGCATGTTTCAAAACTAAAAAAATCAACTTATTTTTCTTTACTCTCATACACACTCTCTACACTCATTGTGACAATACCTTCTTTCTACACTATGTTTACTACGGTTTCTTCTTCTTTCTTCACTTTGCAACATCAAACAAAACCTCACAAATTTTCTTTGATTTGTACACTTCACAAAAAAAAATTGTGAATAAAACCCAAACCTTATTCTCTCTCTAGGCACTACCTCCTAAGCGAAAATCCTTTTTTTCTCACTTGGTTTCACGCTCAATTATATTATATTTTTTTTCTCTCCTCATAAGGGAGGACCATTGGGCCAAAGCCATTAAATTCTTTGCAGTACAATTTATTCATAATATTCAATTCATATTCCTTTGTAGAAAGGAAATGTGTTGCTTCTATAACAAAGAATAAGCTTTCCTTCCATTCCATGGAATAGACTTTTCTTCCAAGCCAAGAAAAAAAAAAAGACCAAATTAATTTTTCTTTTTTCACCTAGGAAACCTAATTTTCTTTATAAGTCACAATAAGAATTTGAGTCATTTTCCTGACATGACTTCTCATCTAATAGACAATCAAAGTACATGTCAGTGCTTTATCGGTAAGATGGACTTAAGTTAAGTATCACCACCTAGGCTATCTAATTAGTTCCTTTTTAACTCTATAGATATTATATTGAACATTGTTTTAATCCCATGAGATGAGATCACTAACACATCATCAATTACCAATTGATTCCACAAAGTGGTGGTTTTAGCCAATACTGCTTTATTTCTCAATGATTTTAAACAAAACTTATTAGACAATTTCAAAACATAATTACGTGCTTAAATATATTAGTTATTTAGAATAATTAGTTTATGTTCCTTTCAATATGCAAATTCAATATATATGATTTGAAAGACTTACTTTAATTACATCACCTTTGAAATACTAACATTTTTCAAACAAAGAACAATATAATATGTTTAAAAATAACAATAACCGAAAAACAATAATCACAATACTAACACCTCCTACAACATAGAAAATAACAACAATAATAACATCATTATTTTGCCACCAACAAGAGGACCTCATGTGACCATATATATATATATATATCCCTATCATTATCAAAAGATATTTTTATATTTAATAATATGAAAAAAAAAAAACATTACAACAATGCATAACGTTTTTTACATACAAGTTTTACATAAAATTTAATTATATTGTATAAGGTGTTTATATATTAGGTGATTGAGGCATGCTAATGACATTGCAACATTTAAGAAAAGTCATATCTTGATTTAGTTAGTTTTTACTACCTCCTTTGGAGGTCTTATCACTTGTCTTATCTGTTGGATTGTTCTCTTTTGTAACTGTGGTAAAGAATTTGAGCTTATAATTTCAGTATAATATATATCAAAGGCAGCAACGAAGTCATTCTAATAGCGACTTTTGTGTCAATGAAATAATTTTAATGGAACCCAATAAATATACAACAAAAAATAATCTTTGAACGTGGTACTAATATTATTATTTGCTACCTAATAATAAGAACTATGTCTAAATTCAGTAAAATTCTCTTCAAAAAACATAATCATTTTTCCAAGCACCAATGACAATGGCAATAATTATAGCAATAGAGATTAGATTTAGAAAGGTTTTGGTTTAGATCATTATTCAAATGAGGAATCTTGTATTATATTAAATCTATTAATTTTGAAAATTAAAAGTAATTGATATTATAAAAGTCAGTGGCATCCTAATGCCACATCATTAAGGAAACCAAAGGAGAAATCTAATTACTAAAAGGATACAAACTCAAAAAAAAATTTTCCATGTACAACAAATAATGCAGTATTATTTGTTAAATATTAATGAGAAAATGAAAATAAGTATACATAAATACTAACATAAACATAAATATAAACCTATGTATCACACAAACTTGAAGAAATACCAAAGTATGAAGGAGATGAATGTCAATGTTCCCAAGGATTTTGACAAGACATATGGTATAGTTTATGCAATCATTTTTTAGAAGAATTATAAGATAAATCTTCTTAAACTTAAATTGTCATTTAAATTGAACACAAAAATACTTTGATATGTTCTTTTGATATGATTTGTTAATTTTCTAAATATTAATTGATGGCTTTTTGTTGATATTTGTTAGGCTAAGTCACTTTGGAATATTTTGAATGAAATAAAATTAAAAATTAGTCACATTTGCTAATCCAAATCTTTTTTTGATCATCTAAAAAATGTTGCAATAATTTATTACTATTTTATTATAACAACAATGTTAGTGTATTAATGTAATGAGCAAAAAGAACAAAGTGGGCAAGATGAACGTTTGAATTTTGTAATATGTTCCTGCTTGCTCACTCCCAAGTGCAGGAGATCGTAACAATATTTCTTGGAGTACCAAGGTCAAACCACAAGGAATGGAGTAAATTCAATGACAATGTAATTTGTTAGGTTTTAAGACTTTAGAAACTAATGTATTATAACTTCAATTTGTATATGTTGGCAAACCATGATCAAAACATTTAGTCTAGGTTTAGACTTACTCAAAGTTTGGTTTGAATTAAGTTTGGAATTGAGTAATTGCAAGAAATTACTATTCAATTTCTGCATGGCTCGATCAATCGAAAATTAGATTCGATCAATTGAAAGTCGTATATCAGCAAAACTTAGCAAACATAAAAAGGCCATAACTTATCCGTTTGAAGCCCAAATCACGATCCGTTTTTTCAGTATTTAAAGGACATCATAAGCTAACCCTAGAGAAGGTTTTTTAGAATTTTTTTTTTGAGAGATTAGAGTGAATCTTGTGTCTTTTTTGTAGATCTAGGGTTTTGTACCCAAAAGCTCTCTAAAGTCTTATACTGGTGTTATTCCTTGAAGAATCTCAAGATCCGGTGTTGTAGAAGTTGCTGCATACAAGATCAATGTCTAAGGAGATCCAAAACATTTGAGTGGAGTCTCAAAGTCACAAATGTGGGTGCTTGTGTTGCAAAGGCCTAATAGAGAAGGAGTCCGTGGATTCGGAGTTTGCACGTGATCGTGTTAGTAAGTTTTACATGTGGTAGCAATAGGATGTTAGTGGTTTAAGTCTTATTGTAAACTTCGATTCTTTATAGTAGATTTGCTTTTTACCTTGAGGATAGTTAGGTTAAATCCTTCCTAGGTTTTTTACCGTTTTGATTTTCTTAGGTGATCATATCATTATGTTCTTTATTTTCCGTTGCTTTACATGATATGACTTTATTGTTTTAACCTAGATCTAAATAATAAAACTAAGTATTCACTTGGTTAATTAATTAGGTTAAAAAATCTAGTTTATAGGGATCTAAAAACATACATAATTAAACAACACTTTTGGTGAAGATGAAAAATAATTTTTTTTTCTTGGTGATTGTTAACAATTAAATAACTACTGGTTTAAATTAGTATTTTAAATACCTGGGCATCGGGGTGTTTCCCTATATCGATATGAAATTCTTTGTGAATTAAGGAAATATATATTTCCTAATTGATTCTTCTTAAATAAGGAACAACCTATGATTCGGTTGAACTGAGAAAATTCAAATACGCATTATAACCTAGATTAATAATGTGTTTAAAATAGTTTTTAGAAAAAACCATTCACTTGAAAACCTAATTTCTATTAAGAAAAACATGATTGAATTTATTGAAAGCATGGAAGAACTAATACATCAAAATAAATCTAATTGAACAATCAAATATGTTGTCAACTCAAATTTTAGGAAGAATCACAATGAACATTCATACCGTATAGAAGAAACATAACGCCTAACCCTAGCTAAGATTTTAGGCTGCCATTAGAGAAAATAAAATACAAGTTTCTATCTGTAAAATTCATTCTCCACAGCCCCCATTCAAAAGCCTACACTCAAAGTGTACAAAGAAAATAAAACTTTTGACTATTTAATTTTCATCTAGATTTTCAACAGCAACTTGTGAGTTAAGTTCGGCCTTCAAAATTAGTGAATTTCGGAAAACTAAAAACTGAAAAGTTGTAGATATTTAAGTCACAGTTCCAGGCCATCTGGCCTTGAGTCAATTGGATTTTTGAGAAGAGAGATATGCCCAAAATACTGACTAGTGCTCAAATCTGATTTTTCCTTTTCAGATTATGCCTCTTTGATTTCTTTCCTTAATTTGAATTTTCCAAACATGGTATACGACCCAAGAACTCCAGCTTCACCTCCTTAGAAATTTAAGCATGGTCCTTTAGCTCATTTTTAATTATAGTTTGACCTTCATCCTCACACAAACTCTTGTAAGATCATTTTTTCACATGATTTTCTGAAAGTAGAAAATTATGCATAATGAATGACATCTTATTCAAGAAATTATGTAAAGATTAATAATAGGGATTAATACAAATTATATCTTAACTGTACAAATTAAAAATAGTAATAAAGAGATGACGTCCACATAAATATATACTAGATATACATTTTAAGGCTTTATTAGTCCCACACAAGGAAAGATGAGTCTTTTGTGACTGCATCTCATACATATCATGTGCAGGTGGTGCAATGGGAAAAAAAAAATCAAAATCAAAATCTACTTCTATGATGCTTGGACACATGTGCTTTTGACTTTTCAGATTAGGGTTTAAAGAATCATACCTTTGGTGCATCTACTTGAAATTATCAACAAGAAATCTTGAATCCTAGAACCATAATTGAAATCCTAGTAACTTAATTTTAGGATTTTCTTGATCTTTACTTCAAAGACCATACAATTGCTTGAGAGAGTAAGCTCTCATTGTCAAGAACAAAGCCCTTAGTTGTCTGCCACTTGAAAAATCTTATTTTCTTTCTTCCTTCGTAGCTATGTATCACTTAAAGAGGGGAGAGTACTATTCTCTTCTCACTTTAAAGGTGTAGTGCAAAATATCCATTTTATACTTGGATTAGCTATTGGGTCAATATAGGCTTTTAAAATGTGGCTTCAATTGAGGCAAAAGAGAAATAAAAACACAAACTCTAATGGGCATTGGGCCTTTTGTTAACTTATGACAGGCCCAAAGTTACCATTAACCATAATTTATTCTACAATAAAATCATAGTTGCACTCTAGGTTTTTATGTGAATTCTTAAATCATATAAAGACTCTATTAAATAGCATTTAACCCTTCCATGAAATCATCCACCGTGAAACAAAATCAATATTTTTCGTCACTTTTTAAATCACTATATCTTAAGTCCTTGGGTCCCCAATTTAATCTCTTGATTATTCTTACATTCTTATATAATCTAATTCCATTTGATTTAAATTTCAGTAACTCTGTGCTAAAATAGATAGGCTGAAATTCTAAATGATCAATTTCCATTAAATCTATCTCAAATGGATGTTTTGTGTCTCTTATCAAGATTATGAATTTCTTCTTGAGAAATAGTGACCCCAACACACTACATGCAATTACCCAATATTTTGAGATACAAAATCTTACTTTGGCAAAAGCTGGCACGATTTTAGAGTAGGCATTGAGCTCCAAACTATCAAAGTGTTTAGTAGAAAGAAGTATTTAAACATGCTATATACCATTGCTGTAGTATGTAGAAAGGGTGAATTGTTTTGATTGATAGTTAAACATGTATCAAGAGTGAAGAGTGTCCATTTTTTTTTTTTTCCGGTCTAAGATTTCTCTAATTGGAAGGATTTGATCAATAGATTGACGGGTTGATTACCTGGTTGTGGTAGAGTGCTTTCTTGATCTTTTAGAACCAAATAAATAGATGTCACGGAAGTACTAGCCAAGTTTGAACTATACCAAAAGGCTAGGCATAATTAGAGATCTCTATAGTCATTTGAGTAGTTTTCATATTGACGTAGTCGATCTACATCTGATGTGGGACTTGTTACCTGTTAGTTGTTACGTTCTCACACAACATCTTCATAGTCCAAGACCATACAATCCGAGATATTGCAATACTCGAAATAAAACCTAATGGTGAGCTTTTATCTTCAGTAAAAAATTGGAGTAATATTCTAATAGCTTGCTCTACATTGCATTAATCTTTAGTCTTGCTACGGATTTCAATGTCCACGGCAGAGAATTTTATTTGCTCCCAAGAAGTCTATGTCAGGACATAAAAGCAAAAACTAAGCCAGATATGCAATGGTCTGAATTCATCCTTATTCACACAATTCTATCCGTAAAAAGAAACTACTTCCAATGATCTGCCTGTTTTATTTGCAACAATTTTTTTCATTCCTTTATGAGTAGTAGATATATGTAACTGTCATCATGGAAAATCATATCCTTCTCCAGGACACCATTTTGGTGCCAATATAAGCAACAGTGGGGAATATCTGTCTTTGATGATCCAATAGCTTATATGAACTATATAGCTATTGGTTGTTGCCATTTTAAAATCTATCAACCTCATTAACATGGTAGTGCAAGATTACTTTTGTATAGTGGTCCAAATATTATGGATCCCACCACAATTAATTTCACACATAAGGGGATAACCATTGATGTAAAGAACATGCATTAACCTATTGTCCCTGGCTGTTGTGACAAAGTGGGGTCTTATTTGACAAGACCTGCCATAGCCGTATGCTTTTGTTCCATTCTTGGGGTTGCTATGACATGGCTAAGGCGTTGTGATGTGCCTAAGTTAAATGCCTCTTGATTTTCCTACACCATATCTCCTTCAAATCCTTATGCCTTCCTCTACTTTTTTTGTTGAATTTATTGCTATATTTTGACTGGATTTGATTCTTTTCCAGCATTCTGATTGCTCATCTTCTGGAAATGGCAGAATGATCAGTTTTGATACGTTAGTTTCTCCGTTTGCAGGGAATTCTTCAATGTCAACAAGTTCGAAATTGTTTCATTCCTCTCTAGTACTGCCTCTAACAGTAATAATATCAATGTGTAATTCCCGGAAAGCAAGTTGTATAAAAGATTTGCAAATATTACAACTAAATGACTATTGTCATTTTGAATGAGGGATTTCAAATTTAGTTTTTGTTTTCTGTAAATTATTAGTAGGAAAAAATTTTAAGCGATTTAATCTTTCTTCCAAAAAAAAAAAGACAAAAGACAAAAAATTAAAACACTTGATATAAACTATTGAGATCATAGTCTGAACCATGGTTTTAAAAACCGAACCGTAAATAAAACCGTTTTTTTTCAAAATTTCTGGTTTTTCCCGGTTTTTGACCGGTTTTGAGACATATAACCGGACCGGACTGCACCGGTTTTTTCCGGTTGAACCGGTCAGACCGGCCGGTCCGGTCCGGTTTTTAAAACAGTGGTCTGAACCAAACCATTTATCCCAAAAAAAAAGGTACCATAGAAGAATCCATATTTCAAATGATAACCACAATTGAGATCATAGTCTGAACCATGGTTGTCAAAATCGCGGTCCGGATTGTAAAATCGCACGATTTTACGATCCCATCTCACCAAAAAGTTTAAAATCGTAGCAGGATCGCAAAAATGTTAGGATCCTAGGTAGGATCGTATAGGATCCTATGGGATCCTACCGATCCTACCATTTGGCTTGAATTTTTTTTTTTTTATAAGTGGGATTCATTTGGGTAAACCTAAACCCCTAAACCCATAACCCCAACGGGTTTTAGAAGCCCAATAATGAGTTGAAGTCCCAAATTTACCCCGATGTCAACATAAAATCTAAAAAAAACCTATGGTATAAGTTTAACGTTTTCAAAAACAAAACTTAAACTATTTAGAAACACATAGTTCCAGCACGCACCTCTGTCCCACGCCTCCTCAGCTCTCTATCAAAACCCAGCACCTCTCAACCTTGTTAATGGTGAGCCATCACTGCCTTTAAGCTTTCTTAACTTAATTTTAACGTTTAAAAAAAAAAAAAACCCAGCACCTCAATCCTATGCCTCCTAACTCTTCTGTCAAAAACCTAGCATCTCTCAGCCCTCTCAATGATGTTGCCATGAGCCATTGTTGCCTTTAAGCTTTCTGGTAATTTGTTTTGGTAGTTAGTACTTAGTAGTTTATCATTTATTTGTACTTTAATAGCTTGATTCCATATTGTTGTGTTGTGTATATGATTTTGACAAAGCTTTTAAGGTTTTTATTTTTCTATTTTGTTAACTAAATTAAGTAAAATTTGAAAAATTATGAAACATGATCTTCATTATTTAATTAGCTAGTTTACCTTAGATTGAGAATTCTCTTTTGCATTACATATTGTAAAATTGTAGTTAGCTAGTTTTTATATGCTAACTAGCCTAACTTATTTTGGATTTGGAACTTAGAATTTGGAAAACATTTTCCATATATGTAGATAATATTTTGGTACTTAGTTGCTAATTAAACATGTACTGAACTTTTTAGATACATTATGTCAAAAATTAAATATATTTTGCTTCGTTAGAATGACATAAGAACGATGTAGTGCGTGCAAATTACATTTTATGATGCAATTTTTTTTAATGGATGGATTCATATTTTAAGTGATTATATAACATACAAAATCACTATCAATAGGTCTTTTGCTTAAAATCTGAAAATAGGTAGGATCTTACGATCCACGATCCGATCTTACGATTTTCGATCCTACCTACCTCCCACGATCCTACGTAGGATCCCGATTTTGACAACCTTAGTCTGAACCATACCACTTATCCAAAAAAAAAGGTACCAACCTCCAAGGTACCATAGAAGAATCCATATTTCAAAAGATAACCTCAATTAGATACATAAGAAACATTTATACTTATGTTTAATATTATTGATATGTTTTTTTTTCAAATATTTTCCAGCTTTTAAAAAAATCTCCGCAAGGATATCATTTGATAGAGTATGTAAGTTGCTCATCCTGAATTGCTCTGTTTTAGTATAGAAAAAAGTGATCTGTACTTAGTTTTACTTTTTAACATAGTTTAAATTTATTTTATTTAAAGAACTTGGTTGTTATTCTTTTTCTTTTTTATCATTTTTCAAAAAGAAGTTATTAAAATTTAATGATTATAATTTTTTTTTTTGATACAAGATAGAATTTCTAGTCTAGCCAAATCTAGGTGTATATGTGTGTGAAACTCCCTCCTCTTCGGTCTTTGCCCTCTACACCCTACAAGTATTTATACTTGTAAAGTAACCACCGCACCAAGGGAGAGCAGTGATTGATTATAAAAATTATCAAGTAGTTTTAAAATGGAGGAACACTTCTCTGCTTGATCTATTAAGATAATCATTAATTATTTAGCATGGACTATATAAGAGCACTTGTAGTAGTGGAGCTAAAAAACTATATAGTTATTTTAGCTCCACCAAAACACAAAAATAACCATACAGCAATAGAGGTAAAACTTTTTTTTTTTTTTTTAGCTTCCTTGCTACAGTGCACATCTATAGATAGATGTGCACTGTAGCTTAGAGCAAAAAAAAAAAAAAAATTATTCCTTGCCCGGTTGTATGTGTGGCTGTGATGGTTGTGTGTAGTGGATATATTATTTTATTGAAGTAGATATTTTATTTTATTGTGATGTTTATATTATTTTATTGTGTTGAAAGCTAAAATAGATCAACTACTGTAACATGTGTGTAAGTAAAATAAATAAAGTAACTTTTTGTAGTGTCAAATTGCTAAATTTTTAGTTTCACTGCTATAGATGCTCTAACAGAGTTATAAAATGAGAATCATACATAATTGAGATTCGAACATATTTAAGGGCACAGCTTTTGTGCCAAAAGTCTTGTGGCTGCCACATATAATGTCCTGCACAAAAACATGAGAGGTTATGGATTCACAATACAGGAGGTCCATTTACTTCTATAGTGAGAGCAACAGCCTGTGCAACACAGCTAGCGAAGTGGAAGTCTCACGCGGATATCCGTACACTAATTTTTGTGTAAGAGATAACAACCGCAGAGACTACCGGTTTTATTAATTCTCAGATAAGACTTTTTCTCGTCTACTACTATTAAAGTTATATCCTTGAATATATTTAAAAATATATAATAAGATATATAATATAATTATTTATATATAATTTAAATATTATTGATAGTCATTTTTATATTTGATTAATTCTTTATAAAAAACATTATAAGAATATTATTAGGTATAAAATATAAATTGTCCATTTTTTAAAAATTATTATGAAGCACTTTTTTTTTTTTTTTACGATTCATTTATTTTAGACTCTTTGGTTTTGTACTTAATAACTCACTTGGATGAATATTTATGATGTGGTCCCACATTTCATTCTAAAATTAAGAAATTAATAAAACTCTTTAAGAATAAATAATTTAAGACACATGACGTAAAATTAGAACTTTAATTTGAAATTCTAATTGGAATTTCTTTCAGCTTCACCTATTATTATATAATAATAATA
The DNA here is from genome assembly GCF_040712315.1 of Castanea sativa. Taxonomy (NCBI): domain Eukaryota; kingdom Viridiplantae; phylum Streptophyta; class Magnoliopsida; order Fagales; family Fagaceae; genus Castanea; species Castanea sativa. Next base: position 38,436,566 of record NC_134023.1, read on the forward strand.
TATAAATGAAAAATGTTAATGGATATTTTAAGGGTATAGATTTAGGAAATAATTTTAGAAATTTTTAATAGAAAAAAAGTAATTAATTTTTCGGACAACTTTTTATATTTCAGAAGAGTAGTATCAATATTTTCTTAAAATAGTACAAAATAGGCTATTAACAAATGGCTAAAGGTATCTTTTTAATAATTGGTTATAAATTATGCTGTGAGTCTATATTATTATTGTTCCACAATTATTCAAGCTGGAAGAGTAGCTGCTCCTGCTTGTCAGGAAATTATTTTTCAGAACTTTGAAAACTACCACCAAAGGTACATTGGTCAATTTTTCATTCAATGTAGCATGTTTCTATACAAAGTATCACACGTACATTCTCCTATTACTCACACGTGTGCACCCACCCATCCCACAAGACCATTGAGAAAAAGAGATAAAAAATAATTAATCTTTTTCAATTTCATCTTGTTGTTTATGAAGTTTATTACATGTTTACCATATATATAATGCCACATGAACTAAAATAAAATAATGTTTTTAAAGTACACAATTTTAAAGAGTGCAAAATTTTAGTTAAAATTACAAAATTGTGTTTTCTTAATTTTACTAAAATCGTATTTTAAAAACACGATTTCAAAAGGTTTTAGAAACATGATCTTTAAAGAAAATGTGTGTAAAATGTAAATAACGAATATGTAAAAAAAATAATGAGTACGTAAAATTTACTGTAGGAAAAAAAATTTCAAGATTACTATTCTAAATTTTGCCAAACAATAATTAAACCTAAGGGTAAGACCAACGAGAGCAATGCTCCCTCCTGTTGAGAGATGGGCCCACACGTAGTCCTACCATGGAGCCCACCCTTCATACCAGAGCATTGCCCCCAATATCTAAGTCTTTCTCCCATTCTCACCCCCTTTGCTGTTCAGGGACAGAGCATTGATATTGCATTTAAGAAAGCAGTATAAGTCATAGATAGAGAAAGCGAGAGAACATTGATATCTCAATATATTGTCACTATTTTTTTAACCTGCTAAATATACACAAAAGTGATTGATACATTAAAAACTAAGGCATTACCATCTGTTGTACTTCTATCTCTTCTATCTCATTCTGGCCCTCAGAAGAACATAATGGAGAAGAAGAAAAGGAAGAAACAGCAGAAGAATAAGAAGTTGAATCAGAACAAGAAGTGGAAGAAAGACCGACAAGCAGATCCACAAAGGCTCCAACTATGAACCCATGATTCTTCTTTCCATTCATCTTCAAATACCACCCTAGCAACTCTTCCAAGCACTCCCAATCTTTCAGCCCATGAGTTTCAACCATCTCCTCCATTGACCTTCTGAAATCAAAGTATGGATCCTCAGACTCCATTGCCAACACTACACTTTCTTTAAATGGAAACCCATCATCCTTTGCCTTCACCAAGATCGAGCTTGTGTCATCAGGCTCAAAAAACAGCCTCTCAGACCTCACCCCACGTACTAGCATCTCCAATGACTCACCATTATCCAAGTCCTCAGACTCAGTTGAAAAGCTTGCAGACTCAGAAGAGGTTGTGAACCAAGAATCAGGTGTTTCAACCCCATCATTACTAGGGTCAAAGAACATGGAGTTCACTGTCTTGAACATGTCATCTCTAGCTCGGAAAGAAAGGGTCTTTGGCTCCTTACATAAGGGCCATTGCCATGGCTGCTTTGTTGTTTCTTTGTTCTTGAAAAGAGAAGGCAACTTCATGATCTTCTTGCTCATCGGATCTGTAACAGCTTGTAGAGATGTGGGCTTGAATGATTTTTTGGGATTGTGAATGTGTCTTGTTTTCTATGGGGGTAGGTGTTAAATGTGATCGGTGGGAGGTTTTTCAGTATGATATTTAAAGGAGAAGATGGATTGAAAATGGGACTGGTAGGGCCTGAATTGCTGTGTGTATTTAATTGTAGGTTTGAGGAATTTAATGTTATTTAATGCTCTCTCATACCAACCGAAAATAACAGTACTTTTGTCAACTTAATTTTTTTTTTTAACATTGAAATATGATTAATGTTACAATGCATTAATTATTTTATAAATTAAAGTTTAATAAATATATATAGTTAATATGGCTGTTGTGAGTTGTGACATAGAAAGTTGCAGCTATCAAAAATTCAACTCATGGTTTTTGACATAGCCCCATGTTTTACTTTCTTGTGTTTCCTGATATCAGTAAGTACAACATAGCCCATGCGGCCATGCATCTAAATTTCTGCCTCATACAGTGGTTTAGAGCTAGTATTGAAATTTGAAGTTGGACTTTTTAAAATAATAAAAAATAAAATAAAATCAAGAGTTTTGTATATCAATTGTATTATCTAATTCTTCTAATAAAAAGAAAGTGAAAATGCAAAACTGACCTTCTAACTTTATTCAGATTTCAGTCTTCTAACTTTGCTTTTATTCATTTTAGTCCTCTAAGTTTCAGATTTATTCAATTAAGGCATTTCCGTTAATATTTGTTAAATTTTTTTGAAAAAAAAAATCTAGAGAATATTTTTCAATCATTAATTGAATTTTTTTAATTTATAAAATTTGAAAAATTAACCATAGCATATAACAAAAGTTGATTAAAAAGCCTTAATTGAATAAACTTGAAAGCTAAAAGATTGAAATGAACAAAAGCAAAGTTAAAGGATTGAAATAAAATCTAAAGAAAGTTAGATGGTTAATTTTACATTTTACCCTAAAAAGAATTTAGGTTCAAATCTCCCTCTCATCTATTGATACCAAAACCACGTCCTTCTTGACAAATAATACATAATTTTGTTTCATTGATAAAACATAACAATATGTCTTGAATTTGAAGTAAAGACAAGACTACTAAAGGAACAAAATTTAACCCATGAAATATTGAAATGTTTCATTGTATAGATGTTGTGGACGTTACTAAGGCTAATGTCTTTGTTGAGTCAATTTAGTTCCAATTTTAAACAGCTCTTCCTTTTAGCATGTTTTGGTTATTATAGAAATTGGAAATGACACAAATTGTCATTTTTCCAAGTTCATATTGCAAAGAAGAGTGCAGATATTCCTCAAAAACAAAACAAGAAGAGAGCAGATAATTTCTTTAAAGGCTCAGAATAAAGGAGATTTTAAAGAGGCATAATTCATGTGAGTGGTTTAAAAAGGAACGGTTAAAATCACACATACTTGTCCTTGCTCATGTATTTATGAGGAGGGAAGATTTAGTCCTTAGAGACAGGGCCTCTCATTTATTAGGTACTTGCTATTGTTCTACCTTATTCCCCTCAAGACCACGTTACAAATCACCACCCCTCTGTCTTTAATAACCCTTTGGATTTTATTTTTCTTTAATAATAGTAACTGTATGGAAAGTGAAATTTAAATCATGAATGACCACTGTTATTAGGTATAATCCCTAAGTTATTGTGAATTTAATTAATGGTAAATGTTGTGTTTATATCATTTGTTGGGGACATTGACAACACACTGAAATAAGTGGCCCAAGAGCACAGGTTAAGGATTAATAAATATCCAATTATAAGTCGTAATGTACATTTTTCAAAAAAGAAAATACAAATATTAATGATTCATTAGTTTACACGAACAAATCTATTGTGGTTGTGTCATTTTAGATATAGAGAATGTTAACCAATGTCTTAACCCTAAGCCTAAGGGTAGATGTTGTTCCTTATCTTCCATTTTTAAGATTTTGTTATGTGGCTACTTAACTAAAAAACACATTTTCATTTCATGAGAAAAATCATATGGCAGAATCTTAATAGGAAAATCTAAAGAATAACATATAAGTACTGTACCTAAGTTTTGTCCATTTTTAAAACCTTTTTAAGAAAAAATAATAATAATTAATTTTTTAATAGTTTTGTATATTTCTCATAAAACTAAAATCAAAATTTTCTTAAAATAATAACAAAGGAGTCCTCTAAAAATATCGATTAACTGGGCCATATATATGTAATTTTTTTTTTTTTTTTGAATCTTATGACTGATAACAAAAGTTGACTCTTTTGACAAATGGTATTGCATCCGATGTGATACCCGTATTCCGTCTAATCCCACTTATACAACTCAATCAGTGTCATATGAGGTACCAAAAATTATTACATGAACCCTTTGTTTTTTAATGGTTCACAACTCCATTTGTTTGATGTGACATTTTATATCACTAAAACTAATACATCATTTTGATGACTTTTTTTGCATTGATAAGATTTTGATTGACTTTTTATGTCAACTAATACTAAAAAATCCAAGAAGTCTAAACGACTATTTCTCCACCTTTAATGTGCTTCAAATTTCCACTTTAATTACCATATTTTGGAGGGGCTTGAGTTTACAAAAGTTCATACGATGTATTAGCTTACGTTGATTACTAATTTTAATTTCTATTGTGCTTCATTTCACAATTCTAGCCCAACTTTTGATAAGTCACTTAAAATCTGTCTTCTAATTATTATAAGTTTAATTTTTAAGTGGTGATAGTTATACATGTAACACGGTGTATATGCAATACAACTGAAATCGTGCTTTTAAAACTCAATTTCAACTAGAGTATATACATACGACAGTATATAATTTAATATGTACAACAATAGTTAACGTAAATTTATGCACACAATTGGTCAATAAGGATGTGAAAGAATCTTTGATAGCTCAAGATCAACAAGCCATTTGCCAAGTCAACACCATCATAATTTAGAAAAGGTTATTGTTAACGGGTGTCTTTGTGCACTCATTAAGAAAGTTTCAAATGCGTCTCATCCAAGGAAGAGGATATTGTACCACACCGGCCGTTACAGATAATATGTACTGTACCAATACGTGCACCAATATCGAAACTCCAATGTTTTATACTAGATATGTGCCATACCGGTCGTGTACTGGCCGATTTTGAGCGTTTTGATTGGTATAGGGTATACCGGCCGGTATAGAAAAAGCTTTTTTTGTAGTTTTGTAATTTTTGAATTTTTGTGAGGGTAGAATGGCAATTTACTTGTATTAACTTATTTGTGTTATTTATTTTCTTAGTATGAAATGAACAATTAATCTTTCGATTTTTTATATAGTGGTTTTTTTTTTTTTTTTTTTTTTTTTTTTTTTTTTCTTTTAGTTGATGTTGGAGTCTAAAATCATAAATAATTTGTTTTGAATTCAGGTAATATTTTATGATAAACTTTTATTTTTATTATATATAAATAAAATAGTGGCAAACTCGAAATGGTACACCGGTATTAACCGATATTGAAATATATCGTTTCACTGACCAAACTAGTATAGACTCTCACGGGCAAAACTTAGATACAGTACCTTAGGTACAGTACCTCAGGTACCCCTTCTAAAATTAAAACACCTGGACACTCACTTAATGATGTTACGGCTGTTACTTTCTCCGTTTATTTCTTTTTTTTTTCTTTTCTTTTTCCCCTGTTTCAGACCCAAGCACTCCCACGAGAAAACTCCAAACCCCAAAACCCCAAGCTCCCACCGTTCTCTCTCTCCCTCTCTGTTCTTCTCGTTCTCTCTCTCCCTCCCTGTTCTTCTCTTTCTCTCTTCCAAGCTCCCACCGTTCTCTCTCTCCCTCTCTGTTCTTCTGTTTCTTTCCTTCGCTCTCAGTCAGAACCCCAAAACCCCAAGCTCCCACCGTGCTCTCTCTCCCTCTCTGTTCTTCTCTTTCTCTCTTCCAAGCTCCCACCGTTCTCTCTCTCCCTCTCTGTTCTTCTGTTTCTTTCCTTCGCTCTCAGTCAGAATTAGATGAAATAGAAGAACCCAGTGCAGGCAGCAGCTATCTAGTGCAGAAATCCAGCAGTACCTAGTGCAGAGAAACCAGTGCACAGTGCAGAAATCCAGTGCAGAGTGCAGAACTATGGTAGTGCTTGAAGCATGGGCAAAAACAGTTCAAGTTTGAGATGATTGTAATAAATAAAGTAAGGCAAAAATAGTTCAAATAATCAAAAGGCCAGTAGTGAATCTGGACCAGAAAAAGTATCCAATATTAAAGAAACAGAGCGAAGGAAAGAAACAGAAGAACAGAGCGAAGGAAAGAAACAGAAGAACGAGAGAGGGAGAGAGAGAACGGTGGGAGCTTGGAAGAGAGAAAGAGAAGAACAGAGAGGGAGAGAGAGAACGGTGGGAGCTTGGGGTTTTGGGGTTCGGCTGAGAGCGAAGGAAAGAAACAGGAAGAACGAGAGAGGAGAGAGAGAACGGTGGGAGCTTGGAAGAGAGAAAGAGAAGAACGAGAGAGGAGAGAGAGAACGGTGGGAGCTTGGGGTTTTGGGGTTTGGAGTTTTCTCGTGGGAGTGCTTGGGTCGAAACAGGGAAAAGAAAAAAAAAAGAAATAAACGGAGAAAGTAACGGCAGTAACATCATTAAGTGAGTGTCCAGGTGTTTTAATTTTAGAAGGGGTACCTGAGGTACTGTACCTAAGGTACTGTATCTAAGTTTTGCCCGACTCTCACCTACATTAAATAACAAAAGTTAATAAACAAATAATCTTTAAAATAAAAGTAACTAGACTAATTATAAATTCTAATTGACTGCGTTATAAAATTGAACCTTAACTGGATTCTTTAAAATATTGTGGTGATAGTTGCACATTGTGTATATAAGTTGAAATCTTATTTTGAAAACACGATTTCAATTATAATTGTGGAATCAAATCATGTTTATAAAACACAATTTCACAATTATAATTAAAATCATATTTCAAGACATGATTTTAGTTAGAGTATGTACAATAGTGTATAACTGAGCATGTGAAACAATAATTAGTGCAAATATGGTGAACATAGGACCCTTTGAATTATTGCGGTCCGGCAAAACTTATAATTTTCAATCTTTGTGTTAGTTATTGGACATCCATTGCTGGCATTGCTGCAACCATAGTTTAATCGGACGGATAGGATCTACCAATCAACTTGACTACTAGAATAGTTCTCTTCTGGACGTAGGAACTCTATACCCTACAATTACATATCATTTTTTAGAGATGTTTCTGTTCTTTGTTGGTACGTATGTTTGTAATTGTACACATTGTTCATGTGCATGGGCCCCTGTATTCTTTTATTTATAGTTATTTTTTGTTGTACACAGCCACTTTTCCATCACCGTATTGAGATTGAGGGTGACCTATAGTGGGGCAACCTCGATTGTTAGCTCATCAAATCATAGAGGAGTCCTTGGACAGTGACAAAAAATGGTGGAGCCTCGCATATTATATCACAGACAAAGCGTAACAGATAGTTTAGGAATATTGGTGAATTACAATGCTACATGAAAGTAATCGTCAGAAGATGACCTTTCTCGTTTCTACTTGTGGACAAACACCATGCGTACAATTATAATCATATGTGTGTGTTTGTGTGTGTGTGTGAAAGTGAAAGTCAAATCTGTGTGTTTGTGTGTGTGTGTGAAAGTGAAAGTGAAAGTGAAAGTGAAGGTGAAACTAGTTGAATAATAACTGGTTAAAGTGTGTTAAAAAAAACGTATAGAGCTCAATCTTCTGGTTGTAATAGATTGTCTTTTAATTTTTTCTTATCTGTCTTATTACTTGTTAGCTTTACTGGTTGGAATATTTTCAGTGCTGGTAGTGTGTTATATTGACTTTTGGAATTTTGCTATTGTTTGAAGTTTGACTGTTTGAGAGGCTTCTGTGCTGATAATTGTTAATTTCTGTGGTGTTGCTGTTTCTGTAGCTTTGTATTTATCCTGTGCTTTAATAAAATTTTCAATCACATTCATCTAAAGATAATAATAATGGCCGGTTCACTTTCAAGTATATGTCATGCATATTTTATGAACTATTATCAATTGAGGAAGCTTAATTTATTTGCAACTCAGCCTATAGAGGAAAGGGTGATTAAGCAAAAAAGACCAATTAGTATATTTAACGGAAACTTTCCTATCATTGAATGAAGAAATGAGATATGGGATTTGGGATAAAATCCTGTAGGGGTAAATGTCAAAATTCAAGTTTTCAAGAATAAGTTTCAAATGTATATACATTTAGATTAGGTTATAGTAGATTTCTATCTTGTATAGAATAAAATATATTTTTCTTGACATAATAGTATAAAATTATTATTATAGAATAGAAATTGGAGAGAGTTAACTCCTTAAAATTGGGCCAATAAACAAGTTATATCAAATAAACTCAACGTGTTATGTAATTAACTTATTTTTTCTCATACATAATAACCGCTATGTGACTAAAAAAATTGCTGCATTGTAAATCTACATTAATAATTAATAATTAAATTATCGTTGGAATTATATTATTTGAGTTATTTAGACAAAAGAGGTTCCAGTTAATTTAATTGATAAAGTTTCTTGTTGTCAAAAAAAAAAAAAAAATCTCTTGTTGTCAAATAAGATACTTAGAGTTCAAACTAGTTTGTTTGGGATGTGATGAATAGTGTAGCTTATTTTTTGTACTATTCATGGGTCTCATTGTAATATTTAGCTAGTTTTTAACTTTTTTATTTATTTATACTTTTAGTAAAAAGTTTTCATTTTTAGCTAAATAAAATGTTCCCAAATGAAGTAACTTATGCCAAAAACCAATTAGTGTATTGGGCTTGATGATATAGCTAGAGTATCATTATAAAGTAGACGTCATAGGTTGAAATTTTATTGCATCTATATAAACAAATTATTAAATAAGAGTTATTTAGATCATATGATTTTCATTTATGAACTTTTAAAAATTAGATTCACCAACCTTGTATTGTCAAAAATTATATATAATTTTTACAATAGAATTGTCTATATAATATCATTAATAAATTACAAATATTAATTTGATATCTTATGAACATATAACAAATATACATAATTCAATTTCAAGTTTCTTTGAGCATATTTTTATATATGTATACATATAAAGATATTATTATAAAAAAATTAAAATCAAGTCTTATATACTCGTTAGTTTGTTTGCAAATACATCATTATTTTTATGTTCAGCTTGTTTAATAATCGAATTTAAACTTAAGTTTAAACATAACTAGTTTACTAAATAAATAAAAATAAACAAGTTTTTTTCCGAAGAAAGCTTGAGTTGGATACATTTCAACACTATTTAAAACATCCGAAAATCTATAAATAAACTATCATATCCCAAAAAGAAGAAGATTAAAAACAAAAAATTGAAAGATATTCTATAGACATCGGCAACTGAAGCGGTTCCTTAAAATCTTAAGAAATTAAAACTGTAAATAAGCTAGTTTTGGAATTGGAATCTTATAATGATTCTCTAGCTCTCGTTTTCTACCTCTGTGTAAGTCTGCTCACTGCTGTATAATTATGCATCTTCAAATAGGTCATTTCATTTTCATAGGTAGTTGTTTATATTACAGTTTGGTCGCAGTAATTGAAATAGTGTTTCAAGCTTTGTTCTATTCTAGGAAGTTTCCTTTCAATTTCAAGTCTCACAAATTGCTTTTCGAGCATTGTCTCACATTAAATGCCACATAAGTAAGTTGTGTTATAACCCATTTTCGTCTTCTTTGTATGTGTACACGCATTTGTTTCTTAAAAATAAAAAATAAAATAAAAACATAACATGCCACATAAGTTCACAGCTCCATAATCTTACTAAATAAAGGAATTTCCAAAGGGTACATTATATTACATGTTGTCTCTCTAATGGATTCTATAACAATCATATGTATTGGTACATCCAAATATATACATTTCTATATATAATATAGTGAAAAATTCTAGAGATAAAAGGGGGAAAATGTACTTATTTCTAAACCAATTACACAGTCACATAATTGATGGATTATCGAGTCTATTTTATTGTCGAAATGCCGATGAGAAAAAGATCCATATCTAAATAGAATTACCCTAAGAAAACATATTAATTTCATGCTCGTGCAATTAAGATATCCTTGTGTCGGAATCTAGATCATATTGTCTTCCAAATTATGGATTCTTGAAGCGAAATGATTGTAATTGAACTGTGTTGTCTCCTGTCTACCACATTCATGATTGGCTCAAGGCATCCATGGATGGTGCACATGCTTCGTTGACCCTCTATGATTGACTGCTAGCCATGATTTTTTAAGCAATAATTTACTTTGCAAATTAAGTTCAATTAATTTCCTTAGAGAAAATGAAAGATAATCACCAAGCATACGGTCCCAATTTGAAGATTTGCTTCCAAGATCCTCTTAGTCCCAAACAATGCATTGAGAATACAGATATATTCTGTGTACAAATTAATTCAATGAATTGAAACTTAAAAGCAGTAAATGACCAACAAAGGCACAATGGACCACACTTTAAATTTTAGGGGTAATTTAACCCAAGAGATTGGCTAAATGGTTCCTAAGACTTCATTATATCTATGAAATATTGGGTTTAAAACCTCTTTCCCGCATTTTGGGGACACCCCATTGGATTTTATTTGTAATAAATCAGTGCGTGTAGAATAGCAGAGATACTCGAAGAGGTTTAAATACCCTCATTTGTCCTCAAAAAAAAGTTAAGGGGTAATTTGTAATTAAACAATAAACCCTAGCATGGCCTTAGTTTCAAATTAAATTTAAAATTTTTAATTGCATCAAGTCTGAAGTTTAAAACTTTCAAAAGCTTAGTAGCTCAACTGCCACCCCTCAGTGTCTCTAACGGAAGCATCTAGGATCATTACCAGGTCAACCCTTAAGCAATTCAAGCAATTGCCTAGGTCCCCAGTTTAAAAAAATGTCCCATAATTTTGCTCTTAGATTTTCTTTATCTATTTTTGTTTGGATGGAGTCGGTTCCACTAGACCTCCATGACTATCATGTTGCCGATTTAATGGATTTTAAATAAAATCATCTGATGCTTTTTTCTTCTAAAAAAAAAAGAAGGGTATAATGCTATAATATTTATATTACAACCTAAAATTAAATATATTTCATACATATTTATTTATTTATTTTTGAAAAAAATTGTTTTTCTCCCTATCTCACTTACAAAATTCATTTCATCATTTACCCCAAAAAAAATTTCTTCCATATTTCCATGAAAAATACTCAATAATTAAAATATAAATACACAAGAATATTTCACTTGAAATATTGTTGAGCTGGCCGATTTAGCTAGGATTCAAATTCTCATACTCTCATTGTAACTATCAAATTATTGAAATTTAAAAATAAATTTATAATTTATAATTTCAAATTATTAATAGTAACTTAAAAAAAGAAAAAAGGTGAGTTTATGGTGAAAACTACCACCTGCTCTTGTAGCCGGGCCGGTACCTCCGCATGCACAAGTTCAATGTAATGAATATGCCACCAAAATTTGGAATATTTTGCATTTAGGAGGCATCAATTGACAAGTTCAATGTAATGAATATGCCACCAAAATTTGGGATATTTTGCATTTAGGTGGCATCAACTGAACTAAATGCTCTAGCTTAGCAATCTTTTAGTGTCTAAATAAGCCTTAAGAATAGTTTGCTTCTTTTTTTCTTTTTTCTTTTTTTGAGAAAAAAGTATAGCTTGCTTTAAGTGTTCATTATTTTTGTGGGGAGAGGGGAGTCAGGAGGGGGAAGCTAGAAGTAACTCGACATTGTACAATCGAGACTAAAGTCAAACTCTATTGTTTATTTTGTAATTATTTCTAAAATTTATAGGGCTTTTTGACCAGATTCATGGCTATGACCATCTCATGGGATTAGCTTGGTTGATTTTTTGGGTTCAAAAGCCTTAATTTTTTTTTTTTGTCAAATTTAAATTCTCACTATTGGTCATCTTTAATGACTAGTTTGGATGGAGGAGGAAGGATGCTAATTTTTGGCTAACTTTACTCTACTTCCTTCCAATCAAAATGGGCATAAAAAAAATTGTCATTGTCCCTATAATTACTTGATGTGTCAAATGAGGGATAAGTGTCGAGAGATTTATTAAATGCTTAAAGACCTTTTGATAATGCATCAGGCCAAAAAGAAAATAATGAAAATTAAGTCATTTCCCTAAGAATGCTGGTTTTAAATTTTAAGAATTTTCATTTAAAATTAATAAACTTCTAATTCATTCTAATCCACTCCATCAATGAATTCACTACAAACTAAAAGTAAAGAAATTTTTTTAAGTCAACTGCATTTGAAACAAAAGAATGTGTACATATGCACATGAAGTCGAACTAGTATTTTACAACCCAAGAAAAAGATATGACTTACAAAACAATTACATTTTCATTAAGCGATGTTAACCATTAAAATTTTTAAGTTATTTAGTTTTTTCAGTGCCAAAATATCACATACGATTCACATGAAAGGATTTTCTTATGCAAATGATCTCTAATTACAGTATAGTTGGATTTTGGTTCTTATTATTTAATAATGACCCCTAAAGGGATGAATTGTAACAATTTTCGAAATTTTAAAATTTTGATTGAAGCAATTTTAATTTCTAGCATTTTATTTGAAATAAAATAACCCCCAAGTATGGGGAATACAGGAATAGTATAATCAATGCCCCCCAAAAAAATGTGAAACAAATCAAAGTTGGCATGGGGCAAGGTTGAAATTGCACGTGCTAGCCATCTACTGAGTTCTGACCATATTCGGACATACATTTCAAGAAATTCATCCTGACCACATCTAACTCGGTTTTCGCTCCCACTGTAAGGACTAAGGAGAAATAGTTTACCAATCATTATAATATATATATTTTTCTTTTCGTAATAAATCAATCATTATAATAATATAATCATGTAAAGTTGTGTATTGGCAATTTGGCATAAAAGTACCCGTTACTCTAAAATCATCATTTATCTTACTAATAAATACACAAATTAATAATAATTATATACATATGTTAGCACAAAATTTCTCCTAATCGATAAGGACAAGTGCAAGGGGTCCTAAATAAGGCACAAGTTGCCATTCTGAACAATGACTAATTCGTCTCCGAACTCCATGCAAAACAAAATGAAATCATCAATATATTTTTGGGTTCTTGGGATTTTCTTTAATGATTATTATTTCTCTAATTTCTAATTTTTATTGGCTTGATTCAAAGTACATGCTTTAAGTCAACGATGATGTCCTGACTGTACATTATAAATATATATATTAAACAGAGATACAATCAAACATCCCATTTCTTTTTGTACATGGAGCACGTGGAATGTCTAAAGAAAATGGAAATAAACAGTAATTGGTGGAAGCCGAAGTGCAAGAATCTGCAGAATTTCCTTTGTTAAAAATAAAAGAGCAACCTGTTCGGGCACCTGGTTGAAGGGCTATAAATAAACCAATTCGTAGTTGTACATAAATAATTTAAGCTTGGATTGATAAAAAACTCATTCATATTTGTTTATTTATAAATAAATTAAGTTTTAATCTTAATTTTAAGCTTGTTTAATAAATGAGTCAAGTCCAAGCAAAAAAAAAAAAAATCTTTCACAAAAAACTAAACCTAAGCTTGTTTATGGGCTTGATAAATAAACATATATCTTACTAAGCCTTTAATTAATTGAGAGTAATGACACTCAAACTTTTATACTTTTTTTACAAGCTCGAGTTTGAACATTATTCCTAGACTTGGTTTGATCTTGAACTAAGTTTGAACATTTTATTTATGTTATTAACTAAGTTCAAATATTCACAAATTACAAAATTTGGCTTGTTTAGAGTCTTTCGTGAGTGGTGAGTTTAATAGTCTACTCTTGAGAGCTAAGACTGACATTTTTCAAAATATCTCACTAGTAGTTAAAAAGTAGATTAGTTTGACCGAAAGGCTAAGATACCGCTTCTTTGATTATTTTTGTTTATTATAAAAAATATGAAAAATTTTAATAGATACTTCATTTATTAGTGAATCATTTTAAAAAAGTTTTATAAAAAAAAAATTAATGTTTTGATAAAATTTTCCAAAGATAACATTAACATTAATGGATTGTTAATATATTGTTAATATTAGTGCTTTCCATAAAAGTATTTTCAAAATTTTCCATAGATTGTTAACAGTTGTCATAAAAACACTCATTAGTGGGTCCAAGACCAAAAAATATATGGAAAATTATTAAGTACTCCCGAAGTACCATAAATGCATACTCCCTCCTCTCACATAAATGGTGAGTCCTACCATGAATTTAATTAGTGAGACTCACCATTCATGTGAGAGGAGTGAATATACATTTATGGTACTTCAGAGTACACAATAATTTTTCAAAATTTATATACACTTTCAACGATTTTTGCGTGCATTCAAGGAAATCTGTTTTCAAAAGCTCATTGAGAGGTGTAGAAAGAGATAAACATACTGTAAAGTTAAGAATGATATTTATTCAACTTCATGGCACCCAAAAAATAAAATAAAATAAAATAAAGAAGAAGGAGCAAGGCAATTACTCTTGCAACATGTGGATTAAATAACAGCATTAAATTATCAAGCTAGCGTGCTGTACGTACTACTATTATTGGCAGCGTTAATTAAGGCTAGCTCCACATGGTAGCTAAGAACATGGAGAAAATAATGTCCGCAAGCAAGAATGTTCACTGTTTTTGTTCTCCTTTAATTTTATCTCTTTTAAAAATTTGGCACCTTTGAATAATTCGATTATTCTATATGAATCGTCTAAGAAGCAAATTCGACATGTCTGCGCAAGAAGACAAAACAGTTAACTGATATCAAAAAATATTTATAAAAATAAAAATAAATAAATAAATCATCCTTTGGTTCGGTAAGTATATGTGCAAGTTAGATACGTTGTTAGGAAACAAGTTTGTCTAACACAGAATTAAGAAATAAGAAAGGAAAGTCTCTCTTGTAACACTGACACGAATGAACATTGTAAACAATGAGGAATTTAGTTTAGATTTTCTTTCTCCCTTTCTTTCTAATGAATATGGCTTTAAGAAGATCGATTACCCTGGAAATTTATTCTTATATTGTTAAGTTGCATTTGATAAATTTTCACTCAAGGTTTGGTTCCTATGTTTTTAATATTTGAATATATTCTCAATGGGTCATAGTTTAGCCATAAGTTGCGTTACCACCCCATAGAATCAGCCTACTTTAGTGGTTTGCACTTAAAACTATTGTCACAGAAAGAAGCTTAAAAGGAAGAAAACCCTGCCTTCGCAGATGACATGATTCCATGGAGTCTGTACCTAGATAAGATTTCATAGAGTGGTGTTAGGGACTCTTTATTCGGAGAAGGAATATTCTCATATATATATATATATATATATATATATATATATATATATATGTTTGAAGTGGTGGCGCCAGGAATTGTTTATAGATCATTAAAAAAAACTTGTATTAGTTGAATATACTGGCATCACAACAACAAAAAATGAAATTATATGAAGTTTTACAATTACCTTCTATGAGGTTTCATATTTTAATACAAGTTAAAATTATTATGCAACTGCGTTTCTTTTAATGTATACAACCAAATAATCATTCATCCACTAATCTCTCATTTGATTGTGTAGCTCATTCTTTATAGATTTATTTACTAAATAAAATTTCCATTTTAGCAATTACAACAAGAATACTTTAATTTATTATTAATTAGTTTTTGTCTTTATTGTATAAAAAATTTTCTTTAACTATTCAACTCAATTTATTAAGAAGAACTATTGTCCTGTCTACAGCATTACTCAATTAAGAATTTTTGTTATGTACTTTTTCCTTTTGCTTTAAAATGCGAAGATAAAATTTGGTGTTGAATAGCAAATTTTTATTTTAGAGTGGTCAAAACAAAAATGTAAAATATTTTATATATAAATTTTGTTTTTTTAACTAGCCCTGGGTTCATTTGAACCTAAGTTGAATGTGGCACCACCCTTGTATCTGACAATATGTTTATGGATTTTCATGTTGCAGAGATATAATGCATATTTTAGATGCATGAGTAATTATTTATTAAATCAATCTGAATCACAATTTGAAGGACAATTACCACCTTTGATAGCCAATGATTGGATTGATAGTGGCTTCTCTCTTTAAACCGAACCACCATGGTCAAAAATTTTCTCTCTCCCCACTCCTCACTTTTGATTCATCTCTCTCTCCTTAATTTCGTAACTTAATGATGTTGGATCTTCGATCTAAGGAATCTTGAGTTTGGATTTGCTATGTTTGTGGGTTCGGGTTTTTGGTGTTGGTGGGTATGAGTCACAATTTTGGATCGTTGATCTATGTTGGTAGATTTGGATTTTTGGTTTTGGTTGTGATTTGAGGCTTGGGCTGTGATAGAGGTGGGTTTGTATAGCTGTTGGTGTGGCTGTAGTTGATGGTTGGATTTTGTTTGGCCGTTGGTGGTGGTGGTGGTAGTGTTGCTTGTGGCTGATTCTACTAGGTTTGCTGTTGTTGGTGGTGATGGAGCTGGGTTTAGGTTTGGTGTTTTGGCTGATGGAGCCAGGTGTGGGTTTCATCTTCTTCCTATAGAGTCCTGCAGGTAACAATTGAAAAACGTTTGACCAATGTGAATTGTGGGCTCCACATGTTGGAGTTAGAGTTGAGTTTTTGTGATGAAATTTTTGTACCCAAACAAATTTCAAAGTGAGTTAAGGTAGAAATAGAGAAGAGGTATGAGATATGAGTTTAGACATTTGAGTTAAAAGTATAAAGTGATGATAACTGTGTTAGAGTGATGGGAAAAACCAAACAGGCCCTTAGATGTTAAGTTATAAAATAAGATATGCAACATTTCCTTGATTTTAGCCACCCTCCATTGTGGCATGGATAAACTCTTAAGTTGCGATAATTTTGTAACTTAATCAACACTTTTTAGAATTTCAAACAAACATGACTATGGGTGCAAAAAAATAATTTGAAACTCATTACTCTAAAGGTTTAGGATGACATCAGCCAACCAAAACAATGTAACAGCTTTGAATTTAGGAGACTTAAAGTAAGGGTTGCTCAACACATGTTGTGGCATAAGGCAACAATTTAAAGTGTGAAGGGTTATTAGTTTCTTCCAATATCTCAATGGTGGTACTTATTGAACATGTCTTTGCAAAAAGTCATCAATTTGATATTAGTTTTTTTTAAACAACTTTAGTCTCAATTGAATTGGTTTCTTTGTACTAATACCACCATGATCATGCCAAAATCATCAACAACCCTGTTATTAGCATGTTAAATGCCTTTCATACAAAATATGGTCATGCTTTTAATAAAATTTTTCAAAGTAATTTAAATAAAGAATAAAAAGTTTTAAAACTTGTAAATGTTAAACAGTGACGTTTCTATTGAATACCTCAATTTAGCTTCAAATTATTATTTTTTTTTTCAAATCTCACTCAAATTATGGTCTGTAAAAATAGGGCCTAGTCTAGGGTTGACTTGATACATTTTGGAGTCAAATGCAAATGTAAAATATATTGCTATAAGCAATATATGAATTAGAGAGAAAAAATCCAACTTTATATATAATTTAATACAATAATTGGACTATTTTCACATATATTTATAAAACATATTTTAAACCTTTTAATCATAATAATATAAAAAAAAAAATCAATATCAAACTAAATATCATATTTCAGACCATCATTGTCTCTCTTAGCAATGTTGGACTTCAATTATTGAACAATTAATTTGAATAATAAATTTGTCTCGAAAATTATTAATTCTAATTTTAATTTTGATGAAGAGAGAAAGGAAGAGTGAAAATTTTGGAAGATTTAAATTTTTTACACTCTTAAACTACCCTAAATATAGTGAAACAAATTAATAAAATGATAAACAAGACCTTTTATCAACTAACAGAAGATGTCTTTTTTCTTTTTCTTTCTAAGTGAGAGATGCTACTTTTTTTATTAATATAATTTCTTTTATTTTAGGAGGCCTTCTTTCATTTGGGGCCTTAGTGGTTGAAACCTCCTTAGTTTAAATATCATATTACAACCCTTCTTTTTAAAATCGAGAGCCAAGTATGGCAAAGAGGTTTAAATCTTGGAACTTGAACTTCTTCCAACAGACTTTTAACCCAACAGTCCCCCCTCCCAAATCCGATGTCGCCACATTTTGATTAGGAGATGTCATCCCAAGCCTCTATAACCCAATGGTGGTGATGGTTTGTTTCTCTTGTCATGGACTAATCAAAGGTCCTAAGTCACAAATGAACCAAGCCCAAACTGACCTAGGCTTCTTTTTTTTACTCCTCAGCCCACATTGATGTGAGCTTCCTAATCACCCCGCCCATCTCTTATCAGTACCAACCAACCCATCATTGATCATATACCCAAAAAAAAAAAAAATTCCCTGCAGAATTCTTTTCCCTCTCTCTCTCTCAAATCTCAATGATAGTGAAATAAATAGAACCCACTGAACCCATCATAAACCTCCTCCATCAGACTCTCACCACCACCATCTTTGTCCATTAAGCACCAACCAACCCAACTCACACACCACAACCCTCCAACCCCATTGCCACCATTTCAACACTCCACCCAGTCACCCAGATCACCCCCTCCAAGTCTGCACAATTCCCTACCAGAAACCAGAACCAAAACTCCATTCCAAGCTCCACTCTTTCCACTCACACCCAACGAGTTCTTCCTCCAAGTCTGCACCAACGAGTTCTTTCAGTACACAGAAACCAACCCACCACATTCACGTTTCATTCAAACCTCTGTCTCCTTCAACAAGCTGCTCGATGTGATTGGTAAGTCAAGAAATATTGAGTTTTTTTGTTAACTTCTTCACGAGATGGGATGGCGGCGTCTCGTCAATGATAAGACTTGTAGGATTGCGCTGAAGACTTTGGCAGCGGCGAGGGAGGTGAAAAGGTGCTTGGAGTTTTTCCACTCTGAATTCATTTGGGTATGAGTATAGCTTGGAGAATTTGAATAATGTGGTTGAGAAATTGTGTATTTGTGTGGGTAATAGGCTTGTTGAGGAGGCTAAGTTTGCGTTTTACAAGTTGAAAGAATGGATAAAACCAAATGGGGTTACTTATAAGCGTTTGACAAAGAATTTTGTGATGTAGGTGATTTAGTTGAGGCTTCAAAGGTTTGGAATTTGATGGTGGATGAAGGGTTCCAGCTAGATATTGATGCAGGATGGAAACCCTTTTCAAGAAAAATAGGTTTGATGAGATACTGAAGTTATTTCAGATGATGAGGATTAGATGATATGGGTGTTTCAACTTATAGACTTGTGGTTGAGTGGATGTACATAGGGGTAAGATTGTGCAAGCATACATGGTGTTTGAAGAAATGCGCCAGAGAGTTGATTCAGGCCGATAATCTGACATTTGTGTTGCAAGTTTATGAGCTTTTGGAGAGAAGGAGAGTTAGAGAGGCTTATAGGGCTGTGGAAGGGATTGAGAAACTGGATATAAGTGTGTACCATGGGTTGATGAAGGGGCTTTTGAAGTTGAGAAGGGGAAATGAAGCAACAGATTTGGATCCTTAATGGCTGAGATCTAATAAAAATCAATCTATGGCCTAAAGTATGCCACGTCATTTAAAATATACTAAACATTTCAAGGAGGTGTGAGTCTACAATGGCATTTAAGGAAGAGAGTGAGGAATGGAACTGACTCACTAGTGAATTTTGAAACTATTTAGAAGCCACCAAGTATGTAGAGAGGACTTGAGGTGCCTGGATTTGATTACAATAAGTTTTTACAGTATTATTCAAATGAGGAAGGTCATGCTATGCTTTTGGAGGTGGCAAAGAAATTGAGAGAGGCAGGGTTGTTTGATTGGACAGATATATTTGAGAGATGTGGGCAGAGAATGGCTACGAGAAACACAAGAAGAAACAGAGCAGTTGAACTTTGAAAACATAATGGAATTTATAGATTATAATTTGCTTCAAGGAGGTTATATCACAAACAAGAAAGTAAGTTGATAAATTGATAATTGATTTATCAGGAACCTGGTTTTTGATGTTATATTTTCTTAGCAAACTCTAGTTGGACCATCCATTATTGAAACAAAAATCTATCACTGGACAAAAATCTATCACTGGCCATGTTTAGTGCCGAACTGGTTTAAGGAATTTGTATTTGAAAAACAAACAAACAAACAAACATGCCTAGAATGATCAAATAATTATAAAATAAAAATTGATTCTCTTTTCATTTTCACATATATTTTGTAGATCATTGCAAACGATTATATACCAGGGAGAAATTGTTAATCATATTCAAGTTGAGTGAGATAACACAAGGTTACAAAGGAAAAAAGAAAATTATTAATTTCTACTGATTTGATGGCAATAAAGCAAAAGCCCTCTTGATCTGATGGCAATTCAAGGGCTTGAGTAGTTATTCTAGAACAGTGGGGAAACCCCCTTAAAATTTCAAAATCTAGAGAAGATTTAACATTTGATTGAGAGCTTGATAGAGCTTGATCTCGAAGAAGAATTTAGAAATCCTTGGATATTAAATGGACCAAAGAAGTACAGTGATCTAGGGTTTAAAACGACTTGGCACCAAACGAAACAAGATCCACTTCATTTCAAGCCCTCTCTATTTTTTCCATTTCATGTTTTAAAGTTTATTTTAATGGATCTAAATCTAAGTGTGTATAAATTGTCATGTCTTTTATTTTAAATGATGTAGTAGTCTGTAGTTTTTGTGTGCCTTTAGATTTGTAAAATTTAATTTAAACTATAAAATGAATCTAATTCAAATGGAGAGTATGTGTTTTGCTCCATCCTTTAAAATTTTAAGGGATTGATGATATACACTTTGACATATGCCAATACATTTAATTGTGGAATAAATGTAGCATTTAAATTTACTAACTATAGGTCTCCAGCTGTTGTCATTTATTAACTTCCTTAATTTCATAATGCTTAATGTCAAGTAGAAATAAATAACTAAATCTTTATTGCAGGTGCCATTAAGTGCTAAGGTTGTTGCACTGATTGCTTTTAACGGGTGGGGTACATTAAAAGAGTAATTACTTAGTACTACATGAGTATGACAATGTGATACCCTCTCTTCTCATATAATACTAGAAATCCTACTTCTTCTTCTTCTTCTTTTTGTGTTTTTTTTTTTGTGTTTTTTTGAGAATATCCTACTAATTAAATTCATAGTGAAATCCATTATTCATATGAAAAGAATGTGTCTTACAACATGACTTGAAATTGCATTAATTTTCTTTCACACCATGACTTTTTAATTCAAAATGACGTTTGTTGTAACAAACGCTAGTTCTTATTCTTCTTGCTTAGCTAATAATTTATTATGGTCGACGGTTACTCGTCTTCAAAAATCCAATGACTTCTATTCAACCAAAACCAATGATTACTTTATCATCATCATCATCACTCTCTCTCTCTCTCTCTCTCTCTCTCTCTCTCTCTCTCTCTCTCTCTCTCAATAAGAACACCGTCTCCATCCATCTCCCTCCATCCAAACATAGGGATAAAGCCTTTTCAATTCTTTCGAAAGACATAATTCAATGGAATGCTTTCTCCCACTTTCTCCTCTTCTCTAAAATCTACTTTCACTTTCTCTCTCTATTTTTTAAAATTAAGATCTCATTCTAAAGTTCTTGTTTGGTAGGTGACTATGGATGTGATTGCGAGCCTCCTACTCATTCTCAGCCTCTCAAAACTGAATCAAAAAGAAAATCGAAGAAGGGAAGCAACATAAAGGAGGGAATCTAAAGTGGATCTAGGGTGTCTCTCTTATGTACTTGCTTAGGACTTTGTCTTAAATACTGGTGAGATCTTTTTCCTTTTAGACTTATCCTTTATGTGGTAATTTAGACACTCATAATCATCTACCTATGCACAATGAATTTAAAGTTTCAACATGGGATAACTTTGAGTATGCAATGCATACATAGTGGTGGTTTATGGGATTAGAAAAGGAAGAAATATGAAGGTTTTGGCACTTGCTGCAACATAAGTAGTTGCAATTACAAGTTTTTTTGGAGTCACTTATAGATCTTCAAAAGAATAGTCTGACCACATGTATTCATTTCTTTCATTCTAGTCTATCTGAATTTATAGTCTCTATTAGTTGACATGTCTTTTTGTACTACTACTAATATTGTTTCTAGTCTTTATCTACCTTTTTCCGTTCCTCAACTTTAATAAGCTCACTTTTTCTCTCCGGAGCATTAATTGATCTCCTCTAAACATGACTAAACCATCTCAAGCGATTCTCACTTATCTTTTCATCAATAGTGCAACTCTTATCTTTAAGCCAATTGACTTATTTCGAATATCTTTCCATGTATTTTCACTTTAACATTAACATTCTCATTTTAGCTAGACTCATTTAATGAATTTCCTGATTCTTAATGACTCTACATTCAGTAACATAGACCATAAATAGTGTTGTAGAAATCTTATATCTTTTATATATATATATATATATATATATATATATATATATATATATTAAACTTAATAAGTATTCTATGATTACACAATACTTCTAATACGCTACACTACTTCATCTATGTACTCTTAACATATGATTCAGATCCTCTTCGTTATCTCTCCATCTTTAAAATTATTGATCTAAGATGTCAAAAGGATTACTACCAAAATAAAAAACTATTTTGATATATCAATCTTCTAGCATAATCCAAAAATAGATAAATAATTCCAACCAAAGAGAAGGCAAGAACATAGCAATGGTTTTCAAATTTGAAAAGAAGTCATAGGAAGTGATTATACACTGATATAGGAGAGAATTTAAATGTAGAGTTGAAGAACAAAAATGATATTAAGATTGGCTAGGTTTATGTCCAATACTCCAATGCAAGAAATGGGATACAAAACCTGACATATATCTATTTAGGACACATGTCTTGTCTGTGTCGCATTCAATACATTTGAGTAATGAATGCAAGCCAAACTCATTAGGATTCATGATCAAGTTAGGAAAAGTAACTATCTAGCCAGTTTGCAAATATTTTTCCATTGGGGTCATATTATGGGATGAGAAGTTGAGAACCATAACAATTAAATCAATCTTTTCATTCAATGAAGTTTTGTCTCAAAGAAGATGTCTTAAATGTTACTCCTTTCGTATGTTTGTCTTGTTTGAAAAGTTAAATTTTTTAAGGGAACATCATTTATTATCTTATCTGCCTTATAAAAATGTATAAATTTACAAAACTACCATTAAATAAATTTATCAGTTTTTTTTATAAAAAAAAAAATTATTCTTAATGAGATAACTAAAAAGGTGTCCTAATTAGATTGATTTTTTAAAATATTTGTTAGTTTTCTTTTTAAATAGTTTTGAAAATAAAGTAGGAGTATAATAGGAATATTAGTAAATTAATTTTTTTTTTAGAAACAAAACAACATTTTGGGACATCCCAAAATGGAATAGAGGACAAACAAATTGGGATGAAGGGAGTACTATTTAATTCCAATATCAAAATATAAAAGGCTATTATATCAATTAGATTTGTTATTTATTTATACTCTTTAATCACTTACTTATTATTCTAGAACATTTTTTTACCCAAAATTTAGGTTTAGACTTCTAATAATAAATGAGGTTCATTAAATGAAAATTTTAACTTTTAAATTCAAGAATCAAGATAGGCTGGAGATTTTAATTGCTGCTTAAGACCACTTATTCTACCAAAAAGCTCAACGTAATAGAAATAATTAATGCAATCATTTAACTACTATTAATCTATCGGGTATTGTTATCATGGAATTTGTCAAAGCTATCAATTGAATCTAAAAGGTTTCCGATAGCTTGAAACAGAACAACTGTAACAATTGATATCGCAGAAAAACATTTTGTTGCACATAAGTTTTAACATAAGTAAAACAAAATGATAATAACTGAATTGTCTATCTTCTAAGGCAAAGACACCCAAAAGAAGAAACAAGGTACTGCTAACCAAAGCAAGCAATGATTATGAAAACGACAATAAACATAAAAAAGAACATAACTGGAAACTGCAAGAAGTCTAAAAGAGACTGAAATTGTTGTTCCTTAAGGATGCAAATTAGATCTTCCTTGATCTCTTAGCTGGGTTATCTCGAAAGAAATCCATCAAAGTGTTCTTGCATTTGGGGCATTTGGGATTGGTTTCAGGCACCATGACATACATCAAGCAACAAGTGCATCCCATCACACACAATGATGGTACTTCATCAGCTAGGCTCTTGTGAAGAATATCATCTAGTTTCAAATCCAAAGCTAACCTCATATCTTGAGATGACAATGGGGAATTGTTTGATTCTTTTGATGACTTGCCTTCTAAACTCAGCCCTGGTGGTGACAATCTAAGCTCCAAATCTAAATATACACCCACATCATATTCACTCATTTCCTCAAGGCATCTCTTCTTTGTTTCATTCATACGGAACCCCTTTCCATCCTTAAAAATAAAAAATAAACAGCAGCAAAATTATCATCTCCATTAATCAAGAGAAAAACAATGAACATGTAGTTAAATAATATCAATAAATATTGTAACAAGCAAATATTCGATATTCCGGAATCAAAGCTCTATCATCTCACATAATAATAGATCTCATTAATTTTATTTATTTTTGGTAATTAAGAATAATTTTATTGAAAACCATCTATAAGCAAAAGGAGAACTAGGGTGAACCGATCCATCAGCGTCAACAAGAGCCCAAAGGATAGAGCTAATGGATCTTTTAGGTAAAATGAAAATATATATATATTTTTGAAGTATTGAATAATTTTCCATATTGTGACTTTTATTTCTATATTATCAATAAATTATTAAACTAAGATGAACAAGATTGAAAATAAGGAAAATATATGTTCAAAATGGGAAATTGAAATATTAAGGAAAATAAGGAAAATAATTACCTCATTGTCAGAAATATTTTTCCAATTCATTGGAAAATAAGCAGGGTCACCTAATTGACTTGGGTGTGGACCAAACAACAAAGGATCAAGATTACATTTGCGAAATTTTCCTTGGAGTAGATCCAAGCTTGAAGCAAAGTCATCTTCTCCATAGCCACCATTTTCTCCACCCTTTCTCGTATGCTCTTCATTTTGTGTTGGATTATCAGAGGATGAAGCCATTGCATGCAGAAGGAAATGAGCAATTATTATTTGATAACTTTGTTCATCTATAAGAAAAATTATATGTATACAATACACATATATAGTGAGAGAACATTGTCTAGTTATTTAGTGCACTGAATTACTAACCAAATTTGAATATAGCACTGAAACTAGAGACCTGAGAATGAGACTCGATAAAATAGCATGCTCTAAGATTAGAACTAATTAATTGATTATAAATTCAAGTAAACACTTGAGTGGAAATTCTGTAATTGAATAGAAAATTTTGAAATTAGAGTTAACCATAAATGCGACCCAAAAAAAAGGAAACAAAGGCATGTAAAACCATGAACGATAACGATGCCACAGTAAGTAAGTATTTAACTGTTGAACTGCTATAAGACAAATGTCATTTGAAGTCTTAATACATCATATTAATTGTGTAAACCTACTAAAATGGATTTGGCTTACCTCTAATACTTTTTTAACTAAGATCCCCATTTGTTTTAATGAGAAATTGCTACATCACCCACTAACTAAATAAAAGGTAGAGATTAACTCACTACCACATACTATTATATATTTAAAACAAAAAAAGATCTTCAGTTAAAAAAGTATTGGAGATAAACCAAACCCCACTAAGGTTAGATAATAACAAGGAAAATCCCACCATCGGGCATCCTTACCGCAATGGTCTCTCCACAAATATAAAGTGCTTGTGGGGTGTGGAGGCAAGGACCGGGATTCAAATTTCAGAAGAGAGTTTCACACACATATACACTTAAATTAAGTTAGAGTAGAATTTATATATTTTATAAAATAAATAAATAAATAAATAAGAGGAAAATCCCCGAAACCGTTGTATTTATGAAAATTACTGAATTCTATACTACTTTATAAAGGCTAGAGGTCATGTTTGGTAGGATTGAGTAGCAATGGCAAATTGTTGAGCTGTGTTAAGACAAGTGTTTGAACATCATATTAATTACTTAAACCCCACTTTAGATACTGAATAAAAAAATATCAGTAACCGTTGTAATCATGAAAACAAACAGAAGACAGAAAATTCCACCACACATGAGGTCATCTTTGGTAGGGGATTAAGCAGGACTTCCGGGAAAGAAACTCCCTCTATTCCTTTTCTTTGCTTTTTTATTTATTTTTATTTTTATTAAGTCAGGAGAAATAGAGGTGGAATTCAAATCACAGACATAAAGCACCACAAAAAATATAATAAGACATAAAGCATCACAAAAAATATCATTATCGTTAAACTATCACTTAAATCTTGAATGAAGTTCCATCTAACAAATAAGTAAATATTTTTGTGGAAAATGGTGACAATTTTTTAATGGAATTTGATGTTTAATATATTTTAGTGATACTAGATGATCTCGGGAATAAGTTCATTTTGAAATGATTTGAAAGTTTTCTTCATGACTCATATATAATAATTGCTTTTTTAGAAAATATGTAACGGATGTATTTGTATAAGCTGTTGCAAAACGGCATTTTAGGTTTAAAATAGCATTTGTAAAAAAGATAAGAGTAGTTGCTATTGCAAAACATCGTTTTGAGTTTTTAAAATGCATTTTAGGCTCCCAAATTGTCTAACCAAATAGACTCAATATTTATTTTGTGGTATAAAATTAGAAAATCAACTTCAATTATATTTGTAGTTAAAAGAAAGGGGGCAAAATAAACTAAAATATTAAGAATAACTTAATTGAGAACATGAATGTACTTCACGTGTGAGTTCATGATTATTTAGTTATTTAGGCTAATTAATTTAAGTGCACAATTATCTTTTTTACGGCTTTTGAAAGAGAACCAAACTTAACAATTCATCAACATATATAGGGAGAGAAAAATACCACAAAACGTTTTCAAAGCACCAAATCAATATGAAATGCATTCTTTCGAGTAACTTCTAAATCTTATGGTATGCTACAACAATGTGAATAATTCTTAAGCTGTTACATGGTATTGACTTTTGAATAAATAATAACCACAAGCACTCTTAATGGTAAAATTCAGGTATAGAAACCACCAAATATTTCTCCGCACAAATAATTTCTCTAAATCGTAGTTCCATTATGCAATAGAGTCTAATAGGAATATATTTTTGTTAAATCACATCCATCGTTATGAAGAGAAGGAAAGGGTGATAGAATCGTGATGATTCATTTATAAGTATTTTTCAACCTCCTCAAAGTTTTCAATTTACATTGTCTATGACCAAATACACTAAGGTTACATTTGAATACTTGAATTTGGACTTGAAATGCCTTAATTTTAAATCTAAAAATATTTAAGTATGTCATATGAATTTCTAAAATTCTTTGGATTAAGAAGTTATTTCATATTCAAGGATTTTAAGGTTTAAAATCCTTAGGGGATTTGTCAGATCCAAATCACTTACTCTTTGTAAACTATCAAAACAAGGTATTTGAATTTTAATCACCCAAATTCAAATCCATATGCCCAAATCCTATCATCCAAACACAACATAAGTAATATACCCTTCTCCACCATAATCAATTTCTATACCAGCTGCAACTGTTACTATTTGTGTTTGCTCAATAATTTATTAAAGGAAAGCATACCCACATAAGGCACATATTGCCTCCATGAAAACTTTAAATTCCTAGAGAATTTCATTTAGTCAAGAAAAGCAATGTTAATGACCAACTTTGGTAGCAATTTTCTTAACATCTTCAAAGAATGTCATATGCTAAGGCTAAGCTACAACTTAGTTCTAATTGGAACTTTTTGCTAGTCTGGAACTATATTTAAAAAAAAATAAATAAATAGTTACAACAATTGTTCAGGCTAATTGATAAAAGTTAAAAGGAATAAAACTAACTTTGTAACCTTTTTTGGAAGGGCATGCCAACCCTCCTGCTTGAGCAACCATTGCAACAGGTGCACACACTGCGATCATAAATCCTCATGACTAAAAATAAGTTCAAGTAGAAAAGCTCTTCGAGAGCTTCAATCCAACCAAGGTGAACACCTGCGAAGGAAGCAAATTTCGAGGATGAAATTTTCAATAGCAATGTTAATTTGTGAATAACCCAAATAATTATCAATAATAATTAAGGTTAATGTCATAAATCG
Source organism: Castanea sativa (assembly GCF_040712315.1). Taxonomy (NCBI): domain Eukaryota; kingdom Viridiplantae; phylum Streptophyta; class Magnoliopsida; order Fagales; family Fagaceae; genus Castanea; species Castanea sativa. The sequence continues at coordinate 38,464,655 of NC_134023.1, forward strand.
CAGTCTTGTTAAACATAAGATAATCCATGCAAGTGACAAACCTCTTTGGCTCCATGAATTTCAAATATTTCTCTTGAGCTATTGCTTATTGCTTAATTGATATGATTTATCAGAAAAAAAAAAAAAAACAACTTTTATTTTTATTTTGAGATAGGTAGATAATGGTTGAGACGAAGATCGGGTCCGAACTATATATATACATAGGATACCGCAAAGGAAAATACCACTAGGCTATCACTTCAATCCCATAAAAATAAAAATAAAAAAGATTTACCCAAAAAATGTCATATATAGCCATGTTTCAAATGGATTTATGAAGTACTAGATATCCCGCACAATGCGCAGTGCATTTAATATTTTGTAAGAAATTATTTCTAGTCCATGTATAATACTTGTTATTTTTTTATATACGAGTGCGGTAGAATTTAAATTTATTGTGTCCACTTCATGATGATTTCTTTTATCATTAGGATAAAACATTCATTAGTTAATTAGTGGGTTTTTTTTTGTTTTGTTTGCATAGGTGGGCTTTGAATCCCAAACTTCTTATCAAACAACAATAGAGTTTATTAATTGAACTAACTGAAACCCACCATGTATAATAATTATTAAGTGTTATAGTATTTGAGGAATCAACTACAATCATATTACATATTCAAAAGAGAGAGGAAATGCAAATTGTGAAAATTAACATAATTAAGAGTATGAATTTATTGGTTGATTGAATTGGCAAATATTCAAATATTTCAACTAACTTAAGTGGACAACTACATTTTTATATTCTTAATTAAGTGTTATTAAATTTTCTTTTATCTTTTACTGGACTTTTGCTTTAATTGTTTTTAAAGCAATTTAATTTGGGCAAGAATTTTATATTTTGAATAAATTACTTACCATATAAATCTTGAAAAAATAAAATTGATTAAAAATCATTTAAATGAATAATTAATGCACCACCTTTAAATAATTTATACATAAAAAAGAAATTCATTACCTTATTAATACTTTCTTAATTACATGGCACAAATTTAGGCTACTACAGTGTTAGTTTCATATATATTACATGTCATTATAATGAGTTAGGAAATGTAAATTTATTTTAATGGATTCACAATTATTAAATTTTTGATTGATTTAAGCGCAAAATTATTATTTTTTATTTTATTAATTGCATGTGTTATTTAATTTGCTTTTTCCTTTTGATGATTTTTGTATTGATTTTTCTCAAGGCAACTAAACCCGAGGAATAATGTTATATTATAAATATTTTTTTGTAATAAGTATTCCAATAAATTGTTTGTTATACAAATTTTATAAAAATAGCCACATAAATTCATTTTATATCACTAATTAATGAATTATCTATCAATAATCAATATATGGAAATAAATGCATTTTATCTCATTAAAACATGACAGTTAATTAATACGTCTATGAGAAGAAATCCAATTAAATTTCAAATTGAAATTCAATTAGAGTCTAATTTTGCACTACGTGTCTCATTTAATTTAAATTTTAGAATTTTGTGCCAAGTGAGTTAATTTAGTGTAAAAATTGAATTTCAATTAAAGTTTAGTTTTGCGCCACGCGTCTCATCTAATCTAATTTTTAAAATTTTTGTGCCAAATTAGTTAATTTAGTGTAGAAAACGAGGAGTTCAATATAATAAACCATAAAAAACATAATCATAGAACTAAAAAAAAAATTAAAATCTATAAGTCATCTATATATATATATATATATATATATATATATATATATATATATTAATAGGTAAAACTTAGAGAAAGTTGAATTAGAATTTGAAATTATAATCCAATTTCGCACATGTCTAAATTTATGTGAGGACTACACTATAATTATCCACTTAAGCAAGTGTCGTATGTCTTCTTAAGTTTTTTAATTTTTGTGTCAAGTGAGTTAGTGATTTCAAAATACTAAGAATCTAATATTAATGAAATATAATTTTAAAAAAAAATTACATATACTCAATAAAAATCACCACAAGTTTCTCAAAAAATAAATAAAATAAAAATCACTACACGTTCAATCTTATAAAAAATTAGAAAAAATATGATCACAAGTAGTATTAAATTTAGATAAGAATTTTTATATGTGACTAATTATATTTACTTTAAAAAAATAATTTGACTAATTATCTATATTTTATGATAAAAATTATGTTTAATTTTAAATGTATCTATATGTATGCATGAATGCACATGTTACATGTTAAAAAAAATATAATTTGACTATTTATTTATATTTTTATAATAATAATTTTTTTAAAAAAATTTTAAAGGCATCCATGCATTTGCATGGAGTTACATACTAGTTTAGATAAATGCAATATATATATATATATATATATATATATATATATATATATATATATTAAAAACCAAAGCTTAGAGAAAACCTAATCAAATTCTCAATTGGATTCTCAATTTTGCTCCACATGTCCTATCCAATTTTTACTTTTATGCCAAGTGAATTATTGAGTATAAAAATCAAAGAGTCCAAATCCAATTAGATTCTAAATTGAATTTCAATTGGAGTCCAATTTTTCACCACCTATCAATCTAATTTTTTAAATTTTCTGACAAGTGAATTATAGGGTGCAAAAACCCAAGAGTCTAAATTCAATTAAATTCTAAATCATATGTGTGTGTGTGTGTGTGTGTGTGTGTGTGTGTGTGTGTGTGTGTAGGGGTACAAGGCCTATAAAAGGATATTGGGTCGTGGATCATATCTGAGGACATTATTAATTTGTCCAAGGACAGGTAGACATTAACGAGGACGTACAAATTAGTAAGATATGGAAGAAGTCTAGTCATAAAGGATTGGGAGTGTAATTCGAAGAGAAATACCTCCTCGGCTAAGCAGAGTAGGGGTCAAAGGTCTGACCTTTCATCAAGAACAACACACCAGACGATCATACTGGTAAGGATAAGCATCAAAAGGGAATAAGATAAAGGAAAGCTGGGAAATATCTAGGAGAAAGCTGCTACCACCGCATTGAATGCTCTGACCACATTAATGTGGAGGTGATACCTAAGCAGAGACACGCAGCCTTACAACTACCCACAAAGACTTTAGGAAGGTGCTGATGGAATATAGATTAACACCAGCAATTTGATCTACATGTGGAGGGCTGAGATGAAGTAAAATAGGGGAATATAAAGAAGAAAAACCCCATTACATGGGGGGATTGGAGAATCGAGAGAAAAGAAATTGTATACTGAAGAACTGTAATTGTGTTTAAGTCTAAGACAAATATATAAGAACTACCATCCTTGGACTTTGCCAAGGAGGATTTTCTTTGCATTAAACTATTTATTCAGGCTTTCAAATATCATTTAGCCTACTGTGATTACTGTCCAACACCTTGGAGTTCAGTTTCTAGCCCACACTCTACAAATTCATTATTTTAGGCTCTTTGGGCCTAAGTCCTTTTCACTTTTGGGCTTTCCAAGCTAAACGTGTCCTTACAATTGGTGCCATCTATGGGAAATTGAATATTCTTGAGTTCATCATGTAACCGTGGTGGGTTTAGGGCCGAATCGTGAAGAATCTGTGGGGTCTCAACATCAAGATCATTTCCTTAATCTTGAGCGGAGGAGAGACTGTGAAGTTAGTGTACACATCACTCATACAAGTAGGAGTCATTCTAGAAGTGGGAGTCATGTGTCCCAAGGGGAACCATTTTAGGAGCTTTTGATATCAAGTATATGCTTCGGACCTCTATTAAGGGCCAGGTTCTTGCAGATTTGGTGGCAGAATTTACTGAGTCTCCAACAGTAATGGAGGGCGAGAAGCAGAACTTGGGAGGAAAACCAGTCGAGTCAATCTCTCTACAAGGACCCTTACCTTGGAAATTGTACGTTAATGGTGCAGCTAACCAAAGAGTGTCCCCAGAAAAGATTACTATTGAAAAGTCCTTAAGGTTAGGTTTCTCGGCCACAAACAATGAGGCCAAATATAAAGCTTTGTTGGTAGGGATGATTATGGTCCAAAAATTGAGAGGAAAGGCAGTAGATGTATTTTCGGATTCAAGGTTGGTGGTAGACCAAGTAAAAGGAGAGTTGGAAGCTAGAGATTTGAGAATGCAAGAGTATTTAAACCAAGCTAGGCACTTGTAATTAGGTTTTGAATCTTTCACTTTGTAGCAAATCCCAAGGAGCAGAAATACACATGCTGACTCTCTTGCCACTTTAGCAACTTCCTCAGAACAAGGTTTACCCCGGGTTATCTTGGTTGAAAATTTATATAAGCCTGTTGAGGCGGAGAAGGAGAAGATCCAGACTCACCAGATTAGGGTAAGGCCTAGTTGGATGGATTCCATAGTTCTGTTCCTCAAGGAAGGTACTTTGCCTGAAGAAAAGGGAGGGGCAGATAAAATGCAAAGGAAACCTCCTTGTTTTTGGTTGTTTGAGGATCAAAAGTTGTACAGACGTTCTTTTTATAGGTCATACTTGTTATGTGTCCATCCTGAAGCAGTGGAGCCACTCTTGGAGGAGTTACATGAAGGAATTTGTGGAAGTCATACAGAGGGCAGGTCACTGTCCTATATGGCCCTCACTTAGGGGTATCGGTGGCCAAATATGCAAAGGGAGGCACAAGAATACGTGAAGAAATGTGAACAATGTTAGAGATTTGCTCCAAATATTCATCAGCTAAGGGGTGTCCTTAATCCTCTGTCTAGCCCATGGCCTTTTTCTCAGTGGGGCTTGGATATTGTAGGGTCATTCCCTAAGGCAGTAGGGAACAGGAGATGGCTTCTGGTCGAAACTGATTACTTTACTTGAAGCTAAGCCATTAGCTAACATTAGGGATGTGGATGCAAAGAGGTTTGTGTGGAAAAATATTGTTACTCGATTTAGGATTCCTCACACCCTCATCTCGGACAATGGACTTTAGTTTGATAGTAAAGCTTTCAAAAGGTACTACTGTGATTTGGGTATTAGGAACAGATATTCAATTCCAACCTATCCACAATGGAATGGGCAAGTCGAGGCTGTTAATAACGTTATAGTGAATGGGCTTATGAAGAGGTTGGATGATGAAAAAGGTAAGTGGGTAGAAGAATTACCACATGTCCTTTGGACATATCAGACTACTCTTTGTCGGTAAACGGGGAAGACACAATTTTCAATGACTTATGGGTTTGAGGCTATGATCCCTTTAGAAACTAGATTTTCGAATCTGAGGAAAAGCTTGTTCACTCTAGACAACAATGATAACCTATTAGAAAAGAGCCTGGATTTGATTGAGGAGCTTAGAGTAATTGCCATGGTTCAGTTGGCATATTATCAATAGAAGCTCAAACAGGGGTATGACATGAGTGTGAGGCTAAGACCATTAGCACCTGGAGACTTGGTACTTAGGAAAGTTGTGGATACTGTAAAAAACCCAGCATGGGTAAAACTAGGACCCAATTGGGAGGGGTCATACCGTATCACCTTGGTAGCTGGTATAGGTGCTCACTTCCTAGAAAATCTAGATGAAAATGTTGTACCACGCCCTTGGAATGTAAATAACCTACAAAAGTATTAATGAAAGGCAACTCTACCACATTTTTGTTTATAACATTATCTGTTGTATATATTATTTGTCCAAGTGTTAAACAGAACATTGGTCATGCCTGGCTCCTTGGACCACATATCTTGGGTAAATTAATACTTCTCTATCTATCTAAGTGTTAAACAGAACCTTGGTCATGCCTGGTTCCTCGGGCCACATACCTTGGGTAAATTAATACTTTTCTATCTATCTAAGTGTTAAACAGAATTTTGGTCATACTTGGTTCCTCGGACCACATACCTTGGGTAAATTAATACTTTTCTATCTATCTAAGTGTTAAATGGAACCTTGGTCATGCCTGGTTCTTCAGACCACATACCTTGGGTAAATTAATACTTTTCTATCTATCTAAGTGTTGAATGGAACCTTGGTCATTCCTGGTTCCTCGAACTATATACCTTGGATAAATTAATACTTTTCTATCTATCTAGGTGTTAAACAGAACCTCGGTCTTGCTTGGTTCCTCGAACCACATGCCTTAGGTAAATTAACACTACTTAACATTTATTTAAGTGTTGAACGGGACCTCAGTCATAACTGGTTCCTCAGACCATATGCCTCAGGTAAGTTAGTGCTTGACCTATCTACCATGGATAATGAAGACTCGTGTCATAGTAATCTAATTGATGAGATGCCTCTGAGCATCACTTAAAGCATTTGCAAGTATATCCATGAAGTGCTCTTAGGCAACAAACTTAAATCCACTAATCCATACCCCTTAGACTATGTGCTTTGGATTGGCCAACATTTATTGTTTATTTGGAGCTAAGGATTAAATCTTAGGTCACACGTAGGCTTTTGAGCCATACATCTCAGGCACCCAAAGTAAAATTTTAAATTAGATTACAAGCTACCAAGTGTTAATTGTTTAGAAAGTCGACTTATAACATTATCAATTGCATCAACTGTAATAGCTGAATTAGCATTTATCACAGTTAACGACAAAGATGTATTTTAGTTAGAAAGGGTTATAAGTTGCACTTAAAATAATTACACTATGCTTAGTTGTAAGATAACGTCAAAGTTGAGGACAAAAAAAAAAAAAAAAGAACTAATAAATATTTTTCATTAAGTTAAGCCTTGAAAAAGGCAAGGCAAGTACATCTTCAGGAATATAAACAACAAACTGAATATGAAGAAAAGTACACATAAAAAAAAAAAAACCTATCAAATCCAGTCTAAGAGCTACTTAATCTCAAGAGGGGGTTGTCTTTCGTTGTAGCCTTAGTAGATTTGGCAGGTGCTGCTACTAAAGAAGCTGGACTTTTACCCTTAGAATCCTCCTTGCCAGGAATGGGGAGAGTTGCCAAAACAATTTCTCAGCTTTGGGAAACCACTTTCTCCTTAGAGGAATCATTGGGTGCAGTTGGAGGCTTGGTGGTTTAAAGGGCTACTTCTTTAGCTTTTTTTTTTTTTTTTTTTTTCAACTGCACCAGCTTGCTCTACCCCTTTAGGAGGACTATTGGGAGAGGGAAGGGCCTTGGTAGGTATCTCCTGGCTGAGGTTTGGATCTTTGGGGCGTTATTTGGAGCTTGAAGGGCCTAATGCTCGGATGGCTGGAGGGTAATAGACATTATCTGCTCCCCTTAGGGCGAAAGAGGCCTCCACTCCAGCTTGGTTAAGAGCCTCATTCCATACTTGGAGGCAGTAGGTTCTACAAACCCCAGAAACCTCAGCCCTAAGGGTCTTTTCAGTTTCTGCCACCCCGATGTCATAACCCTCTTGCTTGGCCTTTTCAACAGCATTCTCAGCTTCCTCCAATTTTTTCTTTAAGACCCCTATATGATTCTTAGCTGTAGCAAGCTCATCCTCGGTCTGACAGAGTTGTTTGCGTTGATTCTCTACCTGCCTCTTAGTCCCTTGTAGAGTGGCCTCGACGCTTTTCCTCTCCCTACCAACCTCGGTCAGCTTGGTGTTTAACTCTTGGATCCTATTCTCAGCTAGTGTGAAGGACTCCACAGCAGCTATGCCCTGACCCTCCTCTTCCTTCATTTGCTTGTGGGAGTTATTCACCAGCTCCTCGGCCATATGCGCAGCTTGAACAACCTTTAAAAAAAAACAACAACAATGAGGTGATGAGAGAAAGTAATACAAATACTAAGTAAAAAAAAATGAAAGAAAGAAAAGGGGGTGGGGAAACACTTACCATCACAAGATCTCTGTTTAGAGTAAGAAACACTTCGTGTTTTTTCATGGTCCTTAGGTTGGCCATGTCATCGGTCAGTAGCAGGGGCTGCTCTAGGGCGTCTGCTATGTACCTGGCTTTTCCTTATTGAAAATCCCTGATAAAAGAATCTATAGGGAAAGGAGATCCATTCAACAACAGAGGTGGGTTCCAAGACGGAATCTTGGTGCGACGATCACACCCCCTCTCCGTGATGGACCCTTCGCTTGAGGACCTTGTCTAGGCAATCCTGGCCAGTTTAGCCCCTTTTTGGGGCTCAGTTTGTTTGGGAGGAACGCCCCTTCCTTCCTCCACTACATCCTTGCCCTTTTGATCCCGTTTTCTCTTCTTGTCTTGAGGATTAGGTTGGGAGGTGTGGGTAGGAGGGGGCAGCCACCTTGGGCACAATGCCCCCTACGTTGAACTCCAAGAGTTGGAAAAGGCTTGTCTTGGTTTTGCGTTGAAGTACTACTGCGACAGGTACACTTGGGGCTTCCTAGATGCAGCTTACTTTGGTTGGAGGAAGGTGGCTAAAGTCAGTAACTAGAGCTTCTAGAGATTGAGGCTGATTAAAGACCTCAAAGTTGTCCTCGGAGTCTAAGACTTCAACTACTTTTACTACTTCCTCGAGAGCTGGTTGGGAAAGGGTTGCTTCTTCCTCGGCGGTACGTAGGGAGGGCAAATCCACTTGTAGTACACCTTCTGGAGCAGGGCCAACAAGGAAGCCCGATACTGCAATGTTAATTCGATGTAAGCGAGGGTCTTTTGCCTTTATCACGTACTTGGATGCTTGGAAGCTAGATGAGATGGGGTTGTAGCCGAGGATGAGGTGGGCCTCTCTTAGCTGTTCGTCAGTGTGGACAAAGATCTCGGATTGGAGTATTTCTGTCAAATCAGGCTCGCTGACAAGGTTAAGGTTTGGAATTGCAAAGTACTTATTTGCAAATGTGCCAAAAGTAAAAACACAGTTAGAATACAGTACAAGTAAAATAAGAATAAATTTACAAGCAAAAACAGAAGAAGTGAGTGCAGGAAATGTCAGTAAGAGAGGGGGTATTATTAAGTTCATAACCATAAATCTAAGCACCCCACCTAGTGTCCCTTCTCGTGTTGGGCAATGAAGTCCATCATGCTACTCTCCTGAGATGATTAAGAAATCTTTGTCCATAACCTTATTGGACTGAGGGAGACACGATATAAGTCTGACCGCGGGGACTCTAGTTTTTAGGTAGTACCCTTGACCTATTAGTTTGTGACGATTGTAAATCCAGTTAACATCGTGGTTGGTAAGGTTCACATTCATCCTTTCATTAAGGGTATCTACACTACCTAGAATCCTAAACATGTTAGGGGCGCACTAGGTAGGGGAGACTCTATGGGAAATGAGGTAGTCCGTAGTCACTCTACCCATGGGGATTCTCATCCCTCCCTCTATAAAGGCAATCATAGGGATTACCACTTCTCCCTCTTGCCTCAACGTGTGCCATTCTCCCTGGTAGCAGTACCTAATGGAACCCCAGGAGGAATATGATAGCGAGCTTTAAAGCTTTCTATACCCTTAGGGGTGTCTACTAGATGAGCAAATCTACCCATTTGAAAGAAAATTGAAGGTATTGGGAAGATGAAGTAAATTTAGAAAGGCCGAGGAGGAAAAGGTTCTAAATTTAAAGAAAGAGAGGCTAAGGGTAACTTACGGAAAAGAAGAAGAGCTCATTGGACTAGTTCTTGAGAGTTGAAGATGCAAAAAGTAAAGCAATTGAAAGCTTCATGCAACATATATAGGAAGGGAAAAAGTAAACCAGACAATTCCCGCCCAAGTCCCCATAAAATTTTCCACCGTAGGATCTCCATCATACCGTAGAACTTGGGGAACATGGCATTGTAGGAAATAAATGCAAGCTCGTCTTGGATGCTAAAGCATCAAGAGCATGCTTTTGGGCAATTAAAAAGACACCTGTATAGAACGAGATGACGTAAGAGCAGAGAAGAATAATTACTGGATTATCGAAATCCCCCTTTTTTCCCGAAAAGCAAAAGAGTGGAATTTCGACGGGCTATTGTAGGGGTAAAAGACCCAAAAAAGTATATTGGGTCGTGGGCCGTGTCCGAAGACATTAATTCGTCTGAGGACAGGTGGACATTAACAAAGACATACAAATTAGTAAGCTATGGAAGAAGTTTGGTCGTAAAGGATTGGAAGTGTAATCCGAGGAGAAATACCTCATCGGCTAAGCAGAGTAGGGGTCAAAGGTCCGACCTTTCATCAAGAACAACACACCACACGATCATACTAGTAAGGATAAGCATCAAAAGGGAAGAAGATAAAGAAAAGCTGGGAAATATCTAGGAGAAAGCTGCTACCACTGCGTTGAATGCTCTGCAGCTAACTCTCTAGCCGCATTAATGTGAAGGTGATACTTGCAGAGACAAACAGCCTTACAGCTATCCTCAAAGACTTCAAGAATGTGCTAATGGGATAAGGATTAACACTAGCAATTTGATTTACACGTGGAGGGCTGAGATGAAGTAAAACAGGGGAAAATAAAGAAGAAAAACCCCATTTTACATGGGGGGATCAAAGAATTGAGAGAAAAGAAACTGTATACTGAAGAACTGTAATTGTGTTTAAGTCTAAGAAAAATATATAAGAACTACGATCCTCGAACTTTGTCGAGGAGAATTTTCTTTGCATTAAACTATTTATTCAGGCTTTCAAATATCATTTAGCCTGCTGTGATTACCGTTCAACACCTTGAAGTTTAGTTTCTAGCCCACACCCTACAAATTTATTGTTTTAGGCTCTTTGGGCCTAAGTCCTTTTCACTTTTGGGCTTTCCAAGCTAAACATGACCTTACAATATATATATATATATATATATACACATAAAAGAAACCATTAAATATTTTTAAAATGTATGGTTTAAGAAATGTGTAAGCTAATACCATGTATAATTTGAATCTCTTCTAAAGAAAAGTATATAATTTGACCCATGTAATTGTGATTTTTTTAATTGTGCCCATGCATATGCACAAAGTTTACACACTAGTTTTAGTAAAAGGAGAATGCTCAATCTTCCAGTCACAAATTATTTTAGAACATTTTTAAAAATTATTGATGTGATAAATTGTTTTGGATTCTCATCTAAGCTCGTCATTAACATTATTTTTTCACTTATTAATACTCATTCACCACATTAGCAATTTGTAAAAATGTTGTAAAATCATTTGTAACTAAAACATTTTCCAAAATTATTTGAAGTTGAAGGTAAGGTGAGTGTATTCATGCTAAAAAAAACAAAAACAAAAACAAATAGTGAGTGTAATACCCTGCATACTTTATTTGAAGGTATTATATATATATATATATATATATATATATATATATATATATATATATATATATATATATAAAATTAATTGATGGGCCAATGTACTTTTTGTTAGTAATTGTGGCTCACTACCCCGCTAAGCCTACATCTCTAATGCATTAAATATAGGGTAGAAGAAGAGATAAATTAGGGTTTACGTATAAAGAGATTCATTACTAAAGAAGCTAAGAGTTGTATTTTTCCCTTGGCGTTTAGAACACATACAATTAAAGAGGCAACCAAATTATTCAAGGTATGATTTCTCACTGTCAAGGACAAAGAATTAAAGGGTTAGAATTTTTTCATGGAAACATTGATGGTGTGTAGATTGTTTAAAATTAAACGTTTTATTTGGTTATATACATTCGGTTGGGTTAAAGTTTCTTTGATTATATATATTAGGATGAATTAATGTTTTCTTTGGTTATATATATTAGGATGGTTTAACGTTTTCTTTGGGGTTTTATATTAAATCCTAGGTCAATGATATTTTGGTTAATGCCTTCCTCATGGCAATATGAGTTTCGATTAATGCAAGGGAATATTATTGGTTAGAATATCATTGGTTAGAGAAACTTTAATTTAGTGTTAAAAGTGTTATGAGTTCAGTAAAGTATAATCTTAGTGAGTCAGTTTGTATAATTCAATAAGATTTCTTTTTTGTAGAGGATATTAAGTATTTTCCATGGTTGATTATAGATCCTATTTAAGATTGTTTTGAGACTATTTGGAGGGTGTTTCAGCTTGACTTTTAGAGTGATTTAAGTGCTGTAAGTAATTGTGCATAATATGCAAAATTTTGTTCATTAGGTTCCTAGAAGTCAAAGGTTTTCAAAAGTTATGTTTTTTAAGCATACAGTTTCTAAAGTTTATCAAAAAAAATTTTACATCATTGAAAGAGAAACTTCGATTCTTAAATAATGTTTTAAAGAAAAACTTCAAATTGTAAGTAACGTTTTGAATGTCCGAATCTCATTTAAAAGATGATTTTTAAACTAAATTATTTTTTGAAAATAATTGAGTTTCAAAGTAAGTTTTCTAAAAAGGTTCTTGATCTTTAAATTTGTCTAAAACCAAGTGATTTCAAATTCATATTCCTATCTTCCAATGGTGTTTAAAATGTTTCTTTTAACAAATTGAATTTTCAGATTTATTCAAGAATTGTAAAATACTTGCATAAACTCCTCAATTCCTATTTATTGCTTAAGAGAGTCAAGCATCCTTTGATTTATGTTTCAATTTAATATTGTGATACTCGATATGCCTCTATATTTGGAATAATTGTTAATATTAAGAAAATTATTCTATTTTGCATAAACTTTGCTTTTGTGATATGTGACTCAAAATAAGTGTTTTTAGAACTGATCAGATATATGTGTTAATTTAAACATAATTCAGTAAATTTAGTAAACATAATTAATTTAGTAAACATAATTAATATACTAGTATAAATTACATGTTGTACACATAATATTTAATTAGACACAAATAACTATTTTAAAATACATTGCAATGTAATTATTTATTGAAAGAGAACTCAACATTCTTTTAAGAGTCTGTTTGGAATCTGCTTATTTTGCTTAAACTGAAAACATTTTGCTGAGAGTACTATAAATAAAGCTGAAAGTTAGTTGAAATAGTATAGTGGGATCCATGAATAGTACCAAAAAGTGCAGTGAGGCCCATGAATAGTAGCAAAAATAAGCTGAATAGTAAAATAAGTTGGCTTTTTAATTTAGAGCCAAACACACACTAAATATCAAAAATCATTACAAAATATTATAGTAATTTGTTTAAAAATTATTTTCAATTATCTTTAAAAAGCTAGAAAAATTAATATGTGTAGTTGTAAAATAGTGAAAATTACCTTAACAATGATTTGGCCAACCGCAAGAGAGAAAAATTGACCACAAGAACTTGAACTTCCAAAAGCAGCTATCAACTTTCCTCCTACTCTGATTGGTAAACAGTGAGAGAGATAAATTAGTGTTGTTATGTAAGATGATCCTAGGCCGATTCCAAATAGGAACCGGCCTTAGATGAATGTCCACAAAGTTTGAGATGCACACATTATAAGTGAACCTAAAACAGAATTAATAAAATTTTTTTTGGATACAAGTTAGAAATTCTACTCTAACCTAATCTAAGTATATATGTATGTGAAACTCCCTCTTGGAGACTTGAACTGAGCCATTGCGTTTCACACCCCACAAGCACTTATACTTGTAGAGTGACCATCGCACCAAAGATGTGTACTAGTTAACATAATTAACTTAATAAACATAATTTTAAACATAAGTAAGTTTTGAATTATGTTTAAATTAACACATATATCTGATTAGTTCTAAAAACACTTATTTTGAGTCACATATCATAAAAGCAAAGTTTTTATAAAATAGAATAATTTTCTTAATATTAACAATTATTCCAAATATAGAGACATATCGAATATCACAGTATTGAATTGAAACATAAGGAATAAATATGAATTGAGGAGTTTATGCAAGTATTTTGCAATTTTTCTCTTCTTTGAAAAATTGTTTTTGCTCATCCCAACAGCTTCTCGATACCTCTTGACAAGTAAGCTATCTATCAAGCCTCTTGATCTTTCCTTCTCGATAGAAGTTAACGCAATCTTGAGCCATCAAAGGATTTGAGAATTTGTCTCAATAGCTTCTCAATAGATTCTTGATCCATCGAGATAGTTTCTATCTTCTCGATAGATGCTTGATAGCTTCTCGATCCATCGAGGTTACTTTGCTGTGGATAGCTGTCGATAGCACCTTGACAGCTTCGTCTGTCGAGATTTAGTGCTCAATATCTTCTCGCCACCTCTCGATCCATCAAGCTTCATGTTATCTATATATAGCTTAGCGCGAATTTTTCTCTCATTTCTCTCCTTATTTCTCTGTCATGTGTGTCATTGACGTGATGACTGTTAGATGGAGCGAGGCCTAGCTTCTTTTGGTCAATCTTCATCTGCCCCTTCTTCTTCTGCGGGTGGTGTGACCCTCGAGGCGGTCATGGCGCAGCTTCAGTGCATGGATGCTCACCTTGACACTCTCAGTGATGAGTTATGTTAGGTGAACACCCGTGTCGGTCGTATTGCACAACGACAAGCTCACCTTGGTGGCTTCGTCAAGTCTCCCTCTCCTTCTCCAAAGGCTTCTGAGGACGAGGACGATGGTGGTGACTTTGATGGTAATGCCGATGAGGATGAGGCTTCTAGTTCTTCCGGTGACGATGAGATGACTGCTTCTCAATGACTTACCCTTTGTCATTCGTAACAGAAAGGGGAAGTAGTTTTGGGTATGAAAGTAGTTATGTACTTCGGGGGAGAGTTAGTATAGGAGATATTTTTGTTAGAGGGAGTGTTTTTGTTTATAAGGGATGTAGTGAGAATTTTTTGTATCTTTTATTTTCTTTCTATTTTAGATACATTATTCTTACGTGATAGCAAACCTTGTACTCTTATTGTTATATATATTGAGGTTGTTATTATAGTTTCATCTATTTCTTCATGTGTTGTTTCTTTTCTCTCTTTATGCACATGTTTCTTATTGCTTGTATGCAATCTCTTATTTCTATTTCATACTAAGATACTGTGATGAGTTTTGTTTAAGGTGTTTCAGAAATACAGATTGTCAAAGTCTTTCTTGCCATGAACTCTCTTCTTGCAAAAGTTTTTTAAGAGTTTGTGTTAGAATAGATTTTATTGTATTCAACAAGTGAGTATGAGTTGAGTGATTTATGACTTCTCTCATATTTCATTTGTTTGTTGTGGTTTTGTCACGAATTGCCAAAGGGGGAGATTGTTAGGACATATGTGAATCATGTTAAGAACATATGTCGTTTAGAATTGGCTAATCCTTTGACAAAACGTACTTTACTTGTAATTTAGTATATTTCGGATGGTTTAAGTCTTCAAGAAACATGTTGTTCAAGTCAAGAGTTAAAGCCATGCAAATCTGTTCAAAAAACAAGTGAAGAAGTGTTGTATTTTAAAGCTCGACAGATGACATCTATTAAGGTTTAAAAGGCAATTTTAGCCCAATGCTCGATAGATAACCTTTCTATTAAGATTTACGAAAATCAGTTTTTCAAATCTGATTTCACGCATATCCATGTGTATGTGTTTAGGCTTTCTTTTCTCACAATCCTAAACATATATAAGGATTATTTTAAGGGTTGTCATAAGGTTGATTGCACTTGTTGTTGCAAGCATATTGTGACCGGAGACAATTTGCCCTAGTTCATCTTTCTCTTGAAGAAGCTGCTGCGTTTGTATGCCATAAAGTTTTGTAACCAAGGAGTTTCGTGATCTTCATCGTGTTGATGAACTGAAGAACTTTGTAGCCAACATCTTTCTCAAGTTGGTGGTTAGTCGTGTACTAGGATCCACGCATCGATTGGTTAGTCACGAACTAGGAGCCGTGCATTGAAAAGGAGAGATTGTCACTACAGAACAAGTTCAATTTTGTATTGAGGTAAGGGTTCAACTGTAGGTTGGTATAAGGTACTGAGATTCTTTTAGTTGTAACCGCTTGTTGTGATAATAGTGGATTTTTAGAATTAGTGTCCTTAAAATCACCTAGTGGGGTTTTTGCCTTAGAGGTTTTTCCTATTCGTAAACAAATCACCGTGTCAACTATATTTTCTGCTGCATTTAAATTAGTTGGTGATTATTTTGTACTGCCACGCGTATAACATGTTAATATACTTAATTAATTCACTTGACTAATTAATTGGTTAATTTATCACAAGGGGTCAATACATTCTTGACCTATCATCAGCCAACTTCGTATTAGCTATAATCCTATTACATGTCCAATGTTGTAATGTAGAATTAGCAAAAATGTCTATTTTGATGTAGAGGTTTGTTTGTAGTGTTTCTTATTGGCAGCTTAATGGACACTAAGAACATGCTCTATTAGCTTAAACTCACATGTGACATGTCTATAACAAAAACTGCTTGAAGAAGAGGTAAACCTGTAAAGCCTCTAAAACTCTCACAATTTTTCATGTCAGCACAATATTTAAATAAAATTATCTTTTAATTTAAATAAAATTATTATTTTTTAGTTCAAACTTAACAAGGAGTGAAACTATATCTCTCTAACAAGTCCAACTTAATCTCAAACTTATCAATATCATTTTTTTAAAACAAAATTATTTTTGTTTAATCAAAACTTAACAAGGAGTGAAACTATATCTCTCTAATAAGTCCAACTTAAACTCAAGTGTTGATAATCTATATATATATATATATAAAATTATGATAGGACATAAAAAAGGAAAAAGAAAAAAAGAGACTCATGTTGAAAATAGGACCAAAAAAAAAAAAAACTCATGTTAGATTAAGAAAAAGAGAGAAAGAGAGAGACTCCTGTTAGGCTCTCTCCCCTCCTCAAAGTTCTAATAATTACCACCTCAAAACCCTAAACTTAACTTCACTTTAGGATTCAAGAGAGAGGGAGAGAGAGAGAGAGAGAGAGAGAGACTCATGTAACCAAAAAAAAAGTTAGGATTAAGAAAAAAAAAAAAAAGACTCCTGTTAGGAGTCTCTTTTCCCTCCTCAAAACCATAGCAATTACCACCTCAAAACCCTAAACTTAACTTCACTTTAGGATTTAAAAAAAAAAAAAAAACACAAGCAATTTGTTTCAACTTTCTTCTTCGATTAATGAATTTTCTGTCGAATTTGTTTATATTGTTATTATTGATAAAATTTCAATTCAACATATGTGGATATTTTTGTTTATATTGTTATTAATGAATTTTATCTTTTATGTCGAATTTTTTATTTGCTTTCATATGTGCCTGGGATTTTCTTTCTATCTTATTCTTTTGTTATGTTTAAAATTAATTTTCTTTTGAGCATTTGGGTTAATCTCCATATTTATATTGACATAATTTTCGTAGGTTTGGTTTTTGGGTTCAAATTTCTACTGATTATTTTTTAAAATTGTACATAGCAAATAAAACATCTCTATTTTTTTTGGAGAAAAATCAAAACTGCAACCTATGTCTTCCAGCCTAGGGAACGATAAATTTCTATTTGATATGTTATATATAAATTTGCTGAATTTGGTTTGGTTTTGAAGTAGAATTTGAGGGTTTTATAAATTTTGAAGTTTTAAGTTTTAAGGTTTTTGGTGTTTGCGTCTTAGTAGGTTGATCTTAATTCTTCACCTTTAATGCTTTTTACTTAGATGCATGTGGTTTTTTTTTTGTTTTCTTATTAAAAGTTATGATTTTTGGTTGATTAATTATTTTTTTTGATTAATTTCAATTAATTATTTGTTTGGATTCAACATAAAAGATAATGGAATTAGGTATTATAATTTTGATATTGTTCTATGTTTTGAATTGTCTATATTGTTATTACTATGAGAAAGTTATATTGTTACTCAAATTTGAAACTTGGTGTGTCTTCCTCATATCATGGTCTTTATTTATATATTTGCAGTTTATATTAGTTTTTCAGTTTGTATGTATATATAATTATTGAGAGTTTTGCTTTATTAATTTAAGAATTGTAAATTACTTTGTAGGTTTCAGTAACTATGCACTTACAATTCAATAACATTCAATGTTAGACAACACTTTTAAACGATGGAAAAGTATAGAAGTTAAATATTTCTTCATTTTTTTTAAAAAAAAATACTAACTAACAAAATGTCTATTTACTCATTGTTGGATTTTTTTTTTCAGAGTCAATAATTTTTCATTGCATCTCATGGGTTAGCGACTAGTGTATATAACCAAAGAAAACGTTAATTTAACCTAATGTATATAACCAAATGAAGACGTGGCAAATCTAATATGACATAATATATACATATCCGAAAGAAAACGTGATGGAAAAATTCACTTATTCTAGGGACACACAATGGCCAATTCTAGGTGTTAATATATATACATATGTGTCTCCCAATGGGTTTAATAGCATATAACCTCAATGAAAAAATGTGGGCGATATCATTGACTTATTATATATATATATATATATATATATATATATATATATATATATATATATATATATACATACATACATACATACATATATATATACATACATACATACATACATACATCTATACATACATACATACATACATACATACATACATACATACATACATACATACATATATATATATATATATATATATATATATATATATATATATATATATATATATATATATATATATATAAAAAAGAAAAACGTGAGCTACATTCATGGATTAGAACTTGTAATTCTATGGCTCAATTCAAGAATATAAGTAGTGGGCAGTGGGCAATTTAACTTAAAAGTATAAGTCGAAAATCCCGGAAAAAATGGGCTTTTGCCCTTTTCTTGCAAAAAAACTAGCGTGTTGCCCCCTTTCCCAAACTAATTAGGAAAATGTCCCTATTTTAAAACTCGATTTTCTCAAAATCAAATTTCAATGTAAAACTCGATTTGTAGAAAATCGAGTACGGGGCGATCAAACTTAAAAAAATAAAAAAATAAAATTGCATGGAACTCGAGTTCCATGCAAAAACACCGCTATAGGGTTTTAAAACACCACTATAGTGGCGTTTTAAATGGAACTCGAGTTCATCTATGCAAGTTTTTTTTTAATTTTTTTTTTAAGTTTGATCGCTTCATACCTATAGCTTTTAGGGAGTCCTATAGTGGCGTTTTAAATGGAACTCAAGTTTATCCATGCAAGTTTTTTTTTTTAAGTTTGATCGCCCCATACCTATAGCTACGTTCAGGGAGTCCTATAGCAGCGTTTTAAAACCCTATAGCGGCGTTTTTGCATGGAACTCGAGCTCCATGAACTTGAGTTCCATGCAAGTTTTTTGTTTTTTTAAGTTTGATCGCCCCATACTCGATTTTCTACAAATCAAGTTTTACATTGAAACTCCATTTTGAAAAAATCGAGTTTCAAAATAGGGGCATTTCCCTAATTAGTTTGGAAAAGGGGGCAAAACACTGGTTTTTTTTTTTTGCACGAAAAGGGCATTTGCCCATTTTGGCCGGAAAATCCCTTTTAAACAATGTATACACCATTAATGTTTCCATGATAAAAATGTTGTCAAATCATTTGTAACTATAGCATTTTCCAAAATTATATGAAGTTGAAGGTAAGGTGAGTGGATTCATGCTCAAATAAAAAATAAATAAAACTAAAAACAAATAGTGAGTGTAATACCCTACATACTTTATTTGAGAGTATTTTATATATATAAGTGATGGGTCAAAAGTACTTTCTGTGAGTAATTGCAGCTCACTACCCCACTAAGCCTACATCTTTGATGCATTAAATATAGGGTAGAGGAAGAGATAAATTAGGGTTTATGTATAAAGAGATTCATCACTAAAGAAGATAGGAGATGTATTTTTCCCTTGGCGTTTAGAACACATACAATTAAAGAGACAAATAAGTCAATGATATTGCCCACTATTTTTCATTGAGGTTATATGCTATTAAACCCATTTTGGGAGACATGTATGTATATATATTAAATCCTAGAATTGGCCATTGTGTGTCCCTAGAACAAGTGAATTTTGTCATCACGTTTTCTTTCCGATATTTATATATTAAGTCATACATTATATTTGCCATGTCTTCATTTGGTTATATACATTAGATTAAATTAAAGTTTTCTTTGGTTATATACATTAGGTTGGGTTAATGTTTCTTTGATTATATATATTAGGATGAATTAATGTTTTCTTCAGTTATATATATTAGGATGGTTTAACATTTTCTTTGGGGTTTTATATTAAATCCTAGGTCAATGATATTTTGGCTACTGCCTTCCTCATGGTAATATGAGTTTCGATTAATGCAAGGGAATATTATTGGTTAGAAAAACATTAATTTAGGGTTAAAAGTGTTATTAGTTCAATAAAGTATAATCTTAGTGAGTTAGTTTGTATAATTCAATAAGATTTATATTTTGTAGAAAATATTAAGTATTTTCCATGGTTGATTATAAGTCCTATTTAAGAGTGTTTTGAGACTATTTGAAGGTGTTTCGGCTGGACTTTTATAGTGATTCAAGTGTTATAAGTAATTATGCATAATATACACAACTTTGTTCATTAGGTTCCTAAAAGTCAAAGGTTTTCAAAAGTTAAGTTTTTAAGTGTACAGTTTCTAAAGTTTATCAAAAGATTTTTTACATCATTGAAAGAGAAACTTTGACTCTTAAATAATGTTTTAAAGAGAAACTACAAATTGTAAATAACGTTTTGAACGTCCGAATCTCATTTGAAAGATTATTTCTAAAATAAATTATTTTTTGAAAATAATTGAGTTTCAAATAAGTTTTCTAAAAAGGTTCTTGATCTTTAAATTTGTCTAAAACCAAGTGATTTCAAATACATATTCCTATTTTCCAATGGTATTTAAAACGTTTCTTTTAGCAAATTAAATTTTCAGATTTATTCAAGAATTGTAAAATACTTGCATAAACTCCTCAATTCCTATTTATTCCTTATGTTTCAATTCAATATTGTGATATTCGATATGTCTCTATATTTGGAATAATTGTTAATATTAAGAAAATTATTCTATTTTATATAAACTTTGTTTTTGTGATATGTGACTCAAAATAAGTGTTTTTAGAACTAATCAGATATATGTGTTAATTTAAACATAATTCAAAAATTAATTATGTTTAAAATTATGTTGTACTATAATTAATTATGTTTACCACTGCACACCCTTGGTGCAATTGTCACTCTACAAGTATAAGTGCTTGTGGGGTGTGGGGCGTAAGGGTCGGGGTTGAAGTCTCCAAAAGAGAATTTTACATACATATACACTTAGATTATGTTAAAATAGAATTTCTGTCTTGTATCCAAAAAAAAAAATTATTAATTCTATTTTAGGTTCACTTATAATGTGTGCATCGTAAACTTTGTGGATATTCATCTTAGGCCAGTTCCTATTTGGAATTGGCCTAGGATCATTTTACATAACATCACTAATTTATCTTTTTCATTGTTCACTGACCAGAATAGGAGGAAAGTTAATGACTGTTTTTGGAATTTCGAGTTCTTGTGGTCAATTTTTCTCTCTTGCGGTTGGCCAAATCATTGTTAAGGTAATTTTCACTATTTTACAACTACACTGATTAATTTATCTAGCTTTTTAAAGATAATTGAAAATAATTTTTAAAAAAATTACTATAATATTTTGTTATGATTTTTGATATTTAGTGTATGTTTGGCTTCAAATTAAAAAGCCAACGTATTTTACTATTGAGTTTATTTTTTCTACTATTTATGGGCTTTATTGCACTTTTTGGTACTATTCATGAATCCCACTATACTATTTCAACTAACTTTTAGCTTTATTTACAGTATTTTTAGCAAAAAGTTTTTAATTTCTGTAAAATAAGCAGATTCCAAATAGACCTATTTAACCAAGTGAATACTTAGGTTTATTATTCAGATCTAGGTTAAAACAATAACAATCATATCATGTAAAGCAGTGCAAAAAAGTAAATAGCACACAATATGATAACCCAGGAAAACCAAACTGGTAAAAAACCTGGGCAAGATTTAACCTAGCTATCCTCAAGATAAAACAAATCCACTATGGAAGAATTAAAATTTTACAATAGTGACTTAGACCATTAACATCTTATTGTTACCTCGATTAGAAAACTTACTATCACGACCACGTAACAATTTCTCAGATCCACAGCATCCACAAGTATACCACTTGTATTTCTTTAAGTTCTTTATGCAGCAACTGAAATGATCACCTAGCTCTCGACTTCAATCTTGATCTTGATAACGCTAAATATGTATGAAGATAAAAACATCTAGATTTCACAAGAGATTCACACACACAACATAAACAACCACTTAAAAACTTAATTAGGGTTTTTCCTTTTATGTTTAAGGCAAAACATAAAACCCTACACGTCAAATGAGCTTGGGCTGAGTTGAAAAATTATGCAGAAAAACAGTCTGCACGAGCTTCAATTGATCGAGACTAATTTTCGATCGATCAAGCTTTGCAGAAATTGAACAGTAATTTTCTGTAATTACTTGATTCCAACTTTGCATTAAACTTACTTTGAGCAGCCTAATACTAGACTAAACGTTTTGATCATAGTTTGCCAGCTTATACGCATTGAAGTTCTAAAACATTTAGATCCTAAATCCTTAGAACCTAACAACTAGGAATGGTTATAGTACATTTTCTATTCAAGTAAAAAACGGCAAAATTTTTATTATTGAAAAAAAAAATCATACGGTATTACATTTTCCGATTGCACAATGTATGCAAAAATAATATTATTGTTTTAGCCAATATCGTGGAAGAGTTGGTGAAGCAAATGTCGGAAGAAAACTTGGAGATAAAAGATAATGATGGTCTCGCCGTACTTAGTTGTAGTGCTATTGTTGGAAACATCCAGATCACAAAATGCATAACTCAAAATGCATAACTCACAAAATGAATAGAGCTTATTACTGAAAACTGAAAACTGAAAACTGAAAATACTGTAGTAAAATAATTTTTAAATGTGTGAATAGTATTGTGGGACCAATTTTTAATATTTTTTTCTGAATAAAGTGCTTGTGGATCTCATGAACAGTACTTAAACAGTGCGTGAACAGTAAAATTGGTCTCCCGCACAGTAAAATACCGTGCATAAACAGTACCGGTTGCTGTTCATGCACGTTGAAAAAAAAAAAAAAAAAAACGCAGAAAATTCTCAGCAAAACGCAAACGCAGCGTATCCAAACACAGCTTGAGTATTGGAAATTCAACAAACCAACTCGTTCCGGTCGTGTTGGCTGCCGTGTATAACGTTATAGATTTGGCATGATATCTCTATTCTGAAACTCCTCTGGATGATTTAAAACCAGAAAATGGCATCAATGGTGCTACATTATTACACGATGCATTTATGCCAAAGCTTTTGGTAAGAACTTAAATATTGGTTGAGATAATTTTTTTTTTTCTAATTGTTAAAGAGAGATTATATGAATGTATTTGGCTTTTGCTTATTTTTTATAGCTTATTTGTGCAGTGTTTAACAAAAAATATAGTTTTTGGTAAGTTTTATGTTAGTATAACAAAAAGCTTTTTTTTTTTTTTTTTTTTAAATCAAAAAAAAAAAAAAAAAAAATGTAGCCAAAATCGCTATATATTGTTGACATTTCTATGCTTTGAAACGCTTGCTACTGTTCTCTTTCAACTAATTGCTTCTGTTTGCGAGCCAATAGATATGGCTTTGAAGTTGCTTGAACATTATTCTAGTTTGGTAACTGCTCTAGATATGAGGGTGGAATCCCCTGTGTTGCATTAGCTTGCATGTCTTTTGCATATCCCAGTGGAAATCAGCTCATATTTTGGAAACAATGGATCTACCAACGTGAGTATTACTATCTTTTTGTATTGCTTTAGATTATATTACCATGCTATTTTGCACAAACTTTTGTAGCACCATTAAATAAATGATCGAGACAACAGATTTTCTCTCCATAAATTAAAGATATGTTTGGTTTTTGAATCTATGAGCGAATATACATAGATTGATTCCTATTAGGGGACAAACAAAATCTCTACCTCTTTTTTTTTTTTTTTTTTATAGAAAATCTCTTCCTCTTAGTGGTTCAATCTTGATTAGTCCATTTGAAGATGTGTAGATATTTTATATTATATTTTGTTGACCTCTTTACATTATGTTGAAGACTCTTTTTTCGCCCCAGGTGGCACTTCTTCATTGGCAACCCATGTCACATCAACACATTATTGATTTTTTAGGTAAATCTCTTTAAAGCCCAAAATAAACTCATATCTCATTCAACTACATGAATTGGGCTCACATGACCCACAAGATCCTTACTTCAAGAGGCAAATTCATGGTCCACATTTCCTTTTCATCAATTGGGATCATAACTCATGACATCATTAACATCAACATATGGATCGGGCTTAAGTAATGAATCAAAGCTCACGGCCCATATTACCTTTCTTACACTCATGGCAAGCGGCTTCTTCAACAAAAGAACATATTTACACAAAATGACAACAAAACCCGAGATACGTCATCTTATCTTCGACTTATGATCCAAGCTCATGAGTCTCTTTGGGGAAACTTTGGGAGTTGTGGTTTAGAGGGCCAAGAGGTATGTTCAGTAAAACTCCAGCAGTTTAAAGTTGATAAAAGAAACATGTTGATTGGCGTGTCTTCTCCAACTCCCTGAACTCTGACAAGTCCGTGCGTAGCGGGTAACATATGGTAAGCATCTCTTATCACATAACACTTTAGATGATAATATTCCCCATTACTCTTTTCCTAAAACTTAACATTCATCATGTAACAAATACTCGATATCCCCAACCATCTAATTGCTGGGAAAATAATTGTTCATTCAATCCCCAGCTGTTGCTATACAAATTTAGAAAATTACTTTATTCCAACTACTATTACAACTATTAACTAAGGCTTAAACTCATATAAATGCATGATAAAAGGGGCAAGCTTAACTAGCCTCTACCGCTGGCATTCTGCTGGAATCTTATCAGCTCACTGATGCTACACGGCTGTGCTACAAACCATAGGAAGATAAGTGACTTTGCTTCCATATCTTTAAATTTACATCATTGAGTACATGATTACTCTACTTCTAAATAAATACTACTTTATTTCAACTACTAATCAAAGCTATCATATCAAACACATATTGTATATTTATTCAACTATTATCACGATTCTTAAACTTTGGCTTTAATGGTTTGATAGGCTTAAAAGTACACCGGTAGCCATTGGACCATGTGGCCCAATGTTGAGTTTCGGGACGCAACTCCCCAAACGAACCCGAGTCTAGCAAGGTCACCTCTCCAAAGGACCACACATGGCCGAGCAACCAAAAAAGGCCCCCGAACACATTATTACTTTGTACTTCGTAATCAGGGCCGGCCCTAGACATTTTGGAGCCTAAGGTGAGAACTAAAATGAGATCTTTTTTATAATTATGTATTAATTAAATTAATATTTATTTAATATTTTTATATTATAATATATTTCATTTAAAATCTATTTTTCTTGCCTTTTGAGATGCAAATTGACTAATTAATTTTTGTATTCAAGTTCTTCTAACATTTCATTTTCAAGTGATAATATAGGTAATCCATTTAATCTTTTTTGGGACATTGTCGATCTTAGATATGATTTTATTAGTTTTAATTTTGAAAAACTTCTTTCTGCAGAAGCTACTATAACAGGTATTGTTAGTAAAATCCTATAAGCAATGTATGTATTTGGAAATGAATATAATCTTTTTATATAATTTAGTATGTCAATTGGAGTATAATCTTTTATTTGTAAAATCTCTTATAAAACCTTTAACACTGAAAATAAATCCAAATCATTAATATCATAATAAACATCATGTTTGAGAAAAGATTCAAGTTTAAGACAGTATTTTTGTAAACTATCATCATCTAGTGATTTCAATTTTGTGAAGTTAATAGAAAACCAAAAATATCTTCATATATTTGAAATTGTTCAAATCTATTCTCAATTGAAGTAATTGCTTTATCTACTATATATAAGAAATAATCAATTCTAAAAGATTTTTCAGCAAAACGTGTTGTCTCATTATGAAAATTTTCATCAAATTGTTTCTTTCTATGAATTATACGTTTCTCACGAAATACAGGTTCTATTTCCATTTCCAATGCAATTTTTTTAGATGAATTCATTGCAGATGTAAATCCATTTTCTCTAATGGATCCTAGTTCATAATGTATGGAAAGTTACTAATTCATGATTGCTCCATTAATTTTTTTTTAATTTTAAAGATGATAATTTGTTTTGACTCATTTTTATATACTTAATTTTTTCTTCATAATTCAATTTTTATTATTGTGATATATTGAATTTTCTTAATATTTACTATATTTTTATATAATTTATAACCATAAAATCATTACAAAATCTATTAAGAAAACACAACCAACTTTTTGAATTTTATAAAATTTTCGTTAGTATTTGAGTTAATGATAAGTTTTAGTCATGAGGGAAATGGTATTAATTTCAAATGATTGAGAAATATTTAATTTGTAAATGGGTTTGACCTTATTTCAAATTGCCTTAGAGTAGTTTTGAAATGGGGTGACAATTAGACTAAAAAATTATGGTGAATTTAAAATTAAATTTAAGATGCTTCACACAAAATTATACTCGAGTAGTAGATTATCTTAATCCTTTGACTAGGTTCCACTTTAATTATATTATATTATATTATATATATACATATATATATTGGTGGAGCCAAGGGGGAAGCAATTTCTCCCCTTTTCTTTTCATTAATGTCTTTTAAGGATTTAAAACTACAAAATTCAAATGAAGGTAGAGAAAAAGAAGAGTTAGAAATAACACGGCTAGAGCTATTATTAAAGAAAAAAAAATAATTATGAAGATTTTTTTTAATTTATTGTACTATTATTAGAAATTATTGAAGGCTTTTATTGTATTAGGAAATTATTTTCTGATAATTACTGCGTTCATGCAAATAATTATAAATTATTTTTTGATAACTGCTGTGTAGAATTGCTCATTATTTTGTAGTATTGCTCTCTTTTACTGTTCACTGAATTATTCCGAATTTTCTATTCATTTTTTTTTCTAGCTTTTGTAAGGCTCTCTCTCTCTCTCTCTCTCTCTCTCTCTCTCTCTCTCTCTTATATATATATATATATATATATATATATATATATATATAAAACTTTTATATCAGTTGTATGAACCAAGCCGTAAAGCCACTTGAAGTATCCGTGAATTGAAATATCAGTCCTAAGCCCCTCTCAGTTCCCTATTCTCCTTATCAGTCCCCAAAAAATATAGTTGTGTATGTGGGGCTAAAGTTGTGTGTCTAAAGTTTATAACAACTTAAATTCTTTAT
This sequence comes from Castanea sativa, assembly GCF_040712315.1. Taxonomy (NCBI): domain Eukaryota; kingdom Viridiplantae; phylum Streptophyta; class Magnoliopsida; order Fagales; family Fagaceae; genus Castanea; species Castanea sativa. The sequence continues at coordinate 38,491,710 of NC_134023.1, forward strand.
GTAATGATTTATTCTCATTCATAAAATGATAAAATTTGTGTATAAAAAATAAAATTTTAGAATAATTTCTTAATAACATCAATTTACATAAGTTGTATTTATTTAGTTTATGTGACTATTAAAAGAACATTCCCATAAGTTTAAAATTTTGACTTTGAAAAAAATAAAAACGGCCTATACAAGCCCAAAAAAAAAAAAACAAAAACAAAAAAAAAAACCTTCATAAATAAACAAAATATAATTAATATGCAATTATCTTTCATGAGTTTTCTTCGTTAAAACAACAGTCAAAATATAAATACAAATGTTTTTGTACAACATATACATATTGCACAGCATTTGCACACACATATTAGAGTACTACATGTTATATAAAATTTTCGCCTCCCCAGCTCCCCCATTGATGCATGTTGTAGATTATCTAGACTAATTGTTTACTTTAAAAGTTAACCAAAAATAATTATATATTCATACATATATTTTAATAACCATGTATTAATAAAAATAATAAAAAATTAGACAATATTGTAAAAAAGATAATATTTAGATAGAAATTTCTCAGAGAATATCAAAGATAATTTAATCAAAACTTGTAATTTTGAATTGTTTTAGTACCCAGTTTAATTAAAAAACATAAATACTATGATACTATGATTTTTTTTTAATAATATGATAATTGCAATGAAGAAAAAGTGTTTTCAAAACTCTTGACATTAAAATATTTATATAACAATATTAAAAAAAAAGGGGCAAATTTCCCATTTCCCATACTAATTAGGGAAATGCTCTTCTTTTGAAACTCGATTTTCTCAAAATTGAGTTTTAAAAAAAAACATTATGGAGTCATATAGTGGTGTTTTAAGGAACCTATAGTGACGTTTTAAGGATCTATAGTGGCGTTTTGGAACTCGAGTTTTATACAAGTTTTTTTTTTTTTACCTATAACTCAATATCATGGAACTTGAGTTCCAAAACGCCACTATAAGTTCCTTAAAACGCCACTATAGACTCTTTAAAACGGCACTATAAGGCTTAACTCGATTTTGAGAAAATCGAGTTTCAAAAGAGGGGCATTTTCCTAATTAGTTTGGAAAATGAGGTATAATGCTGTTTTTTTTTTTTTTTTTTTTTTTTTTTTTGCGTGAAAAGGGCATTTGCCCATTTTGGCCAGAATATCAGATTAGGTATGTTGCTATCTAGACACTCTTACCATTACATGTATTGTATGCTGTAATATGTACCTTAATGGAATGTCTATTGATGAGTTATATATACTTAACTATTGACAGTTTGACATACACTAACAAATTAACATTACGATAAATAAAATAAAATAAATCCAAAAAAAAAAAATTGTACCAATGTTTTCTCAATTCTTTAACACCTTAAATTGCATGGCTATTTTTACACTTGTAAGTGGAAACTATTGATATTACATTTGAGAATAAGGCTACCGCATCAAAAACTAGAGGAAAAGTGAATTACTTATGTCTATGGATGGTTTACGAAGAATCAAATTATTTAATTTTTTGAGGTTTAATGTGTTTTCTGAATTAGTTAGGCAGGGAAAATAAAGTACAGCTCTCGATTGTTTTTAAATGAACAGATTTTTCCCCCCTCTTTGCAGCTCGTCGACTTGTTTCAAAACTAATTAAACGATTGGGTATGCTACATTTACTCAATTATTAGTAATTTAAAATCTTAGTAATCGATTGTGTTCAACTTTTTCTATTCTCTTTCTTATGTGTTATTTATTTATTTTCTTCGTCTAGTTGACAAAACTTTGTTTTAATCATTGACATAGGGATCAAACAAATTTATGAATTGAAGTTGCTTCATTACCAATCTGCTCAACTTCTGAGCCGAGTGTGCAATGAGCTACCGGGTTTAAGTGACCAATAATTGTCAGATGCTCGGGTTCTTGATGCTGTACTCAAAGCTATCCAGAAAGGGTTAATTGAGTTTGTTATTGTTGTACTGAGCACAAAAAATGAACTTGCGTGGAGCAAAACAAAGGAAACATCAAGAAACACATTTATGTGGCCATGTGGGCTGTTCAACCCATCTGGGTCAGCATAAAATATTTTGCCTCATATACCGATGTCATATAAAGAATGCAATATTGCCTTCAGTAGATAGCAATAACAATAAGGCCAAAATGGGCTTTTGCCATTTTCGCGAAAAAAAATCAACATGTTGCCTCCTTTTCCAAACTAATTAGAGAAATGTCCCTCTTTTGAAAATCGATTTTCTCAAAATCGAGTTAATCCCTATAGCGACGTTTTAAGGAGTCTATAGTGACGTTTTTAAGGACCTATAGTGGCATTTTGTAATCCCTTGCATGTAACTCGATTTCATGGAGGTCTAGTTATAAAACGTCGCTATAGGTCTTTAAAACATCACTATAGGCTCCTTAAAACGTCGCTATAGGGCTCCAGAATTTTTTTTTTTTTTTTTTTAACTCGATTTTGCGAAAATCAAGTTTCAAAAGAGAGACATTTCCCTAATTAGTTTGGGAAATGGGGCATTTGCCCATTTTTGCCAAAACAATAACATATTACATGTGGCAACGATTTTAGATTCTTCCTCTGGGCTAGTACCGTTCAGGTGTAGCTCTACAGATGCAAAGAGAACTACAATGGTATAAGGTAAAATCACTCGGTTTGCATTATTTTGATCTAATCTCTCAACTATACACAATATACTTGTTTTTTTTTTTTTTACTTAGGAGGGGATAATATTTTTTTGTTTTAATCTGAAATTAAAAAAAAAAAACCTTATTAATTAATCTAAGTGTACATATAATCCAAGTGTATATATGTGTAAAACTCTCTCCTATAGGAAAAAATATTTGATATCAAATGATACCATATCAGCGATATCAAAATTTAATAAGTGAGAGACATGTCTATTAAATGACATATGTTAATGGGTAGTGATTTTTGTACACAAGTCTTTCATTTATTGAATTTTGATACGGATGATGTAGTATTATTTCATACAAAATATTTTTTTCCTCCTATAGACTTGAAACCCGGCCCTTATCTCTCAATCCACAAGAACTTATAATTGTGAAGTGACTATCATGCTAGGGGTACACAATACAATACAATTTTTTTAGTAACAAACTAATCTAAATTGAATTAAGTCTTAATGGAGTGGCATCTTATAGTTTTTCCCTACGGATATTACAAGCAATAATAGATTTTTATTTTTATTTTTTTTGGAAATGAGAATATTCACAAATCTTTCATTGAGAATAAATTGAATCATTGATCTCACTTCTTTATAATGAGAGGGAAAAAACGCTAAGTTACAAGGTGTTGTTTCTAATATAATATTTTATCTCAATCATTCCATATTTGTTCATGAAAATTTTCTTAATAAACATAGGAGGTGGAGAGTGTTTTCCATCATTTTTTATTAGAATCTACAAACATGGTTTTAAAAACCGAACCGGTTAAAGAACCGTAAAAGGGACTGATTACCGGTTTTTAGGTCCGACCGGGGTCGAATCGATGATCAAACCGGTGACATAATAAATAATTTAATTAATAAATATATAATTATAAAAAAATAAATTTAAATATATAATAATTTTATAGCTATCAATATTTACTATATATATATAACATTTTAGAAGTATTTTTATGTCAAATTTAACTCAAATTAAAAGAAATTACCCTGAACAAACTATCAAATAAAAAAGGTTATGGTTTTCAAGTTTTATGAAAACGGGTTTAAGGTTTTATATTCATATATAATTTTCTTTTACTTTTAAGTTTTAACAAAACTATTAATTATTTAGAAAAATATTTACCAATGTTAACATAATTTCACACCTAAATATTTCTCCCAAAAATATTAGTATTTATTATGTAAATATTTTATGCTTGTCTTGCAAAATGAAACAAGCCATTGTTGCTGTTATCTACGAAGTGCAAATAAGAATATGGGAGTCACAACCATCAACGTGGTCTCCCACCTAACCATCAACATGGCCAATCAACATCCAACCACGTTGATGCTAAACTTTCAGACAAACATAAAGTCTTCTCCTCTGATCTCCTTAAAGGCTTAAACAAAAGTAGATCTTGAAAAAGTTAGAAAATTGCTCAGAGCTCTCTCTCTCCGAAGAAGTAGCAGTGGCAGATTCAAATTGCTTTGTCCTTCAAGCCCAGTTCGGTAGTTCATCCTCACTCCTCGGTTAGGTTTTAAAATATATATAAATATATATATATATATATATATATATATATATATATTGTTAGTACTAGCCAAACACAGAGCTCACAAAAAGTTGTACCTATCACCCCCAGCCAAATTGTCCCAATATCACAAGCTAAAACCCCCAAACAGGATACCCCTGCATCACCATCAAGTATTGCCAATCGTTATTTGGTTTCATCAATCCCAAAACCAAATTATGAAAGGCCACCATATGGCCAAACCAGCTACAGCTCAGCCTTAGCCTCCCCAGCACCCAAAGCAACCAACCCTTATCAGATAGAAGAACATTTTAGCCATATCCAAACTCAGAGGCCTTCTTCCTATCCAACCCAAAGAGAAGGACAGTCCTCTTATGTCAAAAAGACCTTTACCCAGCATATCTCTTATATTGAACCCCACTTGGCTCATATAACAGATCCCTTAGCCCTAGCCATGGAAGTTTTGCCACCAAACTGGCATTTCTTACCCAAACATCCAGAGAAAAATATCCAGTTCTATAAGAGCATCCTCACCCAGGAAAAGTCTGCTCAAATAGAAAACATCTACAGCAAAGGGGACCCCCCAATAGTCCTCTATCACAAGTTCATCATCACCAGTTTCATCAGTAGTAAAGAATGGGGACAGCATCCTTCTTTGTTAAGGATCCTCAAAAACTACAGATCTCCATCAGGCTCAGTACTCCATTACAGTTATTATGACTACATGGATGCTTTTGAAAAAGTACTTTTCTTCCAGAACCAAAAATTCAACGTTCTTGTCAAAAATATGACAGACAAGGTCATCCTAGGAAATCCCTTCCTTTGCATCCTTTACCCTTTCACAGTAGATAGTAAAGGAATCACTACCCAACCCTTTGGTCAAACTATCAAGTTTAAGTTTATTAGTGGACCAGTGCCTAGAAGCATTAGCACCATCCAAGCTGACATCGCCTCCAACACCCTAAACCTGATTAGTGCCAAGACCATACATCTTAAATACCTTCAAGAGGAAATTAGATACCCTCCGTGATTTCCGCAATCTCCAGCCAGCATCCGAGGCCTCCTCCAGCCTATTTAAGGAAGCCATTCCTCCATTCTGAGGCAGGTCCAATTTTAGGAGAAACTTCAGCAACTCCAAAATTCCCTCCTCTTCCAGCCAAGAGTTTATCTTTCTCAGCTTTGCCTCCTCTTTACAACCCTTAGCATTGTAAACAGATGGCACTATTTCATATTTGTAATATCATGGCCTCAGTCGGCCTTTATTTGTATTTTCCGCACATGGCCCCAACCGGCCTTAGCCTGTAACCTACCCCCTTATGGTATCAGAGCCAAGTTTGGCCCGGTCGGATTGTAAGTTACTGTTTATTGTTTAATCAAGTTGGTCGGCACTGCCGCCATAGTTATCCAGATTATTTTTGGCATTATAATTATTTTGAATTATTTTCATGGATATATCTCCCATACCCCATATTTTGTTCTACATCTATTTCTTGATAACTCTTCCGTTCCCTTTTATTTATTTCTTCGTCTGCTATTATTTCATCATTTTCTATTACATCTGCAAATGGTAGGCTGAGCCTCCTTCTAACCATTCTATTTGTTATTCTGTGATTATTTGTTCAGATTAACCTTTGCTTCCTGTTATCTCTATTCTTCCTATTTACGTGTTTAGCCCTAAAGATTGTTGCGGATTTATATACTGTGAGATTTGTTACCAAAGTCTGTGGTGTTCTCTGTTCTTTAAAGAGGCCGAAAATCTTCCTAGGTTTGGTTTGGTCAGCCCGTTGAAGCCGAGAGAAGGCGTGTTAGGGTGGTCCCCATTTTGGAGGAGAGTCCGGCGGAAAGGAGTTCACAGATCAGGTGTCTATCCCATAGTTGTATACTTTTGCTTCTGATCTAAAGGTTTGATCCAGAAGTTTGAGGATAAAAGTGACTAGGTTGTGATTGTTGATTTAAACTTGTAACCCCAGAATCATGAATAGGTTGTTTAGAAGTTACTCCTCCACCAGCAGTAGATGTTCCCAACCCACATCCATTCCTGATATCCCAGCAGACGTAGGAGCAATTAATTCGGAGTCTTATGAGCTATCCGATCTAGATCTAGACATAGGAGATTGGAATATCCCTAAAGTTTCCACCAGCCAATTCTATAAGTCTTCATGGTCTTTGAAAACAGCTTTCAGAACAGACTACCATGTTAAGACCATAGAACAAGTCTATGGAATCAACAAAGAGTACGAAACGTGCTACTTGTTATCACCCTCAGCTATTCAGAATCATAAAGACAAAGGACATAACTTCCTACATATAGGATTAGTCCAAGTTGGAGTGAAACCACTCACCAGAAGAGGTTTGAACAACTCAATCCTCATGGCCCTTAGAGATGCTCGTCACATTAGATTTGACGATAGCCTCCTAGGAACCATAGAAACCAGTCTTAGCAACGGACCCATCCATTTTAACTGTTTCCCAGATTTTTCAATCTATCTCCATGACAAAACAGTTATCAAAGCCCTCACCCTCAATATCAAGACACATGGAACCCTCATGACACAAGGAACTAGTCAGATTGCCTTGATATACAGAGTTTACTACAAGTGTATGAGAACGAACATGAATGTTGGAGCACTTGATAGGAGACAAAAGGGCGAGACAACCCTCATCCAGACCACTGATCCTAGCGCTAAAATTAGGATTCCCAGAACCCTTAAATGGTCTGAAATCACTTTCCCAGCCAATTGGACTTTAGAGAATGAGAACCATACTCTACAGATCCAAAACCCAGCCCAAAATCCAGATCTAGAATTTGTCCAACAACTAGCCGACGGCACGGTTAGGTTAAGTTTCGACAGATCTAGGCTTAGCACTCCTCTAGACTATGAGTGTAGGCAACCCTTGGACACATCCCGGTTTAGATCTCCATTCGATCTACAGCAGCCCCATAGGCAGTCACCTATCTACCTTAGAGATAGATCTGCATCCCAGTGTAGCTCAACTAGATCACCATTTCCTACATCTAGGAGAGATTTAGGTGTTCAACTCCAGGGAGTTAGAACCAATTCCCAACTCACCACACCTTGCTACACAGCCAAACAGGATTCGATTGTCAATGAGGAAGACGATCGTGAGCAATCCCCTCCTTCCCCATCTGGAACTGATATGGAACAGCCTCCAGATCAGCAAGAGGAATCTCTAAACATTTTAGTCCTAAACAAAGAATTCGTTCCTAACCTAGAAGAGTTAGGTAAGGAGTTTAGTTCTGAGGAAAACAGGACTAAAAGAGAGGCCTACAAAGCCAACTATACTAGAGATCAAAAAGAAAAAGTATTTGAAGCATGGACGGCATTCATGAGGGAAATATCCACTTAATGTCCCCTTTTTCATATACTTCGAAAGGTATTTTGGCCAGCACAAGCAGTTTTGTGTCCTCACCAGAACCTGGACCATAGCAACTAAAGACATGGTTGGCAATCCTACTCCTAAGCAGCCTCTAGTCAAGTCTCCTGCAACCAACTTTAGTTACCCTAAGAACAAATCAGCCTTAGAAATAGTTGCCCAGAAACTTGAAGAGCTAGCAAAGAAACCAGCCGTTCCTTTACCAAAATGTACTAGTCATCTTAAGGTGTTAAAAATCCGTACAACCTCTAGCAGTTCCTCCTCTGACACTGATGATGAAACCCTAGAAGCCAAATGGAAACACCTGAGATTAAAAAGACCTGAAAGACGTGCTAGTAGAGCTCATCGACCTATTTCCAAAGCCTACAGAGAAACTAAGAAAAATAAACCTGAAAAATGTTATGGTTGCGGCAAGCGTGACCATCTCAAGAGAGATTGTAGCACCAAGTCCTCTCACATAAAAACAGGTGACCCCTTTGACAAGCCCTTTGACAAGCCCCAGAAACCTAGCCTAACCCAACAGCCTTTAGTACAGGAAACAAGTAAACCTGGACCCAGTAACCATCAACCCAAGGAAGATTTGGACCAATCCCACAATAGTCTTATCCTGTCCAAGAAGGAAGTTAAGATCAACGACCTTCAAAAAGAAACCAAGGAAACCTGGTGCGAAATAAGTACCTTAAAACAAAGTCTTAAAGCCCTCCAGGAAACTCAACCCTTGGAAAGCACTTCTCATCATGTCAATAAAGAAAGTCCCTCAAGTGATAAAGTTAGTTATACAGTTAATCCTACAGTTGATCTCATTTATAAACCCAGCAAAGGATTGTTTTTAGATGCCATCACTAGGATCAACTTCCATAAATGGCATTCCAAAGTCAGGATTGTCATTACCAAAGATTTTGAATTTGAGGTCATAGCCTTAATAGATTCAGGAGCTGATCTTAATTGCATTCAAGAACGAATCATTCCCTCCAAATACTTCAAAAAGTCTAGGGAAAAATTGACATCCGCAAGTGGCGGGAAAATGCAGATTGAATTCAAACTTCCTAGAGCCCATATTTGTCAAGATAACATGTGTTTTAAAACCTCATTCGTTCTTGTCAAAAATATGACAGACAAGGTCATCCTAGGAAATCCCTTCCTTTGCATCCTTTACCCTTTCACAGTAGATAGTAAAGGAATCACTACCCAACCCTTTGGTCAAACTATCAAGTTTAAGTTTATTAGTGGACCAGTGCCTAGAAGCATTAGCACCATCCAAGCTGACATCACCTCCAACACCCTAAACCTGATTAGTGCCAAGACCATACATCTTAAATACCTTCAAGAGGAAATTAGATACAAGAAAGTTGAGGACCAACTAGCCTGTAAAACCCTCCAAGAAGAGATCAGAAAGTTGGAAGAAAAAATTAAGCAGGAAGTTTGCTCTGATACCAAAAAGGGGTAAGTTACAGGCTAAGGCCGGTTGGGGCCATGTGCGGAAAATACAAATAAAGGCCGACTGAGGCCATGATATTACAAATATGAAATAGTGCCATCTGTTTACAATGCTAAGGGTTGTAAAGAGGAGGCAAAGCTGAGAAAGATAAACTCTTGGCTGGAAGAGGAGGGAATTTTGGAGTTGCTGAAGTTTCTCCTAAAATTGGACCTGCCTCAGAATGGAGGAATGGCTTCCTTAAATAGGCTGGAGGAGGCCTTGGATGCTGCTGGATGATTGCTGAAAATCCGGAGGGTAAATTGCTTTTACTGAGGTGAAAGTTAATTCCACCGAAAGCAACAGTACCTCTTGATGATTGTGTCTATTGAACAAAAACTTTCATCGTTCATGCTACGATGATTTGTCCCCTTGCTTTTCCGGGATTCGGTCCCTGTTGTGAAATAGTAACCTGTCGGGGAATCTGGTTGGGTGCCTTGTTCATGATGCGGTGCTTCGTTCATATGATGGTAGTGATTTTGAATAATGCTTGAGATCGGGGTTTTATCTGAGTTGCTTTGTCGGGTTAATCTCTAATTTGTCCAAGTTATACCCGCTTGTAAGGGTCTTGGGAATCTTGGAATGGATCCGGTGGATCGTGGTTGGTGATCCTTCGAAGCGATTAGGTGAGACACATTCTTTTGATTCTAGTTGTTGTGAGTGAGCTATTAGTCTTGGGCTAATTCTTTCAACTCTTTGCTAGATTTTCTGGTTATACGGGCCAGTCTAGGCTAGACGAGATCTTGTCTGTAGGCAATGGGTTATATACTTGGGGGAGGATAATCCTTATAAACTGATTGATGATTGGATTGATCCTAGAGGCTGTCCCACCATTTGACTGAAAATTCCCGGTCCAAGAGGTTGCTGCTAATTGTATATTTCCACATGCTGATCCAGTGGACTTTGTACCTCTGGGAGAAAATTAAGATTACTGGGAACTGGGATCTGTGCTTAGAGGAGCTGCACCTTGAGTCAAAGTACCTCAAAGCATCTTGTAGTGGTTCTGGGAAGATCTGGGGGATGGATCCAAACATCTCCCACCATTTAAGGAACCAGGAGGGGGTCTGGCTACCAAAATCTTTGCTGAACATTAAGAACCATGAATGGTTGAATTTTTGGTTCTGGAAGAAAAGTACTTTTTCAAAAGCATCCATGTAGTCATAATAACTGTAATGGAGTACTGAGCCTGATGGAGATCTGTAGTTTTTGAGGATCCTTAACAAAGAAGGATCCATGTAGTCACCTCTTTCTATATAGATATATATATATATAGATATATATATATATATATATATATATATATATATATATATATATATATATATATCTTGGCTTAAAGGAGAGAACAGATTTAGTGAGCAAAGCTCATACCGAGAAGGAAAAAAAAAAAAAAAACCCAAAACTTCAAAGTTCAAACCGAGAGGCGTGCCACGTGCGTGAGTGAGGCATAGAAAGGTGCGTGAGGTAGTCTGGCAGAGAGAGGTGCGTGTGTGCGTGAGCTTGAGTTGAGTTAAGTGAGAGAGTCAAAGTGAGGCAGAGAGTAAGATGAGATGAGATGAGAGTGAGGCAGGGAGGCTGAGGTGTGACTAGCTGCGTGAAACTGTGAGAAGTGTGTGTGAGTCTGTGAGAGTGTTAGGGTTAGTTTTTAGGGTTAAACACTTAAATGATGTAGTTTTAGGTGGGAAAGGACAAACCGGTTAGTAACTGGTTTGACCGCGCTGGTTTTCGGTTCTCAAGTTGAACCGGCTGGTTTTTACTATTTATCGGTTTTTAAGACATTTTCGATTTTATGCCATAACTAGACCAGATTGAAGGCCGGTTTCCGGTTGAATCGGCCAGTCTGGTTTGGTTTTTAAAACTATGTCTACAAACAAAGATGGCCAAACACCTCAAGAATTGTTCACGGAGACCCATAAAGAGTTGGTTGATAAGGGAGAAAAATGGATGGAGACAACAACTTCTTATACAGTGGTTGGTGCTCTAATTATTATCATTATGTTTGCAGTAGCGATTACTGTTCCTAGTGGTAACGATTCAAATACAGGCTTGCCAATGTTTTTAAACAGCAAGGTATTTATGCTCTTTATAATATGTGATGCACTATCTCTCATTTCTCCCTCAACTTCAGTATTGATGTTTCTTGCCATCCTCACATCACGTTATGCAGAAGAAGATTTTCTTGAATCCTTACCCAGAAAGATGATTATAGGCCTTTCTACCCTTATCTTCTCCCAAGCAACCATGATGATAACTTTCTATGCTTGTCTTTTCATTATTCTACATGGAAAATCATGGATGGTCATTCCTGTCATTTGCCTTGCTGGTGTTCCAGTCACCCTATTTACATTGACTCAATTTCGCCTTCTTATTGACATGTTCAACTCAACTTATGGATCCAGAATCTTTGACAGGAATATGGACTCTTGGTCGTAAGTTTCTCATTGTGATGTATGATGTATTAGCGTATCTTAAATAATTGGCATATGGACAAAAATGATTTTTTTTTCCCTTTTGTTTGGAAAGATAACTTATGAACTGTTAACATGTATAATGTTGTGGGCTTTAGGCCCAACTAGTTTACTTGTATAGCACTCTTACTTGTACTACACTCATATTTACTTGTACTGCACTCATATACCTCCTATATAAAGGCACTCATGTATATTCTTTCAGTGAGAAATACAATACTATTGAATTCAGTATTTCTAACATGGTATCAGAGCCACTGCTCTGACTTTTATTGGTGTTACTCCATTCTCAACATTGCTTCTACCGTCACAATAACTGCTGCAGCCTTTTGCCGTTGAACCTTCGACGTCTTCCAGACATCATTCTTGGGTTCCGGACCTATAGCAGTCATCGTTGAGGAGTCACCCACCACGTCATCGTTGACCCGTGTTGACTGACGTTGACCTGCGTTGACTTTGAATTGAAGGTTGACTTTGACTGTTGACTTTTCTCTAGGGTTGACTTTTATTTACAGTCCAAGTGCTCTTTACCCAGTTTTTTGCATAGATTTCATTTTTGCAATCCATTTTTGCATATTTTGCTTCTAAATGAAGAACAAGGACAGGTCTTCTTCCTTTTGCAACAATCGTCGCCGACAATCCAGCAAACGTTTTTGCAATTTTTGCAAACATTTTGGCCATAATATTGAGACTTGCTATCAGCGCAATAAATCAGCTGTTTCAATTTCTGCTGCCACTATTGCTAACATTGAGAGTATCCAACCAATGGCTCCCGTCTCTACACAGTCTAAGTCTTCAGGTCGCACTTTCACCATGTCCACAGATGACCTTAAAAACATCATCGCCAATGTCATTCGTATGGTTGGTAATGCATCTTATTCCTCTTCTCTCTCAGCTTTATCCGGTATGTCTCCTTCCTCTTGGCTTATGGATTTTGCTAGTTGCAATCACATGACACCTCACTCGTCCTTATTTTCTGAACTTAAACCTGCACCACACCCTCTTACTATTCGCACAGCAAATGGTTCCACAATGTCTGGTCATAATATAGGTTCCGTTTCAACCTCCAACCTCTCACTTTCTGGGGTCTTTAATGTTCCTGACATTTCTTACAATTTGTTTTCTGTGGGACAATTAGCTGAGTTGGGTTATCGAATTATATTTGATTATTCTGGGTGTATTGTGTAAGATCCAAGGACGGGACAGGAGCTAGGGACCGGTCCCAGAATTGGGCGTATATTTCCCGTGGACAACCTTCGTTTTCCACTTATTGCTCCTGTTTCTATTGCCGCAGCTGCTGTAGTTTCTTCTATTCCTTCCCTTGCACTTTGGCATGCTCGTCTTGGTCACACATCTTCTTCTCGTGTACAACAATTAGCTTCTAAAGGTTTGTTAGGTTCAGTGTCTATAGAAAATTTTGATTGTGTTTCATGTCAGTTAGGAAAACAACCAGCTTTGCCTTTCAATACTAGTGAATCAATATCCACTGATATCTTTGACCTTATTTATTCTGATGTTTGGGGACCTTCCTCTGTCTCTAGTATTGGTGGATCTCGATATTTTGTTGTCTTTGTTGATGATTACTCTCGCTATAGCTGAATTTTTAATATGAAACATCGTTCTGAATTATTGCAAGCATATTCTAATTTTGCAAAAATGGTTGAAACTCAATTTTCAAAACGTATCAAAATTTTTCGATCTGATAATACTCTTGAGTACACTCAATATGCTTTCCAAGCTGTTTTGCATTCCTATGGCACTGTTCATCAACTAACTTGTCCAAGTACCTCTCAGCAAAATGGTAGAGCCAAACGAAAACTTCATCATATTCTTGACACTGTTCGTGCTCTTCTTCTCTCTGCCAAAGTTCCTGCTCCTTTTTGGGGCGAAGTTGTTCTTCATGCTGTTCATGCTATTAATCGCATTCCCAGTCCTGTCATCCAAAATCAAACTCCATATGAGCGCCTTTTTGGGTCACCTCCAGACTATCACCACCTTCGCTCATTCGGCTCTGCTTGTTTCGTTCTTCTTCAGCCACATGAGCATAACAAACTTGAGCCTAGGTCAAGACTTTGTTGTTTTCTTGGCTATGGCGAAACTCAAAAGGGGTATCGGTGTTATGATCCTATTTCTCATCGTCTTCGTATGTCCCGCAATGTTGTCTTTTGGGAACATCGCCTCTTTGTCGAGCTCTCTCACTTCCGTGCTTCTCTATCTTCCTCTTCTGTCTTAGATCTATTTCTAGATGAGACACATATTCCTTCTGTAGCTGCTCCTGACCCTCCTATGGCTGATCTTGATCCTCTTGTAGCTGCTCCTGATTCTCCTATTGACTTCTCTGTCCAACCATCAAATATCCTTGATCACTTTCCTAGTTCCCCCTTTAATGAACAAGTGGAAGATGAACAGGTCAAAGACGAGCTACCCAACCTTGATCTTGGGTCCCTTGCTCCTGCTCCGCCTGAAGATCATGCACAAGACATTCCACCTCGTCACTTAACTCGGGTAAGGTCCATTCTTGCACATTTACTTGACTATCATTATTACACTGCCCTTGCTACACTGCACGAGCCTTACACCTATCGTGAGGCTTCCACTGACCCTTTATGGCAGATTGCAATGAAAGAGGAACTTGATGCATTATCTAAAAACCGTACTTGGGACTTGATCACTCTCCCCCCCAAGAAATCTGTGGTTGGTTGTAAGTGGATCTACAAGATTAAGACTCGCTCTGATGGGTCCATTGAGCGCTACAAAGCTCGTCTTGTTGCAAAAGGTTTTACACAGGAGTATGGGATTGATTATGAAGAAACCTTTGCTCCGGTTGCTCGTATCTCATCTGTTCGTGCCCTTTTAGCTGTTGCTGCTGCCAATAAATGAGATCTTTTCTAGATGGATGTCAAAAGTGCATTCCTTAATGGGAATTTAAGTGAAGAAGTTTATATGCAACCTCCTCCTAGTCTCTCTGTTGAATCAAACAAGGTTTGTTACCTTCGACGTGCAATTTATGGCCTTAAATAAGCTCCACGAGCTTGGTTTGCCAAATTCAGCTCTACCATCTCTCGCTTGGGTTACATGGCCAGTCATTATGATTCTGCCTTATTTCTTCGTTGCACTGACAAAGGCACTATTTTACTTCTCCTGTATGTGGATGATATGATCATAACTGGGGATGACCTCAGTGGCATTCAAGAACTTAAGGATTTTCTCAGTCAGCAGTTTGAGATGAAAGATCTTGGACATCTCAGCTACTTCTTGGGTCTTGAAATCACTCATTCTACAGATGGACTTTACATTACTCAAGCCAAGTATGCCTCTGAACTTTTGTCTAGAGCTGGACTCACTGATAGCAAGATTGTTGACACTCTAGTTGAGCTTAATGCGCATCTGACTCCCTCAAGGGGGAAACCATTGTCTAATCCCTCTCTTTACAGGCGCTTAGTTGGCAGCCTAGTTTATCTCACTGTTACTCGCCCAGACATTTCCTATGCTGTTCACCAGGTGAGCCAATATCTGTCTGCTCCACGATCGACTCACTATGCTGCTATTCTGCGCATTCTTCGGTACCTAAAGGGCACTCTCTTCCATGGTCTTTTCTACTTTGTTCAGCCTCCTCTTGTTCTCCGTGCATTTTCTGATGCTGATTGGGCAGGATATCCCACTGATTGCAGGTCCACCACTGGTTATTGCTTTCTTCTTGGTTCTTCTTTGATTTCTTGGCGAAGTAAGAAACAAACTCATGTGACCCGTTCTAGTACTGAAGCAGAATATCGTGCCCTTGCTGATACCACATCTAAGTTTCTTTGGCTAAGATGGCTTCTCAAAGACTTAGATGTGTCTACATCCTCTGCTACTCCTCTTTATTGTGACAACAAGAGTGCCATTCATATTGCTCACAATGATGTCTTCCATGAACGAACTAAACACATCGAGATCGATTGTCATTTTATCCGTTATCATCTTGTCCATGGTGCTCTCAAGCTAATATTAGTCTCCTCTACAGATCAACTTGCAGATATCTTCACGAAGTCACATCCTATGGGACGCCTTCGTACTTTGGTTGACAACCTCAAGTTGGTCTCACATCCACCTTGAGTTTGAGGGGGGCTGTTAACATGTATAATGTTGTGAGCTTTAGGCCTAACTAGTTTACTTGTATAGCACTCTTACTTGTACTACACTCATATTTACTTATACTGCACTCATATGACTCCTATATAAATGCACTCATGTATATTCTTTCAGTGAGAAATACAATACTATTGAATTCAGTATTTCTAACATAAACTTTTAGCTTGTGATGCATAAACTCTGCTCTTCTAGACCTAATTATCCTTAAGATATTTTTTCATTCTCTGTCTTTCCTTATGTCACATAGTATCACCTCATTGGGGAATTTATACCACATTATCCAAAGAACTGAAATAAAGAAAAAATAAAGAAATAATGTTATATCTATAATATTTTTAAAGCTAAATGAAGACTTTAGAGCCGCATGAATTGGACTATAATGCGCAAAAATCTTCACATTCTTAAACACAACTCAACAATACACAAAACGACCTCAAAAGCCGATACTATACAAAACGGGTTTACAAGCACTCTCTTGCCTCACGAAGTGGGTTCAAAGCCCAGAGTTCTTCACTACACGGATCAAGCATGAAGCCCAAATATAACATTTTTTCCATCAAAGCCTGGGGACCCTTGTCTATACAAAATGGACTACAGGAACTAAAAAATTCACTCAAAAAGCCATTGGGGTCATTCAAACTAATTGGGTTAGAGGGCCACGCTCAAGCATGAAGCCCAAGAAAAGCCAAGGCAATCCAATCCACCAAGAGAGAAAAAAGAAGTAACCAAATGTTGGACTCATTTCTTACTAACTAGAGGAACCAGCCAACAGTTGGAGTAGTTGCTAGTTACACTAGAAGACAAAAATGGAGCTGATGTCATAGGAGTAAGACACGTTTTCAAGTGATTCAAAATCCTCTTTTCCCTAAGTTGTAAGTAACCCTTTGTTTCTGACTTACAGTGCTAGAAGTTTACTAAAGATGTTGAACAATAGCCAATAGGAATTCTTGTTGGAGAGTAGCTTGGAAAAATAAAAAGATGTCATCGGTAAAAATATATATTTTTAAAGTTTAAAGCAAGTCTATTGACCCTAATAGGTTGTAGAATTTTGGTATGAAGAGTAGCATCAAGGAGAAGAGGCAAATGATGAGACAGAGGATCACCTTGACGAACTCCTCTGGAGTGGTTGAAATGGCTCTGCTAGTTTGCCCCATTTCAAAGAACTGAGATTGAAATTGTTTTGAAGCATGCCATGATGAGGTCAATTATTTACTGGGAAAAATGAAAAAATTGAAGAGTGAATCATTTCTATAGATTAAGTGAATCATTTCTAGCTCTATTATACAATTGTATGTTGCTGGACTCCCTAGAATGAAATCCGATTGAGCTAGGTGCATGAGGAAGGGAAGAAGTTTTTTCAATCTCAACACAATTAATTTTGAGAGTAGTTTATACAAGGTATTAGATCTTTTAGGATTAAGGACCAATTTAATAGCGGTTAGATCTTTGGGAATTTGGCCTAATAAAAATAGTTTGGATAAATTTTGAAACATCTAGACCTGTAGTATCCCATCATTGTTGAAAAAATTCAGTGTGCAACCCATCTGGGCCAGGAGATCTGTGAGGATAGTGCGAATTTCATCAGTTGAAAGAGAGGAGGTGAAGGTATTTTGAAAGTAAGTTGGGTTAAAATCCATTACATGAAAGGTGACAGTAAGAGTTGGTAACTAGGTTGGCAGTCTATCTGATTGACATAAGGTTTGAAAATGATTGGTCACATGATTTTGTAATTGTGTACCCTGTAAACATTGACCATTATCATCCCTAATATGCAGTCCAATAAGAGCTTAAATATGCCTGGAACAAAGGTTATTGAAATGTGCATCTACAAATGGATTCAAAACTCGAAAACAACTGGTAACTAATGTGAATTCCATATTCCCTTTGGAATATTCTAACTTGATTCATGATTGCAAGTCTCTCATGGAGCTACCTTGGGTGATCAAATCAGAGACCATCTTTTTTTGTCTCTCTAGCAGTTGAAAACTTTTTTTTTTTTAGGAACAGCGGTTGGAAAAACTTTTGTTATGCGATATGAGACTAAGTGTAATATCCCACATATCATTATTGATGTTATTATTATTATTTTTAATTCTTATTCATAGGTTTGACGTACTGTAGACTTAACGCACTCGAGATTATATTTAGAAAAGTTTATTTAGCTTGAATCTTGGGGCACAAAAGTATATATCTAATTGATAGGTCATAAATGAATTTTTGGTAGTAACCGCATTCCACTACCCCACCAAGGCCGCATCTCTGATACCTTAAATACAAGGTATGGGAAGAGATAAAAGAGGGTATTGATAGGAAGAGATTTATCGCTAAAGAGACTAGCTAGAATGTGTATTTTTCCCTTGGAGTTTTAGAAGGAATACAATTGAATAGACAACCAGTTGTTCTTGGTATGATTCTCAAATGTTAGAAACAAATAATTAAAGGGTTAGAATTTTATTATGGAAACGTCAGTGATGTGTAGATTGTTTGAGTTTCTGCATTAAAATGCTTTGTTTTTCAAAAAATTGATTTTTCCAGATTTTCAATCGATTGAATCTATCTCTCGATCGACTGAAAATGCAATAAAGACCTTGGTTATAATCTGCCTGGCTCGATCGCTGCTCGACTGATGCTGGATAGATCAAATGTGTTTTTTGATCGATCGAATCTTATTTTCGACCGATTGAAAATCGGTCTAAGAATTTTTTAAAACAAGCTTTTCTCACATGTTCTTCACTTTTTTCAAACTTTTCAAAAAGCTATTTGCTCTCTCTCTTCGACCGATCCACTTCAAGTGATTTTTTGTCGCTTTCTTCCAATTTTTTCTCAAGGTTCTTGTCTTCTTGTGCCGGTAAGACCTTTCTACCCTTTCTTTTTCATTTTATTCACATATTTCATGCATTTTTTCATGCATTTTAACGGAAATTTTCAGACCTATAGGAATTTGGGGTTTTTGGTTTTTGAGTTGGTTTCTTTCCAAATTGATCATTTGGTTTTTGTTCTAAGATGTTGTAAACTTGTGTCTCATGCTTTAATTTGATTAATTTGGTGATTTGAGAACAATTTGAAATTCTAGGGCTTGTAAACTACATGAATTTGGGGATTTTGTTCAATTGGGCTTAATTTGGTAAAATTGACTTGTGAAATCGATTAATTATGTCATTATATGATGATTTCTATCTAATGTAATGATTGATTACTCAATTTAGTTAAATTTGTGCACTTGGGTTTCTCAAAATTTGTGGTTTTTGTACTAAAACTCTATGTTCAAGTCACTTATTGGTTTCTAATGTATAATTGAACGGTTCTCAGTGCATTAGAGCATGCATCTTTTGTTCATTCTATTCATGCATCATATAGATTGTTCTTTTCTACATTTTTGTGCTTTAACCATGTCTATGCAGTCTACCCTTGGTTTTCTTTGTTTTCTTTCTTTGGTTTCTGTTTTGGTCTTTCTTTCCTTCCTTAGCATCATGGTTAGGAAGACTAGAGCCAATAAGAAAACCACCTCCACCTCTACCCTTGCCTTCAATAGTGATAGGTTTCGGTTTGAGAAAAACCAAGAGGCCTATGATAAGTTGAACATCTTTAGGTCTGTTTGGGCTAAGAGGAAGGTTGTGTTAGATGAGTTATGTTGGGTTCTAAGACTTTAGATTTAAATGTATTAGAATTTCAATTTGTAATGTTGGCAAACCATGATCAAAACGTTTAGTCTTGTTTTAGACTTGCTCAAAGTATGTTTAAGTTGTAAAGTTGGAATCGAGTGTTCTATAGGATTTACTGTGTAAATCTGCTTAGCTCAATCGATCGAAAATTAGACTCGATCGATTGAAACTCATGCAGATTGCTTTTCTGCAAAATTTTCCAACTTAGCCCAAGTCTGGTTTGACGTGTAGGGTTTTATGTTTTGTCTTAAGTATAAAAGGGAAGACCCTAGCTACGTTTTTATGTTGATTTTTATGTTGTGTGTGGGAACCTTTTGTGATATCTAGAGGTGTTTGCCTTCGCATACACTTAAAGTTATCAAGATCTAGATTGATGTCAAGAGCTTGGTGATCAATTCAGTTGCAGATTCAAGAGCTTAAAGATATACAAGCGGGAGTGCTTGTGCTTGCTAGGAATCCAAGAAAGAAGTAGTCTGTGGACTCAGAGCTGTCACGTGGTCGTGGTAGTAAGTTTCCTACTCGAGGTAGCAATAAGATGTTAGTGGTCTAAGTCGCTATTGTGTAAACTTCAATTCTTTTATAGTGTATTCAGTTTACCTTGAGGATATCTAGGTTAAATCCTCCTCGGGTTTTTTACAAGTTTGGTTTTCTTGGGTTATCATATTGTTGTGTTCTTTATTTTCCTCACTTTACAATGATATGATTTATATGTGTTAACCTAGATCTGCATAATTTACCTAAGTTAATCACTTAGCTAAATAACTAGGTTAATCTGGTTTTGTTTTAAGGGGTCTAAAAACGTACAAGTTAGATCCATAAATTAGGAGGAATTTTGAGTGTAGGGGTTGGTTGTCTTTGTTAGATATTTCTCATCCTCCTCTGCCTGCCTTGATTAGAGAGTTCTACTCGAACCTCTCTGTCCACTCCAATGATTCCAACGAATAGTATGTGATAAGTTGGATACGGGGTGAAGAGTATACCATTACTCATAGGGTACCTTTGGTACGACAGCCAGTCTACCCTTATGATGAGACCCCTCCTCTTGATGACATTATGTCATATCTTATCGGTACTTTCATTCAGTGGGGTACTGATCCTCGGATTACCTCCCATGAGCTTACTGAGATTCATTATTTGTTTTTCCGGATTTCTTGTCATTCTATCTGGCCCATCTCTCACTTGCACACCATTCCTATTAAGAGATGTGCATTTTTGTATGCCCTTATGACTGATGCTCCTATGAGTTTTCTTACTCTTTTTATTTGATCCTTGGTTGAGGTTCATAGGAGTAGCTCTACAGCACATGGTTTTTTCGTCCTTGTTTTCATTCATCGAATTTTGTTACATCTAGGATTAGATGAGTTTCTTGCATTTGAGTCTGCACATATTATAGCTCTTATAGGTGCCACCTTCCTTAGGCAGAGAGCAGCTTGAATGAAAGCTAACTCTAAATGCCCTCATGTCGAGTCTTCCTCAAGTACACCTCCTCCTCCTCCTCCTTTAAGTGATCCTACGATTGAGGAGTATGTCGATCCCACTGCCACTGTTGATCCTCCACCTTCTACTTCGGGTGATTCTAGCATTCGGAGTATGTTGGATACTATCATGACCATTCAGGCGGCTCATGATCAGCTTTTGGTGGACGTGCTCACGGAGCTTCATGCATTGCAAGCGGATTGGTGAGCGTTCGGCGGTCTTCTCCACCACCTCCTTTTGATGATGAGTCTTGATTGCGCTTTGGCAATTTGTAACAAAAAAGGAAAGTTTTTGATGTTTTTGGAGCTTTGGAGCTTTAGATTGTATCTAGGTGCTTCATGATGTATTTATTTTTTGGCTCATGATGTATTTATCTTGATGTATTTATTTTATGGGATGTATATGTTAAGGGGAGACATTATGTTTTTATATCTGTTTCTTGTTTCACATATGCTACATTGGCTAATGATTTATATTATGAGGTTATTCATGATATATGTCTTTTATTTTTTGTTTTGTAAAATCAAGAATTTGTTTTGTTTTTACTTGTATTTTCCACACATGCGTTTATGTATTTGTTGAGTGTTACAGGAATATGCAGGTTGATTCAGTCATGTTGCTGTCTACACTAACAACTGATAGATAGTAGTTAGGTTGAACTGTTTTTGGGCATTTTATTGTAATGGACTGTTTTGTAACTTTGAGCATTTTTGTTTTGGTATGTGTTTTGTCACGGATTGCTAAAGGGGGAGTTTGTTAGGTTTTAAGGATTTAGGATCTAAATGTATTAGAACTTCAATGTGTAATATTGACAAACCATGATCAAAACTTAGAGTCTAGATTTAGACTACTCAAAGTGATTTATGTGTAAAGTTGGAATCGAGTAATTGCAAAAAATTACTGTTCAATTTCTGCATGGCTCGATCGATCGAAACTTGTGCAGATTATTTTTCTGTAGAATTTTCCAACTCAGCTCAAGTCCATATGACGTGTAGGGAGTACTTGTGGTTGCTGTGAATCAAAGAAAGAAGTAGTTTGTGGACTTGGAGCTGTCACGTGATCGTGGTAGTAAGGTTTCTACTCGAGGTAGCAATAGGATGTTAGTGGTCTAAGTCGCTATTGTAAAACTGCAATTCTTTCATAGTGGATCTATTTTACCTTGAGAATAGTTAGGTTAAATCGTACCTAGGTTTTTTACTAGTTTGGTTTTCCTGAGTTATCATATCATTGTGTTCTTTATATTCTGCATTGTTTACTTGATACGATTTATTTGTGTTAACCTAGATTTGTATAACTTACCTAAGTAATCACTTGGATAAATAACTAAGTTAAACAGCTTGTGTTTTAAGAGGTCTAAAAACGTACAAAATCTATTTGTTTGGAACCAAATATCACTTTGAATCAAACTCCAAACACAGGATCTGCATCACACCGAGTTGTTCAAATTTTGAAACAAACCAACCTCAAGCGCCATGGAAGATTCTACAAACACGCAGGACACATGTTCGCGGAATAGGACAACGTGAATATCCTTTGAAACCCAAAAACCCATCTGATAGCTATCCACCAAACCACAAAGTCAACTTCAAACAAACTTCTAATACTTTCCAAGCTCTTCAAGTTGATGAAAATGATATGGTGGCACCCACGGATTTAGCTGAAACAAGTACATGTCAAGCCACAATAATTAGACTAAAAGAGGTGGAATATAACGGTAAAAGTTCAAATTCACTGCTGCCACCTCACATACACAAGGACAACATGCATGAAATCACCGAGGAAGAGAGTCCACAACACTCACATGCAAGGCTACGTACACCTCTATCATTTACCCCTCAACCCCTGTTTTACTCTCCACAAAATAGAGCATACCGAATCACAAGCATGGCCCCCTCATCAGACCAAAACTCCACAACACCAACACCAACAGACCCGGAGCTCTAGCTGTCACTCTCACTAATGGGGAGACCTCTTCACCAAACATGAATCCTATGCCCAAGCAACTCTCTCCCCCTCATGAACACTCACTCCCCTGGATCACCTTGACCATTTAATGAGTTGCCTTTCCATAGAAACCTCAAACAATGAGGAAGTGACATATGTTCGTATTCCAATCCATCCACGGACATAGGTTGCTTGGAATCAGATGACCCAAACTCCCAGCTTGCCTCTTCGGGTAGACTCAACCATTCACCACTGCCAAAGAAGGAACGTCAAGTGCCATGCACGAGCCCGACGAGTGGGACAACATCCATGAATGCCAGTACAAGCTCCACTGCCACCCATATAGAAGAATGTGCAAGAAGGCTCCAACAATGCAATGTCTCCGAAAACACTGCCAGAGGCCATTTTTCACTTCTTAGACTTAAGCGAAATCAACCTCGCTCTGAGGGAGGAGGAGGAAAAAATTTACATCATCATGTTCTCCAACCAAAGTCCTCCATTCATTGTGTCCGTCATGTACTGGCCAAGGCTCGGCGAATTCAAACCAATGTATAGGATCAAGACAATGACAGCAACTCATCAATGCTTCAGCTGGTCCACAGCGAGGACTCCAAGGACATTCGAAAGGGTCGCCAGTGATTATCTAAATCCAAACACATCATCCATGAAGATAGATGCCTGGAACTACTAGGGAGCAGGAAATGAAGCTTTTCGTACCCATGCACATGAACTTTATTGTCAGCACCACCCTCAAATTATGATTATTGTTGAACCCCGTATTGCAGATGACCATGCCCAAGCAGTCATAGACACTCTCCCATATTCCCATTCCTAAAGGGTCAACCTGATAGGCTACTCGGGTGGTATCTGTTACTGTGGAATGAGGATAGTAGACTCATAGTGGAAATTCTCACCACCAATGAATACAATATCCTTGCGCTTGTCAAAATACCTACCAACTCATGTAATTTTCTTTTTACGGCTATATATGCTTCACCAAATCTTAATAAGCATAAAATTTTATGGAATTATTTAAAAGATTTATCACCATTTGTTAATATGTCTTGGGTCCTTTTAGGTGATTTCAATGATATGCTTGCTGAAGACGAAAAAATGAGGGGGCTTGCTCTTAACAAATATAGGTTAAATGCTTTTAGGGATTGTATTGATTTTTGAGGTCTTATGGATCTAGGCTATCATGGGCCCAAATTTACCTAGACCAACAAGAACCTGATTGGGCATCGTAACATTAAGGAAAGACTAGATAGAGGCGTAGGTAACACAGAATGGAAACTTTTATTTCCTAGGTTGGAGATTCACCATCTTCTTCGCACCAAATCTGACCACTGTCCTATATTGTTAGATTCTGAGCCTCCTACTCGTAAATCAACCAAAACTTTTAAATTTGAACAAATGTAGCTGACTAATCCTTCCTTCTCAACCCTTGTGGAGAATATTTGGAATTCCTCGGCTTCTATACCATCTTCTTCCTTTTCCCTCTCTAGGTTCCAACACTGTCTAAAACTTTTAACTACCAACATTATTGACTAGACTAAAAATAATTTTGGCAACCTGTTTCGAAAAAAGAACCGTATTAGCTAAACTTAAAGGCATTCAGATGGCTTTATTATGCAAACCCTTAGTATATCTTTATTCACTGGAACACCATCTTATCCAAGATTACAATCATATCCTCTATCATGAATTCCTATTCTGGCAACTTAAATCCCGTGTCACATGGTTAAACTATGGAGACGCTAATACCAAATTCTTCCACTTAAAAACACTACAGAATCGTAGTCAGTCACGTATTACGACCCTTAAAGATTCCACAAGATTATGTGTATTGGGAGACATGTTAACCACCCACATCGCAGTTGTGTTCACCAAAGTATTTACATCCACATCTCCTCATATGGTATCTCATTTCCCTTTGGTTAGATATTACCATCAAAATAATTCCCTTCTTGAATAACACCAAAGGCTCTCTAGCACTCCTTTACCTAAAGGAATATATCAGAATGTATTTTTACTCCCCCCTTTAAAAGCACCAAGTCTAGATGGATACCATGCAATTTTCTTTCTAAAAAATTTTCACATTCTTGGACCTGGCATTATTTATGCCATTCAAGAAATTTTTGAGACTTGCAACTATTCCTGAAGATTGGGGTGCCATAAATCTCATCCTTATCCCTAAAATAAATCACCCGGACATGATCAGAAAATTTCACCTAATTAGCTTATGCAACACCCTATATAAATTGGTTTCACGTACTATCCTGCAAAGGCTGAAACCTTACATCACTAATATTATCAATCCTTGCTAAGCAAGATTTGTTCCGGTCGCCGGACGAGTGACGACATTATTCTAGTCAAAGAAATTATTCATACGGTGGTCAGAAAGTTTGGACCCAAGGGGCACGTTGCTCTTAAACTTGATCTTGAAAAAGCATATGATCGTCTTGAATGGTCGTTTATTCAAGAAACTCTTGAATTTTTTCAAATCCCCCCTAGATTGATTCAACTAATTATGAATATGCTTTCTTCAACTGGTTTTCACATTATGTGGAATGGTACTCCTTTACTAGCTATTGCCCCCAAGTAGGGAGGTACGTCAGGGAGATCCTTTATCCCCTTATCTGTTTATTCTATTTTTGGAAAAACTATCCATCCTTCTGGAAGAGGCGGTTTGGGACAGAGCTATTCATCTTGTTACTTTTAGGGGTCAAATTAAAATTTTCCATCTTTTCTTTGCCAATGATATCTTTCTTTTCTCTAAAGCGAAAATAACGGAGTGCCATAACCTTAAAAACATTCTTCAAAAATTCTGTCAGTGCTCTGGCCAAATCATTAGTACACAAAAGTCACATCTTTGGTTTTCATCAAACACGCCTAGGTGAACAAAAGAATTGATTGCTGGCATCTTTGACATCCCTACTACGCCTCAACTAGGAACTTATTTAGGAGCTCCTATCTTTACTACCCGTCGACAGACATCGGCTTACCAATATTTAGTTGATAAAATCCAGAAAAAGATCAAGGGATGGCAAGTTAAAAATATCTTTCTGTTATGGGCCGGGTTACTTTAATCAATTCCACCTCGATCAGCCTCTATCCCTATCCATGCCATGCAAACCACCCTTCTCCCGCAAAAAATTAGTCAGCAACTGGATAAACTAAATTGCAAATTTTTATAAGGAGACACTGCCAATCATAGACACTGTCACATGGTGAGTTGGGAAACCATCACTACTACTAAGGATGCGGGCGGTTTGGGACTTAAATATGCACATCATATGAATGTAGCTTTGCTTATGAATCAGGACTGGAGGCTTCAACAGAAGTCATCCATGCTATGAGCTCAAGTATTAAAAGCCAAATACTTTCCCCATACAAACCTTTTTGAAAGTGACATAAACCCCAAAGCGTCTCACATTTGGAATGCCTTACAAGTGGGGATAAATGGCTTCGAAGAGGGATGAAATAGATATTAGGGGATGGATAGACCATTTGAGTATGAGGACCACCACATAGTTATATACATGGTCCGCTTATGCTCAATGAGGAACAGAGGTTAGTGAGTTCTCTACGGGACAATAATATTTGGAAGTTAGAAGAACTACAATGTCCTTTCCCAACGCAAATTGCACAACTTATACAAGGTATTCTAGTGGCCCAGCTGACTAGGTTGTCTGATTGTTTTAAATGGCCTCAAAATAACAGTGTTTGTTTGGTTCGATTTGCTTCAAAATTTCTATACCAACAAGCCAATGTTCTATTTGCAAAAACTTATTGGAATTGGAATTGGATTTGGAAACTACAATGCCCCAAAAAAATCCAAATTTTTATTTGGAAATCCATGTGCAATTGGTTGCCTACTCGTCAATATCTAGCATTTTCTCGCTCGAAAATTAATAACCGATGCCCTAGGTGTAATACTCTTGAAACTACTATTCATATTTTAAGAGATTGCCATTGGGCTAAGATGGTTTGATGTCACTCTCCAGGTATTTTGCCCCTATCTTTTTTTCACCTTCCACTTCAAGATTGGCTCCATACCAACACTATATTGGATTCTCTCATCTTCCCCTATTAGCTACCATGGAAATTTTACCTTCCCTTCCTCTGTTGGCACTTATGGTTGGCTAGGAACGAGCATAGTTTTAACAATCAATCTTGCTCTCAACATCGATCATACAAAAAGTAATTAGTGCGCTACATAATTTTTCTTTTTAGTTTGCCCTGCAAAGAAAATTAAAATTGGAATCCCTAGGATTACTAAATGGAATGCTCCGCTAAAACCTTTTATGAAATTAGATACAAATGGCAGCTCGTTAGGTGATCCTGGATTAGCTGGTGCAGGCGAATTGCTACGCAACAGCACAGGTGCTTGGATTTCAGGTTTTTCATTACACATGGGTATTGCTTCTAATAATATTGCTGAGTTGGAAGCAGTTCACCAGGTTCTCCTTCTGACATGGAATTTGGGTTTTAAATTTATTCATCTGAAAATAGACTCTATGACAGTTCTTTCTTGGTTAACCAATAATAAAGATATCTCACAAGATGTTATCCCACTACTATGTGATTGCAGGAACCTTATGGAGCACGACTAGACCATCCAGGTGTATCACATATTTCGTGAGTTAATGGCTGTGCGGATACTCTAGCAAAGAGGGGAAATCAGCAATGGTGCATTTTGGAAACTTATGATACATGTCCTGCTTTTGTATATGTGGCTTTTGTATGGGATATGGAACATCTAGGGACCGCTAGAATGTGTCCAGTAAAGGCTGTAATACTTGCAGTTGTTTGACATTATATATATTTGTAAAAAAAAATAAAAAAATAAAAAAATAAAAAAATAATGTGATAACTTTTTGTACAACACTAGCCTTGGAAGTTGGAACCTACTTGGAAGTTTCGAACATAACTCCAACAAGGCAAAACCTGTTTCCCATTAACTGTGTCTTGTTTGTATACATACGTGGATCTCGTTGGCCTCATGAAGATCAATGTACAAAATCAAATTCACATCTCCTCCAGGTTGCTGTGCTACGGTCTAAAGACGTGAAACAAAACCAGCGGTGCATGTAGTTGCAGACCTTCAAAATAGAATTTATTCTTAGCAATCCTTATTGAAGGTAAACGGAAGTTATACTTTTAACACTACTCTCTACTCTGTTAGGTCAAATACCTATCTGTTAAAAGGAATTAAATAACCCCAAGCAATAACTAAACAAAACTCACACAAGCATTAGGGGAAAAAACAACAACTATACAAGAACACAAAATTTAACTAGGTGAAAAGCTCTCTACGTTAGAGGAAGAAATCACCAATCAAATCCGACCAATCCAACTTTTTATCAATATTAACAAAAATCTTAATCTTAGCAAACATTTAATTTTTTTTCTAGTATTATTCTTTTTTACCTAGCAACCACAATTAATTTAAGCTAAATAAAAAATAATAATTTAAGCAATAATAAATGAATTGTAATGTATTAAGAAATAATTATTTTGTGTCTGTTCATTTGTTCATAATTTGTTAATCTTTTTTTTTTTTTTGAGAAAAAAGATAGACATAATTTGTTAATACTAAATGGGTGTTATTCTTAATTTTCATGAATTTTTCTTGATACTTTGGCTTCCCTCAATTGAAATCATGTCTCTAACGTTTAGTACACTATAATAGATCCCATAATATAATTGTTCCTTAGCAATAACCATTCAATTATTCGGTTGTTATTTTATTACGAGGAATAGTTATTTCATTAGAAAAATTATTCTTTTATAATGAAGAATAACCATTAATTATTGAAATAACTGTAATAACTATTACTTTACCTACTTGATATTCTAAAAATTAAAACTCCCAAAGAGCCCTCGCAATATTGTTGCTAACTTCTTCCCTGTTAGGCTCTCTCCCTTTTAGCACCTTCCATCTCTCTCTTGGTTTATCCTAAAACTGACTAAGTTTATGAACAACATAAGCAATATCTAGTCTAGTTAAAGTTAGATATAAGAGTCTAACAATTAAATTTCTAGATTTTATACTAAGGTATATAAACAAAAGTTTTCAATAAAATCGTTTCGACTTGTTGGAAAGAAAATATTTTGATGTGAGTCAATAATGAGAAAGTCTATGGGCTCAAGTTTTGTGGCACTAACTTTTGCTAGAATCTTGACACAATTGAGTGGTATATAAAAAGTAATGGATTTATGTAAAAGTAATGGTTCACAAATAACAGTTACATCTTTCTTCAAGTTGTTGCTAAAGTTGTATCAAATGGTATGATTCTAGAAGAACCCATTAATACTGTTGTAGTATTTGGGGGTTATCAATATTATATAATTTTATTTTTTGATGAAAAAGGTAAAACTTAGATGCAATATATTGGATTTCTCAATTAGATTCATATACTTGTTGTATTGACAAAAAATAAAAGAGAGAGATGTTTTTATTTCTAATGACAATTAAATTTAATGCATTTAAGTTTAACTTAATTGAACAACATAATGTACTACACTTAAAGTATTATAATTAAATTTTATCCTAATCAAAATTCTTTATCTTGTCTAAGTCTTCATCACATAGGCCAAATAATATAATTAAGTTTTAGTCTAATAGTTTTGCATGTAGAGATTTTATATATAAACAATATTATATCGAATATGTGAAGTTTACTTGTATAAATTACATTTATTGTTACATCAATTTACAAATTTTATGTGCTACTTTAACATTTTTATTTTCGGTAAAATAATATTTTGGCCCCTAAATTTTGTCAAAAGTTTTTAATTTTCGTTTCTAAACTTTAAAAAAAAAATTAACAATTTTAGGTTCTAAGAAATTAGGAACTAATGTATTAGAACTTCAATATGTATATATTGGCAAACCATGATCAAAACGTTTAGTCAAGATTTAGGCTGCTCAAAGTGTGTGTATGTGTAAAGTTGGAATCGAGTAATTACAAAAAATTATTGTTCAATTTATGCAACACTCGATCGATCGAAAATTAGACTCGATTGATCGAAGCTCGTGTAGATTGTTTTTCTGCAGAACTTTCCAACTTAGCCCAACCTCATATGACGTGTAGAATTTTATGTTTTGCCTTAAGTATAAAAGGAAAACCCTAGCCACGTTTTAGATGTTGTCAATATGTTGTGTATGTGAATCTCTTGTGAGATCTAGAAGTGTTTGCCTTCATACACACTTAGGGTTATCAAGATCAAGATTGATGTCAAGAGTTTCGTGATCACCTCAGTTGCTGCATAAAGAGCTTAAAGAAAAACACAAGTAGGAGTACTTGTGGTTGCTATGAATCCAAGAAAGAAGTAGTCTGTGGACTCGGAGCTGTCACGTGGTCGTGGTAGTAAGTTTTCTACTCGAGGTAGTAATAGGATGTTAGTGGTCTAATTAGTTCTATTGTAAAAACTTCAATTCTTTCATAGTAGATCTATTTTACCTTAAGGATAGCTAAGTTAAATCCTCCCCAAGTTTTTTACCGGTTTGGTTTTCCTGAATTATCATATCGCAGTGTTCTTTATTTTCCGCATTGTTTACTTGATATGATTTACTTGTGTTAACCTAGATTTGAATAATTTACCTAAGTAATCACTTGGATAACTAACTAGGTTAAACAACTTGTGTTTTAAGGGGTCTAAAAACGTAAAAGTGGTATCAGAGCGGGTTAGCTCTAGTATTTAGATTCTTTGATCTAAAAGTTGATCCTTGACCCTTACTGTCATGGAACACGGTCATTCTTATGTGATCCCAGCTCACTTTGATGGGAACAACTATGCCTACTAGAAAGTATGGATGAAAGCATTCCTGAGATCTATTGATGAGAGAGTTTGGGATGCCGTTGAATACGGATGAGAGAAGCTAACTATTCCTGTAAGCAAGTGGCAAACTTCTCAGAAAAAAGCATTTGCTTTTAATAGCAAAGTAATGAATGTTATTTTTAATGTTGTTTCTATGGAGGAATTCAAGAGGATCTCTAATGTTGAGGTTGCTCATATTGCATGAAATATTCTCCAAACTATGCATGAAGGCACAAAGGCAGTTAAGATCAATCAGCTACAGCAATTAATAACTAGATTTGAAAGTATTAGAATGTCTGATGATGAAAGTTTTGATGAATTCTATACTAAACTTACTGATATTGTTAATTTTGCTTATAATTTGGGTGAAATTTATAATCAACCTAAAATTGTTAGGAAGATTCTTAGATCCTTAACTGGGGACTTTAGACCCAAAATGACTGTCATTACTGAAAGTAAGGATGTGGACTCCGTCCATGTTGATGAACTTGTAGGATCTCTCCAGTCCTATGAGTTAGACCTACTTAAGACAAACAAATCCAAATCAATGGCTCTTAAGTCAGTTGATGATATTTATGGGAATGGATTTGATGATGAACTCTCTGCTACAGAGATTGCATATCTTGCCAAGAACTTTAAAAATTTTCTTAGGAACAATAATAGAAGGGCAAGAGGTAAAAACAATGTTGAACCTATGAATTTTAGGAGGAATGAACTCACTAAAGTAAACAATACTGACAAATCTAAAGAGAAAGTAGGTCAAAACTCTAATAATTCTATGGATCAACAATATTTTGGTTGTCAAGGGTATGGTCATGTAAAATCAGAATGTCCTACATTCTTGAGATCAAAGGGTAAAGCTATGGCTGTAACCCTTAATGATGATAAAATTTCTGATAATGAGTCTGGCAGTGATGAGGATTGAAACTTCATTGCTTTCATAACTACTATTGTAGTTGATGAAAGTGTTGTGGTTGATGAGAACCCTTCTGATAGGAAACTCTGTGAGAATGCTAATTTGCAAGAAGCCTATAATAAGCTTTGCTAGGTTGCTGCAAAGGATGCTATGAATGTTGATTTAGGTTTACAAAAAATTGCTTCTCTTGAACTTGATAAGAAAAATTTGCTATTGAAATTGTTTGATGCTAATGAATTGCTTGATAAGGTGAAGACTGAAAACATGTTGTTGCTTGATAAAGTTAAGTATTTGAAACTTGAATTATCTGTTGCTAGAGAACAAACAAATAGGTCTGCTAGTTCCAAATTTGAACACATGTTGAGTATTCAGAAATCTTCCTTAGACAAAACTGGTCTAGGTTTTGAAGATAGCATCTCTGTGCCTAAGACTCATTCCACAAACTTTGCTTCTTCTTCCGAGCCTCCCGTGGGTGAGATTGTCAAACCAGTAAAAGTTACTCCTCCTAGGAAGACTTGATTTTAAAGAGTCTAAGCCTAAGAATCCTACCATTCCTAAGGATAAGGAGCATGATAGACCTTTATAGGTTTGTCATTTTTATGAAAAGACTGGACACATTTGTCCAAACTATTTCAAGTTGCAAGCTGCTAAGCGAGCAAATAAACCGAAAGTACCTGTGCCTCAAGCACAAGATCCCATGGTAATTATTGGTGAGTTGTTAAAGACTTCAAATCTTTATTCCAATCCTGGAGTTACTCTTCATTCTAATATGAATAATAACTTCAATGCAAGAGTTGCATCTAAAAAGTTTTGAATGCAAAATGCTCGATCTAATTGAGTCTTTCTAACATGGTCCTTGTGCTACATCTCTCTATTCTTTATGACCATTCTTATTTGTTATTTTTGTTTTCTTTGTTTTTAGGATTTGCATTGCATAACATTCATGCATTTCATGCTAGGTTGTTTTTGTTAATTCTTTTCAAAATAAAAAATTTTAAAAAATAAAATAAAAAAGGAAAAGGAAGGAAAAATGTGTTTTGCATTATTTTTCTTGAATTTGAAATCAAGGTTGGTCATATTATCTTTACATAACATGTTTATGTACCTTGTTTAGCTTGAATGGGCATATTTTATTACACTTTGCTAGTTTTGGCTTTGTAGTGCATGTTGTGCGGGAGTTGTTTATAGTTTTTGATCATATGATCTTGATCTTGAAGTCACATGCTTTTTATTGTAAGGACTAAAAAGTCCTAAAAGAATGGCATAAATAACCATCTCACCACTGTTTACTAGCCAATCATGAATACCTTAGTGCATATCATAAGATCTGTGCTCGAGAAAGTGTAACACATGAACAAAAATAACATAAGGTGTTGCCTCAGTTTAATTAATAAAATTGGTGTGTACATTATTGAAATATAATAAATTCAAATTGAAATAAAATTGGTGTGTACATTTTGAGGCAAAACAAGAAATTTACATAATTGCAAGCTTGTATTCTAGGAGATGTGAAAGTTATATGATGTAACTCTTTAGGTGATAGTCACTTTCAAACTTATGCAATGAATTTTGTAGAAAGTGTGATTGATCATTATTTACTTATCACCTCACATGTATCTCAAGCTATTCTAGTTGCACACACTACACAAGTTATTCTTTGCTAATCTTGGTACATTAGATTGTGTGTGAACTTGTTATGGCCATCCAAGGTTAAAAGTTCCTTGATTTAATGCAAAATGTGTTTCAAGTTTGAGCTTTGAAGAAAAATTGGTTGAAAATCTTGTTTTTGGAAGATCTAGGTTGAATTTAAGGGTTTTTGAAAAACTTTTCATCTCATACTCATGCATAAAAGGAAAAACCCTAGTCACATTTTAGATGTTGTTGATATGCTGTGTGTGTGAATCTCTTGTGAGATCTAGAAGTGTTTGCCTTCATACACACTTAGGGTTATCAAGATCAAGATTGATGTCGAGAGCTTAGTGATCACTTCAATTGCTGCATAAAGAGCTTAAAGAAAACACAAGTGGGAGTACTTGTGGTTGCTGTGAATCCAAGAAAGAGATAGTCCGTGGACTCAAAGCTGTCACATGGTCATGGTAATAAGTTCTTACTCGAGTTAGCAATAGGATGTTAGTGGTCTAATTAGTTCTATTGTAAAAATTTCAATTCTTTCATAGTGGATTTGTTTTATCTTGAGGATAGTTAGGTTAAATCCTCCACAAGTTTTTTACCTGTTCGGTTTTCTTCAGTTATCATATCACTGTATTCTTTATTTTCAGCATTGTTTACTTGATATGATTTACTTGTGTTAACCTAGATTTGAATAATTTACATAAGCAATCACTTGGATAAATAACTAGGTTAAACAACTTATGTTTTAAGGGGTCTAAAAACGAACAAAAAATAATTTAGAGATAAAAATCTTTTTTCAATGTTTTAAGGATGATTTTTTTTTTTTACATTTAAGGACAAAACGTGAAATGTTTTCAATAATTTAAGGACAACAAATAAACTTGTTCAAATTTAGGAACGAAAAACAAACTTTAAACTAAAATAGTATTTTACTTTCGTTTATATCTAATTTACTGTCATGAAAATCTTGCGAGGAGAAAGATTATAAAAGATGATGTTTGTACACTACGAACAAGGACTAATGTATCTAGGATCCATGTGTTATGGGAATGCGGGATGGCACAAGATGTCAGGGATGATTGTTCAGTTAGGCTACAGAAGTGCATTCGAGGATAACAGGATGTGCTTCAATTATTCCGAAACTTGCTAAGTAGATTGTTTACAGCTGAGTTTGAATTATTTTTAGTTCAAGCATGGCTGATTTGGAATCAAAGGAATGCTGTGAACCATGGGGGGACACTAAAGGATCGGAGGTGGCTAAACAAAAGGCCAGGGACTATTTGGAGGACTTTCATCAAGCCCAAGAACACTTGATAATCCCAATGAGACATACTGGTGTACATATATAGCAACCTCCTCTGGAGTCAATATTCAAGTTGAATTTTGATGCTACGATTTTTTCAGAATTGAACAACTCCGATGTTGGTGCAATAATTTGTAATGAGAAGGACAAGGTGATGGCATTTATGTTGGTGAAAGGCAATCCGGTGGGAGATAGTGAAGAGGCAGAAACTTTAGCCGGTAGAAAGGTGTTGGAGTTTGCTATTGACGTAGGTTTCTCAAAAATTGGTGATTGAGGGGGATAATGCAAATGTCATGAAATCTATCTCTTCCACTGGCATAAACCTGTCTTGACTAGGCCATATTATTCATGATTAACAATGACTTGCTTAGTTCGTTGGGTGAACATTAGTTGTGTAAACTGGGGTGCTAATAATGTGGCCCATTCTTTAGCTAAATGCTATGACTTAAATAATGCTCGTAAGTGCAGGATTGTCGCGAAGTAATAATTCGGTAAGTCTGAGGTCGAATCCACAGGGAAAAATGAATTGATTAGCAAACCACAAGAGAATAAAACTAAAATAATAAAGTTTAATTGAAGAGATTTTTTATGGTTTAGTAAAGTTAATTTAAATTGAGAGAAAATAACAATATATTAAGGCGCTAAGGTTTAGGGATCCACACACAACACATTTATTGGTAGTCTTAACAATATTTATTTTATAACTAAACTAAAATTCATACGAAGGATGATCTTAGTTGGATGATTTAACAATACAAACTCAATAATTAATTGTCTAAGGTAGTTCCATGAAATTGATTAATTTTAGGCAAAACAAAACTATTGAATTAGTTCACAGGGAATACTAAGCATTTAACATGCCCGGAGTCTACGATAAATTAAAGGATTATATAGAACTAAACACTTTTCTAGATGAGTAAAACAATAAAAAATATAAGCATTAAAACCAATAAATAATTTTTAAGAACATACTAATAAACGGTTGAGTTTCACCCCTTACCTTAGCAAAACTTCTAGAAAGCCATAACACAAATAAAACTCTAAAATTTGTAAAAAAAAACTTTAAGAAAACCTAAATTTTGTTCTACGGTAGCTCTCTCCTGAATTTTTGCTCTAAAGATCCTTTAAATAGGTCACGGAATCCTATTATAAGTTGAATTTCCGTTTGGAGAAAATCCCTGGTTTTTAGGCTTCTATTAACTGACATTTTTGGCCCATTTAATTTCAGAATTAGGACTCTTGGTAAACTACAAAGTTGTAACCCTTTAAGTTATCTTTTCAGCCCAACTTGAATCG
Organism: Castanea sativa; assembly: GCF_040712315.1. Taxonomy (NCBI): domain Eukaryota; kingdom Viridiplantae; phylum Streptophyta; class Magnoliopsida; order Fagales; family Fagaceae; genus Castanea; species Castanea sativa. Next base: position 38,527,443 of record NC_134023.1, read on the forward strand.
TCTCAATTGGACGTCTAAGCCGAAAGTTATGCTCCAAATACTAACTGGTGCGCAAGTTAGAATTCTAATCCGAATTGGACTTGGATTTAGAGCAAATTTCCTTTGATTCCTTACTCCAATTGGACTTGAATTTAATTGGATTGGATTTTTTTGACTTCATCATGGCTCTTGTAAAATTAAAGTCCATTAGATTTCTTCTTTGTACAAATTTACTTATTTAATTTCATCATCCTACAAAAAATAAATTCACACATTAAAATTCAATTAAGTACGAAATTGATTATTTAGGATTATTTCAAAACCAACTATCAAAAGCATGAATTAACTCAAAATAAGTATGATAATGCTTTCTAATAATGATATAAATATACATAATTAAGCTATTTTCGCTAAAAATGCTAAGAACATATTTGAAGATATGTAGTGGATGGAGGATCCTCTTCCACCCACTTTGGAGGACCCTCTTCCACTAGTTAAGGTCATTTCCAATAAAAAAAAAAAAAAACTAAGTTAAAACAATCATTCATATTTGACAAGAGATAATACGTAATCTTCTCCACCAATAGAATGCCTTATGCCCTTTTTTGGTCCTTTTCAAATTCTTCCCTGGATTTTTCTTTTTTGTTTTTTTCCTTGCCTTTCAATTTTTTTTATTCCACTGGATAAGAAAGAATATTAATTTATAACTTTTATGTTCTCTGCTTTTCTATTCTTTTCTATCACTTTTTCACTTTAAAAATGAATTGCAGTCAACAAGTTCTAATAAAGTTATAGTTTTAGTTATGGCAAAAAAAAAGGGTAAATTTTGGTATAATATTTAATTATTTTATTTGATTTTAGTTTCATCTGGTTGACAAATACTTCAATTATAATGAAAATATTGTAATTTCTTTTATTGCATTCTTAGGACAAGTGAACAACTCTTTTGTTAATTTAAAGGGTCATGTTAACCGATGTTTTTAGGACAATTATTAATAAATTATAATAAAAAAATTTTGATATCACTTTCATGAAAAATATAAAAAGTTATTAACAACATTTATTAATTTATCATTCTCTCAATAAAAATATTTATAAAAAATAACCCCTAATCTAATGCGGACAATGACTAACATTTACCTAGTTTAAATACACTCTAAAAAGTAAAAAGAGTAAAAGGGCATCATGTAATCGAATCTTAAGGCTGGGTTTGGATAGTAGTAGACCGCACATCTGTGTTTTTTTGACTGGGTCCTGTGCACTGTTCACAGGACCCGTAAGTATGAAAAAATACAAATTTAACTTTAAAACTGAGTCTCACGGTACTATTCACACATTTAAAAATTATTTTGCTACAGTATTTTTATTTTTCAGTAATAAGCGGTATCCAAACAGACTCTAATGAATGACAAATACCCACAACTTATTTCCAATCCACTTTCTGCATTATTTCTTCGGGTGACCACTAATGAATATATTACGTCATGTATTGTATGGTATGTCTTTTTCTATTTATGGTTAACCGAGTTTTTTTTTTTTTGAGGAACAATAACCGAGTCCTATTTAAACAACTAGACTATAATAAGTTTTTCCTATCTTAGTATCTTTTTGTCAGCCAGTAGATATTTCTAGACCAGAATCAATCCAATCTTCTTGGAGAAGGAACTCAGCTCAGCCGTTCAGGTTCGTGTGCTTGCTAACTTTTTATTACGAGCTTTAAATCATTTGCGAAGCTTTTTTGAAGCAACTTTCTTTTTCGTAGTTCCTAGAATATATCCTTTTTTAAAAATAAAATTAAAATAAATAAAATAAAAAGCATCAGAAAAATCTCAGGGAAGAAACAACATTGTACAGTGAAAAACCACAATCACTAGAAAGTCAGGCAGCTTACTCGGAGAAACCTCGCAAGAGTGGTCAGTAATGCTTTGTTTGGATGTTTAAAAAATGAGAGGGAATAGAGTAAAGGGAATGAGAGTAATTCAATTAAGGAAGGAAGATGAGGAGTTTCAAGGGGTTTCAACTACCTCTAACCCCTCATTCTTAATTCCCCAAATTGGAAAGATTCAAGGGGAGCGTAGAGTAGATAAATTATTGACTAAATGAATTCTTCAATTTACCCTTTCTAAATTAACAAAATTACAAACTGATTATATAAATAATTTTTGTTTGTTTCCTGAGAAAATTTAAGATGAATGAAAAAAAAAATTGAATCTCACTGACTAATGTTGTGAAAATACGTATGTAAATACAAAATTTCCCAATTGCAGAAAATCAAACAATTGAAAAGAAATATGGTTTGCAAATATAAATTTGTATTGATGAATAATGAGTAAAATCTCTATTTCAATTCTTTTACAAAAGAATACCCTCTGATTCTATTTTCTTTGAACTTGACTCGAATAAGAGATCTTCTTGACTTTGGTTAGAAGATGGATTAAATGGTCTTCACAATAAATCTTTAACTTTGAGCTTGTTAGTGATTTATTGTTCTTCAAGTCTTCGAATGTGAAGGCTCTTAGGTTGAAATTCTTCGAGACTTTAGAGGCTTGATCCATTGAGCCTCAAAGATGTTTGTTGAGGTTTATGGAGGCTTTTTAGCTTGACTCCAATAGAATTTCAAAGAACTCGAACAAAAGATCTTCTTGACTTTGGTTGGAAGATGGATTGAACAGTTTTCACAACGAATCTCTAGCCTTGAGCTTATTAGAGATTTGTTGTCCTTCAAGTTCTTCAAACCAAGTGATTGTTCTTTAAGTTCTTTAAAGATGCTTCAAGTTCTTCAAAGATTCTTAAGACAGAATTTCTCCAAAGCTTGGGCCCCTTGAAAACTTCATCCCGAAAATGAGAGGGGATGTTCTCTATTTATAGTGATTTCAGAGGATAAACTCCACTTTGAATTAATATGTTTGAAAATATGTAGTAGACTTTTGATTGGCCCAAATTCTTCTTAGAGATAAATATCTCTATTTATCTATATCATATATTGATAAAGATAATAATCAACAAAGATAAATAATTGTCTCTATTTAATTTATTTTAATAAAGATAATTATCCATCAATTTGGAATATAAAATTTATCTTTATTTTTTTATTTTTTTAATAAAGATAATTATCCATAAATTTTGAATATAAAATTTATCTTTATCTTATGAGTCAAATGACACGTAGCAAATTTTGATATGCCAATGTGATGTCAATTTGGATGACACATGTCATCATCTAATTTAATGACATTAATTTAGAATTTGCTACTAAATTTTGATGTGGCATTTTATGATTGGCTTAAAAATTTTGCCTCCATAAATGCCCCCTCAAGAGCTTGGACATGCATAGGAGTCTACCACTATGAGAAGAGCTTTGCTCCTAATCTATTTTTCTTGTGAAGATAACTTTAAGAAGGCAATTTGTTTCCTAGTCGAAGTAGTAACCATATAAGGACTGAAATTCTATCCTTTGCAGTGATGATCCTTCATGCCTTTCGTCAGACACTAGAATTGTCTTTCATTTTGACTTCTCTTCCTAGCCAAATTAGTCTTTGACTAGATAAATTTTTCTTCTAGTCAAAGCGGTCTTAGTTAGACCCCTAATAGGAATTAAACAATTAACTTGAGTCTGCTTGATATCGACAATCAACGTCCCAACCATATAAGGAATGAAACTCTATCCTTTGGATAAGTCCCAACTTGCTTGTTTAATTGCAATGATGATTCTTCGTACCTTCTCTAAACGTAACAAATAGGAGTTAGTGTCCGTTGCAACTCAAAATCTTTAAGGGTTTAATTCCAAGTAGAACAGAGGAACTCGCACTGCTTTATACCTTCCATCAGATACCAGAATTCTCCTTCATTTTGACTTCTTTTCCTAGCCAAATTGGTCTTTGACTAGATAAATACTTCCAATAACCATCAAACCTTTCTATACCAATATGACTCCACGTGAACATTAATTCCCAATAGCTCCCCGTGAACATGGACATTGGATCATATTCTACCCGAGGTGGACTTCTTTTCATAGTCAAATTAGGACTAGAGGACTTCTAATAGAAATTAAGCAGACAACCTCAACCGTTTGAGACAAAGTCCAAACTGAATAAGGATTTGAACTCTTATATTTCAAAGAATCCCACTTAATCTCGAACTCTATTAGATCAGCAAGCAGAAAACTTCTTTCTTATCGCAACTCAAGACTTCTTCTCCCATTTAAATTCCTCCTTCATACAAGAATTCTTCTTTATTTTGACTTCTTTTCCTGGCTAATCTAGTCTTAACTAGATGAGTTTTAGTTGCAATTAAACTCTCTCTAACCAACACTATAAAAGGGTAGCCTCAGTTGCACATAATTCACAAATATTTTTTTTTTCGTAGTGCGTAAGTTCATAATCTCAAAAAATAAAATAAAAAATCTTGAAGGCATAAGATTTTTTTCCTTTCTTCTTTCTCAACCAGGTAGCAAGGTATGATCTTTTTATTTTTATTTTTTTTTTATTGTAACTTCTTGTGTGTTCGGCCCCACAATTTCTAAAGAAACTTGCATCAAGTTTATCTTGTCAATTAGAAGAACAATCATCACCACTATTTGAATAGATTGCGTCAGATCTATAACATAGATTGCACCAAGTTTTATCAATCTATACGAATATTGGTTGATTATCTTCCTTCTGCTCTCTCTCTCTCTCTCTCTCTCTCTCTCTCTCTCTCTCTTTTCATATGAATCTACTTTATTCTTTGCCCCCCTTTCTTTGTGCAGCTACGGTCCATCTTAAAACACTTTAGCCTCAAATTTTGCAAGAGTTCCATCACTCAAATCTTTGGAGGTACATTCTTGTACAAAACTTTTCTTATTTGTGAATTTCTCTTCCTGCATTTCTATTTTTGTTTTGTATTGTTCCACCTCCGTTTAGAATAGGTAATATGATGACTTAGTGGCACTACAAAGAACTTGCAAGAGTTTATTTTGTTCCTCAAGCCAAGTAGCTACCAATACAACAATCTCAAAGACAGTCTTGAAGACGAAGATTGCATTGGGGGATGAAAGCGAAGACTTCCTTGAAGACAAAGACAATCTTGAAAGCGAAGTCTGTCTTGAGTATGAAGACTTCCTCGAAGACAAAGACAATCTTGAAAGCGAAATCTATCTTGAGTACGAAGACTTCCTTGAAGACAAAGACAATCCTGAAAGCAAAGTCTATCTTAGGTACGAAGACTTCCTTGAAGACAAAGACTTGGATACAAAGACTTCCTTGAAGACAAAGACTATCTTAAGGATGAGGACGATCTATACAAGACCTTGAAGACGAAGATTGCCTTGGAGATAAAGATGCTATACAAGACCTTGAAGATGAAGACAATCTTGAAGATGAAGACATTCTTGTACAAAACTTTTCTTATTTGTGAATTTCTCTTCCTGTATTTCTATTTTTGTTTTGTATTGTTCCACCTCCATTTAGAATAGGTAATATGATGACTTAGTGGCACTACAAAGAACTTGCAAGAGTTTATTTTGTTCCTCAAGCCAAGTAGCTACCAATACAACAATCTCAAAGACAGTCTTGAAGACGAAGATTGCATTGGGGGATGAAAGCAAAGACTTCCTTGAAGACAAAGACAATCTTGAAAGCGAAGTCTGTCTTGAGTATGAAGACTTCCTCGAAGACAAAGACAATCTTGAAAGCGAAGTCTATCTTGATTACGAAGACTTCCTTGAAGACAAAGACAATCCTGAAAGCAAAGTCTATCTTAGGTACGAAGACTTCCTTGAAGACAAAGACTTGGATACAAAGACTTCCTTGAAGACGAAGACTATCTTAAGGATGAGGACGATCTATACAAGACCTTGAAGACGAAGATTGCCTTGGAGATAAAGATGCTATACAAGACCTTGAAGATGAAGACAATCTTGAAGATGAAGACATTCTTGTACAAAACTTTTCTTATTTGTGAATTTCTCTTCCTGTATTTCTATTTTTGTTTTGTATTGTTCCACCTCCATTTAGAATAGGTAATATGATGACTTAGTGGCACTACAAAGAACTTGCAAGAGTTTATTTTGTTCCTCAAGCCAAGTAGCTACCAATACAACAATCTCAAAGACAGTCTTGAAGACGAAGATTGCATTGGGGGATGAAAGCAAAGACTTCCTTGAAGACAAAGACAATCTTGAAAGCGAAGTCTGTCTTGAGTATGAAGACTTCCTCGAAGACAAAGACAATCTTGAAAGCGAAGTCTATCTTGAGTACGAAGACTTCCTTGAAGACAAAGACAATCCTGAAAGCAAAGTCTATCTTAGGTACGAAGACTTCCTTGAAGACAAAGACTTGGATACAAAGACTTCCTTGAAGACGAAGACTATCTTAAGGATGAGGACGATCTATACAAGACCTTAAAGACGAAGATTTCCTTGGAGATAAAGATGCTATACAAGACCTTGAAGATGAAGACAATCTTGAAGATGTAGACATCCTTGAAGACGAAGACTGCCTTGAAGATGAAGACTAACTTGAAAATGAAGACAATCTTGAGGACAAATACTTGCCTTGAAGATGGAAACTATCTTGAAGATAAAAACCACCTTGAAGATGAAGATTGTCGATGCAAGGCCTTGAAAACGAAGATTGCCTTGAAGATAAAGACAATCTTAAAGATGAAGACATCCTTGACGACAAAGACAATCTTGAAGATGGAGTTTGTTCATGCAAGGATGTGATATTGGTATCTTTGCAATGGAGCAACTGTCGATGCAACAATCTAGGGACATGCTTTGTCATCTTTGCAATGGATGTGCATTGGCTCCTTGCTATGATACTTTTTAAAGGTATAAAATGATGAGTACCAGACTTTAGAGATATGGGGTGACACCATTCAAAGTTTATATATGCGAGAAGATGACACCAAAACTTTGAGGATTTGAGGTGATCCAACTCAACAGAGAGGCAATTCAGTCCAAACCTTAGAGATGCAAAGAGATGCCACCAAGTTTTTGAAGATGCAAGGAGATACCACTAAGTCTTTGAAGATGAGAGGCAGCACTATGCAAACTTTAGGGATGTAAGGCAACACAACTTAGAAGGAAGGCAATGAAATTCAAAAGAAAGGTGATGCAATGCCAACTTTGACAATGCAAGGCGACATGACTTTAAAGGGTTGCAATCCAGAATTCAAAAATGCAAGGAGATACCACCAAGTCTTTGAAGATGTTAGGAGATACGTACCACCAAGACTTTATACGCGAAAGGTAGAACTACTTAGACTTTAAAGACGAGAGAGAAATCACATTTTAGAGATGCCAAGAGACATTCTCACAATGATGTTTGCTTTCATGGTGACTTTGCATTCCTTTTGGTAGTAATGTCTTACAGTGATGGTTGCCTTCATACGGTAGCATTGTCTTCATGTAGCGACTATCTCAAAGTGACATTCGCCCAAAACTATGATTGCACTCAGTGTGACATACCAACTTTTGCATGCGTTGCACTTGAGAGAGATCAAGTCATCACGTGGTTCAAGAAATATTTTTTTTTGGACATGTGACTGAACTTACCATAGAATGCCAAGCTATGTACGTACCCCTTAAGGGGAACTAAGTCATTACGTAGTTCAAGATTTTTTCTTTTTTCTTTTTTCTTTTTTTTTTTTGAACACTTTCAAGAGTAATGGGAAAACATCATGTACCCTTCAAGTGTTAATGTAGGCAGTTTAGGCTCTTACCAAGGGGTGCTTCAATCTTTAGGCATAATAATGTTTCAAGAATTTGCCGTTGATAGTGCCAATTCTCAAATCTTCTTTAGCAACCAACTTGTATGCTCCATTTGTATAGGCTTCTTGAACCACATATGGTCCATCCCATTTTAAAACAAACTTGTTCTTAGTGCGATGGGTGACAATGATGGGTTTTTGTACAGCAAGAACCAAATCTCCAACTTGGAAAGATCGAGGATGAACCTTCTTATTGAAAGTCCTACAAATGCAAGCTTGATAACACTCGAGGCGTTGTTGTGCCTCAAGCCTTTTTTCGTCCAAAGCTTCAAACTCTTCAAGTTGTAGACAAACATTGTCTTCATCAGAAAGACCTTCTTCAATGGCAATCCTTAATGAAGGAATCTGGTGTTCAAGTGGTAGAATAGCTTCTACCCCATGAACAAGAGAATAGGGCATGGCTTGGGTAGGTGTTCAGTATGTTGTGCAATACACCCACAAAGCTTTCTCAACTCTTTCATGCCAATCTCTTTTCGGCTTCCTTACAACTTTCTTGAGCAAATTGCATAGAGTTTTGTTAAAGGCTTCTGCAAGACCGTTGGCTGGAGCATTATACATGGAGGAATTATGCTGCTTAAAACCAAAGTCAATGCAAAGCTTGTTCATCGACTTGTGGTAGAATTCCCTCCCATTATCAGTGATGATATAACGGGGTACACCATACATAAAGATGATGTTTCTTTTGATGAAGTTTACGATAGTTTCTTTCTTCACTTCACTGAATACAGCAGCTTCAGCCCACTTGGAGAAATAATCTATTGCAGCCAAGATATATGAATGTCCATCAAAGGATTTTGACGTCAATGGCCCAACCACATCTAATCCCCAAGCATCAAATAGCCATGAAGCTGCAGTAGGGTTTAGGGGTTCTAGAGGTTGATGAAGGAAGTTTGCATGGAATTGACATGCTGAGCATCTTTTTGCATACTCCATACAATCCTTGACCATAGTGGGTCAATAATAACCCATTCGCTTAATTTTGAAAATGAAGTTTGGGACCAGATTGGTGAGCACCACAAATCCCTAAATGAGCTTCTTCGAGTGCCTTGGTAGCTTCCTCATCATCCAAGCAACGAAGGAGAAGGTCATCAAGTCTTTGAAGATGCAAGAAGGTACCACCAATTCTTTGAAGATGTAAAGGGATACCACCAAGCCTTCAAACATGAAAGGCAGCACTACTTAGACTTTAAAGATGAGAGAGAAAGCACATTTCAGAGACGCCAAGCGACATTCTCACAATAATGTTTGCTTTCATGGTGACTTTTCATGGCTCAAGAAATATATATATATATATATATATATATATATATATATATATATTTGGACATGTGACTGAACTTAGCATAGAATACCAAGCTGCCTACGTACCCTTTGAGAAGGATCAAGTCATCACGCAATTCAAAAATTTTTTTTTTTTTTTTTTTGCTCTAACTTTTGCCTAGTTCGCCTTTTTAAAGGTTTTCAACCTAGCGAGCTTTTAATACCCTAAATTTTGCCAAGGCCGCCTTTTAAAAGGTTTTCAACTTAGCAGGCTCCTTTTAAAAAATAATTTATGAACACTTTCAAAAGTAATGGGAGAATATCATGTACTCTTTAAGTGTTAAAGTAGGCAGTTAGGCTCTTACCAAGGAGCATTTCAAACTTCAAGCATAGTAATGCTTCAAGAACTTGCCATTGATAAGGCCAATTCTCAAAACGTCTTTAGTTGTATTAGTGTTGATTTCTTTCAATTCATCAATTGTAGCTTGTATGCCTTCTTCAAATATGGGTGGAGCATCCTTAACATCATCTTCAACTTCTTGGTTTATGGTCACCATTGTACGCCTTTTTACAGTCAAGGCTTCTTCAGTATTCACTTCCCAAATGGTTCTACGTTTCATACAAGATGGAATGGAGCTTCAAATCTCATTTGAATCTTGATCAACAATAAGTGTGTCGTTAGCACCTCTAGGGAGGAAATTTGTCCTATCATTCTGCTCTCACTGTGCCTCTAAATCTTTTGAGAGTCGAGAAGAGATTGAATGACTGAGCCTTGTGAGAACTGAACCTCAAGTGCCAACTTGAGAAGGAGTTGAGTGACTGAGTCTTGTGAAAATAAAGCCTTGAGTGCCAACAACAAAGTTATCTTCTTGTGTTCCCAACCTATCAAAGACTGAGATATTTGAAGTGGGTCGCCCCATGCGGTCAAAACCAGATGATTTCTTTGATAGGTTCGAAGATTGTTCTTCTTCCTCATAATTTGCCAAAATTACTGAAACACTAGCTTTTCGGGTGATAATATGAATAGGAGTTGGTGGGGTGTATACGATTCCAACCTTAGAACTTGTTACACTAAAACCTTTAGCCTTCGACACCTTATGTTCTTCTTTTCCAGAGGCTTCAAGGATGAGCTTACCCAAACCACTGGACTTCTCATGGTCATAACCAGCTTTAGCCATGAGTCTATATGCATTAGGGTCGAAACCCTTTTTGGTTCGTTTGGTGGGCAAAGTCCCATGTTCAACAATCTGTCCTTGGGATGGTCTTGTGAACCCTTTCAATAGTTGGCTTGAGATTCTTGATTTTGTGATTTTAGCAACTAGGAGAGTTAGTCCCCGCAGATCTTCTAATACTGACTCTCCATCTCCTGAGAAGGGTGATTGGCCCTCTTTTGGTGATTGGGACATAGTGTAACACAGGAGCTGCCTTAGTTGCTTTAGAAGCTTGATGCTTCTTCTCTTTTGTAGAAGTCTTTGTTTGCTTGGTTTCCTTCTCCTCAATTGGCTTGGCTTCCTTCTCCTCAATTGGAGAGTCAATCCTTGAAGTTTTGGTATGGAGGTTTACTTCTTTGCTAGATGGTGAAACAATGACTTGTGCTTCTTCTAGCATATCATCTTCCAAGTAAAATTTTGCATCAGCAAAATGTGATTTAGCTACAGTAAAGGGCTTATGATCAGCTACTATCTTCTTAACTTGTCCATCATGGAAATATTTAAAGCATTGGTGATACGTAGATGGCACAACACCGTACTCATGCAACCATGGTCTTCCAATTAGCACTTTGTAAGTGGTCTTCGTATTAATGACATGAAAGAGCACACTTGATTCCATTTCACCAATGAGCATATGAAGTCTAATCTTCCCAATAGCTCTTTGTCCACCTTGATTAAAGCCTTGAATCATCAAGTTACTGGGAAGTAGTTCATCTAAGGAGATTCCAAGTTCTTTCAATATTTTAAATGGGAGGATATTGACTGCAGATCCACCATTAATAAGGATACAATTGACTTCTTGTTCTCGAATGTAGCCAATCACAAATAAGGGACGATTATGAATCTTGGATCCCAACAAATGATCATCATCAATAAAAATGATTGAAGACCAATATCCTCTATACACAATAGCTCACTCTGTTTCTTCCTCACTATCTGAAGAGTCTTCTTCACCACTTACTTGATAACATGTAAGAGATGAAAAGATATGATCCTCGGGAACTGGCACTGGGGAGAAAGGTATTTTCACCTCAATAGGCTCAAATGAGCCAAATTGTATGGTGAGAACAGTAGAAGTAGTTGTTGAGGCCACCATGGCTAAATTGGCAATCGTAACTTCATCGTCAAACGTGATTTTTCCTTGATAGGCTAGCTTCATGATTTTATCTTTCAACACAAAGCATTGCTCTATAGGGTGGCCTACAAGGCGATGATACTTGCAATACTTGGGATCATTTGTTTGGTCAGCCTCTTCAGGATGCTTCATCTCTGGTAGCTCAATCAACTTCAACTCAAGCAAATGATCCAACATATTGGAGATATCAAAATCAGGGAATGGATATTATTTTTCTTGCATCTCTTGTAATGTTGGTCTTCTTCTTCTCTTATCTTGAGTGAGAGTAGACGTCTGTACTTTCATCTTGGGCTTAACTAAAACTTTGAAAGGAGCAGTAGTTATAAAAACGATTTAGGAATTCTCTTTCCATTTGATTCCAACTATCAACAAAGCCAGGCGCTAGATCAGTATACCAATCAAACGCATTTCCTTTCAATGATTGAACAAATTGCTTGACCATAAGATCCTCATAAGTACCAGCATTATTACAAGTTTCTACGAAATGAGCCACATGCTGCCTTGGATTGCCTTTACCCTCAAATTGTTAAAACTTCAGTGGCTGATAGTTTTGAGGCATCCTCAAGAAATCTATCCTTTGAGTGTATGGTTTAGCGTAGGCAATGGATCCTTGACTTCCACCCCCAACTTGGTCTTTGATAGCTTCCTTGATTAACTCCTTGAGCTGGTCAGAAGAGATAGACCCATCTGTAGAGAGTTTGAGATCCTTTGTTGAACTCTTGGGTTTGTCATTATGGGTTTGTTTTGATTGAAATCTTTCATCTTCACAATTCGTTCCAGATGTATTCCCTATCTTATCCATCAAGAAAGTCATTTGTGTGTCTCTCAATGCTTTCCCTCTCTTTCATGGACTTCATTAGCTCTTCTAAAGTCTGGGCTATAGTCAAGACTTGTTCCTCCAAAGATGTTGTGTTAGTCATCATGACAAGCATGGCAGATGAACTAACAGAGTGAGGGGATTCCCTAAGCTTGGAAGTAGGAATATTTTCTGAAAAAGAGAATTTTGAGCCATCAAGTGATTCATCCTCTTCTTCAACAATTGGAGCTTCTTGTGTAGGTTCTGGTGACAAAGCTAATTGAGACAACATTTCTTTGACGAGGCTAGCTACATCTTTGCTTGCCCCCTGAGTAGATGGGGCTGTTTGCGACTTCTCGATTTCAGAAGTGTTGAAAACATACGAGGATTGGGGTATGAGTGTTATTTGAGCATAGACTTCTGCAAGGGCTTTTATCCTTCCCCTTGTCATGGGTCCAGTATAGGGAATATCAGAGTTTGAATCAAGTGTAGGATCAACTTCACTTGTTCCAAAAAGAGGGTTTTCAATTTGAGTTTTCTTTGAAGCCATATGGCTTCAAAAGATGTGAAAAGTTGATGAAGAAGAGATGAGAGATAGAGATGGTCCCACCGAGCATGCCAAAAATTTGTAAAAACAAAATTTGACAATTGCAGAAAATCAAACAATTGAAAAGAAATATGGTTTGTAAATATAAATTTGTATTAATGAATAATGAGTACAATCTCTATTTCAATTCTTTTACAAAAGAATACCCTCTGATTCTATATTCTTTGAACTTGACTCGAATAAGAGATCTTCTTGACTTTGGTTGGAAGATGGATTGAATGGTCTTCACAACAAATCTCTAGCTTTGAGCCTGTTAGTGATTTATTTTTCTTCAAGTCTTCGAATGTGAAGGCTCTTAGGTTGAAGTTTTTCTGGGCTTTAGAGGCTTGATCCGTTAAGCCTCAAAGATTTGGGTTTGTTGAGGTTTATGGAGGCTTTTTAGCTTGACTCCAATAGAATTTCAAAGAACTCGAACAAGAGATCTTCTTGACTTTGGTTGGTGGACTGAATGGTTTTTACAACGAATATCTAGCCTTAAGCTTGTTAGAGATTTGTTGTCCTTCAAGTTCTTCAAACCCTTTGAATGTTCTTCAAGTTCTTCAAAGATGCTTCAAGTTCTTCAAAGATTCTTGAGACATAATTTCTCCAGAACTTGGGCCTCTTGAAAACTTCGTCCCGAAAATGAGAGGGGATGTTCTCTATTTATAGTGATTTCAGAGGATAAGCTCCACTTTGAATTGATAAGTTTGAAAGTATGTAGTAGACTTTTGATTGGCCCAAATTTTTCTTAGAGATAAATATCTCTATTTATCTATATCATATATTGATAAAGATAATAATCAACAAAGAAAAATAATTATCTCTATTTAATTTATTATTATAAAAAAATTATCTATCAATTTGGAATATAAAATTTATTTTTATTTATTTATTTATTTTAATAAAGATAATTATCCATAAATTTTAAATAGGAAATTTATCTTTATCTTGTGGGTCAAATGACACGTGGCAAATTTTGATATGCCAATGTGATGTCAATTTGGATGACACATGTCATCATCTAATTTAATTACATTCATTTAGAATTTGCCACTAAATTTTGATGTGGCATTTTATGATTGGCTTAAAAATTTTGCCTCCTACAACGTACGTTTACAAAAACAAAAAAAAATAATTAATTTACAATAATACGGCGTCGTGTCAACCAATTACTTCTGCTCTCTACAAGTTCATCAAAATTCCACTTCCAAGTCCAATGTCTCACAAACTTTTCGTTTCATTGCAATCTCTTTAGTAAACTTTTTTTTTCTTTTTTTTTTTCTTTCCTCTCTTATTTTCTCACCAACCAAACAATTCCCAACAATCCAAAATTAGGGTTTCCATAACCCCCATCGACTAAACCAAATTCAAAAAAATGTCAACGATGAGCCTCCAAATCAACCCCGAGTCTCCTCCCTTATCTCTCCAGCCACTGCTCATTCCGGCCAACACCAACAACCACGATGGTTCACCGGGATGCCATGGAGTCTGGTTCGACGTGGTTCTGGTGGTGGCGTCAATGGTGTTCATAGGGTACCTATCGATCCACGCGAAGAAGAACCTAGAGAAACTGTACAATCGAGACTCATACATTTTAATGCCCTTCTCTGGTTTGCTACCTTACTCAACCTCACTTGGTCCTCTCTTCAAGTCCCCTCTTTACTTTCTTTCTAAATTTTTTATTATTTAATTTTGATTTTTTTAAATATTTTGGTAATTGTTAATATATTATCACTTGGGCGAAATCTATATGACAATTATTAAATAATTAGTGGTATTTAATTTTTAATTTTTTTTTACTTTTATTAGTGGTATTTGATGGAATGAGAATGTTGATTAAATAATTATTTAATCTAACAAATTAATCATAGACCAATGTTGCAAGTCCATTTTTAAATAGGGGTAAATTTGTCTATTTAAATCATTTCCTCTTATTTTCATTATAATTTTTAAAACATCCAAACAAGAGGAATGGCTAATTACTCCCTTCCCCCGTACTAATTTTAAAAACATCCAAACATGGTGAAGCAAAACCATTTCCCTCTACTTTCCTCTTCACTACTCTCCTCCCCTCTACTCCCCTCTACTCTCCTCTCTCTCTAAACTTCCAAACAGACCATAAAGGAGTTGCAAATCGTAGACCGGCAGTGCTAGAGCTCGGATCTAACCCGATCCAGTATGATCTGGAATGGAACAACCACTAATGGTCTACAGAGAGAGGCCTAACCACTGTTTAATCTACTTCTTCCTCTGTCCATTGTTTTAAAATTTTATTACCGCAGCTTATTTCACAAGTTTTGAGTAATGCTATTCAATTTTTTTTATAAATTTTTTTACAAATTGATAATATGGTGAGTGATTATTGGTAAGTGAAAAAATTGATATTAGTGGTAGATCTAGATAAAAAGTAAAAATTAGTATGAATTTGTCATATCAATAAGTTGTAAAATTATTGTAAAATAGTTTGTCGCTGTAGCAGTATTCCAACTTTTTGGTCACAATTTTATCATATGACAGAATGTGAATAGTGAAGAAAAAATAGTAAATTCATGTGCAAGTGATAAACAAACTACCTATTATTAATGGTCTTGATTTTTTTTTTTTTTTGTTAAATATAGGGTAAAGAATATGGACCATTTTTTTTAATATTATTTTAAGAAATCCTAAACTAAGCCCACCCCAAACCCAAAGTCATAAACCCTCTTGCACAATAATAATATTTAGGTTAATTGCATGATTCATCTCTCGATCTCTCTATTTTTTTGGGTAAACCAACTGGCCTAATGCCATACACGTTTATTTAAAGAGCAACAATCTCCTACGATAACTAGATATAATTACAAGATAATTATTTAAATATTCACATAGAGATAAGATACCTAGATAACTAGGACTACTCAAATAAAGATAAGATAATTAGTAGAAAAGATAAGAAGGACTCTCAAAAGTTGGGCAACAGTAGGACTCTCGTGAGACATTTACGTAGTACCTCATCAGGAGAGGGGCCCAAAGGCCCCAAACATAATTTTTAATAAAAATTTACCTATTATTATTATTATTATTATTATTATTATTATTATTATTATTATTATTATTATTATTATTATTATTGTAAAGTTGTGATTTACAACTATTTTGTGTTGGTTTTAATTCCGTGCCAAATTTGATTGTAATTTTATTCAATCTTTTGTACCCTGTATTTTATGTGGGATTTATTTGTAAGGGTTGTGTGTGAGAGAGAGAGTATGAAGACTCAAGGTATCTTTTGAAAACTAAAAGAGTTTTCGTGGGTAGCTCACAACTAGCCATCCCGCGAAGTGAGGAATGTGCCTTGCACATGACTGGAATGTGAAGAGTCATGACAGATGGTGATAACTGGTTTTCGCGAGTGTCTCACGGGTAAGGCCTTTTCGCGAGGTACCCGCAAAACAGTCTGTTCTGCTATTTTGTCCTACCTGCTCCACTACATCCTCATACACACTATATATACCATTACCTACATATTGAGTAGAGAGATTTTCAGAAGAAAAAACCCTAGTCTCAAACCCTTGAGAGTGTGAGATTGTCATACCCACAATTCTCTACACCATCCATTGTGGTTTTCCTCTACTCCTACCTCTCCATTTCCAAATCCTTGAGAGGTTGATAGCCCAAACACTTACCATACACATATTGAGTGTCCAGTGAGGTTTTGATGCTGCTGGGAAGCATTGGGAGAAGCTAAGCTTTGGCAGATGCAATCGAACGCATTGCGGGATCTAGAAAGCTAGACAAGACATAGTTCCAAGAAGCCTTGTTGGAGTAGGAGCTTGGAGGGCTTAGGTGCACTGGGTAGACTAGGCTTGGAGGGTCTTTTGCTATTCGTGTATCCCAACTTATTGTCTAGTGGATCGATTTACCGCTTGGAGGGCGACTGAGAGGTTTTTCTCCGAGTTCTTCGGTTTTCTCTTCGATAACACATCAGAGTGTTATCTTGTGTTTGCATCTCTCTTCCCTACTCTCTTAGCTTTCATTTTACTGCTGTGATGTGTTGAATATGGCTTAGAGTAGTGGTTTTGTTTGTTCACTTGCATTTACTCTATTCCGCACTTAGTTTAAATTAGAGTAAAATCAACCGAGCCGTAATTTTTAATTTGGGGTCTAAACAACTCTTGTATTTTTAAAACAAATCCGAGCTTTCAATTGGTATCAGAGCTGGTGCACTTGTTGTGGTTTCATTACCTAAGTGCGATCCAAGACCCTTTTTGTGATGGGAGCAACTATGCTTTTTGGAAAGTCCGTATGAGGGCATTTCTTTGTTCTATAGATGAGTCCGTATGGGATTCCGTTGAGAATGGGTATGTTAGACCCACAACAGCCAAGTCTGAATGGGACAAGGCAACACTTGCTTTGGCAAATGCAAATAACAAAGCAATTAACGCTATCTTTTATGGTGTGTCTACTGATTAATTTCACAGGATATCGCATGTAATGACCGCCAAGGAAGCTTGGACGATTCTTGAGACTACCTACGAAGGTACCAAGAAATTTAAGGACACAAAACTCCAAATGCTTACCACTTGACTTTAAGAGCTTAAGATGAGTGACGATGAGTCATTTGATTCGTTCTATGGGAAGCTCAACGAAATCGTGATTGCCAAGCTCAATCTTGGTGAAAAGATTGAGGATGCTAAGGTGGTGAGAATGATCTTAAGATCCTTACCGAAAAGCTACCGTGTGAAGGTTATTGCTATAGAAGAAAGCAAAGATTTGGATGAGATCAAGATTCAAGAGCTAATTGGATCTCTCCAAACATATGAACTTGGACTGCCTTCTCACAAACCAAGTAAATCATTTGCACTGAAAACCATCAATGAGAGAATGGATGACTCTTCTGAAGAAGATGATGTGGAGAAAGAAGTAGCATTCCTTGCAAAGAACTTTCGAAAATTTCTAAAGATGAAGAACAGTGGGAAGTCCTTTAGCAAAGGAAAATTCTCATCATCCAAAGGTGGTAGAAAGGAGTTCAAGACGAAAGATGGGAAGGACTCTCAATCCCCCCAAGGAGTTGTGTGCTTTGAATGCAACAGCCATGGACACATCAACAAAGAATGTCCCAACTACTTGAAAGGGAAGGGTAAGGTGTTTGCTACTACCCTTAACGACTTCGAAAGCTCAAATTCAAACATAGAAGAAGAGTGTGATAGTGACGGGAATTATAGGGCTTTCATGACAGTTACCTCCATTAAATCTAAGGATGATTTGAGCAATTTGGTAAATGAACTTGGTGAGCATTCCGAGGGTGAGGAAGTTGAAGAATTGGAAGATGAAGATGTATGCCAAAATGGAGGAGAGAGCAACCTTCAAGAAGCATATGATTCTTTGCTAGAAGATTGTGGAAAATATGCCAATGTTGCAAACCATGCTGTGAGAAAGATGAAGAAGATTGACGAAGAGCATAGGTGTACTCTTGTGCAACTTAAAGAGGCAAAGTGTGAAGTAGAAGGACTTAAGGGAGAGCTGGTTGAAGCTTACTCTAAGATCAAGTTTTTTGAGCTTGAAATAATCCAAGCTAATGTCAAGGTTGAGCGAATCTCCACCAAGAAACTTGATAGTGTGTTGTCCTCACAAAAATCCTCACATGACAAGACCGGCTTAGGTTATACCGGAGAAGGAAGTTCCAACAGCAAACCGAAGAAGGAAGTGAGGTTCAGCCAAGAGTGTTAAGAAACTTAAAGAAGTAACGCCTGAGACTGAGACCCTGACTGCTGAGAAAAGAACCATTAGTGTAAGACCAAAAGATAAAGGGAAGTCATTACCCAAAAATCAGAGGAGGCTTCAAGTGAAGCATGTGTGTCATCATTGTGGTGTTCAAGGCCACACAAGACCTAACTGTTTCCAACTTCATGCACTCAAGAAAGCTGATTCCATGCGTGGCCAAGAAAGTTCAAAGAAGAAACTAAAGGGAACACAATCTAAGGGAGAAAATGAAGGACATTTCATTGGAGACGTCATGGAAATACTGAAGAACATCTCTCTATGCCTTGCTAGCTTCACCCCGAGGTTGGAAAGCTATGTTGGTCGTGCACCTCCATCTAAGGCTCTCACCCAAAACACTCGAAAAGTGTAGGTGGAGAAGGGTATCCGTGCATGATTTTTTTCCTATGCCCATGATTTAATTCTTTCGATGTTTAGGGTCATAGGTTCATGCATCATGTCATGCAAAATCTTCTTGTGTCATTGCTTCCATTTTATAGCATGTTTCTTTTGCTAGCTACATTTTGTTTTTGTTTTTGTTTTTGTTGATCTTACTTTTCTTGTTATGTTTTTGAGTGTGTTGAAAAATTTTAAAAATTAATAATAAATTTAAAAATCTTCCAAAAGTTTGATTGCTTGTGTTGTGTATATCACATGTGAGTTTGGCCTAGTACTTTCGTATTAAAGGCGTAGTGCATTTACGAGCTTCGCTTGTTTTGTATGCACATCTATCTTTATGGAAAAATCTTGAAATCTATGTGTGATTGTTGTAAATCAATCTGCAAGCTTGTCATAAATGATTAGTCAATAGTCTTATTGGTCTTGATACATGCATAAACTTGTGCCTATAACTTTTCCCGTGTTTTTATGTTTTTGCGTAAAGAGCTCATCAAATGTCAAATCTCGAAAAGAGATACTGAGTTGCAAAAGCTGTCGCACATACTAGTACTTGATTAGGAAAAAGGGAAAGCGACTTGTATTGAAATGTATGGTGCCTCAAAAAGCCAAAAGCTCATTCACAAAGTTGAAATATAAAAAATTTCAAGCATCGATCTCAAAATGAGATGTATTTTGTTCAAAACATGATCAAATGTTATAATTTGTAAATAAGCCAAATCAAAAGCTTCAAAGAAATGTAGTCAATTTCTTGTGGGAGATCATATATGCTCATTTCTATAATTGAGATAGTCCACTTTGCTTAGTACTAGTTGTGTATGACTTGATTAAATTGATCATTGAAGCTTCACTCTAGACTAAGGATTATTCCACATTTGATGCTCACACACAATACACAAGACTTTGTTCAATGAAAGAATATTTCATTTATGTGATTGTACATGATCAAATGTGATGTGTATACTCAATTGCTTGTCAATCAAACCCAAAAAGATTTTTGAGTATTTTATATGTTTTTGAAAGTGTTTTTATACTTTCGTGCTTTAAGTTTTTGTTCAAAATGCATTTTTGTGTTGTTCTTCAAAAACTGGTTCAGAGACATTTTCGCGAGAAGCTCGCGGCTAAGAGCTTCCCACGAAAAGTGTTTAAGGGAAATCTCAAATTCTCAATTTTCACACAGAGAGTATCGCAACTGTCTCGTGACTTTCTCACGACCAAGCTCTTCCCACGAAAAGTTTTTAAGGCAAAAACTGGAAAACACAAATTCATACAGAGACTTTCACAACTGTCTCGCGACTATTTCGTGACTAAAAGCTTCTCACGAAAGTGTTTGTGCTTCAATGATGTTTTTCACGAGTAATTTCGCGACTGTCTAACCCGTGAAAAACGCATGTTTTTAGTTTTATAGGGCTGATGTGACTGAAGTTTTGAAACACTCTCTATTTCCCTCGCACTACCTCTCTCGAACCTCTCTCAACCCAAATCTTACTTTCTCTCGAACCTCTCTCAACCCAAACCTAAACATTGTTTTCACTTTTGTCTTAAATTTTGTAGATTTTAGCTTAGGGTTTTGAAAATTGGGGATTTTTGAAAACTGGGTTGGGGTTCTTATTTTTGTGAAAATTTCTTCAAAATTTTGATTGGGTTGAGTCCCATTTGCTATGTTTGTATTGTGTTGGCCCCTTGTGGCATTCTAAACACGTATTGAGGCATTTTCACATGTGTTCATGCATTTCTCATAGTTATTGTTCACTATTGCATGCTATGTGTTCGTCAGAAGTTCCATGTGACATGTTTGTGCTGTTTTGGATTCAACGGAGTTCCAATGCTTAGGTTTACTCTTGATTGAACATGTTTGACATGTTTTGATCAATGAGTGTGTGTTTTACACAATTTTCCCATTTTGTGTCATGCCATGCCATGTCATGCACCACACTAGGCACACGCTATGCATCACCTACTGCACATACATGCATTAGTACATGCACACACATGCACAATCACTTATTTTCATGCATTGTGTTTATGTTTACATGTTTCAACACTTATAACATGTTGTTTTGAGTTTTTTACGCTTTGTTTTAAGCTGTTTTTACTTTTGTTTTGGACTAACTTGAATCTAATCAAGTTTTGTGGCTTGTTTTGTGTTTCTGTTTTCTTTTTGTGCCTTATGTCTGTTTGTGCAAATGTCTCCCACCAAGCATGCTGCTAAGAAATCCTCCAAGCGTGCTCACACAGATTCTGACAACTTCAAATCTGTTGAGGCAGATATGGCTTACAATGACTACTACAAGCAAGGTATAATAATTATGGAGAAAGTTGTCCAATTTGATACCCTTGAAGACACTTTCATTCCTGATGTATTCAAGGAGAGGACATAGACGAAACTATTAACTCCTAGCGGAAATGTGTACTCGGAAATCATTAAAGAGTTCTTTTCCAATGCTAGTGTGGATGGAGACGTCATTAACTGCTGGGTGAGACATAAGGAATTTGTGATTATAAGAGATTCAATTCAAGATTTTCTTGAAGTTCGTCCTCCTTCACAGCCAATTACCGTGCAATACAGTGATCGTTTGGAATCCATCGAGGAAATGATAAAAATTCTTGGTGGTACACCAACCAAGAGGTCTATGAGCACAATTCCATTCAGTCCGGAAATGAAGGCTCTTGCTTATGTGATGATCCACAATTCATATCCGGTCACCAACTTGATAACATTGTCCGCTGCAAGGATAATCTTCCTGTATGATCTCTTCACTCACAAAGAGATTGATATTTGTGGATACATCTTCCACCTCTTGACCAAAAGCATTGAGAAGCAGAACTCTAGATTAGTCATGCCATTTCCCTCTCTTATTATGGGTCTTATTTCAAAGGCAAAGCTCAAACTTCCAAGCGGTCTCACTATTGTGCATAGAGATTACCCCATTGGTGCACACACAGTGACTCAAAGCATAGCTCACATCAAAGGATCAAAGACTAGCACTTCTCAAATTCC
The DNA here is from genome assembly GCF_040712315.1 of Castanea sativa. Taxonomy (NCBI): domain Eukaryota; kingdom Viridiplantae; phylum Streptophyta; class Magnoliopsida; order Fagales; family Fagaceae; genus Castanea; species Castanea sativa. The sequence goes on from NC_134023.1 coordinate 38,549,295, forward strand.
AAAGGCTGCAGTTCAAGAAGAAGGTGGAGACACGGAGGATGAGATTGGAAGATTTACTTCTGCTCCAGAGAGTTATGCACAACCATCTTCCCAGGCACAACCACGAGGAACCGATTGTCTTGATCACCTTCTTATAACGATAGATTAGATATATGGCATGCTCAAGTCTTATGTGCAACACACTGCAGATCAATTTGCTTACATCCAGGGTCAAATCACTACATTATCATCATAGATCGAGGATATGTCGATGGCCCAAGGATCCGATTCAGAATCCGAGCAATTCTAGCTCCTTTGGCAATTCCGGTCAAAAAGAGGGAGAAAAGTTTGAGGGAGAGTTGCACATTTTGAGGGGGAGCATAGCGGAGCATAGTGTAGCACATGCACTTCATAGACATATTGGTTATTTTTTGGTGGTTTAGTTGTTTACTTTCTTTTGCCATAGTCTAGAACACTTTTATTTGCTTTAAGTACTTTGTTTTAAATTGAGTTTAATATTCAGTACCTTGTGTTTCTCTCATTGCTTTGTAGCATTTTTTTTTGGTACTTCTAGTCTATCTTGAGTACCACACTCTTGTGCCCTTGTTGGGTCTTGTATCCTTAATACGAATACTTTGGTATTTTGCATTTGTTGAGTGTTTTGGACATACAATTGATTCTTGCTTTGCATTTAATTGCATTGTGTGTCCAAATGATCATTTACTAATTAAATGATCATTGTATTCATTCCGTAAGGACTGTTCTTGTGTGATCAAGTTATGCTTCTCTATTTATATCTTGATGTTTATCTTGATCGCATTATACTCGCTCCCATACATACCTTGTATTCAACTTGTCATGAACTTAATGAAAGTTTTGTTTGTGTGCGAGTGTTTCAAGATACAAGTGTATTCGTGCAAGTGCTTCACAGCTTCTAGATTTGGTGTGAGTGAGTTTTGCCATTATTCCCAAACTCACGTTTAAGTCTAGAATCTGTTATAGGGTGTTTTGTCATAGAATAACCAAACAGGGAGATTGTAAAGTTTTGATTTACAACTATTTTGTGTTGGCTTTAATTCCATACCAAATTTGATTGTAATTTTATTCAATCTTTTGTACCATGTATTTCATGTGGGATTTATTTGTAAGGGTTGTGTGTGAGAGAGAGTGTGTGAAGTCTCAAGGCATCTTTTAAAAACTAAAGGAGTTTTCGTGGGTAGCTCGTGACTAGCCATCCCACGAAGTGAGGCATGTGTCCTGCACATAACTAGAATGTGAAGAGTCATGACAGATGGTGACAGCTGATTTTCAAGAGTATCTCGCGGGTAAGGCCTTCCCGCGAGATATCCGCGAAATAGTCTATTCTGCTATTTTGTCCTATCTGCTCCACTACATCCTCATACACACTATATATACCATCATTACCCACATATTGAGTAAAGAGCTTTTCAAAAGAGAAAACCCTAGCCTCAAACCCTTGAGAGTGTGAGATTGTCATACCCACAATTCTCTACACCATCCATTGTGGTTTTCCTCTACTCCTACCTCTCCATTTCTAAATCCTTAAGAGGTTGATAGCCCAAACACTTACCACACCCATACTGAGTGTCTAGTGAGGTTTTGGTGCTGCTGGGAAGCATTAGGAGAGACCAAGCTTTGGCGGATGCAATCGAGCGCATTGCCGAATCCAGAAAGCTAGACAAGACACGGTTCTAAGAAGCCTTGTTGGAGTAGGAGCTTAGAGAGCTTAGGTGCACTGGGTAGACTAGGCTTGAAGGGTCTTTTGCTATTCGTGTATCCCAACTTATTGTCTAGTGGATCAATTTATCACTTGGAAGGCGGCTGAGAGGTTTTTCTCCGAGTTCTACGGTTTCCTCTTTGATAACACATCGAAGTGTTATCTTGTGTTTTCATCTCTCTTCCCTACTCTCTTAGCTTTCATTTTATTGTTGTGATGTGTTAAATATGGCTTAGAGTAGTGGTTTTGTTTGTTCACTTGCATTTACTATATTCCGCACTTAGTTTAAGTTAGAGTAAAATCAACCAAGCCGTAATTTTTAATTTGGAGTCTAAATAGCTCTTGTGTTTTTAACACAAATCCAAGCTTTCAATTATTATTATTATTATTATTAGAGTAAATTCTACTAAACCCGCCTGAGGTTTAGACTAATACTTATTAGGTCCAAAACTTTTCAAAAATGACCAACTAGATCCTTAAAAGTCAAATTTGTCCCTAACTAGTCAAACCTTTCTCATCTCTGACCCAAACACTTCTCCTCTCTCTCTCTCTCAGACCTCTGGCTCTCTCACCCACACCCACGGCAGTTCCCTCTCTCTCTCACCCACATCCATGACAGCTCCCTCACTCTTGGCTCCCTTTCTCTCACCCATACCCACGGCAGTTGAAGACTCCCTCTTTCATGGCCAAAACCCATTTTTTCCGCTACCATCTTCCACTCTCTTCTCAAATCAGTGCCATGGAGACATTTGGCTAGGGATTTTCGAGCTTCACATCCCACCACTACTATTGTTCCATGCCAACATCTCTGATCTGGTGCCAAACGTGTTTGGGTCTTCATTTCTGGGTTTGGATTTCTATTCCTAGGTTTGGGTCTTTGTTTGTGTTTGGGTTTGCGTGTCAAATGTCAAGGGAACGTTTGACAAAGACCCATAAGCTCCGCCACCACTGGTGGCCGTTGATCTTTTTCTTTCTCTGTTCTAATTTTTTTTTCTCTCTTTTGGTTTGGTTCTTTATTGGTTTGGGTCTTGGTCAATTTGCAAATTGGGTTTGGTGATTTTTGATTTGGGTTTGAAAATGGGTTTAGGTATGGTCATTAGCAGATTTGTGGATATTTTTTATTTAGGGTTTGTCCTAAAATGGCTCTAATATGGTGATTTTGTTAGTGTGTGCATATGAATCTGTGCATGATTGGTAATTTGGGATGATTTTTGGGGGGTTTTAGGTTTTGGAATTTGTATGGCTATGTGTCTATGTTTGTGTTCTATGAGATGGTGCAGTAGTGGTGTGATTTGTGCAGCAGTGTAGTGTGATTGAAGAGAGGGTCTGAGATGAGAGAGAAGAGTTGATCTGAGATGAGAAGGGTTTGGCTAGTCAGGGAAAATTTTGTCTTTTAAGGATCAAGTCACTACAAAAAACGGGGTCTAAAGCCGCGTTTCAAAAACGCGGCTATAGACCCCAAAAACGCGGCTATAGCCTATAGCCGCGTTTTCTAGAGCCGCGTTTGTAAACGCGGCCTAAGCGGCGCAGCAACAGCCCTGTGGGTCTATAGCCGCGTTTTTACAACCGCGGCTAAAGATTGGACCTAAAGCCGCGTTGTTTAACCACAGCTATAGTCTGAGACCTATAGCCGCGTTTTTGAAAAACGCGGCTATAGGTTTTTTTAAAAACAAAAAAAAAATTAAAATTTCTGGGTGTTTTTTTTCTCCAAGAAATTCAAAATTCAAACCAAAAATAAAATTCAAAATTAAACGGAAACCCAGAAAATTCAAAATCAAATACAAACCCAAAAATTTCAAAATCAAACACAACATACTCACAATATAAACACACCCAAAAAATTCAAAATCAAACACAACATACTAACAACACAACCACAATTTGCTCCAAAATATAAGAACACAAACCCATGAATCTCCTCTCCTTCAACAAAGCCAACCCAAATCTAACACTAAAACCATTCAAGTACAAGCTCATAAACACAAACCCATTTAAACATAAACACAATATCAGGGACACAATAGCACAAATTCAAAAATTTTAGCATTTTCTCCATTTTCTTACTAACTAAACATAAAATAACAAAAAAAAAAAACTAGATCTATAGAAAAATTAGTGACTGAGATGAAGAAAAAAAAGAAGAAGTAGCTGGAAACAAAGAAAAAAAAAAAAGAGTTGTGTTGGAGTGAAGAAGGAAAAAAAAATGCCGTGACTTGCAAAAGAAAGGAACAAAAAAAAAGAAAAAGAAAAAAGATGTAGGAACTTCAAAGAAACAAAGAAAAAAAAAAAAAAAAAAAAGAGCTACGTTGGAAAAATGAAGGAAGAAAAAAAAAAAAAAAAAAAAAAAAGGGAAGAATAACCTGAAGAGTTAGTGAAGAAGGAAGAAAGAAAAGGAAAAAAAAAAAAAAACCTGAAGACATAGTGAAGAAGGAAACAAAGAAAAAAAAAAAAAGAAAAAGGAAAGAGAGAACCTGAAGCTTAAGAGCGAAGAATGAAGAAAGAAACAAAAAAAAAAAAGAGAGAAGAACTTATATTGAAAGTGTGGGGGGTAGGTGAGGCTGTAGGTGGGAAAGGGGGGCACGTGAGAAGTTTAATTTTTTTTTTTTTTTTGTGAGCCACGTTTCTGAAAACACAGCCAGAGGGGGACCTATAGCCGCGTTTTTGGAAAACGCGGCTATAGGCCCCCCTCTGTTGCAAACTGCGTCTTTATTTTAAGAAAATTTATTCGACTGAGGGGGATTTATAGCCGCGTTTTTAAAAACGCGGCTATAGGTCCCCCTATGGCTGCTTTTTTAAGCGCAGCTCCAAGCCTCTCCTTTAAAAAAAATTCATTTAGTTGGGCCAGAGGGGGACCTATAGCCGCGTTTTTAAAAACGCGGCTATAGGTCCCCCTCTGGCTGCGTTTACAAACGCAGCTCCAGGCCCCACTTTAAAAAAAAATTTATTCGGCTGGAGCTGCGTTTGAAAACGCAGCTAGAGGGGACCTATAGCCGCGTTTTCGAAAAACGCAGCTATAGATTATGTCTATAGCTGCGTTTCTTAAAAACGCGGCTATAGATCAGCTATAGCTGCTTTTTTTTATAAACGCGGCCAAAAAACGCGGCTATAGCTCGCGTTTTTTGTAGTGAGTTGGTTATTTTTGAAAAATCTTGGACCTAATTGGTGTTAGTCCAAACCTTGGGAGGGTTTTGTGGAATTTACCCTTATTATTATTGTTTTGGGGTGGCCTGGCCCCCTTAAAGGTTCCCGCAATATATTAGATGCTCTTAATTAGACTTCAGTTATTTCTGTAAACTAGGGCAGGTACCTTAAATCCGCCTAAAGAAGAATATATAAGAATAACGATTTATTGAGCTATTTGGCTGGTTATTATGTAAATACAAGTTTATGGTCACTTTGAAAGTTTTTGGGAGAAATAATAAGAGAGGTCTAATTTAATAGAGGGGGTGCCAAACTGAAAAATAATTTGATGTGCAATTTTAAAATATAAATATTCTTAAATTTAGATTTATTACTAATATTGAGTAGTCTTTTTTTTTAAATATAAATTTTCTATAGGTTTTTTTTATAATTATTTATTAATTTATTTTCTCTTAATCCAGTATGTTATATTCTATCCTCAAATTTTATGTATTTAGTTGTGTTTATGAGAGATTTAATATTCATCTTTTTAATAAAATGGTAGAATTTTAATGTTTTATATTTAACATGTGTACACATTATGACATAAGTGATATCATCCTGAATTGATCCGACCCATAAAAGACTAAAAATTAATTTTTAAAAGAAAAATACAACAATTTTAGTTACGCCAATTCTAAACCTGTACCTAATTGGATTATATTTTAACCGAATTTGATTGCCAAAATGTACCCTGATCCTAACACCATGTACGTATACTGACAGATTAAAGATGGAAACAAGGACAGCCTCAAGTGCAGCTGTAAGTGAAGTTCTTCATGTAAACATTAATTATTTGGTTTGGATCGTCCAAGTGAGAACCTATTTGATTGCTCAAGATATATGGGACATTGTTGAAGCAACCGACAAATGTCCTAAACAAGAAGATGATGAAGCTACTTTCAAGGCTTAGGAGCAAGAAGAATGCCAAGGCTTTACATGTGATCCAAATTTCATGCCCGCAACGGATATGTCATGTGATTAGTCTGATTACTTCCGCCAAAATTGCTTGGGAAACTTTGGAATCAATATGCAGCATCCCCAAAAGTGCTTATTTTGGTATGTCTCTCTCTATTCTGCACGTGCTCAAACATTTCATACCTCAAATAGGCCTAAGGTCTAGAAGATATGATAATAAACTTACCCAAAAAAAAAAAACTTAAAAGAAAGAAATAAAATGGAATACGGAATCATCACTCTTTTCCTCCTCCCTTCTGTCTCATCTAGTTGCCACCACCATTACAACCTTAATAATACACCAGCAGATAGCAGTATTAACAGAAGCAAAGCCAACATTTGAACGGTGGGAATGGCCTTATGCCGGAGGACATGTGATGGGTGCCAAATCCATGATTGAAGCATTCAAAAAAGACCCATTCTAATACTGCTGCGGAAACGCCCCATCCCTATGGCAATTTTATTTTGATATAAATAAATTATATAATTTGTGGTCTTATAATATGCTTTTATGCTATAATCACAAAGTTAGGCTCTATTTTTTTTTTTTAACAAAATAAAGTTAGGCTCTTTTGTGATCAAATCTCATGCTACTTAATTATCTAAAAAGTTTTGGATTAAATTACAAATAAAATCCTGTAATGTTGTCTCAAATTCAATTCAGTTTAGCTTTTAAACTTCACTTTCGTTTAATTCAGTTCTTTACTTTCAAGTTTATTCAATTCATGTCTTCCTGGGAAATGTAATTTCCTGTAATTTCCTTCAAGATGGAGTTCAAGATCCATGATAGCAGCATCTTGTTATAGTGCCTCCATGCATTAAACACTGGGCTCAAGGAATCCAAGGGTTGCAATATTGTTCCATCAACATAACAAATCTTATTTTTGGCAATCACTACCGTGAGAAAAGATCTACTTTTAGGTGTTGTAATTGTGTCGTCCATAAAAAGTTGAGTGACAAGAATAATGCCTAGATTATCCTCCACTGTGCAAATAGTAAGGTTTTCAAGCATATTCTCCAGTTAGAGCCTAATTGGAGAACGTGTTTTAGCAAACATTGAAGAAGCTGCCACTGCAGCAATGGCGGTGCCAATTTTTTTTCAATATATATATATATATATATATACACACACACATGAAGAATGTTTATAATTTTTATTTTAACATATGATATTTTCTTACTTAAACAAAAATATTTACATTAAGTTTTTGCATTTTTGCCAAAAAATGAATAAATAAGTCTTGATATGTCTAAAAATATACAAGTCAATTTAATAAAAATAAAAAATAATTAAATTATATATAGTATACATTAAATACACTTTAATTTAATGAGCTATATATGACATAAGAGTAATCAGAGGGAATAAACAATACATTAGTCAACTATTTAAATGCATTACATATTTTTAATAAGAATCTAGGAAGGCTAGTATTTAAATTTAGGGTAAATTATATATTTGGACTCTATCTTTTACATTATATTTCAATTTGGTTCCTAACCTTTCAGTATTTTGTCAATTTAGTCTCTAATGTTATCTCTTGGATGAAAATTGTTGACATGGCAAATGGCCAAAATAAAGAATTAGTTTATTGCCACATCAACTACAACTAATTGTTTGTTTTAGCCGTTAGTCATGTCAGTAATTTTCATCTAAAAAATAACAGTATAGACCAAATAGCTTCTTCATCAGATTTGATCAAAGTTTCAGTAAATTTCACTTTTTTACTTTATCCAAAAAAATGTAATTATGTTCAGTTTTCCCCATTAGTTAAAATTTCCCCTCATTTGTCCAACTTTATTTTGTTCTCCCAAATCTGCTATCAATTATTGGAATTTTATTTTTTTTAATGGCTGCTACTAGTTATATTCTTGTTTGGGTGGCTGGTACTGGTAGAGTGTTAGTGAGCTTCCCTTCTATCCATTTTGTAATTTTTCTTTCATTTAGATCTTCCAAGTTACAGGTTAAATATAATTAGGTGAGGAAAATGCCATAAAGTTGCTCGCTGCTATTTTTTTTCTTAGGAGTTTTATCTCTTGCTGTTAAATTAAATCATAATATACTTTCATTATCAAATGGTTTTATTGTCTCATACTCCCAATATTCACACTCTATACACACAAGACATCACTTTGAAAAAGAGTAAATTCCAATGTTTTCCCCTCTAATTTGGAATTAAAATAAAAACTATTTACACTAACCTCTTCTAAATAACCAAAAATAGGCTCTAAAAAACTTAAATTTTGTATATTACCCTTCACTTAAATTGCCATTCACACTCCTCTAATAGGAACTTTGGAAAAAAAAATTCCCCAAAGAATTTTAATGTATTTTTAATCATTCAGGGGAGGGCATGTGTGAATAATTTATATTTTAAAGAAAGTGACTATCTTATTCCAAATTAAGGGGAGGTGAGTGTCATAACAAAAAGTCTTAGAAAAAGTCACTGCTTCCCCTTTCAAAAACTGTGCATACATGATGTCCACTCTTCGTAAACAATTGTCTGGAATGCAAAGTGTGTACATTGGAAGTATGGGGAGAAGCTAAGATCAGGTAAACACGTAAAGCAAGAATGGTTGAAATGTAATATACCTAATACCCCACTACGGTATTTTGGATATCTAAAAGAGTTTAATAGAATCTTCACTGAATCACAATTTTATATGTGAGAATGATGTATTAAATTGTTGCTGGTGTTTCAATTCCAGAGGAGGAGGAAGAAAGTTATGTGTGTTGGAGCAATCGGATGAAAACAATTTTAATGGATCAAGAAGAATGCTTTGGCTTTATATTTGATCAGGGAATCCTGCGGGTCGGACAGATTTTCTTTGATAGAGAAAATTAGTAAGCCTAAAGACGCTTGGGATGAAATTGCAGACTCAGGTAGCTATTTCTCTCCTAAAGATACACATGCTCTATCATTCTAAAATAATAGCTTAAAGTTTGCAAATCGTTGATAACACTAGAGTGGTTGCCATTGTTTCTTCGCTGTATTCGGTGTGGTTGTGGTGGTGGTGGTTTCGGTGAGTCTTTGCCCATTTCTGAATGAAACTAAGAAAGAAACTCTCTCTTAATAAGATTCTTATTATTGAAGAAAAGAAATGGAGAGCATAAAAATAATATACAAAGCTCCTCTGCTATCTATACTACACAATAGAGGATGTACACGAGTCCAGAAAAAGAGCGGGAAAAGAAAATAGAAATAATAAATCTCACTAACGCAACGGTTACAAAAGAAACTAATAAGATTATGACGCGTGTGCTAACTATACGACATCGCTTTGTGAATTTTCGTTTGTTCTTGTTTAATGATACAGCATTGTTTCTTTGTCTCTTTTTTCTTATCATTAATCATAATGACACCGTTTCCATCTTTGGGTTCTTCTACTATTTCTTCACAAAACGCTGCCGTTTTCTTAATCTTCTTTTCTTGTTTCCTCTTTTCAACTTTAACAAGGGCGCACGCAAAGAGAGAGAAAGAGAAATAGGTATGGTACGAGCAGTGATGAGTCAGTTCTGATTATTGGGTTATTAAGAATTTAGGAGGGTGCTGAATGAGGTGAGGATGGATGAATGAGATACCTGTGAGATATGGATGATAATTGTGAATTATCATAATTGTGATGAGTCTGTGTATGTCTAAATTTTATATAATTGTGAATTATGAGTTTGATTTCTATTATATGTAACCAGCTCCCTACTTTCTTGATCGATAAGCAGAGTGCGATTAAGAAATGACTCTCCACATGTTGCTTGCATAAATCAGAGCATTGGTTCCATATTTCTTTCTTGGTGAAATTACTATTTGGGTACATACATTTGGGAGTTATAGTCAGTTTGGTCTCTACATTTTAGTAACAATCAATTTGATCCTTGCTATTTGCAACTTGTAATTAATTTAGTCCCTGATAATGCCGAAAATCATCAGCAGGCTACAAAGTCCTTACGTGCCCAAAACAACACCTGCACACACCAAAAAGAAAAAGACCTCAAGAGGATACCGGTGTGGTACCGTCCTAATACCCTCCGAAAGTTAAGTCAGAGAGATTGTCATAACTCTAGAGTGCCAGAGCTGGGATGAATTATGTGTACCTGTTTTCTGTAGGTTATGGCCTTTTTATAGTGGTGAGGAGCCGACCTTGGTTCCTTAGAGAAGAGGAATATTTCCTTGTAAAGAAGATCTTCATAAATGCACGTGATTTAAGAGACCCTTTCCATATAAGGGTTTGGTTAATCGTGGAGCTCAAGTTGTTTCTATTTTAAATTCCCATGGAGGCCAAGTAAGCCGTGTCACTGCCACGTGGCCTATCTTGACATTGTCGTCATCAGTACCCGTCCGGAGCGCTCTCCGTTTACTGCAAGTCACCCGTCCACTAATGGAAAATCCGTCTAGCTTAGACCGTCCATATATTGAAGGTGATTCGTTCACCTTAGATCATCCGTCCATACTTAAGGAGCCTTGTCGTCTCATGTTTTTATCTGTGGCCCTAGTAATGCTACTTATCGTATGTCTTTTTAAATTCTGACCATCTACCCTAAATATACCCTCTTCAATTGCCCCCTTACTCCATAGATCCGTTGCCTACTTTGTACGAATCCATGGAGTGATGATTTACCTTTATCCTTGAGAAGCGTGTGTTGATTGACAGTCTAGCCTGGGGTTATTAATGTTGTAGGGACACGTGGCTAGCTTTTAGTGGTTTTTTGCTTGAACCGAAGCATCCCTTTGTCTTCCGCGCCGTTCCTTCTATATATATGTTGCTTGTTCCTTTCATTTTTACCTTTTGGAAAAAAATTTACTAATCAGAGCGCTTCCGTCCACTCTTCTTCGACCGTCACCTCATCGATTTGGTATTACCGTTCCTTTCAGCCTTCCGTCGTCCTTCACATACCGTCAAGCTGTGAGTATTCTTTCCTTTATTTCAAGCTTGTCTTTCTTTATTGTGTTCGCTTTTCCGTCATCAGTGTAAACCTAGAGTCTCAGGATTTTTTATCCATCACTTCTAGGTGTCAGATGTCTAATAAGGCGTCAAGTGGTCAATCGTTTGTCCGCGATATAACGGGCTATGATAGGGTGTTTCGTTCAGGTCAAGCAGACCCCTGTACCTCTAGCGAGGAAAGGGAACCGTCAGCCAACTCTCCTCCCAATATGAAGGATAAGGTGCAAGATGAGGACGGGTCAGAGTATGACTCAAATGATGATCCGGACGGTGTAAACCCTCTCATCCAATCCATCATAGGTCCTGACGGGTTCAAGGAATTCATCATACTTCCCTTGTGGATGGTAAATGACTTTGTCTCTACCATCAAACCATCGCACTTCAACACACTTAGGGAGAAGTACCAGATACCCGACAACATATCTATCCGTCTACCCTTTAATTTAGAAAAGTTCTACTATAGGAGTCTTGAAGACGTCAGGGTATACAAGCAGATGCCGAAAGCTGGGCTTCGTTTCCCGTTGAGTGCTCTTCACCGTTGTCTTCTCCAATACCTAAGATTGGCCGTCTCCTATATCTCTCCGAATGCCTGGAGGGTTTTCCTGGGTGTAGAAGTCTTGTATGGGGTAATATCCAATGGGGTGCGACGGCTGACAGTGGAAGAATTTTTCCATTGTTACCGTCCTTCTGAGATTGCCCAATCTAGGGGGATGTATAATTTCCTTCCACGGAGTCCGGTGCTTAGGCTAGTGTGCGAGACCCCGGACTCTAACGGGAACTGGAAGAGTCGTTACTTTTTCCTCCGTGGGGATAACTAGATGTGTCATCCAAATGATCATGAGTACATGCCTGCTGACACAACATGGAGTATAATTCCCCCGTCTAGTATGTGTTCGTCCTTATTAGGTTTAATCCTTTTATATTTGTTCAGTTGTCCTAACCGTCTTCTTTGTAGCTCACGACCGTCCATAGGTTACCACCGAGCAGTTCGATTTCCTGGAAAAAATCTTTAGGACTACCAAGCTGTCGGAGAGGACTTGGGTAAAGCTTGTTACCTTGGATACTCTCCATTGGTATTGTGACAGTCCGGAACCTACCACTACTGCCCGTCGATATGACGTACGAATTTGCAAACATAAGTCTGTTGCCCATCATGTGTTTGTATTTTTACTTACCAATATTCTTACCCTTCCACCTCTTTTTTGCAGAAATGGAAGAGGCTAGGAGAAGGGCATACATCAAGCAGCAGGCCACTGCTAAGAAAAAACTAGAGAGGAATCTTCCCCCTAAGACGGGCTCCACTCACCCGTCCACAAAATGGAAATCGTCTGAGAAACTTGACCGTCAAAGTAAAAAGCAAAAGGTGGTGACGAGATTAGTTGTCGGGTAAGCTTCCAGCGGTTTTAAGTTGCCCCCAAAGCTTGGCTTAGGTAAGGGTAAGGGTCTGATGGTTAATCCAGACCCCGCCAAGGAAAAACCTCCCGTCCTTCTCCGAGAGGATTCCCAGTACGCCCTCAAACAAATCACCTCAATCATCAAGGATGAGGACTACGAGGACATGGGCAATCATGCTACTGAAGCAATGGGGGAGACGGCATTGTTCAACCTTACACAGGTTTGTATCCGTGACTGCATGTTCCGTCGTATTTTTGTCATTTTGTATTTATTCTTTGTTGTTGGTGTAGGAGGTCCTGATGGCAAAGGGGTTGATGAAGCATTGCCTTTCTCACGAGAACACACTGGAGCACGTCCATGCAAAGCCAAATGCAACGGAGGAAGAGTTGTTGGAGTTGAGGCCTTGGAGGCTCTATCAAGAAAAGAAGGTAAAGCTATTCGAGCAGCTCCATGGTGAATTGGAGAAACAAGTAGAGCTGTTGAAAGAAACCTTGGAAGACAAAGAGGATAATCTCCGTCAGGCAAAAGCTGATGTTGTTCGAGAGTACCAGGACTCTAATGGCCTTCTGAGTGGACTGGGAACTTCTTTTGCTGACGGCTTTGATGACTACCTCTGTCAAGTCAAGACTTCTTTTCCGGACTTGAACCTTTCACACATCACCATCGACCCTAAGGGCCAGACTCCAGCTCACCCCGTTGACACCGAGGGGACGCATGAGCTCTTCGGTGAAGATCACAACGACGGCGAGGCTCAAAAGGTTGATGAAAAGAGGTCCGTCGAGGGTGATGCCCATCAACCTCCAGCTCAAGAGCCTGATGATAAGGAGACAGCTCCTGTAGTCCCGGAGTAGTATATATATTTTTTATTTTTGTTTAAGTTTGGAAATGTACGGGAGAACAGTACGTTTGATTTGTTTTAACCGTTGCCTTTGGTTGGCTTTCTATGTAAACGTTTATTGTACTTTGATTATATGTTCTTCTTAATGCACACCCGTCCGCCTTTCATATGAATTGTTTTTTATAATTTGAACAAGTTCTTCCCTTCTGATACCAGTCCGTCCATTTTATGGACTAAATGTCCTTTATAGGATGATTCCTCCAGTTATGGACTTTTCAAATTCATCCTTCATATGGTGGACTGTCCAGTTTATGGACTATGTAAAGGAATTGCATCCTTCATGGGATGATCCATCCAAATTGTGGACTTTGTAAATAAATTTCATCCCTAATGATCTATCCAGTGTATGGACTAGTAAATAAATTTCATCCCTCATAGGATGATCCGTCCAATTTGTGGACTAAATGAATCTCATTCTTCTTGGGATGATCCGTCCAATATGGACTAAATAGATCTCATCCTTCTTATGAAGATCCGTCCAATATGGACTAAATAGATCTCATCCTTCTTAGGAAGATCTGTCCAATTTATAGACTTGTAAATGAATTTCATCCTTCATGGGATGATCCGTCCAATTTATGGACTTAGTAAATAGATCTCACCCTTCTTAGGAAGATCCGTCCAATTTATGGACTTGTAAATGAATTTCATCCTTCATGGGATGATTCATCCAGTTTTTGGACTTAGTAAATAAATCTCAGTGGAAAAAATTCAATATGTTCTGAATAAACTCCTCTTATTATGATGGATAAGCAAGTAGAATATTGTTCATAAAAAACAAGAAAATTGCCCTTTGGGCTCTAACAGTACTGTAGAGAATAATAAAAACTAAAACTATCTGTTGAAAAAATAAACTGAAAATGAGGAGTGTCGGCGTTCGCACCTCTATCTATTGGTAGTATTTCTTTAGGTGTTCTGCATTCCAGGGATGCAAAAGCTTTTTTCTGTCCAGCATCTCAAGATAGTATGTGCCCTTTCTATTCCATGACGCGATCCTGTATGGTCCTTCCCAGTTGGGTCCTAACTTCCCATGAAATTGGTCCTTGGTGGCGCCCGTTATCTTCCTCAAGACAAGATCTCCTTTCTTGAAATCCTTGTGTTTAAACCGGGAGTTATAATGCCTGGCCATGAGGCTTTGGTATCGTGCCAACCTTTGTTCAGCCGTCACTCTGATCTCATCTACTAAATCGATTTGCAAGCGCGTCGCCTCGTCATTCTTCTGCATGTCATGGTTCGCTACCCTGTAACTGGTGAGACCTACCTCAACTAGAATGACTGCCTCGCTGCCAAATGCAAGTCGAAACGGTGTCTCTCTTGTAGGTGTCCTCGTCGTCGTCCTGTAAGCCCATAGTACACTGGGTAACTCTTCCGGCCAGATACCCTTTGCCCCCTCGAGCCGAGTCTTGATGATTTTCAGCAAGGATCGGTTTGTGACCTCAACCTGTCCGTTGGCTTGTGGATGGGCAGGAGACAAATAATGGTTCTTGATCCCAAGTTGTGAGTGGAAGTCCATGAATCCGTCGTTATTGAATTGTTTCCTGTTGTCTAAGACCAGGACCCTAGGTATTCCGTATCTGCAAACGATGTTTCTCCATACGAAGCTGCGTACATTCTTCTCTGTGATATTGGCTAATGCTTCAGCCTCTACCCACTTAGTGAAGTAGTCTATGCCGACCAGTAGGAATTTCAGCTGCCTGACTGCTGTAGGAAACGGGCCCATGACGTCAAGACCCCATTGAGCAAATGGCCATAGGGCCGTCATTGGAGTGAGTTCTTCCGTCGATTGCCTTATGAGGTTGTCAAACCTTTGACATTTGTCACACTTCCTAACGTACGCTTGAGCATCCTTCTGCATAGTGGCCAGTAGTATCCAGCCCTAATCAGCTTATGGACTAAGGATCGTGAACCCGAGTGGTTCCCGTATACTCCTTCGTATACTTCCCTCGTGACGTAGTCCACTTCTTCAAGGACAAGGCACCTCAGATAGGGGCGGCTTCTTCTTGTATACGACATCTTTAATCAATATGAACTGCGCAGCGCATACCCTCAATTTCCTTGCGGATCCTTTGTCACCAAGCAATAAACCATCCTTCAGGTAAGAGATAATTAGTGTTGTCCAGTTTTCCTCGATTCCTATCTCCTTTATGGGTGAGTTCTGAACGAAGAGAAGTACCTAGCTCAAGGAAGGCATGTTATCTGCTAATGCCACCTGGGCAAGTCGGTCGGCCTGTTCGTTCTCCTTCCTTGGGATTTGAACAAACTCTACATTCATGTTGTGCATCCTACTCTTCACCTGTTCGAGGTATTCCTTCATCCATTCTCTTTTATATTCGTAACAACCAGTAATCTGACTAGTAACTACTTGGGAATCGCAACGTACCATTGCATTCGTGGCTCTTGCTGCTTGTGCAAGATCTAGTCCTGCTATTAGAGCTTCGTACTCGGCCTCGTTGTTTGTTATGGGGAAATTAAGCCTGATCATGCACTAAACCTCGTCTCCCTCGGGGCTAAGAATTACTACACCGGCTCCTCCTACGTGTTTGACTGCCGACCTATCCGTGTATATCATCCATCAAGGGTTCCCTTCTACCTCCTGTTCATCCTGTTGGGCGAATTCGGCAATGAAATCGGCAATAACCTACCTTTTAGTGGTCGTACGTGGTCGATACTGCACATCAAACTCACTCAGCTCGATCACCCATAACGCCATTCGTCCAACTGCTTCCGGACTACTCATTGCTCTCTGCAACAGCTTTTCCGTCAAGACGACTTTAGTGTGGGCCTGGAAGTACAATTTGAGCCTACAGTCACTAATGTGAAGGCGAGCTTTTCCATAGGTGGGTATCTTTCTTCTACCCCTCGTAGTGCTTGGCTTGTGAAGTACACTGGCTTTTGGGCTCCATCCTCCTCCCTAACTAGAGCTGCACTAACAGCGATTGCGGAAACGGCCAACTAGAGGAAGAGCTCCTTTCTTAGTCTGGGCGGACTTAGCAAGGGTGGGGAAGAGAGGTACGCCTTTAGATCCTCGAACGCCTGCTGACACTCAGTTGTCCATTCAAAAGCCTTCGTCAATGTGCAAAAGAAGGGGAGGCATTTATCCGTTGCTCTTGAAACGAACCTGTACAAGGATGTAATCTTACCATTCAAACTCTATACCTTCTTGATGGTTTTTGGCAATGCCAATTCCATGATAGCCCGAACCTTGTCTGGATTGACCTCGATACCCTCCGGGTCACCATGAATCCAAGGAACTTTCCAGTCGTCACTCCAAATGTACACTTGCTTGGATTCAGTTTCATGTCATAGCGCCTAAGCATTTCAAAGGTCTCCCTCAGGTCATCGAGATGGTCATCCTCCCATACGCTTTTTATCAACATATTGTCTACGTACACCTCAACATTCCTTCTAATCTAGTGTGCAAACATCCTGTTCATAAGCCTCTGATACGTCGCGCCTGCGTTTTTTAGGCCAAACGGCATCACCTTATAACAAAAGAGTCCCTGGCTTGTGACGAAAAAGGTCTTCTCCTAATCAGCTCCATACAGCTTTATTTGGTTGTATCCAAAAAATGTGTCCATAAAGCTTAACAGTTAGTGTCTTGCCTTGAATCTACCAAGATTTCAATTCTTGGGAGCCGGTAGATGTCCTTGGGGCATGCTCTGTTTAAATCTGTGAAGTCAACGCACATCCTCCACTTTCCGTAGTACACCTCCCGTATGAACCCTGCCTCCTGCAACTTATGAAATTCCTCCGCTATGGCTCTGTCCCTTTCTTGAGCAAACACTCGCTTTTTTGGCAAAAGGGAGAAAAAGAGGGCGAAATGTTAGCTTGTGAACAATGACGAAGGGGCCGATTCTGGGCATGTCCTCATAGCTCCATGCAAAGACATCCTGGTTATCTCTTAGGAATGACTTCAAAGCCTGACGAACTGATAGACTAGTAAGAGTACCTATTTTTGTCGTCCGTTCGAGCTTGGTGTCATCAAGGCGCACCTCTTCGATTCCTTCTATTGGCTTTGCCGCCACCCGACGTTCCTCTATACACATTGCTGGCAAATGGTCGTCCATTTCAAGCATGGCTATGTAGCACTCACGTGCTGCTATCTGATCACCCCGTACCTCCCCTACCCCGTATTCGATCGGGAACTGGACCATCAGGTGGTAGGTAGAGGTCACGGCCTTCCATGAATTGAGGGTAGGGCTGCCAAAAATAGCATTGTAAGTAGATGAGCAGTCTACTACCAGGAATGTAACATCCTTGGTGATTTGCTGGGGGTAATCGCCAACTGTAACGGACAAGGTGACCGCGCCTAGTGGGTATACCCTTGAACCTCCAAAGACAACGAGTGGCACATCAGTCGAGATCAACCGTTCTCTCCCAATCCTCATTTGCTGAAACGCTAGGTAGTAGAGTATATCAGCAGAGCCGCCATTATCTACCAAGACCCTGTGAGTGTTGTAGTCGCCAATCCGTATATTGACGACAAGTGTGTCGTCATGTGGGTGATGGAGGCTTCGAGTGTCTTCTTCCGAGAACACGATCACTGGGTCATCCATGCGTGCCATCCTTGGGACCAATCCTGTCAGCTAGACATTCTGGACCAATCAGAGGTACGTATTACGCGCCCTCTTGGTTGAACAGGGAACTGCTAGGCCACCTACAATCATTCTTATGTCCCCGACTGGTGGCTTTGGGCACTTGTTCTTCCTCCGGGGGCCTTGCTCTTGCGGCTGGTCCATCTTCTCTTTGCTCACGAACCTCTGCAATTTCCCCTGCCTGATTAGGGCTTTTATCTACTGCTTCAAATCGTAACACTCGAAAGTATTATGGCTATGGTCACGATGGAAACGGTAGTATTTGTCCCTGGACCTTTTGTTGGGATCACCCTTCAGCTTGCCAGGAAACGTTAGCGATCCTTCGTCCTTTATCTACATTAGTACCTGATCGATCGAAACGTTCAACAAAGTGAAATTCGCAAATCTCGCCGAGGGGGTCTTGGAGTGTCTATCTTCTCGCCCATCACTAGTCCTCATGACCTTCCGTCCTCTCCTGTCTTGCATCTTTCTGTCTTTCTCTCTTTCTAGGATTTTCTTCTCACGCAAGTAGTGCGTCTTCCGCGTTCATGTATTTGGTAGCCCTGTAAAGCACATCCGATATAGTCTTTGGATCGTTCTTGTATAGAGAAAACAGAAACTTACTCTTCCATAGTCCGTTAGTGAACGCTGCCACGAGTATCTTGTCATCGGCTTCATCAATTGAGAGTGCTTTCTTGTTGAAACGGGTGATGTAAGACCTTAGCGTTTCATCCTCTCGCTGCTTAATGTTCATCAGGCACGAGGTTGACTTCTTGTACCTGTGTCCGCCAATAAAGTGTGAGGCAAATTGGGTGCTTAACTCCTTGAAAGTGCTGATGGAGTTTGGCATCAGCCTGCTAAACCACACCCTTGCAGGACCCCTTAATATGGTGGGAAAGGCCCTGTACATGATTTCGTCTGCTACTCCCTGCAGATGCATGGGGCTCTTGAACATTTCTAGGTGGTCTAATGGGTCCTTTGATCCGTTGTTGGCCTCTATCTATGGCATACGAAACTTCGGTGGTAAAGGGAATGAAGTGACAGGTGCGGTGAAAGGCGAATCCGTCCTATGCACCAGATCATTGAGATCATTCGATACCCGCCCTTTGAGGGCATTCATCATTAAGTCCATCTATTCTCTCATCATCTGCATATCTGTAACCAGTTCGGCGGGGTGATGTCTGTGGCCGTTGGCCTGCTCATAACATTGCTGCCTCCCGGCCCCTCTCAATTCTGTCTTGTGTCGTTGCACTGAAGGTTGTTCCCTTCCTGCTCCCCCTTCTGGTCCCAAGGCTCAGCGTCCCTTTGGCGTAGTTGTTCCTCCAAGTCATGGTTTTGCTTGGTAAGGCGCTCAACCGCTACTACCAGTGTCTGAACCTGTTTCTTAAGAACCGCGGTACGTGGTTCGTCTCCTTGAGCATTGGTGTTGGATGCCATTGAGCGGTTAAGCACCATGCAACCTTTTTGTTTGGGAAACAGTAGCATGACTTATCTACTCTAATTTCCCACAAACGGTGCCAACTGATAATGCCGAAAATCGTCAGTAGGCTACAAAGTCCTTACGTGCCCAAAAAAACACCTACACACACCAAAAAGAAAAAGACCTCAAGAGGATACTGGTGTGGTACCGGCCTAATACCCTCTGAAGGTTAAGTCAGAGAGATTGTCACAACTCTAGAGTGGTAGAACTAGGATGAATTATGCGTACCTGTTTTCTGTAGGTTATGGTCTTTTTATAGTTGTAAGGAGCCGACCTTGGTTCCTTGGAGAAGAGGAATATTTCCTTGAAGAGAAAATCTTCATAAATGCACGTGATTTAAGAGACCCTTTTCCATATAAGGTTTTGGTTAATCGTGGAGCTCAAGTTGTTGCTATTTGAAATTCCCTTGAAGGCCAAGTAAGCAGTGTCACTGCCACGTGGCCTATCTTGACACTATCATCATCAGTACCCGCCCGGAGCACTATCCGTTTACTACAGGTCACCCGTCCACTAATGGACGATCCGTCCAACTTAGACTGTCCATCTATTGAAGGTGATCTGTTCACCTTAGATCATCTGTCCATACTTAAGGAGCCTCGTCGTCTCATGTTTTTATCTGTCGCCCTAGTAGTGCTACCTATTGTAGGTCTTTTTAAATTCTGACCGTCTACCCTAAATATACCCTCTTTAGTCCCTATTAAAAACTCGTTAACAAAAAATGCTGACGTGTCAAATAAATGACAAGTTGACAAATGGGAGGATGGAAAATGAGGAGATGAAGGAAAAGTGGAATGATAGAGGAGGTTTTAATATCCCCCATTTATGTTTGGTTGGTGGGTGGAAATGTGGAGGGATAGAAAACTTTTTTTGTTTAGATGGGAAGAAAAATGAGAGGATAGAAAATAAAATTTGTATAAATTTACTTATATGCTTTTATTTAAAAATGATGCTCAATTAAAAAAAGAAAAAATTACAATCACCCAAGGTTATTAAAAAAGAAAAATAACGTCCAATAAAAAAAAAAATTTAAATAAAATACTTATAGTTGAAGAAGAGCAAAATGCCCTAAAAGTAACCAAACACCAAACACAAAAAAAAAAAAAAAAAGTGAAGCAGTGTATCATATCCATAAAAAGAAAATAAATAAAGAAACATTCAAATGTTAGATGAAGGGTTGTTTAGTTATTTAACTACAACTACTCATGTCCTCTCTATTTTCTCCCCAAATTGGGAAGATAACATCTTGGTAGGACCCAAACATTTTCTACTCTACAACATTTCAAGCTTTCTCTTACTTTTAACTATTCTTATGGTTTTCTTCATTTGTTTGTCTTTAGTTGCTTCATTTTACTTTTGTCAAATGGCCATGTGAATGCTTTTTTTTGACTCAGTTTTCTTCATGTGTATGCTATTTTCATTCTCTCTTTTTCTTATTATTTTATAACTGGGAATGGTAGGATTTTTTTTTTGTTCTTTGGTTTTTATTTTTTTTAATTGGGCATTATTTTTGTTTTGATAAACTTAATGGAATTATTTTTTTGGTTGATTTTTTTTTTATAGTTGAGCACAAATTTTTTATAAGGACATATAATTCAATTTATATCTACGTCATTTTTCATTCTCTCATTTTCTTCTCAGCCAAATAATGAGTTTTCCACTTTTCTATCTCTTCACCATTTTCATTCTTCCACTTTTTCACCCTTTCAACCAAACAAACCCTAAATACTCAAAATTTTATCCTTCTTCTCTTAGCCATGAATCACTATATGAAACTTGAGTCTCAAAACATTTTTCTTTGTTCTTGTCCTTGGGTTAACTAAACTAGAACAAAGGGGTTGTTATCACTTTTCTCTGCTTGTCCAACACGAAATTTGTTGATAGGATTTTGAGTTTCATTTGGCTTTTATCTCTTTGTTGGTCAATACATGTGGGTACATGAGTTTGGGTTTGAATTTTCTCTGGATCTTACTGATAATTTGAAGAGCAGGTGAAATTTTCTGGTCTGCATGATATCTTGCTTTAGTGGAAATTAGGTGTTATAGGTGAAATTTTCTTTGTTCTTACTAATAATTTGTAGCAATTTTTTTAATATTAATTAAATAATTTTTTAATATTTTACTCGCCACATAAGCTTCAAATGTGCAATTTTCTCATTCATTTGCCACGTAAGTATTTTCTGTTAATAGGTTAATGGTAAGGACTAAATTGACTGCAACTTGACAATAATAAAGACCAAATTGACTGCTACAAAAATGTGGAGACCAAATTGAGTGACCCCAAAATGTAGGGACCAAAATAGTATTTTTGCCTTCATTTTTATATATATTGGCTCCTACTATTCACTAAAACAATAAAACACAACCCCACATCCCAAGCTCTATCCCTGTTCAAATTTTGGCTTTTTTCCTGGAATCTTTTCATCTAAGTTGAAGGCAGAACTCACTATGACCTTGAGGTTGACACATAATTCATTGAACGCCTCATTGTCATCCATCCCTATTTCTTCAAAGCTTGTGGTAAGCCTTTGAAGTTTGGAATCTTTTATAGTTTTGGTACCTTCATAAATGTTTTGAAGGATTGTTCATGCTTCATTGGCACTCTCAATGGATGAGATCTTCTTAAACTCCTCGTTAGTCACAACACTAAACAAGGCATTCAACGCTCTACTGTTGAAATTTGCAGCTTTGATCTTGTTATCATCCCAAGACATGGGCGGATCAGTAGGTTTGGTCCATCTAACCTTGATAGCCATCCAGGCCTCTTCATCTAAAGATTGCAAAAATACTCTCATGTGTACTTTCCAGTATGCTTAGTTAGTACCATAAAAAAGAGGGGGTATAATCAACGATTGTCCACGATCCATAACAATGGGGGTCAATGGATCACACAACAAAGATTAAAACATAATCAGAGAGTGCCCGCTCTGATACCACTTGTTGGGTTAAGATAGATTGAACTCGGTTAATTAATCAATTATCCAAGTTGATTAATTTGGTCAAGTTGATTAATTTGGTCAAATTACATACAAATCGTAGAGGTACCAACAAATCACCAAATAAACAAAATACAGCAAAATTTAAATTGACGCAGTGATTTTTTGACAAATGAGAAAAACTTTTACAAGGCAAAAACCTCACCGAGTGAATTTAAGGTCATCATTCCCAAAAATATACTAATCAATAATCAAGTGGTTATAAGTATAAGGAATCTTACCACTACCCTGGTCTATCCCAAAATACCTACCTACAGTTGAACCTTCACTCCAATACGCAACTGGACTTGATCTTGTAGTAGCCTTTTTTCCTTTGTTGCACAAATCTCCAATTTGTTACTAACTTCTTTTCACAGATCCCAGTATGTAACAACTCTAGCAACTTTAATGATGGTGGTTGGCTGCAAAGTTCTTAACTTCATCAACAATAAAGATCAGGAAACACTTGGTTACAAAACCCTAAGGTGTACAAATGCAATAGCTTCAACAAAGAATATGTGTTATTAGATCTCTGTTTCCGTGTGTGATGACTTTTAAAATAAGTATTATATATGACTAGGGTTGTGAGAAAAGAAACCCAAATCAAACAAGTCATTATGGGCCAAATTTTAGATTTAGAAATTCTGAAATTGTAATTCTCGATATATTGAGCCTGTGTCGAGCTTTCTCATTAATCCTTGATAGTAGCATCTATCAAGCTAGTGTTGAGACTTAATGAATTAACTTTTCTTTACTTGTTTCTTGGATCAATCTTCATGTCTTTAATGAACCCACTTGATATGTTTGAATAACATACTCTTTGATACATTAAACCCAATTTAGATCTATCAAATTACAAGTAAAGTGTGTTTTGTCATAGGATTAGCTAATTATATAGAAAATATGACCCTTACAGTTTTCTTCTTTAAGAGAGCTATTGTAGCAACTCTAAAAAAATGTAGAGTTTAAAGAGGTTGTTAGAGGGTTTTTTTTTTGTGTTTCCTCCCCAAATATAGTTTTTGAGAGCTTACTGGAGATGCTCTAAGATCTAAAAACAAATTCCCACTATAGCAGAATTTAGTTATTTTCTTCACTTATTTTTTTCACCCTCTCTCTCTCTCTCTCTCTCTCCATTGAAAAACTCAAACTTCCTTCACACTCTCTCTCCTATCACCAACTCTATAGGTTCTCTTTGTAGATGAGATAGTGGCGAAGTTAAGCGATTATCTGTGGGTTGCATGGTGGTTGATTTGAGAGTTTTGGATTTGGTTGTGGTGGCCATCGTGGCTATATTGGGTAGTTGATGCTGCTATTGGTAGGTTTGGCATTGGGTTTTCATGGCTGGGAGTCGATGGTGGTTGTCGTTGGGTGTAATGTTGGCTAGGTTTGGGCCGTTTGGCCACTTGTGGTGTTGACCATTGGTGTTGTATGGGTTTAATATTATTTTAATGGATGAGAGGTAAAGTAAAAAATGGAAGGAAGGATTTATTGTCAAGTAAGAATGTAAAAATAAAGTAAAATGCTAAAGTTACAAACTATTTTACTTTTTTTTTTGTATAAACTGCTAATGTGGTGGGTGGTTATTAGAAAGTAAAAATGTGATGTTAGAGTTGGTCTCATGAATTTGTAATTTTTTAGCAATGAAACTTGATGGGCCTCATATATACCAATGCTTCGAGCTAATCTAGTTGGAAAGAACTAGTTGATTTTGTATTAAATATAATTGTTTTAGGTTCACCAGGAAATCTAGTGATCATGTTTGTTTGTATTTTTGGTTTTTAGTAATTCTTTATTGATTGAAATAAAATTTAATGATTTTAATATAAAAAATATTTTTTAAGTTTTTAAAGGTGTGGAGAACAAAGAGAAGTGAAATATGAGATCCTCGCACTCTCGGTCTCACTCCTTTAATCACTAAAAAAGGAAAAAAAAAAAAAAAAAAGATGCAATAGCATCACACACCATCACAGAGGAGAATTCCACGCTTGTACTTTTAAATAAATTAAGGGAAAAATAATGGATACCTTAAGGACATTAGTTTAGAAAATACTTTTAATAACTTTTTATGAAAAAAGAAAATCATTAACAAATGTTCTAAGGGCACCCGTTAACTACACCTATAAATTAAATCCGAGAGAGAGAGAGTATTATATTAATGCAAATTCATGGATATGTGCTACAAATTCTTTGTCCTATTTTTTGTGTTTTACTTTATACTCCATCAATCATAATAAAAATAAAAAATATAAATATAAAAAGTGATAAATTCCTATCCCACTTTTTGTGTTCTAGTTGGTACTATATCTTCTCTAATCACTCTGTATATTTATTCTGGTTGAATTCAGGCACAACTCCTGTGCAAATAATATTATTCGTTTAGTCAATGCTGAAATCTAAATGGGATGCTGCTAATCAGTTCATTAGCTCCGATCCGGAGGCAGTGATTGCACAAATTTCAATTTCTGGAAGCACGGCTCTACACATTGCTGTCTTTGAAGGACATATGAATATTGTGGACGAGTTGGTAAAGATAATGTCGGAAGAAAACTTAAAAATAAAAGATTTAGATGATTATACTGTTCTTATATAAAGATACAGATGACTTAAAACTCTTCATTTCTACAAGTCCAAACCCATACCCCATCTTTCTCTTCATACCCCAAAAGACATAAAGGTCAGTTCCCTTTAAACAAGCCTTTAATGTTTCTTTCTGTTAATAGTTTTTGTAAATATTTTCTCTTTGTTTTGAGCGTGTAGTTTTTGCAGGTTTGTATGGTTTATCTACAATCATATGCTCTTCTTCCAATGGTCGAGACCCTAATTCAGTGGACAGTGGAGTCAAGAGCGTTGAGAATTAGGGTCTCAACCAGCAGCTTCTCAACGCTCGACTCCACTGTCCACTGAATTAGGGTCTCGACCATTGGAAGAAGAGCATATGATTGTAGATAAACCATACAAACCTGCGAAAACTACACGCTCAAAACAAAGAGAAAATATATACAAAAAATATTAACAGAAAGAAACATTAAAGGCTTGTTCAAAGGGAACTGACCTTTATGTCTTTTGGGTATCAAGAGAAAGATGGGGTAGTGGGTTTGGACCTGTAGAAATGAAGAGTTTTAAAAGATGTCTTTTGCATATCGGAGTGGAAATCGGCTTGTATATTGTAATGAGTATCACTCTCTTTTCTCAACCAGTCTATTAAATTATGTGCTATTTTGCTCACACCTTGGAGAGTTAATTTATGAATGTTGGTTTTATATATAGTTATTTTAAAACTTCGTTTTTTTTATTAAAAAAAATATATATACAATTATACTTTCACCCAACTTTTTTTTAGGTAAAAGGCAGAAATTATATTGATAACTGAAAGTATACGAAGTAAAAACTCTGAGCATAAAGCCAAATAGGGGAAAGACAATGGCTATAGCAGCAGGAAGAAACTGCCAAAAAAAAAACATGGAGGAAACATAGTACAAGTAAAACCTAAGCAGACGAAAGTCAAACAAAATCAAGAGCTTCGGTGTGCAGCCATGAGCCTCGGATGACTGATACTCATCCAAGAAACCAAGGGCTCCATCTAAAATGGATCTAGGGTGGGCTTGAAATTTCTCGAAATAAAACTTATTTCGAGCACTACTCCAAATTGCCAAGACATCATCACCCAACATTCCACATCAAATTGAGGAAGTCTGTCCACCATCAACCTAAATAAAGCGAAGAAATCTTGGATAGCATTGAAACATTTTTAAATCTTTTCCTTAAACAAAGCCAAATGTTCCTTGCAAATGGACATTCCCATAGTAGGTGGCCTACAATTCAGGTTGTTGGCAACATAGATCATACCGTGTGTAGATATTATATTTTGTCTACCCTCAATTTGCGTGTCGAGCTCCGAAAATTCTAAAAATATTAACTTTTCTCCATGGGGCTGCGGAAACGCCTAGATTGACGTGGCACAACCCGTTTGGGCATTGGAGCACTCGAAGTGCCGTTTTAAGTTCAATTAACCAAAATGCCCCTAGTCAACCCTAGGTTGACCAAAAGTCAAAGTTAGTCAAAATCATCCCAAAACAACATTTTTTTCATGTTTCTACATCAAACCCGAGCTACTCAAAGATCTTTGTCAACTTTGACAAAATTTGACCAAGTTTGACCTAAGGTTGACTCCCGAATGCACCAAAAACCCTAATTTTGATCCATCTGTTAGAACGGGTTGGGGCCTGCGTCATTGCAAAGATTATTGAATTCTCTTTCCAACTACTATTCATGAGTCAAAATCGGAGTTATAACAGTTGAGATATCTCAAAAATTGGACGGAGCACATCAGCACACTTCCCGAGGTCATAACTTTTTATTCGACTGTTGGAATTTTAACTTCTTTAGTGTTCTAGGAACTAGACATCCAGATCTTTCCAAGAACACTAAGATCATTTCAATTACAATTTGGAAAGACCTTAAAATATGCATCCAAAGTCGAATCGATTAACCCTAGATAATATATTTAACTATTCAAGTTGATTAATTCAATCAAATTACATGCAATATTTTGGAAGCACAAACAAGTCACCAATCTAAACTAGAGTGCAGCGGAAATCAAATTTGACATGATGAATTGATTATGAATGGGGAAAACCTTCACAAAGAAAAAACCCCACCGAGTGAATTTCAAGTTACCACTCCCGAAGAATTCATTAATCAAGAACAAGCAGTTACAAGTATATACTTTAAACTATATACTAGCAGAATCTTACAACTATATACTAACATACAGTTGAACCTTTACTCTAATCCTCAATTGGACTTGATCTTGTAGAAGCCTTCTCCTTTGCACGAATCCCAATATGTGACTGACTTCTTTGAACAAATCCCACTACATGATTGACTTCTTTGCACGAATCCCACTACATAACTGACTTCTTTGCATAAATCCCAATACGTGACTAACTCCACAACAACCTTTTTGATTGTTGTAGTCAATTTGCAACAACCTCACATAAAAACACTAATAAGATCTTCAATTGTTAGTGCTAGAGGCTTTGCTTGGCATAGAACCTAAAGGCAAACAAGTGTCACAACAAGATCTCTTTCTTCTGTTTTCTAAACTCACAAGTTCAAAAGGTGGAGGCTAGAGTTTCAATAAGAAAACTTTATGAATCATTAGGGTTAGGGTTTTCTTTCTCTACCACTTATTTAAATAAGAGCTTAATGGGTCTTTTAAATGGGCTCTCTTATTCCTATTAGGTTTACACAAACCCATAAACAAATAGCCAATTAGAATAAAATGTTGTAGGTTGAATTTTGAAATCCCATATCTTAATAGATCGAGAGGTATCGAGCTTCATTAAGTCTCGATAGATCGAAGGTGTCTAGCTAGGAATCGAGACCTGCAGATTAAGCTTTTCTTGAGCAATTTCTTGAGTATTTTTCATATCTTCAATCTTACCACTTGTTATACTTCTTCAAAGTACTTCATGATAATCTTGAAACCACTTAGAACTATCCAATTACAAGTAAAGTGCATTTTGTCATATGATATGCCAATTAAATAAAGATATCCCTAACGATCTCCCCCTTTAGCAATCCGTGACGAAACCCTCAAGAGTACAATGAATGTTCTAGAATACATTATACTAATGATCACACAAAAAATAAGTTTACTCTAATACTTGAACTCTTGAAAAACTTTGCAAGAAGAGAGATTATTGTATGAATATGACTTTGCAACCTATCATTAACTGAAACACTAAACAAGATACTGATGATGCGAAGAAAATCAGTAGGCTGGATGCTTCGGACTTGAAAGGACTACTTGCTGTCTTGATGATCTGAAAAAAGAAAGACAAACGATCAAAGGTGACCGGGGCTGCCAGCCAAGAACCCTCCGATGGCAAAGTTAGTTTTCTCTCTATACTTTTGGAGTTCCAACTTTTTAGGAAATGTCAAAAATGTACCTTTTTTTGGTCTAAATGAGCGTTTATATAGTGTCCTAAGAGCAGTTATTAGACTTGTAATTTCCCCTGGATTTGAGGAGGTGTGTGGGTTCAGAGATAACTTCTTCAACTGTTTAGGAGTTATCTTTTTTCTCACAAAACGGTCACTGGAAGTTATGCGTGTAATACGAAATTGTTGTACATACTCAGGATTTCTCCTAAGTGTCAATGGCTCGTCTAGGGGTCCTCCAGCTATGCATATCTCACTTCCAAGAGAGGTCGTCCATTTATGGACGGCCTTATTCTAGACAAGATTGAGGTTCCCTTGGACAACATGGTGTGGTGTTGAACTTTGACCATGTAAAGCTTCATTCAAGCATCTTCCCGCGTGGACGACCTTCTTATGGACAATCGTCTTGAACTAGACGACCTCCATAGACGAAATTTGGAGTTGTGTTTTATCATACCCCATCAGATACATTAAGGCATCATGTATGAAATATAAGACAAGTTATATAAATGCAATCCACGTGCAAGAGATAAAAAAATAAAAGCACATCTGATACAATAAGAGAACATAAATTAAAGTATATATCAAATCAGCTCAAATTTATATGAAAGGTTTACAAAAACTAAAAGTACGTGAGATAACTCAAATTTATACCAAATTCATAAATAAATAAAAAACTCCTCACTACATCCCTCAAAGCACTCTCCCCTTAACAACTAGCCTATTCACTCTCAAAACTACTCCCCCTTTTTGTCACGATGGATAAAGGTGGATCACTGTGAGGTAGTCATCTCATCATCAGAAGAAGTGGCAGAAGCTTCATCATCATCATCTCCATTTGTAAAAGAGGCAACCGGAGAGACATTATCCACTAGTAGGCGTGCAATGCATCCTATGCAAGTGTTCATTTGAGACATCTTATTAGTAAGAAGTGTCAGACAATCATCATGAGAAGTCTGAAGCTCTCAGATTGCACCAATGTCACTTCTAACTAGCTGCAACTAATCAATAATGGTAGCAAGATTTGCCTCTACGCCAAAAGAAGAAGATGGAGCAAATGCAGATGATGGTCGGGATGTGAAGGCAATATCCTCAACAGTTCCAAACTCAACCTCTTCCTGGTAAGCAGAGTCGGATTATCTCTAGACCTATTGGCCTAGGCCATTAGTTGCTAAGAGTTCCTAGATAAAGTCACCTTCCTTAAAGCACCCATGACGTAGAAGGGAGAAGGAGAAGGGAAAGAAACACGAAAATGAGCTTTCTCATGGTTTGTAGTATCAAGATACGTATCCATAATGGATAGTATCATCTGCAAAGGAAAGTATATGGATAGACCTTTAGTAATGAATAAAGAAACCGAGCACGAGTTTCGATGATGGTTTTATAATGAGACTGAAGAATGCGTATGAATGTCATGATCATGTTCAAAATCCTAGGGTTTTGAGCAAAATCACGTGTCACCATACTGAGGGTTCCAACCCAAGTAGATGGACATTCACAAAAACAAAAGGCCAGTGCATCTCAAGAGATAGAAGAGAGCACCAGTGACCTAAGGTAGTCAGGTTTTTCTACCCAAGGAACTTGGAGTACATCAAAAATAAGCTTTAGAGTAACAATGATACCTATACCTCGAATGTAAGTAAAAAACATAGGTACAGAGGTATTGGTGATGTATATGTTGGAGTAAACTCCTGTATAAATATACTGGGTCAAGTAACTAGTCATTCACATAGGAACCCCCATCCACTAGACTTAAACGTATTGGGTACCATTGTTTGTAAGCTCAAACGAGTATTTATCATTCTACAAGAATAGAACGCAAAGAAAAGTCCTCCTTAAAAGCCACACGGTTTTTGGTATCATAGAACCGATCTTGAGGAGGAATACAAGAAGAAGGAGTAGAAGATTTAGACACAGGTAAGAGTAAGAATTGAAGAATGACGCATGAATGTGCATGAGCATGTGACATGAACAAATATCTTCCACAAATAGGGCACAAACTCATTTCAAACTACAACACTCAAACACAATCAAATACACAATTCTAGAAAATGTATGAGCATACTCCAAAATGCTAATGGAATGGAATGCATGAAAATACTATAGTTAATCAACTAACCCCAAGGCCCAAACATGTGAAAATTTTCAAAATCCCCAAAATTTCAAAAACCTAGGTCTAAGATGCATGAGATGCATGGGATGCATGAAAAATAAGAAAAGAGACAGATTGAGACCACATACCAACAAATTGATGAATTTGAAAGGCCAAAAATGAGATTGGAGACCTGATTTTGGTGGTTTGGGTCAAAAAGGATCGAGAGAGGTCAAAGAGAAATCCAAGAGAGAGTGCTTGAAATAAACCGGGTTGTCCCACGAGTATGTATAGAAATTACAGTCTTGATAGATCGAGGAGGTATCGAGTTTTAAGATTCAATGGGTCTAGAGGTATCAACATCTAAATGTCTCGATGGATCACCTAGGTGGCGGGGAGGTATCGGCTAGACAGAATGTTGAGAAGTTGGTCTCAATGGATTGAAGATATGTCGAAGAGGTATCGAGAAAAATCCAGAAATATTTTTTGAAGTTTGATAGATCGATCAAGTATCAAGGTGAACTTGATGTATCGAGGAGGTATCAAGATGCATAAAAATGTGAATTTTCAAGGTAAAAAAGCATGAAGTGTATGCAATTAAGGCATGATCAAAACCATGCACCCTATGCAATCAATACCAAAGAAAAATTTCAAACATCACTCTCAAAGAGGCATTGGACTTTTAATCATAAAGCACTAAACAGTCTATCCAAATTTAATTCTAAAATCAAGTCAAAATAGTTTAGTAAGCTTTTACTAACACTTGCATCACTTGTTATGGCCAAATCACACAACTCATGTACAATGTAACAAGAATAGAAAAGGTTTGTATGAAGTGTGCGAAAACATTTGCATACAAGCATATGTTGCACAAATATGTTCAAAAATTTTATGAGAAAATCATAAATACTCACATCACAATCATAACCATTTGATGGGAACTATCACTTTTGAGGTACATCCTATAACTCCCACATCTCCTAGAAACATGTTTGCAATCATATTTTAAAGCTTTTCTTTGTTCTTTTTGCTTTAATTTTTCTTTCAACATATTTTTCTTTTTGCATATGTTTCTTTTGTGCATATTATACATGGGTATATATAAGAGAAAATAGAAAATACCCATTAATTTTATTTGAACACCCTTTTTCTTGCTATGTAAGTGCTACACCTTGTCGTAGCACAACTTTTATGAGTTGCACACAAGTGTTCATGATTGATGAGTTTTAGTAGTGAGATAGTTATTTATGCATTTCTCTTAGGATCTTTTAGTATTGCCAGTCAAAATAAGTGATATAGTTATGAATTTTCTAATACCACTTGTTGGATTATAAATTAACCCTGGTTAATTAATTCAATTACCCAAATTGATTAATTAGATCAAATTACATGCAATATTGGGGAGGCACAAACAAATCATCAATCTAAACTAGAGTTCAACTAAAATTAAATTTGAGAAGGTGATTTGTTTACAAATGAGGAAAACCTTCACAAGGCAAAAACTCAATCGAGTTAATTTCAGGTCACCACTTTTGAAGAATCCACTAATCAAGATCAAGCAGTTACAAGTATAAGAAATTTTACCACTACCCGACCTATCCCAAAATACCAACTTATGGTTGAACCGTTACTCTAATCTCCAATTGGACTTGATCTTGTAGAAATCTTCTCCTTTGCACAAATCCCTCTATGTGACAGCAACCCTTTTGATTGTTGTAGTTGAATTGCAGCATCTTCATATAAAAACACCAATAAGATCTTCAATTGTTGGTGCCTAAGAATTTGCTTGATACAAAACCCAAAGGCGCACAAGAGTCGCAACAAGATCTCTTTCTTCTATTTTCTAAAACTTACATGTTCAGGAGATGAAGGCTAGGGTTTAAATAAAAATAAAAAATAAAAAATAAAAAAAACCTTATGAAGCATTAGGGTTAGGGTTTTCTTTCTCTACCACCTTATTTAAACAGGAGCTTAATATACCTTTTAGATGGGCTCTCCTGTTCCTATTAGATTTACATAAACCCATAAACAAATAGCCAATTAGAATAAAATGTTACAAGCTATATTCTGAAATCTAGTATCTCGATAGATCGAGAGGTATCAAGCTTCATTAAGTCTTGATAGATTGAAGGTGTCAAGCTAGGTATCAAGACTTCTAGATTTAGATTTTCTTGAGTAGTTTCTTGAGTATTCTTCATGTCTTCAATACTACCACTTGTCATACTTCTTCAAAGTACTTCATGATGATCTTGAAACCACTTAGAACTACCCAATTACAAGTAAAGTGCATTTTGTCATAGGACATGTCAATTACATAAAAATATGACCCTAACATACTTGTTAACGTTCAAACTTGCAAATATCACATTCTTATAGATTTGTATACCTAATGGATTGCTTGGATGGAGGGGGAGGAGAGGAGAGTAAATGGGAGGGGTATGACTTAATGAACCTTGCTTAAATGTTTTTTAAGAAGGGGAAGGGGAGGGGTTTTAACGGATTTGAAGGGGTATCTTATCCCTCCTAACCCCTCTTTTTTAATTCCCCCAAATTGGAGAGATTTGGAGGGAGAATGGAGTGGAGTGGGTTAAAAAAATATTTCCTTTAAGTTGTCAATTTATATTTGTTTCTTTAAAAATTAATAAAATAAGGTCATTATTGTCAATTTATATGAAATTCTCCTCCCTTATCTCGCCCTACTTAATTTTTTAAACATACAAACAAATGAATAAATATCTATTCCCCTTTATGTGAATGTTTTAAAAATGAAATAGGAAGAGGAGAGTGGTGGAGAACTTAAAGGCAAAATTGGCATTTCAATTTTTTTAATCCTTTATGTACTCCCTTCTCTTGCCAAATCTCTCTAATTTGGGGGAAATAAAATGTGGGGTTAGGAGGGGTAAGATACCCCTCCAAATTCCTTCAAACCTATGCTCCCTCCCCCTTTTAAAAACATCCAAGTAAAGTTCATTAAACTATATCCCTCTCATTCAGTCTACTCTTCTCTCTTCTCCCTCCATTCAAACAAACTGTTAAGGAGCTCGTTCTTTTATATATAAGCATAAACAAAGTATATCACAAATATGTTGTTTGCAGCCTTAAAAAATATGTTTGAGATAAATATGCTATTAATAACTAATTTGTAATCTAAAAATAATACTAATAATAATAATAATAATTTGTAATCTCATGCATAAATTGCTCCATTTTTAAAGAAATACGAAGGTTATTTGTTTACCTATTTACATACTTACTTTTTAATTCTTGACAATTTTTTTTAAAATGTGATATAATCAATTTTTTTAATATTCAATATTTATAAATAAACATAAAAATTTAGTTAGTATGAACATATTTTGAAAATCATAGTTATAGTACTTTAGAATATGGTAAACTTCTCATTGATGTTTATACTTGAGTTAGTAGTAAGTTTTGGTAAGAGATTCTGTATTAGTTTCAAATTAATTTGAAGTAATTATATTGGGTTCAAATTAATTTGAAGTAGTTTTGAACGGGCTTGAGCTAGATTCAAATTAGTCAGAAGTAGTTTTGAATGGGATGAAATTATTTTTAAATATACTAGAAATTGCAAAAAAATTAGAG
The DNA here is from genome assembly GCF_040712315.1 of Castanea sativa. Taxonomy (NCBI): domain Eukaryota; kingdom Viridiplantae; phylum Streptophyta; class Magnoliopsida; order Fagales; family Fagaceae; genus Castanea; species Castanea sativa. The sequence goes on from NC_134023.1 coordinate 38,583,046, forward strand.
TGGATTGTAAATATAATTTGGGGTATCTAACATAAAAGAGTGGATTAGCATTTTTTTTTTTTTTAGCTTCTAATTTAATTGAATATCAAGCTTGTAAAAATTGCATACGCATAAATGCATTTAAGAATAATCACAATTAGATACATATGAAACTTTCTATCTAAATCTAACACTACCAATATTTGTTTTTAAATTTTTTGCTGATCCTTAAAAAATCATGTAAGGATATTATACGATAGAGTGTGTTAGTTGGTAATTCTTGATTACCCTATTATGGTAAGAAATAATAATGTAGTTTACTTTTTACTTCTTAATTTAATTCATATTAGTGTGTCATACAATTTTGCTCAATCACAAAAATATTTATTAAAACAAACCATTTTTTCTAAACATTATATATATATATATACACACACACACTAGCCTTTGAGCACGCGCGTGAGGCTCTTCAATTTTTGGTAAAGGTTAATAATTTGCATTCATTATAATTTAGAGAATTTATTATAATTTAGGATTACTCCATTTTTCAATCACAAAAAAAAAATCTACGGGTGTGATGAAAAAATTATTTCACCACACATAATACTCATCACACCCCTAGGTTTTTTTTATGATTGAAAAATGTAGTAATCCTAAATTATAAAATTATAATGAATGCAAATTATTAACCTTTACCAAAAATTGAAGAGCCTCACGCGCGTGCTCAAAGGCTAGTTATTCTTTATCATTATGCTAAGACACAAACTTTTCACATTAAAAAAAAAAGGACAATATTAAATTTCATGTAGTAGGATATTTACAAAAAATGTTCTTTAACAACTACTTGATAGATTAACTACCACTTTGCTCTCTTGAATTCATCCAATGTGTCTGCCATGCAACCTAACAAAATTGTTGATATATCACCCTAAAAAAACATAAAAAATAGAGAGCAAGGCTTAAATGTAAGAAAAACAACAAACAAAAATAATAGGAGGAAGACAAAGCACCACTTAAAACATATACACTAAAATAATTAATCAAACCCAATAACCACACAAAAAAAAAAAAACATAGACAAAAATATAATATATATATATATATATATCATTCCCACTCTTTAAAAAAGAGTCATTAATTAGAGAAAATATTAAACAATTATCAAACTGACCAAATAAAAGAAAAGTGTTGTCCTATTTTGTAGGCAGAATTTCGTGGGGGTTAAAAGATTTTTTTTTTCTTTCAAACTCTAAATTAAATAAAAGAATAAGGATCTTTTTTTTTTTCCTAAACTCTAAGTTAGCATTCAAATAAATATTTTGTTGAAAAAAAATATATCAAAAAGTAATTTGAGTTCAAATAGAACTCATATTTTTTCTTTCAAATATTCACGTTTAGAAATATGAATTCAAATAGAAAATTCACTTTTAGAAATATAAGAAAATTCGCGTTTAAAAATATGAACTCATATTTAAAAATTTTAGTCCAAATAGAAATCAAATAGAACTCATATTTTATATTCACGTTTTCAATATGAGTTCTAATATAAGTTCAAAACGTTTTCACGCTAATATGAGTTATATGACTTCAAAAGGTGAATATAAGAAGTTATGTTTGAACAAAACAATAGGAATATAAGAAAACGTGTAGTGAAAGTGTTTTTTTTTTTTTTTTTAAAGATAAGATAATGATATGGAAAGGATAATGATAACAAAATAAGAAAACCAAATATAGGAAAGCAAATACTAAATGACAACTCAAAAAAGCAAACGTAATAGAGAGAATTCAATACGCATGAGGCGTTCTAAATAGAGGTCATAAAAGATACTTACATTTTTGTTGTTGACTACACTTCAAGTCTAAAGTCCAAATAGTTTGTTGGAGATGGAGGACAGAACACACGAAAATCTTTAAGATCAACACCCTAGTGCAAGTTCCTTGAAGTTATACCAAAATCTTGAAGATAAACACCCCAGTGCATATTCCTTAAAGTTTAAATACCAAAATCTTAAAGATAGGCACCCCAGTGCATGTTCCTTGAAGAAATATGTGAAAGAAACTAACGGTGAGGTTGAAATATAAGGGCTATTTTACACAAATATTTGATTTGTTTCTAGAAAATAAGAAGTTCTTCATGAATTAGAAAATCAAATAGAAAAGACCAAAGTATATTGACATACACATACCATTGAGCAACAGCAAATTTGAGTAGAGCAAATAGAAAAAATGATGATAATGGTGAAAAGAAGATTAACATAATTGAGAGAATTGGAGAACTGAAGAAGGAGCAATTTAAGTTTGAAAATCAATGTGAGTGTACCAGAAGTGTGGTCCTATTTTGTAGATAGTGTTTTACATGTGAGTTTTCATTTAGAAAAATGATCCAACCAAATTGTGGTGATACGGTTAGCAATTTGAAAACCAACAGGAGAGTAGTAGTGTCTAAATTTAAGGGATATGGATGAAAAGTTATAGTGATAGTTTTATTGTATGAAAAATAAAGAAGAAATTTTATAATTTTTTTTTTTTAAAAAAAATTGTTATAAAAAAAATGAAGAAGAATTGATTTGAAAAAAAAAAAAAACGTGAAGGGAGCATGAGTTAAAAACGTGAATTCAAAAGAGAAAAAAAAAAATTTTAAAAAGAGTAAAAAATAAAATAAAATAACCAACTTAGGGGAAGTTAGACATGGGTTTAAAAAAATGAAATAGATAACCAAAAAAAAAAAAGAAAAAAAAGAAAATGAAGGGATAAACCTTAATAAAAGGGTAGATAACTTTTTTGATAGAAACTTGAGTTTTTTTTTTTTTTTTACTAGGCTTTCTCTTTTTAATTTTCAAAAAGAAGTTAAGAAAATAGTTTAAATAAATTGTAATATATATCTATTTAGTTTTTTTTTTTTTTTTGGATAAACTTGAGGATGGTTTTTTTTTTAAAAATTGATTAGAAGATAACTTTTTTTAAAAGGAAAAAAAAAATAACAAACATTTAGTTGCTTTAAAGAAGTGGGTTAGTGGTAGAGTGATCCTATTTTGTAAGAAATGTTTTAAGTGAGAGTTGAAGATATATTCTTACTTTGTTATCCTCAAGTTTTGCCCCTACTTAAACGTGGACTGTAAGGGTATTTTGGAACACAAAAAGATCCGGTCCAAACAAGGGAAGCTCCTTAAATAATAGTATAGATATATATATATATATTAGAATCAATAGGTTGGAGTGGATGGAGTTAAACCCTAAATGTCTTCATTGTAAATACAAAGAAGTGTCAACCAGTTGAGTTATAAGGTTCTTGAAGGTTTGAAATAAACTGTGAGCTTGAGATAGTTCAAAATGGACTTGAACTAGTTGTGAAGTTTATATTTTTAGGTTGGCAACCATGAAAAAATGTAAAATTTTAGAACTTAGTTTGTCTAGTTGATTAGTGTTGAAATTATCTTTGGAACAAGACAAATGAAGTTTAGAACAAATGAAGACTCAAGTAATCAGAAAAGTGGACTACTGAAGACCAATTTTCCATTGTAGGCTTGACTAATCAAGACCCACTTATCTCGACTGATTGAGATTCATGCAGATTGTGGATCTAGTTTTCTACTTAGCTGTTTAATCTAGGGTTTTGATGGATTTTAATTATATACAAATACAAACCCTAGAGTACATTTTTGCACATTCAAGGGGGCAGTGTTCTCTACACAAATCTAGAGGTTTACTTATGCTTTTAGAACTACGAATACAACTAGGAGTGTCATGAGGCTAGCTTCAAAAAATGAACAAATATTACACGTTTATTTTGTAGCAAAAAAAATCTAAAAACACTTATATTGAGTCACATATCACAAAAGCAAATTCTATACAAAATATAATTATTTTCTTAATATTAACAATTATTCCAAATATAGAGGCACATCGAGTATCACAATATTAAATTGAAACATAAACCAAAGGATGCTTGACTCTCTTAAGGAATAAATAGGAATTGAGGAGTTTATGCAAGTATATTACAATTCTTGAATAAATCTGAAAATTCAATTTGCTAAAAGAAACATTTTAAACACCATTGGAAAATAGGAATTTGAATTTGAAATCACTTGGTTTTAGACAAATTTAAAGATCAAGAACTTTTTTAGAAAACTTACTTTGAAACTCAATTATTTTGGGAAAATAATTTAGTTTAATAATCATCTTTTAAATGAGATTCAGACGTTCAAAACGTTATTTACAATTTGAAGTTTCTCTTTAAAACATTATTTAAGAGTCGAAGTTTCTCTTTCAATGATGTAAAAAATCTTTTGATAAACTTTAGAAAATGTATGCTTAAAAACATAACTTTTGAGAACCTTTGACTTCTAGGAACCTAATGAACAAAATTGTGCATATTATGCATAATTACTTATAGCACTTAAATCACTCTAAAAGTCCAGCTGAAACATCCTCCAAATAGTCTCAAAACAATCTTAAATAGGACTTATAATCAACCATGAAAAATACTTAATATCCTCTACAAAAATTAAATCATATTCATGTTAAGGACATATTTTATGTAATTGGCTAATCCTTTGACAAAACGCACTTTACTTGTATTTGGGTAGATCTAGAATTTTTTTAATACTTCAAGAAACAAGGTTTCAAGATCAAGTGTTAAAGCCATGCAAGTCTATCTAAGAAACAAAGTGAAGAAGTGTCTGTCATTAAAGCTCGACAACTAGCATCTATCGAGCTTAAGAAGTTGTTCCAGCCTTGTGGCTCGACAGCTGCTCGACAGCATCTCGATAGATGCTATCTGTCAACGTTTATGAAAAACAAAATTTCAGATCTGTTTTGACTCCAATCCGTGATTATGCGTTTAGGGCTTCTTTTCTCACAACCCTAGACATATATAAGGCTTATTTTAGAGGTTGTCACATAAGAGAATAAGAGAATACAAGGAGAACATATGCAAAAGGTGACCGAAGCCTTATTTTCTCAAAAAGAAGCTATTGCGTCTTTGCGCCTTAGGGTTTTATAACCAAGTGCTTCTTGATCTTCAATGTTGATGAAGTGAAGAACTTTGCAGCCAACATTCTTCTTCCTCAAGTTGGTGAGTGAGTCACGTACTAAGATTCGTGCAAAGATGTTAGTCACGTACTGGGATCCGTGCATCAAAGGGTGGCATTTATATATTCAAGAGTTCAGAGATTCTGAAGCAGTAGAAGATTTCTGCTGTAAGTTCATCTACGGGGATTGTAGAGTCTAGGGACAAAGTTTTTGTACTAGATCTGAAACTTCTCTTTACTATAGTCAATTGTTTTTCCAGAAGGTTTTCCCCCAGGGTTTTTACTGTGAAACTAGTTGGTTTCATTGGTTTTCCTGGGTCATCATATCTTGTCTTATTTATTTTTCCGTTACACATGATTTTGACATGATATTGATGTTTGTTTATATTAACAAGTTTATTCATAATAAATCTAATTAACAACTTGGGTTTAAAACTTGTTAATTCTATCAACCGGGATCTAAATTTCCCATCAATTGAATTATACAAACTAACTCACTAAGGTTATACTTTACTAAACTAATAACACTTTTAATACTAAATTAAAGTTTCTCTAACTAATGATATTCTAACCAATAATATTCTCTTGCATTAATTGAAACTCATATTGCCATGAGGAAGGCATTAACCAAAATATCATTGACCTAGGATTTAATATAAAACCCCAAAGAAAACATTAAACCATCCAATATATATAACCAAAGAAAACATTAATTCATCCTAATATATATAATCAAAGAAACATCAACCGAACCTAATGTATATAACCAAAGAAAACTTTAATTATATTAAATAAAAATTACTTTAATTTAACCTAATGTATATAACCAAATAAAGACGTGGCAAATCTAATATGACTTAATATAAACATATCCGAAAGAAAACATGATGGCAAAATTCACTTGTTCTAGGGACGGACCGTGGCCAATTCTAGGATTTAATATATATACAGATATGTCTCCCAATGGGTTTAATAGCATATAACCTCAATGAAAAACGGAGGGCAATATCATTGACTTTTATATATATATATATATATGAAAGAAAAACGTGAGCTATATTCATGGATTAGAACTTGTAATTCCATGGCTCAATTCAAGAATATACGTAGTGGGCTGGGCAATTTAATGTAAAATTTTAAGTCATATTCTAGGAAAATCCCTTTTAAACAATCTCAATTGTGTGTTCTAAACTCCAAGGGAAAAATATATCTTCTAACCTCTTTAGTGATGAATCCCTTTCTATGAAAGCCTTAATTTATCTCTTCCTCTACCCTATACTTAAGACATTAGAGATGTGAACTTAGCAGGGTAGTGGACAGCAATTACTAACAAAAAGTATTTATGGCCCATCAATTATATATATATATAAAACCTCAAATAAAGATATGCGAGGTATTACAGTGAGAGTATTCCAATTATTATTTCAAAGAGTGCACCACATATTAGACCCTCAAGCTCCCGTAATGAGATTTTTGCTTTGATATCTACTAACTTATATTCTATAAAATATATATATATATATATATATATATACACGTACACATGCACAAACTTATAAACAGCATTACTTTATTCATCTTTAAATATTTAGTCGACAAAATATATAAAATCACTTGATATGTACTTGTGTAGAACTAGCTAACACCATAGTTAAATCTTAATACCTAGATAAGGCGTTAAAATATACCATTGGTGATAATTTTGAAATGTATAACTAAATTTGATTGTGTACTTTTTAAAAAAATAAAAAATAAAAAGAATCAATTTAAATGTAAACTAATAAAGTAACTTATACCAAATAAAAGCATCATCTCGGTCGAAAGATAAGGGCTATTTAGATTTGTAGTTTCCAACTCATAACTCTGTTTTTATCACTCATAACTCAAAATATGTGGGTCCCACGAAAAAAAGTCTATTTGGTTTTTGTTTCTATCACTCAATTTTCTGATTTTTGAGTGATGAGTTATGGAAACTAAAAATACCCAAAACTCAGTTTCAATAGCATTTTCGTAAATATATTCACATGGTGGCCCCCACTTTCTGTGTCCTGTCTCATCCTTCAGACCATCTCTTTTCTTTCTTTCTTTTTTTTTTTTTTTTCCTCTTCCTCTTCTCTTCCCAAGCCACTCTCTTCTCTCCATACCCATCTACCGCCCATCCTTCAAACCATCTCTTTTCCTCATTCTTTTCTGAGATCATCACGAATTTTTTTTTTTTCTTCGTTGTAAGCTTTTTTTTTGTCTCAACTTTGCAGCTCTTTCTTTCTTTCTTTCTTTTTTTTTTTTTTTTTTTTGTTCTTCATCACAGAAGGTATTTTGGTCTTCGCTGCACTCCATGACCGGGTAAGGATGGGTTTGGATTTGGATTTGGGGTTTCAAAATACAAACATGAATGGGTTTCAAAATACCCATTCCTTGAACACAACAGTTAGGGTTTCGGCGGTGGTGTCCCAGCCAAGATTGTGGACGAAGATCTTGCGGTGGGCCGGGTCCTCATCTGCCACCTTTCGGATCCGATCCACCACATCACAATGCTTATCCATCGCTTCGCGAAGTAGGTTTATAATCTGGTCCTTACTAAAAGGTTCCAAAAGGTTCTGTATCGGCTCGCCATTGTCATCGTCGTCGCCATCAACGCTAGCTGAGGTGGAGGTGGAATTAGCCGTCTGATTGACCGCATTTTGTTGTTGCTGTTGTTGTTTTTGTTATTGTGGTTGAAGTTGGGTTTGGGTTTGGGTTTTGGGAGAGCAACAAGGGTGAAAGGGAAATGAGAAAAGGGAAAAAGGTGGGTGGGCAGGCTAACAGCTTTGCTCTGACCAGGTTACAGCAATGGGCCCACAAACAATTGAAAATTTTGAGTAATGACAAGTTGAGTGATGGTGCCAAACAGACTTCATGTAGGGAGTTAAGGTATTTTAAATGATGAGTGATGAGTAATCAGTGACGAAAATTGAGTGAGGAGTGAGGAGTGATGAGTGATGAAAAAAAAATCCAAACAGGGCCTAAATCTTCATATCATTTCTGCTAAGACTCTTGGTGTTTCCAATAGGCTCAAGGTTCAAACTTCATATCTCTCCTCTCCCAGTGTAATTATCAAATTTATCCAAAAAAAAAAAAGTAAACATAGTCACAATCACATACATCCATATCACTTCGGCTTAATAGAGGATAGGTCATAGGATCTGAAAGTCATTGTTTCAATCCAACCTTTACGTCCATTTATTGTGATCCAATTTTATGCCATCATTTTCAGTGATATACTTATTACAACCCAATTTTTTGTACTGATTTTTCTTTTGGAAATCACTCAAACTAAACTAGAAGAACAAAGTTTAGCTACAACTTGGCCACAATCAACAATAGGAAAATAACTTGCATCTCTATCATGTTCATTACACATGACTTACTAAACCATACTTAAAGTGATTGTATACAATCATTTTAAGTGAGTCATGTCATATGCATTACACATTACATGGACACATGTCATCTTCTGAGTTTTTTTTTTTTTTTTTTTTCTGTAGCTAAACATTGTCCAAACCAGATATACCAGTTTCAACTTTCAACTAAATCTAAGTTTGCACTGTAATTATATAATAATAAAAACTGAAAATAAGAAATTAACTTGCAAGGAATTGTTGAAAAGAAATTTAATAACAAAGTTGTTATTGTTATAACTTGAACGACGAAAATCACATTTACCACCAATCCTACAGTAACACTAAGCAAAGCTTCTTCACCTTCTGAAAAGTGCTTCATCAAGTACTTGCAATTCTTTGAGACCCAACGAGCTTTGCCCTTCATGGACTAGGAAAGAAAGTACCAATATATTTTGAAAGATGGAATTGGGAATAAAACAGGACAATTAGTTACAATGAATTTGAAGTTTCTAATTATTTTTTTAAAAATGTATATTTGTTATTCAAAGGAAAGAATTAAGATTAGATATTAACAAATATTAATCTCAACGCCAAGTTTTCTAGCTGTATGTAAATGTTTTGTCGAGTTTTTCTTTAGTTAGTCTGTAATTGCCTATATTGCAACTTTGAACTAAAATTGTTATTGAGACATATACCAAAAGACTCCTATTTAGGTAAGGTCACAGCCAAGTTTCATTCATTTTATCAGATAAAATTGAGGAGTCTAATTAACCTTGACCTCATTCAAGGAATCAATGTTCCTCTGTACCTTTGATTATTCAAGTGGAAATGTGGAACTGGTTGGAGAATATAGATTGCTAATGATAATAAATATATAAATAAATAATAATAAGTCAGTACCTCATGAAACAATTACATGATGCGAAATATTATACAGTATTATGCAAAAATGAACAATCACAAATTCCTATTTAAATCTTTGCTTTTGTCATATGCTCATTATGTAATTCTACAAACAGGCACACCCTTTTCTTTCAAACTAATAATACAAAATATAAGAAAAGGTTAAAAAATGTTAAAGGACATATAATGCTGAAAACATCTCAAAAAATGACTCAGATTGTGTGTCAGCTTGATGACAAATAATAATAATAATAACAAAATAAAAATCCACATTTCTCCTAAGAGCCAAATTATAAGTTTGAGGCAAATTTTCTGAGATAATATCATAATACCATATAGATTTTAGACAGAAAGTTCAAATGAACCTTTGTAATGGTCATAGAAAATTTTTAAGGAAATTTGTATTGCTTGATAATTATACATTCCTAGGGTATTATTTTTACTCACTTTTAAAGAAAAAGGGAAAAATAAAATAAAATCATCAGATGTTTGTATTGGAATCAGTTATAGACATATTGGAATACGTTACATACCAAAAATCAATTGTTATATACAAATAAATATGAAAATAAGGGTTAAGGCCTCCTTGATCTGACAAAATGCTGTCCCAATAGATCAACTTATATTGGATCTTACAGCTTCAGATGGAAGGAGGCAACGGGGTCCACTAATCAATTGTATCACCAATGGGGTGAGCTAGTCACGAGATGCACTGTCCATAGCTGCAGACATATGGTTTAAAAATATGATCTGAGGTTCAAATCATCCTCGTCGTCATCGTCACTATCATCATAATTATCATCACCACCAGTTCTATCAGCAACATAGGTGTCATCGTCATCTCCACTAATATCAGATTCATCGTTAGTGTCTACATTGGAATAAACATCTGAAGTATGCCGAGAGTTCCAATCAGGAGGGAAAGTCTTCTGCAAGGCTTCTGTAAGCTCCCCACCTGTCCTTTCAATCTTGCGTAAGCACTTCGACCAGTGAACTGCAGTCCCCATATCAATAGTCAACCCAGATTCTATCATCTCTCTACAAATAGACAAAACTCCAGAATAAATGTAAGCTTCAGCAACAGTAGCCCTCGACAGCAAAGATGTCATCAGGCAATGATACACAGCTTTATCCGGCTTCAATCCAGCCAACTTCATCTGTTCAAAGCATTTTAAGGCCTTTTCTGGAAGAGACGCACGTGCCCAACCATGTATTAATGTGGTATAGGTTTTGACATTTGGCATCACCCCCAACGCTTCCATGTCTTCAATTGTTTTCATTGCTCTCTAAAAATTAAGACATACGATAATTAAAAGATGAACATAACAAAGGCATTTACATGGAAATGAAACCATTTGATTTTGTAGTTCCTGTACTGTCTAAAACCAAACTGAAATGGCATCAGCAACAGAAGAAGCAAACCAACAATTTTGGAGGTATACAAACAAGATCTTTTGGTGAGGAATTCTCAACATGTACAACTGAAATCATTTCATTTAATTTCTAACACTTATTCATAAATACATACACACTCAATAGGTTATGACCCATAGCCTCATCCTCTACCTTACTCTTATGGGAGGAGGAGATGCCATGAGCAAGAGCTTATTAACTAATGCATTTTGTTTTCTAACTAACACATAACAAACACAAAATCCATCTGACAGAACAAAATCCGACAAAATAAAATCAGCATTCATTTGACATGACATAACAAAAGAAAACAATGATACAAGACAAATAAAAGTTTGGTTTTGAAGAAAAATTCTAAAGACTACAATCAAAAAACAAATTATGTTATTCATAATGCTTTGTGAAAAAAAAAAATTTAATCTCCAAACACCAAATAAAATCCTTAAATAACATTTTAACGACAAAAAATGAACTGCAAAATGACAGTAAACTGATTTCATATGTTATAGAAATTAAAATGGAAGAATTTCTCTATCTTATAGGTTTCCAACTACCCCAAGAAATACTCTTCTTTTGTGATTTGGTAAGTTAATGATAGATATACATACCAGCATGTCTCCAGCCTTGCAACAAGCATTTATGAAGGACGTGTAAGTATGGATATCAGGTTGAACCCCTTCCTGTTTCATTTGTTGCATAAGGTCTGCAGCCTCCCAAACATCACCTCTTCGAGCCCATCTACAAAGGAAACAACAAAATTAGCATATAGGCAAGAAAGCAGACACAACATGACAAATTAAAAAGAGGAAGATTAAAAAATAATATGGTAAACTAAGTTGAAACCAGTTCAATCTATCTGTACATATACCCTGAACAATAAATTAGGAAAAGGAAGTTAAAAGAAAGATTAAAGTGATAACTTTTGCGTATATCCTAGCACTCCCAAGATTATATAGAACCCATACCCATCAATTAATATGTTATAAACAAAGGTGTTCCTTGGAATCTTTTGAGAGCTCATTTCTTTTGTCACTGCCAAAGCACTCTGCATTCTGCCTGACTTGCAACAAGCCTTCAGCAATGCCTCATACGTATACACATCAATCTCCAAACCTTCATTCCTCAATTTAGTAAAATACTCAAATGCTTTTCCAGTATCCCCTAATGATGCATAACCATGCATAATGGTTGTGTATGTATGCTCATTTGGAATTATGCCTGCCAGTGTCATCTCATCTAATATTTCAACAGCCTTATCCATCTGCAAGACAAACAAGATAAACAATTGCCTTGAAAGAGAAAAGGAGGCAAGCAAACTGAAAATAACATTTTAAGCAAGAACGAAAATAAAATTTCAGATAAAATAATCCAGGCAAGCTTCTAAATTGGTGGCGGGGGGTGGGGTAAGGAACCACAAAGAGTCCATAATGGAGCCATAAAAAAAAACTTTTTACAGCAAGTAATTTGTAGATGATACAGAGACAGAAAGAATCTACAAGAGTGGCAACGAATGACAATATAAATGGATATAAAGCATTAGCAACAAAAACAGTCAAACACAAAATTAAGCCCACCCAAGGAAACCAGTGGTGGGGAGAGAGAGAGAGAGAGCTTATTCCGCATTTTCAATGGATAAAAAGCAGCAGGAGTAAAATGGATTTATCCAAAGAAAAACATATAACAAACCTAAAATTGTCCTAGGAGAAACAAAGAAAGAAACAATGTATCACCAAACATTATTATTTTGGTAAATGAATCACTTCAAAATTTTGCTTGTAGGGTCTAGAATTAACTTATATTTAACAGGTCATTGAACTCCTGTAACATTGGCAAAAGATACATGATTAGGAGTGTGCATTTAGGTGCCTAGACACATAAATTTTATCATGGAGGCATGCATCATAAGCTCCTTTAACTTCAACAAACCAAGACACATAAATCAAAGATATGGCACAAGTGGTTATTGACCTTTTTTCTATCTCTTTTATTATTAAAGTATAATTTACCTTACGCTTCTCAACAAGGCCAAGAATCAAAGCATTGTAGGTATGCACAGTGGGAATGCATCCACTCATCCTCATCATATCAAAAACCTCTAGGGCTTTTCTCATTTCTCCTGCTCTTGCAAAACCATGTATAATGGGCATAAATGTACGCGTAGTAGGCCTATGCCTCTCCTTCTGCATTTCCTTGACAGTACGAATGGCTCGATCCATGTTACCCATCCCACAGAATGCACTGATGACGTTATTGTAGAGCACCACATCAGGCTTCAGTCCATCCTCAACCAAATCTTCAAAAATTGCAAATGCATTAGCCCAATCTTTTAACTTTAAAAATCCATTAATCAACATGGAGTAGGTCTTCATGTTATGTCTAATGCCAGATGATTCCATCATTTTGCTAACTTCCAAGGCTTTAGAAACCTTCCCAATCTGGAAGAGTGAAACACACCATTTTCAAAATAATGATTCAATAGTCAACTGTAAAGTATACCAAAAATGAGAATATAGATGTTTAATGACCATAAATGCATAAAATTTTAAAATATCTTGAAATTTGCAAGAAGAATTTTTGGCTAGTTCATAATTATTGAACCTAAACAATAAAACATCACACCTAAGTGGGGTCTTGGAGGGGGTGACTTGGATACAGTCTAGCCTCAATGCTTTTTTAGTGGCTGCTCTCCAAACTCAGAGCTGCACACTTGTGCTTCACAGCCAAAGCCACGACCATATCATTGCACTACATAATATCCCCAACAATGTATATTATACATGTGTATATCAGTGGGCGTGTAGCAAGCACATATGAGACATATTATTGGTCTCAACTACCTAATACCACAATTGTAATTGCCATACAGCTCAGCTCAACTTAAATTGAATTCTGCTAATGACACGTAGGACAAAGCAACCGTGTAAGTAGGGGTGACAAAATTGGACGACCGCAAATCCGACATGACACAATACGAAATTAGTAGGTTATGGGTTAAGTTTTAATGGGTTCGTGTCATATTCAGATGACTAACCCGTTTAATAAATGGGTTGGGTTAACGTTCAACATATGAAACTCGTTTAACCTGTTTAATCAAATGATATTTTACCAATATACCCTTCAAATTCTTAGTATATAAATTAATTAGTTGTTGTGATTTATTTTCTTCGACATATTGTGATTGATTATTTGTAATATTGAGATATGCTTTAGTTTTAAATGATTATTTGTGATACAGTTACTCGTTAGTTTTGAATTTTATATTAAAAATATTTATTTGCTTGTTTTTTCATAATTTTTTTTTATTTTGATAAAATCTAATAAATAAGTTGACAAGACTGACCTGTTTAATAAATGGGTTGTGTTAGAGTTGAGGAATCTTGACCCGTTTAATAAACATGTTAGGTTAGTGTTGACCCATATAGTTGGATACTCGTAAGTTGAAACGACACAAACTCAACACGCGAACACGAATTACCACCCCTATGTGTAAGATATGACACCCAATCTTGCAAGGAAATGTCTAGCCTTGTGCAAACACAATAAATTTTTAATAAAAATTTTTATTTATTAAAATCTTTAATTCCTAAGAAGAGTAATGCTCTTAATATTAAAGATTTTAGGCCCATTAGTCTGGTGAGCAGTATGTATAAACCATTATCTAAGGTTTTGGCTAATAAATTGAGGGCGGCATTGAACAATCTCATCTCCGAGTCTCAAAATTCCTTTGTTGGTGGGAGGCAAATTTTGGATTCAGTGCTCATTGCCAATGAATGCCTGGATAGCAGGTTGAAGAGCCGTGCACTGGGTGTGGTTTGCAAGCTTGACATTGAAAAAACCTATGATCATGTTAATTGGGATGCTTTGTTCTATCTATTGCATAGGATGGGTTTCGGGGTGAAATGGAGTGGGTGGATAAAGGCTTGTGTGACTTCAGTCCGGTTTTCAATCCTAGTGAATAGTTCCCCTGTAGGTTTCTTTGGAAGCTCTCGAACTTTGAGACAAGGTGATCATTTATCCCCTCTCCTTTTCCTTTTGATTATGGAGGTCATAAGCAGGATTCTGAGAAAAACTGAGGAATGTGGTCTGATTCATGGTTTTCATGTGGGACCAATGAACTCTTTTAGTGTGTGCATTTCTCATTTGTTGTTTGCGGACGACACTATTTTATTGTGATGCTTCTAGGGATCAATTGCTGTCTATAAGTTTGGCCTTATTGTGTTTTCAAGCTTTTACGAATTTGAAGGTTAATACAGGGGAAAGTGAGGTGAATAATCTGGATGCTTTGGCTAATATCCTTAGTTGCAGGGGGGCCATTTGCCTATGAAATACTTAGGAATGCCACTCGGTACATCGTTCAAGATAGCTTCTATTTGGAATCCCATTCTGGAGAAGATAGAGAAGAAATTATCATGATGGAAATGCATTTATTTATCCAAGAGTAGTAGGCTCACTTTATTGAAGAGCACTCTTTCTAGCCTTCCCTACTTATTTTTATCGTTATTTACTATTCCTATAGTTGTAGCTACTAGGCTGGAAAGAATCCAAAGAAACTTTTTATAGGGATCGTCTGAGGGGAGTTTCAAATACCCTTTGGTGGCATGAGACAAGGTTTGTTTACCTATTGAAATGGGAGGTTTGAAGATAAGAAATGTGGTGTCCTTTAATCAAGCTTTATTAGGGAAGTTGTTGTGGAGATACGGGCATGAAGTTACTCATCTTTGGTAGTGGGTCATATCCACTAAATATGGGGAGGGTCAAGGGGGTTGGAGTACTAAAGTTTGTAAGAGAACTCATGGGTGTGGTTTGTGGCGTATTAATGAAGGGTGGGAAAGCGTTTCTAAGCATTTTTCCTTTGTTGTGGGGGGTGATGATACCCAGATTTGTTTCTGGCTTGATAGATGGGTTGGGGTTGATCCCCTTAAAATCCACTATCCTGAGTTATTTGTGATTCCAGCTAATAAGGAAGCTTGTATTTATGATGTTGCGAGTCATCAAGAGGGGGATGATGTTAGATTTTGGAACTTGAGATTTTATAGGGATTTTGAAGACTGGGAGCTTGTTGCTTCTTTTTCTCTTCTTGATTTTATTCAAGTTCATCTTCCACGTGGAGTAGGCAGCGATTCTCTGTGTTGAGGTCTTAATGGAAATGGTAAGTTCGATACCCGTTCCTTTTATAATGAGTAAAGGGCAACTCCCAACTCTATCTTCCCTTGGAAGGGCATTTGGAAAGCAAAGGTTCCCAAAAGGGTGGCTTTTTTCTATGGACGGCAGCCCATGATCACATTCTTACATTGGATAATCTCATACTTAGAGGTCGCCATTTGGCAAATCAGTGTTGTATATGCCCGTGCAGTGGGAAATCTGTGGATCATCTCCTTATTCACTATCATATGGCGAATTCTTTATGGGTTTTTATGCTTCAGGCTTTCGATATTCAGTGGGTCTTGCCTAGCCCTATGGCGGAATTATTATTTGTTGGAATCATTGGCTTGGGAAACATGATTCAGATATTTGGAATTTAATTCCAAGCTATTTGATGTGGACTATATGGAAGGAGCATAATCGTCGGTCCTTTGAAAATTCAGAGGAGTCTTTGGTTGAGTTAATAGGCTTGTGCCAGAGAAGTATTTTTGATTGGTCTCGATGCTGGGGTTTTACAGAATGTTCTTCTATTGTTCAGTTTTTTTCTTCTCTTAGTTTAGTCTCTTGATTGTTTTCATTTGTGTTTTGTTTTGTGCTTTGCTGTGTTCATTCTCATGAACACATTGTATGTTTCTTTTTCAATTTTTCATCAATAATAATTCTTATATTACCTATCCAAAAAAAAAATTAAAACTTCACACAAATGACATCATTTACAGTGCTATCCTATGTTAATTTTCCCCTTCATATACCTTCTCCCTCTTTTAAACTATATGGTCACACCATAAACATATTGTTTCTCACCACACAAACAGGAGAGGCCTTTAAAAGAAACACAAAAACTTGAAGCCTAATAACAGACTAATGTAAAGTAATAAAGTTATACCTTAGTGTAAAGATTGATGAGACAGCCATAACTGATAACTGATGGTGTAAAGCCACATTCCTACAACAATTAGAGAGTGTCAGTGCACAAGACAAGACAACATAAGATAAGTTATGACTAATGACCTACACAGAGCAGATTCTGTATAGCAGACAGTAAAACATTAATGCCATGTTTGGAATTTTAGAGGAAAGGGAAGGAATAGTTATCCATTCTTTTCTGTGGATTTTAAAATAATAATAAAAACGAGAGGGGAGAGGAGGGGGTATCCCTCCCCTTATTTCGTTGTAGGGTGAAAATGAGAGGAGATGGTAAGATGTTATTTGAATTGACAACAAAGTGGGACAAATGATTTTGGTTTGATATTATTGAGATTTTATCAACCTGTTAAGCCTAAAAAATGAAGCACAGAGAATTCATTAAACATAGTCCCTCTAAATTCCCCCAATTCAAGGGAATTAAAAGAGGGGGTTTAAAGGGGAGGTACTCCAAATCCTCTCTAATCCTTTACCGATAGCCTAATGAAAACATCCATACAGGGGGGAGTGTAACCACCTACCTATTCTCCTCTCCCTTATACGAATCATATTGTTACAGTATTTCACTGGCTCAAAAGGCAGATGTCTTAAAGTTTTCAAGCAACAGACAATCTTAGAAGCTCATAAAGGGATAAATTGTATGCTACTCTTTTGTTTTTTATATGAGATGATTTCATTAATGAAAAAGAACATACAAAAGACAACGGGAGAACAGGTATTTGTCAGCAATATACCCCACATTCCTTTAATGCTCAAAATACAAAGAATTTAGGTGATCATACAAGCTAGACAGTATACTACCATCCACCGACAACCAAAAGAAAAGGGTTCCAACAGAGTGTGATTTTATCATCTCTAAAGAAAACTACTAACCATCAAAATTCCTGCCATTTCTCTCCTCTACACCTACCACATCAAGTATAATGGTACATTCCATGCACTGTTCAGGAAAGAACTTGACCTCCCCCTTGTAGAAATGCACATAATTTGTAGTCTACTCTGGTTCTTATGTTTTGAGTTTCTTAGTTTTAGTTATCTGCAGGGTTTACTTCAACATCATTAAGTTTTAAAATTTAAGGGAATTTAAAAAATAAAATAAAAATTTTTCCTCAACATGGGCTTAAGTGGTGGGCCTGGTGGCCTTTGGGATCACACATACCCTATATAAATCAGCTTAACTCTTGCAAATCTACAGAGATCATTCAAAAAAATTCAGTAGTTATGAAACTCCATTTGAAGAATGTATGATGCATGCTCAACCCTACATATGATGCACTAGCTAAAAGAATCAAGGTGTGATGCCTCACACATCGTCATCTTCTTCATTTTTCTTCTTTACTTAATCTTAAAACAGCCCTTAATTTCTTTGGATTTTAAGCAGAAAAAAAATTACTTCTATGACTCAATACTTTCCATATCACTAAGCCTCAACGATGATTGAGTTTTAGGTCTTAGATTCAATCCCATATGGGTGTGTGAAAAGTATCCATCTATTAGGGAAAGGGAAAACAAAAAAAAAAAAAAACCAAAATAATGCTTGAGAATTAGTAATAGGGATGAGTTCTATGATCCTTTATGAACGAACTAGGGTCAGCTATATAAATCTTTGCTCTCCATTAGCTCTCTATTCATCATATCCATTTTCTTTTTTTTGATAAGTCATCAAATCCTTTTTCACCACATTTAAACATGTTATCTTAGGCTCCCTCTTACTCTTTCACTTCTTCGAACTTGAATCATTTCTCTTTCTTGCCTGCGCAGCCACCAGTCTTCACTACACATGGCCGGACCATCTTAAGTGACTCACAGTCATCTTTTTCTCTATAAGAGCCACCCACCTTTGCAGGGATATCTTTCTTCTTAATTGCACATATTTTAATTACAACACTGACAATCCCCCTAAAATAATTGTTCTCCAGATTCCCCTGCAACAAATACTTTCAATTTCCAGCCATCATAACATCATTTTCAGTCCCAGTTAGAATTATTAACTCCACATTCACTCTTCCACCCTTCATAACTAAAGGGGGGAAATTTCTCCAGAGCCATCCCTCCATGTCATGCCTTGTATGCAGCATTGTCTATATTACCATTGCTGTCCTATTTCAGTTCGATTTCAAACACTATCCTAAGTCACTAGCCCTTCATGAATCTTTGAAGCTATCTAAGTCCTCATATTTAATTTATAGGTTAACCTTGTGCTGTAAAACCTTGATACCTGTAAATAATTTATTTACGACGAAAAAGCAAACAAACAAAAATCTAGAGCCATATGTATGTCAAGCTGAATCCAACACATCTACATGCATGCAGCATCACTTCAACAATAAGCTGAACATTGATGCTGTTATGATTCTTTTAGACAAAAGGGGAAATAACCATAAATAAATCCAGTGCACAGGATGTTCTCAAGCCAAAAGCAACATCACTTCTTCTAACTCTTGACAAACTTATGACAAGGGAACACACATGCAACATATATGTATGTGCACATGTGTGTGTATCACCCAAAACAAGAAAATTTGATCACCTATACTTTTACCTTTAGTCGCTCAAACACAACCAGACATTTCTTTTCATTCCCAACCATTGTGTAACCGTCCATCATAGTATGATATATATCAATAGGGGCATCTATGCCTGATTCTTCCATCTCCCTCACCAATGCCTCAGCTCGATCCATATTGCATGTTTGACTGAAAAGTTTACAACAAAAGAAAAGTAACATCATGAAATTGGAAAGAAAGAATTGCACTAGGCTCAAGGCAAACATCATTTTGAAGAAAACCTAGAAAAGAGAATGATATGCAAACTGCCAATGAGCTCTAGCTCAAATAAAATCTTCATCCCCTATAAGAACAAGGTAGAGAGTGATGTTGTGGGTTCAAGACATAGGAGTGTAGGTAACTTACCAATCAATTAACATAAAGAATGTTGTGCAAATAAATAATAAAGCCCGTATCCCAATGAGCATTAACTCAAATGGCTCCTCCTTGCCTTGTAAGAGCAAGACAGAGAGTAAGGTCGTGGGTTCCAGACCTACCTAACTTACCAATAAAAAATGATAACAATAAAGCCCTTACCCAAAGAGAGAGAGAGAGAGAGAAAGAATAAAACCAAGTAAAAGAACCCATGTAAAACAGATTATACATTTAATAACTTTCTCTTCTTTCAATTTATAGAACATGGTTTGTCAAGCACAGAATTCAAATAAAGAAAATGACTCAGAAAAGTTACAACAAACCTGAATTTAGAACACTCACCAGTGAGCATATATAATATTCCCATAAATGATTGCATTCAGAGTTGTATGTCTCTCTTTAGCCTCCTTGAACCAGTTATCTGCAGCTCTTCCAAAACAACATCAGAGAATGTTAGATTATAGAGATACAAAATTGCCTCCTCACACATAAGTCATTAATACAAACAATTCATGTCCTCAAAACAAAATGGATTAAAACCAAAGCATTACGGTTACACCAAGTTGCAGGTAAGGAAAAAAGGTCCAGTAAGGCCCAACAAAAGCTTTGCTTCAACCAAGGTCAGCACAACCAGTAAAGTGTGAGCTGTGCAAGAAGCACAAGCATTGCACTTCATTAATTGTAAATGTGCCTAAGAAATTTTCAACTATAGTCTACAATTTTTTTGCTTCACATCAATCCTTGTTTTATGCAGCATATGTTTGAGCAACTAGAGATCTTAAGGCATTGAGTGCACTATAGCCTTTAATAACAATAAAGAGCCACCACTCACAGTTGTACAGAAAGACAATAAAACTAAAAATGACTGTTACTTGAATCAAAAGTGGAACAGAAAACAAAAACATGAAAAATAAAAAATAAAAAACAAGGAACTCATATAAGGCTGCAGAATTCACACACACACACACAGAGCAAAAGAAAATCAAACAGCTGCAGATGAATCCTCCAACAGAACTAGACAACCCTAAAATCCTAAATGAGAAAGAGAAAATAGTGGAGATGAAACAAAGTGATTTACATTCACCAAAAGACTAATGGTCATTATCAAATTATAACATATATTTCTAGACAGACCAAAAACTCCTTTTTTTACAAGGACTAATAAAATCCATTATTCCAAATGCATTATCAATTTTTAATGGATCTGACATTAAAAAATGCAGTAATTTCTGTACTCCAGAGGTATTGGTTGGGTAAGAAGAGTGGCCCAGCAAGTTTATTACGCCCATTTAAGTGCCACCTCTGATATTATAAACAATTTTTTTTTTTAAGAGTAAATAAAGGTGACAAGTTTCTGCCACTCAACAATAACATCATTGCTTGCCTCCACATAGATCATTTTGATACACGTTTCTTTTTCTTCTTTTTTTTCTTTTTCTTAGGGGGAGAGGGGGAGGGTTATTTTTCCTAAATTTTCAATATTATATTTAAGTTGAGATGCAGTATGATTTCAAACAAGATTTAAATACTTAACCATCAAATAATTTAACACCTGAATTTCTAAGAATTGCTTCTTTAGTTCAGTTTTATTCTTTTTTTTTAAATATTATTAGCATAATTTCTAATGACTTACCATACCATTCTTCAAATATAGAGGTGTATCAAAAGAGATGACAAGGGAAAATTTTCAGTGACTATTGCAATAATAAAAGTCAGATAATGTAACCGCACACAATCAAACAGAGACTTTAAAATAAGTACTAATACGTTTTGTTTTTTTCTTTTTGGCTAAAGAATATTATATGGTCCACTTACTGAGCATTGCCAAGTTTTGCAAATCCCCCAACAATAATACTATAAGTCACCACACTCATTTCAATGCGCTCATCCTTCATTTTCCTGACACAAGATAATGCTTCTTCCATGTCTCTGCCAACTGCATAAGCATGAATAAGGCTGCATGACATAAACAACCTTTAATGTTGAAAGGAGGACATGAAAAATACATTACCCTAAAACTGTGGGAAAAAAAGATTATTTAATAATTAAAAAACATTTTATTAGATCTATTTGTAATATGCTTAATAAACAAATAAAACCTCAAACACTGCCATATATGTAGATTTTCAAAACACAAACTCAGTGGATCTTGGACCCAAAAACTCACCCTCCATCCCCTTATTATGGAAAGAGGAAGTCCTACTTGAGCTAGAGCACAATGGAATTTGGATATATTATAATAAAAAAATCCCAATATATACAAATCCTGAATCCTAGAAATTCTAACATGCTCTGCAGTTAAAGTGCTAGGCTGTACTAATGTCTTTTACTGAGCATGCTGAGCAAATATAGCATGCATCATCTAAATAATATGTACTTGTTCCAATCTAGAAAGGTGGCCGTCAGCTGATAAATTAAGAAACACAAGCTCGGCCAAATTCACAATGTTGCATCAAGAAATTTCAAAGCTTGGATACAGAATATTGAATCACAGATTATTACCTTGTGTAGACATGTGCACTTGGCTCTATTCCTCTTGCTCGCATACTCTCAAAAGTTTCACGTGCACGATACATATCCCCTCGCCTTGCATAATAAGTGACCAACAAGCCATACTCTCTTCTAGAAGGCTGATATGAATAAGAAAAAGAAAATAGGAAACAATCATATTGATGTAGACATGAATGAGTTAAAGCTATTAGTTTTTATTTGAGGAGGGTTGTTGGGGGGGGGGGGGGAGTAGGGGGGATGCAATCGTTCCACGGATTTGGATTTATTTAAAAAAGAATTAGTCATTCCTTGGATAAGTTCCACATGATAGGTCTGCATGTTTGTGTGTGGCATGGGAATACAATCTCAAGCAATAACTACAAAAAATTTCAATAATTGGGTCAGAAGAAAAGAATCAAAAGATGTTATCTATTTCAGGAACTTCTAGAATTCTGTTGGCCCATATACTCTTCTAGAACAAAACACTTCTAAAAACTATTGATTTTGATTTCTCTGAACTTGTTTATGTTAGATATAAATTATTACACTGATTATTGTAGCATTAAAAGTCAAGTAATTGCTCTTTGAATTTAAATTTTTAAAAAATATATTATGTTTTTGACCCAAAACATTAATTTGTTTGCCAAAAGATCCCTCCCAACAAGCCAACAACTCCATGACAGAATAAGGCATAACCCAGGCAACCCCATACACGCAGAAAATCAATGACTGCAATTCACAAGCCATATGTCTTTTACTCATAAAACACTAGTCCATAATGATCACACCACTTTTTCCACAAATTATATCTAATCAAGGTCTGTCCTAATGTCACATAGCACAAGAAGAAAGACAGCCTTGGAGTTGGAGATACAAAAACATTCCCAATGCTCTACTACTGTTGTAGCTACTCAAATACCCACCTAAAACTGCTCCACATCAATCTTACACAAGAGCCCCGGATTTCCAATTTTCAGATGACTATCCAAGAATTCAATGGCTATTAACATTGAGGTGAGGATTTATCTATCCTAAACAAATGCATTCTATGTGTTAGACACTATTCTGCCTAGTACTCCCTTCAACCATTTGCCAGCACCTTGGCCTATTTTATAAACACTGCCCACAAGACTATTAGGTCTAAAATCCTTCACACTTTGCCTAAATCTGAGAATTTATACCTAAACCCAATTATATCTATCCTAACCTCATCCTAACAGCAGTCAAAGAAGACTACAAGGGCCATGCTATAAAGTACCTGTCTCTAAAAATCAACACTATCCTTAATTTCTGCACCTACAAATCACATTCCCATCGATATTTTTTTATACATTCAAGTCAGGGACAGGTATTCGACTCCATTGAAAAAGCCAGGAAATGTCGTTTGATCTAGAGGTCATTGGCCACATTACCATCGATATAACAAGAAATACTCAATGCTGATAAGCCTTAATCTAGAGGCTCTCACAGTTAAAAAGAAAAAAATAAATTTTTTGATAAGTAAACTTCAATCAAATGAAATTTTAATTGCCTCTTGTACGATAACAATAGACTTTATCAGCTGAACTAGCTCAAAAAACTTTGTCTCGCCACACGTTTTTTCCTCGGCCTAAGTTTGTACACATTCTCTAAAGGAATTAATCATTCTTTCTCTTATCAAACTCACAATTCATCACATAAACCTCAAATGAGTCAAATATCACATACTTAAAATACAAAATGCATACAAATGAACTGTGTTGATGAGCTATACCTTCCTAATTCTCTCGAAAGACTGGACAACAGCCTGCCAATTCTCCGGCTCCGTCTCCAAAACCTTCCGGAAGCTCCTCCTCGAGCTCTCCCTATCTTCGTGCCAGTTAGACCGATACTCCACCCGGTCATCGCCCTCAATATACCGCGCTCTCTCCTCCGTTTTCTCCTTCAATCTCCTCCCATCATCCAATTTCACAGTCAACACTCTCCCATGGAACTCCACGCCATCGAACTCCACCGCCTTCATGGCCGACTTGGCCGCCATAGCATTGTTACCGCCATATATCACGAACCCAAAACCGGCAATTCGGTCGGTTTTGTTGTGAGACTTGATGAGAATGACGTTATTTATGGGGCCGAATTGCCGGAAAAACTCGGCCACCTCGTGCTTCTTTATCCAGTTAGGTAAGTTCCCCACGAAGATTTTATTTTCCTGGCGGAATTCCACTTCCTCGGGATTTGAATTCTGGGATTTGGCTTTCAGTGGTGGCGGTGGGGGTGGGGGTAAAGGCGGTGGTGGTGGCGGAGGTGGAGGTGGTGGGGGAGAGAGTTTGGAGGTGAGAGAGAGCTTGGTGGTGAGAGAGTGAGGAGTGGGGCTATGGGTGGGATTGCTGAGGTTTTTGAGAGGGTTAGAGGGGATTTTAGGAGTGGAGGAGGGCTGAGTTTTGTTGGGGCGGCGGATGTTGGAGGTGGTGGTGGTGGTGGGATTGTGAGAAGAGTTTGGTTTGAGGGAGAAAGAGATAGAAGTGGTGGTGGTGGAGGAGTGGTGGGTGGCGGTGAGGATGGTGGCGGGGAAGTGTGGGGTGGAGAGTGAAGAGAGCCCATCCATTATCGTTGGGAGTGGAGTGAGTAAAGACTGAAGAGTGATTTTTTGAAATTTTCGGTTGATTTTGTAGGCTCCTTATTTACGAACTCATTTTACACACTTCTCATGTCATGTGTTGTCTTTACTTTTAATAGCATCCGGTCCTTCAAATAAATTAAAAAAATAAAAATAAAAATAAAAAAATTTAAGAGCATCCCCATTGACTTTGCAAAAAAAAAAAATCTATTTTCACACACCAAAATGTTATTTATCTATTTTAATACATTATTATACCCTACACCACATTTCTTATTTTATCACATCACCCATTAAAATAATTTAAAAAACACACACACACACACACACATCACCACACCCGGTGGTGAAGCTAGAAAAATTTCTCAATGGGGGGCTAGAAGAGTAAATTAGAGCATCCACATCAGTTCCTTCATTTTACACATCCACTTTTACACTAAAAACCTACTTTTTCTATTTTACACATCCAATTTTACAAAACACCCACATCAGTTCATCTATCCTACCACCCTTTTTAATTAAATAATCAATTTTCTTTAATTTTTTATTATTTTCCCAACTACTTGATATAATTAGCGCGCTCTCTCTCCCTACTCATTTCTGATTTTTGCTCTCTCTCTCTATACGCATCTCTCCAACTCTCCCTCTCCCTCTGCCTCTACCTCTCGATCAACTCTCCCTCTCCCTCTCCCTCTCCCTCTCCGATCACGAGCTCAAATCAGCTCTCCCTCTCCGATCACGAGCTCAAATCACCTCTTCCTCTCCGATCCACGATCCGCGAGCTCTGATCACGATCCACGAGCTCCGATACGTGATCCGCAAGCTCCGATCACGATTCGCGAGCTCCGATCGGCAATCCGCGAGCTCCGATCCAGCGTCCGCGAGCTTTGATCCGCGTCCACGAGCTTCGATCCTCAATTCACGAGCTCCGATCTACGGCAAGACCCACGAGCTCCGACCAGTCAAGCACTGATCTGTGTTTGTATATGTCTGTGTTTTTTTTTTTTGAGCAAAGTGTATCTCTGTGTATATTGTGTTGAGAAAAAGATGAGAGAATTGAGTTTGTTGAGCACGGATCAGAGAGAGAAAAAAAAGGAGCGAACGTGAAAATAATAAAATATTGTATAAACGAGCTACAATAGCCGTGTGTATTTACACGGTTACTGTAGCTCGTGGATGGTTTTGCAAGATTTTACACAGTTTTAGTTCCACTGATGTAGGAGATTTTTTGCTCAAAATGTGTAAAATTGAGTAATTTTTATATTATACATGACTATCCACCAACTGATGTGGATGCTCTAACTAATGATTTGTATACATTGTTTAAAGAGAAAATTCAAAAGCCAGGGGAGGCCATGGCCCCCTAGCCACCCTTAGCTTCGCCTATGGTCCACATCCACGACAGAAGCTAGCCAACCACCATAATGACAACCCAAAACATGCCAACACCCAATCATCGAACGGCAGCTAGCCAGCCACCACAATAACCACCTATGGATGCCCTCAAAAATTAGATTTTTAGGTTTGGTCATACATTGGGTCCTTAGTGACATGACTTTTTATCTGCATGTATTTCTAGGATGAGGTGTGTGTGTGAGTCCCTTTTTCTTATTTATATTTTAGGAGTTGTTACCAACCATTGAGTTTGTATTAGGTGTGATCACCTAATTGTCTAATTCATTTTAAGTTACCTAATTAACTAAACTAACTTTAAGGGTTTATTAATTAAGGGAAACCAAAAGTCTCGAACCAAAAATCTTGGACTCGAAAGTTTGGTTACGTGTGGGGTGCTTAACACTTCCACAACGCCTATCCAAAGGATAGTAACTAATTTTAATTTATTTATAACGTTATCTTTTAAGTGAAGAAATAAGATCCTTGGCATTTTTTTTAGGTTCTCTTCAAACAATACACACACACATATATATCCATGTGAGTATTTATTTGCGTATAACATATCATGTAAATATATATTTCAAGGATTTATTTACAAGCAAAACATGTGAGATGTAAATATACATAGCATGTGAGAAATTTTTACCACGTTATAAGAAATAATATATACAATAGCAACTGAATATTTATTTACTATATAGTTAACATGTGTATATTACATATTAAACAAATACATGACAACGTAAAAATAAAAGAGCAAGGGGGTTGGACAAATAGTACCTTGTTGTTATTTACCACATTTTCTAATTTTATCATGCAAAAACAGAACACAATGGAAATTTGTTAGTGCCAAAAAAGAGGAGGGACAATGTAAGCTTGATTGGTGCCTATGGGTTTAATGAAATTGAACCATAGGCACAAATCTCTAAAGATACAATCCTAAGAAAAAGTTTTAAACAACAATGCATGAATTATTTTGAAAAGGGTTATTCTTTAGTAAATTCACATATTTTGTAAAAGAATTTTTTTTTTTTGAAAAAGTTTTTTATTTTTTAATTTGGAAAGGAAAGTTTTGGGAAGAGCATTTTTTTTAATGAGAAAAAGTCTTACTATTTTTTATAAAAGGAGAAAGTTTTACAAAACTAGTTTCATCATTTTTTTTTTTTTTTGTGAAAGAAAAGATTTCCTTTGAACAAGCAAATTTTGAAATAGGAAACAAATTTTCATTTTTTTAAAAAAAAAAAAGGTTTTTGAAGAGAATTTATTTTGAAAAAAGAAGTGCCATTTAAAAAAAAAAACGGGGGACTCTTGAAAATTCTAGGGCACTTAAAGTTTACTTTTAAGAAAATCGTTTTTGCAAATATACCAATTTTGAGAAGACAAAAGTGTCAATAATATATTTTGTCTGACCTCGATTCATACATCAAAACAAATGCCAAAATCTGAAGGAAAAAAAAAACAAAAAAGGGGTAAATTGCAAATTTCAAAGCCAAAAAAGGGTAACAAATAAACACAACATGATCGGATAGTGGATCAAAGGGTCACAACATTTAAAAATCATTTGATAGAAATTAAGACCAAAAACCCTAACCGGGTATGGTCAAAAGGTTGACTTTTTGATCCAATCCGATTGAGTTGAATTTTGGATTGTCTCGTAGGTCATATTTTTCCTTTTGAAAAAATAGTTCACAGGCAAAAATCAGTGTTAAAATTGATGAGATATCAACAAAATACCAAAACTCTAATTAAAAACTTCACTTTTTTAAGGTTAAACAAGATGTTTTTTGGACTAACTTTGTGCAAAAAACTATACTGTTTGGGCAAGAAACAAAGCGATCTGGTTGAACTAGCTTGAAGTATGAGGTCTCGACCACCTCTCACAAAAAGAGCTCGATGATATTTGCTATGGATTGGAATGAATAAATTGTTTAAGGAAACATGTCACAGAATTTCCTACACTGCATCACCTCCCTTCTGTACGCGATATCTTGATGATCGTAGCTCCAAATCTCACAAAGTTAGAACCCATGGAAACTAGACATCCAGAGCTTTCTATAGATATAAAGTTTGAAGAAAATGGAGCTCGGAAATACCTCCAAATAATCGCACAAATATCAGACCAGAAATTGGGAAGAAGACGAAATAGCCAACTTAGGTGTAAAAGTGGAAGGCTATATGATGGTGTACCAAAACACCATCACATTGGTACACCATCACATAGCCTCCAATATTTTTGGAATCTCTATAAATACCCTCCATTTTTTGTAACAAGTAAGAAGTTTTTGGGAGAAAAAAAATAGAAAAAAAAAGGATAGAAAAATACTAGAAAAAGCTATAAAAAAAAAACCCTAGAAAATTTTGAAAAAATATTTCTCTCTCCTCTCGTTAGGAAATCCACCACAAAAATTCAGCCTCCCTCGTCTTATTTGTAGTCTTTGTGGGTAAGATGTAGGGATGGGATAGTTTTTTAATAGGGAATAAATTCAATAAAGACTTGATGTAAACCCTTTGGTTTACACCAGCCAATAAAGACATGCCACATCAATTTTTTACTTAAAACTCATTGTAAAATAAATACATCCTAATACACCTAATAACATCTCAAAAATGCCATATTTCATGTTTCTAACAAGATGCGAAAAAAGTCCCTAAAATCTCATCTCCCTCCTCTGCACTTTCTCTTGGCCTTAACTCTCTCGCAGACCTTGAGCACAAAAGAGAAAGTAAAAGTGTCAGGGCGAGAAACCAAAGAAGAAAGCATGTCATTATAGTAAAGCTTCTGATAATGGAATTCCAAGCTTGTGTTTGAGGATTATCAATGTGATTGAAGAGAAGTTGTGCGTAGGACAAGGAGCTAGAAACCGAGACAGCACAAGAGTGGACGATTTTGGTGGAAATGGCGGGACGCGTGCAAGGATTTTTTGAAACCTTTGGGGACTGTTGCATTTGCAACAATTTAAGGATGGTGTCAGATTTTGATATGTCTCTTGTTCTCTTGTTTCTCTGTCACGATGTTGTTGAAACATGAAAAATGCTATGTCCAAAATATTTTTACAACACTTTCACAACAAATCCTAAGTGGTAAATTTTTACTAGTTGTTATTGTTGGGGCAAAAAAGTAATCTTAGTGTTAGATTCAAATTTGAACCAATAACAACTAACCATTTATAATTTGTTGTAAAAATATTATAGACGTAGAACCTCTCCTAAAACAATGAGATTTCAGTTTTTTTTTTTTTTTTTTTTTGGTTAGGAAACAATGGGATTTGGGTTTAAGTTTGTTATGAAATTGAAGATGTTGGTGAAAGTGTGTACGTGTAAGTTAGATTTGAGCTTATGAAAGGAACTAAAATAAGTTATTTAACAGTACATCAACATATAAAAGCTTAAAAAGATGTCAGCTTCAACATGACACTTGAAAAAAAAAAAGTGATGATAGGACATGAAAAAGACACAAGATGTACGTGAAAAACCCTAAAAAATTGATGAAAAACCACGATTTGAGCAAGAATGGAATGTTCTTGCTCTGTTTAGATCGTATTATGTGTGAAAAAAAGGTCAATCTTGTACAATAAGGTTGTTCTATCCTACCAACTTTCTACTCACTTCTACAAATATCTACTTGGGTTCTTACCCTCAAAATACAGCTACATGTTCCTCTTATAATCTGAGGAATATGGCTGAGTACAAGACAGGTGTCAAGCCATCATTTCTCTGGACCCTTCCACAGCTGTGATATTATCTGTTGAGTATAGAGGATAAAACTTGCACCAACGTGGCACTGGGACCCATGGGTAGGTGACTTTGCCTCTAATTGGGAAACCAGTCCTAGACATTGAGAAGGACATTAGAAGCATTGTGAGTGGTGCACGTGTCTCAGAAATGGTCCAGCATGTATTCAACCAATAAAGGGTGTCCTCATAACTTTGACCTTAGAAAGTCACTATCTCCCTTTTTGTGAGTGCTTAAGTACTATGACAGGTGCATATCTTACTTCCTTCCCAAGGCAGTCATGCCTTTGCATGGACCAAGAATAGGAGCCAACACTTCCTCTACCTTTGCTCATAGCCATTCCACGTGCAAGGTACAGATCCAACCACATATACATTATCTCATGCCTTAGTGGTGTTATGTACAAAGTGAGAGTTAATTGAGATGTTATTAGGTGTGGTAAGATGTATTTCTTATTAAGTAAAAAGTTGATACGGCAATCTATTATTGGACGTGTAAAACATGGGTTTTACACCCCATCCTTACCAAATTCTTATTCTTTTTAATAACTATACCAATCGCATTTCTCTCTACTTCTTCCTATGTAAACATCATCCATTTTTATATATGAATTTCCATTTGTTTACTTTGTCTCTTTACTTTGTCGCTTTAAATTCCCAGCGCTTTATTGTTATGATTGTGTATATTTATCTCTCTTTTTCTTAATGCTTATATTATTTGTTGTTGATTGTGATGTTATTGTTATGTTCCTAGATGGGTATTGAACCATCACCTAGGCCTAATATAGAAAGTACCCTGAGGGGAAGAAATCTTATTTCTTCTAAGCATCTAGAAACCTTTTATGTTCTTGCTCACATATTGTTATCCATTTATTTTAATGTTACCCCCCTTCCCCTTTACTTTAACGTCATCCAATTTAATATTTGCTAATCCCCATTCCCCTTTTATCTATTGCAATTTTTATTTCCCTTGTTCTATATATATATATATATATATATAGAGAGAGAGAGAGAGAGAGAGAGAGAGAGAGAGAGAGAGAGAGAGAGAGAGAGAGAGACTATCTCATCACCTAAGAAAAAGATTTTCTATCTATCCCTTATAAATAAATTTTAAACCTTAAGTAAAGTACAGTATAGGTATGTTGTCTTAAGGATGGTTGATGGCTTAAAACTCCTATCTCTTTTTGATGAAGGACCCATAAGACTTGAAAGAGATTAAAACTTATTTAAGAGAGATCTCTAAAAAAAAAAACTTTTTTTAATGAATCTTTACTTTTATTGTCATTTAAATTTCAACACTTTACATTTATTTGTCATTTAAATTTCCTAACAATTTTATTTTCTTGCACTTATTTACTTGTCTTTAAATTTATAGCACTATACTATTGTTGCTCTTTACTTTTTCTCATCAATAATATTGTCATAAATTAATTGCTTGGGTAAACAAATTCTTTAATATACTTTTCTAAGGAAATGATTTTTCAAAAAAAAAAAAGAGTTTTCTTCTCTCTCTCAAAAATTGTTTTAAAAAATAAAGCCTTTTCTTGAAAATCCTTCTCTAAACTCTTTTTTATTAAAAATGTTCTCTTTCCATTGAAAATGTTTTCAAAAATATTTTTTTTCCTTTTCTTTTAATCCGAAATTGAGGCAATTTTCCAAAAAAATAATAATAATAAAGCTTTCAAAAAAATGTTTTCCTTTACCACGTTGGAAATTTCTTCTTTTCAAAATATGTTGAGGGAAATCTTTTGAATGAGCAAAGTTGTAAAAAGAATATTTCTTTTTCTTCAAAGTCATGGGAAATTTTTGTTCAAATCTTTTCAAAAAGAAAACCCATGAATATTTTTTTTAATAACAAAAGAGCGTTTTCCAATCCCCTACTTTTGTAAAAATATTTTCCAAAATAAAGCTTTTTCCTCCCAATCTTTTTCTCAAACAAAATCATGTGATCTTTTAAAAGCTATACCCTTTTTCCTAAAGAAAATAACCCATGAATCTTTTTAAAACTCCCTTTTCTTTAGTCTTCTTAAAATTAATGTTTTTCTTTACCAAAAAAAAAAAATCTTTTTAGAAAACCTCAATTTCTCCCCCAAAAAAAAAAAAAAATCGGTTTCCCTTAGAAATTGACATTTTCCAAAAAATAAATTTTATAAAAAATGAAACTTATTTTCTTTTGCTAATTTTTTTTGTTCAAAAGAAATCTCTTCTTCCAAAAATGTTGAAAGTAGTTTTTTTTTTTTAAAACCACCTCTTCTCAAAAAAAAATCTTTCAAAAAATTGTGATCTTCCAAACGTTTCTTTGAAAAATAATTGGATTAACGTTTTCAAAAAAAAAAGAATTTCTTTTTAGAACTTGTCCATGCATTGTTATTTCAAAAGACTTGCTGCGATTTAAATAATGCTCCCAAGTGCGGGATTGTCATGAAATAATAACTTGGTAAGTCCGAGGTCAAATGCCCAAGGAAAAATGAATTGATTAACAAACTACAAGAGAATCAAACTAAAATAATAAAATATTAATTGAAGAGATTTTTTATGATTTAGTAAAGTTAATTTAAATTGAGAGAAAATAGCAATATATTAAGGTGCTA
This sequence comes from Castanea sativa, assembly GCF_040712315.1. Taxonomy (NCBI): domain Eukaryota; kingdom Viridiplantae; phylum Streptophyta; class Magnoliopsida; order Fagales; family Fagaceae; genus Castanea; species Castanea sativa. The sequence continues at coordinate 38,615,541 of NC_134023.1, forward strand.
AGGTTTAGAGATCCACACACAACACATCTATTAGTAGTCCGAACAATATTTATTTTATAACTCAACTAAAATTTATATGAAGAATGGTCTTAGTCAGATAATTTAACAATAAGAACTCAAGAATTAATTGTCTAAGGTAATTTTATGAAATTGATTGATTTTTGGCAAAACAAAACTAGTGAATTAGTTCGTAGAGAATGTTAAGCATTTAACGTGCTCGGAATCTATGATAAATCAAAGGATTATATAGAACTAAACACTTTTCTAGATGAGTAAAACAATCAAAAACATAAAAATATAAGTATTAAAACCAATAAATAATTGTTAAGAACATACCAATAAATGATTGGGTTTTACCCCTTGCCTTAACAAGGCTTCTAGCAAGCCATAACACAAATAAAACTCTAAAAACTGTAAAAAAACTGTAAAGAAACTTTAAGAAAACCTAAATTATGTTCTACAACAACTCTCTCCTGAATTTTGCCCTAAAGAGTCCTTAAATAGGTCAAAGAATCCTATTACAAGTTGAAATCTCATTTGGAGAATATCTCAGGTTTTTAGGCTTTACTTAACCGACATTTTCAGCCCATTTAACTTCAGAGTTCGGACTTTTGGTAAACTAAAAACTTGTAGCCCTTTAAGTTAAATTTCGAGCCCAACTTGAATCATCTCAATTGGATATCTTAGCCAAAGGTTATGCTCCAAATACTAAGTGGTGCGCAGGCTGAAATCTTAATCCGAATTGGACTTGGATTTGATACAAATTTCCTTTGATTACTTGCTCCAATTGGACTCGAATTTGATTGGGTTGGCCTTCTTTGACTTTATCATGGACCTTGTAAAAGTAAAATCCATTAGCATTCTTCTTTGCTCAAATCCACTTATTTAATTTCATTATCCTACAAAAAGACAAATTCACTCATTAAAATTCAATTAAGCACAAAATTGATTATTAAGCATTATTCCAAAACCAACTATAAAATGCATGAATTAACTAAAAATATGTATGATAATGCTTTCTAATAATGATATAAATATGCAAAATTAAACTATTATCAAAACCTTTCCTTAGAATTGCATTTTTAAGGATTTATGTCTATGGTTCAATTCCATTGAACCCATAGGCACTAATATATTTCCATTATCATCTTTTTGGCACAATGAAAATGAGGAAAATTGTGGATGACAACAAGATGCAATCCTTCCAACTCTCTTTTTATTTTCATGTTGTAATTTATCTAATTTCTTCACAAATTAGAGTGCAAGGTTTGTACATTCAATAGCCAAGCTTTTTTTAAAAATGTACAAAATTTTATATATTCAACGTACACAATTTTTCAATGAATGTACACAATTTATATGTTCCATATACACAATTCTGTATATTTAACAAACATAACTTTTTGATTTGTGGACATTTTTCTTCACGAATCTTGAGAGTGTAAGGTTTATACATTCAAGAATTTGCTAGATTTAGAACCGCTATGGAATAAGGTAGAGGCAAAACAACTAAGTCCAACTAGCCTTGTAATTGATGGACTTACTCAAGGAAGTGTGGGTCTTTCTTAGCATGAAGCAAAATTCACAGAATTATCTTGCTTTGGTCCCCACCTTGTTACTACCGAAGCTCTAACAGTTAAGAAGTTTCGTAAAGGGATGAATTTCAAAATCAGAGAATGTTTAACTACTTCTCAAATTCAAGACTATAAGAATTTTTGTAACACTTGCTGAAGTTGTGGAAAAGGACATTCAAGAATTGGCTAGAATCATGTCCACTATGGAACAAGGTAGAGGCAAAACTACTAGGTCCAACCAGCCTTGTAAGGAAAATTCTCTCCTAACTCCTCCATAAAGACAACTCCTTTTCAGTATCCACCAAAGGCATTAGAGAAATGTTTAAAGTGTGGAAAGATTCATCCTGGAGAATGTCGTGTTGCTAATCATGCTTGTTTCTGCTATGGGAAGTCTGGTCACTTCATAAAAGATTATCCGCAATAATCCTAATAATGGAAACTCAACATTTAGAAGTGGATCGCAAAGGCCTAAGGCTCAAGGAAGAGTTTTTTCACAAACCATAGTGGACCATGTCTACAAAAAGGGGTGAAGGGATGGTGACTCACCCTTTAAAAGCTGAAAATTTCTAATTACCACCTGTATTATACTTTATATTCTAAAAAAAAGCAACTAATTAAAGAAATTTAAACATATACCCTTAAGTATTTAAATTTCAAATGACAAATTGGTCTTCATTTTCCTAAATTCTCAATTAGCCCAACCTTATTAAAATTACATCTTTACCTTTAGCTTTATAATTTTTTCCTAATGCTTCAAAATATTAAAGTCTTAAGCACCTCACGTAATTAAAAGAATGATATATATGTAAATCCATAACAAATAATCAAGCAAATTGGTTGGGATATTACACTTTGGTTGCAACCAAAGTTATTGTCAAACGCTATTATTTTTTAATGGTTTTTATCTATCTTCATACATCACAATCATTATTCAATCTCGCTCTTCATCCTTAGAAAATGCAAAGACATAAAAAAAAAATCATGCAGAATATCAGTGCCTGTATATATTTGTACAAGTACTATAACAAAAATGCATTTTGTATAATATATACAAAGACTAATGTGGATGACTTTTGGGGTTAGTTGAGTATAATTTAGCCCTTAATTCATTTTTCTATAGCTGATGCGTCATGTGAGTGCTCTTATGAGATAAGTAACACTAATATTTTAAGGGTGACTAAACACCCATTTGGTAATTAAAGGTGAGACCACAAATAAAAATAGACCATAGAATCTTTTTGAATATGGAACCAAAAGTTGTTAAGTTTCAAAATTAAACTTTTGAAGCATTAAGGATTAAAGTGAAAACAGTACTTCATAAAAAAATAAAAAATAATGAAAACAATACCAAACATTAGAGCATTCGCATCAACTCATGCAAAAATCTTTTTATTTTAACATAAGAACCTACTTTTTCTATTTTACATATTTACTTTTAAAAACACCTCGTATCAAATTATCTATTTCTCACTACATTTCATTAAAATATCAATTTTTTTATTTTTAAATTCTTTCTCCTTCTTCACACAAAACAACTACTATCCAATCTCTTCCTTCGTCCTCGAAATATGTAAATAAAGAATAAAAAAATTAAATATAAAATAAATAATGTCAGTATAAATTTATACAGTTACTGTAGAAAACTTGTAAATTTACACAATTATACACAGACTGATGTGAGTCAATTTTAGGTATAACTTTGTAAATTCTACACATTTTTCTATTATACACGGATAGATGTGAACATTCTTAGAGCATTTACATTAAGGTTGCTAAAATAACTAAAAATCTAATTTAGCCCCCCAATACAATAAAAACACCCACAACATCAAAGCTCTCAAATTTAAAAAGATTTTACACTTAGCTTCAATGAACTATGATCTCTAGCTCATTGTAGATAAATTTTATAATAAAAAAAATACTATTTTGGTCCTTTAACTTTGTCAAAAGTTTGTGTTTCGTCCCTAAATTTTTAAAAGTTTATTTTCCTTTCCTAAACTTTGTAAAGAATTTTTTCAATAGTTTACAAACAAAAAAAGGGATAAAAAAAGAATTTTGTTCAATAGTTTAGGGATGAAAAACTAACTTTTAGTAAAGTTTAAGGTCATAAATAAAACATTTTCAATAGTTTAGGAACGAAATGTGGAAAAATTTTAATAATTTAGGGACGAAAAATAAACTTCTCAAAGTTTAGAGATGAAAATCAAACTTTTGGTAAAATTTAGGGATCAAAATAGTATTTTACCCATAAAAAAATGTTAGGTTATTCTCATCTCTTCTTTTCTCTGTCTTTTGCTTCTCTCTCCCTTCATGTCTCACTTCACTTCTCCCACTCTCCTTCTCAACTTCTTTCTATCTCTTCTCCATATCATCTTCTCCCTTTCTTCGTCGCCCTTCTCTTTGTCATCATGCTTTGTCTCAATCAGATCTAGCCAAGATTAATGATCAAAATTCAGGGAGAGCCACCGCTGATAGTGGTGACATGCAGTGGTGCCACCACCAACGGTGATTGCCTCCTCTTCCCTTTCTTCTATCTTTTTTTTTTTCTTTTTTTGCTATGGCCAAAAATATCTCTCTTTTCCTATTGTGTGTATGATCTTTGGTTGATTTGAGTTTGAAAGGTTGAATTTTGTGGTGGTTATTGGTTTAATTTTTGCTTATGGGCACTATCGCGGTGGTGAATAGGTTGTAATTATGGTAACGGTTAGTTTTTTTGTGGTGGATTGGGGTTTGCAGTGGTAGTAAGTGGGTGGGTGAGTGGGTTTTAATTGATGGTGGTTTATGGTGGGTGGATACAATTTTTGATGGTGGTGGCTAGTGGTGGGTATCCGTTTGATGGGTTTTTTCTAGGTTGTGCAATGATCGGTGGCTGTGGTTGTGGCTGTGGTTAGGTGGTGATGTGGGAGTTGTGAGTGGCAGTGATTGTGGTGGTTTTGGGTTTTTTCTGGTGGTGGCTATGGGTTTAATGGGTTGAGAAAAATAGAGGTGTGGCTTTGTTGATGATCTTGATTAAGAGAAGAGGGAGAGACAACGAAGAAGGGAGACCAATGTCCCTTCTTTTGTTCTTTTCTCTGTCTTTTGCTTCTATCTCCCTTCATGTCTCACTTCACTTCTCCCTTCATGTCAAACTTTTAGTAAAGTTTAAGGTCATAAATAAAAAAATTGCAATAGTTTAGAGACAAAATGTGGAAACTTTTTAATAATTTAGGAATGAAAAATGAAAATATTAAAATTTAGGGATGAAAAATCATACTTTTGAAAAAGTTTAGGGACCAAAATAGTATTTTACCCATAAAAAAAATGTTAATTTATTTTCATTCTTCTTTTCTCTATCTTTTGCTTCTCTCTCCCTTCATGTCTCACTTTCACTTCTCCCTCTCTCCTTCTCATCTTCTTTCTATCTCTTCTCCATATCATTTTCTCCCTTTCTCCATCGCCCTTCTCTTTGTCATCATGCTCTGTCTCAATCGGATCTAGCCGAGATCAATGATCAAAACTCAGGGAGAGCCACTGCTGATAGTGGAGACATGCGGTGGCACCACCACCAACGATGATTGCCTCCTCTTCCCTTTCTTCTTCTTTTGCTATGGTCAAAAATATCTCTCTTTTCCTATTGTGTGCATGATCTTTGGTTGATTTGGGTTTGAAAGGTTGAATTTTGTGGTGGCTATTGGTTTGATTTTGGCTTATGGGTACTATGGTGGTGGTGTATAGGTTGTAATCACGGTAGTGGTTAGGTTTTTTTGTGGTGGGTTGGGGTTTACAGTGGTAGCAAGTGGGTGGGTGAGTGCAGTGGCGGTTCCAATAATTTTTCTCAAGGTGTTCCTTAAGAAGCATAAATTACACAATCTAATAAAAAGAGAAATTCATATATTGACAACAGCAACAATCAAAAAACACGTAAATGCATAAAATTTACAATTGTCTTCTACGAGTTTTCATATTTTGAAAGCGTTGCATGATAGTCTCATTATCAATGCTACAAACTACATCTCTTTCAATGTACCCAACCAAGCAATCATTCATCCACTAATCTCCCATTTGATTGCGCAATTCATTCTATATATATATATATATATTTCATTTTGGAAAAACTTCTTTCTACTGTTGCAATAGCGACAAGAAGGGCCAAAACTAAATTCACAACCAAATAGACTAATGGATAAGTCTCATGCTTCCCTGTCTTCACTAACTTTTCATCAAGTTCACCAATTCCTTGAAGCTCTAAAAACAAGTCATTGTTACACATATCAAAAATGTAATTCTGAAGTTGAGAGCCAAGTGCCAAAATATCTGTCCCAAGAAAATCAGATAGATAGAACTTTGCTAGACGTATCAAATTTTCCTTATCAAAAGCCACAAATGAATTACTTGGGTTCAAGCAAGCCATACAAAGTAGCAAATCGATATTCACCTCTGAAAAACGGTTGTTAAGCTCTTGAAGTTGCAAATCTATGACTATGTAGAATAGCTCAACACGATAATGATGTAAATTTGTATTTTGTTGGGTGTCGCGTCGCGGCCTCCCACTAACTACAAATATTTCATCCATGTTCAAGATGAGAATATCATGTGTGGTACAAAATGAAGATACTTCAGTCAATAAAGATATTCATTTATCATCTCTCATCATTTACAATCGTTGCTTAAACACTTTAACAAGATCCATAGCATTTACTATATCTTGATTTTTTATTTTTTATTTTTTTGCAATGCTATTGACAACTCATTTGTGATCACTAAAATATTTTTCATCAAGTGTAGAGGAAAGACAAATTCAAGAGATGGAACTGACCTCATAATAGATCGAGCTTCAACTTTTTTGTTTGAGATGCCATCTTCTTCAATAACCTCAAGTACATCAACAACAGTAGAGAACATCAAAATCAAGTTGAGAATAGTCCCACAATATGATCCCCAACATGTATCATTAGGATGTTTAGGATTTATCTCTTGATTCAAACCTTGCCCACTTCTACGCACATCATTCTCTAATTCTTCTTTCATTTTGGCAAATTGTGCATCTCAAAGAGCATCTCGTCTTTTACAAGAGCCTCCAACAGCAGTTACTAACCCCATAAAAAAAATTCAGCAATGTTAATGTGATTTTTAGCAAAGGCAACAAGTGTCAATTGAAGTTGATGAGCAAAATAATGGACATAAAATGCTAACTTATTCTCTCTCAAAATTAAAGTTTTGAGACCATTGAAATCACCTTGCATATTACTAGCCCCGTCATAACCTTGCCCACGTAGTTTCGATAAACTCAAATTATGTTCACAAAGTAAACATTCAATACATATTTGAGTAATAAAGCAGTGGTCTTTGCTACACGTACAATACCAAGGAACCGCTCTATAATAATTCCTTTTTTGTTCACATAATGAAGAACGAGGGTCATTTGCTCTTTCAATAAGATATCACGTGACTCATCAACTAATATTGAAAAGAACCTATTGTCAAGATCCTTGATGATGGCTTTAGATGTTTCACGTGCAATTGCATTCACAATGACTTTTTGAATTTCATGGTAGGTAAGCTTGCAATTTTTCGGAGCTCTTTGCAACACTTCATTGATAGATTCATTGTGATCCGCCAAAAATTGTAGAAGCTTAAGGAAATTTCCTTTATCATTTGAACCTTGAGATTCATCGTGACCATGAAAAGCTGATCCTCGGCATAAAAGGAATCTTATGCAATCAACTATTGCATTTAATTGAACTCGATATTCAATTTTATCTCTATTTGATTGCTTTACCAAAACACTTTCTATATGTTGTTCTTCCTTCATTAGATCTCCACTCTTCTTGACAGCTTGGTTATGAGCACTATTAACTCCTTCAACATAGGATAATAACTTATCTTTCTGATTCCAAAGTTTGAATCCCTTCGTTACAAAAGTCTTTCCTCCTCCTTACTTACCAACATCTTGCCCAAATAGGTAGCAATATAAACAAAATATTGAATCCTTGTTTATACTATATTCCAACCAGTTTGTATTTACATACCATTCGGATCTAAATCGATTGGGCTTTCCAGAAAAATCTATTAGAAAGTAATCATGGTTTTGGAGAACAGGTTGACAAGTGCCTTTTTGTAAATATAATCTTCTTATTTCATCATGATTATTAGGATGATAAGATGATATATTTTCTCATAGCCCAGGATCTGAAGGAAGATTTTCTAAGTTAAAGTCAACATGAATTTGCTTAGAAGATGTAGATAAATCTTGCATAGGAAATGAACCTTGCACAGGAGATGAATCTTGGGCACGAGGTTTTCTTATCAAATATTTGTCCATAATTCTAGGAAAAAAATAAACAAAAAACTACAATAAGTTCATTTAAAATATTAATAAAATTATTAATTACTGTTTTTTATTTGTTTTATTATTTTTCTTTACTGACTACTAACAATTTAACACACACCCCACTGTGCATTATCCACAACTCAACCCACTGCCTAACATAATTTAATTTGTTTGTCTTTTATAATGTATTGATTAATTAAATTATTAATTATTGTTGTTTAGTTGCTCTATTATTTTTCTTTACTGACTACTAGCAGTCTAGCACACACTCCACTGTGCAATAGCACACACCCCATGTGCATTATTCACAGCTCAACCCACTGCATAATGCCTAACATAATTTAATTTTTTGTCTTTTATAATGTATTGGTCAGTTAGCCTTTACTGCCTCTGCATGCCTTTACTGCCTCTACTAGTCCATTTTCTCAATTTAAATATCCCACCCCCCGGCCTCATTGCCCCCATCCACCCCCCACTCAACAGACAGGAGTCACAAGAGCCAATCAACATTTCACAAAACATTAAACATATAATATTCATAACACACAAAATTCACAATACACAAAACTACAAACTCACAAACTAATAAAGTCAAAATGTCAAATAAAGTTATAAAGTAAAGGTAATTAGACATGGAGAAACAAATAGAGAAAGAGAATCTCATTTCAGTTCAAAGAGAGAGAGAGAGAGAGAGAGAGAGAGAGCTCCACTCTCACTTTTAGATCAAAGCACAGCAAAGCCAAAGATGTAAGATGAGATAGACTGATAGAGAAAAGAGAGAGAAGTAAAGAACTGAAATACCTTGAGGCCTAATGGGCAGCGCTGCGGCAGCACGTTAAGGCAGGGACTCAAGGCGACGAGGCCAAGCCAAGCAATCTCTGATTCGATCTTCGATCTCGCCATCACTGTTGCTCGAGTTTGAGGCCCGATGTGCTTTGTTGCTCAAGTTTGAGGTGGTCCAGGCGGAGGCACTATCGCGCCGATGTGCTTGGAGCTTGGTTGTTGATGAGGTTTTTTTTGTTTAAGTTAGGATTTTCTGATTTCAGTTTTGCTTTACCATTTGATGATTTTGATCAATCAGCGGACGCATATTAGGTTTTGGTTGGGTTTTTTCTTTTTTTTTAAGAATCCTTTTGGGTTGGCCCGATTCGGTATTTAGTTAATAAAAATTTAACAATTTTTTTTTTGAGAATCCATTTGGGTTAGTTTTGTTTAGAATTGATGTTGAGCTTTTTTTCCTTGGGGTGGGCTTGCTATGTTACAATTTTTTTTTTTTTTTTTTTCAGATTTTAGTTCAAAATTTCTTTTGGGCTTTTTCTTTTTGCTTGAAAGTAGAACAAATAATGGAGCAAAATTTAATTTTATTGGCATAAAAAAAACTGAAAGTGTTCCCAAATTTTATAAAGGGTAGACAAATAAAAAAATTTAAATTATTATATATGTATATATATATATATTTTTTTTTTTTTTTCAAGTCAGGATAGTCCTGACCTTAACATGGCGCCGCCACTGGGTGAGTGGGTTTCAATTTAAGGTGGTTGATGATGGGTGGGTACGGTTTGTGGTGGTGGTGACTGGGGTATCCGTTTGATGGGTTTTTCTAGGTTGTGCAATAATTGGTGGCTGTGGTTAGGTGGTGATGTGGGAGTTTTGGGTGGCAGCGGTGGTGATAGTTTTGGGTTTGCGAATGCTCTTGAAAAGTGGAATAAATCTAAAAGTTAAAAAAAAAGAGTATATGAGCCACCAAATGTCAAATATTGATTGGCTCTTATTGTAAAGTCCACGTGACTGCATCCACAGACAATAAAAGCTCAGTGTGGGGATTCATGAGAAACCCTAAATCTAGTCTCTCTCCTTTATATCTTTAACCCATATAGGCATTCGTTTTCCCCAACCCGTCTTTGGCAGCCGCAGCCTCTTTTCCTCACTCTCTCCTTCTCAGAGGCTCCTTCGGCTCTTCATCTCTTTCCGGTGAGTTCTCATCAAAACGTAGAAACAACAAAATTCCCTGATCTTATGTTTTTGTTGTTTCGAACCTAACTGGAAAAATGGAAGATTATGATACTATCATATTTTTTTTTATAGGCCCATAAATTGATACTAGTTATTTGTGTCACTTAATTTAATTTTTGTGTTACTAAGGAAAAATGCTTTATTGGGTATGAACCAAAAATCAAACTTTAGTTGTCTCTTGAAAGATTAGAAAAAAGGGTTTTGGGATTTTGGAAATAGAGGTAAATTTGATTGTTGTTTGTTTTCTTAGTTGTATTAGTGCCCAATAGTAGAATCCCTGTTATGCTATATGATTTTAAGGTTCATTTGATATTAGCTGTTTGTTGATAAATTTAAGATCCATAGTGTTTTATTTTTTCTGGGTTTTTTTTTTTTTCCTCATTTTACCTTGCAAACAAACCAATGAATAGTTTGTTTTGTGTTTTAAATATTCAGCCTTTGAATAGATGTTTTGCCAACATAAAACTGAGAGTGAGAACTTGTGTGATTTTAAAGAGAATCGCTTTTATTATTGCGTAATTAGCTCATTTTCTTTTCATACATTTGCAGATAGTGTTTTTTGTTTACATTTATCCTAGATGGTCTCTTTGACAATAATTGTATCAATGTTGATGGGGTGTGTATAAACTAATTGTTTATTTTGGCGATGTGAATCAGCATAATGATATATTAGTCGTAATTTCATTTTCATTGTTTGTTACCTAGATTTTCTTTGAGAAAGTAAGAAAAGGAATTATAGTATCTTCTATAATTGTCTTTGTAGGAACAGCTAATTTTCTAAAATGGGTCGTGTTCGCACCAAGACTGTGAAGAAGTCTTCCCGCCAGGTCATCGAGAGGTACTACTCGAAAATGACCCTAGACTTCCACACTAACAAGAAGATCTTGGTGGAGGTTGCCATCATACCCTCAAAGAGGCTCCGTAACAAGATTGCTGGATTCTCTACCCACCTGATGAAGAGGATTCAAAAGGGTCCAGTGAGAGGCATCTCATTGAAGCTACAAGAAGAGGAGCGTGAGCGCCGTATGGACTTTGTGCCAGAAGAGTCTGCCATTAAGACTGACCTGATTAAGGTTGATAAGGAGACCCTTGACATGCTTGCTTCTCTTGGCATGTCTGATATGCCCGGGCTTGAAGAAGTTGAGCTACAGCCTGTTGTTCCAGCCCAGGTGTTTGGTCGGGGTGCTGGTGGTGCTGGTGGCCCTAGGAGATACTGAGGTAACTCAGTGGTGGTTTTGATAACCAAACATTTTAGCTGATATTGAAATATTGGGTACTTTTTTTTTGTTAATTTTTATATTGGTACTAGTGATAAAGTAAGCAGATCTTATTTTACGGTTGTTTGTGAACTTTGAATGTGGTACCCCTAGTTTATTTAATGGAGATTCTGAGTCTTGTTATGTTTCATGGATATGTGCAATTGTGCTTGGCTTTGCTATCAATTGGTATCATTTTGTGTATGCACATTTGAGATAATTAATGTGGTTCAATTTGTGCTTTTTCCGAAGTGAGAGGAATATAGTGTACTTTTTCACCAGTGCTCATATTACATACAATTCTGAGGGAGTGACAATCATTTGGCCTCCCTAACTGGTTTTCTACTAGTTTATATGAACTTGTCGGTTTATATGTATTTTTATGTTGATCCTAAGCTTCTTGGAACTTAGAAGAGCTCCATTATTATTTCATCAAAAAAAAGAATAGCTCCATTATTCTATTACGGACACATCTGGCCCTGAGATGATGAAATTTCTAGGTTATTGACATATTTTTATGTGCTTTAAGAGCTAGGATTGCTATTTTATCATAATTGTGTTCATAGTTGTCAGAATCATACAATACGCTATGATTTGTATTGTGTCGTGTGTAAAAAGTTTTGTATTTTATTGGTGTATCGTAAGTGGTTATGAATTGTATGATACAGTGTGGATATTGTATGAATCATATCGTATCGTAAAATTGTACATATCATATGATGCATAGGCAAATGCTTTAAAATGAGATTTTTGTTAAAATTTGTACTTTTATGTGACGTTTGGTACGGGGAATTTACATTACTCTTGGCATCCAGATTCCTAGGAATATGATTCCTAGAAATCACATTATTAAGAATATAGTTATTCCTATGTTTGGTTTAATTGGGAATATCTTAAGATTTCTAAAAATGTGAGATGATAATATTTGGTTTATTCTTAGGAATCTTAAATGAATTATTTATTTTTCCTATTCTATCCTTAGATTTGAACTTGAACTATCAAGTTCTTAAAAAAAAAAATTGCTCTAAATAAATAATGAAAAACCAAATATAAACTATTAATTATGAAAAATTTATTAAAATTATAGTCTAACATTTTAAAATGATAGGTACAATACAAAAATAACTATATAAATTCTCAAAATGCTTTTATTCTTAATAATAATTTTAAAAGAGTTTAATCCATATTAATTTGTTTAATATTTTATCTTAATTGCTTAAATGATAATGAAAAAGGGTTAAAATTGTCAATTTATAAATAAAAAATATATATTTTCTTTAAGCTTGGGAATTTAGATTCCCACCTGTTTTAAAGGGAATCCACATTCCTACTGAGAGGGGAATTCACATTCTCTTGGCATCTAATTCCTTACCATGATTTGCAACTAAACATGAGAATCTTTAAATATTATTGAGAATCTTAAAACATTATTCCGTACCAAACGCCGCATTATTTGAATCTAACAAGTTGTTAGACTTGTTTTAAATACAAAATTATTAGGTTACTTAATTTAACCTAATAAAATAACATATTCATAAGTTTTTCTCCCTCTCTTTCTTCTACAAAAATTGGACTGCATATTACACACTTACACTTTACTTTAATATTTACAAATTTATTTTCTATACTATGAAAAAGATATTAATTGAAAATATAATTTTTTTTTCATTATTGTTATAAGTCCAAGAAACTAAAGTGGCAAGAAGAATTTTTTTATTAATTATTAAAATAAATAAGAACAAAAAGAGACGGTAAATGTTAATGGTGAGGAAGAAAATTTTAATGAAGAAATAAATTTGCAAATGATAAACAAGATTAACTTAGATGAGGTTGATTAACCAATATGATGAATATGATGAAAATAAATTAATTTTTGGGGCATTTATAATATATTATCACTTTTGAATTTAAACAATTTGAATGTGTATGTTATAAACAAATACTAGTTTGATTTAATATATTATCACTTTTGAATTTAAACAATTTGAATGTGTATGTTATAAACACATACTAGTTTGATTTTTTTAGTTAATTTGATAAATATTATTACATAAGTGATGAATTGAATATATTCAAAATTTATAATGTATGTACTCATTATATATGTATATCTATAATTTTTTATAAATTTTATTAAGTATTTGTTTATCTTACAATACATTATACGGAAAAATAAAAAATCGATTCATGATATGATTCACGTTTTGACAACTATGGGTGTGTTAGTCTCGGTAATATTAGCTTGTATAACTTCTATCAGCTCTCATTTTAGATTAGATAGGACTTGGGTGTAAAAACAAATTGGTTAAAAAAATAAAATTTTAAAATGTTGTACATAAGACAAATAAATCGAATAAACTGAAAATAAGTAAGCTGTGGCAATCCGGTTGGATCAAATAACACCTTCAGTCTGCACATTGGAATGTTATCTATATGTAACCTTTTACTCTGCTATTATCTACAAGAAGGCTATCCGGTGCTGCTACTAGTGACCAAATAACACCTTCAGTCTGCACATTGGAATGTTATCTATATGTAACCTTTTACTCTGCTTATTATCTACAAGAAGGCTATCCGGTGCTGCTACTAGTGACCACTGGTTACGTGTGGCTCTTTTACTACCATTGATTTCATTACTGTATGAAGGCATGTCAGCAATGCGTATAGGCGCTTCTATATTTTAAAAATCAATAAGGATGATTAACAACAAAATGGTTGGATCGAGTCTGCAAAGCTAGGACTCACAAAAAAGGTGTTCTCAAAAAATAATTTACTGAGTTAGGATTATGTCAAAGAAAAAAGATACACTTGAATTGATAAAATTTACCTCCAAACCAGTTTGGTATGGTGGACTCCAATAATGAGTACTTTCAGTCCTTGTGTATTTAATAGTCATGTAACGAGGGGATGAGTCATAAATCCTATATATATCTTCATATGAAGATTGGTTTTCAATTTGGGGGAACTATAATAATCAAACGTACCACTTATAACTTGAAAATGATGCCCATCCATTCCATAAATTAAAAAAAAAAATAAAATTAAAAAGAAGAAAATGGTGAAGACAAATGTTACAATGTTTTTCAATGCATTAGATACAGCTAGACTGCATTTGAAACAGAAATTACGTTTCCCCAGCTTTTTGCTCCAGTATGGTGCTAAGGCACTATTTGAACTCCCACAAACATGAACCTGAAACACAAGTAATATATAACATAAGAAGAAATTTCATAGGGGGTTTTTTCTTATAAATTTAGTATACTAATTTTATAATGATTGAAGTATTTAGGGCCCTGTAGAAAAAGATCTAACGAAGGTATTATGCAAGTGCTTTTGGGTTTAAGCAAGTGAGATCTCTCATTGATTTATTAACAAAATGATACAAGAGTTGGTCAACCATTCAATACATGAAGTAGATAACGTCTATGAATTGTTTTTCGCAATAGATCATCACTTATTATGCGGGCTGTGATGAGTACCTGAACTGTGTCGACCTTAAGAAGCTTCTCAATTAGTTGATGAATTATATCTCAAGAAGTTCAGTGCTTATTCTAACAAAATCTGAAATGTATTTACCAATGCAATAATAGATGAAACAGGGATTAATTTATATCATCAAGGTATTGAAACTAATTTCATTTTTTCTAGACAAAAAAATGGCTAATGCCAACATGCACAAAATACCAATTGGGACATAATTCAACAAATCAAAGGGAAAAATAGAGGTAGAAAAAAAGGGCTTACTTTGGTGAATGGCACCAGCGGATCCATAAGTGGCAAATGCATGAACATTAGTCTATAAAGGCAATTGAGAGAGAGAGAGAGAGAGTTTGACATTCATGAGACAATTGTTCCCCCAGTGTTTTCCCTAGTGTTCTGAGAACACAAACACAATTACTGAAACCAACCAAAAATACCTTCTTTTTTTTTTTTGACAAACAGAAAACAATTTTTTAGGAACCATTTCAATTCCATATATTTTCTTTAGACTATAATGATCGCAAGAACAAAATATAAACATAAGGTTGCAATACAAATAAAAATATGTAATTGGTAGGCAACTAAAGTAAGGAAAAAACAATCTAGACGTGTATCATTTGACAACAGAGCAGAGTCACGAATCTCTTGGGTCCTTAAGGAATAAGAGGTGAAGACATTCATTTTCCTACATTCCGTTGACCTTAAAAGAAATAGGTCTATGCCTCAAGAAATTAAGAACTGGCCAACTCAAGCAAAGGATAATAAGTTGTGTCTCTAGGGAAATTATGATCTTCATTTTTATTTTGAAAATTTGATAGTTACAACAATGGGTGAGAGGGGATTTGAACCCTGGTTCTCCCAATAATGTCCCTCTCTAGGGCCATTATTAAATCCTCTTGATACGGGACAAATTCTCAAGCTGCTATACCAGCCAAATAGATAGAGAGCTCACATTGAGGTTATGATAAACTAGACTGGAAAAACAAAAAATCAACAAATAAAGAACGAGAAGAAATGGGAAGAGTCAAAATTTGGAACCTACATAGCCATAGGCTATGCAATTGTATAGCACTTTAAGGGTACTGAAGCCACCCCAGTTTTGCACTCCTGCCTTCTCTTTTAAGTTGCAAGCACTAATTCTTTACTTGCTTGAAACTGATCTTTTGGATGATAGAGGAAACCAAACCTCCATGTAATGTACCAAAAACTTCTCTAATATCATGAGAATCGGTTCATAGTCATTACACTTGGACACACCCAGATGCAGCAGGGCAAATGTGTTAAACCCACAAGTGGTATGTTTGGATGGGCATCATGTTTGATCAGTCGGATCAACACCACAAGTCGGATCATGTTTGATCAGCACGGCAAATTGTCAGTCGGATCAACACCACAAGAGGGTAAGGTAACCAACTTGTCACCAAAAGTCTCCACAAGAACAGTAACCATTCTTAAAATGGTGAAATCGATTTGTATCCCGAACAATAATCTCTCTCCCTGTAAAACTTGATGTAAGCTTCATAAAAGAATGGCAATCCCCACAGATCCTAAGATTCTTCATAATCCTGATAGGCACATTTGAAGGTAAGCACATTAAACCAAAAGTAAGAGCAAGCTTCTCACTATGGTGCCTTAAGAGTTCTTGTTTTCTGCCCTCTTCCACATAGTGTAGGTCATGTGCAGTCTCAGCCTTGTAATCTAGCTTCTCCAACTCTTCGATTAAATTATCCAACTTTGAGTAAATCTCAGCAATTTTAGGATGGTTTCTCTCTCCAACCATAAATGAATGAACCTTGTCTTTGATTCCAATCCAACTCTTACCCCTCTCCTTCTTCACCTCACTTTCGTTAAGAAGCTTCCTTGCTCTTGCCACTTCTTCCCACTTTTTATTTGCCGCGTATATGTTTGAAAGCAAAACATGATTCCCTGCATTATGAGGTTCCAGCTCAAATAATTGCTTAGCTGCAACCTCAGCCAATTCAAGATTTCTGTAGACTCTACAAGAAGACAAAAGTGAACCCCAAATTGAAGCAGTCGCATCAAATGGCATGTTCTTTATCAAATTATAAGCTTCGTGAATCTGCCCTGCTCGACCAAAAATATCTACCATACATGAATAGTGAAGGACATCAGGTGACAAACTGTGCTCCCTTGTCATAAGATCGAAATATTTCTTTCCTTTTTCAACCAAACCCATATGACTACATGCTGATAACACAGCAATATAGGTTACTTTATTTGGACAAATACCTGTCTGCTGCATTTTCTCAAATAAAGTCATCACTTCTAGGGAGTGAGCATGCCTACCAAACCCCGAAATCACTGCGTTCCAGAGAACAATGCTCTTCTCTTCTACACCTTGAAACACAATGTATGCTTCTTGAATGCAGCCACATCTGGCATACATGTTAATAAGCGAGGAAGCAACATATATATCGGAACCAAGTCCAGTTTTACATAACACAGCATGCACCTGGTTCCCTTCAATCAGAGCTGCCAGACTTGCACAAGCACATATTATAGATGAAATTGTAAACTGGTTCTGCTCCAACCCCATCATTTGAGCTTTACGAAACAAGACCAAAGCCTCCTCATAAAGCTCATTTTGTACATAACCTGCCACCATCGAACTCCATGTAACAGCACTCTTTTCTGGCATGCACTCAAAAACCCAGATTGCATCCTTTATCAAATTGCACTTGGCATAAACATCAAGCAACGCAGTTCCCACAAAAACATTAAAGTCCATGGCAGCCTTTATAGCGAAAGCATGCAACTGCTTACACTCAAACATAGCACATTTTGCAGCACAGGCACATAAAACACTAGAAACGGTGAATTCACTAAATGAGTTTCCTTCTCTTTGCATCTCAACAAAAAGACTAAGAGCTTCCTGTTCCTCACCATTCTGTGCAAGTGACCCAATCATCGTATTCCATGAAACCAAGCTTCGTTCTGGCATTTTATCAAACACTTTACGAGCACAGTCAACTAAACCACATTTAGCATACATTGCAATAAGCATGTTTGCTGTTATAATGTCTGCTTGCAACCCAACACAAATTACTTGTGCATGGCAAGCCTTCCCTTTCATGGGTACTCTTGTTCTTGCAAATAACTGCAACATTTCATGCAAACTTGAAACATGCGCAACCCTTGCACTCACATGAACAAGGTCCTCTAGTGTTGGACTCTGAGGTTTCACATTGGCTAATACTGAAAAGTGTCTATATTGAGGATCAAAACTACAGTATAGTCTAGTGTATCTTATTAGAGTTTTCATATTATTGTTCACAACTTGGTGCAAGCCTTTGAAATGGACATGACCAACTCATTGTGTTCATGTAATTAATCCATTCCAGACCATCATACATATATGTAAAGGAAATGTCCAAGTGTATCACCTCTCCCATCTGGGTCAAGATGGGAGAGGTAATGTTAGAAAATAAAGATTGTACATTGGATTTGGTTGAATCATGAATGGCTTAAGAATGGGTTCGGTACAGTATAGACTAGAGACTAGAGACTAGAGACTAGAGACTAGAGACTAGAGAGGAGAATATGTTGCTGAAAAACCAAAAAACGATGCTAAGGTCTAAGCCTTTGGGCCTAACCAAGTATGATTTTGGGATCAGTCATGCAAAGGCCTAGGAGAAGTACACATGCTATGGTCTAGCCCAAACGTATTGGGGTTAAGAATTGGGCTCAAGTTAGAATGCATTCCTTTAGAAGAGTTTCCGAGTGTGTTATTATGTACTTTACAAAATATTTTTAATTTTGGTTTCATGTTATACTTCCTTAAAAAAAAAAATTTCCATCTTTTATTCATGAATTTTTGTTTGATTAGTGGAAACATGCTTAATAAGATAAAAGCAATGATAATGTAATTTTATATTTATAGGTAGATAGTGGGCGAGGGAAAGAGTTGTAATTTATATCATAAACAGGGTACCACAAAAGATATCATTATCGTTAAGCTATCAGTTGTACCTCGATAATGCATTTGGTATGAAGTTTCCAAGTAAGACTATGTTTGTTTCATTGAAAATCAATGGAATACAGATTTTATGAAATCTTTATTTTTGATATATTTATTTTGGATTTAATTAGCCTTTTAATCGCATGCACTGCGGGAATGATTTTATATCTGTGTCATAAAACACTTCTAATCTAATCTAGCTTATTTAAATCAATCATAACAAACTAAAGACATTACCAACTCAAAACTAATAAAAATAAGGCAGTTTCTCAAATAAAAAATATAATAATAATAAATAAGACACAAAACATGTTACTTTTTTCTTACTTCTTCCTCTATTTGGTTTCTCTGCCCACTATCTCATTGTTGGCTTTTTTTTTTTTTCTTCATTTTCATTGAATCAAGTTTTAGCTCCATTCTTGACGAAGAGCGTTCCCATCCACCTCCCTAAAATAGGATAAGAGACCAATTTAAGGAATGAATCCAAAAATAATCCACACATTGGCTTCCCTACACATCTCCCAAAAAAAACACCATTTTGTTTCAATGAATCCTTAAATTTAGAGAACATTGTTCATTCCCCAAACAATTTTTTTTTATAAGTACTTATTTTGTTTATTTTTTAAAAAGTGTGTGAATATTTTGAAAAGTGGAGGAAATAGTAAAAACAATGAATAAAGAAAGAATATTTGAATGAAATGACATTTAGAATAGAGAATCAAATGTGAGTATTTTGAAATTTTTTAGCTAAAATAGAAAAAATAAGTTATTTTTCTGGAATAAAAAGAAAATTTTGCACAAATCAATGTGAATTCTCTAAAAACCAAAATGACTTCTTTAATTTTTAACCTTTTAATTTTTCCAATCAATTAGGTTATTGTGTGTGTGTGTGTGTGTCTATACCTTATCTGGCTAGTATATAGGGCTATAAACGAGCCGAGTTGAGCCAACTACTTAAAGTTTAAACTTGTCGATTTAATTTTTTTTTTTTTCAAAAATGAGCAGAGCTCGAGCTTTTTACCATACAAGATTTTATGTTCAAGCTTGACTCATTTTCTTGCCGAGCAAGCTCAAACTTGTTCACAAGTTACTTGGTTAACTTATTATTTTCCTATATATTGTGAAACTATGATTAAAATGTTTTACCTTTTCATATTTCTATGACTTTCTACTACAAATAAATAGTTTATATCATTAATAAGTTATAAATAATAATTTAATATCATATGAACCTATCGACAAACTTATGCAATCTAATCTCAAGTCTATATAAATATATTTATAGACATATACAAATATAAAAATATAATATTATATATAGTTAAATTGAGCTCTTATGTTCATGAGTTTGTTTACGAACACAATATTATATTTGAGTTTGACTTGTTTAATAATTGATCCTAAACGTAAAACTTGAACTTAGTTTGTTTTCTTTTTTTTCTTTTTTTTCTTTTTTTTTTTTGAGAACCACTTAGTTTGTTTTCTAAACAAACTAATATAAACAAGTTTTTCCTAAGCTAATCTCAAGCTGTTCATAAATAGCTTGGTTCATTTGCAACCCTGCTTGTATATTGTGTTCAACCATACCTAAATTTTTAAAGGATTTAACAAATAATGGCTTCTATTTTAAAATAAAAGGTTTGTTGACCTTTATTGAAAATCTTCAATTATATAATGATATTAAAATATTTTATTATCTTAATCAATCCAAAATGATAAATGGTACATCCATCATTATTGTATGGTTGGAGCCGTTGGGCAAACACTAATTATTATTATTTTGAATATATGGACAAACACTATTTAGGATAACCAAATGCATCCTGATACACGTTCATTGATTAATTAATGGCTACCAATATATTTCATTTCTTAATCAATCCAAATAACGAACCGTAAGGTCAACATTGTATGTTTCACGGACAATCACTATTAAGGATAGTCATTCCAAACACATTGCGCATGGAGTGACTACAGTTCATTGATTAATGAGCATTTAGGTCTATCCACTCGGTAGAGTCGGTAGAGGCGGGTCGATGACAGAAAGTCTCGTGATTCATGTATTGCGAGTTTAAGATAATAGATTCAACTAGTAATAAATTTTATTATTGTGTAATGATTTATAGCTATTCATAAATAGGGTTTAAACGAATGAAAAGCAGTAACCGCACTTGTGATTTTTATTTTAAGGTAAAAAAAAAAAAGGTGGTACATGTTACAGTCTCAGAGATACTTGGATGATTTTAGTAGGGTCACAAGAAGATAACTATTTTGACGTGGTCCAACAACTTGATAGGTCAGATCATAAAAAAGAAAAATCAGATGATGATGGCTCTAATTGATTGATTTGACATGGACCTTATCAGGAAAAAAAAAATCGTAAGGTTTAAATTCGTCAGCTACACTTTTGTAGAATATGAATATCTCGAAGTCTTTTACATAGGTCAATGACTAAATAGACCGATTCAGCCATAAATAAATAAATAAATAAAAGACTAAATAGACCGAATATTGAACATTATTTATTCTTTGCCCCCATTGAAGCTTTGAGAACCACATGGTCCACTTCAATCTGCAGGAGCAACTAAAATGAAAAAGAAAAGCACTCGTCATCATATATCACTGATCAATGGTTTTTTTTTTTTTTTAATATAAATTTGATTAAAATATTTAGTCCTAGTTAGTCTCTTACAATTTGTCAACCAGTCGAAATGTTTTGTGATTCACTGTCCAAGAAATGTATTGACATGGAACCCATATATAGATGACCCAAATAAGTTGAAATTTTAGTGAACATGTAAATGCACATAGTGGGAGATAATCAAATTGTGTGATTGAATATAGTGTCAGCTTGACATGACAAACAAAAAAAGGAGAGCATGGGAGGGACCTATGAAGCACGGGTGCGTTTCGGGATTCGGGTGCGGGTGCGGGAGCGGGTGCGGGACTCGGCAATTTTTGAAAAAGTAGGGTGCGGGTGCGGCGGGGTGCGGCGATTAAAAAATTATTAAAAATATTTTTATTTATATTTTTAATATATTGCTAAACATACTTTTTTTACATTATATAAATATATACCAAATTTAAGAGCAATGGTAAATAATAACTAGAATACAGAGAATAGGAGAGAGCCTAGCTGAAGAGTGAAGGTAGAGAGTGGGAGAGAGGCTCAAGAAAAATGAAGAGGGAGAGGGTTGGGTCTTGGTTTTTTTCGAAACGGTGCGTTTGCACTTTTTTTTTTTTTTCCAGCCATACGCACCTGTTGTTGTTGTTGTTATTTTTTTTTTTTGAATTTCGGCCGGTATCGGCCGATTTCGGCCGATATCGGCAGATTTCGGCCGGTATCGGCATATTTCGGCCGATATCGGCCGATTTCGCCGGTATCGGCCGATTTCGGCCGGACCGATTTCACCGATACCGACCGATTCGGGCCGAATCGGCGCGATTTCGCGCGCGTCGGCCCGAATCGGCGCCGTATCGGCGCGAATCGGCGCGAATCGCGCCGAATCGCGCCGAAAAAAATGTTTTTTTATTGCCGGACGCGGCACGGACGCGCAGGCAGCGGCGTCGCCTGCGCGTCGCCGCGTCCGGCCGCGTCCGACGCGGGTGCGGCGGCCCAAACGCCGCACCCGTGCTTCATAGGGAGGGACAGAAATTGAGGCATAGGATTTGCAGTTCACAAACATACAAATTTTAGCATTATGATCAGTACAATTTAGTTTTGGTTTGACTATTTTTTCTTTTTTTTTAGAAAGAAAAAGGTCATTTCGGAAAGATTAAGCATATCTTAACCAACTGAAAGTAGGAATAAAGAGCCAAATATTGAGAGATGCCCAATTCAACTCCAAAAACATGACATCCTCCTCATCTCATCGCCTTTTAATACCTTCCTTTTGGGGATGTAGTTTTCATAGCCATTATTGAAAGGTCAACTCAGATGGACGGCAAACTATAGTGTGAAAGTATCAAACAAGTTCTGGGGTTGGTTGATGATTAGACCACTTTGTTAGGTACCACACAGTTGTCTTCACTTGCCTGACGATAGCTCAAATGGAAACCCTACGACAGCAGGAAAAGAAAATAAAAAAAGCACTTGGGAAATTCAAAGTTTTTTCTATTCCCTCTTTTAATGGCCCAAAAAAAAAAGCCCTTCTAATCCTTATAGAATGTATTGTCCATCTAGATATTGCTTTTTTTTTTCTTTTTATTACTATGAAGAAGTTAAAAAGAAAAAATATATGTTATAGTTATACTTCTATTTCAAATTAAGTCAAGAGTTTTTTATTTTTTTAATTAAAATTTTATTATTTTTAGACTATTTCAATGTTCAGTTTCTTTCTACTAACATATCTTGATAACGTCGTTTCTTACTTGAATCCCCACATTCAAATTCCTTTGTTTTTTTTCTTGCGGTGTCCATGCATTGATTTAACTCAAGTTTAGTGTCAACCCAACAACTGACTCGTTGACAATAGATTTGAGAAAGGTGAACTTATTGTTGATTGTGACAAAATGAGTTGTTAACTGCTATGGTAGCTAGGGAAATTAGATGGATGAATTGGGTCCAAATAACTTTAGCTCTCCTATGTTCAAGAATTTGTAATGTCAGCCAAATTTGGTGGAGATCTCTTCGGATCTCTAAAGCAATGCTCGAGCAACTAATGATGAAGCTCCAAGGAAGAAAGGTATCACACGGTGAAAGCCCAACATAGCACTTGTAGATATTGCTTTTTTTTATTATTACTATGAAGAAGTTAAAAAGAAAAACTATACTTTATAGTTATTCTTCTATTTCAAATTAAGTCAAGAGTTTTTAATTTTTTCAATTAATTTTTTTTTTTTTTTTTTAGACAATTTTAATGTTCAGTTTCCTTTTACTAACGTACCTTGATAACGTCATTTCTTACCCAAATCCCAATATTCAAATCCCACAATTTTTTTCTTACGATGTCCATGCATTGATTCAACTCAAGTTTGGCATCAACCCAACAACTGACACGTTGACAACAGGTTTGAGAAAGGTGAACTTGTTGTCGATTGTGATAAAATGAGTTGTTGACCACTATGATAGCTAGGAAAATCAAATGGTTGAATCGGGTCCAAATCGCTTTAGCTCTCCTACGTTTAAGATTTTTTTATGTCAGCTAAATTTGGTAGAGATCTGTTCGGATCTCTAAAGCAATGCTCGAGCAACTAATGATGAAACTCCAAGGAAGAAAGGTAGCATATGGTGAAAGCCCAACATAGCACATGTAGATTCAAATAGGTCGATTTCATCAAGTTCTAAACAAAAAACTATCTACTTAATCTGAGATCGTTAGGATTTGGTCACAAGACTTGCAATCAACCAATCCAGCATTTACATATCGCAATGTTTTACTCGAATACCCACAAGTTGAGCAAATTAGTCAGGTGCAAATCTAGGTTGGACACCCCTAATTTTTCCACATTTACTCAATAACCAAACATATCACACACAAAAAAACTCAAACACCGTATAACCTAACTTTTTTCCCCTAAAATAATATTCTCCACCATCAACTCACCCAAATTTTCAACCAAGCTAAAAAAAAAAAATTTTTAAAAAAGAAAAATATTTTATTAAAAAATATATAAAGAAGCTATACACAAATTTTGAAACCCTAAAAAGCACCATGCTGCCATAACCATTGATCATGGCTAAACCCACCCACCCATGGCCAAACAACTTCAAGCGAACGCTCCATCAATTGCACGTTCTTTTGGGCTTGAACTTTTAGGCCACATGCTTCCAAAACCACCCTCAATATGTTCTTTAACTAAATTAACAAACAAAAAAAGAAGTATTTTTTTAATAAAATTTAAATTGTTCTTAAATGGTTTGGTAATAATAATAATAATAATAATAATTGTGGGGATAGAAATTTGATAAGGTTACATTGCCACGTGTCATGCTTGAGGCGAGGAGACCACTGCAGTTTCGAGGAGATCACACCCTCAGACAGCAAGGTCACGTCAATGGCATATTACTAGAGAAGGTCATGCTGAAGAGAAAGAGTTTTGGAAAAGGGGTTAGCACTGACTGAAGGGACGGTGGTTGCCACCACATTTAATGCATCTTTCCAAACCTCCTGCCTGCATTTATGTGGAGAAGATCCATAAACAGTGCTACCTTAGTCACCGCAACTCACAAGGGATTTAGGAAGGTGTCTGATGAGACAAGCACTCAAGTAGTAACCTAGGCAATCAACAAAATGGATGGCCAAAATTATCTAAAGGGAGCTATATAATGTTTGAGACCTTCCAGGGAGAGGGGATCGGGAAATCTGTAAAAAAAAAAAAAAAACATTATAGCAACAAGAATTGAAATTGTATTTAAGTCTAAAAGAATTATATTTAAGAACCATTCTCCTCGAACTTCGCCGAGGAAGGATTTCTTTGCACAAGAGTTTGTCTTTCTTTGCTTTCTTATTATCTTTAATCTATTGTGCGTGTTACTTGATCCATTGAAGCCTAGTTTTTAAGCCTACTCTCTACAAATTCATTGTGTTAAGCTCATTGGGCCTGAATGCTTCTACCTCTTGGGCTCAGGAATCAAAACGCCGCCCATACAATGATCTTACATGTGAAACGATATTCTTTTCCTAGGCCAGGTGAGGCAAAAAAGGATGAAACAAATATTGACATTGTTACTTTAAGAAAGAATCCATTGATCTAAGGAATATTATCTATTATCCGAATAATTCCTAAAAGGCTAAAATTATGTATTAAAGGGAAGAAAATGAAAGCAAGAAATAATTAAGTAAAGCATTAGAAGCAATTATCGTATCGTTGAATCCTTTTTTTCTTTTCTTTTTTTCTTTTTTTTTTTTCTTTTTTTTGCATTGGTCTTCATCATTTTGCCTTTTTCCCTTTCGACTTTAGAATCCAAGTAGTGGAACGGTGGAACCGCCCAACCCATTCCAAAATCCACTTGTGGAGGAATCCACACCCTATATTTTTAAAATTAATTAAAATATATATATCTGAAGATGCTTATGTATCTTCAATTAACCAATTAAACCAAATCTCAGATTGGACTTCTAAAATTAGTAATGCAATCATGCAGTATCGTCGGTAAAGCACTAAAACCTAGTTTGATTGCTGAAAAATTAAGAAGTTAAAACAAGAGTATGACTAAATAAAATAAAATAAAAAACACTAATATGTAAAATATACATTATTAGTTTGGAGTAATTTTAGTACTTTTATTAATGTGATCTTTTGTTTAAGCCTTCCAATTATCGATGTGGCAATTACAGGGAAATGGGCATTTACCCCTAACTTACAAACTATACAGCAAAATGTCTCTATTTTGAAACTATTTAGTAAAATGCCCTTATTTTTTAAATTCGATTTAACAAAATCGAGTTATGTGTAATATCGAGTTTTATGTATATTTTTTGGTGGAACTCAACATTTGCTAATATTGAGTTCCATTTAAATTTTCAAAAAAATTTAAGTTGAAAAATATGCATAAAACTCGACATTAGATGTCGAGTTCCACTTATAACTCGATTTTGTTAAAATTGAGTTTAAAAAACAAGGACATTTTGCTAAATAGTTTCAAAATAAAGGCATTTTGCTGCATAATTTATAAATGGGGGGCAAATGCCCATTTTCCCCATAGCAATTATATACCACCTAAGTTTGTAACGTGTGGTGGTTGGTTTAATTAAAACATACAATGTTAATTAAATAGCAAAACAAAAACTAAAAATTAAAAAATAAAATAAAATAACTTGGTTAATTTCTTTTTCTAGTATATTTTTGACATCCAAACAAAGAGTTGGAAGTTGGAACCAAACTATACCAAAGTGCTTACCAAACCTTCTCCAAAATTGATGGTGTGATGTATTAGATTTCTTCTCCACATTTAAAATAACCTAGAACTTTAAATTCTCCATGCAAGATATATAGAATTGAAAACCACAAAGCATACACTCATTGATACTCAAGAATTATGACATAATATATAAATTCAATTTTTATAATAAGTGAAAAGGAGAATTTGAATCTTGTTTAATTCTTGGCATAAATCAAAATATAAGAAAACCATGGTTGTCAAAATCTTGATCTAGATCCTACGATTTTACAATCTCACTTGCCCAAAACAATCTGGATCTTTGTGATTGATTAGGATCGGTAGGATTGTACGATTCTGACGATCCCAAACAATCTTGGTTTCTTGTAATCTTTTTTAACTTGACAGAAGGCTTAGTTGGACTCAAATAAAAAAATAAAATCCTAATAAATCAAGTTTTTCTACTCTAATGTAGAGAGAGTGTCTGTTGGATCCAAATAAAAAATATCCTAATAGAGTGTCACATTTTTCAAGTTTCTGGCCTCTTTAAATAATGCTTACAAATGAATGTGGTGATGTATGGTAATTATATCAATGAATGTATAATTTATGTGATTATTTAACATACCAATGTGTATTTTTGTTTTTTTCCCAAATAATATGGGATCTTACGATCCACGATCCCACCTACTTCCCACGATCCTACGTAGAATCCCGATTTTGACAACCTTGAAGAAAACAGGTGCTAAAGGCTTTTCAATTACAAAATGTGTAAATGCACTTTTAGTCCCTACATTTTGGCTTTTTTTCATTTTGGTCCTTACATTTTAATTTCACCACTTTTAGTTCCCAAATCAATTTACACGTGTTATTTTGATCTTTTCCATCAGTCAACAGACAGAAATATTTGAGGTGGCTGACAAGGAACTTAAATATTATTAAAAATCCACATCACCCACGACACATCAACAATTTTCGAATCCACGTCAACCTCTAACTTAAAAAAATAAATTTATCAATTTTAAAAATTACAAAATTATAATAAAAAAAAATTAGATCCCAAATATACAAGAATTCAGGTCTTAAACATGAACACAAACCCAGAAAATTCAACCACAATAACACAAACCCACTCTCTGTTGATGCCTCTATACCATTTTGAAAACAAATGCACTGAAACTATATTCATCAAATACATGGCTCACAATACACATTCAAACCCACTGCATTTCTCTCTCTTCCATCACATTACTCCGTCGTTGATGGTGCCCAAGCAAAGAAGGACCAAATTGGTCAGGCTCTCTCTTTCATCAACAACAACACCCTTGATGACGACAAACCCACCATAGTCAATCGCTCTCTTTCCTTGTCATTCACCGCCACGAGCCACCATCAAGGTGGTATACTTGCTCTCTAGTCTCTACTTTTCTTGGACTCACCCACTCAATCTCCCTTCTTCAATCTATGATGGTGTGTGGGCTTGGGTTGATGGTTAATATATCTGAGCTATGGTTGAAATTGGTTTTAGGGTTTGGTTGTGATGGATCTGGGTTCGGTAGTGGTGGATCTAGGTTTGGTATTGGTGTTGGACTGTGTGGTGATAATTCAGATTTGGTGGGGGTGGTGTTGATTAGGGTTTTCTGGTGGTGGATCTGAGTTAGTGGTGGTGAAAAAATTTCTCCTAATCTTTAAAATTGAATAAGTTTTTTTCTCCTAATCTTTAGAAATGGTGATTCAAATTACAGAGAGGACCTATGGCCACACCCACTAGTTGTTGATATTTGAACACAAGATCACAAACACAAAGAACACAAATCCAAAAAATTTAAAATCTGAAAAGAAAGATACAAACAGAAACACACACACTGAGAGAAAGAAAGAGAGAGTCATGGATTTGAAAATAAAGAAGAAAAAGAAAGATACAAACACGCACCAAGAGAGGGAGAGAAGGAGAGAGTCGTGAATTTGGAAACAATGAATAAAAAGAAAGATACGAAGTATAAACACAACACACAAGCCAAGAGAGAGAGAAAGAAAATACAATTATGAATATGAAAACTGAAAGAAACACGAAAATGAAAGATTCGGTTCTAGGCTTGTGCTTTATGAATCTGCGTTCGTGCTCTATGCTCTTATATTGATGTATAAATCTGTGATTGTGTTCTTATTCAAAATGAATTAGATCTGAATTTATATATTTTATTGTTTTTAATTTTTTTTTTTCTTTTTTAATTGCGTTAAAATTGATTACATTTTTTTTATATTTAGAATCTGACATGATATTTTTTTTAAATGCTAATTAAAAATTTTTATTATTTTTTAATTGGCCACGTCAGCATTTAATGTGCCAACAGTGCACTTAGTTTGCCACCTAAGTAATTTTCGTTACTGGGCTAATGAAAATGACCAAAATAAAACGTATTTTTTATTTTAGGAACTAAAAGTGATAAAATATAAATGTAGGAACCAAAAAAAAAAGTCAAAATATAAGGAATAAAAATGCATTTACGTCCTTACAAAAACAAATCTTCTACGAAAACAACTGTACAACAAAAATTCAAAAAATCTCGTCAAGATTCCATTTCAGAAAGTAGAAGGAAAATTTTGAGTTATAGAAGATTGGAATTTTCCTTTTTATATACCAAAATTCATTAATCAAAACAGTGTGGGAATATTTTTACCTCTTTATTAAATTTGAGTAGTCCAATGAGAAACAGTAATAGAATAGGAGATGCAAACTAATTCTACGTACTAGGGAGGTCCCACTCCCACCCATCCAACAAAAAATACAAACGGGACGAAAAATTGGGTTGAGACCAAGAAACCTCTATGGTCAACTGACTAATGCAGCAGACAAAAAGGATTCAATTAGGATATAAAAGCAGACATGTAACCAACATGATGACCCATAATTGTTTGTCCCTATGTTTATTTTGTCAAGAAGGAAAAGAAAAGGATCACTATCTTTCAATTAACAAAGCAATGATACACCTGCCTCGCATTTGCATTTGTTCGTGCAAATATTTTTTATCTATTTTTAGTATAAAATTTGCTTTTTTTATATTTATTTTGTACTTACTTTTTAAAATATTTGACGTCAAATTATTTATTTTACACTGATTTTATTAAAGCGTAATTTTTTTTATTTTTAAAATTATTATTTTTTCTTCAAACACAACAATCATCTACTATTTTCTTTTATAATTGAGATATATAAAAAGAAGAATTAAAAAATAAATACAAAATAAATAATACCAGTATAAATTTACACCATTACTATAGCAACCATATATTTTTACATAATTTTGTATGACCTAATATGAGTGAATTTTAGGCTTGATTGGCTAAAATATTTTTTTTTTCTATTATACAAGTACTAATATGAGTGCTTTAAATTTGTGCAAATGTGAATGATTGACAAAAAGTAATAAGTTGCACAAATTAATAGTTAAAAAATATCGGCCGCTCATAATCATATAAATTAACAGATTGTTAAATTAGATGTTAAATTGGGTGACACTAAAATTATTACTCCATTGAGAAAAAAAATAGGTGCGGCATGGTCCAGCTGTTTTTCTGATTTTCTATTCTTTCTTCTCGTTTTATATTTGGTTCAATGATTTTACTATGAGACTATGGTATATGTCTTAGACAAAAAATTGCTACTTTGGTACTTTACATGCTACTTTTTTTTTTTTTTTAATCGTTATGCTGCCGGCACTGAGACAAAGAGGTGGGTTATACCAATAATTATGAATTGTGAGACTTTAGGAAAAAATATATATAACTTAAAAAAACACAAATATGAATTTATTAATGAATAGAAAAGATGGAAGTTTTTCTTGCATAAAGCCAAAGTCAGTTTTGAACAGAAGTAATGTTATTCTTAGGGCCTAGGGGAAAGGGTCCGTGGCCCCACATTTTTTTTTATTATTTTAATTATATATAGTTATATAAATGTTAACTATTTGGGTTCAAAAAAATTGCACCTAACCCCCCAAGAATTACACCCATGCCTATGGTCCTCCTTATTAAAAAAACACTTAAATAAAACATTTTACAAAGGTTTTGAGTATATATATATAGCTTTCTTGATCTTGATTCCTCTTCTTTTTCAATTTTAGAGAAGTGAAAGAAATACTTGAAATTCTAGTGTTACTCTTTTATTTTTATTGTAAATAATTGTAAAATAATTTGTCGCTCTTAATTACCTACGTGTATGTATGATTCCTCTAATTATTAAATTTCATATTTACTCTTTTCTTTTTAAAATTTTGATAGTAATTGTATTAAATTCAAACCAGACGTAATATATATTTTTTTCTTTAAAAAATTAGATTCTTTCTCTCATTGTCACATCATCAATAAATCATTTTTTATTCTCAACTTTGCTTCTTCTTTTTTTCTTTTTTTTTTTGAAATTAGGTTTCATATAGGATATAATTGTGTATAATCTTAGTTGTGGGAGAGAACTTTGGGCTAGCGTTTTACTAGAAAAACTACTCAAATAGGGTCTATTGTAGATTTTGTGCATTTGACAAACCCAAAAAAAGGATAGCATTTTAATGTTTTTGAGCTTATTTTGACAGGTTACAAAGAAAAAATAAAAACTAAATTCCCTCGCCTTTTTCTATTATAGTTTAAAAAATAAATAGTTTAAAAGATAAACAATCAGTAAATTACACCTGAAAATACACTTATATTTATATGTTATAAATTTGCTCTTAATTTTTTAAATTTTAGTAACGAGTTTTGATTTACGAATGTATAATATATAAATTGTGATTTCTTCTAATAATGAATTTTTTTATAATGATTCTAATTTATTATTTATGATACATGAATTTAGAATGTGATTTTTTCATGCTGTCTCTTCAAAGATTAAAATTTTCCCTCCTCCCCTTCCCTCAAATTTTCTTTTATGGCATCATGAACCACAATTGCTTGAGGGGAGAGAGATATTACCACTTGTGTTTCTTTTATTTTTTATTTTCAAGGAAAAGAGAGAGCAATCATTAAGTACAAAGTTGATGACATGTGAAATGATAACTGTAATTCGTCTGTCCACTATATTAAAGTGAAAGAAAAAAAAAATGTATATAGTGCAATGTATATGGATTCCTGAATGCTGTCCACTAAATTTAGTAAAGGGAGAGAAAAAAGGCTTTGGACACAAATATCATTCTTGTTTATTAGCTACAGCATGTTGAAATCAGAATTATCCAGAATTATCTTTAATTCTCCAATTACGTTAACAATCTATATATCCACCAATCGTTTTAGTAGTTCTATGAGGGGCATCTTATCATTTTTATCACAACGATATCATATACTTTTTTTTTTTTTTTTTTTTAAGTTGCATGGACCACTTTTCTCAATCTCAATTGATCCTCGAAGCTTCGGTCCCATTATTCGCAGAATTTTCAAAAACATGCATTAGTCAGATGCCAAATATTTCATTAATCACAGAATGATCTCAGACAGAGAACACAAAATATTCCATGAGGATCAAGCATAAATTCACTGTTCTAAATTTACCAAAAGAGACCTTTATAGCTTTTTCGTTTTCCATCACTCTTTTCTTTCATCATGGACTGTCAAGGTCAAAAATCCAACTCTCAAAGTTTGATGGATTATATGACCCTAATGTACAAAAGGATCACAAACTAAGCCTACTTGTGGCCTCACAATTTTCCATTTGTGCAAAAATTGCAGCCTAGCTATTATATTCTATTCTATTCTCTTCTCTTTTACTTTCAGCCTCTTTTGTAAGTACCCATCAACCCACAAAAAGTTGGCAAGTCCAGAGAAGAAAAGGGAAAGCAATTTCTACACTTTAATAAGGTCCACAATTTCTTTTGGTTCCACATGAATTTCAGAATTCTTTTGACCCAGAAACCCATCTTCTTCGGCATCAAAGCTAGCATGGACACTGTAAAAAACATAGACAAGCACTGCAAGAGCTGAAAATATTCCAAATCGCGCATAGGCTCCTCCATCAAAAGACCCCAGCAAAAATATGTTCAAGAAGATTGAGATTGAGGGTATCCATGGCATCAAAGGGACACCCCAAAACTCAGGCTTTCTAGCTTGAGGGACCATGCAATGGAAAATCTGTAATATTGCAAGTGCTATCACACCACAGGCACCTAACATGAAGGCTTTAAGCTTGCCTGTTGGGGCAAATTTCCAAGTGAGGGTGAATAAGATGGCGGTGAGGGTAAATGAACATAAGAAAGATAAGGTTGGCCGCGGATTTGTTGTCCCCACCGTGACATAACGTCTATAAATCACAGCATTCGCCACCATGTAGTAGACAAAGAGAGTGCCCATGGATACGAGTTTTATGAGGACATTCAAGTCAGTGAAAAGGGCAATGGCAGCCGTTAAGATTCCTGAAAATGAAGTTGAAAATGTGAGAATATGAACTAGCACAAGTAACTTAATTATTGCTACACAAACCTGTATGTGACATTTCAATTAGAATGGCGAAAAAGTCAAAAGGACCCACTGACAATAAATTTTGAAGGACGATGATATTATATGGAAGGTATATTTTTCATTAAGTGGCATGCCCTTTGGACCAAAAATGATCTATTTCAATTGCTTTCAGCGTGTTCTGAATGCAGTGTTTCTGGTGACCTTTTCGTTACAAGCTATTTTCAGTCACTCAATGTAGAGATGACTGGGCCATTTTGGACCGTTTATTATGGATTTCAAAATCAAATATGATAGCTGTAAGAGACGGCCAAAATCAACAGCCGATCCTCTCAGATCCGTGAAAATCTTATTGCTTTTCTTTCATATGCCCAACCACTTTGTACAATCACACCTATCAATCTTTGCCTGATTTTAATTCCAAACGTAATTGTTTTAGACACAAAAATGAAATGTATTTTGAAGCACTTCACATGGATAAGGCTACAACTACAAACCTAACAAATGCTAAAATTACCACCAATCACAACCGCTAATAGTTTCAAAACAATAAAACTAGAACATGCAATCCCTCTCAAGTGACTATAATAGCTAACTTTTAAGAGTGCATGCATTCTCTACAAGTTATTTTAAAACAAAATTATCTAGTGCTCCAGGTTCAGTGTTTTGAACTCTCACATTCAATTACATAGACCTATGCGTGAGTTTAGTGTGATTAAGAAAGGTCAAGAGAAACTGTATCTAATGCACAAGATACTGTCTCCATTTAAAGGAATCCAAGTTAGAAGAAGACTTCCAATTTAATCAACTATGTATTGACAATTAGAAAAAGTACTAAAAGTCTGATACCATAAAAGGAGCCCTTGACAAGCTTCCCCTATGGCATATTTCTAGCGATCAGATTGAATTTCCCCAAGTGGACACTAATAAAATCATTTATTAACACCTGGACCATCATCTATAGGACTTGGCAAGATAGACTCAGTTGTTACAAAGACCGTCATCTCCAGGAAAAATGCTAAAGGTAATATAACTGTTATTACATAAAAGCTTGCAAATTGACTTGTCGGTTTTCTTTTTTAAAGGATAACACTTGGGTCTTGTTTCTCAAAAAAAAAAAAAAAAAACACACTTGGGTCTTATTCTAGTTAAGAATAAAAACCATATCATAAATGTGGTGGACTCCACACAAATTGATGTCCTATTCAAAACAACATAGAAGTCTTTTTGCTACACACAACTTCATCTGATAAATTTTTTTTTTTTCTTTTTTGTTGTTGAGGAAGTGAAACGTGTGTGATACATGATAACATATAAAGTACAAGAGGATGGCTGCCCATCTAAATTTCCTTTTCCCAACCAAACAAATATATACATACTACTCTCAAAATCTAATCTCATCCAAATGACAACAAAAATGGTACAAGTGGGTCCCATACCCGACGACCAAGACTTGAGAGAAGTGAGATGCAACAAAACAACCAAACGACAGTGCAGATTGCGCTGTTCCAAAGTGTTCTAAAAGCGTGCGCAGTGCACACTAGACAAAGCGCCACCCTCTCTCTCTCTCTCTCTCTCTCTAACGCGTAGAAATAGAACCCAATAATTAAAGCCTCATTCATATACTTCCAACTTTTTCACATTTAGATAGTACTATTAAACAATCAAATAAATATATAGTACTCCCAAGTAAAAGCAAACCACATTTATAAGTGAGAACCCACCAAAGCTTTACAGCCTAGGAGTTCACATAATTAACGTGGTCCAGAAACATCGTCAACTACGTTACAGATTCCCTTCCTCCTCCGAGTTTAATAAAAAAGATGTATAAGAGTGTAACGTACCAAGAAAAGCCGATGCGTTGACAGGCGTAGATGTGGTTGGGTGGACCCTAGCGAACCAAGAAGGGGCCACGCAGGACCGTCCGATGACGCACATGTAACGAGCCTGACCCAACATCGACACCAACAGCGACGTCAGAATCCCAAAGCTGGCCCCCACCCCGATCACATTCGACACCCACTCCCAACCCTCCGATTTCTCTCTGAATGCACCCGCAAATGGGGCCACTGAGTCTATCTGCGTCATGCTCATTAAAATTACCATTACCATTTCATTCTAAATATAACTAAATTCACAATCAATTCCATCGTCCACAACAACAACAAATATTTCACTATCAACTAAACAACTACTAATAATTTAGGCATTCCACACGCGCAAAAAGTCTTTAGGCATGCCAAAATTTTGACAATATGCGTGAATAATAAAGTATTGTCAATTACGGATCTATTTGAAAAAAAAATGTTATAAAAAAAATGTTATAAGGGTGGTTGATAGATTAGTTTGAGATGAGAATTTTGTACTTTTTTTTTTTTTTTGTAGTATTTTAATATATAGATGAAAAAGTATGTGAAAATATATGTAATGTTGTGTAAAATGTAAAAATATAAATTTGAGATCGGAAACAAACGGACCATAAAGTCATGATCTATTTTACAAATTGTTATCGTGATTAATAATTATTAACTAATAAAAAAGTAATATTAATAACGAGGTCAAATAAAAATTAAAAAAAATTGTCATATTAATTTGTAAAAATAATATAAAATATAAAATAGTGGTAGATGATTATTGGTAACCAGTCGAAGACTGGACAAGAAAAAACTTACCACATCAACCATATGTAAAAATATTATTTAAATATTATAAAATAATTTGTCTAGCATTACAATAATATGTCAACTCATGAGTGTGGCATGTGGCATATGGTTGACAGTAGATAATAAAGAATTGTCAACAGTAGTCCATCATAAGATTCAACAATATCTTCCAAAAGTTATCCAAAAAATTAAAATAAAATAAAAAAACCTTTAAAAAAACGAAGAAAAAGATTCACCGATAAGCTCAGCCCCAATTGGGCAGGTGTGAAATTTGTTGCGAAAACTATTGTTTGTAGTATTTTTTTTCTTGGACTGAATTTTTTTTTTTGAGTGAGACTTTTTGGATTGAATTGTATTTGTAGTATTTAGCTAAAGTACTAAACTAACTGACGGTCCATCATATTGCCAACTTCAAGCACATTTCGGTCTTTTTCATTCTAAACATATTCACAATAAACTATAAACGAGGGTCGTCAGAGAACACCAAAATAGTCTCAAAAAATCACAAACCCACTCAAAATAATCTTAAAAAATCTCGATTTATTTTTAAGTAATTTGTATAGAATCTTCTCCAAAATAATAATAATTCGGATTAGGATAATTACCATATCATAAGGGAGAAGCATAGACATTGAAGCTGCCATAAGACAATAGAGGAGGGTGACGATGACAACGGAGCCAGACACACCGACAGGTATGTCTTTCACCGGGTCACGGACTTCTTCAGCCATGGTTGAAACGGCGTCGTACCCAATATAGCTCACATATACCATAGATGCCCCGTGGAAAACACCTTGAGCTCCGTGCGGGAAGAACCCAGATGGGTTTTCCTGCTGACCCGGTTTCGTAAAATTTTTCCACTCACCTTGACAAAACCCCATTATTATTACAAACGCTAGGAACGAAATGTGCAGCGCCGTCAACACCATGTTCACCACCGAACTCTCCCTCGTACTAAATAAAATATATATACATTAAAAAAAAAACAGAGTTTTAAGGATTTGAGAATGGATATAAATTTATGTTGGATTTGTTACCTGTAGCATATAATAACGGTCATGATCAAAACGATAGCGACAGCGATGAAGTCGATTTGGTTGTACCCATCAGGGAGTCCCGGCACAGTGAGTCTCCATTTGTCGGTGGAGACTCCGATGATTGAGCCTGAATATGAAGTGAAGCTTCTGGCCACGCCGGCGTTTGACATCACGTACTCAGTCACGAGATTCGCGCCTGTTATAAAGGCCGCAAACTCACCTGCCCCCCAAAAAAAAAAACCTAATATTAGTACATTTAAAAAAAAAAAAAAAAAAAGAAGCTGAACTGGCAGGCGCTTCTCGTGTTTTTCAACGAAGAAGACGTTTAAGGTTAAATTTTTTTCGCGAGAATTTTGGAAAAACGAACCAAAAGTCACGCGAAGGTAGCTGAAGGCACCGCCAGCTACGGGCATATCGACAGCGAACTCGGTGTAGCAGAAAGCGGAGAGAAGGGCGCAGAAGCCGGCAATGGCGTAGGAGAGAATGACGGCTGGACCGGCGACGTTGGCGGCCATGCCTGTTGTGACAAACACGCCGGAGCCGACCATGCCGCCGAGGCCTAATCCGATGAGGTCGAACCACCGGAGAGTTTTCTGCATGTGCACGCCGGAGCGGGCTCGGACTCGGCTCATTTCATCGTAGGAAGTGGAGACCGACCAGGCTCGGCGGGCTAGTCGGGTTGGGGTCTGAGCCAGGGCTCGGATATAGGCTTTTGGGCTTGAAAACGACGAGGTATGGTTCTCCATTGAGAAATGAGAGAGAGATGGAATTAAAGAAGAAGTGTGGCCGTGTGGGTGTGGATGTGGATGTGGATGTGATTGGGTTTGGGAGTTTATATAAAAGGAAGGGGGGGGGAGGGGGGGAGTTAAGTGGAGACTTTTGTAAATTACGAAATAATGGTTTATCTGACAATGGACGGTGAATATTGAGTCCACTTTGTTAATCGGAGAGAACCCGAACCGAAAGATTTGTAGGGGCCTTTTTTTTTTGGGTGGGGCCCTTACATTTCTCAGTGAGAGAGAGAGAGAGAGAGAGAGAGCGACTGAGAGACAAATTAGTTTCTAGTATGGTAACTATTCTAAAATCTAAAAGGTTCACATGAAACCAGCCTGTCCACTTATTTAGAATTTCTTTCTCAACAATATATATATATATATATATATATATATATATTATTTCTTTTCTTGTAATGAACAATGCATCTTAGATAGTATTTTTCAAAGCAAAATTTTATAATTATTGGGTTGTCAATGTTATTTTTAATGACACCAATAATACCACTTTCAACTTTAACTTATCTTCTCCGTTGTTAGTACGATGATCACTTTACAAGTATAAGTTCTTGTAGGGTGTGGGGGTAAGAGTTGGGATTCAAGTTTCTATGAGGAAGTTTCACACACATATACATTTAGATTATATTAGAGTAAAATTTTCATCTTGTATTTTAAAATTTTTTTTTAAAAAAAAACTTACTGTTACAATCTTAGTTAATGTGAAACAAATTTGGCAGTCTTAACTTATTTAATTATTATAGAGTAGTAATGGATAATCAATGTTTTCACATTGCAAGTTGTTTTAATTTATTTGTGCAAGTCTAGTGTTCTAAGTTGTTTTAATTTATTTGTGAGTCTAGTATTCTTGCATATGGGTCTAAATCATTTTTTTGTTTGTTTGTTTGCATTATGGATCAAAATAATTTTTAAAAAGGTTCTAACCTTTGTAACTTTCCATGTCATTTTGAGAATAGGATACTATGAGGGTGTTTTTTTTAATCTTTCTTAAAATCCTTTGCCTAACAAAGGATTATGTAATTTTTACAGATAATTTGAAGAATGCTTTGATTGCATAACGTAGAATTAGAGGTAAAATTTTTAAGTTCCATTGAACATGGTGAAGAAACAGTGCATTATTGTTAAGATCTTACTTTTTGAACTTTGAATTTTGGGAGAAAAATCACCAATCATTTGTGATTATTTGATGTCAATCGATGAATG
Organism: Castanea sativa; assembly: GCF_040712315.1. NCBI lineage: Eukaryota > Viridiplantae > Streptophyta > Magnoliopsida > Fagales > Fagaceae > Castanea > Castanea sativa. The sequence continues at coordinate 38,654,107 of NC_134023.1, forward strand.
ATGAATCTATTCTTCTCTCTTTTTCTGAAGACTCACTGAATCTATTCTTACTTTTCAAAATCTTAGAAATGAATATTAATATATTTTACTTTAGACATAATTTGCATGCGATTCAGTCTGGAGATATTCCTCTTTTATAAATTAGGTGATATTGGACTCAAGACACATGTCAATATTCTAAGTTGCTACCTAACTCAATATGAAGAAATTCCTCCAAGCTTGTCTACATATAAACTTTTTCATTTTAGTTCTCCCCCACAAAAATACAAGTAATAAAATAAGTTTTACACATTTGATATTTGAAACGAAAAGAGACTCCCTCGTTTAATGGTGCAATTTCATCAATTTTTAAAGAAAGGCAAAAGACATTTGGAATTTTTCTCTCTAGTGGGGCTAGTAGTAGTTCAAATATTGAACGGAAGCAACTCAAACAAGAAAAGGATGCCAAGGCCAAGCGTTTCGTTTCAACTGAAAATCAGAGTCTCTGACAGATCGAGCCAAGTGTAAGGTACGTTTTTTTCTGATCTCACAATTTAGGACGACTACCAAACAATGACACGTAGGAGATAGTGAAGCTTTAGGAGATAAGCATGGATCTACTGTAGCGCAGACTAAATAGATTGGTATGAAGTATGAACTGTGAATTTTAATCTTGGAAGTAATTATTGAGTATTTGAAGAAAAATGCTTATTTTTCAAGTAATAAACAGGTTGTAGTAATAAATATTTTCAGTACATAAGTTAATTTATTAAATTATTAATTATTTCAAAAATTTAAACTATTAAAATATAAAAAACTTAATTATTTAACTATATATATATATATCTAATATTCTTCTATATGTGTAGATCGAAATTATATTTTAATATGTGAGGTTCAATAAGTGAGAATTTAAATTTATATAATAAATTTAATTATTTAATTACATACTACTAAGATTATTTTCTAAAAAAACAAAAATATCATACGAGAAAGTGTTAATTGAGCAACTCCTGACATAATATTTTGTTCTGTGTACAAAAACAAATCAGCGAAGCACCAAATTAAAACTTGCACACTTAGTAAATTAGTGTTATGTGCTCCCAACAGAAAAATGAACATTGCATCATAGACTCATGGTGGCCACGCCATGTCTTAAAGTCTACAATTTAAAAACTCTATTAAGGGAAAAAAAGATTGGTTTAATCATTATTTTTCAAGCCCCAACTCAATGCTAATAGAGCCAAAAGACAAAAGTTGAAGGCAAGAAGTAACTTCTTGAAAGTAACCTTGTCTTCCTGTTTTTTTTTTTTTTTTTAATATTTCTTTTTATAAGGAAAACGACGAATTTATATTTCTTTAATGTAAAAGGGTTAGATCTCTTTTTTTTTTTTTTTTTTTGATAGGAAGGGTTAGATCTCTTTGAATGGGAAGGGTATGACCCTTATAGGACCTTTAGGTAAAGGATACAACCTTTCTTTTTTAATAATAGGGTGTGTATGTGGTAATTTACCACCAATATGAAACAAACACCAAAAATAATTTACGAATGAATTTAGAAACTTACAATATCTTATAAGTTTGTTCATGTCATAATGTGTAGACAGCACAATAAAAAAAAGTCTATAAATAAACCAATTAAATAGATAGCCTTTTGTCTTTCTGAAAATCATTACCATATAATAATTTTTAAATGTGATAGAATCTTTCGTACCTAGGTTATCATCTTTTTGTAATATATAAGAATTCATGTAGAGGAAAAGGAAGTACTTCTCAGTTTTGTCGGTTTTGCCCCCTACCTCTCTTTTGTGCCTTTGGTAGGTATTGAATTAATTTGTAGGGATTTGCTACCAACAACACCTTTTTGTTTCACTCTTTTAAATTGAAGAATACTAAGTAGGGATTGGCTTATCAAAATTCAATTATTAAGATATTGAAGAATATGCAGTTGTTGAATTAATTCAAGTATTAAGATACTTACTATGTTTAAAAGAAAAAATAGTAGGTTAATTCCACATTGAAAAATAAGTAAGAGTTAAAGAAGTTTAAAGTTTATACTGTGTATTCAAGAGTTAGGTCAATTTAAATATACAACACTGTAAGTTTCTTTAAAAACATTTTTCCTTCTCTCTGTATGTGTGTTAAAAATAATTAGTATTCTAAAAAAAAAGTTCGATTTATTTGTTTGGTAATTAAGCGTGAGAGAACTGAAGTTTAAAATATCACAACGGACCTGGAGCTATTCAAGAGTTTGGACAAGTTAGTTAAAAAATAATAATTTACTACAGCATTTACTTAAGAAAACTATGTTTCTACCTTATAAGACATTAAGACCATCAAAAGTTCAAAATACATTCTAAATTTTAACTCTCACTTGGTTCCAAACTTGTACTAGAGCTTGCTTTATTTACTTAACAAAATATCTCAAAAGAGTATCTTATATAACGAGCCAAACGCAAACAAATCATGAGTATTTTGAATTATCCTAATTGTCCTAAATAGGGTTAGTTGCTTGGACAAACTGTCTCATGGTAAGTTCACAAAAAAGTGGAAGCTACAAGCCAATAGATGACCACAAGTCATGAACAATTGCGATAAGGGCATAAAAATCATGGGACTGAGATCCCATGCCATACCACAGCACAATTTTCTCACAATTCTTTTTTACTCTTTTCAAAATTTTGCTATTCAAGGACTTGTATCGAAAGTCGCTTTTGTAACTTTCAATCTAGCTCCTTCAAAAATTGGCTACAATCTCGATCATTGGATGTGTTAAAACTCTTATAAAAAGTGTAGTATGGAGTTATGGTGTACTGTAAGTCTGTAACTCATGTAATCTTATTTTAATGATTACTCTTTAGTCTTTTCTCTCTATTGACTTTCTCTTTTCTTTCTTTGGGATATCTCTCGCCTCTCTCCTCTCTCATTTTCCCTCTCTCTTTACTGTAGATTTTACCCTCTTTTTTTAATAGAAGGTATGTATTACTTTAGATTATTTTAATAAGAGATGTGTTAAAGTTTAAAATGAGATATAAGGTTTAATGTTAAAAGTTACGTAAAAATTTAAAAAAAAAAATTATGATACCTTAAAATGGATTTTTTTTTTTATAACATATTTGATGCTAAATTTATTGGGGATTGGGACTTTTTGGTAAAGTTGAATTAAATCCCTAAAAAAAAATTTCTTCCTCAACTCAAATTGCTTGGAAGATAACCATAGGTGATAGGCCATAGTACCACTCGCAATCACATTCACCATAAAAGGCCACCATCATTAGATTGTCCTTCCTTTCCTGTTGCGGCGCTTTTAAGGATTTACTAAATCTCTTTTACTTCTCAACCCACTCAGTTCAGTTCTATCCAAAATGAATAAAAGTGTCTTCCGCTGTCAAACCTTAGGCCTTAGCTAGGCTAGGGCTTTATTATGAGCAATATCTCTTATCGGATATGACCAATCTTAAGGTCGAATATATCTAAACTTTATGAGCAATGTTTCACTCTGCTGAGTTGGTTGGATACTATTAAGCATTTTTATCAAACCTTTCATATTGTAAAATTTTTACAATTGATGAATAGTGTCATTTTAAATATAAAATGACACTATTTATTAATTGTAAAAATTTATACTATTTTTTTATTTTATGGGGCTCACTTTTATATTACTTTTAGAGAGAGAAAAAATAAAAAATTAGTGAAAAATAATAAAGAAACAATATTTAAATGAAATTGTTAAAAAATTAGAAGTTTTGATATAGATTGTATTGTAAAGTGGTGTGTTATATGTTATAAATATAGGTTTTGAGAGGATAAATGCTAAATTTTTTAAAATGTTTGATAAGAATGCTCTTACAGGAGCTCACTTTTCAATTTCCTATGAAAAATTTTACATGAAAAATATTTACAGCAGGAGTAACCACATCAATTTTTCTATTTTACACATCTATTTTTACACTAAAAATCTACTTTTTATATTTTACACATTCACTTTTACAAAACACTCACATCAGTTCATCTATTCTATCATCTCTTTAATTAAATAATCAATTTCCTCACATTTTTTATTATTTCTCTCAACTACTCGAGATATATACGCGCGCTCTCTCTCTCTCTACCCATTTCTGATTTGTTTCTCTCTCTCTCTCTCTCTCTCTCTTTCTCTCTCTACCCATTTCAGATCAACTCTCCCTCTCGATCAACTCTCCCTAGCTCCGATCCGCTCCAATCCACGAGTTTCGAGCTCCGATCCACAAGCTCCGAGCTTCGATCCACGATCCTCGAGCTCCGATCCACGATTCACGAGCCACGAGCTCCAATCCCAAGCTCCGAGCTCCGATCCACGATCCACGAGCTCCGATCCACAGGCAAGACCCACGAGCTCCTATCCAATCAAGCACCGATCTGTGTTTGTGTATCTCTGTTTTTTTTTTGAGCAAGTGTATCTCTATGTTGATTCTCTGTGTTGATTTGTCTGTGTGGATGTGTTTGTGAGTGGGTGTGTTTGTGTGCATCTGAGGAAAAAGAAGAAGATGAGCAGTTAACTGGGTTTGTTGAGCACGGAGAAGAGAGAGAAAAAAATGAGTGAACGGAAATTAATAAAATAATGGATAAACGAGCTACAGTAACCGTGTAAATATACACGGTTACTGTAGCTCGCGGATGGATTTGCACAATTTTGCACATTTTAATACCTACTGATGTGGGTGTTTTTTTGCTCAAAATGTGTAAAATTGGTAGTTTTTTCTATTTTAAAAGATTTTAGAGGGACTGATGTGGTTGCTCTAAGAGCAGCATTTATGTCAGTGGATATAAAATTGTGTATAATAAAAAAGAACATCATTTTTACATATTTTGCCTCAAAAATATTCCACATCAGTACTTCTAAAAATGTGTAAAGATGTGAATATTTATACACTTGCTATAGTAACCGTATATATTTACACGATTATTATTGCTCGTCCATATATTATTTTATTAACTTCACGTTTGCACCTTTTTTTCTCTCTCTTCTCCGTGCACAACGAACTCAATAACTTCTTCTCTCCTCTCCTCATCTTATTTTTCCTCAGATGCTCACAAATACACCCACACACATACATTCCACACAGACAAATCAACACAAAGATACACAAACACACCTACACACAAACAAACCCACACGGACAAACCAACAAAGAGACAGATCGGTGCTTGATCGGTACTTAACTGGAACGATCGGAGCTTGTGGGTCTTGCCTGATCGGAGCTAGGAAGATCTGACCAATCTTGATCGGTGCTTGACTGAGTTTGATCAGAGCGGTGATCTATGTTCGAGAGTTTGATCAGTGCTTGATCAGTTTGATCTGTGTTGGAGAGTTTCGCTAGGAATAAAGCATGGCTTGATCAGTGCTTGACCAAGCTAGGGAGAGTTGATCTGTGTTCAGAAATGGGTATAGAGATGGGTAGAGACTAGAGAGATGGGTATAGAGAGAGAGTAACAAATCAGAAAAATGGGTAGAGAGAGAGAGCGCACGTATGTAAAGGGGGTAGTTGAGAGAAGTAATAAAAAATTGAGAAAATTGATTATTTAAATAAAAGAGATGATAAAATAGATAAACTGATGTGAGTGTTTTGTAAAAATAGATGTGTAAAATAGAAAAATTAGGTTTTTAGTGTAAAAATCGATGTGTAAAATACACTAACTGATGTGGTTGCCCAGGGGTGGCCAAAAAAGTTATATTTTACATCTTAAAAATCTACTTTATCTATTTTATAATCTCATTTTATAACTCTCCCCATATTTCAGTTTCTATTTTTACAAACAACCTATTAAAATAATATAAAATATACCAACAAATAATATTAAGAATTATTATTTATTCTGACACACCAGTCACCAGAAACACACCACCACCACCTCTGGAGTTCCATTAAAACACTAAACCAAACCCCCAAACTTACCATTGTAACACCAAACCCACAACAATGGCAACCACCAACAGCAACAGCAACCCTCCAACAGCAACCCATCACCTGCAACCCCTAACAACAACGGCAACCCACAATAGCACCACCGAAAAACCCTCCTATAGCTGCACCATCAAGACAAAAGAAAAAGATCTGAAATTTGCAAACAAACAACTAAAACAACAATTGAGAATGAGGATTTGCAACTCTAAACACTAATTCATCACTGAAAAAACCTCAAATCTAAGCACACAAGACCCATGGCAAGCAAAACCCACGACCCCACGGTGAGCAAAACCACCTACCCACGACGGCCCACGATCCCACAACGAATAAAACCACCCACCAATGGCCACCCATGCCAAAACAAACCCACGCCACCCACGGCCACCCACAGTCCGGACGAGCCCACGCCGATCTAAAGCCATCGTGAAAGGAAGAGAGTAGAGAGCGTGAGAGAAAGAGATGAGAAAAAAGAAAAAAATAAAAAATAAAAAAAAGAAGAAGAAGAAGAAGAGAGAGGTGGAGGAGTCTGACTCTGAAGTGAGAGGATGAGAGAGAAGAGAATAAAAAATTATAAATTTTTTACATCCTCATGAACAGGAAGGTTGCAAAGTAGCTAAGATGTAAAAAATTTTGGGTTTGCATACCCTGATGTGGAAGGAATTTATGAGTTCAGTTGGTAAAATAGCAAATGGGGGGTTTTTACACCCCCCATTGCTAGGGCTCTAAGCACATGAAATATTATAGAGTTCGGCTAATAAAAAATTAGTATAATACTACCAAAGTAACAAGTAAAATTCAAAAAATAAACTTTATTAGCTTCGTATCCTATAAAATTGTAAAAAATTGACATAAAGTAAAAAAAAAATTGCAAGAAAGCTATTTCTTAATGGCAAAATAAAAATGTTTCACATTGTTGAGTTGGTAGAATACTATTAATTATCATATGAGTTCACTTTTGACACTATTTTATGTGGATTTCAGCTAGTTCAATTGGCAAATTCTCTTATTCTCAAATAAGAGATTTGTGGTCACTGCCTGCACCAAAAACCAATTAGTGTCTTAGTCTGACGATAAAAGTCAATCATCATGAGTGAACGTCATAAATTGAAACTCTATCTCTAATATATATATGGTTGAGTTCAAGTTACACTTAGTGTAACTCTAAGTAATATTACACCACCCAATAACTTGTTATAGAATTCATATTTTGAACATGTTTTATATGTTATTAATGTTGGAAAATTTGGTTTTGTATTTCATACAAAACACATAGCGGAAGCAACAAACACGGATCTACTTCATTCATGAGAGATAACATGTAACCTTGAATTCTAGAACCAAGAATAGAAAGCGTACCTTGATGCAGTGAAATCCAAAAACAAGACTTGAGAATACCTCAAATCTTCATCTCAATTCCACATGGTGCCCAAGAAATGTGGTCTCTCAAACAGTCTTTATGTACGCTGATAATCAAAGAAAAAAAAAATCCTTCTTCTTCTCCTTATAGAGAAAAATTATTTTTTTTTTTTTTTCTTTCATCATACGTACATTCTGAATACCTTGGTAGTTACTTTATTTAATAACTTTTATTAAATAAAAACTGATTATCTAATTGGGTTAGCCTTTTGGGCCTACCCAATTGGGCTTTAGTTTGTGGCTTGAGATGGGACCAAAGGGAACAAATAAGACTCTAGCTCCAATGGATCTTGGGCTTTTCTGCCCACTCTTGACAAGTTCAAAGTTACCATTAATTATATACAATATTGTAGAGAGGGAAAATTCCCGACCTATCACAAGCTGACACATCATACTACCAAGTCCACAAAATACAACCAATTACAAAGCGCCACGTATTGCTGTTAGGTTTTGCCATCACTATTCAGAAACCAATAGAAATTTGCCAAGTGTCATTGAAATAAAGGCATGAAACTGCATCAGCAGGTGTAAGCGATGACACAGGCAGCCTCGCACGTGTAAGCAGTGACACAAGCACTCAGCAGGTGTAAGCGATGACACAGGCAGCCTCGCACGTGTAAGCAGTGACACAAGCACTCAGCACGTGTAAGCGATGACATAAGCGGACCAATCAAGCTGTGACAAGTGTCACCAATCAGACTCCGCCACGTGTCGCTCACCTACCCCTAAACTCCTATAAATAGAAGCCTTCCTGAGACAACACAGGAGACAACACAGAACAGAACAGACAGGACGGAGACAGAAGGAAGAAGATATCTTGAGTTCAGAAATCCAGAAGCTCTGCCGGAATCAAACCCCGAAGCCTCCAAGAACTTCAAGAACTTCAACCTCGAATGCAAACAACATTCGAAGCAAAATCATCCAAACTACTCGTCCAGATCTCAAAGTCCACTGGAATCAAGCTCAAAAGCCTCCAGAAACCTCAACAAACCACAAATTGGTGAAGCTCTACAGATTCAAGCCTCCAAAGCCCCGAAGAACTTCCACCACAAACCTTCAAATACGAAGAACAATCAAAGAGGAATCATCCAAATCATATTCCTAAATCTCAAAGTCCACTGGAATCAAGCTCAAAAGCCTCCAGAAACCTCAACAAACCATAAATCAACGAAGCTCTACGGAATCAAGCCTCTAAAGCACCGAAGAACTTCCACCACAAACCTTCAAACACGAAGAACACACGAAGAACACGAAGAACACGAAGAACACGAAGAACAAAGAATTTCTAACAAGCTCATAGCCAGAGATTCATTGTAATTCCGTTTCAAAGATCTTCGATCCATTCCTCAGCCAAATTGAAGAATATCTTATGTTCAAATCAAAATCACATTACCACAATTCCAATCAATAAATCTTTCAAGGAGATCGAATCAGAGGATCACTCTTTTGTAATTACAGAGAATTGTACCACACATTTATCAATACAAATTCGCATTTGCGAAACTATTTTACTTGTTTGATTTATTTCGAACTAAGAAATTTAGTCGTCTACAAATTCTGGCACGCCCAGTGGGACATCTCTGCCTCTCATCTCATTCTCCTTCAAAGAAAAAAAATCTTCATCATCTTGCTACCAACTTCAATGGCCTCTAGCAAGAACATTCAAGCTTCAACAATAGCTACTTCAATTAAACTTGGTACGGCTACCACCAACAATTGCATTGGAGCAATCAATTGTAGCCAACCTAAAGCTCACAATAAGCTTCAATCTCAATCAACCAAGGAAGCCAAGGTCCAGACAATCATCTCCTTAGACCCTCTTAAAAGAAACAAGGTCATCAACAAGGACATCTCCATCTTGGAACACCTCAAGTATGGGGGCAAATCCCCTCCTTCCTCCACAAGAAGCTGGTCGCACGATTTCTCTCTCATCAAAGGGAACCCAAAAGATGAGATTTCACGTGCTCACTTCAATTCACTTCCTTCTCCATCATCTGTGGAAGTTGTGTCAGTCATGATGACTAACACCTCTACCATGGAAGAAAAGATGGCTGAAATGGAACAAAGGGTCGTCCTTCTCACAAAAGCACTTGAAGATAAGGACCTCCAAATTGCAACTTTAATGAACAAACTCGAAGTACAAGATCTTGGTGAATCAAGCCATGGTCATAAATTCGCATCTGCAAAGGATGATGAAGGGAAAGAAATTGAAAACACTCCCCGACAAGAACAATCCACCTCAATGGCCTCGATATCTGTCCAACAACTGCAGGACATGATAACGAACACCATACGAGCACAATATGGAGGTTCTTCCACACATTCTCTCATGTATTCAAAACCTTATACGAAGCGCATTGACAATATGAGAATGCCAAATGGGTATCAACCCCTCAAGTTTTTGCAATTCGATGGTAAGGGAAACCCTAAGCAACACATTGCTCATTTTGTAGAAACCTGTGAGAACGCAGGGACTCAAGGAGGCCTCTTTGTAAAGCAATTTGTTCGTTCACTGAAAGGAAACGCCTTTGATTGGTATACAGACTTGGAACCTGAGTCGATTGATAGTTGGGATCAGTTGGAAAGGGAGTTCCTTAACCGGTTTTACAGCACGCGCCGCACGGTAAGCATGATGGAGCTTACCAATACTAAGCAGTGGAAAGATGAACCCGTTGTTGACTACATCAGTCGGTGGCGTTCTTTGAGTTTAGATTGTAAGGATAGACTATCTGAAATATCTGCTGTAGAAATGTGCATCCAAGGCATGCATTGGGGACTTCTGTACATCCTACAAGGGGTAAAACCCCGAACATTCGAAGAATTGGCAACTCGTGCGCACGACATGGAATTGAGTATCTCTAACCATGGAAATACAAAACCTCCCATACCTGAGGAAAGCATAAAGGAAGTAAAGATAAATGACAGGAATGCAAAAGGCAATCTCAAAGACCCAATAACTGTTAACACTACCATAGTTAAGGTTCCAAGGAGAGGAGTAAAGACAAATGAAAAACAATTTGAAGGATGGCAAAAGAACGAAGTGCGTCGTCTGACCTTTAAGGAACGTGAGCAAAAATCATATCCGTTCCCCGATGAAGATGTGCCAAACATCTTAGAACAACTATTGCAATTACAGCTGGTTGAATTGCCAGAATGCAAGCGACCAGAAGACATAGGGAAAGTTGATGACCCTAACTACTGCAAATATCATCGCATCATTGGCCACCCAATTCAAAAATGCTTTGTCTTCAAAGAACAAATCATGAAGCTTGCCAAAGAAAACAAGATTGATCTAGACCTTGATGAAGTTGTCGGGTCAAACCATGTGACCATTGCTTGTGATGTACTTCCAACTCTCTGGCAGGGGGCAAACACCAATAAAGCTTACAAGTTGATTGACCAGGAGGGTGTAAGGATCGGCCCCATCAATGGGAAGTTCCTCAAACGCTTCTATGCTTGAAAATCAAGAATTGCTCCTCGGTAAGAGTTTAAACTACCCACTGCAGCACTACAAGAGTACATGATGTTTTTCCATTACCTTTGAAAGTGCACCAATAAGGAGAAATTAATCCCACTCTATGTCACCATTTGTGAGTGTGGCGTAGTGGTTGGATGCCTATGTCACCCTTGAGGCCAAGGTCTCGGGTTCGATTAGAGGTGATACCCACTATTGCACAATTGGTACCCATGAAATGCCGTGGGGTGTAGGGCAAGGATTACACACGTGAGCCCTCCCTTTTTGTAAACAAAAAAAAAAAAAAAAAAAAAAAAAAAAAAAAAAAAAAAAAAAACAAAAAAAAAAAAAAAAAAAAAAAAAAAAAAAAAAAAAACAAAAAAAAAAATCATCAAAAAACAAAACAAAAGAAAAAAAAATCATCATCAAAAACAAAGCAAAAGAAAAACTAAAAAAAATTTTGGTTGAACTACGTAAATGACTTGATCCCTCTCCAGGGTACGTAGGCAGCTTAGTACTTTTCACTAAGTTCAGTCACATAAAAAGAAGAAGGATTGTCAGTCTAGCTTGAAGAGTTTGTCCAAAGGTCGTCAACATGCTTTCAAGAACCCTTTGATTGGCAAGGCGTCGCTTGAGATCAATCAATTGCTCACTATATGATGTTCAAAGATCATTGTGGTAGAAAGTGATAGCTGCAAAGAATTGGTGTTACGTAGCTTTCCTTGAAATAATGATAACTTGATTCTCGGTTGTGGAGTAAAATAAAATCTTCAACCTCTGTTGCAAGGAATGGAGTCTGCATGGCATTGCTCATCTTTTGTGGACATATTCTCACGTCTCTGAAGTATACTTTGCATCACTTATCTCCTGGGGGCATCTTTTTTGTACCTTTCAAGTCTAGGCTATATTGTCTCTCTTCTAGGATGTGTCACTTCACAACTCTGAAATTCGAACCACATCATCTCCCTTCTGAGTGGTGTTGTTTCACATCAAGTCTCTAAAATCTGGACAATGTCACCTTCCTCCAACATCTGAAGTTGATGTTGCATCATCTCTCCTCTAAGGGCATGTTCGTGCAATGTCAAAATCATGGCGGCATTCTTCTCACATCTTCAAGGTTTTATTGGCATCTCTTTGCATCCTCAAAGTCTTGATGGGAGCTTCTTGAAACTTCAAGCTTCGTTACAAAAGCCAATATTAGTGCAACTTCGATGCGAATGAAGTGTTGACATAGCTTCATGGCAAAAATGGATGTCGGCACGGCTTCGGTGCAGATGAACTGTTGACGTGGCTTCATGGTAAAGATGAACGTTGGCACGGCTTTGATACAAATGAAGTGTTGACGTAGCTTCATGGCAAAAATGAATGTTGGCACGACTTTGATGCGAAGGAAGTGTTGACGTTGCTTCATGGTAACAATGGATGTCGGCACGGCTTCGGTGCAGATGAACTGTTGACATGGCTTCATGGTGAAGATGAACGTTGGCATGGCTTCTGTGCAAATGGAGTGTTGACACGATTTCATGGCAAAAATGAATGTTGGCACGGCTTTGATGCGAAGGAAGTGTTGACGTTACTTCATGGCAAAAATGAATGTTGGCATGGCTTCTGTGCAAATGGAGTGTTGACGTAGCTTCATGGCAAAAATGAATGTTGGCATGGCTTCTGTGCAAATGGAGTGTTGACACGACTTCATGGCAAAGATGAATGTTGGCATAGCTTCTGTGCAAATGGAGTGTTGACGTAGCTTCATGGCAAAGATGAATGTTGGCATAGCTTCTGTGCAAATGGAGTGTTGACACGACTTCACGCCAAAGATGAATGTTGGCATAGCTTCTGTGCAAATGAAGTGTTGACGTAGCTTCATGGCAAAGATGAATGTTGGCATAGCTTCTGTGCAAATGGAGTGTTGACACGACTTCATAGCAAAGATGAATGTTGGCATGGCTTTTGTGCAAATGAAGTGTTAACGTAGCTTCATGGCAAAAATAAATGTTGGCATGGCTTCTGTGCAAATGGAGTGTTGACACGACTGCATGACAAAAATGGATGTCGGCACGACTTCAATATAGAACTATTGGCCCAGCTTCGATGCAAATGAAGTGTTGACGTAGCTTCATGGCAAAGATGAATGTTGGCATGGCTTTTGTGCAAATGAAGTGTTGACGTAGCTTCATAGCAAAGATGAATGTTGGCATGGCTTTTGTGCAAATGAAGTGTTGACGTAGCTTCATAGCAAAGATGAATGTTGGCATGGCTTCTGTGCAAATAAAGTGTTGACGTAGCTTCATGGCAAAGATGAATGTTGGCATAGCTTTTGTGCAAATGAAGTGTTGACGTAGCTTTATGGGCGATAGCATTATTGTCTAGCTGAATATCCTTATGGAAACGTCGTTGCAAAGACGAATATCACTAAAAGATTGTTGATGCAAGAAAAGAATGTAACAACATGAAAGCATACGTTCTTGCAACGTTGCTATCAATGAAATACAAAGTCACCAAATGAAGGCAAACACTTCTATGAGAACGTCAGCGTGAAGTTTGATGTCAAAACCCAAAGATCAAGGAAACTGAGCTGCAAAACAAAAACAAGCAACAACAAAAAAATGTCAGAAAAAAATCCCATTGCATGTCTAAACAAAGGACAAAAGAAAAAGAAAAAAAAAAAATTCTTAAAAAGCTGGAGAAGAAGACTGAAGGCTAGGAATGCCCAAATAAACGAAGCCAATCTCACATCTTATATAGAGAATTTTTGCTAAACTAGCAGACAAAAAAAAGGGGAGAAGTAACAAAATTCAACAAGCAAAGCTTCTCTTCCAAATTTTCAAATCTTCTGACAGGAGGCCATAAAAATCTTCGGAAGACTTCACACAAATAAGGAGGAGTCCAACAAAGCCTGCTTATCTTCCAATTTTTCAAAGTTCTCTGACAAAGATGACCCAAAGAATCAACATTCAGCGGCCACCATAATGTCTTCATCCTGTCAGGGCGGCCACCAGAATTTCTGCATCATGTCCAGGCGGCCACCGCAAAATTAGACCAAAGAAAAAGCCATAAGTCCAACAAAGACCCACGACTTTCTCGACCAAATTTGTGAAAATCCAGACTTTATTTCACAAAACTGATACCACCATTAGAGCTATCGGCCTTCGATCTACAAAACCTGAAATTTTTAGGTCCAAACGATGAGCCACGCGCTACCACGCGCCACCACGCGCTCGCGATGACCACCGGTTTAGTCCATCAAAACTGTGCAAATCTGTGCACAATTTCACAAAACAGACCACATAGCAGTCTTCTACGGCCTAAAAGCTACAAGATGTGAAAATTTCAAGCCCAAACGATGGGCCACGCTCCGCCACGCGCCGCCAGAATGTCCGGCGATCCCAGCTTCAGGTGCACGCGCTCCCACGCGCCGCAAGAAGATTCCACGCGCTCCCACGCGCCGGTGATTCTCACGCGCGTGCACGCGCCACGCGTGACACGCGCTCCAGGCTGATGACGTCACGGATGACGTCATCCTCCTCTGCCCGGCCCAACCCGCTTCGACCCGGTTCGACCCGACCCGGATCCGGACCGCCTGATAAAAAATAAAAAAAAAAAAAAAAAAAAAAAAAAAAAAAAAAAATTGGCAAATTAAGTATTTAACTTGGACTTTGACCAAAAAGTCAAAATTTTCAAAACAAACCTGTCCTACTCAATTTTTCGCGTACTTTCCAATTTTGGGGTCCGTTTCTTCAACCGAGACTCGAAAATTGCACAACAGTCCAGTTTCTAAAAAAATTGACTTTTGCACAAATTTTGACCAAAAGTCAAAATTTTTAAGATTGACCTATCTTGTTCAATCTTTCGTGTACTTTCCAATTTTTGGGTCTATTTATTCATTTGAGAATCCAAAATTGCTCAAATACTGTGATTCTACAACTATTGGCTTTGATGTAAACTTTGACCAAAGATCAAGATGTTCAAGCAAAACTTGTCCTATCAGGTTTTCGCAAAGATTTTGATTTTGAAATCCAGGTATTTGTTTTGGACTTAAAAACTACACCCGCTTCTCCAAAGTACTAGCGGTGTCCAAAATTTAAGCTCTCAAGATCATAATTTGAGACCCATTCATTTGGTCTGGATTCCCTCAAAATTATCCTCCAGACTTGATCAAGGCTCCCCTTTCAAAAACAGACGAACTCTCACAAGTATGTTTCAAAATTGAAATTACATTGGGTCACTACTTCAGCCTATTATTTTCGTCGGTGCCTACCGGTCTTCAACCTAACGTTCCCATTCGGCGCCTACCATTCTCATCCGCCGTTCCCATTCGGCGTCTACCATTCTCATCCACCGTTCCCACCGAAAAGTCTCATCCGCCACCCAGCTACCATTCTTCATCTCTTCACTATAAATAGGAGGGCCGGATCCGTTAAATCTATCAAGAAAAAAAAAAAACACATACACTGAGTCATGAAATGAAGATTTGCTTCTTTCAAATTTTCAAATCCTCCTTCTCACAGCCAGTTCTCACTATGGTCTTGTCATTCTCAATACCGAGCAACCAAGATCACTTCATGATCAGTTTGAAATCAACCCCTTCATGGTTCAGTAGTAACCCTTCTCACAACATCATCACTGTTTTAGGATTCAAACAAATTTTGTTTCCTCACATAATGACCACGTTTGTTCATAGAGTTACTCATAACAAGGTCGGCATCGTTGTTCCATGCTTTCCTGGATTTGGTTCACCAGGAAATCCAAGTCCAGCAGAGACACCCATTCCTAAGACCAGGGCTTCCGTAGTCTCTCTTCAACTGTTTGGTCTCCCATCAGAAGCAGTGGTTCGGAACAAACAGCAACTTGGCTGGTTTCTAAAACCAGGATCACAAGTTAGCTCCATCTTTCATTTGTTATGCTTTCCCAATAAAGTTGCATCAAGTGAAGATGGTAAGAAGTGTTGGGGTATCCTACAAATTGTCTCCCATCCAACACTTGTGATGACCTCCAAGGTACCAGCTCATCAGAAATTAGCCTTTGGTGTCGGTGAAGGGTCCCCAAAGCCTCATTCCATGTTTCCACCAGCATGGGGTCCAAAGGTCATCGTTGCTGGTACCACAAAACACACTTTCTGGAATTACTCCAACTTAAGATCAGCTTGAAGAATTTCAGAAAATATACTTCTGAAATTACTTCAACTTAATGTCCGTCAGTATGGTCCAGTTACACAGGCACATTCAACGACTTGCTGACGGACTTCATTCAGCATGCAGCCAGTCCCACATCCGAAGGTGTACTTCCCAGAGGCATCTACACCAGAGAGTCCCCAACATGCAGGGTCAGGGCCATGGTGTCGTATGTCTCACCCATCCACTTTGCTTCATCACTATCTTCTTCACCATCAACATCAACAAACCCAAAACACTTTTCTAGAAATTACCCCAACTTAACCTGAGTGATGCGATAACGCAAGCACATTCAACCACACTCCCACATGTTCTCTCTGTGACCCGAAGTATACCCTTCAGATATAACTTCACCAGAAGTCCTTAAAAATAAGAGGCTAGCTCCAGAGCTCTGCATGCTGTATGCCAACATACTCACCTCTTCTCTATCTTCAACACCCTGTGATCGCCACCAACAATCCAAAATACTCTTCCGAAATTACCTCAGCTTAACATCTACCGAAATGTTTCAATCTTGCAAGTACATCCAACTTCTTGCAAATAACCTTCAGCTATTTCACTAGAAGAGTCAAGTATAAAAAGGAATCCACTTTCTTTCAAGACTCATTCATTCACCACACTCTAAAAACTGTGTGCATGAACAAGTCTCGAGGGGGCATTTGTAGAGAGGGAAAATTCCCGACCTATCACAAGCTGACACATCATACTACCAAGTCCACAAAATACAACCAATTACAAAGCGCCACGTATTGCTGTTAGGTTTTGCCATCACTATTCAGAAACCAATAGAAATTTGCCAAGTGTCATTGAAATAAAGGCATGAAACTGCATCAGCAGGTGTAAGCGATGACACAGGCAGCCTCGCACGTGTAAGCAGTGACACAAGCACTCGGCGGAGTGTAAGCGATGACACAGTGCCTCGCACGTGTAAGCGGTGACACAAGCACTCAAAGCACGTGTAAGCGATGACATAAGCGGACCAATCGAGGCCGTGACATGTGTCACCTATCAGACTCCGCCACGTGTCGCTCACCTACCCCTAAACTCCTATAAATAGAAGCCTTCCTGAGACAACACAGGAGACAACACAGAACAGAACAGACAGGACGGAGACAGAAGGAAGAAGATATCTTGAGTTCAGAAATCCAGAAGCTCTGCCGGAATCAAACCCCGAAGCCTCCAAGAACTTCAAGAACTTCAACCTCGAATGCAAACAACATTCGAAGCAAAATCATCCAAACTACTCGTCCAGATCTCAAAGTCCACTGGAATCAAGCTCAAAAGCCTCCAGAAACCTCAACAAACCACAAATTGGTGAAGCTCTACGGATTCAAGCCTCCAAAGCCCCGAAGAACTTCCACCACAAACCTTCAAATACGAAGAACAATCAAAGAGGAATCATCCAAATCATATTCCTAAATCTCAAAGTCCACTGGAATCAAGCTCAAAAGCCTCCAGAAACCTCAACAAACCATAAATCAACGAAGCTCTACGGAATCAAGCCTCTAAAGCACCGAAGAACTTCCACCACAAACCTTCAAACACAAAGAACACGAAGAACACGAAGAACACGAAGAACAAAGAATTTCTAACAAGCTCATAGCCAGAGATTCATTGTAATTCCGTTTCAAAGATCTTCGATCCATTCCTCAGCCAAATTGAAGAATATCTTATGTTCAAATCAAAATCACATTACCACAATTCCAATCAATAAATCTTTCAAGGAGATCGAATCAGAGGATCACTCTTTTGTAATTACAGAGAATTGTACCACACATTTATCAATACAAATTCGCATTTGCGAAACTATTTTACTTGTTTGATTTATTTCGAACTAAGAAATTTAGTCGTCTACAAATATCACTATATAAATATAATTGTACTCTAGGCCTTATTAATAAATTATATCCCAAGACTCTAATGATATCATTTGACCCCTCCATGAAATATCCATAGTGAACAAAGTCATAAAGAACTGTCACTTTGTAAAACTATTTTATCCTTGAGTACCCTGTTTAATCTTTTAGTTATTCACATTTATTGAAATCTGATTTTAATAAATATAAGCTTTAGTAACCACTTACTAAAGTGGGCGCTATGAATAACCAGTTCTCATTAAACTTATCTTAAAGGAATATTTCATGTCTCTACAAAAGAGATTATAGATCCCATATTGAGAATATGTGTTCCCTCAACACTATGTGTGGTTACCCAACATACTGAAGTTTTGACCGTGAATATTAGATCTCGCTTTTGATATATCAAAGTAACCTACGTTTCATGATCGGATTCACTACCCTCTCAGGATTAAGAGTCTATGAAATTAGAAGTCGTGAGATTAATTATTCAGGTGATAGTTGTTGATTGAATAATTAATCTCACAGCGGTCCAGTTCAATATGTCTTAACTCTTAAGACACATCAACATATTAGCTAGAAGTCTCTACTTCCATGATCAAGACAAATCATCTTAGTTAATGTGTTATAGTCTTCGCAGATGAAACACTCAATTTCATCATCTACTACAAACTAAATTTTGAGTTTACAAGGAACTTATGATTTACATCTTCTATGACTTTTGACATAAATCACATACAATGCATCTCCTGGACTATGATAATGACCCATTAGTTCATTTATAAATAGTCTCATATAATTAAATAATTTAATTACTTATGACATGTCAATAAATTGAATTTTTATGGCACAAACCCTAACAATTAATATTCATGTCAATTTTTATGTCAATTGGATGTTATTTACCATTTGATCCATAACTTATTTTTTATGCAGTATTTTAAACTACCTGAAAATTGAATTTAAACAATTGATTGATGATATAATTATTAATTTTTTATTACCTTGAAATTTTGCAAGCATGAAGAATATATACAAAGATAATGTAATCTAACGGTGAAATTATCAAAATTCGCATATAATTAAAAAAATATTGAGTGGTGCAACTTTAAAGTTATATAAGGTGTAACTTAAACCCAAATTATATATATATATATAAGATTAAATTTTGAAAGGATGTGGTGTAAAATCTATGTTTTATCCCTCCAATTTTAACATGTCACATCATCTTATCACATATTTAAGAATAAACACAACTACACCCAATCAATTATAATGCCCATATATAAATCCAATCAAATTGGAAGTTTATTAAGATGTTATTAAATGTGGTAGGATGTGTTGAATTTTATGTAAATTACTAATATAGCAATCTCTTATTGGATGGTGTAATATATGAGTTTTACACCCCATATTGCACCTATTGATATTGTATATACCTAGAGAAAATAGTCCCAAAATGGGTTCCACACAATCTTAATGGCAAGACCGTGCTAGTGCCGCCTTCCTCTTTTGCTGGAATTTGAAAGAAAATTGCACTTTTCCACCTTGAACTATACTCCATATTACACTTTGCACTATAAACTATTCGAATGCATATTTTACACCCTAAACTATGATTATTGTTACATTTTGCACCATAATGTTAGTTTTACTGTTAAGTTAGACAAAAATATAAAAGCACATTGACTTACGCATGTGTATTGCTTAAGTAGTACAAACTTAAAAAATCAAAACCCCCTCTTTCCAATCAATTAAAAAAAATTCTATTTATTTTCAGCTCTCTCTCTCTCTCTCATGCATATTAGCCCCTCTTTCCAAATCAAAATCCTTGCAACCCTAAATCCCTAAATCAAAATCATAACTATGATGTTGTTATAGCTTGGTCATGGTCCTCATGGTGGTGGTGTGAATGATACTGGGGAAGAGAATTGATGAGGACAAAAAAGGAATGTGGGAAGCAAGACTAGCTCTAAAATACGAAGTAATTGGAATCTAAGAGCATCCACATTCATTTTTCTCAATTCTATCATATTTTACCATAAAAAAATCACTTTATCAATTATACAATACCATTTTTCAATACACTCAACATCAAAACTTCTATTTTTCTATTCTACTCATTAAAATAATATATTTTCACAATATAATATTTTTTTTTCTTTTTTTGTTTTTTCTCAATTTTATCTTCCTTCCCGAATCTGTTAGTTTATTTCTCACCCACCTATGCCGATCACATATACCAGCAAACCCAAAAAAAAAAAAAAAAAACCACCCACCTACGCCGATCTCGTCAAAACCCACGCCGATCAGAACCACCACAACGCCGATCACATATACCAACATCGATCACAACCACCCACGCTGATCAAAACTCATGAACAAACCCATCCAGCCAAATCAAAATCAAAAATAAAAATCCAAAATCAAAAACCAAAATCTATCATCAAACCCAACAAACCCATCGGAACAAATCTCCCAAACGCCGGCCTAAATCCGACCCAAACGCCGGAAACCCATGAACAAACCCACACAAACCCACGCCGGAAACCCATGAACAACCTCACGACCTCCACGCCTCCACCACAGCAGTTGATCGAGCCTCCACGCCGTTGCCTCCACGCCGTTGAAGAAGAGAGACCATGAAGAAGAGGAAGTAGAAAGAAAGAGAGAAAGATAGAAAGAAAAAGAGTAGAGAGAGCAGAAATGACTGGAGAGAGTCGAATAAAAAATAGTTTTTTTTTATACCATTGAGCTACAGTGCAATTCTACATTTAGAATTGCACTGTAGCTCAATTGCATTTTTTTTTTACAATTCTGGTATTGTACAACTTTCAATGGAGAAGGGTTTTGGGCCTCAATGCTATTATACTTTATAATTTGGCATAGAGAATGGGTTTAGCCCATTCAATGCTGGTGCTCTAATAGAGAACTTTTAGTTTTTGTGATGAGAAGGGGCTTGGGTTAAGGAATTTGGGCGAGCCACACTAGTGGTAATAAAATAAAGAAAGGAAAAAAAAATCAATTAACATAGTGGTGGTGCCAAGGGGCTGATATGCAGCATATGAGAGAGAGAGAGAGAGAGAGAGAGAGAGAGAGAGAGAGAGAGAGAGAGAGAGAGAGAGAGAGAGAGAGAGAGAGAGAGAGAGAGAGAGAGAGAGAGACAGACAGACAGACAGACAGACAGAAAAAACTGTTTTTAATTGATTTGGAAAGAGAGAATTTTGGTCTTTTAAGTTTGTGTGACTTAAGCTATATATATGTACAAGTCGCATGTTTCATATTTCCATCTAATTTAACAATAAAACTAACATTGGAGGTGCAAAGTGTAATAATGATTATAGTTTAGGGTGCAAACTGTGTATTCGAATAGTTTATGGTGTAAAGTGTAATCTGTGGCACAATTTAAGATGGTAAAGTGTAATTTCCTCGGAATTTTAATACCTTTGACATCGGTAACAGGTCATCACCACTTGATACATCATTGAAGTAATGTTAAAAACATTTTTATATGGAACTGATGGAAGCTAAGTTGCATTAATCTAATACATCATTTAAATAAATTGTGAAATGCTAGAGATACAAACTTTTTTTTTTCAAAAAGTTTTACAAACTATAAATGTGGTGAGTTGTTATTAGTAATTAAAAAAGTAATATTAATGGTGGGCCTAGCGTATTTATTTATTTTTCATATAAGAATTGATTTGTACCCATATTTATTTATTTATTTATTTTCCATATAATAATTTATGGTAATTAGACAATCT
Source organism: Castanea sativa (assembly GCF_040712315.1). NCBI lineage: Eukaryota > Viridiplantae > Streptophyta > Magnoliopsida > Fagales > Fagaceae > Castanea > Castanea sativa. The sequence continues at coordinate 38,675,698 of NC_134023.1, forward strand.
TGCCCCAACTATTTAAATGGATTTATACATTTGTTGTTTTCATTTCTTTTTTGATATGATAATTGGAAGTCGAGAAATTTAATCATTAAATGTCTCATTGAAAATAAAATTACTAGAAAGTGTTAGTTGAGTTACAAATTCTTGTCATTGTTGTTTTCATCTTAGTGCCTTTAGCATACACCCTTCAACATTTTAATTATATCTTAATTAAAGAGATTTGTTTTTAAATAATTCCCTTTTGATACAATAATATCTGCTTTTTTTATTTCAATTTCCTATCTTTTTATTTTAATTTTTTGTTTTTAGTTGTTCTCTCCACCTCCAACGGCTAAAATTTGTGATCAATGAAACCTCTCGCTAAAGGGAGGTTCTTCTCTTTGCCTCTGGCACCCGGCCTTGGCCATCTAACAACTTTGGTTAAATTTTTTTGGACAAAGTTTTCTCCAAACTAGTTTAAAAAGAAATCCTTTAAACTCTAATCAAAATTTTTAATATAACTATATATTTTGAAAATCTAACCATTGAATTGTATGTTTTTTATATTATTAAAATACTTATTAAATTTCATTCAAATCGGATGTTAATTACAATTCGATTTATATATATAATTTTTATGCACAATTTTAGATTACAAAAATTTGAAATTAAGTTGATTGATGACATAGTTATTGATTTTTTATTTTCTTAAATGATTGCACGCATGAATGATATAATAAAAAAACTAATCTAACAGTAGAATTATCAAAATACACATCCTATAAAAAAAATATAGTGAGAGTTTAAATTGTTTGTCTCTATATTAGTTTGGAGAGAAAATTTGACTATTTTTTTTAGTTCTTATTTTTCTTTTTATACAAAATATTTTCCTAGAAAATGTCTATTTTGCACTTGAATTAAATAATGAGTAGTTATGAAATAAATTTTACCCTAGGTCAAATATAAAATTCTATGAATATGTAAAAATAAGTTTATTCTTAGGGTAACTAATCATTTTACCCTTTTAGGTACTTTTAAAATAATCTAGTTATGTAATGTATTATAAACCTAGTTTAAAACACTATTATTACTATTTTCGTATGTATTGTTATTGTTTATTTTAAAAAATAACTTTTGCTAAAGAATGTAGCTATTTTTCATGGTTGCCAAATTGAGGGTGGGGGAAGGGAAGTAATATTTGTATTACAATTTGAACATTTATTATCTATATTAAAAAAACCAACATAAATTTACATAAACTTTTTTTTTTATTTGAAAAACTACGGGGTGTTTGGTACGATTGTTTGAGCAATACCTTTTAATTTTTAAATAATATTATATATATATATATTTTTATACACTTTTTCATTAACACATATTTTTTTTAAATATAAATAATATAACTACAATAACGTTACTAAAGGAAAACTTTTCTTTTGTAAGCGTAATTTTGACATTGAAATAATTTAAAAAGAAATACAGTAAATTATTGGTACCATTATTGGTTTTAGAGAAGGATTGCAGTCCAATGAGGGTGGTGATCACATGCTGTAAAATTGTTTGATGGAATGGATGTCAGAATGACTTGACAATGATGTGTAGTTTCCTATTTATACACCCACATGTCCATTCACGAAAGGTTATAACTGTGTGAACAGTTATGTCCTCCCATTATTTGCAACCCGAAATCATGTGCAATAGTAATCAACTGTTGGGGTTGAAAGTTATAAAAAATAATTTTCAATCTCAATCTTTAAATAAAGAAATATTAAAAATTTGAAATTTAAAATTTATAAGTTTAAAATATAAAAATATTTGTAAAGAAAGTGGTGTGCCTGGTCTCAATCCTGCAACCCTGTAGCCAAATGTTGTGACCCTGCACCAAGAGTAACACTTTTTTTACAATATCACAAGCTAAAATACTAAAGTAAAAAAAATTCACACAATATGACATAAAACTCACCCACACCAGCAATTGTATGTTTGTGTAAAAATAGAATTGTGTTACAGTAATTGTGTGTGTTTACACAATTAATATAGTTGCATATATCTTTTTTAAATAATTTTTCTCTCTTTTCGTTTGGCTCTTTCTCCCTAAATCGAATTTTTTTTTCTCTCTACCTTGAGTCTCTTCGATTTGCTCTTCCTCTCCAATACCCATAAACTCTCTCTCTCTCTCTCTTGAAGTCAATTAAATATTTAGCCAAATTGATCAAACCCATATAAATCAACCCCAACCTTGGTTCCAGATCTGGCCCAAAATAAGGGGTGATGCCCATTGTCCTTCTTGTGTTTGCTCTTCAAATCCAATCGGGCTTAAACTGCCCATTGTTGTTCTCATGCTCATCTTGCTATGGGTGATAAGTGTTGCAGATCTCATAATGATGGGAGGTTAGAGGAAGATAAGGTGCTGGATGATAATTTTGATATGGTGGTAAAGGTGGGTATTGAGATTATTGGAGGCGTATGGTACTGTTGATGTTTTGATTCTTGAATAAGTATTGGTGCTGAATAGTGGAAACCGGGCTCAAGAAGAGAGGGGATTGGGTTCTGTACAGTGGGAAAAAAAGAAAATAGAAAAAAGATTTGGGTGTTCGTTTGCTTACAAAACAAAGGATGTGGATTTAGGTTGGGTTGATGTTTGTTTGCTTAGAAAACAACAGAAAGATCATGGAAAAAAAAAAAAGACAAAAATAATAATAAAAAAAGAATGAAAATGATTATTTAAATAAGGAAAATTACAACTTACTCATCTGTGCTTTGGTCGAAATTTAAGTTGTCTACATGTGGTTTGAAATTTGACACTTTACCCAACTAAGGTTTGACGAAATTTAAATTGCCTACTTGTGGTTTGAAATCTCATGCGGTAAGTGTTCCGCTAGATTCTTTATAATCTTATTTGATCTTGTATTATTATATTTTTTGTGTCTTTAGAGGAGAGAAACATAAAAGTTTGAACAAAATTACATATTTATCCATGCTTTTAACAGATGTGAGTTACATAATTCTAACTGAGCTAATCTCAGGTGGGTAAAGTATCAAATTTCAAACTACAGGTAGGCAACTTAAATTTCAGCCAAACCACAGGTGAGTAAGTTGTAATTTGCCCTTTAAATAAAATAGAAAGTAAAATAATAAATTGATGTTTAGCGATTTAAAAAGTAGTTACATAAAATAGAAAATAAAAAAAAGTTCTTATACTAGAATAGACAAAAAATTTTAGACAGATTGATATGAATGCTATGTAGAGTTGTATCTTTCCCAAGATTTGCATTACATCACCAAACAATAGAGTCTTATCATTAAGCAAACAAATCTTTTAAGGATGGAATAGGAAACATGAGCGTGCACAAGTGTAATCACCCTATACACTTCCAAAGATTACTCCCAAAGTTTAGACGAGTTTTATCCTTCAGCCCTTATCGTCTTTTGATTTTTTCAACCACAGTGATCATGTGACAATTGAAAACTACTCGGTGTTATATTGACTTGTAATTTGACATAGAGTTATACTTTACTTTGTAAATTGAGTTGAAGTTTTTCCAATTTAAAGTTTAGAAGTTGCAATTTACTCGCTTTGGATTTAATTGTATTTGTTAAGAGCCTTGTAATTTAATTGGTACCTCCTTATGCATAAAATGTTTAAACATTTAGAGGAGAAATGGTTCAAGATGCAAAACTAGCCGTATATTTAACTATCTAAGAAAAAAAAAGACTTAATTGTATTTGATTTGCTAATTTAGTGAATAAATTTCCTAAGGATATTATTTTAGAAAATATTTTTAAAAGCTTTATATAGGAAAAGAAAAAAGTATCTAATTTTTTTACTAGTTTAAAAAATATATATTTCTCATAAAAATTGTATTAAGTATCAACACTTTTTTAAATTGGTACAATAACACATGTTGCAAGAACACCTTAATTTAAAACACATTTTGATAAATCAAATTTAATCTATGTGACAAAAGTGTAATTTTTTATTTGATTTAATATGGACAAAACACGAAATTGTTACGTGGCCATTTTAAGACATAGGTAAGTTTGGTGTTGTTTCCAATACACAAAAGCACTTTAAAGGAAGTCAAATCCAAAACCAACAAAATGAAAAGAAAAAACTCATACATGCATATGCATATTCAATTTACTTTAAGGGAGGTTGATTGCTGGATGTCATCTTCTCCTTTTGCACCGCTCAACCTCTCATTGGACCTTAGGCTAATGGCATTGGAACTTGGAAGTTGGTGTGCTTCTAAAGGTTAGGTATTCTAGGCTAAAAAATAATGCTAATATATATGGGGAGCATTCCCAAATCTCAACCTTAGAAGTAGGTTGAAAGTTTGTGTTTATAAAACTCCTTTTGATATTGGTCTATATCTATTATGGAACTATTGGTCTATGCCTCTATATCAAGACAATCCAAGCATTGGGAACTTTTAATTGTAAATGCACTGCTTCAATTCAAACAATTCAAATTCCAGCACCTATAATTTAAAATATGGGACTATGGGATTTGTTATCGTTAGAGTTACTTCTAGTTGTTTATGTTAAATATATGCAATGTGTTATATCATGTATATGCTAGAATGATGCGGAAGGGGAAACATAGAATTGGAACATCGAGAACACGAAGGTTACGTGGTTTAGCATTGTCGGTCTACATCCACAGAGGAATCCCTTAAGAGTTACATCTTTATTGTATAAGAGTGTAGTACAATAATCTATGTTACAATGAATCCTAACATAAATATATATAGGCGATTAAACCCTAGACTAATAGTACAAGCAGGATTGGACTTGGGCCTATTACATTGGACTAATATGTCTAATATATCTCTAACAGTTTATATTAGCATATTAATAAGGGCATTTCTGTAATCATGTTATAAATCTTAATATAATTATATGCAAAGGTGGGGGCTGACTGATTAATTAAGCCCTAAACCGTAGTTTCTTTCTTCTCTATGTTTCTATATTTTTCTTCTTCGCACGTCTCTCTCTTAACCCTAATTTTCATAGTTTACAACTTGAACTATTTTTTTCCTGTTACCGTTGGATGTAACATTGTCTCTTACGTAGGAGTAGAACCCACCCCATGTAAGACTAAGGGATATTGCATGTAAGAGTTAGACATAATCCTACCTCCAATGTGAGAGAGAGATGAGTAATTTTTAATTTTTCATTAGCTCATCTGCCATTACGTGCCAAATGCATGCTTATCATTTTCAAAGACTCAAACTTCCATTGCATGCCAAGTGCCAACATGTTCTCCATCATTTTGACTAGCACGAGACAAAAAAAATCTAGCCTAACATTCTTAGAATTAACTTTTACGATCTAATTTAACCACCCTCATGGACTTTTTTCTTCTATCTTCAAACAACAATGGATGGGCGGTTCAAAAAGTATGAGTACAGGCTTATGTTAATTCTAACACAATCTTTTCAAGCATAAGTCCAACCCATTAGTCGTGATTCCAATATAATTATGCTTACCTATAAGATGGTCGCTCGGTCAAACTACATAAAGAAATGAGGTTTTCTAACAGATTATCTGAAAAAGCTAATCATTCTTGGGTATCATATTATAGTGGAAGGTAAAGCCATTCATGATAAGGTAAGCAAATATTGTTAGACTACACCTCTCTCTAAACCAGAATCGTTTACTGATTATATTCTTTTTTTTTTTTTTTTTAAACAAAGCCTATATTTATATATATTAATAGTTAAAGCTCAAAAAAAAAAAAATCCAACTAGATTTTAATTAGATTCTCAATTTTGCGCCACGTGTTCCATTTAATTTTTAATTTTGTATCAAGTGAATTATTGAGTGTAAAAATCGAAGAGTCTAAATCCAATTAAGTTCCAAATTAGATATTAACTTGAGTCCAATTTTCTGCCGCGTGTCCATTTGTCTTTTTAATCCTTGTGGCAAGTAAATTATTGGATGAAAAAATTGAAGAGTCTAAATCCAATTAGAATTTTATATTATATATATATATATAAAAGAAACCATTACATATTTCAAAAACGTATGATTTAAAAAAATGTAAGATAATACTATGTATAATTTGAATATTTTCTTAAAAAAAAGTATAATTATGATTATTTTTAATTATATCCATGCATATGTACGGACTACACACTAGTTAGTAGTAATAGGAGACAAAACTACATAAGTAGGCCTGCTTGCAATTTTTTTGGCATTTAGGAGTGTTGACATAAAATAGAAGAGTGTGAAATGGGTTAGATCTCGTTCTACCTAAATGCAAGTTCCCAATTTTGTAAATAGTTCCATGAATTTACAGTGAAAAATTATAAATCTAAAATACAGATCCTATCAAATTAAATTTAGGGTAAATTATACAAACCCAACCCTTTGATGTTTGAGGAATGACACTCTGCTTCAAAATGGAAATGAAATTCTTCTTTATTGAGGTTTGAGAAAATCAACACATTAGTCATTCCATTAATAACAATAACATAATATTCCAAAAATTTTAAAATATTTCATTGGCTAAATCCTAACCATGGTTAGTGGAAATATTTTTTGGTTAAATATTGTTCATTGTTTTTATTATTATGATGATGCTCTCTATTCTCCTTTCTCTCAAAAAGTCAAAATGGATGGTCTGCCTAGCTTGGACAGTCTTGAATAGAACTCTTGCACACTCGGTGGGAGGTTAATATCTTAATATGGTTAAATAGATAACTAGTGCTTGATTTATGAAAGCATTTCAAATTATTTGAACAGGACATGGGGTTTATCAGTGAAATGGATCAAGCTCGTTCCTCTTTTTATTTTTTATTTTTTTGGGTGTGGTTTGGTCTGAATTGAAGCTCAGTTGTGCTTGATTTTGTAAAACTAGTAAACCTTTTTTTTTTCTTCTTCTTTTTTCAGCCTGAATATTTTATTCCAACAATAAAATTACAACAAAAGGCCATCCTCCATACAAAAACGCTGAGTAATGAGCGGCCCAAGTTTGCATCAAAACGTGGGCAACAAAATCAATTATCAGAGCCCATAAGCAGGTTATTTAAACGACCAACTGAGAAGAAGAAATTTTAGCCCAACCTTAGTAATGTAAGCTTGCAGTCCTAAACGATGATTTCATTAGTTTTATTTTTGGAGAGTCGAGGCTGAAATTTTATTTAATCAAAGACTAAAGTCCCTTGCCTAATACAATTTGCACATCTAGTGGAACAGATTCCATCCGGACCAATAAATGGATTGAGATTTACGAGTCTAGCTAAGAATATAATGAAAGAAATTTCTTACAAGAATTATGGGGCAATATATATATTTTTGAACCCATATGGGGCATTATGTAAATGATGATTTCTTACAAATCTGTAATTTCCTGCAACCTCTTAACCAAATGTGGTGTAATCTCTTGTATTTTGATCTGGGTTACATAGTCAATCTCTTATCCTATTTGTTTTTAAGTTTAATATGCTGATACCGGACTATAGTACGCAGTGCATAACCAATACATTTTTTAGCATAGGGTCCTTAATCTAATGGGCTTTATTTCTTCTGTTGGATGCCCTTGTGCTCTGGAGGCCCATTGAACTTTACGTTAAGTGGCTTTTACCAATTAAATTTATTGGCAATTTCAATTTCTTCTATATGGACAAAACTTTATAAAAAAAAAAGGGAATATATGAACACAACTTTAAATCTTTTGGTATTGTATTTTAATTTACTAATAAAATTTAAGGGTTAATTATACACTACACACTTATAGTTTGAGCCATTTTAACGTTTTCCACTCGTAATTTGAAAAATATTAATTTATCCGCTTATGATTGGAGCTTGGGATTGCTTAAACTTTTGTAATGCTATCTTAACAAGGTACTCTATTTCCTTGCACCTCACTGAGCAATATCAGATACCATCATGGACATTAATGTAGTTGCCAAATCGTGTTTTTTTTTTTTTTTCATATGTTACTAGATCATCAAACTGTTTAGCCCATTCCCTTGCTGATTGGGCCCCTTTTGAAGTGGCGGCAACAATTTTTTTTTTTTTTTTTTTTTAAGGTGATCATTATAAAACCTAAATTATAATAAAACCTAATAAAACGAGCACCTCATATATTGACAAAAAACACACACATGCAAATACATAAAGTCTTACAATTTCCTTCTATGATCTTATTTTAAAATCATTTCATAATATTATCATTATAAATGTTGCAAATACATGTCTTTCAAAATTTTAGTTGAGTAAAATTTTTTTTGGACTTTTCCTTTTTGTTTGTAAGGGCCTAATATATTATTAAGGACACCAAAGTTTAAGGATAATGTTTGATTACAAATTTAGTTGTAACTTAATATTATAACTCTTATTAAAAAAGTTAAAATTGTTATATATATATATATATATATATGTATGTATGTATGTATTTAAAATCTAACTATTGAATTGCATGTTCTTTATATTGCTAAAACACATGTCAATTTTCAAGCCAATCAGATGTTATTTACTATTCAATTTATAAACTTATTTTTTATGTATAATTTTAGACTATCAAAACTCGAAATTTAAAAATTTGATTGATGAATTAATTATTAATCTTTGATCTTATTGAAATTTTGCAAGCATGGAGGATATAAGGAGAAAATGTAATCCAATGATGGATTTGTCAAAATTTACATCCAATAAAAAAATATTAAGTGAAATTGTAGTCTTAGCTTACATCCAAGTTTGTTGCCAAATTTTGTCCAAAGTTTAAATATGTTGAGCCTAAAAAAATTTAGTGTGGTCACAATTTTTTTTAGAGGTAAAAAAGTCATACATTTTTTTAATTTGTATATAATAATTATTTTTTGTCCAGGTCAAGGTGGTCTTATGACCACCCTGACTTCAATGTGGAGCCGCCTATGCCCTTTTGTAACTGTCTTGGTGCCATTGCCATCCTGTATCTCCCCTCAGTTGTTTGTAGGCAGAGAAGACAGATGGATGTGGCCTCGAGTCTATTCCTTAATAAATTTTAGATTACTCATAAAAAAAAAAAAAAAACATTTCATACTCTATTTAAAGGAAGGTTTGCTATAAAAACAATTTCGCCCCATACAAAAAGGCATAGTATTGATTAAGTTTACCATGGTTCATTTTTAGGTTCAACCACTGCCTTAAAGTAGAAGAGTAGGAAAAATGGCAGTGGCGGAGCCAAAATTTTAGTTTTGGTTGGGGGTGGGGGGGAAGATTTGAAAAGCATAAATCAATGTTAATAATAAATTAATTAAACAATTATAAATTAATGTAATTGGCATACAAAATCTAATATAAATGAAATTTGTAATATTTTGTTAACTAAAAGTGTAAAGACTGTAGTAATATGTCCACTTTCTTTATTGTTTTTAAAAAATATAGAATTCAACATTTGTTTTTTCTTTATTCTTCTTAAGTATTGAAAATTTAGGTTTATGACAAAAACCTAGAGTGTAGAATTGTAAAAGAAGCAAAAGATGGAAGAGAAAAAAACTAAGGAAACAAAAAGATAGTAATACCTTTAGGATTTTAGTACAGTACAAGAGCATTAGGTAAAATGGGACCCATTGATCCATTAAGTAAAGTCACAAAATATTTTACAATTTTTTAATAAAAAAAGTGATAAGTTGTCTAGTTGTTAATTTTAGTCCATAAAAAAAAAGATGTAAATAGTGAGTTACCAACTTAATTATTTTGAAAATTATTATGTTTAGAGAAGTGTTATATTAACAATATTTTTACAACACTTTTACAAGTTATAGGTAGTAAATTGTTATTGGTTCTAATTTGAATCCACAACTTAAATTAATTTTATGCCTACTCGTAACAACCAGTAACAACTTACCGCTTAAGATTTATTGTGAAAGTGTTGTATAAATGTTGTGGACATAATAGTGATATAACAGTGTTGTATATGGGGGCCTTTTTCTATTTCTACCGTTGATGGTTATAAATTTTTCTTGACATTGTTGACGATTACACTCGATGTACTTGGCTTTATGTTTTAAGGTTCAAGTTTGAATCTCAATCAATTTTAAGAAGTTTTTGTTCCATGGTTGAGAGGCAGTTTGACCTTGAAGTCAAGATCATTAGATCAAATAATGCTGCTGAGTTTGTGATGAAATCCTTATATCAAGAAAAGGGAATTATTCATTAGCTAAGCTGTGTCCAAACTCCACAACAAAATTCTATTGTTGAGAGGAAACATCAACACCTCTTAAATGTAGCAAGGGCATTGAAGTTTCATTCCAAGTTACCTGTACATTTTTGGGGTGATTGTGTGTTAGCTGCAGCTTATCTGATTAATAGATTTCCTTCTCTCCTTTCAACCACAAAACTCCTTATGAAATGCTTTTCAAGAAACCTCCTTCTTATGCTCACTTAAAGGTGTTTGGATGCTTGTATTTTGCTTTAAATCTTCCACATAATAGGCATACATTTGATGCTAGGGCTAAGAGATGTGTTTTCTTAGGATATCCATTTGACATTAAAGGATATAAAGTTCTGGATATTGGCAGCAATACTTCTTTTATTTCAAAAGATGTTGTGTTTCATGAAACAATTTTTCCTTTTGCATCTACTTCTACTCAAAATGATTCAGATTTTCTTGTTTTCCTAAACCTGTTCTTGATTGTGAACCTGATCCTATCTTTGACAATACTGAACATCTTGAATTTGTAGACTCTTCTCCACTTGATAATTCCACTTCTATTGTTCAATTTAAGTTTGGTTTGTCCATTCCTTCTCCCACTGTAGACCCTTCTTCCTCTAGTTCTCATATTGAACCTATTACCTCTGATATGCCTTCCACCAGCTCTCCACCTACTCTCCACCTACTTCTATCCCCACTGATATGGTCATTCTAGTACCTATCTCCTCTGATATGCCTTCCTTAAGCTCACAACTTGCTCTTAGAAGGTTTACCAGGTCTCACAAACCTTTTGTTTATTTGCAAGATTATTCTTGTAAGTCATCTACTCTTGTTCCCACTTTTGGCCAACCTTATGACATTAGATATCACCTCACCTATGCCACACTTTCTGCAACTTATAAGTCCTTTGCCTTAGCCATTTCCAACCCCCATTATGAGTCAACTTTCTATCATGAGGCTGTGAAATTTTCTCATTGGAGAGATGTCATGCAGGCTGAGATTGAAGCACTTAAGGCTAACAATACTTGGTTTATTGTTCCTCTTCCACCTGGGAAAGTTGCTATTGGATCGAAATGGGTTTATAAGGTGAAGTACCATTTTGATGGCACTATTGAAAGGTACAAAGCAAGATTGGTGGCCAAGGGGTATACTCAGAAAGAGGGGATAGACTATAATGAAACCTTTTCTCCTGTGATTAAGTTCATCACTGTGAGGTTGGTCCTTGCCTTGGCTACTGTGAAACAATGGCATGTTCTTCAACTTGATGTCAACAATGCATTTCTGCAGGTGACTTGCTTAAGGATGTTTATATGTCTCTTCCTTTGGGGTTTCACAACAAGAGGGGGACACATGTTAAGGGGGAGTAGCTTGTTGATGGTAAATGGGAGCTTCAAGGTCCTCTAGTTTGCAAATTAAACAAATCCCTTTATGGTTTGAAGTAGGCTTCAAAGCAATGGCTTGCCAAACTATCTATTGCCATTTTGGAATTGGGTTTTGTTTAGTCTAAGGGTGATTACTCTCTCTTTACTTATACTAAAGGTCCTATTTTTTGTGGCACTACTGGTTTATGTAGATGATATACTCTTGACTGGTAATGATGAGTCATACATTACTTATTTGAAAGGCATGCTAGATACCAGGTTCAAGCTCAAGGATTTGGGACCTGCTTAATACTTCCTAGGGATTGAGATAGCCAGAAGTAAAACTGGAATTGCTCTAAACCAGAGGAAGTATGCACTAGAGATATTGCAGGACACTGACTTGACTGGTTCTAAGCCCTTCAATACACCCATGGAGCAAAAAATTAAGTTGTCTAAAACTAGTGGGGTTTTATTGAAGGATCCTACACAGTTCAGAAGGCTTATTGGAAGATTGATGTATCTTACCATGACAAGACCAGATATCACTTATGTAGTGCATTTTCTTAGCCAATATCTGAGTAAACTAAGAGAGCCTCACTTGAAAGTAGCTTTCAGGATTGTTCAGTACATCAAAGGATCACCAGGGCAAGGTCTTTTTCTCTCCAGCAATACAGATTTGCACTTAAAAGCCTTCTGTGATGCAAATTGGGCAGGGTGCCCAAATACTCGCAGTTCTACAACAGGTTATTGTGTTTATCTAGGGGAGTCTTTAATTTCCTGGAGGTCAAAAAAGCAAGGGACAGTTTCTAGAAGTTCAGCAGAAGCTGAATATAGAGCCATGCCATCAACCGCTTGTGAGATTGTGTGGTTGAAACAGCTCTTGAAGGATCTATAAGTAGAGCACAAAAGGCCAGCACTGTTGTATTGTGATAATCAAACAGCACTTCACATAGTTACTAATCCTGTTTTCCATGAACGCAGCAAGCCTATTGAGATAGATTTCCATCTGGTTAGAAAGAAAATTCAAAGGGGTATAATAAAAACTTTTCATATTGTAGGTGTGAATCAAAATGCAGATATTCTTACTAAACCTTTGGGTTTTCCAGCTTTCTCTAAATTGGTAATAAGGTTGGGAATGATTGACATTTACAAACTTGAGGTAGATTCAGCATAGTTGCAAGATAGCCAATCAACAACAACAACAACTACTATCTTGAGGGGGAGTGTTAAGAAGCTGAAGAAAACGGGATCGTTTTGTACAAAGAAGAAATCAGTTAAGGTAGTTAAGAAGAGAAATGTTAAAGCACATGGTTCTCACATGACACAAAGATTAGTTAATAAAGGCCAATCGGATGCAAACACGTGTAATTCTAATCTCTGTAACAAACTCATTCATCTATGGATCAATTAGTTAGACACGTGCAGTAGTTAGTTTTTCTTTTTTGATCTTTTTCTTCTTTTATGTTTAGCTTGTACACATAAAAGCAGAGATCCTTGTATTCATTTTTTTGCCTTTCTCATTCAATAAGAAACACTCTAATATTTACTCTTTTCTTCCAGAGAGAGAGAGAGAAAGAGAATTTTTGCATTGAGTGTGAAAGTTTTACACATTTGATTTCACTCAAAACCATACTGAAATGCCTTGATCTCCTCCTCTCTAAACTGCCGGTCCTAAAAAGCTAATGCCACGGTCACAAACGGCGGTGGTTTCCTCTTAAATCATTCTACTACTCTTGAATTCAAAATTTCAAAACCCTCACTCCCTCTCTTTAATCTAGGGGTTGGGGTGCCTTAAGAGTCTCTAGAAGGCGCGTGGGTAATGGATTCAATGGCGCGTGAATGTCTTGTTTTGGGGTTGAAGTTTTATTGAGTCTTTGTGCAATTCTATTGTGAGATCGTGTACAGAATAAAGTACAGATATATAAAAGTAATATATAAACTATAAAGCATAGTAGGCATAATTTATGAACATGTACAGAGAGAAATTTGGGAGAAAGGAATTTTACCTAGTGTGCCTTTGGGTGTGGATTAAAAATGAAAATTATTTCACTATTCAACTTATTTTTGCTATTATTCATGGGTTCCACTGCACTTTTGGCACTATTCATGGACCCTATTGTACTATTTCAACTAATTTTTACCTTTATTTGCATTTCTTATTTAAATACATCTTATGCACGTTTAATACATTTTTTTCCCTAAAAAGGAACACACACTAAACCCAACAATTTACTTCATTTCAAATCTTAAATTTTAGTTTCTTAAAATTCTCTTTTTGCGTTACTAACAATAATTTTTTTTTTTTGAAACCAAATATAACTTTCATTCATTCAAAGATAAAGAATCATGATACAATGCCTCCAAAGCTGGTGGAGGAGAATCCTCTATCCAGTAATATCCCCATACATGTTCCTAGCAAATCTAACCAACAAGTGTGCCATAGAGATAGCACCCCGGTTTACATAGCTAAACTGCACCCAATGTAGACCATGAGCCAAGCATTATATGTTATGAACAATATGGCCTATCCTAGACAAATTTGAACCAGTAGAGGAAATTGATGTCATGAATGTTTTATTATCTCCCTCTATCACCAATTCAGAAAAACAAGCATCAACTACAAATTCTAGTGCCTTTTGGCATGAAATAGTCTTTGCCTCCTCACTGTCATTCACTGGGGGCCCTCTTACTGACAAAGCCGCCATCACCTCACCCTTCTCGTTGCGGATCATTAGACCTATACTTGAGCAATTTAAGTTCGGAAAAGTACCAGCATCAAAGTTCAGTTCAAACATTGATCTTGGAGGAGGTTGCCACACATGAGTACCCGTATTTGTCACTAGTATTTGCAGCAGGTCTTGGGCTTGCCCAAAATCATCTAGATAATCAGCAGCCCTTCTGTTCAGCCACTTCGGATCCTTTAGCTTCCCCCTATGATTCACGACATTCCTTTGGTTCCAAATTAACCAAGCTTGAACCAGAAATAATTTAAACTTAGTCGTGGGTAACCTGCTCAATAATTCTTGAAATGATTGCACTACATCATGCTATCCAAGAGTATGTCTCTGTAGTTTGACTAAACTGCACGCCCAAATATCTTGTGCCACCCCACATTCCCATAGCACATGGATCCTTGATTCGACACACCTGGTACATAGCAAACACTTATCATCCTCAATAATCTTCCTTCTTGCAAGATTGTCTCGAGTACGCAATATGCTTTGGCAAGCTCTCCATTTAAAAATTTTAATTTTGTTCAGCACATGAAGCTTCCAAATATTTGACCACAGCTAACCTCCAACAGGACTAGAAGAGCTTTTAGCCCTGTTCTCATGTCGCGTGACCTGCTTTGCCACATAATATCCAGTTTTAATCGAGTATACTCCCTTCCTATTAAATAACCATACAATGGTATTAAAGCATTGTCTACGGCTAAGAGGTATACGTAAAATAGCTTTAGCATCTTCCTTGTGAAACATAGAGTTGATATAGACACGCCTTCAATTTTGGATCGATAAGATCAGCTACACGCCACTCCCATTCCTCCTCACTTGGTGGAAGAATCACCCCATTTGTTGGATAATTAGGAATCCATTTATATGAGAGAACTTTAATGGCCGATCCATCACTAACCCGCTAACAGCACCCATCAGTTAAGATTAGTTTGGCTCCAACAATTTAGTCCGTGGGAAATGCCGAGCTTTGAAACACTGATACATTAGAGATTCTCTATTTTGTATAAGTCTCCATCCTTACTTTGCCAACATAGCTAGATTAAAGGTTCTTAAGTCACGAAATCCCATTCCTCCCCTCTTCTTAGGCTCAATTAGCTTGCTCCAACTTTTCCAATGAATCTTTCATTCATCCCTAACCTGACCCCACCAAAATCTTGCACATAAGGCATCAAGTTCATCACATAGCTTCATAGGTAATTGAAACACACCCATTGTATAGGTCGGTATTGACTGGGCCACAGCTTTGATTAACATTTCCTTCCCAGCTTTAGACAGCATCATGCCCTTCCATCCCTGAAGTTTTTTCCACACCCGGCCTTTGAGGTAAGAGAATGAATGGTATTTTGCCCTTCCTTCACTCCCAACTTATCTTTGATCCTACTCTTGTGCTTAGCTGATGAATTGCCACTAAAAAACATCGAGGATTTTTCCAAATTAATACTTTGAGCCAAGGCAGCAACATATACTCTCAAAATTTCGATTGCCTCTTCATCATCATGCTAGTTGGCTTGGCAGAAAAGCAGTGAGTCATCTGAAAAAAGTAAGTTAGAGATCTTTGGTGCTTTCCTACAAATAGAAACCCCATGAATGTGCCCATCCATTTCCGCCTTATTTAATAATGAAGTGAAACCTTCTGTACATTACAGAAATAGATAGAGTGAGAGGGGGTCTTCTTGACGGATTCCCTTAGACAGTGTAATATTACCATAAGGTTTACCATTAATGAGAAAAGCAAAAGAGGATGTAGTAACACATCCCATCACCCTATTCATCAAAATCTCCGGAAAACCCAACTTAGTCATAATACCTCGTAGGAAATTCCATTTAACTCGGTTATAGGCCTTACTGATGTCTAACTTGAGTACAAGTGAACCCTTCTTTCCTTTTTTACGACAATGCATAGAATGCAGGGTCTCATAAGCCACCATAAAATTATCCGTAATAAGATGATCCGGAACAAAAGCCCTCTGAGTAGGAGAGATTAACTAGGGAAGAATCTGCTTCAACCTATTTGCCAAAACCTTAAAAATGATTTTGTAAATGACATTACATAGGCTTATAGGTAGAAATTTTTTGGGGTTATTTAACCTTAGGGATAAGAACAAGATGTGTATAGTTCACTTCAGGCACCATATGGCCAGAATTTAAATAATCTAACACCACTATAACCACATTATCACCCACAATAATCCAAAATTTTTGGTAAAAAAGAGCATTCATACCGTCGGGTCTAGGAGCCTTTGTTGGTCTCATCTGGCACAATGATTTCTTGATCTCATCTACATTATAATCACTGGACAAGATTTGCGTCACATCAAGTGTACCTTGGGAGGAACAGTGTTTAAGCACTCATCCATATGGTCACATACACCTGCAGTAAATAATTTCTCAAAATAATCCACTGCTACCCCAGCAATATCATTCACCTCCTCCACCCACTCATTTTCTGCATTATTGATCCCCTGAATAAAATTTTGCCTCCTTCGTTGAGATGCCTTGTAGTGAAAATATTTTTATTTTTATTTTTATCCCCATGCTTCATCCATGAAATTCGAGATCTTTATGCCCAATAAATCTCTTGTTTCAAGAGCAATTCATCAAGCTTCTTGCTAGCCACTAGAAAATCAGCTTTGCTTTCCTCCATTAGATATGCTTCATTCAGTGCTTCTATCTCCTTCTGAAGAGTTTTGATTTCCTCAGTATTCGGGTAAGTCTTTGAAACAACTTAAGCCTGTAAATCTGCTGCACAAAAGGCAATTTTTTGTTTTGCTGATTCCAATGCTAAACTTGTGCCATCACCTGTATCCCATGCGGCCTTAATCACTTCCTCACAATCATCCATCAGCAACCACGTTTCCTCGAATTTAAATCCTCACTAACCATGAGATCTAAGTTTCCTGGAGCTTTGAACATGCAAGATGATGGGTAGGTGATCTGAGGCATGTGAGGATAAATGAGACACTGAACTAAGTGGGAATTTTGCTTTCTAAGTCGCATTAGCCACAACTCTGTCCAACCTCTGCCTAGTATTAGCATCTTTCGGCCTTTTATTGTTCCAAGTAAATTGATATCCTCGAAATCCCAGATCTTAAGCTGACATTGATTCAATGCATTTTGGAAGTTATCCATTCTAACTAGTATGAGGCGGCCTTCTACTAAGTTTCTCACAAGAATTTAGGATAGCATTAAAGTCACCAATACAAACCTAAGGACCATCAACAAATGAGATAAGGTGAGTAAGGAGCGCCCAAGGGTTGGCTTTCTAACTAGCCTTTGGCCACCCATAGAAGCTAGTTAAAAACCACACAAATCCATCCTTTTCCACCACCTTAGCAAGAATATGGTTAGCCGTATAATTAATGACTTCTAAATTAATGCCTTTCTTCCACATAGAGCCAAACCTCCCCCTGAATGCGAATATTTCACCAAAAACTTATTAGTAAAAGGCAAATCACCACACAATCCATTAAATCCATCCTTATCCAATATTGTTTTCGTCAGAAAACACACTATGGGAGATTGATCTCTCACAAGTTTGCAAAGGTTTTGAACTATCCAATGATTCCCAAACCCTTGACAGTTCCAACTTAAAAGCCTTATTGCTTCCGGCAAGGGCGGTCATCCACCCTCGCCAATATCTCATCTAAAAACACTACATGCCAATCCACCTTACCTTGCTTACAAAGTTATATT
This sequence comes from Castanea sativa, assembly GCF_040712315.1. Classification (NCBI taxonomy): domain Eukaryota; kingdom Viridiplantae; phylum Streptophyta; class Magnoliopsida; order Fagales; family Fagaceae; genus Castanea; species Castanea sativa. The sequence goes on from NC_134023.1 coordinate 38,693,607, forward strand.
TTTGAAACCCTAGCGCAATCCTCCTCCATCTGTCCATCACCGTAGTCCCACCTCTTTTCCCCAGCATTGGTTTAGAAAGCCCACACTCTGATTCATAAGGCCCACAAACCATGCGGCACGGCCTAGTCCAAGTAGACTTGGGCTTAGGAATAATAGGCCCATTCTGCATGCTCACATTCACACTGGTGGGAAGATCCTCAGTTATCTTATCCTTATTAAAATTAAATTGAACTTTATCACTATCCGTGGAAACTACCACACTCCTTTCCTTTTTGGACTCTATCCCAACATGATTCTTGGGGATATGCAACTGAAGATCAGGAATAGCTCCGGATAATATGTTTTTACCATCATCACGTCAGTCATCCACCCCACAATTTTCGGAGTAATTTTCCGCCACCGCTTGCATTGTTGGTTGGTCATCGTGTTTTTCTTTAGCCTGGTCTTGATTAACACCCTTTGCCGGACTGTTATCTCGATTATGCCCCGTATCACGTTTCGGCGGTGATCGTAGATGAACTCCTATCGCATTCAACCAGTCCCCATACTGGCAAACAACCTCACCTCCATTTTTAGTTGATGCGAAGTGGGTAGCACAATGACAAAGATCATGTCCCAACAAAACACAGAAGTGACTGAACATATATAGGGAGTCACTCGATCCTGCCACAAAACTCCCCACGGTGGAGAGGTTTTGATACAGGTAAAGCCACCTTGACCCTCATAAAATAATTAAGATCCTTCTGTTTCTGCCGTTTTTCCACCACCACATCTCCCAGCCTTTTACCCACCTCAGAAGCTATTTGCGGTGATATCATATCAAAGAGCACCCCATATCTGAACCTAGAGAGAAGCATGACTTAAATCTACATTCACTGCATTCATCCCTTTTCGCCATCTAGTGAGCATAAGAAGTTGGTTGTCAAAGGGACCAAGGACCATCGCTGAGTACTCATTCCATATCAAACCCTGTGTGGAATTTGAATTGGAAAAGGTTAGAACCAACTTCAACTACTTGCACCCCATCCTCCAACCCCCAAGCTCTCTTCAATGCATTTTTAGCAGCTCTTTTATTGAAAGGCTTACACGTGACGTAAGGAACTTACCAATTAGGCTTAAGGAACAACTCTCATTTTCCACAATTCTGCCTTCATCAGATATCGCTAAAATTTCTTCTTAAGCAGCAGTCAACTTCATATTCTCTAGACTGTTAATCACATCTTCTTCCATCTTGAAAAAACTCATGCAGATTAAAAGAAAATGAAACCAATACCCTTAGCGCGCAGCTTGAGGGAGAGAGAGACTCGTTAGAACGAGAGGGAGAGCTCCTATAGAGAGAATAGTTTTTTTAAAAATTCATCCTCGGTCAACTTGTTACTACTAACAATAAATAATTCAAATTGAAAAATTATTACTATGAATTAAATCTTGGTTTTGCTTTGACTGGACCGGACATTGATGCCAAACATAATATTCCATTATCCTCACTACAAGAAATCTGGGTTTAGGCGGCGTTTTTTTTAGTGACGTTTTTAAATCCGCCACTATAAGTGGCATACTGTGACGTTTTCTAAAAACGCCGCTAAAGATTGAGATTTTAGCGACGTTTTTAAAAAACTTCGATGTAGCTCAAAACAATACCAACATTTCTTAAAACGTCGCAAGAAGTATAGTTTTAGCAGCGCATATCTCGTGTATAGCGACGTTTTATTAAAACGTCGCTATAGTGATTAAAGAAAATGTACTGAGCATGTGTCTAAAAAAGAAATACTCTATAGCGACGTTTCGAAAACGTCGCTATAGTGATTACAGCAAATGGTCTCCACCTGTTGGTGGGAAAAAAAAAAAAGGCGCTATATTGATTAAAGCAAACACTTTCAAACACTCTATAGCGACGTTTCGAAAACGTCGCTATAGTGATTACAGCAAATGGTCTCCACCTGTTGGTGGGAAAAAAAAAACGCGCTATATTAATTAAAGCAAACACTTTCAAATACTCTATAGCGACGTTTCGAAAACGTCGCTATATGTTCTAAACTTTTGGATTTCAGGTTCCCACACTTTTTTTCCCTCTTTATTTTTTTTTTTGGCCTACACTTTTTTTTTTCTTTCTTTCCATTAACTCACTCCGTGTCCCACTCTTTTCTTTCTTAGGCTCACTATTGATTGTCCCATTCTTTTCTTTTCTTTTCTTTGTTCCTAGTTTTTTCTTTGTGACACATTTTCTTTAGAACCACCACACATCTTTTCCCTTCCACCCATTGCCACCGTGGCCGTCATCAACCTCCACTAGGACCTACTGCCACCACCATACTTTTTTCCCTCTTTTTTATTGTTCAAGTTTTTTTAGAGTGTAAGTATTTGTTCTTGGCTTATGGGTTTGCTTTGATATGGTATTTCTTTAATGGGTCATGGAGCTTTTGTGCTAATTTTTGCTATTTTTCAGTTTTGGTTTAAAGTTTTTGTTGTTCAAGTTTCTTTAGAGTGTAAGTATTTTTTTTTGGCTTATGGGTTTGCTTTGATTTGGTTTTTCTTTAATGGGTCATGGAGTTTTGTACTAATTTTTGCTTTTTTCTATTTTGGTTGGAAATTGGTAGAAAATTCTCTTATTCAGATTTGGCTTCTTGGGCAAAAGGACTTGAGGATCAAGGGCTGAATCATTGTAAGTATTTCCTTAGAGTGTTAGTATTTGTTTTTCAATATTATACTTTCTAGCAATGGCAGGAAATGAACAATAGGATTGCAAAATAGACTATGTTCCAAACATATATATTAATGGGTTTTTAACTAACTAAGAAACTTAATTTAATAGCTACAATTAATCTTAGGCAACCAACCCACTTAGTTAAAGTGATACATGTATTGGTATTATACAAATATATATATATATATATATATATATATATATATATATATATATCTATGGTTAATGTGTTATTGTGGAATATTGATGATTAGTAGGTACATTTGATATATTACAAGCTTGTGTTAGTTATTGTTGAATTTTAAGCAGGTTAATATAGCATTTTTAATTTTTTTTTAAATAATGAGCAGCTTTTGCGACGTTTTTGAAACGTCGCTAAATGTATTTTCCAACATTACATACGAAAATGGTATATTATTTAGTGACGTTTTAGAAAACGTCACTAAAAGTTTTTGAATGCCACTAAAGAGTAATATATGGCGACGTTTTTTGAAACGTCGCAATAAACCTATAGTGACTGCTCTATTGCGACGTTTTTGAACGTCGCAAAAACAAACGTCGCTATAGACCATTTGTGTCTATAGTGACGTTTTTTGGGTTTTTAGTGACGTTTTACAAACGTCGCCTAAACCCAGATTTCTTGTAGTGCCTATAGCTAGTTATTTTAAAAAAGAAGCACACAACTTTCTCAAAAAAAAAAAAGCACACAACGACAACGTGACAATTTAATCTTATCCAAGGTTTAAAAAAAAATCAAATCCAAAACATTTCTAGGACGGCTCCACGTGTCATACACGTGTCATGAAAAAGCTGAGCCACGTAGATCAAAAGCCATTGTTAGAGAAGAACTTATATGGAAAAACGATTGGAAGAGGCTTTCCAAAGTAAAAGCAGCAAACTGTGCGATTGCCGACATCACAAAAGACAAAAAGTTTCACCCCTCAATGTGTGTAAATATATATAGTCAAAACCATTATTATTCATGTCACCTGCATAAATAATCTGATTGAATTACTCATATTTTAGTTGTCGGTAGCCAGTAAAACTGTAATACAGGATGAAAAGCTGGAATCCTAAAAATAGAAATAGATTTTTTTTTTTTTTTTTTTTTTTTTTTTTGCACAGTGTATTCTCAGAACTTTCAACCAAAAACTAATCACTGTTGGCGTTAGGTGGGCTCACGAAGAGGTAAAGCGCTAACCCAGAAAATTCTTTCCAAACAGATAAAAATTTCGTACTTAGAATTTTCTTCTCACTAATTTGGGCTTTTGGCCAAAAAAAGTAGACAGAGAGAGAGAAATTATGGTTTAGTCAAAATTGTGGATTGGTTAACTTTTGAAGTAAGGGAAAATTTCCTTGATTTGTTTTCTTCTAATAAAATGGAAGGATTTCATAGCTTAGATTGAGCAAACATTGTGCCAAGATTTAAAAAAAAAGTTGGTAAGATGATAAATTATGATTATTTTTGTATAGATTACTTATTGATATTGCTTTTATTATTTATCATTTATTATATACTACCTCAAGAATGTCAAAGCAGTTCAAATTTAATGTAATTAAATTTATTGGAAAAAAGTATATATATATATATATATATATATATATAATTATAGATATTAATCACTCTATTAATATTTAGGACTATGTAAGAATGAGTACTTAGGGATGGAAACATAGTGTACAAGTAAGTATTTTGTTCATGTCATTACATCGTTCTCTCTTTGAAGAGAGGACAATGATTGTGGGAGGTTAAGATGGAAGGAATTTTACATTTTTAACAAGATGACACCAACATAGATGAGAGTAAGAAAAATAAGAGAGAAGGGGAAGGGCGACAATGGAAGAGAGAGAGAGAGAGAGAGAGATATTTTGGCGATGGTAGTAAGATATGTATAAAAAAATTATTTAAAATTATGTGTTTGTTCATATATGTAGAATCAATTTCTCATGAATGAGACAACACCTAAAATCTATGAACATCTCATCACATTTTTAGAATTGGAAAAATTCAAGTTGTGTAAGCCAGGCCCAAATGCCTAGATCTCTTCCTCTCTAAACCGTCAGTCCTGAAAAGCTAACACCACTGCCACCAATGGTGGTGGTTTCCTCTTAAATCATCCGATTGCTCTTGAATTTGAGTTCGCTTTTATTGAGTATCTGAGTGTGTGCAATTGTGTACATTGATGAGTCCAAAAAATAACGGCTTCGTCATTCAATAAGGGACGAACCCAAGATACGTTACACATTTATAGCGAGCATTTATGACAAGGAGTAATGGACGGAGCAACGGGAAAGAAAACGTAACACGAGTTAAAGCACCAGTCTATAATGCCTCAACCATTACAAAAGAAGAGAAAGTTAGCTTCGTCCATCAAGTCAGCTTCATCCATGTGATGAACGACTACAACATATATTAAATGAATTCCCCATAAATGACATGAGTAACGGTTAACATGCGTAACAGGCAGAAGCGTAACCAATTGACCAATTGGCAAAAGATCATTGGAGTCTATTACACCCCCGCATTCATTATTGATGAATTATTAAGATTGTCCATCTCTTGACGGGCGAATTAAATGCTATTCAATGCAAGGCGTAATGTACGGACATCAATGATGGACGAAGTTATAAAAGACATTTAATGCCTAAGACAGTTACGGAATAACATACGGGTACCAATAGACGAATAGCCATTGACAGACAATAAAAGCTAGCCATTAATACCAACAATTTCATATCTCATGAATGCAGATATTCATTCAAACAATGAAGAAAAGGGCTATAAAAACCCACACAAACCAAAGGCAAGGTACACACAATTCTCACCCTAAAAACTACTTTCAAGTTGAATTCTCTTCCAATATACTATGATTGAATCCCATTCTAACTTAATCATCGAAGAGTGTTTGGCAAACACCACACCAGTGTATCACTTTTTCTCTATTTCAAAACTGTTGCAAGTTCGTCCTTGGATGAAGCTATTACCATCGTCCATCCACATTAACAAAGATCTCAATTGTTGATTTTCTGCATCATCATACATAATATTACAGAGAAATGTATATATAAAGCAATATAGCATGGTAAGAATAATTTATGAACATCTACAGAGAGAGATTTGGGAGAAAGGAATTTTAACTGTTCTTTGAATCTGCAACAGTTTCTGGCGGAGATTTTTTCTTTCTTTTCTTTGTGTTGTTGTTGTTGTTGTTTTTAAAAAAAAAAAAAAAAAATTAAAAGCCGCTGAAATACAATTTAAAAGTGGATTTAAAAGAGAAAACGAAAAAAAAAAGCCTCATGAAGCCCAGAGTGAATACAAAGCCTAATCCATGGTGTAGTTGCAGAAGACCCAAGGCCCAAAGCCTATCACGTAAAATATAGAATACTGTTTTCTTGTGCTGATTGGGTGATTATCTCTACATATTAATCCCCTGTCATGTATCTCTATATATTAATCATCTGATCTAATTAGATAACTTTTATTCTTAAAAATAAAAAATAAAGTTAAAATTGTAATTTAACAAAACTTAAAAAACAAAAAATTTCCAATAAAAATTTTTTCTAAAAATTAGCACATACTTTCTATTTAAATATATTTACTCACGTTATATATATATATATTTAAAAACTAGCCTACATTAAACCGGACTATTTATTCATTTTTAAAATTTAAAATTTTAATTTCTTAAAAATCTTTGGTAAAAAAAAAATTCATTACAGGGTGACGTGGCTAGTTACTATTAATTAAATCTTGGTTTTGCTTTGACTGGACCGGCAGACATTGATGCCAAACATAATAAGAGCTCCCCCTGCCATTATCCTATAGCTAGTTATTTTTTTTAAAGAAAAAAGAAGCACACAACGACAACGTGGCAATTTAATCTTATCCAAAACATTTCTAGGACGGCTCCACGTGTCATAGAGTGTCATGCAAAAGGTGAGCCACGTAGATCAAAAGCCATAGTTAGAGAAGAATTTATATGGAAAAACGATTGGAAGAGGCGGCTTTGATTTCAAAGTAAAAGCTGCAAACTGTGCGGTTGCCGACACCACAAAAGACAAAAAGTTTCACCCCTCAATGTGTTTATGGTCAAAAGACTCAAAACCATTATTATTGATGTCACCTGAATAAATAATGTGATTTAATTACTCGTAGCTTTTAGTTGCCGGTAGCCAGTAATACTGTAATACAAAATGAATTTTCTTAAAAAATAGAAACAAAAATAAAAATTTCGTACTTTGAATTTTCTTCTCACTAATAAGAGCTTTTGGCCATAAAAGTAGACACAGAGAAAGAAATTATGGTTGGGTCAAAATTGTGGATGGGTTAACTTTTGAAGTAAGAGAAAATTGCCATGGTTTGTTTTCTTCTAATAAAATGGGAGGATTTCACAGCTTAGATTGAGAAACACTGCCGAAAAAAAAAAAAAAAGTTGGTAAGATGATAAAATATGATTATTTTTTGTATGGATTAATTGTTGATATCGTTTTTATTATTTATCATTTATTATATACCAATTTCAAAGCAGTAAAAATTAAGTGTTATTAAATTTATTGAAAAAAAATTATATTATATATATATTAGCCTCTACGCCTGAGCACGTGCTCTTCTATTTTTTTGAGGTAAAAGTTAATAATTTACCTTTATTATAATTTAAAAATATATTTTTTAATTTTTCAAATAAATAAAAAGAATAAACTTTAGAAATAAGTCATAACTGTAATTTTTTTTTTAAACGTGAAGGAAAAAAAAATCTTAAATTTTAGAAGTTTTATTTTTGAATTCAAAATAAAATTTATTATTTGACATTTATGTCCCTATTTCTAAATGAAGTTGCCCTTCATTAATGAAAGATATTTTTGAACCACAAAAAAGTCCAGTTGAAAGATAGAAATCCTCTTTTATATATATATATATATATATATATATATATATATATATATATATATATATATATTAATCAATCTATTAGAATTTGTGACTGCCCAAGAATAAGTACTTAGGGAGTGTACAAGTTGAAGTATCTTGTTCATGTCATTACATTGTCCTCCCTTTAAAGAGAGGGCAATAATTGTTGGAGGTTAAGATGGAAGAAATTTTACATTTCAAATAAGATGACACCGACATTGATGAAAGTAAGAAAAATAAAAGAGAAGGGGGAGGGCGACAATAGAAGAGAGGGAGAAAGATGGATATTTTGGCGATGGTAATAAGATATGTATACAAAAAAATTATTTAAAATTATGTGTTTGTTCATATACGTAGAATCAATTTCTCATGAATAAGACTACACCTAAAATTTATGAACATCTCGTCACATTCTTAGAATTGGAAAAATTCAAGTCGAGCAAGCCAGGGTGGAATGGGGAATTTTGCCTTCCTAATAATGAGTACCTACTTTTTAATAATTAAGTCACATTATGTTATGGGACGAAGTGAGGTTCCTATGAAACATAATTGAAACACATACTCTTTCCAATTGGTTTTTCTTTTTAGATAACATAGGAGAGGATATATTATATAACCAAAAAAAAAAAAAATCAAGTTCCTTAAATCATCAGAGGTGTAGAACCACCAGGATTATCTACAACAAAATGGGGATAAAGTTTTATCAACACCCCAACCCATCCTATCAAACATAACAGCATGCTTAATAAAAGCTGAGCATTCTATCCAATTGGTTATGATATAAATCAAAATGAAAGGAAATTATAGTATTAAAATGCTTTTTCTCTACCATTTTTAATCCAAACTTAATTCACTTGTGTTATATACTTATATGCCATCGAAAAGCTTGTTTCGAGTGGAAAGCTTATAATACCGAAACTTAAGCTCGAAGTCTTGGTGTTCCAAACTAGGTTTTCTATTTTCTCTCAAAATAAATAATTATAATAATAAAAAGAATTGATATTTGGGAGTATGTTCACGAGTGTGTTTACTATAACATAATTAAATTTCATGCTCTAAAGTTTAAACAAACACAGTGTGTGCAATGTGAGACCCAAATGTGCACTTTAAAAAAGTATGACAAGTATGTTAACAATAGTACACAATGAGTTTATCAAAAAAAAAAAAATAGTACACAATGAGGAATTTAAAATCACTATTGCTTTTTCATACTTACCTCTCTCTCTCATTGAGGAAATGATGTCACAAGATTTAAAATTACTATTGCTTTTTCATACTTACCTCTCACTCATTGAGGAAATGATGTCACTAGATTTTTGTAGTTTGCTTTAAGTCGTCCAAAGCTAACCCCTACGCATTGCAGACCACTAATCCAAAACGCAACTTCTGTTCTAGCTGTATATATTTTAACCACAAACTCGGTACCCAGCAACATCTTACATCGTATTCTTTTTTACACTTAAAAAACAATTCATGAACATTAACATTTTAACTTTTCAAATTTTCAATTCCTTTAAAAAAATTAAGCAAACAACAACGAAACAACTAGATGATCATCAATTTTAGAAGACAATTTGTTTTATACATAAATATTAAACATTTAAAGATTTAGCTTATAAAAATTTTGAAAACAAAAAAATATATTTGAATCACACTACTCTCAAAAGAACATATATTATTTTAAAGTTTAAAAAAGGTTGAAACCTTGAGGGTTTAATTTGTTACTTTTTGAAACCTCATGATTTAATTTATTGCTTTTGAAACTATATAATTTAATTATTATATTTTAAAACCTCATGTCTTTATTTGTTACTTTTAAAATTATAGGGTTTAATTGAACACATATTTTGAAACAACATGATACATGAACACAAATTTTGATACGTGTTATGAAACTCCCGAGCCAAAATCGAACATAGATAATTAAAACAAAGTTCATCCTAATAAAAACAAGTTTAATTTCACGTACTTGCAATTAATATACCAAAAAAAAAAATAACAATAAAAAATCATATATTCATGAACTCAACATTCAAATCATATAGCACAAAAAAAGAAAAAAAAAGAAGATATGAATCGATCATCACCTACAAACGCTTCTCTAATCATGACTCCTGACTGAGCATGATGCATCAATCATCATCCTTTATGAATATTTGCTTGATCTCTAATCCTAAGAATCTCTATGTTCTCCTCTTTAGGAACATGATACATGAGCCGTCCTCATATCACTAGGTGAAATAGTATGAACTCTAAAGGTCAATCAATTTGCTGAATGCGTTAAGAAAGCTGTGGTCTTATTTGAATCCTTTCGAATGATTGATTTTGAGTGTAAACCAATAGTGGGAAAAGAGTTGAATGTAAGCTGGAAATATTTTTCTGACAAAGAAAATCTTGTGGGTGCTGTAATTTTAGAGAAATGGTTAGGTTAGACACAGACCAAATTTTAGAAGAGTGATATATATAGTAAGGTGTCGGAATGGAGACCTCTTTTCAATTGCACTCTCCTTCTATTTATAGAAGGAGTGTCCTACGGCTACGATTTCCTAGAGATCTTGGAATAAATAATTAAAGTAGAAAATCACTAGCCTTATCCTTATCTTGTAGACTTATCGTTGCGTAATCTAGTAGGTAATGTAAGCCTTTCGATGAACCAATCGAATTTAGGTATTGGGTGACTTTTACTAGGTCATCCAAGCTGCAGGGTCGATACAAATAAAAAAAATGAATTAATCCTATGCATTCACGTTTAGCTTTCCGCATCTCAATATCTAATCTTATTCCACAATATTCCAAATGTCATTTCAATACTTCATAGAGTGTTAGCACTTAACAGAGTCCTCTTAAAAAAAAAAAAAAAAAAAAAAAACGCACTTAATAGAGTCATCGAAACCCCCCCCCCCCCCCCCCCCCCCCTTTTTTTTTAGATTCTATTTTCCTTTTGATATTTAATTTAGATATATTCTTGAATATTTATACAAGGACTTAGTGAATCAAATGCACTGAACCTGTTGGCGTAGGTCTAGTGAATTCAGTGCACTGAACCTGTTGAGATGATAACACGTTACTAAAAGTAGACACATGTTACTATCACAACAGGTTTAATGCAATTGTTGGACACAAGCTTTGCCCATTATACACACAAAATTGAATTTAGTAAAGCTATTAGAAATTCATAATTATGAATTCTATTCCATTCCATTTGTAACGGCTGGAATTTTCCATACCAATTAATTAACAAGCACGAACCCTCCCTATATTCCATCTTATTCTAAATTCCCCCACATATTAGTCAATTCCACCTGATATGGTAATTTCGACCAATATGTAAATGAATTTTTTTTCCTAAACCCATTTTTTTTATTACTTTACTCACATATAATATTTTATTATTATTTTTCATTAACAATGTGTTTTTCTTGTTTACTTTACTCACGTAAGACATGGTTTTTTTTTTCTTCTTCATTAAGATATATATTTTTTCCATTTACTCACATAAGACATATATATTATGTCTATGTAATGATGACATTAAGAATGTACATTATTTGATTTTAAACTAGTAATTTGCTATAGTATAATATCCTGTGATGCAAACTTAGATCTATAAATTTTGTAATATATATATATATATATATATATATATATATAGCAATAATTCTAATATGGTACATCAAAATAAATTGGTACCAAAATTTTTCAGTCCAATGGCGAAAACCAGAATGAGGTCCGAAACGGTATTCAAAACATGACTTAGAATTATGTTGTTAAATTATTAAATTTACAATCTCCCAAGAACTTAAAATGTAAATATATAAGAAAGTAGAGAAAATCAATATATAAATCTTAAAATGTAAATACTATTAATTTTTCTCAAAATAATATACAATCTATTTGTTTGTTTGTATAAGTGTGAAAATTCAATTTGCACGGTTTGAAATTGAAACATATCAAATTAAATTAGTCTCATCACACGCGCTTTGCGTATGTGTTTTTATTTTATATATATAATTTTTATTTTAAAAATTCAATCTATAAGTGGATAAAATAATTTGAAAATCAACCGGAAAGTGGCTTTATTTTAGGCAATATTTTAGTAGAATCTAGAGTTGTATTTTTACTTAATTATCCTTTAATTTTACCACTACTTAAACATTAGAGTGGAGAGTATATTTGGAAAAAAAAAAAAAAAAAGGTAAACTTTTTATTTTTATTTTTTTGATACCCTTAAATAGTACTGGGGGCGCGCGCAGAGAGGGGAAAGCAAAGATAGATGGTCAAACCAAGTCAACTTCGAGAATCTAAGCCGATCTTTCATAACATACAGAGTTCCATTTATTTAAGAAACTTTTACTGATTTCGAGGTTAGAATCAATGATATTGTAAGTACATGCATACATGCATATATATATATATATATATATATATATATATATATATATATATATAATTTGAAATTAAAACAAAAGAAAGATAATATACCTTAGTGTAGATGGGAATTTGTGATGACTATATATAATTTAGATCATTTTGGAATGTTCTAAAAAATAAAAACCATAGAAATTTTGGGATAAGTATAAGTAGTTTTTATGTGGGTGTGTGTATATATATCAAAGAGATTTTGGATTGGAGTTTAAAATAGTATTTAAGAAAATATATAAATTAAGAGAAAAGTTAACAAATGTTTAAGGGCATTAATTTATGAGATATTTTTAGAAAATTTTTATGAGAAAATAAAAAAAATAACTAATTTTTTTGACAAATTTTTATATTTTTAATAAAATAGTATCGAAACTTTTTAAAAATGATTTATTAACAAATTCCTTAAGAGGACCAGTTAATCGGACTCATAAATTAATTTAAAGTTTATATAAACAAAAGCAAAGTTTAGTTACAAATTGGTTGTAGCCTAAGGTTACAACTTTACTTAATGAAATAAATATTACTATATATTTTGAAAATCTAACCGTTGAATTACATATTTTTTATGCTCTTAATACACATGTCAAATTTTGTGTCAATCAAATATTATTTATTATATGATCCATAAGCTTATATTTAATACATTATTTTAAATTACAAAAACTTGCAATTTAAACAATATATTGATGACATACCTATTGATCTTTAATTTTCTAAAAAATTTGCAAGTATAGAGGATATAAGAAGAAGATATAATCTAATGGTGAATTTGTCAACATTTACTTTCAATAAAAAGATATTAAGTAAGGTTGTAGGCTAAAGTTATAACCGAATTTGTAGCTAAAATTTGTCTATAAATAAATATATGTTATCATGTTGTCAACTTGTCATTTACTTTGGAATTGGATTGGTTATAAAATAAAAAATAAATAAAAACTTTGGAATTGGATTCTTTGCAACTCTTAGAAAACTATTGGTTAATTAACTGACTCTTATTGTTTGACAATCTTTAGCTTAAAAGCCTTAAATCCATATTATTGGTGGTTTTGGAGATTTCAAACTAGATAAGTTATTATATAGAATGATAGGTTGAGTACGTTCATGCCTTATTTGTGGCCCAACTCCTTTAATTCTTTAGGCTCATCTTTCTTTCTTTTAATTATTATGAGAAAAAGGAGTTCACAAGTGAGTTCACTAACCCCCACTCAAATTTAAACTCTAATCTAAAATATTTATAAACCTGTGTCCAAGCTCGTGAAAATTGAAATCATGTAATAATGCAATAATAGTATCAATTATCATGTAAGTTTGCCCTATCTTATTTTCACAACATATCGAAAGAAAGTATTATTTTGTTATCCCAAAAACATCACTTCTATGGTAGACTAGATGTTATATTTAATTAAGTTTTCTTCTTATAAAAAAAATAATAGTATACAAATTTATGATATTGGTGGAAACTAATTAAAGAGATGTATTTCGTTTAGTTCTTATAGTTATTACCACCACTCCCTTAGTGCGGTGGTCACTCTACAAGTATAAATACTTGTGAGGTGTGAGGGGACAAGGACGGGGGTTCAAGTTTCCAGGAGGGAGCTTCACACACATGTACATATACACTTAGCTTAGATTAAAGAAGAAATTCTATCTTATATATATATATATATATATATATATATATATATAAAACTATAGTTATTAATTTGGTTATAATATTATAAAATTACAGAGAAAGTTTATTTGACTTCAATCAATCTATAAATATAGTACATCGGTGAATAAAGAAGAAAAAATCATGACTGTCAATTAATATCTAATCTAGTGTATTGTGTTGTTTGCAATAAATTTGGCATCTGATAGAATATTTTATTGTTGGAATTCTTTCAAGTTGAAGAGATAAAAAAAATGAAGAATTATTCAACCTCTTATAGCCGATTTATTTTTCTTTCAAATGGAGGATTTGGAGACATTGATAATGGATGAACAAATGAAATTTTGTTGCAGGGATACTTGAATGAGTATAAGATGATGTTTGTCAAATATTGAAATTATAGAAACTCAAATCACATAAATTTTTTTCCCTTCTCTTTAATTAAAAAAATGGTAGCGTCAATAAGGTTTGACTCTAAGGAGGTGTTTGGTTTGTGTTTTCAAACAACAATTTTCAGTTTTTAAACAATATTACACGTATTTTCACACACTTTTTCACCCACACGTATTTTCACAAATGTTTTCAAACAATAATTTTCAGTTTTTAAACACATGTACTAAACGAGCCTATTGTCTCCTTATCATTTGCAATACATAACTAACTGCATTTATATTTGACCCCAAATGTGTCTCCTTATCATTTGCAATACATAACTCACGGCATTTATATTATACTATAAATTTGCTTCTTATTATAACTAGTTATAAACCAGTGTGATGCATGACAACGCTATTGAAAATAAGAACATCTTAGTTTTTTTTTTTTTTTTTTCTCTTTTTTCTTTTAAATTTATTATTTTGAGATGTTTGTAAGTCAGAGATTTGTTTCAATTGTTAAATACCACAATCAAACTACAGGTAACCAATTTCAAGAAGCAAACAGCTTTTTAGGAGTAAAAGTCATCTAATTTATTTAAGTGAGTAAACAGAATGGCTTCAAGGATGATTGCACCAGCTCCCTTGAAGTCAGATTTGGAACACTCGTTCTTAAGAATTTGAGAGGATGAATCATCGAAGCTCTTATATGTGACAAATTTCACCAGAAATAAACATCGTTCTTCATTGCATTATTATTATTTGTAATATGCCAACCAAGAGCAAAGCTAGCAAATAAACTATATAGGGTAAGACTTGGATCACTGAGTATTACTTCTCTAAAGCTTAAATACACATTTTCTCTCTTAGGTTTTTTTTTTTTTTTTTTTTTTTTCAAGATTCAATTATATCATTGTGCCTATGCATTGCAGTAATATAGTCAAGGCAATGTTCACAAAGAACTATGCCTATAAAAATGCCTCGAATTATTCTTAATTCCATTTTAAAAAAAATAGGGCCAATTTTACCTTTGCCTACAAGTGAAAAATTAAAAAACGTGCCTAACCACAATGTGTAATCTATAATTAACCCTTAAATAAAAGTTACTTGTATTTATTTAACAGCTCATGATGGCATTCTTATGAGACATTGGTATACGTTATATTTTATTTGGGTAAACATGAAAAATTGATACATGGGATTTTCCTCTATATTTATTATATTCTATCTCATTAAAGAAAATATAGTTTTTCTTTTGAGAAACTAAAAAAAAATATAGTTAAGATTTATATATTGATAGAATGATAATGAGGTGGTCTTATCTATGTAAGCAAGTATGGAGCTATTTATTGGCATCCCCATCTCCCCCCCCCCCCCCCATTTTTTTTTGTTTAGGTACTAATTTTAGCAATTTGGTTCAATAAAATTACTACCATAATAACAAAAATTACCAATAACAAAACTTAAAAAAATTAAGTCCAATCAACAAATTTTACCCAAAACATACAACACAACCTTTCAAAAGAAAAATGAAACAAAATAATTTTTTCCTTACCCAGCAATAGATACACACATCAAAAACACAAAAAAATAATAATAATAATAATAAAATAAAATCCTAAACGGCTAAATAGCCTAACTAAGAGAAAAAAGAGTGAGAAACTAATGAAGGTGCATTTTTAGTTCTGAATGTTAACAAAACTAAGCTTCACGACAAAATGAAAGATAAGTTTTTTTAAGGATGTTATAATGTTATTCATTAAAAGATAAAAGAGACATCGTTGTGACAATTAGTACGGATTTAGTCTTAAATGATTTCTATTTTGTATCTCAAAAAAAAAAAAAAATCTTAAATGATTTATGGTTTAAAATAATGCTGAGTTTAATTTTCATAAATGATTGCATTGTAATTTATTAAGAAATAACAATGATTTTGTGTTTATTTGTTCACAATTTGTTAATACTACATAAATGCTTATTTGAAGATTTATAATGACCTTTTGTTTTGTTTATATTTTTGCCCCTTAACTACAATATTTATTATATTCTATCTCATTAAAGAAAATATAGTTTTTCTTTTGAGAAACTAAAAAAAAATATAGTTAAGATTTTATATATTGATAAAATGATGATGAGGTGGTCTTATCTATGTAAGCAAGTATGGAGCTATTTATTATTGGCATCCCCCCCCCCCCACACCCCCCCCCCCCCCAATTTGTTTTGTTTTGTTTTGTTTTGTTTAGGTACTAATTTTAGCAATTTGGTTCAATAAAATTACTATCATAATAACAAAAATTACAAATAACAAAACTAAAAAAAATTAAGTCCAATTAACAAATTTTACCCAAAACATAAAACCCAACCTTTTAAAAGAAAAATGAAACAAAATAATTTTTTCTTTACCCAGCAATAGATACACACGTAAAAAACACACAAAAAATAATAATAAAATAAAATCCTAAACAGCTAAGTAGCCTAACTAAGGGAAAAAAGAGTGAGAAACTACTGAACGAGCATTTTTAGTTATGAATGTCATCAAAACTAAGCTTCACAACAAAATGAAAGATAAGTTTTTTTTATGGATGTTATAATGTTATTCATTAAA
This sequence comes from Castanea sativa, assembly GCF_040712315.1. NCBI lineage: Eukaryota > Viridiplantae > Streptophyta > Magnoliopsida > Fagales > Fagaceae > Castanea > Castanea sativa. The sequence continues at coordinate 38,710,272 of NC_134023.1, forward strand.
AGCGACATCGTTGTGACAATTAGTACGAATTCAATCTTAAATGATTTATGGTTTAAAATAATGCTGAGTTTAATTTCCATAAATAATTACATTGTAATTTATTAAGAAATAACAATGATTTTGTGTTTTTGACTTTGTTGACCATTTGTTAATGCTGCATAGATACTTATTTGAAGATTTGTAATGACCTTTTGTTTTGTTTATATTTTTGCCCCTTAACTACAAGTGACAGATCCGTCTCTCTGTGTAGGGTAGTGTTATTACTGTGATCTTTTTTGTTTTTTTTTGATAAATTGTTTTTATTGTTTGTGATCATTGCTACTAATCCTTTTTCAAATGTGAAAAAGAAAAAAAATGACATTGCAACAGATCTGCCATAATGAGTGTGACAAAATCATCCTATGACAAAGCAGTTGTGGTTGTTGAGTAGGCTTTGTGCGATGTATCAAACCTTACTGAGTAAGATTCATAACTAAACATGTACTAGACTTCCATGAGAACAATAAGTATACGCTATCTATATCAGCAGAACATACTATTGAAATGTCAATGATTGTACTTCAAAGGAATGTTCGCATACATATTCCAGTCAAACTCAAACCGACATTTTCTTTTTATCTAAATTAAACTTGTCACTAAAAAAAGTATAAAGTATTAATATTATTTCTTTTATTTTCATTCTTACACCATTAATGCCTCTCTTCAACCCACAAATCTTAAACTTGGTAGGCCGATGCTATTTGTTTGCAAACAAAAATGAGAATTAGTCTTTTTTTTTTTTTTTTTTTTTTTTATAAAGTACAAATCTTACAATAGTTCATTTTCTAAAAGTGTAATTTATGTCGGTTGAACAAACAAGAAAAAAAAAAAGTAATGTCAATCAAACATATACTAGTTCAATTTTGAACAGAACTTAATATAAAATCAGATTATTTTAAACATGAATTTTTTTTAATAATTAAACATAATTTCAATTTATATACTAATTGTTAATATTCAAGTTTTCTGCCCAAAAATTTAAACATCTAAAAATACTATGTTTGAGTGTGAATGATCAAACACTTTTTCTTGGCCAGCCAATTATCACTCCATGGGAGTAGGATCAATCTAAATAAATAGATAAATAATACAGATTTAGTAGCTCTTAGTGGAAAAAATAGTAAACAAAGGTCAAAACAGTCTCAGGCAAAGAATGAAAAAAAGAAAGACATTCTACTAAAATAAAAAGTAATTTTATGTACACAACAATTTTCACAATAAATTTCACAATTATTAAAATTTTTTAATTATTATTAATTTTACCACACCGTTAATAATTTGCCATCTCAAACCATTGTGAGATTTATGGTAAAATTATATTGTAACTATATCATTGTTGGTAGAATAATAAAAAGTAAAAGATCCAATAAAAGCAAAAACGTGTTGATTTGGAACTCTATTTTTTTTTCTCTCTCTCTCTCTTCTGAATGAGCTGTTCATCCCAACCAAAAAATAGCTAAAACCCAAAATCCAATTCACACCCACCTTCTTAAAAATAGTATTATAAATACCACACCCTTCCAAATCTCCCACCAAACCCCTCATCTGCGAAATCGCCAAGAAAGTGAGTTGAAAAACACAACGCAACACAAGCACACCCACAGACAAAAAACAAAAAGAAAAAGAAAAAACTCTCTCTCAGAGAGATATGATGTGGAATCGATCAGAGGACAAGGTTTTCGAGCAAGCACTGGTGATGGTCCCTGAGGATGTTCCAGACAGGTGGCAGAGGATTGCAGAGCAAATTCCAGGAAAGTCACCGAGAGATGTGAAGGAACACTATGATGATCTTGTACATGATGTGCTTGAGATCGATTCTGGTCGAGTTGAACTACCGAGTTATGCTGATGATGATGACTCAGACTCTGGCGGACATGGTGGATGGGACTCACCGAGTAATCAGAATCAGATCTCTTTCTCGAATCATAACAACAAGCCTAAGCACTCTGACTCCGAAAGGAAAAAGGGTACTCCTTGGACTGAAGAAGAGCACAGGTATACAAAATTATGTCAAAATTCTCTCTTTTCTAATAGTTTGGTGGCTGAGAAAATGAAGGAAAGGAAAAAAACTTTTCTGCGTTTTCTTTATTTTCTTTGATTGAGGGGATTGGTATTGTTGTTTTCTTTATTTTCTTTTACTGTCAATTGGGTTTTTATATGTCTCTGTTTTTTGTTGTTATTTCTTTTCTGCTATGAAAGGTATAAACTTTATTGGGAAGTTGTGTAAAAAATTCGATTTTTCTGTTCTTTTTGTCTCTCTTAGACTCTTCTGAGTAGATTTTTTTGGTTTTAATTTGCCAAATAATGAATATAATGCGATTTTGAATCTCAAGATTTTTCCCAGCCCAAAAAGATTGATTTTTTTATACATATAATAGGAAATTTTCTAGGTAGACAAACTGTGATTGTGTTGAAATGTGTTTTTTAATCTTTAAAGATAGTTGCTGTATTTTGTTGGAAATTTTCTTGAATTTCTGTTTGACAAATCGGGGGAAGTAATAGTTGGAGACTATTGGTCAATGGATTTTGTGATTTCCATAGTGAATCAAGTAGCTTCCATCAACTTATAAAGATTTTACCATTGATCCCAAAACTTAATTTGTGCTCATGTGGCCTTTCATATGATATATGTCACGATAGGATTATAATTTATTAGTATATTTTTGTGTATGAAATGTTATGGCAATGTCAGGGGTGATCTATGAGTGCTAGATTGTATTGGTATATATATTTGAATGTTATTTTTTTGGTTGTTGATTTTCCATTTGTATCATTACAGGTTATTTCTAACTGGACTGAAGAAATTTGGAAAGGGTGATTGGAGGAGCATTTCAAGGAATGTGGTTGTGACGAGAACACCGACTCAGGTGGCTAGCCATGCCCAGAAGTACTTCCTTCGTCAGAATTCGGTGAAGAAAGAGAGGAAGAGGTCAAGCATCCATGACATTACTGCAGACAACAATCCGGTAGCTCTTCCGGTCAATCAGAGTTGGCTTCCACCTCCAGGTAGTGCTGTTCAACAGCAACAGGTTTATCAACCGATTACCATGCCGCCACATTTGCCTGGTCAAGTGAGCTCAATGGGGTACCAAAACTTTGGCTTTCCAATGTAAAGATGCACAGGAGCTATAGCCTCTGTATATAAAGCATTAATCTTTAATTAGGAAATCCAACTTGTAAAGTTCTGCCTTTGGCTTTGTTAGGTGTTTGATGGTTAGGAGTATTGTGAAGTGAATTTGTTCATGGTAGGTAGTGGTCTGAAGTCCTTTAGTAAAGTAAAAGAAAATTACTTGTTCGAGAAAATAGTGTGGTCTTATACGGAACTTTTAGGAATGGATCAATAACAAATACGAATTCTTTTCAATTCAGGGTTTGGAATTGAATGCCTTCTTCTGCATTATCAAAATTCTTAGTTTTGTAATTTTCTGTTAGATGATATTTGATACTTGTCTGATCTTTAGTTTGACTGAAAATGACATTTATGGCCATGCTGCCATTTTGCTTCCAACTTTCAACTAGTATCTATCTTGTTTTTTGAATTTTTTGGCCTACGTAACTGTAAAAAAGTTTTCAAATCTCAACATTGGCAGTATTTTAGTATGTGTGTCAAATGATATTATGTGCTATAGAGTATTTGTTTGTAAGGAAAAGCCTTGTACTTTTACATATTCAGTTACATATAAATAGAGAAGCCTAGTACTTTTGGTGAATTAGTATTGGAGTCTAAATCTTAACTCTAGTCTCGTATATATATGTAACAAGGTCTGGACTGTATGGTCAAGCGCAGTGGTATTAGTTGCATTTGAATTATCTCCAATATTTGGAGTTAGTTGTTCTTGCCAATGCCATTAGTTTTTTTTTTTTTTTTTTTTTTGAGTTTTGAATTTTGCGTTTTTGAGGAGGTTTCATGTTAAATTCATTGGTTTCAAGTGGTGGGCAGCATTTATTGTTAGGAATGATCCATTCACGTTTAAATCCTCTAATCAATATCAGTATATATATATATATATATTGAAGTAGTAACTTCATGTTGGTGAGAGGTTGTGCCATGTTACGCATTCCTTGTAGTTCTTTTTATATAGGCTTTTACTTCAAAGAGTTTGCATTTGTATAAAATTATTAGTTCATTGAATTAGCACATGGAGTAAATGTATATACTAATTATCTATAGTTGTGCACTAATTATTTATATTAAATGAATTCATAAGATTATTTTTATAAACTCTATTTAGGAAATAATTTTTAGTTGGAATAATAAAAATAGATTTACAATATGACATTCTTCCTCATGTTTAGTTGTTTTGTCAACAATTGACACAAAAACTAAAAAAAAAAAAAAATTACTTGTGAATTCACTAAATTTAATCTTAACCCTTTAAATTTCCTAACGTGTCTATTTAAGAAATAATTTTTAGTTGGAATAATAATATTAGATTTACAATATGACATTTTTCCTCATGTTTATTTGCTTTGACAAAAATTATAAAAAAAATTAAATATTTGGGAATTCAATAAAAATTAATCTTAACCCTTTAAATATCTAATTCTTTTCAGTGATATGTAATATATATGTGTGTGTGTGTGTGTGTGTGTGTGTGTATGTATGTGTGTGTGTGGAACTATTGTAGTATTTATTCTATGTAATTAGAAAGATAACTATTAATATGAATATGTTTATTTTGTTATATTAATTATTTTAAGCATAATGAAATTTTAATATCATTTTTCTAAAATTTATATGAGAAACAATTGATTTTTTTATACAAGGAACAACTGATTTGAAGTATAGTATTTTTACTAAAATTTTAGTTTTCTTTGCAACAATTGAAACAAAGTTCAACAAAAGGGGTGGGTTTCAATTAGCTCAACTGGTAAAGTTTCTGATAGTTGTATAAGAGATTTGGAGTTCAATCCCCGCCTACACCAAAAACTGATTGATGTCTTGGTTTAATAATAAAAAGCTATTATCAGGAGCAGATGCCATATGTTAAAACCCTCTTAAAAAAAAAAAAAAAGTCCAACAAAAAGGTAAAAAAAAAAGAATTTAACTAACAAAATCTAGAATGTAAAAAAAAAAAATTGAAGGATATTTGCATTTTTTGTAGGCATGAAACATGCCTATCTATATGAGCCACTATATCATGCAATTTTCAATTTAAACACACATATATAATATGATCAAATCACTACGCTATTCTTAGTATCTTATTATTTTGTTTATAAAATAACTAAAGATTACCTTTGTTTACTAGGAAAATTATTAAATTTTTTGTTTATACATGGATCGTTGAAGGTGAGAGTTTTGAATTTAAATATCTCTATTGGAAATTGAGTTGTTAACCAATTAAACTAAATTTTAATGAAATATTGGAGAAAACTAATAATGAGTTGCACCGCACATCATACTGAAACTCAGTTAGTTTTCTCTAATTTTTAACCCGATGCAAGATGTGTGTTTCATTACCTTAGTCTTAAAACACCTACATAAATCACATAAACAAAATAATTGTCATTTGTCTCACATTTTGATTAAAAATGGGAGAGTATCAAAGGCTTTGATGGAAAAGAAAATCTTATCCTTGTATCCCTATTAATAAATGGGAGAAAATGAGACTCAATCTATTTATTTAAAGTTATTTTCCTTAGCACATGATTCACATGTGACATGACAATTCTTCTTTTTTTTTTTTTTTTTTTTTTTTTTAATTTGTGGTACGTGACTATTTTTCAACCATTTGCCTATCGGCCATATGTCATCCATATAATCCGGCCACGCTGCTGAGTGGCAGTGCTGAGTACGTATATACACAAAACACGGTTACTCAGAGTTGACCTTAACACCAATTTCTATCACCAGTCACCGAATCAAACACACGTGTTTGGAAACTGGCAATGTAAAGACCACACATCCTGTCATGATTGCAGCACATGTTTCAACGATTTCTGTCAGCAATTCACCTAATTCTAAAAAAATCCAAAGAAAAATCTAACACCATCTTTTATTTATGATTAAAAATCAATTTTTTGTTATTGGTACGCATCTCATGCATTTTATTAGTAATACAACATGATCATCACTGCCGTATTTAGCTCTCTCGCCTTTTGTTTTTGTCTTGTTTGGTCGTTAATTGGTACTTCAGTAAAAATGAAAATCAGCAAACATAGGACAAACTAACCGTGCAAGAGATAATGCAAATATATAATGACACATCCTTCAAACAGCTTGCTGCAGATTTTCCTCCTAGATTTCAAGTCCAAAAAGTAAGCACCTAATTTTTTTCTTTTTGGGAAAACATTCTTTAACACTTGTTAATGTATACTTCATACACACACCATACATAATTTCACTTGCATTGTCCTTATTTTTTAAGTATGTCTACACTTAACACATGAAATGGGGTGATGTGTATGATAAATATACGCTAACCTGTGTGCACTAATCGGTGCATTTTTAATTTTTTGGATTAAAATTAAGCTCCAAGCTATGAATTCATTGAGTGACAAATTAAAGGAATGATGTGTAAGAGACAACTGGCAACTGATAACAAGAATTAAATATCTTGGAACCACTTTGCTCATTCATTTTTCTTAACAAACAAATGTTACCTATAGGAAATCGTCACAAGATCATTATAAAGGAAAACCTTCCATCCAAATATTTTAAACATCACCAAAAAAATTGCTGAGGATCTCCAAAAAAAAAAAAAAATTGTGGCGTTTTTTCAAATTAGCGATCTATATTAGGCTTTGGGTGTAAGCCTGGCCTTGATAGCTTGAAAAACTTGGCCTAGATCCCATCATCAATACCAGTATTGAACACAGTGGTAGGAACTGAGATGATTCCAGCATTTGCGCTCCCAAATGCAGAGATGGCTATTGCAGAATTCTTTGCATCACGATTGAACTGGTAGTGAACTAGTCCCTTGGGAAACAAAACATGTCACCTGCTGGGAGTGTCCGGGTGAAGAGCTTGTTAGTAGTATTTCCAAACCCAACTTCCAGAGCACCATCAAGAAGAAACAAGAGCTCCGCAGGGCAGGGATAGAGCCAAGATTTTGAGTTAGTGGGCGGCTTTAGTGTTGGCTATGTTCTGCTACTTCTTAACTGTAGAGTTTTTTTTTTTTTCGTGTGGGTAAGAAAAAAATTATTTTTATTTAGAATTTTTTAAAGGGCTGGGTTTTTTAATTTGGATAAAATTGGTTAATTGAGCTTAATTTTTTCTTATTAAGTTTTAGTACGGGTAATTTTTGTTGTTGAGTTATTTTTTTGGGTTTATATATTTTGTTTTAAATTTTAGATCTATAAATTTTTTTATGGTCACTAAAATGAGAAAAGTGCTAGAGTTACAAATTTTTTTATAAATTACTGATGTAATAAGTGGTTACTAATAAGTAAAAAAATTATGTTAGTAGTGGGCTCATATGTGAATCACTAAGAATTTGCTACTAAAACAGTTTGTAAAAATGTTGTAAAAATATTTGTGGGTATAACATTACTCTTAAAAAAATCAATGATATTGTTTAAAGGAAATAAAATGTAATTTTATAGAATAAAATTGCTAAAATTAGCTCCCTAATCCAATGGTGGCCCTGTCCCTACGGCAGAGTGAGGATGGGTGTGAGGTGGGTTGATAGAGCCAGCTGGGTATTGGAGAACCGCAAAGGAAACACTTCGGCCGTTAAGAGCTGGAAATTCACTAATTCAGCCAAGCCTGCTTTTGTAACAGTAAAAGTTGTTGGTGCCTGCTTTTGTAACAGTAAAAGTTGTTGGTGGATTTGCTCTTTAAAGAGCCCTCGTGCCAGTGAATGTGAATAAGTTGCCATCAACTTTGGTTACATTTGGTGGGACTAAAAAGTCTGAGGTGATATCTGCATTTTTGGCAATCACCATATGAAGGGTCCGTTTAGATACCGTTTATTTTGCTGAAAATTGAAAATAATAAAAAAAATAAAAAAGTTATTGTTCACGCATTTGGCACTGTTCATGGACAATGAACAATGCAAGAGGCGCTCTCTAGGAAAGAAAAAAAAAGAAAGAGGAAACGCAGACGCGCAAAACGCGCTGCTTTTCAGCTATCCAAACCACAACGAAGACGGAAGAGTAGTGAAGGCTACTACAAGAGCAAAGAAGAATCCATGGTAGAACTAAAAGTACAAAATAGAATTTGATTTAATTTGTTTTATATTTTTATTTTTATACAAGATAGAAATTCTACTCTAACCTAATCTATGTGTATATATGTATGAAATTCCATCCTACACCCCACAAGCACTTGTACTTGTAAAGTCAGGAGTGACCATCACACTAAGAGTGTGCGGTGGTTGATATGTTAACATAACTAAAATAATACAAATTATAGCCAGCTCATTAATTATTATGCTTAGTCGATCTATCTACATGAAAAAGAATTGTATGCCATCCCATTAATAAACGATAAATTATGTTCAACAAATGAAGCTTTTAAGTCCTTAGAATTTGCAGCCAATTTTTGGGAAGATCATCATATGAAAAATAATATAAAATAAGAAAGCCACCATTCATGGTTTTGGAAAATCATTTACATTTGTTAAGCTATCGTTTTTCATGTAACATTTATGTTAGCTTTATTCCATAACAAAAAGTGTTGTAATTGTATTAATTTATTTTCTTATATTTTATGGCATTTTATTGTAATGAGTGTAGTATTAAGTTAGTGAAGATTGCTCAAGATAGTAAAGTTTGCGACTTGCTCGCGAGTGACTTGCAAGTGAACAATCCGCTAAAGTCACATGAGAAGCACATGCTGGAAGCTGAATAGTCTAGTGCTAGATTGTATTTCGCGAGTCACTTCGTGACTCAAGCTAAGTCGCGAGTGACCCGCAAAACTCTCTGTCTGGATGATTTTAAGTGTGACTCTTATACCCTCACTACCCACAAAATTGTAAGGAGACTATTTCAAAAATAAAAAAAAAACCCTAGAGAGGTTTCTACAACACCCACCATTTTAGAGGGAGCTATTCATTCTTAAGTGAGAGTTCCTTTGGAGTCTCTTTTCCTCCCCTCTTCCATTATTATACCCAAACACAACCCACACTTATTTAGAGTGTAGAGAGTGTTTTGGAACTTGGGAAGTATTGGGTATTTGCCAAAAGAAGCCGGTGAGGTTGGGTGGTGCATTCAGAGGGTATTGTAGGATCTAGATAACTAGTGAAGACAAGACTCCAAAAAATCCTTTGGTAGCTGGAGGTTGGAAGGTTCAAGTACTTTGGGTAGATTAGGCTTGAATGGTCTTTTTGGTATCCTTGTATTCCAATTTATTCACTAGTGTATCGATTTCAACTTAGAGGGTTGCGGAGAAGTTTTTTGCCGAGTTCTTCTATTTCCTTACTGATAATACGTCTCGGTATTATCTTGTGTTTATATCTCTCTTTCTTTATTCTTTAAGCTTTATATTTATTGTTGCTTACTTGTAGTTATGGCTTAAAGAGTTGTTTTCAGTTATTGTGTATCATTTACTCTTGTTTCACACTTACATAAGTTAGAGTAAAAGTAATTAAACCATGTTGTATACCAGAGAGTATATTCTCTAGTATACTCTTCAGTATACTAAAGAGTATATCGGAGAGTATTGTCATTTCTATATGACTTTTGTGTACATTCTCAGGGGAAGAAATGCTATTTCTTGTGCACATTCTTAGGGGGAGAAAGTCTTAGGGGAAATGCATATACCAAAGGGAAGAAGACATTTCTTATGAGAAAACCTTGTTTTACTTTTTTTTTTTTTTTTTTTACTTTATACTTGTTTTCTTTATGGTGCTTTGAGCTTTCAACATTGTTTTTAAATTATTCAGTAAGTGTCTGTTTATCATTAGTTCCATTAATTTTTAGAGAGGATAGGATCATGAAGTTTGGCTAAGTTTTTTCAGTAAAATGTTCCAAATTCTCACATAACAAGCTACAGAATTAAAAGATGATTCTGATGAAGTAAAGTCTTAATTTTAATTTTTTCATATGCAACATCAAAAACACTCACACTGCCATCAATTTGCAATTAGTATATTTTTCTCCACTGAGAATAGTAAAGATGTTTCAAAAGTTATTGCAAGGACACTTCCCAAGAGTTTTTTCAAATTAAAAAATAAAGTGCCAAAGCATCAAGTGCAATAAAAATACAAATACAGATTAATGCCTATCCAGAAAGAAAAATATAAGAGTAAAGGAATATGTGCCAACTTTTCAGATTCTCTTTTTAAGGAAGATATGATAGCACCCTCCATTTTTGCAAGTCAACTACAAAGGATAGACTTCACCCCATCATCAAAGGCCTTATTAATGAATATTCATTCACTAGAGAAAGAATAGAGCACAAACTAATTAAATAGTGATTTTTTAATAGGTAGCAAGGGTCTGTGACCTCAGGCCTTAGGTGCAAACCCAGATTTAATCTTCTGAATGGTGGCAATATCAGTCTTGAAAGACTTCGCCAAGATCCCATTATCAATTCCGGTGGTGAACACAGTATTAGGGACTGACACAAGTCCAGCATTTGCACTTCAAAATGCAGAAACAGCTATTGCAGGATTCTTTGCATCACTATTGTATTGATAGTGTACAAGTCCTTTTGGAAACACAAACATGTCACCAGCTTGTAGGGTCTGAGTAAAGAGCTTGTTTGTGGTGTCAACAAATCCTACGTGAAGGGAACCATCAAGGAGAAACAAGAGCTCAGTGTAGAATTGCATATGAAACACACTGACCATTAAGAGCTGGGAATTCTGCCAAGCTTGCTTTTGAAACTTTAAAAGCTGTTGGTGGGGGTGCCTGAAGTAGAATCCTCATGCCAGTAAATGTGAAGAAGTTGCTATCAATGTTGGTAACATTTGGTGGGACTATAAAATCTGAGGTTATATCTGCATCCCCAGCGATCACTGTGTGGAAAATAGCAAAGGAAAGAACTAGTTTGAATATTATTTCATGCTTCAATGTTGCAAAGGCCATTGTAGTGAAATTGAAAGAAAAAAGTAAAAGCTTATAGAATGTGGTAAGGATGTATAACCTGTTACTTGGGCCTTCAACAGCAGATTGTAATTTATAATGTAACAAGAAGCATGTGGGCATTTACAAGTTCTGCAGGCCTATGAAACAAGAGATGGAATTGGAAACTACAATGTCCTTGTTTTAACTAAATTTGCTTGATATTCTCTAGTGGATGCCTCTGCAATAGAATCCAGAGAGCATATTGACAAACATGGCTTGGTTTATTGATAGCAGCCGGAAGAATCTTGTGGACAGTTAACCAAAAGGAGATTGGTGTGTTCAGCAGTCATCATTGCAGAGGTATCCACATGAGAATATCAGTTAGAACAAGAACATTGTAGTTCCCAGTTCATAGGCCTGCATAACTTGGGATGCCCTGTTGCTTCTTGTTACTCTATAAATGACCACCCGCTGTTGAAGGCCAAAGTAACAAGCAATACATCCTTAAGACATTCTATAAGCTTCTACTTTTTTGCTTTCAGTTTTTCTACCATGGCCCTCATGACATTTTAAGCATGAATTGATATTCAAGCTAGTCCTCTCCTTGGCTATTTTCCATACACTGATTGCTGGGGATCCAGATATCACCTCAGATTTTATAGTCCCACCAAATGTTACCAACTTATTCACATTTACTGGCATGAGGATTCTACTTCAGGCACCCCCACCAACAGCTTTTAAAGTAACCAAAGCAAGCATAGCAGAATTCCCTACTCTTAATGGCCATGGTGTTTCATATGCAATTCTACAATACCCAGCTGGTTCAGTCAACCCGCCTCACACCCATCCCCGCTCAGCTGAGCTCTTGTTTCTCCTTAACGGCTCCCTTCAAGTTGGATTTGTTGACACGACAAACAAGCTCTTTACTCAGACACTCCAAGCTGGTGACTTGTTTGTATTTCCAAAAGGACTCGTGCACTATCAGTACAACAGTGATGCAAATAATTCTGCAATAGCTATTTCTGCATTTGGAAGTGCAAATGCTGGAACTGTGTCAGTCCCTAATTCTGTTTTCACCACTGGAATTGATGATGGGAACTTGGTGAAGTCTTTCAATACTGATATTGGCACCATTCAGAAAATTAAAGCTGAGCTTGCACCCAAGGCCTGAGGTAGCAGACCCTTGCTACTTACTGAAGGATCATTGTTTTGTTTTTGCAATATTATTCCTATAGTGAATAATTTTGCTTTAATAAGGTACTTAACGATGAGTTGAAGGCTATTCTTTTGTTGTTGGATTCCCAAAAGTGGAGGATGTTATAGTATATTCTAATATAGATAAATCTGATTATTGGCACCAAATACTCTACTCTGGTATTTTTCTATATGGGTAGGCTTATATTGATCTGTACTTGTATTTTTTAAATGCACTTGATGCTTTGGCACTCACTGTTTCAATTTTAAAAATTTTCCATTCAGGTGAGGCATATATCATATTCTCCAAGTGATGTTTCCATTGCATGTATTGAAGAAATTGCACATATGAGATACAAGTACATTTCTTAGAAATAGCCCTGGAAGTCATTTTCGGTAACTTTTGAGGTGTCTTTACTTGTCGTTGAACAAATTCCTACTTGTTAAGAACAGATGATGTGTGAGTGATCTTGATGTTTCATACGAGACAAAATATTATTAAGATTTTTCTTCATTGGAATCATCTTACCATTCTATAGCAAGTTTGGTCTCCAAGTGAGAATTCAGAACATATTACTGAAAGAGCTCAGCCAAAGCTTCAAACTTCATGATCCTATTCTCTTTCAATTTTTTTTTAATTAAAAAAAAAAAAAAAAAAGAGACAGTAGCTCTCCTACGGCACCTTCACAGACAAAGTGTGTGTTTAGTAAAAATTATTTTTGTCAACTTATTTTACTATTCAACTTATTTATAGGTTTCACTGCGCTTATTTTACTATTTATAGTCCCACAGTATTATTTCAAGTAACTTTTTCTTTTATCTACAGTATTTTCAGTAAATTTTTTTTTTTTAAATTTTAACAAAATAAGTTAATCCCAAACAGATAATGCCAACTCTGGGTATCCCATTGTGAGATTGAAAAACAAAATTTTGATTTTTTGATTTTTTTTTGTGCGTGTTTCATTTCAATTTGTTTTTGTTTTTATCGGTTCATCACGTATATATAAGGTTGGACCTTCAATCTCTTTGTTAATTATAATTATCTGGAGCACACATAAAAGCCAGTATAAGTTGTTTGGATAAGTATACAAAGCAAGTATATCTATTTCTATGGATTTTATCAAAATTTTGTTTTTTGGGTGACATAAAAGGGCATAAATTTGCATTCACCTCAGTCCTCACCAAGTGCTGCAATTGGCATTTTGTTGTATTTTAAATCCCTCCATTTATCCTTTATATATAAAAGCTAAAACGTAGTATTTATTGTTGTTATGCTTAGTTAAATTACATTGGTGTCTACGTCATTATCTTTTTTCTTTTCAATTTTCCTATAATTGTTTTTAACATTTTTAAAAAAAAAATATTTACACTTCTCCAAACTTTCCCCCTCCCTTACCTTTTTATCTCCCACTATCCTCTATATTAATATTATTCTTCCTCTGTCCCTTTATCTTTCTTTATTTTTGTCTCTTCTTATTCACACCCTCTTACTATAAAATTGACACTATCTCTTTCATTCTATGCATAATTTTCCCTCACAAAAAAATGTTGTTTCTCTCAGGTGAGGCTTCTGTCCAGTGTCCTGTGACACTGGACCAGCTGCGATCATGACACATGTCCGAAAATGGACATGTGTCATAATTGTAACGGGTCTAGTGCACTGGAGGCACTGGACAGAATTTGCACCCGTCTCTCTCTCTCTCTCTCTCTCTCAATTTTCTGGTGGATTTTTTTTTTCTTGCATCTCTGCTTTAGGTTGATAATTTTTTATATTCTTTAAAACTCAACTTTGAATTAATGCAATTTAGTTTTGTTTTTTAAATTGTTTATTTTTTGTTCTTTTTGATATTAAATGTTATCCTATTGCGTTATAAAGAATTAAATATAGCATATAAAAATATAATATTATTCTATTACATAGCATATTTGGATAATTTAGTATTTATTGTAATTTGGTATTCATTTTATTACATAGCACGATTTTTTATAGTGCTCAATTTAGATGTTAAACTATGAGACTTTACTAATTATTGTTCATTTTTTAATCCTTTGTGGTAGACAAAGTACTCTTAGTAGTTATATTAGAAGTATTGTATAATGCCAATTATTTAAAGAAAATTAAAGTCTAGCCAAACGAAAATAATCAGATTTGTGATAAATTTTGGCTTTTGCAATTTTATTTTGATAATTATTATTATTTTATAACAATACATATATAGAAATTTAATTCTTAGATTTCGCTAATAATTGTTTATTTGATAATATGTTTTGAGTGGACGAAATTACAATTTATGCAAAGAAAATAACCTTAATAGATGATCATCAACAACTTGTTTTCTTAATTGGTCCAATTAATCATTTTTAAGTTATATTAATTTTTTTTAGTTATGTTTTTCGGTGTTTTGGATTGTAGGTAGAAAAAATAAGATTTATGAAAGTTTGTTTAAAACTAAAAGAATAATTTCCAAATTTTTTTTTTTAATGATTCACAAAATGTTATAAATAACTTTTATTAAAAATGAACATTTTATTTACTTGCCTTTTGAATTTCTGAGAAAAATTGTATTGTTTTCATTTTGGTACCACAAAATTTATTTATCATTTATAATTGTTTCTGTATTACATTTATGATTGTTCCTATAATAAATAAAACCATGATTACGATATACATTACTCTTTATTAAAATAGTTTAAATTGTTTCTAATAAAACCACCATAAAAATAATCATCACGTGCAAAGGAGCGGGTTCGCGGCTAGTTTAATCTTAAATATTAAGGGAAAAGCACAGGTTGTCCAATAAGCATAAGAATAGAAGCTTTTAAATCTAGATTACTATGACTAATTGACTATATATTAGCAATTTTCTAGCAACTGAAGATAACAATGCTTGTTAATACTAAGATTGATGACTAAAGACAAGGTCCTCTTTGTTGAGTACTTCGAGTCTCAAAGGACAGCACCTTCCCATAGAGTACAATGCTTGTTATTGCTCTGATTACTCCTCAAAATCAGCCAAAAATGAAGAGTTAGAAGTAGTAAAAATAGAGTTTCTTCCTTTGCCACAGGACCTGCCTTGATTGTCTGAATATTTGCAACTTCAATCTTAAGGCCTTTGGCAGGACATTATCATCAATGTCAGTAACAAACACAATGGCAGGAAGCGACTATGCATCTATGCCAGCATTAGCTCTACAAGAGGCAGGTTTTTTAAGAATGGGAATTATACTTGTAGTCCACTGGTGCCTTTGAAAGCACAATCATGTAGGTTTGATGACTAGAGCCGGTATAATGATTCCCTTTGATGATTAGCACCGATAAGGGGTTTTAGAAATAGGGTTTGGTATTTGAACTTTTTTCATAAGATTACCAATTTTTGCTGCTCTGATGGCCGGCTGTGAAGTACACATTACCTATTTGCTTTTATTTTCTTTTTCCTTTGGCTACAACTAATGCAACAGAAGCAAATGCTGCTCAAAGTATGAATTCTTAAAGAATCACCACTTTAACATGTTGCATAGTAATCACAAACATCTGAAACATAAAATGCCGATCTATCAGCATTCTGTTCTTGTGTGTGTATATATATATACCTTCACAAAGTTCCAGTTGAAAATCTATAGAAGTTTTATCTCAAGCAAGAATATTGTAGTTTCCAAAACAATAGCCGTCCCATTGGCCTTTACATAGTATGCACAAGCCTCATTTTTTCCCACTTCCATCCCTCCCTATATATATTAGCATACTGTAGCCGTAGTATCACTATCAAGGAACTAACCCTCATATGTTAACATATCAAATCAAGTTCTATTTGTACTTTTAGTTCTACCATGGCCATCAGCATGTCCAAGCTCGAATTCTTCTTTGCTCTTGTACTAGCGTTCACTACTCTTCTTATAGTGACTGCTGGAGATGCAGATATCACTTCAGATTTTTTGGTCCCACCAAACGTAGCCAAAGTTGATAGCAACTTCTTCACAAGGGACTAGTTCACTACCAGTTCAATTGTGATGTGAAGAATTCTGCAATAGCCATCTCTGCATTCGGAAGTGCAAATGCTGGAACCATCTCAGTTCCTACCTCTGTATTCACTACTGGCATTGATAATGGGATCTTGGCCAAGTCTTTCAATACTAATATTGCTACCATTCAAGCTATCAAGGCCGGGCTTACACCCCAAAGCATAAGATAGATCACCAAGTTAATAAAAAACCATAATTTTTTTGGAGTTACTCAGCAATTTTGTTGGTGATGAATAAATTAAATTTTAATTTTTAAAACAATTGGATGGCAGATTTTCCTTTATAATGAACATTTTTTTAATTCAATTATCTATATACTGTATTATTATTTATATTAGTTAACATTTTCCGAATTTAGTTTACTTTTAAATTTTAATAATATCTTTGACCTTGTCCAGATTAAAATCATGACTCACCAATGCTTTATTTATAGACTATAGAATGTTGACGGCTAGAGAATTAATTGAGTGAAGAAAAAGTTTCTTGGCGAAGTCTCTACCCATCCGCTCAAGCCTTCAAGTGGACATTTGATTCTTTGATTTCAAAATCCTTACAAATCTCAACTTGACATCTTCTAACACTCGATTATTATTATTATTATTATTATTATTATTATTATCAAATCTCAACTTGACATCTTCTAACACTCAACCTAAATTATTATTATTATTATTATTATTGGCTTACAATAAGAGTTAAACCCAAATTCTCCGCGTCTTAGCTTCCTACATATTTAGGTGAGACAGGCTCTACACATTTAGGTGACAGGCTAAAGTATCCATTATTAGTTTATTACAGATGCTTTTGGGTCATGCACTTGTTAAAGACATATTTCATCTTTAGCAGAAACTCAGTCCACATTATTCTCAATATTCTTAAAGGACATGGTCTATTACACACAACAAACACACATTTCAATTTTTGAACAGAAATAGTGACTCACGAACAATTTCAATTTGAAAAATAAATTCTGTACGGTGTGTGAACAAACAATCGCACATTCTTAAATGTCATGAATTTAAAAACTAGGAAAGGGAAACATCAACATGAATAAGAGCTGATACTGCAAATGCAGCAACAGAATCACACAAACAATTACACATTACAATTACACATTCCTAAATATCATGGATTTAAAAACAGGAAAGGGCAACTTCAACATGAATAAGAGTTGATACTGCAAATGCAGCAACAGAATCAACTGCAACTCAAGAGTCAAGATCATTTCCATGGGAAGAAAACAAACCACTTAACACACTAGGGACTGCACACAAACAGCCCATATGTCAATTATAGTTTAAGAGAAAAGATATGAACAGCCATACTTTGTACAAAGACCAAATCTGTCCAAGAGTTAAAAGTTTTGATACATTTTATTCTTTATCATCATCTCCAAAGCAAGAAGTTATTAGCTAGTGCAATTTAACATTTCAGCCCTTATGGGTGCCCTCAGGTTTCTGCAAAAGAGAGAACGATACATATTATGAAATTGAAACATGTAAGGAACACCAGAAGAAACACATCAAGAATAACCTAAAAGCAGGAACAGACTTCAGTGGAACCAAAACTAGTGAGATACCAAATCATCTAAAAAAATAAGTTTTCACGTATATAAATTAATGAAAGGCCACAACATAGAACTTAAAACAAGCATTGTAATCATGGCATCCTATACCAGACACCCCTTTCCACTCAAAAACTTTTGTATTGGGGGACGGGACGTTTTCTTTTGCTAATAAGAAAATGGAAATGGGACATTATTGGGACAGATCTGCAACATAAATTCAACTATTTGGCATAAATGTTCTATATCTTGAAAATAGCAATTTCGGTAGTCACAACAGGAAAACCAAAGTCAAGAACTATCAAACCACTTCTTAAAGCATTGTTCAAAGAAAAAGACTTAGTAATCCCAAAAGCTACAGCTATCATTGCATGGTACAACAGCTATTATTATCCAAACATAGAATGGAAGAAGTCTACATCATTTGACTTAAAATTTATTTTGGCAGTGGGTGGTGGGAAAGGATGGCTGAACCTTGACTGAAGAAAATTAGAAGAAGGCCATGATTAATGTTTTTTGGAACTCAAGAAACTTGGACATGTTTGCTTTTATGGTTAATTATTAAATCAATTATCAAAAACCACATCAGATAAGCAGAATAGTTGCAGAACTTTGGCTGGCCATATGAGCTATGCATGTTTTGGAAAGCCATCCCATCAGCTGGGATAATTTCTTCAGGCCAACTGTTCTAATATGCCACCATAGCCCAATACCCCAAACACCCATCCACCAATCACTGACAGCCCCCAACAACCACCATAGCACCACTAATCAAAACACACACCCCTCAAACCTCCACAAGCCCAAATCAATCTGCATGACAACCAAAACTCACAACCCACACCCACATGGGCATCAATCATCAACATTCACCACTATTGATCCTGCTTCAAACCCACACACATATGCATAGACTCGTAGTAAAGAGAAAATTATATGGTGGAAGCAACAGTTATGGTGCAAGAAACCCCCAACTCGTAACCCATAGCTTTGCTGCCCCCAACCTGCGACCCATCCTCCAAACCTACAACTACAAATCCCACGGAATAAACCCCCACCATCACCACTGCAACTCCACCCCACCAACACCAACACCCCCACCCCCCCACCCCTTTCCCTTAAAAATAATAACTCCACTCCTCAATGACCCAAAGGCCCCATAATTAGCAGTGAGGCTCAACCATAAGCCCCTCATTCAGCGATCATCACAACCGCCAATCCCCACCACTCATGGAGAATCATGACACAGAGAGAAACGAATAGTACAAGAACAAGTTTCTGGAAACATCATTTCGATGTCTTCCATTCCTAAGCCTAAGGGAATTTCTTGTTTTCATGAACAAGTTATCAACAACACTCACCCCAACAAATTTTTGATGGACAAAACAGTTCTCTTTTTGTACAAACAAGGCCTTCCTACTGTTGGTGCTTAAATCATCCTCCTCATACCATGCTTTTAGTTCTTTAGTTTTGTGTTGCATTTGCAAGATGCCTATCCTGGCAAACCATATGATAAAATTCTCATGACCTAACATTCCAAGCTCAACTTGGCTAATAGCAATGATTCAAATACAGCATTCATAACACACCAACATCCCACAATAATATATACAAAAGCAATTGCATATAACTAGGCACTTATCAAAAAATAAAACTGTATATATAACTAGGCACTTGAAATCCTTATTCTTAATTTGGTTGCTAGGAGAATGTAAGAAAAGAAATCAAAACTTTCAAATATGAAGCTTTAGATTTTGGGATACTTAGGATGAACAAACTTGATTTTATATGCGTAAAACAACTATTAGGCTTTGGTCAGGATAACATTTCAATTTGTGGACGCAAAAGCCAAGCATTATATAGTTTCAAGATTTGCCACTCTTTACTCTCATGCACAGATTATTCAGAAAAATGAGCATACCATCTTCTGTCCACAAACCCTGAGATTTCAAGATACTAAGTAAACAATAAATATGGGAAATTACAATGAGAAAACAGTCAGTCAGCTTGTTGAGTTGATTTAAGATCAGGAATCTAGACCAACACAAGAGCTAAGGGCTCATTACATTGACAAAGACCCTAAGTTTCTCATTTAAATCTCTCCTTTTAACTCATTGATTTAGGATCCTTTGTGAAAATAAACTATTAATCTCTAACCCATCATTGCAAACTTCACAACATGTTCTTATATAAGTTAATCAATAAGTCCTTATCCATCAAACAACATAGAACACAAAAATAATAACATAAACACTCTTTTTTTTTTCTTGTTGCAAGAAGGTTCAATACCTTGTCAGCACTCTCTTTTGCTTTTGCTGCCTTTTCTTTCTCAGCCTTTTGCTTCATCTTCTCCAACTTCTCCCTCTCCATTTGCTTCACACATATAAACAAACTAGTCAGTTGATCAAGCTAAACAAACAACAAAGAAAGTTAGTTGCAGAAACAAAACTGAATTGGTTGAAACCGTTTGGCTACTAAGAAAACTGTGTGAAATGAAATATAAGACAATCATATAGAATGCTGAATCTAACTATTCTGATGTGGCTTGTGAGTGCCAAAAAT
Source organism: Castanea sativa (assembly GCF_040712315.1). Taxonomy (NCBI): domain Eukaryota; kingdom Viridiplantae; phylum Streptophyta; class Magnoliopsida; order Fagales; family Fagaceae; genus Castanea; species Castanea sativa. The sequence goes on from NC_134023.1 coordinate 38,730,607, forward strand.
AGCATAAAAACTACAAAAAATCTGAAAAGGAAAATTGATAGGTCTAATAAAGCGTAGGGAAAAAAAAAGCATTAAATATTTATATTGTCTTTTCTTCACAGATTTTCTTTCTCGGCATCCAATCAGTTGATTGCAGAAGTAAAAACGAATTGGTTGAAACTGTTTGGTAGCTGAGAAAACTGCGTGAAAGGAAAATACGAGACAATCCATAGAACGATGAATCTAGTTATCCTAGTATTGTTTGTGAGTGCCAAAATTAGCATAAAAAATTACAAAAATCTGAAGAAGAAAAAATAGATAAGTCTCAGAAAGCGTAGGAAAATAAAATCTGATCTTCCTTTCAATCTTTTGCTCTTTTTTTTTTTAATTAAAAAAAAAAGCATTTAATATTTATAGTCTTTTTTTCACGATTTTTTTTTTCTCAGCCTCCAAACAGAGTTTAGCTCAATATGTACTCTTAGGAAGAAACGGAATCGCTCCGTTTGGTTGCTGAGAAACCTGAACATATACATAATAATATCTATATTCATCTCAATCAAGTCAAACAGTATCACAATCAAGCTCATCTAGATTAAAATTTCCACTACTTTTTTATTTTTGTCCAGTGATTCTTTACGAATCTGTTAGGGTCCAAAACGACGTAAACTGGTAATATCTTGCGTATTTTCTTACACTTTCCGAGCACCCAAACAGGTATGAGAGAAAGAAAACAGAAAGAAGAAAGGTTAAGGGAAGTCAACCTGGATGTAAACGTTCTCAGCAGCGCGCTCCTCCTCGCTGAGAATGCGTCCATCGCCGAAGTAGCGAGTCGCACCCCGAGTCGATTCCATCTGACGAGTCAAGCTCACAGTGACTCGGCTCAGCGCAGATCTCATGCTTATGGCGGTTTTGACGATTTTGTTAGCTGAGTTGTTAGATAAAGAGAGAGTGAGAGTCAGGTCACTAGTGTCGCAGTTACTGGAAGTGAGAGAGAGAGAGAGACTAGAAGTTTCGGCTTTTAAAGCGGTGGTACGTTGGGTCGGGTTAATGACCGGTTTGAACCGGTTTGAGGATCGAATTTGGAAGCGAATGCGAATCAGAACAAGAAACTTTTAGAAACCAGGTGGAATTTTATTTGGATAAAAACCAGGTGGAATTTCGGCGGCGCACTTGGGTTTTGGGTTTAGGGCAATAAATGACATAAAAATATTCTTCTTTTATAATTGTTTGATTTGATGATAATTTTTTTTTTTTTTTTGGATAAAAACTCAAAAAACTAAGAGTCTGTTTAGTTGAAGGGATGAAAAAGTAAGATAATAGAAAATAGTAAGAGGATAGAAAAGATTTTAATTTTCTTATTTTTTGTTTAGTTGAAACGTAAGAGTAAAAAATTGGAGGGATGAAAAAAATAAGTTTGTATAAATTTACTTATGTACTTTTATTAAAAAATGATGCACTATTAAAATAAAAAGGTGACAAGCAACCCAAAAAAAATTACCTAAATTTATTAGAAAATAAAAATCATGTCTAAGCAAGAGAGAGAGAAGAAAAGAAAAGAAAAGAAGAAAAACAAAACAAACCTCCATGCCACAGCTTGAGGAAATCAAAACGAGGGGGAGGGGGGACACCTAATAAAGCAAAAGATTGTTTTTTAAACTCAAGAAACATTAAGCCAAAGGCATAAATAATAAATAAATAAATAAAAGCAATGTTAAGCCCGTGTGCAACTTGCATATGGGCGTTTTTGTCATTCAACCATCATATTTTCCTCACCAAGTTTTCTCTCTATTTTAGGGAGAAAACTTTTTGGTGAGCCCACGGAAAAAATATCTATAGCCCACCATTTACTTTTCTTCCTCCCCACCCAACTAAACATAATATAAAAAAGTTTTCCTTCCCATTTTCTCTTCAAAGTTTTCCATTCACCCTATTTCACCTCTAAACAAACACACCCTACGGAACAAAAGAAGTCTTCGGACTACGCATGTTAAAATATATTCATTAAGGTCCTCCTGAATAAAATAAGACCTTGTTTGGTAACGGTGTTTAAATAACAAAAACTATTACTTAAACACCACAACATGTATTTCTATACACTTTTTCACCCACATGTATTTCCACAAAATTTAAACAATGTTACTAAAAATCTTCTACCAAACGAGCCCTAAGTTAACATGTTGGTTGTGTATGATAATGTTGTTGTTTAGCCAAAAAAAAAAAATAGTCAACATGTATTAGGGATGCTAGTTGTGTATGGCGGTTCTGCCTATAATTCTACTGACTAGGGCCTGTTTGGTTGGAGATTTCTAGTATCATTGTTCAGTTTTCAGTGTTATGAAAACACGTGTTTGAAATGTTATTGTTATTTAAATATTGAAAACTGTTGTTTAACACTAGTACCAAATAGCCCCTTAATCATTAATGATTGTTATTTATTTTGTGTGTTTGATGTGTACGTTTACCACTAAGTAAGAACAAAATTATTTTGTTTAAATTTTTTTAAAATGCTAGGTTGTTTATTTTTATTGGATGTTTTGATAAAATTGGTTGATTGAAATTAATTGTTTTAGCTTTATGATAGGTAATTTTTGTTGCTGGACTAATTTTTTTTTTGGTATATTTTGTTTTAAAATTTAGATCTATAGGTTTTTTTATGGTCTTTAAAGGAGGAAAATGCTAGAGTTTCGAACTTTTTTACAAATTGCTAATGTAGTGAGTGATTATTAATAAGTATAAAAGTTACGTAAATTATGGGTCTAAATGCAAACCAATAAAAATTTATTACCTCAACAATAGGTATAAATATTATTAAAAAAAAATTGGTTATCGCACTACTCTTTAAAGAATCAATGATATTGTTAATGAAGGTAGAGTAATATTTTATAGAACAAAATTACTAAAATTGGTACTTATGTGCTATGTACTACACACACATATATATTAAATTATTGGGGTGTGGGGGGGGGAGGTGTTCCCCTAGATCAAAGTCTCCCTTTGTCCCTTACAGGCATACAAAAAAAAAATCTAAATGTTGATTAGTTCTCATCCTAGCTAAACTGTCCGTACATCAGTTAGCTTCGTGAAAGGAATGTTTTATATGAATTGATAGAATTGGGAGACCAACTACCTACAATCATCTAGAATAGGGAAAACAATGTTATTCATTTAAGAAGAGTTACCTAAAACATCGACAATAGATCTAGCATCTAATTCTACTTCTGTAGCAGTAAATATTACGACTACAACATAACAACAATCCATCTCAAAGTCCCCAAAGCTTAGCAATAAAGTTATTAGTAATACCAATTTTCCTAGAAAAACCTACGAACTAGTGACCATTCCCATCCTAAATTACACCACCACTCCCAGCTATGGCAGATTGCTAAGCATAGACCCATTCGAATTAATAAGCTTCATCCAACCAAATTGAGGCATTTCCCAGCAGACTTGCTTCAACATCAAGCGAGAAACACCTTTAGGAGAGGAAGCACAATAGATGAACTCAGCTACATGATGAATGATTTCCAATGCAAGCTTTGGGTTGGCCTTTTGAGTCAACGAATATCATTTTTATAGACTTATCCCTAATTTTATTTTTATTAGCATATTAGAAAAAAATTTGTATCCATATATAATAATTAACTTGTAACTCTATGCATATGCATGAATACATTTAAAAATATACAATTGGATACACAGTATAATCCCTACATATGCTAAACAATATTGGTAGTCATTCTTATATTTTGTTAACTCTTAAAACAGTCTTGTTAGAATATTATTTTGTAGAAGATGCAAATTGTCCATGCTTTTTATTTATATTATTAATTATGGTCTTTTTGGGTTTTGTACTCAATAACTCACTTAGATGGAAATTTATGATGCAATCTCACATTTGGCACCAAAATCAAGAAATATTTTAGGACACGTTGTACAAAATTGGACTTCAATTGTAAAATTTAATTAGAATTTCTTTCAACTTTGGCTTTAAATATATATACTAATATGTAATTTTATGTATATGAATGAAATACATTTGCAAATAAACAAAACTAAATGCAAATTAAAATTTAATCAAGTTTATATAATCATATATAATGTCTGTATATTTGAAAATATAAAATAGCTACTAATAAAATAGATATAAGTTTATTTGAAACAAATGGAAAAAAAAATTATTTAAATTGTTATCCATGAAATTCTCAATTTTAGTTTATTCAACCACTATTTGTATAATAATAATAATAATAATAATAATAATAATAATTGTAAGGGCACGATTTGGATTCTAAGCACAAGAGGTGATAGGGTTAAGGCCCAAAAAGCCCAATACAATAAATTTGTAAAGAGTGAGCTAAAAACTAGGTTTCAATGAATTAAACAATGCTCACAGTGGACTAAAGATGATAAAAAAGCAAAGAAAGTTAAGCTGTACACAAAGAAAATCCTTCATCGGCAAAGTCTAAGGTGAACAGTTCTTGAATATATTTCCTTTAGACTTTATTACAATTTCAGTTCTTGTTACTACTGTGTTTCTTCTACAGATTCTTAGATGATCTTCTTGTAATGGAGTTTTTCTTCTTTATATTCTCCTGCTTCACTTCATATATTTATCCTTCTTAGTAGAATCGTCCGAAGTGTTGCTTTGGATGGCAGATCAGACCTTCTGACCTCTACTTTGCTTAGCCGAGGAGGCATACCTCTTCGGACTACCTTCCCAAACCTTTCTAGTCTGAATAATTTCGTAACTCACTGATTCGTACTCCTGCACTAACATCTACTTGTCCTCAGACTACTAAATGTCCTCGAACGAGGCCTACGGCCTAATATACATTTTTGGGCCCTCTATCCCTACAATAGCCCCTCAAAATTTCCTTCCTTTATTCCCCTAAAAAAAAGGAATTTCGATATTATAATAAAACTTCTATTCTTACCTTACATCACTTCTGTCTGTGTAGGTGTCTTTTTGACTGCCTAGTAGTATGCTCTTGACGTTTTGACATTTGGGACGTGCCTGCAATTAATTTCTGCGACTCCATGTTCCTCACATTCTACGATATAATGGAGATCCAATGACTGAGGATTTTATAGGACCTTGAGCGTGAGTTTTCCCACTTGTTTTTCTCTCTCATATATATATTGCTCAGAAGCTTCAACTACCTCACTTTTTACACTCTCAAAACTCAAGAGCTAGTCCAAGGAGCCTTTTTTTTCTCTCTCATAAGTTGTCTCTAGCACTTTCTTCCTTCTATCTTCTCTTCTGTCTCTTATGTCTTTCTTTTTATTTAGGGTCCTCTCTTTCTAAGCCCGTCTAATTTCATCTCGTCTCCTTAGTTCCTTCAAAATATTTTTTATATGGGTAGATTTGCTTACTTAGTAGACTCTCCAGAGGGTATAGAGAGCTTTAAAGCTCAATACTGAATCCCCTAAGGGGTTTCTATTAGGTACTACAAACAGGGGGAGTGGCTAATCATGAGGCAGGAAGGAGAAGTAGTAATCTTTATGATTGCCTTTATAGAGGGAGAGATGAGAATCCTCATGTGTAGAGTCACTAGGGATTATTTAATAGCTTATAGGCTTTCCCCCACCCAGTGTGCCCCTAATATGCTTAGAATTTTAGGTAGCGTAGACGCTCTCAACAAGCAGATGGGCTTGAACCTAACCCACCACGACGTCAATTGGATTTACAACCATCACCACTTAAAAGGGCATGGGTACTACCTAAAAACTAGGGTTCCCGAAGCCAGGCTTATTTCGTGCCTTCCTGAGTCCAACAAAGGTATGAATAAAGACTACTTAATTGTCTCAAGGGAGTGACAGAATGGCCTTCACTGCCCAACGAGAGATGGGACACCTGGTGGGGTTTGTAGGTCTAGGTTTATTGTTCCAATATCACCCCTTTTTTCTTACTAACATCTTTTACAACCATTTTTTCCTATTTGTACTTGTAGTTGAATTTTTCTCTGATTTTAACAATGTTTTTATATTTTTTGATGGTTTTGCAATAAGTACTCTGCTGTCCCAAACCTAAACCTTGTCAACCAGCCGAATTTGAACAAAGTGCTCAAGGCCAAGGTCTTTGTCCATAGGGACGGGCAACTAAGAGCAACTCATCTTATCCTCGGCTACGATCTGCTATCATCCAGCTTTCAGTCTCCGAAGTGCGTGATTAAGGCCAAGGACCAGCTTCTGCACCTGATAAATGTCGCCATTCTGAGCTTCCTTAACCCAGGCCTCTTCCCAAAAGGTGTGTAGTAAATAGAGCTACCCTTCCATCTCACAGCCGAGGAGGAAGCAACTCCCTCCTGACCAACAATCAAAGAGGAAGAGGAATTGGTTTAAGTTTCAGACTTTGAAGACGACTTCGAGGTCTTTAACCAACCCCAGTCCCCAAAAGCTCCAGTTGGTGATTTTAGCCACCTTCTTCTAGCGTAAGTAAGCCACACCCAAGAAGATCCCACCATCCCAGATGCCATGGTGCTACAGCGTAAGACGAGATCAAGCCTTCGAGACTTGCTGGAGTCTCAAGTAGGAGGTAACGTGCTAGAGAAGACAATCCAAGCCAAGCCCTCCGACCTGATCCTGCAAATAACAAGAGGAAGAGAGATCAAAGGGGCAAGGAGGTAGTGGAAGGAGGAAAAAGCCAGCTCTCAAATGAGGCCGAGCCCCAAAAGGGGGCCAAACAAGCCAAGGTAATGCAGATAAGGTCCTCTAGTGAAGGGGCCATTGCGGACAGGAAGGGTGACTCCCAAGCCAAAATTCCAATTTAGACTTCTTCTATAGTGTTGGATGGAGCTCCCCTGCCCGTTGATGCTTCCATCAGGGACTTTCAACAAGGGAGGGCTGGATACGTGGCCAACACTGTGGAATAGGCTTTACTGCTTCCTAGGGATATGGCCAACCTGAGATCAATGAGGAAACACGAGGTGTTCCTCAGCTTAAAGAGAGACCTTGCTCTAGTAAGTATGTAAATTAGCTTTCTCATATTCAAAATTATAACTTTTTTTTTTTTTTAACCATTGTTCTTCTTTCCTTGAAAGGCTGTCTAAGCTGCACATAGAGCCGAGGAGTTAGTGAACAGCTCCCACAAGCAAATGAAGGATGAAGAAGCCAGGCATATTGTTGTGGTGGAATCCTTCAAGGTGGCTAATAAGAAGATCCAAGAGTTAAATACTCAATTAATTGAGGCTAATAGGTAGAGGAAGAGCACTGAGGCTAGCTTGCAAGGAGTAAAGAAGCATACAGAGACTCAACGCAAGCAACTTTTCCAGGCCGAGGATGAGTTGGCTACAGCTAAAGAGCATATAAAGGCTTTGAAGAAGAAGCTAGAGGAGGCAAAGAAGGCCGTAGATAAAGCCAAACAAGACAGCTACGAGGTGGGGTTGGCAAAGACTGGGGAAACCCTCAGGGCTGAGGTTTCGGAGGTATATAGGATCTACTGCCTCCAAGTGTGGAATAAGGCCTTTAACCAAGCTGGAGTTAAGGCCTTCTTTACCCTTAAGAGAGCAGATAGTGTATACTATCCCCCCGCCATCCGTGTATCAAGCTCCTTGGACTCCAAGGCTGAAATTGCCTCCAAAGAGATAGATATTGGTGAGGATAGTTCTACCAAGGCCCTCTTCTGATAGTCTTCCTAAAGAGGCAGAACAGCTAAAGGTTGCTGAAAAGGAAAAAGACACAATTAAGGGAGTAGTCCCTGATGCCCCCAAGCCTCTAGCTGCACCAAAGGACTCCTCTAAGGAGAAAGAGACTTCCCAGCACCTAAAGATTATCCTAGCTACTCTTCCTATGCCTACCAAGGAGGATCTTAAGGGTAAAGGTCCAACCTCCACCACAGCTGAAGCTGCCAAATCTGCTAAGGCCAAAGGAAAAACTAACCCTCCGCTGAAGATTAATTAGGGCCTAGACTAGAATTTGTAAACTTATTATTTATTATGTTTTCTTTTTTATGTAACTGTTGTCTTTATTCTCGAAGTTTGTAATCAATTTGCCCTTTTCAAAGGCTTAACTTAGTGATAATTATGAGCTTCTCTTTTACACTTGTGGTATTTATGCAAATCCTAACATAGCTTCTGCTTTACTTCACACCAAATCGATGTGAAAATGAGATATAACTTCATTTAGTTATTTGCATAAGTGATAGTATAGTTGTTACACCCCACATAATCAGTAACAGAACAAGCTAAACCTTCCAAGTTTACCATCTATAACAAAGTGTACCCTTAACTTCAAAAACATACCTTAAGTATAATTAACTCAAAGGACCCTGTATATAGCTGGTTTTCTTTTGATTTCAAAAATTGGTGGAGCATCCATCCACACAAGACCCCACATAATCTCTCACTCAGTAGTAGATCTAAGGAGTTGTAGATGACAATTAGCTCATGAACAGATCATGGATGTACTTGAAAATGCTTTAAGTGATGCTCAAGTATGCCCTTTCAATTAAGTTACCACAATAAGGGTCTTGGTCATCCACCATAACTAGGCTGGTTACTAATTTACCCAAGGCATGTGGTTCGAGGAACCTGACATGACCGAGGTTTTGTTTAGTATTCTCATAATCAAAGAAATGTTAATTTACCCAAGGTAGGTGGTCCGAGGAATCGGATACAGCCGAGGTTCTGTTTAACACTTAGTTAGATGCTTAGCAGTGCTAATCTACCGAAGGTAGATGGTTCGAGGAACCAGACATAACCGAGATTCTGTTTAACACTCAAAAAAATAATGAAGAGTATAAATTTACCCAAGGTATGTGGTCCAAGGAGCCAAGCATGACCAAAGTTCTGTTTAAAACTTAAACAAATAATCGGGAATATTAATTTACCCAAGGTATGTGGTTCGAGGAGCCAGACATGACTAAGGTTCTCTTTAATATTCAAACAAATAAAGAAGAGTATTAATTTAGCTAAGGTATGTAGTCCGAGGAGTTAAGCATAACTAATATTCTGTTTAACACGTAAACAAATAATCAAGAATATCAAGAGTCTATTTACTATTCAAACAAATAATCAGGAATATTAATTTACCCAAGGTATGTGGTTCGAGGAGTCAAGCATGACCAAGATCCTGTTTAATATTCAAACAAATAATAAACATAGCACATAATGTCAAAAAATAAAAAATGGCAGAGCTGCCTTTCATTAATAATAGTACATTTGCAGATTATTTACATTCCAAGGACGTGGTATGATCTTTTCGTCTAAATCTTCTAGGAAATAAGCACTTATACCAGCAACTGAAGTAATACGGTATGACCCTTCCCAATTGGACCCTAACTTTCCCGATGTTGGGTTTTTTGTAGTACCCACAATTTTTCTTAACACTAAGTCTCCAGCAGCTAAAAGTCTCAATCTCACACTTGAGTCATACCCCTGTTTGAGCTATTGATAGTATGCTAATTGAACCATGGCATTTTCTCTCCACTCTTCAATCAACTCCAAGCTCTTCTCTTATAGGTTGTCATTGCTGTTTAGAGTGAACGAATTTATCCTCAGCGTTGGGAATCCAGTCTCTAGAGGAATCACAACCTCAGCTCCATAAGTCATTGAAAATGGTGTTTCCCCAGTTGACCTATGAGGGGTAGTCCAATATGTCCAGAGCACATGTGGCAGCTCGTCTACCTATTTGCCCTTAGCATCATCCAACCTCTTCTTAAGCCTGCTTACTATGACCTTATTGACAGCCTTGGCCTGTCCATTTCCCTAGGGATAAGCCAGAATTGAATACCTATTCTTAATACCCATTGCATAACAATACCTACTAAAAGCTTTGCTATTAAACTGAAGCCCGTTGTCCAAGATAAGGGTTTGAGGAATCCTAAACTGAGTGACAATATTTTTCCACATAAATCTCTTAGCATCCACATCCCTAATGTTTGCTAGTGACTCAGCTTCAACCCATTTGGTGAAGTAATTAGTGCCGAAAAAAACCACCTCCTATTTCCTGCTACCATAGGGAAGGGCCCTACAATATCCAATCTCCACTGAGCAAAAGGCCAAGGATTGGATAGAGGCTTGAGGACACTCCCTGGCTGATGAATGTTTGGAGCGAATCTTTGATATTGGTCACACTTCTTCACATACTTTTGTGCTTCCTTTTACATACTAGGCCACTAATACCCTTGAGTGAGGGCTCTGTGAAACAACAATCTGCCCCCTGTATGACTTCCACAAATCCTTTCATGCAACTCTTCTAGAAAGGGCTCTATTGCCTTAAGATGGACACATAACAAATATGGCCTAGAAAAAAAGCGCTTGTACAATTTTTGTTCCTCGGACAACAAAAAACGAAGAGCCTTTCTTCGCACTTTGTCAGCCTCTTCTCTCTCTTCTGACAAGATGTCATCCATAAGGAATAAAACTATGGGATCCATCCAACTAGGTCCCACCCTAATTTGATGAATCTGCGCTCTCTCCCTTTTTACCTCAGCAGGCCTACATAAATCTTTAACTAGGATGACTCGAGGTAAACTTTGCGCTTAGGAGGTTGCGAGCGTGGAAAGAGAGTCAGCGTGCGTATTTCTACTTCTAGGGATTTGCTGTAAGGTGAAAGACTCGAAACCTGTTTGCAAGTGCCTAACTTGACTTAAATATTCTTGCATTATCAGATCTCTGGCTTTCAATTCTCCTTTTACCTGTTTGACAACCAACCTTGAATCTGAAAACACTTCCATTGTTTTTCCTCCCATTTTTTGAACCATAACCATCCCTACCAGAAAGGCCTCATACTCAACCTCGTTGTTCGTGGCCGAGAAGTCCAACCTTAAGGATTTCTCAATAATAATCTTTTTGGGAGATACCACAACTAGCCCCACTCCAGATCCTCTTTGATTAGCTGCATCATTGACATATACTCTCCAAGTTAAAGTTTCCTACAAGGACACCATTCCAACTGATTTTTCATCCATGTTCTGTTTTTCTCTTTCCTCTTCCAAAGGAGATTTAGCAAACTCGGCCACCAAATTTGCATGGATCTGGCCCTTAATAAAGGTGCGAGGCATATACTTGATATAAAAAACCCCTAGAATTTTACCCTACTTGGCAATTATTCCTGTGTAATCAGACTTCCAAAGTAATGATTGAAGAGGAAGTTGGTTAAAATCATGACTGTATGAGCCTGGAAGTAGTGAGGGAGCTTACGTGTTACATGTACTACCGCTAAGATGGCTTTTTTCCAGTGGTAAATAACGAATCTCTGTCTCATGCAATGACTTGCTCACATAATAAATTAGTCTTTGTACTCCATTATCAACCCATAGCAGAACTAAGCTCACCGCATAAGAAGCTACAACAATATAAGCAAACAAAATCTCCTCCTCTTTGGGCCTGGACATAATGGGTGGCCGAGAAAGATATTCCTTCAGCTGTTGGAAGGCCAAGACATACTCTTCGGTCCATTCAAATCTCTTCCACCTATGCAACAATTGGAAGAAAGATCTACACTTATCTGCTGACTTAGAGATAAATCGTTTCAAGGCAGCAGTTATCCATGTTAACTTCTGAACCTCTTTAGGGTTTCGAGGAGGTTACAAATTGTTAATTACCTTAATCTGATTAGGGTTGACTTCAATTCCATGATGAGTGACCATGTAATCCAAAATTTTCCTGAACTAACACCAAAAGAACACTTGGAAGCATTAAGGCGCAGCTTGTGTTTCCTTAATATCTCAAAGATATTTCCGAGGTCACTAACGTGCTTGGATTCTACCTTACTTTTCACCATCATATCGTCTATATAAACCTCAATATTTTTTCCTAGTTGTGACTCGAACGTCCTAGTCATCATCCTCTAATAGGTGGACCCTACATTCTTTAAACCAAATGGCATCATCACCTCGTAGTGGTAATTTCCAGTAGGCGTAACAAAAACTGTCTTCTCTTAATCAACCATAACTAATGGTATCTGATTGTACCCTTCAAAGGCATCTAAAAAAGCTCATCCAAGGATGGTTGACAATTGCATCCACTAATTGATCTATTCGAGGCATAGGGAAGGGGTCCTCAGGATAAGTTTTGTTCAAATCTGTGAAACCTACACATACTCGCCACTTCCCATTTTTCTTCTTCACCACCACTCAGGGTAAAACACCTCCTTAATAGCCTCGGCCCGCTTAAGCTTGATCACCTCCTCTTTGACAGCCTTAGAATGCTCTTTAGATGAGCGCCGACGTGGTTGATTTTTGGGGATAATAGCTGGATTGACATTTAAATGATGACAAATGAAATTTGGATCCACCCAGGAGCTTCATAAGCACTCCATGCAAACACATCAATATTCTCCCTGAGGAACACCATCAGCTCTTCCTTCTCTTGAGGAGGTAACTAAGCTCCGACCTAGAAAAACTTCTCATTATCATCACCTATAACAACCTTTTCTAATTCCTCGCACCTTGCCCCTTCTAACACAACATCCATAGATAACACTGGCATCCTTGATTTCTATAAATCCCGCTCAACAGGACCGAGGACTCATCTTCAGCTTGATGCCTAATTGCAACTATCAAGCATTGCCCATCCATAGAATGGCTCCTAACTAGTTCATCAACCTGGTCCCCGAACAGATACTTCACTGTTAAGTGTAGGGTGGAAGAGACGGCCCTTAGGGCATGAAGCTAGGGTCTTGTCACAATGGCAGTGTAGGGTGAGTAATCATCCACTACAATGAAATCCACCTCCACCACTTCTGAACCTGCTTGTACCGGTAGTCTAATTTGGCCCCTTCGAATAACAACTTTCCTGTCAAAACCTACCAAAGGTGAATCATAACATGCCAAATCCTCAGGTTTCAGTTTTAGCCCCTTATACAAATCAAGGTACATGATCTCTGCCTAGCTGCCCTGATCTACCATCACCATTTTCACATCATACCCCCTTATCCTGAGGTTGACCATTAAAGCATCATCATGTGGCTGCAAGGTTCCAATCTTGTCTTCATCAGAGAAACTCAACGCTAGTTAGACCTCAATCCTAGTCCTCTTCGGCCTAGGGGTGGAGTCCTCTGCGAGTGGTCGAGCTATGGACATCACCCTATAGGACGAGAACCAATTCTCCCCGAAGCAGCTAGAATAACACCGATTGTGCCTAGAGGTGCCCTTAAAGAAGCATCTCTTTTAGCTCCCAACCTTGTTTGGCCTCCTTACCTATTGGGCTGAAATAGAAATTGCTTTAACTTTCCACTTTTGACCAGTTGCTCCAGATGACTCCACAAATTCCGGTAATCTTCTATGGTGTGTCCTCGCTCTTGGTGGTATTGGCAATGAAGGCTTTGATTGCACTTCGTGTGGTCTCCTCCCATCTTATTTGGTCATTTAAAGTATGACTCATTCTTAAATTTTTCCAGGATTTAATGCACTAGTTCTCGAAACACCGTGACCATTGTTATTGATACCATTTTGTTCCAGTTGGAACGGCCGGAATTTTTTGTACCGGTATGCAAACCGGTACCAGAATACCCCATGTTCCACCTTGGGTCAAATTTCGGGCTGTTTCGAGACATTCCGGTCATTCCGAATAATTTCGGCCGAGATGTAAATTCCGGCCGATACAGGATTTGGCTTGTTATTAAAAATATATATATATATAGTAAAGGTCCAAACAACGTCAGCCCACCGTTTGCCTAAATGAACCCAGCATCCCAGCCCACTTCTTCATCTTCTTCTTTTTCTTTATCTTTTTCTTCTCCGTTTTGTATCCATTAGTTAGTGGGACTGGTCTTTTGTTCTTTTATATTCTATTGTCTTGACTCTTGAGTGTCTTGGTGTCTTCTAGGGTCTAGTTCTATTATATCCTCTTTTATTGATTTCAAATTTCAACTTTTCTAAGTCCATCATGTGAGTAACTTTGGAAATGACAAAGAAAGTTAAAAAAAAAAAATCCAAAAGCAAATGTCAATCAGAGGTATTATTTTTATTTTCTGCATTGTGTACAATGGTTTATAACTTTATATTAATATTAATTTATTTTAAAAAATATATTATTATTAGAAAAATGTTATATTGATAATATTTTCACAATACTTACACAATAAATTGCAAATAATAGGTTGATATTAGCTGTTATTGGTAAACCAAAAAGTAATTTTAATTCTAGGTTTAAATTAAAACTAATAACAACTAAACACTTATGATTTGTTGTGAAATATTGTGAACGTAGCACTTCTTTTATTATTATAGTTTTAAGATTCATATACTAATTAAAATGTTAAGAACTTTTGTGCTTTGACTTTCACATTTATTGTATTTTTTAGGATTATCCAAAATGTGAATTTTATTTGTAGACAATTATAAATATTTTTTTTTAATTTTACTTTATTTAATTAAAAAAAATTAATTATATTCATTTTTTTTATATAATAGTAACACTTCTTTAAATTGAAACTTTTATGTTGTATAAGTGTGTGTTCATAAAGAGAGAGAGAGAGAGAGAGAGAGAGAGAGAGAGAGAGAGAGATATATATATATATATATATATATATATATATATATATATCTAGGAACCCCGAACACCCTGAAACGATATGCCGAAATAGGACGGTACCGAAATATTCCATTCCACTACACAAACCGAAACGAGGACAGAAACGGAATAAATAACATTGGTGTTAACCACTTGAGAAGAAGTAAGTCCAAATTGCCTAGCAAAATCCCTCCGAGGACGGTTATTGTTGTACTTGTCCAACCTAAAATCTCTTCTATCCTAATGGACCACCTTAGCCTTCCCTTTTCCTTGTTGTTGGGCCTCCTCGACCCGCCTATTCTTGTCAATATGGTCCATGAGGTGACGCACACTCTTAACAGGTTTCCCAATCAAAGATTTCCTCAAACCATGCTCGGCAGGTAGGCCGACCTTGAATGTCCTTATAGCCACATCATCAAAATTCTCATCTATCTTATTAAACATCTCCTAGTATCTGTCAGAATACGTCTTTAGAGTCTCCCCTTCTCGCATAGTCATAAACAACAAGGAGTCTAAAGGCCGAGGAACTTTGCTACAAGTTACAAACCGAGAAGTAAAGGCTCTTGTAAGCTTTATAAAGGAGTTAATAGAACCCTCCCTCAGACCATCGAACCATCTCATCACCATGGTCCCCAAACTAAATGGGAACACCTTGCACATCAAGGTCTCATTCTTCAAGTGAACAATTATTCTCTGATTGAAGTGGCTAACATGCTCCACAAGGTTTGTTTTGCCATTATACATGGTGAATGTTGGCTGAGTAAACTGCCGAAGAAGCATTTCTCCCTCAATCCTACTGGAAAAGGTGACTTAAAAATTTGATTCAAAGCCCTACTCATAGCATCATTGCCCAGGCCTTGGTGAGACAGACTCTTCCCCCTCCACTAATCATGGCGCTCCTTATCACACGAAAAAGACTCACTGGGAGGAGTCCTTGACCTAGGCCGGTAACTATTATAACTATCATCACCAGAAGAATGGTTAGAACTTGAAGGAATTCCTTTACATCGCTTGCATCGTAACCTCCTTCGCAAACGGTCAATCTCTAGTTGCAAGCTCCTAGTATTTTCCTTATGAGAGATATGACTCCCACTTTGGGATTGGCTCCTACTAGTGTGTGTGGTGTGCACACTAATCTCTCGGTCCTTTCTTCACTCAAGATTAAGAAAATGATCTTGACGTTGGGACCCAACAGATTCTTCTCAGTTTGGCCCCGAGCCTACCATAGCTGAATGTTGATCTCACTAAAACTTAAGTAATTTCCACAGATTAAGTAATGGTACCTGTAAGATTCTCTATCAATAAACACTATTTTCATAACTTGTTTATTTTAGGCTAATGAGTTCTACATAGGGCTATACAAGCACCACCCACCACAGACAAAACCGGTTGGACCCGAACTGATCCACCTGCCTCAAGCCTCCATCGTAGGTGTTAGGCACGGTGGTCAGTAGTGATTTTCAAGCACCGAAGTCGGCCAGTACGGTTGTTGACGAAGATATTTGGATTCCAACAAACACTGAACCGAATGGATTTGCTTTTATATATATATTAAAACTTGAGATTTCTACCCCCTCCAAGTCAAGTCTAAGTTTCCAATCCACCCACAATATAAAACCCACCACCATTTCAGCTTCTGATCTTCAAGCTACCTTTGTTTTTACCGCCGTCTAGGTCAGATATTCTAGTTGTAATCGCTGCCTCCATCGTCTAGTGGTCGATTGGATTTCACAAGTGAGTCAATCAAAGGCCAATCCAAGAATCTTTACCTTATTTGAGTTTTAATACCCAGAGAGTTTGAAATGAGTTTTGAATATTCTGATAGTTAGATTTGATCCTAAGTTTGATTTGTGGTTTGAATCCTTGGAGAGTTTTCTAGGTTTGATTTGTGGTTTGAATCCTTGTAGTGGGTTTTGATTATTTAGACAGGTGGAAATCAACCACCACACCAACTAGAACCACCTCCGATGTTATCAGAAATCCGTTCCTCAGGCGTGGTGGGGGCTTGGGTTTTTAGGAAACCAAAGCATCTAGTGCAGTGCAGAAAAGGCCACAAAAATTGGTTGCACCGCACCATGTACAACCTTATTTCTACATAGCATTTACGTGCTTTTTCCACCGATTTTATGATTAAAGATGCTTCGCATTAACTTTTTATTAATCAAACTATCATGCTCTGCCCCTCTAAAGATGAGATCCTGATTTTTTCCTTAGGTTCACATGACTCTTAACTTACATTAGCATATAGTTATGACAACTTGGTAAAGTTGTAAACAATTAATCGATTTTTCTCCTTATATTCTTTTTTGTTGTGTAGGAATTGTATTTTTTTTTTTTTGTATCTACAAACATATTGTATGTGTAAACTTCAGTATGTTGTATGTCTAAACATGCCCATGCTTAAAACAGTTTGGATGAGTGTACCAAGCATCACCACAATGGTGACAAAAATAAGTGGTCTTACGAAAACTTTTCTTCTTCAACGGAAGTCTAGATGCTGACTTACTCTTTTGTTTGAGAAAATGAAAATTTGGTTTGATGTGACCAAAAACATCACAATAGCAACATATGGGTACAAAATACAAACTTAGATTTTTCTCAAAGCCTAAGAGGGGGTCTAGATGTGGGTTGTGAAACTTGTTCATTTATTTATATATTTATTTATTTTAACTTTTTTCTATCCCAATTACACTAGCCTTTTATTATTCATCTTAAATGAAGAAATGAACCTTTTTTTTATCCTTTGAGCTAAGCTCTTTAAAAAGCTGGGCAATGTTTATTTTTTCCAATTTTGTTTTACATTCAATAAGTTACATGATGTAATTTTTAATTATCTTATTTATTGGGCAACACCCTATTACCCTTGTTAAACAGCATTAAATCAAAATTTTGAAAGCCTAAAATTATAATTATGCTAAACAACTAATATGAATTTAAATATTGCTGAAAAGTTGGCTTACGACATATCTGAAACACATCGGGTAGATCTGTACTGTGTTTGAAAAACATGCACTTAACGTATTGAACCTGAAAATATAAAAAAATTTAGGTAACTTAACATTTACACACATATATAACTGTATAGATAAAAACTTAAAATAGAAAAACATATACCTCTATGAATATAACATACATTACATATGATAAGAGATAGCCTAAATGTAAACTATCTTTACTTAAGATCACTAAATTTTCCTGAATTTGAGCTGGGGAAAGTCCTACAATATAGAAGGAAGATGAAAATGAAGCCATCCTCGCACTCAACTCCATAAATATAGTGGTGTTGTTGGTTATATCAGACCAAATTGCCATTTGCTTACACATGAGCATAAGTCTGCACCTAAACCTCCTTAGACAATGAAAAGTAGTCTTAAAATTACTTATTTTTGTCACTATTGTTGTGTTGTTGGGCACACTTGTCCAAATTGTTTAAAATATAAGCATGTTTATACATACAACATACTTAAACCAAATTGCCATTTGCTTACACATGAGCATAAGTCTGCACATAAACCTCCTTAGAAAATGAAAAGTAGTCTTAAAATTACTTATTTTTGTCACTATTGTTGTGTTGTTGGGCACACTTGTCCAAATTGTTTAAAATATAAGCATGTTTATACATACAACATACTCAAGTTTGTACATAAACATAATATGTGTATATACACACATATCATGTGAATATTTTTTTACATATAACATATCATGTTAATATTTATGGCAAAGATTTCTTTAAAAGCAAAATATGTGAAATATATATACATAACATGTGAAATACATACAATTCATGGGTACTAAGTACCCAGTGGCAAGCAAGGTCTCCAATTCTAGACCTGCGATGCTAGGGGTGGCCCAGATCGGAGTAGATTTAGGAATTTCAAAACATGGTTTAAAAAAAACACACACACACAAAAACAAAAACAAAAACAAAAACAAACATCACTTTTCTATATAAAAACGGGGGGAAGGAGGGTGGGGAATGGGCATTTGCCCCTAATTTACAAATTATGCAACAAAATTCCCCATTTTTTAAATTCAATTTTAAAAAGATTGAGTTACAGGTGGAACTCAACATTAGTAATGTCAAGTTTTATGCATATTTTGCAACTTAATTTTTTTTTTTGAAAATTTAAGTGGTACTCGACATTGCTAAATAGAACTCGATTTTGAGGATATACATAGGATAAGATTTTTTTTTGCAATTTAACACCAAAATGCTAACAATTTCATTAGTTAGCATCATTCTCAAATTATTTAGGAAACTAACATCACAAGTCTCTTACACTCAAGTTCACTATAGCAACTTGAGTCTCTGCGACTCGAGCTTTATGTGTTGGCAGTGTCGAGTTGGACAATTTATCCATGTGGAACTCAAGTCTTAAAGAGTCAAGTTCCCTCAAGAAACAACAAAGAAGGCATAGAGATCAACAATGAAGAAGCAAATCAACAAAGAAGAAGGCAAAGGAAGAAGAATTTGTGTAGAGGCTTCGTCCTCAAACGAAACCTTCACCTCTACACAAACCCAGACCTCTGCACAAATTCGATTCACACCTTTGCCTAAGGAAGAAGAGGAAGAAACCTTTGCCTTTGCACAAACCCAAACCTCTGCACAAATTCAATTTACACCTTCGCTTGAGGAAGAAGAGGAAGAAACCTTCGACTCTACACAAATCCGATTCACACCTCCATTTGAGGAAGAAGGTTTTGTTTGAGGATGATAAACAACGATCTGGGTTTGTTGTTACAAAAGCCCTAAATTTTATCAATAGAACTAAATGAAAAATTGACATTCTCTAACAAAAAGGAACAATCAGAACTTGTTGGCACCACAAACGTTGAGATAAAGCATGCGTCAGTGAGGTTTTTCTTTACTCTTCCTCTCTATCCATTGCTAGGTTTTGGGTTTTGCTCCATTGATCTTCCTCTACGTCCATTGCTAGGTTTTTCTTCTTCCTCTCCATTCATTGCTAGGGTTTTGCTTTGCTCTTCCTCTTTGTTGATCTTTCTAGGTTTTTCTTTTATGTAACTCGAGTCTTAAAGATTTCGAGTTCCATGTGGATAATTTTTCCACCTCAACATTGCCAACGCGTGGAACTCGAATCTCTAAGACTCAAGTTGCTACAGTGAACTCGAGTCTAAGAGACTCAAGATGTTAGTTTCCTAAATAATTTGAACGCATAGCTAACTAACGAAATTGTTAGTAAAATGATGTTATTTTGCAAAAAAAAAAATCCCATAGAATAGAGGCATTTTGCTTAATAGTTTCAAAATATGGGCATTTCACTTCATAGTTTGTAAATTTTGGGCAAATGCCACAAAAAAAAAAGAAGAAAAAAAAAGAGGAAAGAAACAAACACCACTACTTGCAAAGGTTAGAAGGTTGGAGTCCGTCCAAATGAATTTACTTATATACCCCCTACTTTGTATATTTTTAAGAAGAATATAAAGTATTTTGTTAGGTTATATTAGGAAATTAGTTGCTAACCCGTGCGATACACAAGATAGTTAAATAAAAATTAAAAGTATTTATTTTGCTTAAAGGTTTATGACTTGACTTAAAAAAAATGTATAAATTGAAAATAAATGAAAATAAGTAATTTTTTGTTCAATATAATGGTTTATAATTTTTTTTTTCTTTCATATCATTGGTTTCACATAACACATACTAGCGTGGGCTATTCTATGGTGATGATCACACAATACTCAACTATAATTAAATCTACTATCCACCATCAATCTAATCTATGCTATCTTGATAATAGATCTACAATTGCAATCTCATATCCTCCATCATTTAGAAGGTAACTAGAGTAATGATTGTATGTAATGTATATATTTTATTTTTTTATAATATAAAATTATTATGATAGATGAGTCTTTTCAATGGTGCCATAAAGGATGGAGTTTAATAGAAGTCATTTAAAATCCAACGTATCCAATAATTTAAAAAAAAAATTAATTTCAGAAGTCTTTTAATTGTAAATTTTTTTAATTATAAAATAAACTCCATCTAAACTTTAAAGGAAAGCATTCAGAATGATTACATCATTGATACCATATCATGATGGTGGCAAATAACAATATTATTATTCATGATTAATAGATGAACAATAAAACTGTGAATTAACAATTTAACAATTTAAATACCAAGTTTAAACTACAACTACACATATACAGAAGACTCCAAATACTAGAACATACTTCTCCTTTCATTATTCAATCAAAACCAAAGTTTCAAAGATAATTCCAATTCTATTAAACCTAATGCATACATACACATGAACATAAAGAATTCCAAAAAGTAAAAACAATAATCTCCAAAATTCCAAAAATAAAAACAACAATCTCCAAAAGCCTTTGCCTAATACAGTCACTATTTTCTTTTCTTCAAATTGTGTGTTCTTTAGTTCCTTTTCCTTTTATATTTCCTCAAACTTTTTCTAATTGACCAAAATATATCTCATATATGTTAACATTAAACCTGATAAGAAAACTTTACATACCTTTAGTTTTGAGGGCGCTCCAAGAACCAAAATCAATGCAAGAGATTGTACAGCAAAGTGGTGTTGGAAGTGAGCTGGCTAGTCAATCTTAGAGATCTTATCGACCGACAACCCGAAGACATACGACCATGGTCCCGAACTTACTAGCACTGGAGGTGTACTAATCAATGAACCCCCGAAACCTACTTTCTTTTCTAACAAAATCAACCAAGCCTAACAGGTCACCACATGTTGTTGATATTGATTGAGTTTGAGGGACTTTTCGCTGATTGAATCCATCCATAAACCTAGATGTAGAAGTAGTTTTCTTAAATAGGAGAGAGTACAAACCGTGGGAGATTGTTATTGTATTTGGCTAGAAGTCTAACTTGTGTTAGGTTTGTTTGTTTGTTTGTTTTTGTTTTTGTTTTAATAGATAGAGTATAAGGAGTCTAGGGACGGTGGGAGAGTATTGTAGAAAGAAATGCTTGTTTTATATTTTATAACTACTACCCAAGAGATAGAACAATGTTTATGTAGCCTCTTGGTTCGAACTCAGAATCTGAACTGATTAGGCCTTTTTTTTTATTTTTTTTTTATAAAGACTAAACCCTTTTGGATATACACCACTATCATCTCTATATATCTCTATATATTAAAAGAATTTAGAAAGTTAGTTATACCTTTAGAAAATGTTAAACATACCCCCAAACTGATTAGATAATCTTTATTTTAAAAAAATAAAAAATAGGGTTAAAATTGTAATTCAACCAAAAGTTAAAAAAAAAAAAAAACTATCAAAGAAATTTTTTTCCTAAAAATTAACACATTTTCTATTTAAATATATTTCATGTACATTTGATAATTTTTTTTTCTAAAAACTAGTACACACTAAACCCACAATTTACTTCTTTACTCTATTTCAAATCCTAAATTTTAGTTTCTTAAAAATTCATTCTTGTGTAACCTTAGAGTACTAATATTGAGGGGTATAAACACCCCAGTATTTTATATTATTTTATTAAGCTGAGATGTAAGGTAAGTTATAAAATAAGTTGGTAAAATATATAAAATAGCGTTTAATAATATAAAATAAATTTTTTTTTTGTTTTTGCATCCCGATGATAATGTCCTAATAATAAATAAATTTAAATTATAAAATTACATTAAACTCAAAATAAGGAAAAATCGTCATTGCGACTATAAAAATACTTATTATTCTTATAAAAAAAAAAAAAAAAAAAAAATCTGAACCGACTCATCGTGAGGAGGAAAACGTAAACGAAAACTAGCAAAAGGCCACAATCGAAGTCCATCGCGAGAGCGAAGCAGAAGAAGAAGAAAGATGTATCATCCCACCAGAGGTGGCGTTCGCGGTGGTCGAGATCGTAAGCTCTCTCTCTCTCTCTCTCTCTCTCTCTCTCTCTCTATTAGGGTTCTTGTCTCCACGCTTAATCCGTTGCTATGCAATTTGATTTCATGGAATTCCTCTTTCCTTAGAATTAATCGAATTTGTGATAGCCTTTCTCTTCTGCGCTTAATCTTTGGAGAATTGTATAATAAATTTATTTTTCCCGTTGAAATTCAAATTACCAATGTTATTGTTGCAGGTTTCTGTGATGCTTATATAACTATGAACAAGCCCTAGTTGTCTCACTAGTTTGAATTTGAAATAAATAGGAAAAAGGAGATGATGGGTTTCTTTTTCTTTTTTTTTTGTTAATCACTAGAGCTTTTTTTAGTATAACTCAAAGTGACTGAATTGAATCCCTTGTGTGATGATGCATAGGTTGATTTGGATAATACATTTTATATATATGTTGATGACGTAGGAATAGAATCTACGAGCAATTGGCCTCACCCCTGACGGGTTAAGCAGTTTATGATCATGCCCAGGAGCATATGTATATGTCTATCATGCTCAAACATGCTGTTTTCAGTATTATAAGCAAGAAAAAAAATTAATTTAAATTTTGGTTTGCAAGCATGTTATGTATTGATGAGCATAATTCAATACCTTGAGGGTTTTGCTTTCGCTTAAATGATGTAAAATTTAGAAAAAATAAATCCTCTAATGGGGATTAAGTTGAAAAATAGTTTTGATAGGATGTCATCTTCCTTCTTATTTGAATCTTTCGGTTAATCTTTGGTGTGTTGCTTGTGATGTACAGAATTTAGTTGGGATGACGTAAAGGCTGATAAGCATCGGGAGAACTATATTGGTCACAGTATCAAGGCTCCTGTTGGAAGATGGCAGAAAGGTGAGATCTTATAATGACTTTAACTTCTGCTATTAAATATTACAGTCCCGAAGCCCTTGGTTGTAGAGATGGAATTTTACTGGGTATGGATCTGTCTTATGTTTACCATTCTTTGTCACATCTATTTAGTTTATTTTAGATTTCACCACTGATTCAAGATGAGGTTCCATGGTTTGTACTTTTTGCAAATGATATTGTGTTAGATTGTCTATTGTTGAGATGATAGTGGGAGTTAACTCTAAGTTGGAAGTGTGAGGGATTATTTAGAATCTAACGGTTTTAGCTAAATGGAAATAAACTTAGCGGTATTTCATTTCACCTGTTGGGTAGCACTATTTCATTTCTGTGTTCCCACTTCCCTCCTTCCTCCCTCTCTCCTTTCTCTGTATTGCCTCTATATTTCCTCATCACTAAAGATTTTGTTTTCATCATATAGTTTTTTAGGCATTAGCTTTGGTAGTTCTCTCTCTCTCTTTCTAGAAGTTTGTTGTAAAACCTATTGGTAGAGTAATTATTTATAGAAGCTCATTGTATGATCTATTATTAGATCATTACTTTATCACCTTCTTATTTTTTGTCCATTAGCTCATTCCCTGTGGGTGCATATGCTTTAGATGTTTGGGATTGATTGGGTCATGCCAAGTTCTGTTGTAGACTTATTATTTTGTTGGCAAAATTAGCTTGGGAAACATAATTCCAATATTTGGAATTTGGTTCCAAGCGGTTTGATGTGGACTATTTGGATAGAACATAATCAACGTTCTTTTGAGGATACTAAGAAGTCATTGGCTCAATTGTTAGACTTGTGCCAGCGAACTCTCTTCAATTGGTCTCGGTGTTGGGATCTCTCGGATTTTTCTTCTCTTATTGATTTTCTTTTGTCTCTTAGAATAGCTTTTTCATTCCTTTATTTCTCTATTTTTCTGTGTTGTTCTTTGTTCACTATTGTGAACACTTTGAATTTTTCATCTCTTCCTTTTTTAATAATATTACTTTCTTACCTATCCCCAAAAAAAAAAAAACTTTTCTTAAAACCTATTGTTAGATTTATTAATTCATAGAAACTTGTCATAAAACCAATTGTTAGAATAATTAATAGAGCCTAAACCGTGTAAATCCTATTTTGATATCAATTAAAAGACCTAATTTCTTCATGCAACACATGTCAAAAGACACGTGATTATAATATTTCAATACATTAAAAATGCATATTATTTAAGTTCTATATGTTTAATAACTATATTTATAATTTGACACCTCGCTTCAATCAGGCTAGTGTCTTTTTGTTGCCTCATGCCTCGGGCAATACAAGGCCTTGGTGCGTTAAGGTTGCCTTTCACCTTTGACTACTAGCATTAATTTTGATGGAATTAATGGCAAAGTCTCAACTCAACTCTCCCTCATTTTTCCCCCAAGAGGAGCCACCCCAAGCTTTGAAAGGATGACTTCATTTATTATCTTATCTTTTCTAGTATTCCCATAAATGTCTTAGCATTGTTGGCTACACTCATAACTGGCTTTGAAAGGATGACTTCATTTCATATCTTATCTTTTCTAGTATTCCCATACATGTCTTAGCATTGTTGGCTACACTCATAACTGGCTTGGTAAGAGGTTTGTTACCATGGTTTTGGCTTTCGGTTAAGTGCACCTTTGTATGGTATTGTAGTCTTGGGAGGTGTGTCTTGGACTTAATATTACCTTCAACTTTTTTTTTTTAAATGTGAAGTGGCTGCTCTTATATCATAAATGCATTTATTTATGTTTTACATTCTCAAATTCTCATATAAGAGCATGAGTTGATAAAGTATCTTCTCTAGTAAGGCATAGTGTTAGTTCCAATATTTCCATGAAGCTTCAAAGATACTAAAAATAGGAAGCTTTTTTTTGGGGGGTAAGAACGCGCTGGAGTTGGTTCAAGACTTTTGATTGAAATCTTGGCCTTTGACTTTAGAAGCTAGGTTGTTTTATTTGTTTTGGTAGAACTATTGCATTACCTATTGTGACAAGGTTTGTGCCTCCTTTTTGGCCCTTTTTAGTGAAAAACAAAACATGTTCTAGTGGCTTTTTGTGGTGGGAGATTACTTCTCTGTTGAGGTGGAGGGAGGGGGTTTTTGAATTAATTTTTTTCCCCGTGGTTCCTTTTTCTATTACTATGAGAGTAAACATATTCTACTATCATATGATTCTGTATAAAATTTGATTGTTATTGAGATAGTTGACTTGAAATCTTTGGGACTAAGGCTCGGTGGTTCTTGTAATTACGATCAGAAAGCTGTTTTGAGAACTGCATTGAAGTGGTAGTTGTCTTTCCTTTTCAATTGTGCATTATCTTCTTTCAATATTAATTTATAAAAGAGCAAAAGGTATTAATTTGTGATATCACATAGAATAAAAAATTGCGGCTAGGGTTTGAATGTCTTAATTATAACTTTATAGGTAGTCTTTAAATTTATCTTCAGTTTATTGTATCTATGATGGTTAAGTAATCATATGATCATTTTCATTTTGTTGCTTACGTGGTAGACATTGCAAAGACTCATATAATGACTTAATATGGAATTACTCCTGGTCATGGTCAAATAGATTAATGATCCATCTCTAGAAATATTGATAAGAAGTAGTGCAGTTAGAACTTTCCCCACTTTTGGCTGCATACTCGAGGGTTCTTTTAATTGTCATCAGTAATTTTTAAAATAAAGTTTTAAGTTTCATCAGTATGAGGCTAATGGCTTGAATTTGAAGTGACTCTCTGATTCGACAGCCACTAGAAACGTTGTTTTGTTGCTGAATTTTGTACAAACTTTGTTTTTTGAATTTAGAAACTTCGCTTACTGCTCTTTCATGTAATACTATACAAATTGTGGTTCTTATCTGATAAGCAATTCTGAATGGCTTCTTTTATTGATGCAACAGGGAAAGATCTACACTGGTATACCAAGGACAAAAAATCTTGGAATGCAGAAATGGAGGCTGCAAAAGAAGAAATAAAAAGAATTAAGGAACAGGAGGAGCAAGCCATGAGGGAGGCCCTAGGCTTAGCTCCTAAACGTGCTAGCCGACCTCAAGGTAATCGGCTTGATAAGCATGAGTTATCTGAACTTGTGAAGCGAGGCTCTACTGCAGAGGACTTGGGTGCAGGCCATGCTGAAGCTGCTCATGTTCATGGTCTTGGTTTCTCAAGGTATGTCTGAAAAAAAAAAAAAAATTGATTAGTTCTGCCCTTATGCCATTCTTCCAATTTGATATTGTATTTCTAGTTTTTTCATGATGCAAAACCAATTTTGAAATACATAATGGCATTTCTGGCTTGCAATTTTTTCTAGAAAGTGTTTGAAATACTGTGACACGGTACAAATACAGAGAAGGATGCCACCATTTTTTGGGGTCAGTGTAAGGTTTAAGTAATGACAGAGTGGGTTAAAAAGTTTTAAAAAAGATAGTTGACTTCAACTGGTTGGGCAAGGGATAATATATGCCCATACGGTTGAACTACCCCGAAAGCTTGTTTATATTAACCTTATCATGGGACAAGTTGTGGATAATTAAGTGTAGGGGTGTAATCAGTTTGGGTCGGCCGGTGTTGGCAGTTTTTGCACCAAACCAAGAATTTCGGTTTTAACATATTGAGCACCAAAACCGACTTGTAAGGAAGGGATGCCAAACTGACCGATTGCATTCGATTTCAGTTCTGTTCAGTCGGGTTTCGGTGTTTAGGATGTTAGAAACAAAAGCAATAAAAAAAAAAGAGAAGAAGGTTTTTTTTTTTTTGTGCATCAAACAGAGATATTATTGAAAGACAAAAGCAGTACAACAACTAACAAGAAAAGCAAGACCAACACAGACTCTGTTTTCAACACAAAATACAGAGCAACACACAGGAAAAAACATAAAACAAAAACTAAGACTAAGCTGCCATCTACAACAAAAGGTAGCAGCTCAGCACCCAAACACCAAGCAAACACAAAAAAATATACTCAAAATCATGTATATATTCAGAGAACATACCAAAATAAGAAAAAACCTATTTTCCTTTGCTTTCCCACATTCTCTCAACACCCAAACACCAAGCACCAAGCAAACACAAGAAACCTATACTCAAAATCAAGAAGATTGTGGTTTTTTTTTTTGGGTTAAACATTTTTGGGATTCTCGAACTTTGTTTTTGAGAGACTAAAAGAAATGGAGAAGAAGAAGGTTGTGGTACTGCTTGTGTGCAACTTTGTTTCTGAGAGACTAAAAGAAATGGAGAAGAAGAAAGTTGTGAGGAGAATGGCAAAATGGAGAAGAGGAAGGTTGTGGGGAGAATGGCTGCAGCTTGAAGTGGGAGAGAAGAGATAAAACATAGGGTTAGTAAGGTTATAAAACAAACCCAAAACCGAGTAGTTGTGTTAATAAAGAGAGAAAAATTAAATATGCATTTACCAAGGGTCGAACCTCGAACCTGAGTGAAAGGTGTGAACACGTGCGTCTTTGCCACTATGCTACTGGGAACTTTCTTGATATAAATTGTATATATTAATATTAATATATTTCGGTTTGGTTTTGGTCGGGTTAGGTTGGTGTTATTGTGTGGGACACTGAAACCGAAACCGAAACCGAAATGTTTCGGTTTCAAGAAATTCAAACCGAAATTGAACCATACCAAAACCGAACTGAAAAATTGGACTCAGTTTGGGCAGTTTTGGCCGGTTTTTTCGGTTTACCAGTTTTTTGCACACCCCTAATTAAGTGCATCTTTTGGAGCAGACTAGAGTTGTCCTTGATTGATCGGTTCTCCAACTTTTATGTGATAAGTTGAATAATAGTTTGAATACTTGGGTATTCAGACACATTTTTTATTTGTTTTAATGCAAATTCAGAAGAAAATATGTATGGTAGGAATGAAGGGGCAATGTGCTGAGGTCACAGAACATGATGATGGTGCTGCTGGCTTCCGAGTTATAGTATGACTTAAACCTGAAACTAATGCTTGGGTGCAGGCCCAGCCATATATGATAAAAAATAAAAAAAATTACTTAAAGAGTGATAAATTATCTTAGGTGTATATTAAAATATTGGCCAAACTATAGCTTACTAATCTATGGTTTGACCGAAATTTAAGTTGCCTACTTATGGTTTAAAATTTAACACTTTACTTACCTGAGGTTTGACTGAAATTTAAGTTGTCTACCTGTGACTTGAAATCTCATGATGCAAGTGTTCTACTGGATTCTTTTTTATCTTATTTGATCTTATATTTTTATGTTTTTTGTGTTTTGGAGGAGAGAGACATAAAAGTGGAACAAAATTACATATTTCGCCTTGTTTTTAGCAGAGGTGGGTTACGAAACTCTAATTGAGCTAAGTTCAGGTGAGTAAAGTGTCAAATTTTAAATCACAAGTAGGTAACTTAAATTTCGGCCAAACCATAGGTGGGTAAGTTATAATTTGCCCTAAAATATTTGTCTTAACTTTTCCAAAAAAAAAAATAAAATGTTTGTCTTACAATTATCATGATTTATTATCTATTATATGGGTGAGTCCAAGTTTGAATTACCATAGTCCGGGCCTGGCCCAAGAATTAAAGTTCTAGAAAGTAGTCTTTGCTTGGGCCTAATGGGCCTCTCATATATGAAAGGTGGGATGTGTGGGTTGAGATGGTTCTTTCTTTTGCCATAGCTTTGTAATTCTTAGCACAGGAGTTACCTGCTTCTTTGTTCATGCCTGGATCAGCCCGATTTCAGCTTGAATTTTCTACCTTTTTCGTTTGGGTTTGGTTTTGGGGAATAGAATCAGTGCTTCTAATCTTTTGAATATGGTTCCTAAAAGTGTGCCTCACGTGTCTTTTGAACAATATCTGGCATAGGTAGCTTGCTAATCATTGTGCTTATGCGGCCTTCTAACTGCATAATTCCAATTGTTGCGTGCATGTGTGAGCATGCACACCTGCTAGAGAAAAGAAACATGACTCCAAGTGAAGTTATGTAGGAATGTACTGTGTTAGGAAACAGGAAACCTAATTCAGATCTATGGGATGAAAACAATAGAAAAGAAAGAGCAGAAAAGATCAATTCACACACAAACAAAAACACAGATTTAGTTTACCCAAAACAAGAGTTATGTGATTATGTCCACAGGGTTGCTGCAATTTTTAATATTGCTACAACAAGAGTTACAGGATCATTAGCACATATATATGACCCTGGGCCACACACATGAGAAACTACGATAATGGGCCTAGGGCATCTAAAGTGTGCTCAATTACTGGGAATAACCCCAAAATTGTACGGACACTAATTTTGTTCAATCTGGGGCCTGTTGGCCCCCAAACCTGTGACATAACCAACACAGTAGATCATTCTCCACATACATCCCATCACTTTGCTTAATTTTTTTTTTTATAAGTAATAAGATTTATTGATATCAAAAAAGGCACACCTTAGGACATAGGAAGTGTACAGGGGTCAACAAATCAAGTAAATCAAGAAAAGAAGTAAATGATTGGTTTTGGAAGCTGACAACCAATCAAATAAGGTTTTAAAGAAAAATAACTTTAGGTCTGGCATAGATCTCTCATTATCTTCAAAACACCTGCTATTTCTTTCCCTACAATGACACCACATTAAACAATGGGGAACAATTTTCCATATATGACCATTTTGATGACGACCAAACCTACCTTGCCAGCAAGCTAGGAGCCCCACAACTGACTTTGCTTAATTGTGACAGCCATGGGAAAAAGATCTAGTTGCTGTCTTTAGATTAGTTTTCAATTTTGACATAAAGAATTTCTTGCGCCCAACTTACTTGCAAGATTTGACAGGGACAAGTCTTGTGTGGTTTTGAAGATCAATCTCATAAGTTATCGGAGATAATTGTACTTTTAAGTGTTATTTTCCTAATTGTCTTTGGCCTAGATTATTCTAGAATTTCTAATGCATTAGGAGTCCTGTATTGGTTTTATCAGGTCTTTTGTTTACTAGTCAAATTAGTAGTCCTAGTAGGTAAGAGTCAATGGGTCTATATAAACATGCAAGCCTGGAGCTCTTCTTCTTTGTTGCACACTGATACTGTTCACAGATAATGTTAAAGTCCCTGAACAGCCACAAACTTCTCCTTTAAATTCCTTCTTTGTGACCTATCAAATCCTTTTCTTTATCTTATTAAAAACCATGAACCCCATATTTTTTCCTAGCCTTTTAGCCATTACTTAACCTTAACCATAAAAACAAACCCTAAATAACCTTTTTGTGCTGCTACCTGAAATTTCTA
Organism: Castanea sativa; assembly: GCF_040712315.1. NCBI lineage: Eukaryota > Viridiplantae > Streptophyta > Magnoliopsida > Fagales > Fagaceae > Castanea > Castanea sativa. Next base: position 38,761,039 of record NC_134023.1, read on the forward strand.
CAACTCTTCTACTGCCAAGTTTCAATTTTCAAACCTTAATCCATCTATCACCCTAAAGCCACTACTTTAAAACCCTAAAGCTCAATGTAAGATTGGTAGGCAGATTCCTAATTTTGTTATACCTCAATTTGTTTTTGAAATGATCAAGTGTTAAAATTTACATGCCCCACCATTTGATTGCAGAGATGAGATCTAGGAAGCACAGACACGGACACGGGTACGACACAGCGACATGAGTAGTTTTTGAAAAATTATGACATGAAATGGCCGGTACAAAACTGGTATAAGATGGGTATGGCACCCTAAATGAAGTGTTTGTGCTTCCTAGGATGAGATTATAATTTTTCACATTGCAAAGTATCTCCCCACTCCCAGCCTTGAAAAGGAAACTGATATTTAATTGAGAACTTGCCATTTTTGCATCATTTTTAGTTGGTTGGAGGCTACTGCTTTAGAAAATTAAGTTTTAAAAAGTTCCTGAAAACAAAAGGTTGCACCTGCTCTAATTAATAGCAATTTTTTTTATTAAAAAAGGAAAGTTCAGAAAACACCTGCTATAAATGCGTTCTCTGCAAAGTTTTTTTCTTCTTTTTTCTTGTTCTTAATAAGAGACTTGTTGGCATATATGCTACTAAATGGCATCTTTCCAGCTATTTCTTAGTGAAGGGATAATTGTTGAACCTGGACCTGCAGCATTTTTACCTTTCAAGATTCACCATTGAATACACAAATTAAGATTTTTTTATTTTTTTTATTGAGAAACGAATACACATATTAAGATGGTATCACTTCAATGCAACTTCAGCGTGTTGTTTTATTTTATATTGGACATCTAATTAAATATCCTAGTGGTGAAATTTTAAAATTTATATTCCAACTGAGTACATTTATGGTAGCTAGCTGTCTACTCTCTGTTTTCTTTGACATGGCATACAGTAATGCACTGAACATTTTGGAATTTAAATATGGAGAGACCCATACAAATTACTTAAATTATCCATGAATGGTCAAGCATTAGAGTTGCCAACTAATGCATATATGGGGCTTTTTAAAGAGATTTTAGGATTTTTTTTTTTTTTTCACATCATGTTTGGTGTTTAGAGCTGCTCTTTCTAATACTTAAAAAGACTCCAATGAAATTGTGACACCGTACCCTTTAACTCTAACTTGGTGACCTTTTACTATATTTGGTTCTTTTGATTTTACTTTATGTATTTACATTCGAGTGTGAATCTTGGCACCAACCTTTGTACCAAGAATCTTATTGACACACCCTTCTGTTTCTTTTCTCTTTTACTTTTTTCTTTCATCTTTCTTGTCTTTTCTCCTCTATGTTAATTCTTTTTATGTACTGCAGATTACCTCGCCCTGGGGAGGAAACAAGTTCTCTTCAACCCACAGTGAGTGATGTTTCACCTGATACAAGAAAGGTGTCTATGGCTGATCAGTCACCAAGAAACACTCAAGAAAAGGAATCGGAGGATGAAAGCAGTCGAAAGAAAAGGAGGCGCGAAGAGAAGAAAAAGGAAAAGCATGAAAGGCGCGAGAAGCGGCATTCTCATGATTTGGATGACAAGAGGAAACACAAGAAAGACAAGGAGAGAAGGAGACACGACTCAGACTAATATGTTCATAAAAATTTGTAACTTGTATTTCACTCTTCTATGTTTGTGATAGATTTATTTTTTGGAATTAGATTTTACATATTTTATGTAGTTTCAACTTTCAAATGAAGATTATATGTTTGTATTTGTGCTGGTGACAGACAGACAGACTTTCACGACTGCACAGTCTATATATAACCGCAGATAGAAGAGAAAATTTGTGTTCACAACTCATGGCTGCAATTTTTATCACAATCATGATGTAGTTGACTGTGAATGTGTTACAAATCCAATTGAGTTTGTTGGTTACTTTGAAGGAACCAAGACTTCTTAATAAAATTAAATAAAAACTAAGCATGTAACATTCCTTCTCCCTTCAAATCAGCCCTTGTCCTCAAGGGTTTAATCTGAAAATGATTGTTGCATAAGAGCTCGATCTTCCCAAGTTGCTTCTCACCTACTAGATCACTTCATGGGCTTCAAAGGATCTTATGACCGAGTATCTACAGAGGTGAAAAGCTATTTGGTGTTGCAAAACTATCTTTAACCTGATTTAAAAGTTGTTGCATGCTTGAATAGTGTGAAGGTGGAAGTGGAGCTTTCATGTCCTTCTTATCTTCGAGTTTGCATTGCCCGTTATTTTTCTTAGTTAGCTTCTTTTGTTCATAGAGAGCCAAATTCCTCTCTTTGGTTGCGCATTGCCCACCACCCTCTTTAGTTGACGTCTCTTGTTCATATCTAGCCAAAACGCAAGACTTGTATCTCTTTCAGTTTGTCCATTGTCCATGCATTCCAATAACTTCGAGGGAGTCTGGACCTCCAAAGTCCAAAGTGAATACTAATAATATTTTTCAGCTCCTTTATTAATCCGCCATATAAATAGATGGCTTTATAAGATAAACCTAATATTTAAATTCAAAAGAAACCTAATCTTTAACTACAGCAAATAGATAAGATTGATTCAAATACTAAGCTAACAATTTATCATATTCATTATCTGATTACCCAACTCCTAATAACAAAAATAAAATCTTAAATAATAAAATTAAATAAAAACTAAGCACGTAACAGAATGGTGAAGAAAGAATAGAGAGTCTATACGAAAGTTGCTACATCCGAATCTCTCTCTCTATATATATAAAAGCTGAAGTATCTATACTATTACTTAAGAGGCTTCTCCTATTTGGGTTCCTCATTTTTTTGGTTCAAAAATGTTCCTACATCCCTATGTTTAAATAGAGAAAAAACTAAAGGACAATCCAGTAAAAATACAACTCTAACTCCTACTTAAACATTGCATAAAAAATAGGGTCACTCTTTTGCTATTTTCAAATTGCTTTATCAACTTATAAATTCGATTTTCAAAATAAAAATTATATATATGAAATAAAAACACAAATTTTTTTTTAGCTATAAAATAGGACCACTAAAAAAAAAAGTCTTATCGCACATGTGAATTGCATGTGATAAGGCTAGTAGCATTTAATGTTGTTAAGCTTATGTTGCTCCAACTCATCTATCACGTCATTAGCCACATAATCATTTTTTTTTCTTAGTTATTTTTTATTTCTAATTATTTAGAATATTAAATATATAAATAGCTTGACTTCAAACATTGATTTTTAGCGGTTTTAACTTTACATATGACTTTTTCTTTACCTCCCTCTCTCTCTCTCTCTCTCTCTCTATACACACACACACACACACACACACAATAAAATCAACGAAGAATCAAAAACCAAAAACAATGTCTATGCATATCTATTTATATTATATATTATAATATAATAATGGAAGTTTGCAATAAATTTTATAAAACTTTTTTGTGTTACATCACTAGAATCCTTTCTTTTCTTTTTCTTTTTTTTTTTTTTTTTGCAATTTTTCTATTCTATTCAACCTTTCATCATCTTCAACTCCTAGCTTTTTAATTTAATCATTCATATCCTCAAATCATTGTCTTCTTTAATTCTTAATTTGATTCCCTTGATAGATTTTTAAATTTTCTCCTTTATATCTTCTTAAATTCTACCATTTCATTTTATTAAACCTTTCATCTACTTCCACCCTTCCTTTTCCATCTCATTTTTCATATGAATTTCTTATTACTTCATTTCCAGCTCTCTCTCTCTCTCTCTCTCTCTCACTCTCTCTCTCTCCAAGTTGTACACAATAAAAATAGTCAATATTCTTGGTCTATCCAATTTTTTTTTTTTTTTTTGTGGATTTTTTTTTATTGTTTCAGCTACACTTTTTTTTTTTCACTAATGGTTCTTTTTGTTATTATATTGTTGATTTAATTGTCACATCACATTCGTTTCTCTTTTTGGCAAATTTGTATCGATTTTATGCATATTTAGGTCTTTCGATATTTTAATTCCCGATCACCTATTCTTTTTCTTTATCCCATTGGTTTGATTTCATTTGGGTATTAATTAGTTGTTTTGTAAGTTAGAATTTGATTTTTTTAGTGATCCATTTGGATATTCAACTATGAGACTTTACTAAGTTCTATTTATACTTTAATCCTTTTGGGTAGATACATTTGTAATTTTTGAGAGAAGGTACTATTAATAGGTGTATTAGAAGTACTTTATAGTGCCACTTATTCAGACAAAAGCAAAGGTTAGTCAAACCAAAATAATTAGATGAGTGACGACACATAGCTTTTCCAATTTTAATATTAATATTAATATTAATAATAATATTATTATTATATAAGGATACATATAGAAACTTAATTATGAGATTTTGCTAATAATTTTTTATTTAACAATCTTATTGGATGGACAAATTTGTAAATCTATAAAGAAAATAATCTCAATAGATTATCAACAACAAATTGTTTTCTTAATCGCTCCAATTAATCATTGTTAAGCAATGATTGATATATCATTTTATTTGTTTGCAAAGCATCTTCACATGGGTATGTTTTGATTCGGTATATATTTATGAATGTATTGAGATAAGCAATGTATTCAAGAAAAGAAATATGATCAAACTTTATATACTTCAAAAGAGATAGATTGGTTTGGGATTAAAGATAACATTAATATAGAAGGCTACAATTTGAAGTTTTATGAATGATGGAAAAACTCTATTTTTCTCATTCCTTTCTAACTATCATGATTGAAAATTTTAATTCTCCCTATATTTTATTACTTGCAAATTGACTCATAATATGGGTAAATGAAAATTTTAATACAAAAAAGAAAGTAATATATATATATATATATATATATATATATATATATATAGCACGTTTCGTACTCCTTGTTTATTTCATAGACTTGTTCTATGGTCTTAACATGGTAGTCTGTTTTGAACGCTTTGCTCAAAGACCATGAAGACTTATAAAATTGGCTGGTGGCTACTTTTGGGATATTCCAATCTCCTATGTCTAGATCTAGATCGGATAGCTCATAAGACTCCAAATTAAGTACTCCTATGTCTGCTGGGATATTTGGAATGGATGATGGTTAGGAACATCTACTGCTAGTAGAAGAGGAGCTTCTAAACAACCTATTCATGATTCTGGGGTTATAAGTTTAAATCAATGATTACAACCTAGTCACCTTTGTCCTCAAATTTCTGGATCTAACCTTTAGATATAAAACAAAAGTGTACAACAGTGGGATAGAAACTTGATCTGTGAACTCCTACTTGCCGGACTCTCCTCCAATAATGGGGACCACCCTAACATGCCTTCTCTCGACTTCACACCAACTGACCAAATCAAACCTAGGAAGATTTTCGGCCACTTTAAGGCTTAGAGACCACACAGACTTTGGTAACAAATCTCACAAGTATAAATCTGCAACAAATTTTAGGGTTAAACACAAAAATAGGGAGAATCGGGATAACAGGGAAGTAAAGGTTAATCTAAAAAAATAATCACAGAGTAACAAATAGAATGGTTAGAAGGAGGCTCAGCCTACCATTTGCAGATGTCATAGAAAATGATGAAATAATAGCAGAGGAAGAAATAAATAAATGGGAATGGAAGAGTTATCATGAAATAGACGTAAAACAAAATATAAGGTATGGGAGATATATCCATAAAATAATTTAAAATAATTATAATGCCAAAATAATCTGGATAATTATGGCGGCAGTGTCGACCAACTTGATTTAATGATAAATAATAACTTACAACTCCGACCAGCCCAAACTTGGCCCTGATACCAAAAGGGGGGTAAGTTACAAATTAAGGCCGATTGTGGCCATGTGCGGAAAATACAGATAAAGGCCGGCTGAGGCCATATGGTTACAGTGATGAACACTGGCTAGTGTAATACAAAAATAAAATTGAGCCATCAGATTACAATGCTAAGGGTTGTAAAGAGGAGGCAAAGCTGAGTGAGGTGTTTTGGAGTTCTTCCTAAAACTGGAACCTCTGAGGTATTTCGCTGTGAAATTGGACCTGCTTCAGAATGGAGGAGAGGCTGCCTTATATAGGTTGGAGGGAGCCTTGGATGCTGTCTGAAGACTGCTGGAATCATGGAGGGTGAAATGCTTTTACTGGGGTGAAAACTGTTTCTACTGAAAGCAACAGTAATTTGAATGATTATGTCTGTGAACAGTAACTTTTACTGTTCCAATGAATAGTGCTTTGTCCCCTTGCTTTTTCGGATTTGGTCACTGTTGAAATAGTAACCTGTCGGGGAATCTGCTGGGTGCTAGTACCGTTCATGATGTGGGTACTGTTCATATCAGTGGCTGGTGCTGATATTGAATAGTAACCGGACTGGGATTTTTCTCCTGAGTTGCTTTGGACAAGATGCTTTTAATCACTATCCAAATTATACCCACTGTAAGGATCTTGGGAATCCTGAAAAGGGTCAATTGGATTATGATTGACTGATGCTACTGAAGCAGTGGGAGAAATCTGTTCTTCTAATTCTAGCTGCTGTGAGTGAGCTATTAACTGTTGGGCTAATTCTTTTAACTCTTTGCTAGATTTTTCGGTAATCTGAACAGAGTCTAGGCTAGACTGAGACCTTGTTCTGTGAGCAATGGGTTGCTGGATTGGAGGAGGATAGTCTTTATAGACTTGGTTGATGATTTGTTCAATCCTTAGACTGTCCCACCATTTTACTGAAAATTCTCTGTCTAAGAGATTGGTATTGATCTTGTAATCCCCTTTGCTAATCCAGTGGATTCTATACCTTTGGGAGAAAAGCAGAATTACTAGAAATTGGGAGCGGTGGCTTGAAGTCTTATATCTTGAATCAAAAAACCTCAAAGCATCTTGCAATGGTTCAGGAAAGATCTGAGGGATTGATCCAAACATTTCCCACCACTTTAGGAACCAGGAAGGAAGCTGGCCGAAGAAGTCTCTGCTAAACATTAAGAACCATGAATGATTGTAATTATGATTTTGAATGAAGAGAACTTTCTCAAAGGCATCAATGTAGTCATAATAACTATAATAGAGTGCTGAGCCAGAAGGGGATCTTAAGTTCTTGAGGATCCTTAATTCAGAAGGATGACGTCCCCAATTTTGACAACTGACAAATCCTATGATAATGAATTTATGGTAGAACAACTACTGAGGGGTCCCTGCCATTGAAGATGTTTTCTACTTGGACTGATTTTTCCTGGTTGAAGATACTTTTATAAAACTTGATATTTTTCTCTGGATGCTTGGGTAAGAAATGCCAACCTTGTGGCAGAACTTCCATGGCTAGAGCAAGAGGATCTGTTATATGAACTTGGTGAGGCTCAATATAAGAGATATGCTGGAGGAAAGATTTCTTAACATAAGAAGAGTTTCCTCTCTTGGTTGGATAAGAAGGCTTTTGGGTTTGGATAGGGCCAAAAGGTTCTTCTACAAGATAAGGGTTGGTTGCTTTTGGTGCTGGAGAGGCTAAGGCTGAACTGAAGCTGGGCTGACCATAAGGTGGCCTTTCATAATTTGGCTTTGGAATTGTTGAAACCAAATAACGATTGGCAATGGTTGAGGGTGAAGCAAGGTTATCTTGTCTAGGGCTTTTTGCTTGGGATAATGGGACAATTTGGCTAGGAGTGATTGGTATGAGCTTTCTTGAGTTCTGTGCTTGGCTAGTACCAACAGGGTTTTGCTGTTTAGGCAATTTTGGGGGCTGGGGCTGTTGTACGGGTTTCTTCCCGGACATCTTGTCTATGACTCTGCAAAAATTCACGGGTTAGGAAATCAGGGATGCTGTTCTGGCTTCCTTCAATGAATTCTAAATCAAAGTCAAAAACTGAAAGGATGGCTTGCCATCGTGCAAAAATATGTTTTGATGCAATTTTTTGAACATCTTTTTCTAAAACATGTTTTGCTGATTTACAATCAATTCGGACCAAAAACTTTTGATTCAAAAGATCGCTTTGAAATTTTGAAGTGCATAGTACAATAGATAGTATTTCTTTCTTAATAGTACTATAGTTAATCTGAGTGGGAGTCCATATTCCCGAATGGAAACAGACTATCTGTTCAGGAGAATTAGAACCAACACGCTAGAGGAGGATGCCACCATAACCTATGTTTGAGGCATCAGTCTGGACAATTTTGAAAGAATTGTCAGAAGGAATCCCTAAACAAGGAAGGGTTTTGACATAATGTTTGATATGCTGGACGACCGTGGTATGGGCTGGAGTCCAGGGGGATGGATTGGTTCGAAGTCCATCAAAAAGGAGTTTGCATTGTTGTCTGAGATTTTGATAGAAATCTGAGATGTAATTGAGAGAACCTAGAAATCTCTGAAGCTGGGTTTTATCTAGGATTTCATCTGGAAACTTATCTGCAAACTGGATAGCTCTATCTATGGGCTTGATTACACCATGGTGGATATTAAAACCTAAGAAATGAACTTTAGTTTGGAAAAGTTTAATTTTGGGAGCTGAAACAACAAGACCATTGAGCTTGATGGTATTGAGGAATGCTCTTAAGTGCTTCCGATGTTGTTCCAAAGATTCTGAGAAAATGAGTACATCATCGATGTACACAATGGCATGACTGGAGAATGGATTAAAAATCTCATTCATGATATTTTGGAATTCAGAAGGTGCATTTTTTAGACTGAAGGGCATCACATTCCATTCGTAATGGCCAAAGGGTGTGGTGAAGGCTGTTTTATACCTATCAGGCTCTCTGATTTGTATTTGCCAAAATCCACTCTTCATATCAAACTTACTGAAGACTACTGCCTTACTTAGCCTATTGACTAAGTCTTTTTTGTTGGGAATTGGGTACCTTACCCACTCTAAGACTTTGTTAAGGGGCTTGTAGTTGATGACTAGTCTAGGAACACCCCTTTCTATCTCAGCATTTTTCTGGACATAAAAGGCTGGACAAGACCACGGTGATCTAGACTTTCTGATGATTCCTTTCTTAAGGAGGTCCTCTATCTCTGCCCTGCAAATATCCATAAGTTCCTGGTTCATTTGGATAGGTCGAGCTTTGGTAGGGATATCCTTTTCATTGAAATCTTTGACATAAGGGAGAGCTATCTCGTGTCTCTTTCTATGCCAAAAAGCTGTGGGTAGATCAGAGCAGACTTCCTGCTTAAGTTTTTCCTCAAACTTTCTGATCTCTTCTTGGAGGGTTTTGCAAGTTAGTTGGTCCTCAACTTTCTTGTATCTTATTTCGTCCTGGAGGTACTAAAGATGTATGGTCTTGGCACTAATCATGTTTAAGGTTTTGGAGACAAAGTTTGCTTGGATAGTGCTAATGTTTCTAGGCACTGGTCCACTAAGAAACTTAAACTTGATGGTTTGGCCAAAGGGTTGAGTAGTAAGTTCTTTACTATCCACTGTGAAAGGGTAAAGGATGCAAAGGAAAGGATTTCCTAAGATGACCTTGTCTGTCATATTTTTGACAAGAACAAATGTGGTTTTGAAACACATGTTATCTTGGCAAACATGGGCTTTAGAAAGTTTGAATTCAATCTGCATTTTTCCGCCACTTGCGGATGTCAATCGTTCCCTAGACTTTTTAAAGTATTTGGAGGGAATGATTCCTTCTTGGATGCAGTTAAGATTAGCACCTAAATCAATTAAGGCTATGACCTCGAATTCAAAATCTTTGCTAATGACAATCCTAACTTTGGAATGTCATTTATGAAAGTTAATCCTAGTGATAGCATCTAAGAACAATTCTTTACTGGGTTCATAGATGAGATCAGCTGTAGGGTCAACTGTTTGATTAACTTCATTATCTGAGGAATCTTCCTCATTGCTTTGATAAGAAGTGTTTTCTAAGGGTTGAGTTTTCTAGAGGGCTTTTAGACTTTGCTTTAAGGTTCTAATTTCACTCCTGGTTTCCTTGGTTCCTCTTTGAAGGTCGTTGATCTTAACTTCCTTCTTGGACTAGACAACCCTATTGTGTATTTGTACTGGATCAACCTTGGGTTGTTGGTTTCTAGGCTCAGGTTTGCTAGTTTCTTGTACTAACAGTTGATGGGTTAGGATAGGTTTCTGCGGCTTGACAGTTGGGTCATTTGTTCTTATGTGAGAGGATTCGGTGCTACAATCCTTCTTGAGATGGTCACGCTTGCCACAACTGAAACATTTCCCTGGTTTAAGTAGGACATGTTTTTCAAGCTTCCTAGCTTTTTTGTAAGTGTAATCTTTGGAAATTATCTTTGGCCGATGGCATCTGCTAGCACGGTTTTCAAGCCTTTTCATTTTCAGGTGTTTCCATTTGGCTTCTAGTGGTTCTTTCTCATTTTCAGTGTCAGAGGAGGAACTGCTAGAGGTTGTACGGATATCTAAGATCTTAAGCTGACTTGGTGAAGGAATGGCTGGTTTATTCTTCACTAGTTCTTCTAGCTTTTGGGCAACTATTTCTAAGGCTGTTTTGTCCTTAGGGTAACTGTGTGGCTTGGTTGAAAGCTTCTCAAGGGGTGGATGGTTAGACCTAACAACGTCCTTGGTTGCATCGGGTCCTTCTATGGTCCAAGTTTTGGTGAGAACACAAAACTGCTTGTGCTGGCCAAAATATCTTTCAAAGTATATGAAAAAGGGGACATTACGGGATATTTCCCTTATGAATGTCGTCCATGCTTCCAATACTTTTTCCTTTTGATCTCTGGTATAATTGGCTTTGTAAGCTTCTCTTTTAGTCCTGTTTTCCTCAGAACTAAACTCCTTACCTAACTCTTCTAGGTCAAGGACGAATTCTCTGTTTAACACCAAGATATTCAGAGATTATTCTTGCTGATCTGGAGGTTGTTCCATATCAGTTACATATGGGGATGGGGAGGATTGCTCACGATCGTCTTCCTCATTGACAATCGAATCCTGTTTGGCTGTGTAGCAAGGTGTGGTGAGTTGGGAATTGGTTCTAACTCCCTGAAGTTGTACACCTAAGTCTCTTCTAGACCTTGGGAATGGTGATCCTAGAGGTCTGGTTAAGCTACACTGGGATGCAGATCTATCTCTAAGGTAGATAGGTGACTGCCTATGGGGTTGCTGAAGATCGGTTGGAGATCTAGACCGGGATATATCTAGAGGTGGTCTACACTCATAATCTAGAGGAGTGCTAAGCCTAGATCTGTCGAAACTTAACCTAACCATGTCGTCGGCTAGTTGTTGGACAAATTCTAGATTTGGATTCTGGGCTGGGTTTTGGATCTGTAGAGTATGGTTCTCATTCTCTAAAGTCCAATTGGCTGGGAAAGTGACTTCTGACCATTTGAGGGTTTTAGGAACCTGAATCTTGGCACTAGGGTCAGTGGTCTGGATGAGGGTTGTCTCACCTTTCTTTCTCCTATCAAGTGCTCCAACATTCATGTTCGTTCTCATGCACTTGTAGTATACTCTGTATATCAAGGCGATCTGACTGGTTCCCTGTGTCATGAGGGTTCCATGGGTCTTGATATTGAGTGTGAGGGCTTTGATAACTGTGTTGTCATGGAGATAGATAGTAAAATCTGGGAAACAGTTAAAACGGATGGGTCCGTTGCTAAGACTGGTTTCTATGGTTCCTAGGAGGCTGTTGTCGAATCTAATGTGACAAGCATCTCTAAGGGCCATGAGGATTGAACTGTTCAAACCTCTTCTAGTGAGTGGTTTCACTCCAACTTGGACTAATCCTATGTGTAGGAAGTTATGTCCTTTGTCTTTATATAAATATATATATATAAAGGGACAAAGCTTGAAACCAAGCCCAACCCAGATGAGATTGGCTTAGGATGGAAGCCACATACAACTAAATTGTATAGGTGGGTGGTCAAGGTCAACACTTTGATTCCTGGTAGCTACATAGGGGTAATTAAAGAAAGATGATCAATAAAGACAGCAATACATAAGAAGATTTAAGGTAGGAAAAGAGAGATTCTTATTTAAGTCCTTCCTCGGGCTAGCTGAGGAACAATTGTTCTTTAGGAAAACGCCTTTCCATTTTACAATGGTCACTTTCTCTCTCTAACTCCCTATTTCTCTGATCCTCCCTACACGGTAGATCTTCCTTCCTATATATAGTTGTTTGGATTGCATCTCAGCCTTCCACTTGGAAGGCTATTGATCTTTCTCTAGATATTTGTTCCATTACTGCCTTACTGGTAGATGTAGAGCAGGCTACAGGCTGTGGGAGCACTTATGAGGGGTCAATCTGTCATTATTGTAGTAAACTGAGTTGGTATAGTGCATTAAATGTGAAGGTGATGGAAGCTCTATCTGAAAGCTTTCTCCTACCTTTGCTTGTACGTCACTACGATCCTCCTTAGCCTTCAACCTTATGGCCTTGGTGGCTTATCTCTAGTATTTCGAGAAGTATCTATTCCTCGAGCTTCTCGAGTGGGTTGTCCTCCTCGGTTTCCCTGACATGGCTTTCTTGACTGCTCTAGGCCTGGTTTGGTGAATAGTTAGGCCCAGTTACACCTCAAGTATATCCTACTTGATGGTTCCCTCTCTTTGGGCTTCCTCCTCCCACAATATATATAATTTTTTATTTATAGAGAACACAAAATTTCATCACTTAAAAAAGAAAAGAAAGCAATAGAACATTTTTTATTTAACAAAAATTTATTGGATTATTGCCCTTCTTGGTTTGGACCCTTTGGTAAAGAGATATATAAACAAAGATCATTTCTTAATTAATAATTTAATACATCTAAAATGAAATTCTCTTATGAAAAAATAAACACTTTGTTACAAATGATTAATCTTGATATATGATTTTATGAATATTTTAAAAGATAAATTATCTATTATATTTAATTTTAAAAAAAAATTTCTTGCGCATTACATGAATTTACAACTAATTATGGTAAAAATAGCGACATACAGGTTGCGGTCAATTTCACTTGAATTCTATACCTTTTAGCCTGTTAGACGCCATGGGAATCTCCATAAAGCAGGTAGAGGGCCAGCATATAGGGACCTAGGATTGGAAATTGGGAGCCCTATATGCTCATTTTGTAGGGAAGCTAGCTAGGCAATAATTGCAAGTTTCTCTTTGGTCTCTAGTTGGTGTCCTCTGCCTAGTGGCTTGGGTATAGAATTAATCAACCCCAATGATTGGATGTCATAAATTGTGACACTTGGAACCAACGTGGTATTTTTTTTTTTTTTGGACTGCCGTACAAGTTTCTACAAGGAATTTGCTTCCACATGGATGATATTGGCATAATTTTTGACATAATTTTGTGTCACAGTTTAAGTTGTTGTTAGTAAAAATGTATTCTCATATGGCCTATTAAGTATAGACCATGCTAATGAATGTTCTTAGAGTATTGGTTAACAATTCATTTTAAGAAAATTTTAATATCATTTTTATGAAAAATGAAAAAAACTGTTAAAATATTAATTGTTTTATTTTATTTTTCTATAAAATTATTCTTTAAATAGATTATTAACTAATACCCGGACATTCGTTAGCATTTTCTTTAGTATATTATTTTTAATCACAACTTGCTGTACGAGAAGTTACCACACTTTTTTTTTGAGAGGAAGACCAAATTCAGTAAACAAGAAAAGGATTACAACAAAGAGCCACAAGCAGAGAAACAAAGAGGGCTCTAGCTCAGATGGGATACACACGGTGGAACAACACCTTTCCAAATTTGAGTACAATGGTTGAACTTAGCTAATTGAGCAAGCACGTGAGCAGCTTTGTTGTAGTCCCTTTTCAAGTGGGAGAAAGAGCAGCAAGAGAAGGAAGCTTTAGCCTGCAAAATGCCCTCCACCAGGTGCCCGGCTTCACCTCCTGTGTGACCTTGGTCGATAGCATTGACAGCCGAAAGAGCGTCAGATTCGAAGATGACTTGGGAGAGCTCCATTTCCTGAGCCAACATAATGCCTTGCTCAAGAGCATATAATTCCGTCCAGTCTGGGGGAAAATGCGAAGGCAGAGGCTTGCAAAGGGCTGCTAAAACACTGCCAGCCGAGTCCCTTATGATCACCCCAACCGCTGCATCTCCACCAAAGTCAAGAGAGCTCACCCCATCAACATTTACTTTGAACACTCCAGGAGGTGGGCGAGACCAGCACATAGAAATGGAAGGTTTTGGTGGGAAATCCATCTTGATGGCTCCATGGAAGTCATTGATTAATCTCTGAGCTAACTCCCAAGTTTGGAGGGGTGAAAGGCAGCCTTCATCATGGAAACGGAGGTTTCTATTGATCCTTGTAATCTCTCGATTCCATCAGCAAATTGAGCGGGCAGTCTTGCCACAGGGCCCAGACAGAGAGGGCAAAATCACAAGTAATTAAGCTGTGAGTTAAGCTTTCAATTTCCTCATCACAGATCGGGCAGGTGGCGTTGGAGCACAGACCTCTCAATTGCAAATTGATCCTAGTGGGCAGGCCATTTAAGCAAGCCCTCCAAGCAAAAATTTTGACTTTTTCAGGCAGATCTAACTTCCACAGGTTCTTCCAGAGGGAGGAATAAGGGTCACCTGCAGAGCATTCTGCAGTCTCAGATGATTCAAGGAGGTTAACAGAAACATAATAGGCACTTTTAACTGAAAAGTCTCCTCTTTTATTCCCGGTCCATATAACTTTGTCATCTGGCAGATTGAAGCTTAAGGGTATCTTGAGGATAGTGTCTGCTTCAAAAGGAAGGAAGAGGACTCTGATTAAGTCGGCCTTCCACCACACAAATTGCAACAAAAGTTGTGTCCTGACATAATTCTAGTAGGAAATGCATTTTGTGTGTTAGGCAATGTACGGTGTTATCTAACTTGCCATGGGCTCGACCATCTGTCTATCACTGATAATAAAACTCTTTAGGAGGAGGTTGTGCCACGCACCAAATGATTCACTCGAGTGGTTTAAAAGAGGGAATCGAGGCTCCGTACATCATAGCATGGCAGCTATGTCTCTAGACTCTACATCAACAACCAACAAAGGAAATTCCCCTAGGTAGTGTTTCAGTGGCAATATTTAGATTTTAAATCAAATGATTTAAAATACCTTGATTCTAAATCCTTTGATTTAAAATTTTTTTTGTTTGGATTTTCTTATAAATGGAAGGATTTGAAATTTATCATTTTAAATTTTATTGTTTGGATACCTATATATTTGAATTTGAATTTGA
This sequence comes from Castanea sativa, assembly GCF_040712315.1. Taxonomy (NCBI): domain Eukaryota; kingdom Viridiplantae; phylum Streptophyta; class Magnoliopsida; order Fagales; family Fagaceae; genus Castanea; species Castanea sativa. Next base: position 38,776,150 of record NC_134023.1, read on the forward strand.
ATTTGAATTTGAATCAATAAAATATTTTTTTTAAATAATTATTTTCTAAAATATTTCGTATTTTAATTTTAGTAGCATTTTTAATCCATACATGTAGGGAATGAAGAAGCCATCGATAAACCGATTGACAAGATGATGACTAAATATCTTCTATCATAACCAACTAAAAAAATGTCTACCAACTCTAGAGAGAGAGAAAACCCAAAATACATGGGTTTTTTTTCACAACATTCAAGATCTCAAACTATATTAGCATACCCAAAATATGTATTTTACACAACATCTAAAAGAACAAACTAGCACTCGAAAATAGAACTAATGGGGACTAAGTGGAAGTTGTATCCGGTCTTTCTTATCATCATCATTTGAAAGACTTTTCAAATACGTAAAGTCCTTTGCACATTCATGCATTAGTTTCTCAACTATTTTAATTATTTCAAGCTAAGTGAGTCCAGCCACCTTTGAAACACTGCATATATATCTTCACCAAAAAGTTATGGTTGCTCTTGATTTTTCTTTGCTATGAAGTACTCTTTTAGACAGGAACAATGCTCTTTTAGAAAGGAACCAATATTTGCAAGACTGCAACTTCAACTAGTGATTTTTCCTACTCCAATTGTCAATAACTTTGTTTTTATGAGCACCTGCTTTTGTATTTTTCTGAGTAAGAAGAAGAAGCAATAAGTTAACTGAAATAAAATAATTTGGACAGTAAAGCAATGGAAAAGGGAAAAAATAAAATAAAATCAGGGCATTATGTAAGCATTGTATTAGTGATAAAATGTGAGTTTTAGTTAGCTCAACTGGTAAAGTAGTTAATGGTTGAATAAGAGATCTGGGGTTTAACTTTAATCCCCGCTTACACCAAAAACTAATTGGTGTCTTAATCTGATGACAAAGAGCTATTATCAGAAACGGACGACATAGGTTGAAACTCTCTTAAAAAAAATATTAATGATAAAATTTTGCTTAATTAATAGACTAACAATCTATACCCACAACATAGTAAGCACATGAAAAAGACAAGTTCATATATAAGTGAGGGCATAATAGTTTTTTCATTGAAGTTATTTGGAGAAACTGATTTCTTCAGTTTTAGCATATCAGCGTACTAATCCTACCAGTAAACTGTGAAATATACCAAATTGCATCAACAAAATCGTCAAACTGCACTAACTGAATGTAGAAGACTGCAATGCATTTTGCTCAAGCTTCAAAAATTATTTAAAAGATTTAAGATTATGAAACTTGACTGAATAATGAAAAAGTTAAAAAAAAAAAAGAGTAATGCTATTTTCACCAAGTTTCTCACTTGTAAGATAATCCTCGTTCAAGCAAAGTTTTCACTTTTGGAAATGAAATTCATGGGAAATGAGGGGAAAAAGTCTAAGCAATAGCACCCTATGATTTTTAAAAATGATAGAAATCAATACATTACATGCAATAGATAAAGTATGTTAATCCTGCAACCACTTCACAAGGTACAAGTCTGCATAAATGTCCTCAATGTGAAAGATAAATCAATCCCTGAAATCACTTTGAGTAGGCCTTCTACCACAGCAGCCAAGTGAGCACCAATCCCAGAAATGAGCCAAAATTTTTCTAATCCAATACCAGCCCATTTCACCTCTAGGATAGCGAGTGAGATAAGGCATATGGTTATGATAAGCGAGTATACCAAGAAGGTCACACTTGGAGTTTGCACAATGACATGGCCAGAGAAAAGTGAGAGTGCATGGAGGAAACAATAGACAATGAGCCATGTAGATACCAACATTAAGTTAAGCCATGCGTTGGAGAAACTTGAGCTGCCTAGAATCTAGCAAAGGATGGTTTCTAGGGAAGAAAATCTACTGCTATTAACAAGCTATAGGCTATAGCCAATGCATAAAGTACAAAGTACTAACAATTAACTCTCATTCGTTCAGAAGTCACAACCATTTACTAAAACATTAGGTTCATCACACAGGTTTTGCTCGTGCAATAATGCTCTTTTTTATTTATATTTTTTTGGTTTAGTGTTATAATGTTTAAAAGTGACATATAAATAATCGTTTGTATTTTTTTCTTAACAAAAACATAAGGTAACGTGAAATAATGTTTAAAAATAAAATAGAAATAGTGTCCTAAGTTTTAAGCTGAATAGAGAAGATAAAAGCAAAAAACCTAAAACTTAGGAACATTAAATTACTTTTTTTAACCAATTTGTGTTTCTTAATTTATAATTATTTAACTAAAAGATAGGGGTATTTTAGAGAGTTTAAAAATTTGTGTGAGTATATTTTAGTACGCAAAATGTTGAAATCCAAACAAGAAATCCTATTATTAATAGAATAGATAGATATATATCTTCAACCCAATATCGGTTTGGATCAAAAACTCTAAATTTTAAGATTCTTATGCCACACTTAGGGCCAATTTGGTAAGAATATTTAAATATAATTTTTTTGTTTTTGCAATTAATAAAATGGTGGGTCTCATACTTGAATATAATGTTTAATTGATGTTCTCTATATGCAGTTTTCAAAAAATTGTACCATATTTTTCTTATTCAAAACACGATTTTAAAAACGACTAAGAGAATGTTTTCAAAATATAGAAAATGTTTTTAATGGCATAGTTGTAAATAAATTTAAAACTATAGACCCCATAGATTTGTCCGAACTCTTTTCTATCTTTTAAATTAAGGAGCTTATCTTTATCACAAAAAATTTCTCACACTTCAAATTTGAAGCTTATCATTATAAATAATAATAATAATAATAATAATAATAATAATAATAAAAAACCTATATGAGCTATATTCCCTTATAATTTTCTACACACATATATATACAAGCCTCATCACACGCGTTTTTGTGCGTGCAACGAGGCTTTTTTTTTTTTTTTTTTAGTCTAGTGTCATAATTTTCCTTTAAAAAAAATTAGATAAGTTTATTTTGAAGACATGGATTAGTAAGAGAGTATCCTATTTTGTTGGCATTTTAAATGGAGTTTGAGATAAATTTTTACTAGGTTGTCCTCAAGTTTTTTCTCTGTTAAACTTAAGGTTTAAAAGCATTTCTGAACCCTTTAAACCACATAAAAATCTAGTTCAAAAAGAGGAACCCTCTTTTATATATATATATAGTAATCTATAGATTTTACAAGACAATTTCTGTAATAAAAATTTAAAAAAAATATAAAAAATAGAAATGGTCTCCCAAACTTTTTTTTCCCAATATTTTGAAAAAAATTTCTTTAAAATGGTATACAAACAAGTATAGTGTAAAAATTATTATTTGAAAACTAGTTCCAATTTCAATTTTTTGAAAATTATTTTCATACTATTTTGAAAATAAAAACAAAAATTCTCTTACTAAACAGACCCTTGTATATTCATACTTCTCCTACTAATTTTCTAAAGTCAGAGATTACCACGAAGCATCGCTTTAACATTATAGAAAGCCACACCAAATTAAACCCAACAATTATAAGAGCAAAAACACAAGCGAATCTGTCAAAAAACACAAGATCATAAACGAAAGCCCAATAGACTGAAGTAAAATTTTCGTGTAAAGAAAATATATAATCGAAGAAGAAAAATCATGCAAAGCTCAGACAAAACACAAACAGCCACTTAGCTTAGACAAACAAAATACTTCTAAGGACCCAGTAACCATAGTAAATAGAGAAAGATATCAAAATCATCTCAGTCAATAAATCACACACAGCTCACAAAGTCATTTCATCAAACACTTAATTTGCATTTTCAATTAGTCCATCATTGTTGAACTCTAAAAACATTATAAAAAATCCAACAATTCCTTAACAAAACTGAACCAACACAATTCACTAAACCTCATTTATAACTCCAAAAAAATTAAAATTTTCAACAACTTTGCCATTCCTAAGTCCTAGCCTTACAATAGATACAAACCCACATAGACAAATCCAAACAAAACCCACACAACCCATATACAAACAAAAACCAAAACAAAAACAAGAAGAAGAAAAAAAAAAAATTAAAAGAATGACAAAATTTGGCTACAAACTTGATTGTAGACAAGGGCTATAACTGTCACTAAAAAAAAATAACATAGTTACATATTTTGAAAATCTAATCATTGAATTGTACTATTTGAAAATTCTGTGCTAATCAAATATTATTTACTATTTGATCTATAAACATACTTATTATGAATAAAATAAGACTACAAAAACTTGAAATTTAAATATTTAATTGATGACATAACTATTAATTTTTTATTTTTTGAAAATCTTGCAAGCGTGAAGGATATAAAAAGAAAATGTTATCCAATGGTAGATTTATCAAAATTCATATTCAATAAAAAAAAATATTGAGTAGAGTTGTAGCTATTGGCTACAACCAAGCTTGTAGCCAAACTTCCCACAAACAACTCATAGAAAATACAAAAACCCATAGACGTTTTTTTTTGTGGATTCAAATTTAGTACTAAAGAAAGAGAGAGATACAAAGTTTAAGAGGATGAGAAGAGTTGAGAGAGACAATCCTCAATGCCAACGTGGTTTCAGCGTCAACGATATTGCAGCTCGAGGAAGGGTAGAGAAGAAGCAAGCTGTGGGAGGATTTGCCAAATTTCATTGTTTTTTTAAAGAATTTTTTCAAATCAACAAATTTGACTGGATTTGGGCTAAATCCAAATTCATCTCTTTTTAAGTAACTTAAACAAAGAATTTGGATTTAAACCTCTCGTATCCAAGTCCATAAGCTCAAATCCAGCATCTAAACAAACCATAGAGGGTTATGCCAAGTTCAGCTATACTCCTTTGACAAACTTGTCACGTTAGTAGTTTAGCACCAACATTGAACTCAAAAAACACATACACAAACTAGTACTCTTGTAAATCACTTTTCCATAAATTCACATTTGAAATAACAAAATTCACTAATTCTGTTTGTATGTGCCGTAGATGATCCACAAAAATCAGACCACCTACTTGCACTTGGATCTAAATATGGTAATTTTCATCTCATAATATTTATAACTTGAATTGATATATAACTCACTTTCATGAACTACAAGCCAGTCTCTTGTTGCAAAGTATCTAAAATAAGTAGACAAACTACAAAGAAATCCATCTAAAAAGGAAAAAATTCATTTAAAAAGAAATCCACTACAATGTGTCTTGTTCACATCTATATTTGAATACCATCATGGCAACAATTGAAAAAGAGACAATCATAAGCATATGCATTTCTGGATCATTCATTCTTAAGTTCTCAACAGGGCAACTTCTAACTTGTAGGAATTTCTTATTATCCCTTCTGCAACTCCACTGGCAATAGAAATATCTGCATTTACATGATATAACTATTAGAGCTTGAAAAAAAAAAAGAGATGTTCATAAGAGCAAATCTCTTTGCATAGAGCCTTAGATATTTATTTATATAACTATTATTATTCAAGAACTTGGGCTCATCTAGTTCATCCTGACAATATCAGCAAATTCAAAATCATATATAATAAGCTTATTAAATAAATAAATAAATCTAGTAAACAACAACATGCTAAAAAAAGGATATAATCATATAATGAACCTTTGAGGGGTTTCTTATTATCTGAAAGTTGAGTAATAATGTAAATGATTGTGGGTGCATATCAATGTTTCAGCTTTGTTTTAGAGCTTGGTCTTGTTACATGAACTTCAATTGTATGTGTATATGCATTCCAGATGTTATCTTTTTACATGGATGTCATTATAATTATCAACTCTAATTAGATAATTGACAATTTTTCAATAACAAGGATAAAACAGCTTTGGGTTTAGGTTGGATGCTTATATCCCAAAAAAAGCATTGAATGCAAGAGAGAGCTAGAAGGATAAATGCTTACATGACAGATTTTCGTGAGGTTGACTCCTACTTATGATTAGCTAGAATTAAGCAATAACATCAATGAATGGTCCGACAAATTAATATAGAGAATAAGATTTAAGAACCTGTAAGTGTTAAAAAAAAATGGCAAGCTCACAAATCCTAACTAAATAGCTTAATTGGAGAGCAAAACACTTCAAAAACTTAAAACTTGTGCTCTGCATTATTAAGTTCTAAAATAACAAACTTTTCTACAAACAATATAATCTTTTATATAATATTGACATCACACAATACAACATACACATGCAAATTGGCAGAGCTATAACACAACATACCTTATAACTTACATTGTACTGGATAGAAATTGCAAAAAAGCACTTCAAAATGAATGCTTTGATAATTTTTCTTATCATCTGCTTGTTTGGCTTTTGGATCTGTATTATGATTATGAAATTCACTTTTCCTGTTTGTCATAAGGATGATTATTTGAAAGCTCACATAGAGTTCTTACAGACTCAAGTTATAGCGGGTGTTAGTCACCACACAAGTTGTACAATAAGAAGATGAAGTGATTAGGTAACTCCCTGTTGGTTCTTCTCTTTCAACTTTGGCATATTGACAATTAAAGAATTTTGGTCTCAAATTGCAATTTTAAAATTATTTCAACCAGTAAAGTTAAGATAAATAGATGTCCCTATGCTGAATAAACTTTATAAGATAAAATAAAATAAACTTAAGGCAAACATGCCCTGAACCAGGTTTCAATTATCTCAACCTAATCATTGTAAAGTGGTCCGAATCAAAGAAGTTTAGCTCAAACGACAATTTTCCGCCCTATGTTTCTTACCTAATGTGAATTATGAAATGGATGATGGATTATGTTCCCTAATCATCCTGAAATGAAATGTCCAAAAGCTATAAGACAATGACCTAGTAACGCACCTTTCACATTTTAGACATTAATCATAGAACCTTTAGACCATACTTTTTGATCAACAAATCTTTAAAAGTTGAAAGTAAACAAGAGGTCAAAAATCTTAATTGCAATTCTCTGAAAACAAGAAGAAAAAAAAAAAAAAAAAGGCAAAGTGGCAAACTAGCCCCTATTAAAAAAATTAGACTCATGTTTCATATTTATTATTCTTTATACTGTAGATAAACCCCTAAATATCAAATAGTCAGAGATATGAACATGTATTACAATAAGATGTGGGGTCACCTTATAAAGCTATTATACAAATAGGCTTTCAACAAATATTGAAGTTGGTCAGAGTATCCAAAGATGCTTATTATATTAATCAAAATCCCATTACCCCAAACCAGTCCATAAAGAAAAAGTAGAAAACACTGAGAACAGTCCCAAGCTTCGAATTCTTTCAAAAACTCCAAATTTTTCTCGGTTTCGGGAGCTATCCTCGATTCTTGATCGAAATTGACTCGCTTTCCGATGTGGGTTTCGTTGTATTCTCCGCATGTTCCTCCTCTCTGTTGTTTTCTTGATCTGTTCTTCTTCTCTGTTCCTTTGTTTCCTCTGTCCCGAGCGATGATTCCCAGAATCTACTGGCCATAAACAAATCAAACGAAACCCACAGAGGCACAAATAAACCTAGACAATAATCCTATCAATATTTTGTGATTCAAATTTACAATTGATGGAAGAGACAGAATCCATGGCATGCACACAGACCACTAGGGTTTTTCCCTAACTTCAACAAATATAGAGGAAAATGGTTAAGAATCAAAATCCTTAAATGAATGCTATAAGAAATTTAGAGACTCTAGATTGTAAAGACACAGATGCCAAAAAATAGATTCAATGGTTTTCCTAAGAACATCAACAATGAAGGTTGGAGAGAAGAGACGACAAAAGAGAAGAACCCACAAGAACTTAGTTTAGATCAGATCAGATTAGATGCGAGAGAAGAAGAAGAATCGTATGTTGTTTTTTTTTTGGGTTTTATATGTTAACCTAACTGACCGATAACTGATATCTTATTAAAATTATACAAATGGCTAAGATTAAAACAAGTAAATCTAACGACTAAAACTTAGGTGGGTACCGTACCCCTAATTCTTCTACACTGTGTGAGGTGTGAATGGAAAATGGAATGGACAAGGAAATATAATGGTAGGCCCATAAATGAATGGATTATGATATTATGTATTCTTCCAGTGTTTAAGAGCTTAAAAAGGAAAATTTCAAGTAGAAAGTTGCATTTTGAAAAATAAGGTGCAGTGAATTACACCATATAGTCTCAAAGTGATAAATTAAACACTGATATTTCAAAAAATAACAAACTAAATCTCAACTCATTGAAGTGAAGCCCCGATTCTCCCAAACAATATTGGGTTTGGCTTAAAGCAAGTGGGATTTCGAAAGAGGGTTCAGAGCAGTCCAGAGCTTCAAGTAGCCGGGGCCAAGATGATGACAGAATGGAAAAATCAAGCAACAGATTAAAAGAAAAATTTTCCCTGGTGACAGCAAGTTCAACGTACTTTAAGTCGGATCAGAAAGCAAAATTGAAACTTCAAATCTCACAGCAGACAGACAAGACGTTACTTTTGAAAAACGGGGTGATATCGAGGGTTCAAGCTCCAAACCAGCGAAAATTATATCCTGTACCCGGCATATATGCCGGTGTCTCACACAGGGGCGGGCCCCACAGTGTGTGGGACCCGCCCCTGTGTGAGTGACCCGGCATATATGCCGGGTACACCATATACCGGCTCACCAACCAGAGGAAAACCTGGAGAGAAGCAACAAGATAGGATCCACTGACACAGTGGCTTAGTTGTCTAATCTTCCACGTGACCAGCACCGCGTGAATGACTTAGGAAAAGGCTTCAGTGAAGCTTCTTCTCTCATGGGCCTCCTTAGCTCCTCACCACTTGAAGCCCAAGAGGTTACAAGTCCTCTAAAGGCCAACTTGGGGAATGCAAATCCCCCTATAAAGCCCGACACTTCATTAAGCCCAAAAAAGGAGCACAACCTAGAGAAAAAGGCTAATTGGAAAAGAAATGCTCGTGAAAAAGGAAAGCAAGCCCAAACCACTCCCACAAGAGCCCAGGTAAAGCTCTCCGGCACTAAAAGGCCAAATCGGCTTGATTTCTCTGAGGGAACAGAAGGTACTGCTCCCTCACCAAAAACAAAAAAAAAAACTCTGTGTGACACAACTCAATACCCCAACCCTTATACCTGATGGATCGGCGACAATGAATTGCATATGCTGGAACTACCGGGGAATTGGGAGCCCCCGAACAATTTTTGCGTTGCGCGAATATGTGCGACGATGGAATCCCTATCTCGTCTTCTTAACGGAGACTAAAGCAAATGTAAAACATATGGAGAAAATAAAATACAAATTGGGTTTTTCTAATAGCCTTTTTGTTCCTAGTAGAGGCCGTAGTGGTGGCCTTGCTCTTCTCTAGTCTAAAGAGGTTAACTTGGAGATCAAATCATACTCATCTCACCACATTCATGCAATAATCTTGGAGCAGGAAAACAACAACACTTGGAGATTCACAGGGCTCTATGGCCACCTTGAAACTCACATGAGAAGGGAATCCTGGAACTTACTCTCTTATTTAAGTAATCAATTTTCTTTACCTTGGTTTTGCTGTGGTGACTTTAATGAAATCTTATCTTTGACAGAAAATCAGGGGGGAGCCCCAACACCCAATGGATGGTTTTCTTGAGGCCGTGAACTAGTGTGGCTTCCAAGACCTTGGTTACTTTGGTCCTATATTTACCGGGTGTAATTTGCAAGAAGGGAGTAACAGGGTGTACCTCAGGCTGGACAGAGGCTTTGCCAACTCCGATTGGCTAAATTTGTTTGGAGATGTAAGAGTCCATCATCAGGTTGAGTCCACCTCTGATCATTGCATTTTATGGATCTCTGATTCTAGCTACTCCCCTCCTTCCCGCAAACGTCGCTTCCACTTTGAATCTTTATAGGCCAAAAGGGAGGATTGCCATGAGATTATTGAAGCAACTTGGAATAGCAGTGACCCTGCCAACACTCTTGGGGGCATTGCTGCTAATCTTAACAGATGTGCAACTGATTTATCAGTGTGGAACAAGGAAGTAATCGGCAACATCCCTAAAAAAATACAAGAAAGGAGGAAAAGGCTTAACACCCTCACAGCTCAAGACCATGATAGTTCCCACGGTGCTAAGATAAACCAAATTAGGAAAGAATTGAATGACTTGCTAGATAGCAAAGAGATGCTATGGCATTAGAGGAGCATAATTCATTGGTATAAGGAGGGAGACAAAAACACAAAATTTTTCCATGCTAGAGCCATGGACAGAAGGAGGAAGAACACAATCATGGGATTATGGAGCGAGGATGGAAGGTGGTGTGATGACAAAGAAAGTATCTCAACCACGACAGTAGCCTACTTTCAAAATATATACACCACAACCTCACTAAGCTGTATTAAGGAAATTACCAGGGCCATTCCAATGAGGATCACTAGCGATATGAATGAGGAGCCGATTAGACCCTTTACCAAAGAAGAAGTTACAAAGGCCTTGCACCAAATTCATTCCACCAAAGCTCCAGGCCTCGATGGTATGTCAGCTGTCTTTTTTCATAAATATTGGAGCATTGTAGGAATAGATATTACCAACATGGTTTTTAATGTACTCAACCAAAACCTTCCCATGGCAACAATAAACAAAAAAAACATAGCTCTCATTCCCAAAATTGCTCACCCCTCCAAAAGGACCGAGTTTCGGCCAATTAGCCTCTACAATGTGGCTTATAAGCTCATCTCCAAGACCCTTGCCAACTATCTAAAAGCTATCCTACCCACTGCTATCATTGAAAACCAAAGTGTCATTACCTCCAATAGGCTAATTACAGATAATGTTTTAGTTGCATTTGAATTAATGCATTATCTGAACCAGAAATCTGAAGGGAAGGATAGCTTCATGTCCGTCAAACTCGATATGAGTAAAGCCTTTGACAGGATCGAATGGGGTTTTATTAGGGGAATTATGGAAAGGCTAGGCTTTGATGGGAAGTGGATTTCTCCCATTATGCAATGCATCTCATTTGTTTCCTACTCTGTCATCATTAATGGCGAAGTATATGGCAGTATCATCCCCACTAGGGGCCTTAGACAGGGCGACCCCCCTTCTCCGGGTCTCTTCCTTCTATGTACAGAAGGCCTATCAGCTCTCATCCACCAAGTTGCCCGTACCTAAGCTCTCCATGGTATATCCATTTGTAGGGGCTGCCCAAACGACACCCACCTATTCTTCGCAAACGATAACCTTTTATTTTGTAAGGCTAATGTCCAACAATGTCTAGAGCTGGTTTAGATTCTTAACTCCTATGAAGTGGCCTCGGAACAGAAAATCAATGCAGATTAGTCTTCGGTTTTCTTTAGCCCCAACACTCCCAATGATGTTAAGGATGAAATCCTAAGCATATTAGGCCTAATGTAGTGCTCCCAACCCAAGAAACACCTTAGCCTTCCTTCTCTAATTGGTAAATCCAAAAAACAAGTCTTTGTCGAGATTAAAGAGAGGGTGAGCAAGAAGTTGGCTGGCTGGAAGGAAAAGCTCCTTTCCATTGGGGGTAGGGAGATCCTCATAAAATCAATTGCTCAAGCGGTGCCAACATATACTATGAGTTGCTTCCAATTGCCAAAGACTCTCTGCGATGATTTAGAAAGAATGATGAGGAATTTTTGGTGGGGCCAAAGAAACCAGGAGACAAAGTCGACGTGGGTGAGTTGGAAGAAATTATGCAAGTTAAAGCTTTATGGGGGCATGGGATTCCGAAATCTCCAAGTTTTCAACTTAGCTCTTCTTGCCAAACAAGGATGGTGAATTCTATCAAACCTAAACTCCCTTATGGCTTGGGTCTATAAAGCCAAATACTTTCCCTATGATGATATTTTGAATGCAAAGTTGGGATGCAATTAGAGCTATGCTTGGAGGAGCATCCATAACAGCCTTGTGGTTATTAGAAAAGGCACTAGATGGCGGGTGGGCAATGGAAAGAGAATCCACATTTGGGAAGACAAGTGGCTCCCAACTCTAACCACTCACAAAGTGATCTCCACTCCAAGGGCTTTTGAGGATTTTCTAATGGTCTCGTCCCTCATTGATGAAAATAGCAAATGGTGGAAACCGGACTTGGTAAAATCTCTTTTTCTCCACTTTGAAGCCAATGAAATCCTTAAAATCCCTCTCAGCCACAGCTTCCCTAAGGACTCTCTAATCTGGTTGGGGAATAAAAAAGGCTCCTTCATGGTGAAAAGTGCCTATTATGTAGCTAAGGAGCTGGTTGAGACAGGTGCAGCTGGAGAAAGCTTATCAAACCACCAAGCTTCCCCTTTCTGGAAGTAGATTTGACAGCTAAATGTTCCTCCAAAAGTTAAAAATTTTGCATGGCATGTGTGTGTGGATGGACTGCCAACAATGCTCAATCTTAGGCATAGGGGGTTCAATACTGCTGGTTTTTGCCAAATTTGTGACAAGGATTTGGAATCAATTTCCCATGCTTTGCTTCATTACAACCATGCAAAGCAAACCTGGGCTTGTTGGAGTGGTTGCCCCGTGAACCTCTCTTCTCCAACTCAAGACTTCGTTGGCATTACGTCCCAAATTCTTGAGAAAGGGTCCTCCATTGATCTTGACCTTTTTTACATGGCTGCCTGGAATATTTGGGGAAACAGAAACAATGTCATTCACAATGACGCTAGCTGCCCTCCAACTTAAGTTTGGGAGATTGCAAAACGATCCTTAATAGACTTCACCACTTCCAACTTACATGATCACCCCTCTCAACCCACGATCAGAGCTCATTAGCCTCCACCCCCTCCAGGTTATCACAAAATTAATGTTGACGGGGCAACAGCTAATAATGGAGAACACTCTAGCATCAAAGTTATCATCAGAGACCACACCAAAGCCACCATTGAAGCTTTCAACAAGCTACTTCCTTCGGCTTTTCCTGCTTCAGTTACCGAGGCTTTTGCTTTGCACTAGGGAGTCCTTTTTGCTGTAGAAATGGGCACTTCCAAAGCTATTTTTGAGTCTAATGCATTAGCTCTTATTCTGACATTAAACTCGATTGAAAGTGGGGGGGGGGGGGGGTTTCTCAATCACATTCTCTAGGATATTAGATCCTCAGCTCTTGTCTTCAATTGGAGCACCTTCCAGCATTTGAAAAGGGACGGCAACAGAGCTGCCCATGAGTTAGCTAGAGATGCAAAACTCACGAGCCAATCTCATACATGGAAGGGGGTCTCACCTCCTTTCATTCAACAAATTTTAAATGATGACCTATTGTAACTCTTTCTCTTGTCTTGTTGTAATCCAATTTCAGATCAATGAAATCTATATTTTCCCATTAAAAAAAAAAAAAACTCATTGAAGTAAAGCAACATTGTTTGAGGTTTAATATGGACCCATAGTTTAATTTGTTATGCTTCTAAAGTATAGGTTTAGAATGCAAATTTTCAAATAAAAATGAAAGATTATATAATTCTACTAGTATATCATTTACATTTAATTTTTCTTTTTTGGGACAAGTAAAATTGGCAATTTTGTCTATAGTTGTTGCAATGGATTTGGGTGTCGGTTAGCCATGAGCTTTTCTATTTAGCTTGTGTCTTAATTTGTTTATGTATAATTTTTTTAAAACCTCATTTTCAATTTTTTGACAATCTATAATTTTATTCATATAGAAAAAACTAAGAAACAAGTGGACAATCTACCATACAAGTAAGCCTTAAAGGGCACTGTGCAAGTACATTATACTTAAACTCACTTTTACGATAAAACCAAAATAAGCTAATACCAAACAAACATTGGGTGGTTCATTACTAATTGATTTTGATGGTTTTTGCACTATGCAATAATGATGGAATATGATAACAATTTTTCTTTTTCTTTTTTTGTCTTTTTCATAAAAATGACACAATTTGGGGGCGCAAACACACCAACACACAAAAGTAAAAAAATTGACACATTGACCCATGTTCGCCAAATACTTCTCCCTTTCGATCAACAACTCCCTGACCCATTTCTTGTACTCGACCCGATCCATGATTGGTGAGAAGGAGATTTGGCTCTCAATCCTGGCATTGCATCGGAGAAGCATAATGTTCTCCAGGACTTTCTTGCTCATTCTTTGTATGAAACTCATCGAAGAAGATGAATTGTAGCGTTGTTGTTGTTCTTCTTTTTCTTCGTCTTCGTGAAGCTCTCTCTGACCTTGCGTTCTTCGCCACCTCTCACGCTGCGATCGCTTCAAGACCACGAGGAAGAACTGTTGGAAAAATAGTATGGAGTGAATAAGAAATTGATATTTTCTATGTTCACTTGAAGACGTTATTATAAGTGGTAAAAATCCTGAGTCCTACATAGAAAAAGAAAGAGCTAATATATGAGTTTATATGCTCATGAGTTGGACATTGGGTTAGGCTTTTGGCATATGTGGACTGGGCCTACTTGTCCAAATTAATAATATTTTATTATTTTAATTTTTTGAGTTAATTAGTCTGTGTACAGCAGTTAATACTAAAACAGAGTACCTATTCAGTAACGTATAATTTTTACATAGTCCCTCATTCAAAAAAAAAAAAAAACTACATTTCAAAAGAAAAACTCTCCCAGTGAGAATATTTTGTGCATTTTCATTTTGTGTCAAAAAGAGAAGAAGAGACATTAAGTAGTTCATAGAGCACGACCTTGTGTGTTTCGTTTTCGTGTTGTAGATCATTTTATCCTGGGAGGCAGACGTCCATAAGTCTCAAAGCACCATAGTGATTGTGTGAGGGGCGAAATCTGCTTTAAGGAGATTGTATCAAACACAAGACTTGATCTAAATTGTTCATCTTTCACACATTTGGTCTGTGAGTTTTTAATTATTTGCAGGTTTCTTTATATATATATATATATATATATATATATATATATATATATATATTCAGTATTTGTTTATTACTTTTTACTGCCTATCATATCTATTTGTGTTATTGCTTATTCTTAGATCTGTGTATTGTTTCTTTTGCTTTATCACAAAAGTAAATTGTTAAAATATAACCAACAGTCTTAAAACAAATTTTCTTGATTTCGTAATTTACTTTTTGTGAATTATGTAAAAGGATTTTGACAATGGTTGTGTTTAAGAATTATCCATTTAAATTTTTATAGTTATGAATGGTTAGGTAACTTTGCGAATAGTTTTGTATACTTGTGCATACAGAATCTTTGCAATTCAATCACCGACTAAACTTAGAGATATTGATAATCTTTCAATGCCGTGTAGAAACTAAAAAGGTATCAATTTTATTTTGAGGATTGACATTTATTAAACTTTGTTTTACTTGATCTTACTTTCTTCCTTATTATATTATTATATTAGAATATTTGTATTCTTTAATCTTTATTTGACTGAGCAATATATATTTGCAGGATTGTGTTTCTTAGATACTCTGTATGTAGAATTCTTTCACTATTTAAATATCTTTTGTCTAACATACTATTTGATGTTAAGCTTGTTTGTATTTTTTGCTTGACTGGGCAATGTTAAGAGTCTATAGTTTAGTGTATCTGTACTGTGCGGCTCTATTTCTGCAATTCGGTATATTATATATTATATATGCTATAATCTTTCTTATTCACATGGCTCTAAACCTCTGTTACTCCGTTGGCTATGTATTTTCTAGTCTTCTAAGTGATTGTCATTTGTTGATTTGTCTTTTGTACAGATTCATGTTCTTTTTTAATTTTGATTGTAGTTCTTTGGTACCTTTGTAGAACACTTTTACTATCAAGATTCTTTGTATATTCTGACATTGCACAGGGACTAGATGGCTTGTTATATTGTATACGATTTTGACTTTAAAGTGATACTTGAATGCAGTGTCGTGTTTATATATTTTGGTTATTTTATATTTTGGTTGTTGTGTAATATAAATCAATGCTTCAGTTGGATTTTGAGAATTCAATCTGACGGAGTTTTATTTTGACAGAAATGTCAAATGAAATTATGTCTGTTGCTGCCCCTATTACTGTTCCTATTAATCATGAAAAAAAGCCAGAGAAATTCAATAGTACTGAGTTTAAAAGATGGCAACAAAAAATGCCGTTCTATCTCACACCCCTGAATTTGGCAAAATTCTTGTATGAGAATGCTCCAAAACTCAAGGAAAATGAGACAAATAGGCAAATGGTTGCTGCTGTAAAAGCATGGAAACATGTTGACTTCCTATGTAAAAACTATATTCTGAATGGATTAGACAACACATTGTATAGTGTGTATAGTTTAATCAAGACAGCAAAAGAATTGCGGTATTCCTTGGATAAGAAATACAAGACAGAAGATGCTAGAACTAAAAAGTTCATTGTGGGCAAACTTCTGGATTACAAAATGGTGGATTCCAAAACTGTACTTAGTCAAGTGAAAGAGCTTTATGTAATCTTACATGAAATACATGCTGGGGGTATGTCTATAAGTGAATCATTTCAAGTGGCTACTATCATTGAGAAATTGCCTCCATCTTGGAAAAATTTCAAAAATTACCTGAAGCATAAGCGCAGGGAGATACTGCTAGAAGACTTGATTGTAAGATTGAGAATTGAGGAAGACAATCGCTCTTCAGAAAAAGTCGTAGGGAATCACTACACGAAATCTAAAGCAAACAATGTGGAGTATAATAAGAATAAGAGGAAGTACTCTGGTGAAAGTTCAAGTCAAGGAACTAGTGGGGGTAACTTTACAAAGTTCAACGAAAAATGCTATATGTGTGGCAAGATGGGGCATCGTGCTAAGGACTGCCATAAGTGTAAAGATCAAGGGATCAAGAAAGGCTTTCAAGCCAACGTTACTGAAGTGGAAAATCTTTCAAAAAATGTGGATGATATAGACATTTTTGTAGTGATTTCTGAAGTGAACTTGGTAGGAGGAGATACCAAGAAATGGTGGATGGACACTAGTTCTACTCGCCATGTGTGTTTAGATCAGAATTTATTTTCTTCATACCATCCTATGGACAATGGAGAAAAAATATTCATGGGGAATTCCTCAAACTCTAAGGTTGTAGGAAAAGGAAAGGTAATATTAAAGATGACTTCAAGCAAGAAACTTACTTTGAATGATGTGCTGCATGTGCCAGATATTCGTAAGAATCTTGTTTCTTGCTTACTTTTGAGTAAAAATGGTTTCAAATTGGTCATTAAATCTGACGAGTTTGTACTTACAAAGAATGGCATGTACGTGGGAAAGGGTTATATGAGCAATGGGTTTTTCGAAATTAATATAGAGTAAATTTGGATTATTGCAAGTATGGATTTGGTTTGTAATAATTTAAGTGTAATATTGTAGTTGTGTGATATAGAGATGACTTATATTATATATATATGCAGCCAGTTTGTAGTTTACATTCCTTTGTATTGTAAAAGCATATATATATATATATATATATATATATATATATATATATATATATATATATATATATATCTTCAGTTGACTTATATATGTGTTTAATGTAAACATCTAGACTACTTTATTACTTTTCGGTTTCTCTATATTTGTGTATAAGACTTTTTCAACTTTCCACTTGTCTACTTTTTAAAGAAAGTAGTTTGGCATATTATAGAGGGAAAAGTTGTGTTGGCGTATGAATTGACAAGTTAGACTTTTAAGATTATTTATTATGCTTAAACCATGTGAACTCGTTCAGTGTCAAAGTGAGGCATAAGAGGGAAAACATTCCCACGTGTGAAATGTGTTGGATATATCAAAAGGAAGAGTTTCTTTGCTAATATTATATTCTCTAACCTCAAAGAAAATTTGTAAGACACTATAGATTATGGAAAGGTCAAATAACTTTTTTATAAGTCTTTAAATGTGGGGGTGTCTTCTTAAAAAGAAGGTGGCTTATTTAAAGAGGTTTTGATTGAGATACAAAACAATGACATGAGAAATATGCCACCTATTTCCAAATGTGTAATTACCAATTAAGTGTCTTGGTAGTACACATAGTTATGGTAGGTCTTGATATATTCGTCAGAGACATATTACCATGAGACAGTTGCTCTCAATTGGAAATTGTTCTAAATTATAAAATGGATCTGTAATCAGTTGTTTGAGTGGAGAGCAAGTAAACTGATCATCGAGGGGAATGGGGTTAAAGCCTATAACCTAAAGTTTCTATAACAGTAACCCCACCTAGTTGATTGGAGATCCCAAGATTTAGGTCTTCAAAGGGATAACAAAATTGTGGAGACTAGTTTTTATCACTATGGAGATTACATCTGCCGCCCATTCCTATTATAAAATAGTGATGAATAGTGATGCCTGTAAGCGATATTCAGGGTAAGCTTTACTTTTAATGATTCTTATATCTTGGAATTTCAAGCGGGGTCTAGTAGGATACTCTTAATAAGAATCACTTATATAAGTGTGAAGTGGGCCTCTTCCATGAGAGTTTCAATGTTGAATTCTCTAAAACACTTCATGAATTTACCAGGATATGTTCAGGGCCGAAATGAAAACAACTATAAGAACGAAATATGTCAAAAAAGAGCTGTGTGAATTTTATTGTCTTGGTATTCACAAATGGCTGAACAGTTCAAGATATCATGTTTACAGGTTAGCTAGTATATCCGATAGTCTTTCACAAAGGAAAGTTCAAAGCCACAAGCTACTTCTCCTAATACAGTAACTTTTCTTCTACTCTCTCTATGTCTGCATCATCATTTGCATTGTCTTTATCAATTTTTATTCATGTGGGGGATTGTTGAAAAAATAGCATGGAGTGAATAAGAAATTAATGTTTTCTATGTTCACTTGAAAATGTTATTATAAATGGTAAAAATCTTGAGTCCCACATAGGAAAGGAAAGAGATAATATATGAATTTATATGCTCATGAGTTGGACATTGGGTTGGGCTTTTGGCATATGTGAACTGGGCCTATTTGTCCAAATTAATAATATTTTATCATTTTAATTTTTTGAGTCAATTAGTCTATGCACAATAGTTATCACTGAAATAGAGTACCTGTTTAGTAACATATAATTTTTACATAGTCCCTCATTCACAACAAAAAAAAAAATTAAAAAACTACTTTTCAGAAGAAAAACTTATTTTGTGCATTTTCATTTTGTGTCAAAGAGAGAGCCAGAGACATTGAGTAGTTCGCAGAGCACGGCCTTGTGTGCTTCGTTTTCGCGCTGTAGATCATTTCATCCTGGGAGGCAAACGTCCGTGAGTCTCAAAGCAGCACAGTGATTGTGTGAGGGGCAAAATCTGCTTTAAGGAGATTTTGTCAAACACAAGACTTGATCTGAATTGTTCATCCTTCACGCATTTGGCGTGTGAGATTTTAATTATTTGCAGATTTCTCTTTATACATACATATATATATATATATATATTCAGTATTTGTTTATTGCTTTTGCCTATCACATCTATTTGTGTTATTGCTTATTCTTATATCTGTGTATTGTTCCTTTTGCTCTATCACAAAAGTAAATTGTTAAAATATAACCAACAAGAACCAATCCTCGTTGTTGTTCTAGCGAGAAGAAATCGACAAGAAATTGAATTTCTTCATGATCGGAACCTTCCTTCGCTGGTGGTGACTCGCTCCATCTCCTCCCACTTCACCACCACCGGCGGCAAGGTAGACCGAGAACTGGTGAGGCGATATTCCGATCTTCCAGCTCAAAATCGACTGGAAACCCTTGAATTGCAATGACGGGTAAACCCTGTCGCTTCCGATGTCACTCTCTCTCTCTCTCTTTGTCGAAGAAGACCACCTGGACGAACACTCTGCCGGCGATCTCCACCATTTTCGACACTATCTCCAGCGTGATGACCTCAAATTTTTCCAATGAGGTTGGAATGGAATTTCTTTATTATTATTATTAGGGCTTTGAAACGTGATGAGAGAGCTGAGAAAGGAGTTTATATAACAAGGTGAAAGTGAATGGGTTTTTAAGGGACAGAATGGTGAATATATTAAGGCGGTGGGGGTATTTACAGTAAAAATATATTTTTTATGGTACCTGTAAGTGCACAATTGCACCTGGCCCCAAGAACAGTTACGGGCTCAGGCCCAACGAGCCTTAAACAATGTAATTTGTAGAGTGTGGGCTTGAAACCCAGGTTAGAAGTGTTTGAGGATTAAATAGCAAGCTAAAGATGATAAACACTTAAAAACAACAAAGAATGCTATGAATCAATCTGCTCGGACGTAAGCCGAGAACTGTTCTTATATAATTTCTCTCTCCTTCTTTTTCTCTTTCTTTTAGGTTACAAAAAGGGAGATCCCCTCTTTCTGTCTCAGATTCCCCCTTAAATACTACTCTCTTGAATACCTTTTACACGTGTTGCTTTACCTCCCCTTTAACCTAGATATTTCTTTTCCCAGTGCCTTTGAATAATAACCAGAAGTTTCTCTTCCACTGTTCAGGTGTCACTTCCCCATCAATGCGGCCAGGGTGGTAGGTGCAGGGTCTTTAATGTGGAGGTAGCAGCCTTTATCTTTGACATTTCTTCAACACCAGTGCTTCTAGAGCATTCTAGGGTTTACCCCTTTTAACCATTGGTCTTAACCGTGTCATCCCCTAATCTTTATTGCGAAACCCCGAGTTCTTCGGTGTCCGTCCGAGGATAAGTTCACCCTCGACTGGATCCTCGGACCCTCGGCGTATGGGCCGACCCATAGTACCAACAAATTCTAAACCCAGTAGCAGGTCGGCCTTCCTTAACACGGCCCAAAAGGCCCACATTCTCATCAGGATCTTTTCGCCCCCCACAGTACCTTTAAGAGACAAGGCGTTTGACATAAATGGGAAATCTTGGGGGGCAAGTTTAAACAAAAAGACGCGGTTTTGCTTTGTTTAGTTAAAACCCAAATTCCTTGTTTTATTGCCATGTAGACGAAATTGCCCCTCTATATCAAGCATATTTGCATGCTTGCCATTATAGTTTATACTTTATTATATCTAATCTAGAATTTAAAGTTGGTAAAAACGATTCCATTGAATTCAGCAAAAAAACCAATCCCATGATTTTGAAATAAGGATTAACCTTTAATTTATTGGACCAAAGTCTCTTTTTCATGGAAAAAGTATTTTATATTAATTGATACTACGTCATCCGTTTCGAAACTAATAATTAAGAGACATGTGTGCAAAAATAATTATCCATTAACACATGTCTTTCATTTGTTAGTAGGGTAGTTTTTTTTGCTGACATGGTTCGCACTTATTAGATTTTGATATTACTGACATAGTATTATTTGATACCTAATATCTTCTCATTTTCATGAGTATGATATGCAATTCTATGGGCATTAAAAATTGCGAAAGGCACAAAATATGGAGAGAATTGAAGTGGAGGGCGATGCTAAAAGCTGTTTTGATGCTATTAAAGAAAGTTGCTCCAACGTAACAACGTTGCTTAGCTTATCCAATCTATTATTTACAATGTTGTAGACTTCAGCAAATTTTTTGTTAGTTGTAATTTTAACTGGGTTAGGAGAGAGCTTAAATTCACCTAAAATAAGTATAATAAAGTTTGGTAGAGCTAACTCGTGCTGACAAAAGTAGTTTAATTTATTACTGTAAGGAAAATTTATTAGACCTCTCTTTAGGTCTTAAAACACAAATATTGTTGTTCTGAAAAGATATCCACATTTTTTTAAGGATGTCCACACTTACACTACTGAGTGTGTACAATAGCCTGCAAATAATTATTGTTTTTCTTAAAAATGGTCCTATCTGCTTTATTTTTGTCTTTCATATTTATTTCCCCTCATTTGGGTTACCCTAGAGAGTTACAGATCTCTTTTACTCCCCTCCCACCCCCCCAAAAAAAAAAAAAATTGCATGCATGCTAAGGCCAGTTCATCATGAACAAAAAGTCAACTTTTCTTTTGGTTATTGCTCAGGGAATTTAACTTGAGAGATGAAATTAAACCATGTAAATCCAGCAATGCCAATCTACAAACGCTCACTTTTCTCACATGGAAATGCTAGGTACTACAATTTTACAATCTTTCTCACCCCAAAACAGAACTATAGAGCATGATACAATCTCTTTCTAACCAGATTGTGGAAATTATAGAACTTTATACATGCAAAATTAGTCCCACTGATTGTCTAATTTAGTCTTATGATACAAACAATTAATAACACAGCAGATATGCATCTGCATGACTCAGCTGAACAGAGGTGGTAAATACTTCCATCAAATATTAGCAATGGTTTCCCTAAAAATTAATGCAAAAGCAAAAAAAGGTTTTGCAAAGCTTCCACTGAAGTAAGCAACTTCATCAGGAGATGCTTAGTCTAGAAATTTTTAATTAACCATCTGTGAGCTTAGACTGTTGGTTTTGTACACCAAGAAAGATCCAGTGCTAAAATAATTGGATGCCAGTGCCTTTCCAGCTGAGGTTGGCTGAGAGAGTGCCAGTTGAGAGAGTTCAAGAACAGAACCCATGCAGAAACTCATCCTGCAATTAGCATAAAATAAGAGAACAGCCAAAATAAGACCAAAACACATTGGCAACTGATTAAGAAAAAGCAATCAGTTCAGTTTACTTCCAAGGGCTGCAAAAAGGTTTTCATATTTGCGTTGAAGAAAAAAATGATTGTGAAATGTTCCACTCCATTTCAAGAAACAAGTGATACACATTCATATTTGTTATTAAGATATCCGAGGTTTAAACAAGTCTTGATCTTCATTTAGCTGACATGATTTGGCTGTATGTGATAGAAATACTTGAAGATGCCATATATAATTCAGTTACTTTATCAAAAACCCCAGTGAAATAGAACACATAGAGATGAAGTGTGTCAAATGACTCAAATTATAAAAAACCTTACCTCACAGCATCCAGTAATTGGCTAGCTATGTGCTTTCTTCTGTTAGAGGGAGTGACCCAAATAGCTCTAATGCCACAGACAGCAGGTACCCCTTCGTTTTCACAAATGATTGCTCCATAGAGATTCCCATCCAAAACCTCAGAACTATTAACAGAAAAGGTTCTTTTCTTGACTTCCCTTTTAAAACTGATATCCCCAAATTGGAGGGAGGTTGAACTTTGTCTTGCCACTTCCTTGGCAGAAGTGCCTTCAGATCCCCCATTCAATAAGCATGAGCAAACTTTGAATGCTTGTTTTATTGGTTCTGCAAGTAGGCAACCTACAATCCTTTGGGAGGAAATAAACAGATACACCTGCCAACATGAGAAACAAAGCAAAGAACAGCAAGTCAACACCTCAAAGCACTATCTTATACAACAGAGGCATGACCCCTGATTCAGGCACTGTTCTTCCAAAAAAATTAGAAAATATAGCAAATGACTCTAAAATCTACAGATAGCATGCCAGAACCCTCTATCTGGTGCAACTAGACCATAAGGAGGTTCATCTATTAAAGTGGCAGAGTGGGGCTTTAAGGGGCGGTTTGGCCCAATCAATTGCAAGATGGAATTAGGTACATCCAAATAGAAGACGACTCAAAAGTGGTCACCAATTGTGTTATTTGAAAGTCTGTCATGCCTTGAAGAGAATGGATGCTGATCCAAGATATTATTAATTCATCAGATGACTGCCAGGAAGTTAGAATTAATCATGCTCATCGGGAAGCAAATAGAGGAGCTTTGCTGTGTTAGAATTGGGTATTGTTATGGATAATTTCAGTCATGGGAAAACAGATTTCCTCCATCAGTAGGAAGAATTTTAGGAGAAGATGCTGGGGAACTATCATTTCCATTTACTTTTGAGTCTAGATTTTTGTTTTTCTGTTTCTAAGAAGGCAAAACTAAACACACACACACTCAACACACAAAGAAGATAATAAAGTTCAGATCAAAATCCACACACATGTATGTATGAGAGAGAATTCAAGGATGAGAAACTTATGCAGACAGATGAACAAGTACACATTTTAGCATTACGGAACTGGAAGGAATCATAAAGCAATCATCATAGAAGTTGTAGTTTGTTGAACGTGAATTCATAAAATTGATGTTCTATTCTGGAATCATTGAAATCTGAATGGAATCAAGTAAAATTTAACAAACAAATCAATTACAGTGAAAGAATCCTCTAGCAATTTCTTTCATTATAAGAGGAAATGAAACCTTATGAAACTATCAAGTAAAAGATAACGCCGATACCTTACAACTCTTATGGAAAATCCATCCACTTCCAAGCTCAATCTCCATCATTTTTACCACTTCCTCCACCTGCCAGTACAATATTGTCCCAATTTATTACCACAAAGCATTAACTCACAAGTCCCATTTGCATACCAATTAATATAAACTAACAATTTTTCTTTTTTATTGGTAAATTACACATGCATCGAATGGATTCAAAATCAGCAACCTCACCCTCTACATATTCTTATGGGAGGAAAAAGTTCCATTTAAGCCAAAACTCATTAGTGTAGGCATAAGCTAACAATTACAAACCATCTTATTCATTAATTTCAAAGAAATCACAAATTAAACATGAACCTTACTCCTATGTGCAATAGGATCACAATCTAACACCAAAACGATTTGACCACCTTCAATTGAAGGCATATGGACAACCCTTTCACTGCACCAACCCTATAAAAAAAAAAACTCAAAGTTAGCAATATAAAAAATAAATCACTAAAAAATAGCAGTGCTAGAGAGAAAAATTTCAAAACTTTTTTCCCGCAACTTGCCAATGTAGCAAATTATGATTGGTGTAACACTATTTTCACATCAACCCATCATTGATAATACTTTTATTGTAAACCAATTATAAAATGTCACATCAACAGTTGTGGAAATATCATGAATTTTTTTGTCACTAGACTTAAAATCAAACAGCAAATCACATAGTTCTTAATGTAATATACATTGAATGGAATCCCAAGGGTATAGTCTCTATGAAATCCCTTGTGAGCCTTCCCATCCTCTTCCTTTCCAGGAGCATACTTGACCCCACATGTTGAACATGTGTGTAAATTAAAATCAGACTGACCCAAATCCAAATGCAACTGAGCATAAGTTCTCTTCTTGTTTGTCTTAATTGCTCTTTCAGGACTCTTCGATTTCGCTATTGAACACAAATTATCTGAATTGGGTTTCTTCACTAGTATGTCACTGATTGACCCTTTGTTACTGTACAACCAAAAAAGTGTCATAGAATGTATAAATTCATCATTATTCTTCAAAACCCATGTGTGCAAACAAGTTGACACACCCAAATGTTTAACTTAATTGATTATTGTTTAGATTCCCAGATAACAAAACAGTGTATTAAAGCCAATGAATATATAAAATTCATCATTATTCTTCAAGACCCATGCATGCAAACAAGTTGAAACACCCAAATGTTGAACTTAATTGATTTATTTAGATTCCCAGATAACAAAACAGTGTATTAAAGCCAATAAATATATAAAATTCATCATTATTTTTCAAAACCCATGAATGCAAACAAGTTGATACACCCAAATGTTTAACTTAACTGATTATTGTTTAGATTCCCAGATAACAAAACAGTGTATTAAAGCCAATGAATATATCAAATTCATCATTATTCTTCAAAACCCATGTATGCAAACAAGTTGAAACACCTAAATGTATAACTTTTAATTGATTATTGTTTAGATTATCAGATAACAAAACAGTGTATTAAAGCTAAATAGAAGCAAAAATGAAGAGCCTAAGTTATAAGATCATTCAAAAACCCATAAACAAAGAGCTTTACCTATCAGGGTTTTGAGCTCTGCGTGAGTAGGTGTTGAAGAATTGGTGCTGTTTGTTCTCCCAGATGCTGAGTTCGTCAAAAATGGGAGGTGGGTCTGGAGATTTGGGTGCTACAGAAGTAGAAATTGGGTTTTTGAAGAAAGTACTGATCTTAGCTTGCATTGTTGTATGGCAATGTGTTTGGTTTTCTTGCCTAAATTTGCCAGAAAAGTATTTTCAGTGTTTGGTATTGCACGTAAAACCTATTTTCAGAAAACCAAACTACCACAATCACCACTATAAACTATAAACCCAGCCACCATGGGCAACCACAAACCCAGACACCATGCACAAAGGGAGAGTGGTGGTGGAGAGTGAAAATGGATTGAAGGTAAATTGAATGCGTAAAGTGATTTACAGGTACGGGGTGTGTATTTTACTGTCAACTAAAATCTATTTTTAGATTGACCGTAATTTTCTGTGATGCCAAACCCAAGCAATGGTGTAAAACAATTTCAAAAGTTTAATTACACATGAAACAAATGCAGCCTTAACCGACACGTTTAAATTCTTTTATCCTTTTATTATAACTAAAAAAAAGAAAAGAGAAAAGCGCATACATTCTATGGTGGTGTTTAGATTATATTTTTAAATAATAATTTTTAACTTTTAAACAATATTATACATATTTTTACGTATTTTTTTACTTATACATATCTTTATAAATATTTTTAAATAATAATTTTTAATTTTTAAACTCATACCAAACGCATCATAGCCTTTTTAGGCCGTCTTGGTTGAAATTAGAATTTAGAACCCATGCGCATATCTCTCAATGCACAAAAATGATTCTAACATTGCCGCTTTTGTCAGACGAAAAAAACAGTACCATGTAAAGCAAAAGAAAAGAGCCCACCAACCGAAATTCCCAAAGAAAAAACAAGAGAAAAGAAATGAAAGTTAGGCAAATAATGTAAAAGTGATGAGTATTATAGGAAACAAAAGTAGTCACTATTGTAAAAAAAAAATTTGTTAAAAATATTGTAAATAATGCTCCAAGGTAATTATAGTATAATAAATCTCATAAACAATAATAAAAATAAATTAAATAATAAAAAATAACTTTTTAAGTCACTGTCGAACGCAAACTTATGATATTTATTTTGAGAGAAAAAAAAAAAAAAAGTTAACTATTTAAATTTAATTTGCAGAAAGAAGCCGTATGGTTGTGTACAAACATTAAAAAAGACATAGCAATAGCAATCGCGTGAGAAAGAGGGAGAGAGAGAGAGTTTTGTGAAGAGTGGAAAGCTTTGCTTTGTGTTTGTGTTTGTGTTTGTGTTTGTGCTTTAAAGTGTTTGTGTTGTGTTATGAGTTGTGATTTTCTCTCTCTTCCATGATCCTCAATTATTTCAAGGACCATCTCAATTCATCTTTCTCAGACTCTCACTTTATTCATTTTATTTCCCATTAGATACAAAACCAGCGAAGACCAAAAACAAAACCAAACCCAACAGACAAAAACCTTATTTGTCCTGATCGTTTTTTTAACCTGAAAAAAACATCAAATTTTACATTTTACAAAACAAAAACAAAAAACGTTTTTTTTTTCGTTTGTTTGTTTGACGTTTCTTAAAGAAAAGAAAAAAAAAAATGGTGGCGGCTAACCGTGAAATGGTTGTGTTTTGCTTCGACACTCTCGTCTCTCACTACAACAGCGAAGATGCTCCTCCTCCTGCCTTCGATGAGGGTCAACAGTATACTCTCTCTCTCTCTATATATATATAATATTTGGGTTTTGGGTTTTTTTTTTTTTTTTTTTTTGAGTTTTATTATGCAATTAGATTTTGTTTATATCAAGTGCTATGATATGGTGGCAAAAAATTAGTGGGTATTTTTTAGTTATTATTTTTAATTTTTCTCTTGAGGTTGTATGTAGTGATTTGGGGCTACATTATTGTCTGGCTAATTTTATTTTATGTTATTAATGTGTTGGGCTGTTTATCAGGATTGCTAGTTTCTTCACTGTTTTAATTATGAGATTTTGGAGTCAAATTAATTTCTTTTCAATGTTACTTTCCTGAATGCACATCAATTGTTCCATGATATGTAATGGGGTTTCAGTCTGTGACTAAAATTTTTACTTGTTAGTGTTTGCCATTCAGTTGTATTCCTAATGCACAAGTTTATGCATTAAAATTACCAACCAAAAAAAAAAATTGCAGCTAGTGAATCAACTTTGTACTGTATAGTGACAATATCACCATGTATGTCATATTAAATTATTTTTATTTAGGTCAGAAGCCTTTACAATTTGTAGTTGGTACTCCCTATTCCTTGATTTACAATGGGTAGTTAACTTCACCATTTTATTGTTTAAGTTTTTTCTGTTACATGTTTTTTCATCCACTTATATTAAAATATATTAGGATATTACGATAAATATATAGATTATAGTTTTGTAAAATACTGGAGACTGCCATGGTTACCATACAAAGTCTAATGTATTCCTGTATATACCCTACGATTTGGCTCCTTGTGACATACAATTTAGAATAGTAACAATGTAACCATTAAGGGAAAGAGGGGTGGGGATTTATATCTTCCCTTGTTTTGATTTGTTTTTAAAGGAGAGGGGGGAGGGATTTGGGGGAAACCCCTCCCAACCTACTATTTTTAATCTCCCAATTTGAGGTAATTTGGAGGGGAAGGGATTCTAGATTATTAAATTCTTCCATTTTGCCCTTAATATTTGTAACTGTTGAGTTTAATAAAGAAGGGTATATTTTTCCATTTCTTATGTATTACAATCAAATAAGAAGAGGGGTAATTTTTATGTACTTCCATTTTCCCCTTATTTAAATATCCAAATAAAGGAAGGGATATCTACTCTATTAAGGAGGAGGAGTATCTATCCTCCTCTTCTTCACTCTCTACACAGTGTAAAGGCTCTAAATCTTTTCTGCTTTTTTTTTTTTTGGAGGAAGAGGGGGGGGGGGGTTGATAAGTAAGGTGCCGGGGTGTTTAAATGTAGAATATGGGTGAAATTATAACATTTCCATTTTGTTGATCTCCTCTTCTGCCTTTTGAAGCTGTGACTCAAACCTGGTCAGACCCCTAAAGTCGTTTTTCATTGGAGTTGCTGCTGAATGCACTTTTTCCTCTTCATAACAGCTTATTGTTGCTGCTTGCATATGCATTTAACATGTGATAAAGGATAAGTGTCTCCTTGTTGTTTGATACCTAATGTTCTCTACTTTCTTGTTCTTTTTTTTATAAAATTCTTTTGTTAACTAAGACCTATATAATATTGGCCACCTGACTGTTATTGGTTACATTAGACATATTTTTCTGTTACTTATATTCATCTGAGAAGTGAAGTAACTTCAGCCAGGGCTTTATGTTTTTTTTTTTTTTTTGCTTTTTTTTTTTTTTTTGGCTTTTCGAGTAAGAACAGTCTATAGCGGTGCTGGATGTCATAAACAAGTTCTAGCTTTTATTTTTTTCGGTTGCTTTTACATTTTTCCCCCTAATATTATTTTTTGCTAGCGTACTGACATGGGGATGGAGTTGTAGTGGCTCTTCAAGTTCACTGCACAAGTTTGAAATGGCTGTTCCTTTAACTGCTTTTTTTGCTTCATTTTTCTTCATCACTGGTATTACAATGTTTGGCAGTAACATCTCCCATTACATGGCTTGTGCATTCACATTCCTTGATTCATTTACTTTTGGTTTTGATGAATCCAATAATACTATCATGCATTTCCCCTGCAAGTTTGTTTTTGATGGTGCTTGGATATACGTTTAAACTGTTGTTTATTTCATGTTTTCTTAAAGAATGCTATGAGGAAAGAATTGTATGGTTCTGTAATTTGCACAGTAGAACTTTGTTTTTGATGGTGCTGGGATATACATTTACATTGTTGTTTATTACATGTTCTCTTAAAGAATGCTATGAGGAAAGAATTGTATGGTTCTGTAATTTGCTTAGTAGAACTTTGTTTTGTATGATATCCTTATTGAACACAAATAAATACTCTGGTCCAGCCCATTGTTTGTGACTTGGAAGAAAGTGGTAAATGGTGGGGAGCCTCGCTTACGTGGATGTATTGGAACTCTAGAAGCTCGTTGGTTGATTAATGGCTTCAGGGACTATGCTCTAAACAGGTACTTTCCTCTAAACTATTTAGTTGCTGTTCATTCTGGCACATGTACTTAACACTCATGGACAACAACACCCCCTCCCCCTCCCCCCTACTCCTCTCAGGAAAAAATTTTGTAATCAAAATTTTTTATGGTGTTTGACTTATAAAAAAAAAATTGATGGTGTTTGGCACACAAAGCACATGTATTGTGTGTATTTTTTTTATATTGTAGCAATTGACAGTATTTTGGAAAGTTAAATTTTGGTGTTACGAGATAAAAACAGAGGAGAGAAAACCATAGTATGCTATTGTCTGAGAGAGAGAGAGAGGGGGGGGGGGGGTGAGGTAGAACATCTTTGAAGAAACTTTACATGGTAAGAGAAAGGGTAGAGACTAAAGAATTAAAAACAATAAAATTTCTGTGTTGTTCTCTTTTATCTGTTATCATTGCAAGTAACTGAAAAAGTTTGGGTTAATTACTAAGTCATTAAGTTGGAAGAGTGATGGTAACTCAGGGCTTGACTTTGTATGAGAGTTCATATATGTAGTCTATGAATGGCATTGAAAATAGAAGTGGAAACACATATTTGTAATATTGAAAGTGATGTTTAGGTTGGTCCTTGCCTGTTTACAAAGTTAACAAAATAGGTGATCACAACTATAAATACGAGGGTGCCCAATTTTTCTTACAATTGCAGAATATAGTTACAAATTATTGGGTACTGAAGCAGCTTAGATCTATGGCTCTGGAAAATCTTATTTTGCTAAAAGACTTCAATGATTGGTCTTACCAATAAATACTCACCACTGAAGACCATGCTGCTCTTTTTGTGCCCCATTTTTTATGCTAACCATGTTAACCCTGAGCTAGATGTGGTTTTACTTACCATTTTAAGAGCTGTTAGATCTCCTTATCAAGAGCTCCTATGGATGCATGCATTTGTTTGAATCACTTTCATACTTTGAAATTATTATAGGGCATGTGGCCCACTGGAGCCCTGAAAAGGTAATAAAAAAAAAATTCAGATTGCTTTTCAAGTTCAATGAATATGAGAAAGTCCTTCTAATGGTTTAAAGCTGGCTAACAGCTCTCAGCCTCTCACTATCTTAGAAATGGAGCTTCTAATTTTTCCCTTTGCCAGGGGAAGCCTCCAAGAGATAACTTTGTTCTGAGATTCAGATTATTATCTTGGAAAATGGCAAGGGGCCTATATGGTTCTTTGGATGGTACAAAGCAATTACTGCTGAATAGAATAGAAGCAATAGAGCAATGCCAAAGAGTATGAACAAGAAATGACAGTGATGTTAAATTAACGATTGTCCCAAAAGCTTAAGCTCTCAGAAAATGGTGAGTTTAATCACTCAACCATAATTCTAACACTCCCCCTCACTTGTGGCCCTAAACTTCTTTCTAATAAGTTGGGGCCCAACAAGTGGGAATTTGACATTTTAAAATAGGAGGTAGAGTGAAGATAGGGATCAAGCTTAGATCTCCTGCTCTGATAAAATGTTAAATTACTGATTATCCTAAAAGCTTGAACTCTCAGGAAATGATAAGTTTAATCACTTAACCATAATTCTAACAAGTGAGAGACGAGAAATGTACCGGGACATATTTCTACAAGCTAATGGTAACAGAACAGGATGCTGAAATCAATAGTTTTTTACAAGCTAATGGGTGTCTCTAAAATCTTATATCTACACTTATGAGACTGGAGAACAAAGATATTGCAAATTTTGTTTTATCTATTTTTGGTCCGTCCTTTTTGCTATTCCCATTCCATCTCTCTGAATCTAATTCTTATCTGTGATTTTTTGCAGCGCTTTGAGGGACCGCAGGTTTCCCCCCATACAGGCTAAAGAATTACCTTCTTTGGAGTGTACAGTTTCCATTCTGACTGATTATGAAACTGCTAACCATTATCTTGATTGGGAGGTATCTACCTATTCACTTTTTGACTTTTGTGGCACCTTAGGTGGATGGATGGACATATTTAATTTGTTATCCTCTGCTATGATCTATTGCATTCTAATGCAATCTGATAGCATTTTCTTGCCCCAAGGATACCCTGAGCTGGTCCTGAGTTCTGACAGTTTGGTGTGTTATAGTTGCGTCCCTGGTTAGGGATGATGTAAACAGTGAAGTTGATTGAACTTGTTAAAACTAATTTTATGACTAAGTTGATTTTAGAATATCTTGCGGGAAAACATTTTCCCTTGTAGAAATGCATCCACAATGTTTGGATTGTGGAATTTTCAGATTGATTAATGGTCAAGATCTGGTGGTAATTCAATCTAGAATTAATTGTTTTAAATATTTCAATTGGTAATGTTCTTACCATGGTTTCCCTACATATAGGCTAAAGCATTACCTTATTTGGAGTGCACTGTTTCCATGATTAAAATGGAAAATATTAGTGTTCTACAATAGTGAATTCTTGTAATATATGTTTATTTCTTGTCTTTTCTCACTCTCTGAATTTAGTGGGTTCTTGTTGCAGGTTGGAAAGCATGGTTTAATTATTGAGTTTACTGATCCTGATAACAATACAAAGCGAAATGCAACATATTTGCCTGAGGTGGCTGCTCATGAAGGTAACAATTCTTACTTCGGACAATCCATTGGGTGAAAATTTTTGTTAATTATTTTTCTATTGTGAAAAAAAAATAATGAAAATGCTTTGACCTACAGATTTGTTCTGATTGTACTATAATCTTCTTGAAATATATTAGTTCTTTGTGTCAAATTTGATGTTGAGTGGATGAACCATCGGGCTTGTTTCTCTGTTTAAAAGTTTGTTACTTCACTTGCTTTCTTTTTATTAACTGCACGGGTGTTCTTACCACTTTCCACTGAGGACATGAACCAAGATTCTCTATAAAACTCTTGTTTAGTCAACCCAAATGATTAGTTCAACCTTAATATGTCATTTTTATTTAGGGAACACTTTTTTTCCATTTTTTCACTTTCTTCTGCTAATCTGCTCTGATGGTTCTTGTTCTTTTTCTTATGCTTTATTATTACCAGATTAGAATGGTAAAATGTTCATCTAGATTAAAATTTTTGCCTCTTTCTGCCACATTTTGTGGTGGAAAGCCAGGTGACATGATGAATTGCCTTTATGTAATTGTATTAGTTTTCTTGGAAGCTAGAGTTCCATTAGTGGCTAGGGTATCTTTGGCAGAATAAGATTTTTTATTCTAAGGTTACCTTGAGGTGGATTTAGTTGTCTTTTTTCCCCCTCTCTCTTGCCAGGAATGTGATTGTACGTAGAGCTTGTTTTTGTTCAGCTAACTAAGGGGTTTGTTTTTTGGGTCTCTCTGTGTGTACTTTGGATTAGGTTGGACAAAAACGGAGGCAATAGACTCGCTGATGCGAAAATCTGGGTACAATGGCACTATTACTGAGTCACTTCGGAAGCGTGTACGACTGACCCGATACCAGAGCACATTGTTTACAATGAATTACAGTGAATATGTTGCCTATGTCAAGGCAACCCGAGGTGCAGCTCCATTCATTGATGGGGCTAAGCCTGGGAACCATTGATTCTTCCAAATATCTTTTGCTAAGACCACAAAGTTAGTTTGGTCTAAGACAAATTTCTATTAAGAAGAAAAAAGAACTGGGTTGGAATGGATTTGTTTGTCTTCCAGCCCAGACACATTAAGTAATTGTTGTGACCTGTCCATATCATTCTTCAAATTCATTTGTTTTTGAAGAAAGAAACCAAAAGAACAGGTTTCCCTGATTCCAGTTCCCAGCTTTCACATTCAGCAGCTTCTCTGGGATAGCTGTGCTATTGTAAAATTTCTCAGTAACTTATAAATCATCCCAGACTGTTTTATCTATAATCATGTTTGTCTTCAGCTCCAGTTTCAAATGATAATTATTGTCCCATAAGCTAAGAATTGTGCTTGTGATGGTTGGTGGTTAAAACATTTAGTTCAGTTTGTGCATTATTAGTGACAATCTGTAGACAAGATATAGCCATGACAAAAACCTTAACCCAGGAATCAATTAATTGCCCCAAAATATTATTTGCAAGTTTGGATGTGGTTTGCTATAAAAGGAAAAAAGTAATGTGTAACTGCTGCATATTATATAGTATCACATTATTTACATGAAATTTCCCTTCAAAAAATCATATAAAAGTGGAGAAAGAAAATCTAAATAAATAAATGACAAATTTACCTATTTTATTTTTGGAATAGGCAATTACACTAATTGGACCAAATGATACCATGTTAACACCCAATTGTTTGATATTTGCCTTTTGTTTTGACTCTTGCTTTTTTGTGAAATATTTGCTACCTAAAATTTTCTAAACAATAAAAATTAGTCTTAAAAAGTTCATTTGCAATTATACAATCCTTTCGGTTGCTGTAAAAATTGAGCAAACAGTAATGAGAACTTTTTTTTTTTTCATTTCCTAAACTTTTTCATATACCAACTTAACTCAAATAACCCTACAACCAAATCAGCACCCACTACCACCAAAATATCTCAAATTCATAAAGAAAGTTCAAAAACACATTCAAACTTCAATTTTGACAAAAACAATTCATCCGAGTTTGAACCCTATTTACAATACCATGAAGGCTTAATGCATTTTGGGGCCTAGATGCATTTGGGGGCTTAAAGCGAGAGGCTTAGATGCATTTGGGAGCTTAAGGCGAAAATGTTTACCAACTCAGTTATTGTAAAAAATATTGTGAAATTTTTTTTATATTGCCCTTTTTTTTTAGAAGTGCAATATTCACAACATTTTCACAATAAATTATAGGTATTAAGTTGTTACTACTTCTAATTAAAACCCATCATTGAAATTACTTTTTTATCCACCAATAATAGTCAATAACAACCTACTATAATAAATCTTAAGTATGTAACATCTTTTTTCTTTTTTTTCATTTAACAAAAAAATATTATTTTATTTATTAACTAAGATTTGGGCTTAATTAATACTATTATAATATAAGAAATAGTTAAAATTTGGTCTTTTTTATTTTGGAGCCTTAGGCCATCGTCTTATTTGCTCATACTATAGAGCCGGCTGTGATATATCATCACTTCATTCCAATGCCAATTTTTTTAAAATTAAGATTTTAAAATTTTTTTAAAAAAAAACCTTAATATTAATGTTTATTGTCGCACAATCAACACCTACGTCATACCAAGTCATGCCACTTAAGCTCCACTTAAAAGCCCATCCGAAATCATATCTATGCCCACGCAATATCAAGTCATGCAAGCCCTAGCCAAGTTCATTCCATTGTTGAACCTTACCTATCGAAAATTCTACCTTAAACTCAAACCCCAATATGAAGCAAGATCAAATGGTCACTTTTCCCTATGTTAACACCTCATTCTAAAATCAACATTCTGAGTTTTCAAGAGTGATAGAAATAAAAAGGATTTAGGAAAAGGGGGGATAAGGAAAAATAATAATAAGAAAAAAATGAATATTTTAAATATTTTTTAATTAAATTTTATTTAAAAAATAATGTTTTAGAAGATTAATTGACAAAAATATGATGGAGTGATCACCCCAAGAGTTTAAAAATTTATTGATAATAGAAGGAAAGGGGGTTGTGCTTGTAAACAAACAAACCTTCTGGGTCTTTTTTGCAATTTACTCTTAAAATTAACCTCAATGTTAAGAAAAGAATTGTATTTTTTTTTAATGTAATCCTGTGGTGTTATTGTTTATCTTATCATCCATTAGAATTAAAAATAATTGTAAATTTTTTAATGGACTTTGTATCTATAATTTCTTAAAAATTTTAATATTCAGTCACTAAAGTGGTTGTTTTAACTAAATTATTGTTTGCCTAGTGTGTACCATGAAAGAATTTGTTCCATCTCATTATAAAAAAAAAAAAATAAAAAATAAAAAACTTGTTCCCACTTCTCTACTGGTAATTTCTTTAAAGAATTTCGGCTTGAAATTCTACCATAATAATATTGTAATCAAAATCTTCATTCAACAAGATTTTGAGTGGTTGTCTTGATCGATTGTCTCAGTACTCACTTGTTTGATTGTTTGTTTTTTTGTTTTTTAATGGGACTTCGTTTGATTTGTTTGTTGATAGTTTTGCATAGTGATTACGTACCACAGTAATATCTTAATCGTAGTCTTCATCTTTTTATCTCTCTTTTTTTCCTACTTTTTCTTTTTTGTGTATTTGATCTTGAAAACTGTTTTTTTTTTTTTTATAATTTTTAGCTAACATTCCAAACAAATACTTTGTATTATGTTATCGGAAAGCTGTTGTTTTCCCTAAGTTTACCAAATGGTCCAAATGTGTTGCTGACTTTGAATACAAAATTAAAAACTGTTTTTTTTTTTTTACATTTGTTATTGAAAACAAAGTTTCTGTAAATAAAAAATAAAAATAGTTACCTAACATGACTTTACATTCTACCAATTTATCTTTCCACAAAACAGACAATTGAAAATTAGTATTTTAATACTAAATTCCATTAGAATTAACAGGAAAATAGACGACAATCATGGTTTCGATAGTTTAGGGCAGTAAAATTTACTTCAGTTAATAATTAAAGGTAAAAAAAAAAACTATAATTACCCCTAAATTATAACCAAATAGCATGAGATTGGAAACCAACACTAACAGAACTACACTGTTAATAAAGAGTCGTGTTTAAGGCTAAATGTGTGTTAAGGCTTTAACCTCAAACACCTCGAACACGTCGTCGCTTGTTGGTTTTTGCCTTCTTCAGTAACTACCGTACCCCGTCAACAATACAATACAGACCTTCACAAGTCTTACACGCTAAGCAATTAATTATTTCACCTTTCAATCCAATTGCTTCAGGTTCTTTCTTTCTCTCTCTTTCTCTGATTCTAATTGTAATTCTCTCTCTCTCTCTCTCTCTCTCTCTCTTTGATCTTCGAATAAATTCATTCTTTTCTCAATATCCCTATTTTTTTTATTAGTTAGATTAACAGTATAAAAGTTTCTGCTTTCTGTGGATGGATTATTTTATTCTGGGCATATAGATTTTGGGTCCTGTTTCCAGTCTCTATTATAATATGTTTGGATGCTGAGAAAATTGAGGATAAACTGTCTTTTATGGTCAAATGTTGTTTTGGTTCAAGAACATTAAAAACCCATCTCACCTAAGTCCAATGGTTGTATTTGGCTCATTTTGCTTGACTTTCTTGGAGACAGAATTTTTTTTTTTTTTGCCTTTATGACATTTCCTTTCCTAAGAACCCTTAGGTTTGGTAATGAATTGCTTTGTTTCCGCTACTTGGGTGTGTGTTCATTTTTTTGCATGAATTATTTGGTAATTCATAATCAGAAGCTAAATTAAATACTGGGTTTTGATGGATCTTCATGTTGATTGTTTGGTTGAATTGGATTTGGTTGGTTGGTTGGTTTAATTCATGGGTTTATGATCTGGTTAGGTTATTGTTGCAATAAGGGACTAGTGAAATCTCTTTGTGGGTCTCGACAAGTTTGAAGCTAAT
This sequence comes from Castanea sativa, assembly GCF_040712315.1. Lineage (NCBI taxonomy): Eukaryota > Viridiplantae > Streptophyta > Magnoliopsida > Fagales > Fagaceae > Castanea > Castanea sativa. Next base: position 38,813,351 of record NC_134023.1, read on the forward strand.
ATTCTGAAATGAGTCAGAGAGGCTTAATATATAGCTTTGTTGCAAAAGGAACCGTTGTGTTAGCGGAGTACACGCCTTATTCGGGGAATTTTAGTACCATTGCTGTTCAGTGCTTACAGAAGCTGCCCTCAAATAGCAGCAAGTACACTTACTCGTGTGATGGGCATACGTTTAACTTCCTCCTCGAGAATGGATTCGGTATTGATCTTTGGTAGTTGTCAAATTATAGTTTTAGTTTCTGACTGCTATGTGTGTGGTTGAATGTGTTTCTTTTGGCGTGCAGTTTTCCTTGTTGTTGCGGATGAATCAGCTGGGAGAAGTGTGCCATTTGTGTTTCTTGATCGGGTGAAGGATGATTTCAAGCAGCGTTATGGTGCAAGTATAAAAAATGATGGTCCACACCCACTTGCGGATGACGATGATGAAGATGATCTGTTTGAAGACCGATTTAGCATTGCATACAATCTTGACAGAGAATTTGGGTGTGCATAAACTTGTTGAGGTTTGAATTTGAAGTGTTCTTGATCACATTATTGTATTAGTCTCTAATGCTATGCTTTTGTTTACCAGGCCAAAGCTTAAGGAGCACATGGATTACTGTGTGAACCACCCTGAAGAAATGAGTAAGCTATCCAAATTGAAGGCTCAGATTTCTGAGGTCAAGGGGATTATGATGGACAATATCGAGAAGGTACACGCATTTACTTGCTTGTTGAGTGATACAAAAAATGAAAGCAATTAATGTGTAGTGTTAGAAGAGATATAAGTTCCTTCTAGTCTACATTAGCAAATTGAAGATAACTTATACATCTGCGTTAATGCATTATGTTCCGTTGTTATAATAAACCTTTAACACTGATCCTGGTACTTTGTTAAACAAACTGTTGTATTTGTTTGGGGTTATTTAGGGGAGGGGTTCTAGTAATAAGTAGATTTGTCATACTGTTAACTAAAATTTTAGTGAAAAAAATTGTGAAAGCTTGTTTGCTACTTTTTCCTTAAGAGAGTCCTTTAGATTTCGAAAATGGTCATTGTTGTCACGAAGCAGCAACTAATTTTGGAGAGATACATGAATATTCAATGTGCCTCTATGTATAACATTTTGTGAATTATTAAAACAGTTATGCTAGTTAAGATAGAACACTTGGTGTTGGTTTGCAGAACTTAAATGCACGTATTTATGAATTAGGTTTTGATGCTCCTACAGTTTATTTTTGCAGGTTTTAGTTTTGTGTGAGGTGATATAATTGGGTTGAAAAAATTCCATTGAGGAATGTTGGGGAATGGGATCCCCACAAGCAACCTACCCTATTGCCATACCTAATTATATTGCTTTATCATATCCCCCATGCTTGCTAGATATCAACATATAGTAATACCTATCTGATTTATAAATTTTTTTAGATTTTATTTAAATGAGTTTATGGATTGGATAGTGATTGACATTCGATTCATACAAAATTTGGTACGTAAGTTAAGAACATATTAAAACATGTAATCCAATGGTACTTATCCAAAAAAAAAAGTGTAATCCAACGGTGGAATTGTCAAAAGAACTAATTTAATTGATACTTATCAAGTGGTGTAATATTAACAAAGAGTTATCCTAGGTGTAATTAAAAATTAAGGTCCCAGCTAAGCCGTATATATTTGCTTCTTTTGGAACTATGTAATGAGCTATGATAAGCTAAATACATAAGCATGACAAAAGGGAAATAAAATTTTAACACCCAAGGCCTTGATTGGTCAGACTAAGATTGGAGACTTACAGCATTAGTAAAATCACTTATCTAGGTAAGGGCCTTCATGTAGGTCAAACCATGAATGTGTGTGTGTGTGTGTATTAGAGTGATATATGTGGTTATATTTCAATCATGTTTACATCACTCAATAACTTATCATTTGATGAGTATTTTGAAGATCCATTTTAGATCATTGGATATGCGTGTGTAAGAATCAAGAGGATAAATGACATGTGGTTATGAGTTATGTTTACAATCTTAATATCTTTTTCCATGGGATGAGTGTTCCACTATTTTGACAAATCCATTTTAGATTACATTGTGTGTGGGTGCACGTGTGATCATGTGATCTTATGATTGATAAGAATAATATGATTTTTGAATGTGAATATGCAAGAATCATTAGATTGAGTGATATATGTTGTTAAATATGAGTCACATTGCACCACTTATTAACTTTTTATTGGATGAGAACAAAGAAAAATCCATTTTAGATCATTGGGTATGTGTGTGTGTGTGTGTGAGAGAGAGATATATATATATATATATATATATATATATATATATATATATATATATATGGTTTTTGAATGTAAATATGTAAGAATCAATATATTGAGTAATATATCTAGTGTAACCTTTTCAAATGTTATTGATGCAATCATGGAAGATTAATCTGTTACTACTTCACAAATTTGTCTATTTAAAACTTATTTTATGAGGCCCACATGTGAAGTTCAATTGAAGTAAAAGTCGTGCAGTTTTAATGGTCTAGTTATATTTATCCTAAGGTTAAAATAACTTATCAAAACAAATTATCCTAGGGTTAAAATAGTTTTCAATTTGGAGTTCTATTTAACAATTTTTGGTCAATTATGTCTCAGGTGTAAAGCTAGAATTATTGCAACTTCGTCCTTTGGTAGTTTGGTTGAGTCTATAATTTTTTTTGGAGACATTAAGTATCTTAAATTTTATTTTCTTTGAGTCAAAGTTATTCTTTTATTAGTTATCATTACCTTATTAGGTTTTTGGTTCACTAGTCAAAATAGGAGTGTCCTAATACTATTGGTGCAAGAATGTGTCTTTATATATATTCGTTCTCAATGTTCTGAAAGAATGTATGGAGTTGATCAATAAAATAAAATATTGAGTGTTTTGAGTATTGAGATATGTTATCCCCTCTCTCTTTGATATTCTATCACTGTTCATGGTACTTTATAGGTACTGTTCATGTGTGTTGTTCAGACACACTGTTAACAGATTGTGCACAAACTCAATTTCTTCTTCTTACCTTTTTTTCTTAAACACTATGTTAAAATTATGTGGTTAAATGATTAAATTTTCCATATCCTAATAGCCTAAGCTTTTGGAACAATCGGTAATTTAACATGGTATCAGAGCAGGAGGTCTTGAGTTCGATCCCTGTCTCCTCCACTCCTCCACTTTACCTCCCATTTAAAATCTCACATGTTGGACCGCACCTATTAAAAAGATAGTTTTGGCCCACACGTGACAGGAAGTGTTAGAATTGTGTGGTTAAATGATTAAATTTACCATATCCCAATAGCTTAAATTTTTGAGACAATTGATAATTTAACACATTGAATCAAATATTTGCTCTTCACTACAAGACCCTACACCACCCAAAATCACATGTAGACAGATTTTCCCAATTTGTCTTATCCTAGTTGCACTAATTAATAAATTTTCATTATTATAGTGTTTTAACAATTTATTTTAGCCTATATCGTCTACCTGTACTTTTCATACTCACAATATATCATGATGATAGAGATAAAAAACTATCTTGTGTATGAAATGTTCAAATTTAAGTATTCTTATTCTAAAAAATATATTAAAAAAAAAAGAGGCTATATATAGAACCAATTCCAATAATTCACAATAATTGATTAGAAAGTGAACACAAGTTAGTAAATAATAGTGACTTATGGTAATTAAAAAATGATGACTTACATTTTGCCAATTTTGAAATGGTTGGTAGTTCCATATACTAATTTATGCACTATAGGTACGTGAAAACTAATAATGAAAAACATAATGTAGTTGACCTCATCTCCAGGAGAACAAACTGTGAGCATGGCTTGAAGAATACTTTGCCTGCTCCATTGCTAACCGAAATCTCATGGGCTGTAAGAGGTTCATCTGCAAACAAAATGAACCTATGCCAATTTTCAGATTCCAAGTCTCAGGAATTTACCTATTAGTCACAGGACCTTCCAAGAGCATATTTGTTTGTTTGAGGTTTCCATGTGGCAGGGCGTGGCATGGTCAGTTATAGTCACCATTTTGGAAAGCTTAATTTGTTTTACTGACATTGAGAGAGAGATTAATAGTCCAAAGTTTTCTGTATGAAAAATGTGTCATAAATTTAATGTTGGGAAGAAACAGAAGTGTTTTAGTTGTAGGAATATAGATTTGTGCAATTCAAATTAGTGTTATTATATTAGAAATATTTTAGTTATAGGACTATAAATCTGTGCAAGTGTTATTTTATTAGAATTCTTTTAGTTATAGGATTATATATTTGTGTAAAACGTGAAATATTTTAGGGTTTTCAAAATTGAACATTCTCTTAGCTTCACTTTATATATTATATGAGATTAGATGTGTAATCCAACTATCAAATTAATAAAAAATTTTTAAAATTTAAAATGTTTAAATGGTGTAACATGAATAAAGAGTTGTGCCAACAAGCTTTAGCTCTAATGACACCTCCTCTTCTTGTAATAGCAAAGTGGAGGATTTTAAGTCTTGGACTCAAGACTCAGAGCGAGTGTGTGTAACTTACTAATAATAATAATAATGCCTGGTGTAATTGTTGTTAATGCTACATTGCTCAATAACTTTCATTGAATGTGTATTTTGAATTTTTGACAAACTTCTTGTTGGATTGCATTGTCTCGCTATGCCTATGTTTCTACAATATGAAGATTAGTGGAGACTAAAAATTATCTTCTTTTTTTATTGGTACTAGATATTTCATTAATTAAAAAGTACATCATGTTCACAATGATGAACAGACTGTAATTGAAACAAATACAAAAAAAATCACAAAGAAACATAAACAGAATGCAAGAAATCAAAAACGAAAATACATTGCTTAAAACCTCAAATACAAGACCACCCAAACAATGTCCCAACTAGCAAAGACTTCAAAAGATCAATAGATTTCTCAACATACTTAAAAGTGCAAGTATTTCGTTCCCTCCAAATTAGCCACATCAAACAGGCTGGCACCATATTCCAGATCGAAGAAGAGTGTATCTCCAAATAATTCTCCCATGCACAAAGAAGAGAAACAACCATCCTTGGCATCACCCATTGTATACCAAACATCAAAAAAACTTCACTTCATAAGGCATATGCAAACTTACAATGAAGTAAAAGATGATCCACTGGATCTCCATCACAGCGGCACAAACAACACCAATTAACTAAAGGCAGGTTCCTTTTTACAAGGTTATCAATAGTGAGAATACTATCCCGAGCTGCTGTCCATAAAAAGAAAAAAACTCTTCTAGGTACCTTAACCCTCCTAATACACTTCCAAGGTAAAGGAATGGTAGGAGGAGCAAATAAGGAATTATAGAACGAGTGCACATCAAAAACACTGTTTGGGGTTAACTTCCAAAACAAACTATCAACCCCCTCACCCCTTGGCGTTTTTGAATAAATATACTTGTAAAAAGCATCCACTCTCTCCACCTCCAATCATCAGGAGCCCATGGAATTGAATATTTCGACTCCTACTACCACCGTCTGATGTAATAGTAATCAACTCAAAAATCCAGGCGTCTTTACCCAAAGCACGAGAGAAAAGATCTGGGTAAAGATCTTTTAAGGGAGTGTGTCCACACCAAAGGTCGTATTTGAATCAAATACAAAGACCCTCTCCCACCACATGCAGCACATGTCCAAAGAAACTCTCTGCACATTTTGTAATATTTTTCCACATTCCACACCCTGTGAACCTCTACCAACTCTAAAAATTATCTCATCTATAAAGCATTTCAAATTTTAGATGTTGGGCCTTGGTGCAATGGCAAGTGCCTTTCACCAAAAGTGATAGGTTGCAGGCTCAAGTTTGGGAATCAACCTCTCCAAACAAAATTTGGGGTAAGGTTGCCTACCATAACTTTTCACAGAACCCACAAAAGTGGAAGCTTTGTGCACTAGGTACGACTTTTTTTGTATCTTGAAAAAAATTATATATAGATGGTGTATGACATTTGATTGACCAGAATGTGGCGTACATATCACATGCACACACACACACACACACGCATATATATAATGCTTTGAAGGTGCTGAGGATATTGTTAAAGTGAATGTGTGTTCTCGATATATTTTGCAGTTAACACATTCCAAATTAGGATACGAGTACATAGGAGGATTCCCTAGCTTTATAAGGAATTTGCTTTATAAGATGGCAATGTCTGTAAAATGAGAGTCTTGTAGCCTTGCCAGAATGCATGGGCTACAAACACGAAGAAAGCTTGCTAGTGTCTGCTAAATTCCCAAAGTTTACATGCTACCAATCTGCAGTTGGATAGTACAACCTTGAAAAGGGCTAAATGAGATTTAGACTTCCTTACTGTCATTTTTGTGATATGTGATAATGTGAAATTCTATAGTTCATTTCTTGTATGCATAATTATTGACAGAAATAGATAGTTAGACAGGGAGCCTGCCTGAAATAATGGTGTCTAATGGTGATAGTAACCTACATTATGTTGGTTTGGTTGATACTTGTATGATCTTATGTAGCATCTGCTTTTGTCGGTAGCTTTTAGTTTTTGGGATTGGTTGGGTGATTTTTTTTTTTTTTTATTTACCTTAATATTTTATGTGCTGTTTGGTTGTGAAGAAGAAAATCATCTTTTTTTTCTCTCTTTTTTTCAGAAACGGAAATTTTTCCCCATTTGCAAAACAAATTTTGGGATGTTAGAACTGTTTCCTTTCCTTTAACAATATGGCCCATTAATTTTCTGGAGAACACATTTCAATGTTGTAAGCAAATAAAGATGTTTGGTCAGGCATATTTTTCTGATTGTAACCATCCAACTGCAACTCAACTCCAGAACCTTATGGTGGCAGTCAAGCTGACTTCATAGATTGATGTCTGGTTCTTTGTTATGTCTGAAATGATTACTCGCAAGAGTTGACTAGAAGAGTAGCTACTGAACTTCTGGATTGGGTTAAACCTAAAATATTGCACGTTTGATTCATGTGAATTGGTGGAGATATGTGGTTTCCACACTTTTTCTAGTTTCGTAATGTAGGGAAAACAGACTAACCCAATAAATAAGGGAAAACGCACACATTTGAAGGAAACAAAGTGACCGGCCAACATCCATAAGATTAAACTCAAGACACAAGTTTCTAAACAAATTGAACCTTAACAAGAAAATTTGGACCCAGATTTTTTTTTTTTTTTGTTAAACAGGAAACTAATCCAGTGATATTACACATTTCCTCTTGGTGTAATGCAGGTTCTGGATCGTGGGGAGAGGATTGAACTTTTGGTGGATAAAACGGAGAATTTACAGTTCCAGGTACAAGACATCTATCATTCAGTTTTTATACAACTAACAATGCTGTTGATGAATTTCTGACTGGTTTTCTGGGATTTGTTTCTGACCAGGCTGACAGCTTTCAGAGGCAAGGCAGGCAACTACGACGAAAGATGTGGCTGCAGAATCTCCGATTGAAGTTGATGATTCTAGGAATAATCCTTGTGGTCGTTTTGTTAATAGTGCTTGTTATCTGTGGAGGCTTTAAATGTTGACGGGGAAAAGCAAAACGGAGTCCTTAGTAGCAACTTGTCTGTTATTAATTGGTGTACAAATTGTTGTTTTCCTGTATATGGAGACTGTTGCCAAACCTTTACCTTAGTACTTGTTATAACTTGTAACTAGACCTCTCTAGTCTCTACTACGTACCCGAAGGTTTTGTTAACCAGTTCATAATCCAGAGATATGGTATATTGACCACTTGTTATATGTTGTGCGCTTGTGCTTAAGATGTTATATAGTTTTTTAACTTATATATTTTGTGTGTTTTATATTTCTTTCATATTTTGGGTGTCAATGGGTTCTTTGTAATCAATGCCAAGAAACAGCCGAACACATCTTCAATATCATTAGATCTTCTAAGACTGGCACTTTTTATCACTTACCATCTTGGGTTCTTGACTCCCAAGTGACATTGTGAAATATGTTATATTCCCTCGTCGGAAATTGCAGGTTGTCAAAGAAGAGCTCACTTTGTTTGCTTCAATTCTCTTTGACATCATTTGGAGAGTAAGGAACCAAATTATCCTAGCTGGTCACAAACCTGATCCTAGAAAAGATGCTGTGAAGTTGTAAGCAGAGCCTATTCAGAATATCTCTCTGCTTGATCCTCCCACCCATTTGATCTGGCATTGAATTGGTCTCCTCCTCCAATTGATTGGATTAGAATCAACTTTGATGCCGGGCCCCATTCTACTTTCACTTCTGCTAAGGGAATAAATGTTACTGCAGAGATCCTACTGTCTTTCACAACATATGTGAGCACTAATCTTACTTGTCTCACATTTCTTAAGGTCTTTGACCACTTAGAAATCCTAACATTTACAGTTTCCATGTCCATTAAAGAACTATCTAAGGTGATCAATCATATTCCATTATTTAGTGCAACATAAAAAAGAAAGAGCAAAATGCAATTCCTTTAACAGTCATTGAAGGACTAAATTTTTTTTTTATTTGATTTCGGATTAGGATTTGTGTGATTATTTAATACTTCTCTCTTTATTTTGGGGTCATCAATGGAGTATCACTTTCTAAGAGAAGCTTAAAATTATTATAAGTAAATTGCTCCCTTCATTTGAAAAGTGGAAATTGATAATGTTTGGATGCCATATTTGTAGAATGCACTTTCTTCATCATTTATATTGGTTGTGTTTAAGAAATTGATTTTTAAAGGAAACCTTGGTAATCTTATTAATTTTTATAAAATGATACAAGTTAATAAATTATGGAAGATATTAAAATTATGTCTATTGAGTTTTAAAATATGGTTACAACTTGAGGGTGTTTTCTGTGTGTGAGGCTAAACACAAATAATGAGTTCTACCCATGGATCTAAAGATTCTAAACCCCCACAAAAGAGGAAGGATGTAATTGGCTTATGACTATTGGCTTTGAGACATTTTAAAATAGAGTAAAGAACCAATGAAATTGTATGTAGGAGTAAATAATTTCAAAGTTCAAACTTATCATTATTGTTCTGTGATAAGATACGCATTATATCCCAATTTCAATTCCTTGACCCTAATAATTTATTTTTGCTCTTTTGGAACATTTGGTTAGCTCGCGATATAAACTGATTTTTCAACAATTAAGGTGCCATTTATTTATAATCGCTGCCGATACTAATATCCATTCTACTCGTTACTTTTATTATTGTGCTTACTAACAAGAGTTCCGCATACCAAACAATCAAGGTAGATTTTATAGACTCCTCCTCTTCTTGGAGAAATTATTAGGTGCATCAGGAAAACTGCTGATGTGATACTATCTCCTAATCAATAAAATGTTGTTATTTAAGCACATGTGACATCATTTAATATTTTTTATTTTTTATTTCTTGTGCTAATTAGGAAATTCACACATATATTTGTATAAATGACATCATCTCATTGGTCAGGGAGGACCACATCAGAAGTCCTCCCGGTATAAATTTTTTTTTGAAATCTCCTGATATAAATATTAATTTCTCTTCTTCTTAAAGTGTTGAATTAAATACAAATGGCAATTTTAAAAGAATTCTTGGTACTTCAGGAATTGGCAATTGGCGATATCCTTGGAAATCATTTAAGCCAATGGATTGTTGGTTTCTTGATCAACGTAGGATATTCAACAAGGATTATTAGATCCATTAGGAGAATTGTTGATGCGATAATACCTCCTAACTAATAAAATGTTGTTATTTATGCAAATGTGACATCATTTAGTATTTAGTATTTTTTATTTCTTGTGCTGATTAAGAAGTTCATACATACATTTATATAAATGACATCATCTCATTGGTTAGGGAGGACCACATCAGAAGTCCTCCCAATATAAATATTAATTTCTCATCTTCTTAAAGTGTTGAATTAAATACAAATGGCAATTTCAAAAGAATTCCTGGTACTTCGGGAATTGGCAATTGGCGATATCCTTGGAAATCATTTAAGCAAATGGATTGTTGGTTTTTTGATTAACGTAGGATATTCAACAAGTATTACTGTGGAATTAAAGGTGTTAGAGAGGGTTTAATTTTAGATTTGGAATTTCCAAGAACACTTTCCTATAAACTGATTCCCCACAAGTATACAACTTTTGAGTAATACTACATACATAAACTTTTTTACAATATTTTTACAAAATATTGATGTGATCAACTTCTTATTGGTTTTTATTAGGCTCACACTTAATATCACTTTTTCATTCACCAATGATAATCACTCACTACATCAGTAGTTTGTAATTTTTTTTGTAAAATAGTTTGTATCTTTAACATTATTCACAACTTTTTAACTTCCTCTATATATATATATGGGTCGGGTTTAAGTAATATTACACCACCTAATATTTTTTAATTAAATGTGAATTTTGATAAATTCATCGCTGAATTACATTATCTTTGTATATTCTTCATACTTACAAAGTTTATAGATGATCAAAGATCAATAGTTATGTTATCAATCAATTGTTTAAATTCAAGTTTTTGAATTTTAAAATAATGCATAAAAGATGAGCTTATGAATCAAATAGCAAATTACATCCAATTGGCATGAAAATTGGTATACATGTTAAAAACATATATAATATATAATTTAACGATTAGATTTTTAAAATATAAATTCTATATATATATTTATTTATTTATTTATATTTATATAGACTATAAATGGAACTATTAATTCTATAAAAATAAAAATAAAAATAAAAAATATCAAGGGACTTTCGCAATTGTCTATGTGTAGATTAATCTAGCCAATTATATACTTGATTTCTTCTCTAAGGGCTTGTTTGGTTGGGTAAATTTTAGGAAGATGTAAAAGAGAAGAGAAAAAAAAAAGGGGGGGAAGAAAATGTTTTTTAAAATGTTTAGTTGGGTGGATTTTAAAAAAGAAAAACGGATGAACTCATCAAAATGCTATCTCTCTAATATATGTCTGAGCACATCTTAATAAAACCCTTAATAATTGTACGTTTTTATCTGTTAACAAAAGAAATATTACTTTCTCAAAAGAAAGAGAGATTATAAGTTTCATGATACAAACCCAAAAAAAATGATTTTTTTAATGCAAGTTTTTGTTTTCATTATGAATTATACATCAATTGAAAGGTGACTCCTCCAATAATTAGCTAATGTGTATAACTCATGGGGGACCGTAAAAGACTTGGAATTTGTTGGGAACTCAAAAAAGTCAGTTAGCTAATGATAATGATAATGATACGTGGTTTCGTGTGAAAGCGTTATAATTTGGAGCGTGGCGATGATTATGATTTATGATTCATGATCAAAGAAACGAGGCTCCATTTTGTCCTAAAGTTACGTCAACCCAAATTTGCTCTCACAGTCTTACGGCTCAACGGCTAGTGAAGTCTCTTCGCCCCCTTAAAACGGCTAGTGAGCTTAAACTACATTGCATAGCTTTTTTATTTTATTTTATTTCGTTTTTGAGAAGTGTAAATTAAAAATTAAAACTAGTAAAGTACCATTAGAACAAATAAAATCATTCTCAATCAAGTGCATTGACCATAATATTTGTGAATTCCAATTGGTTAAGAGTTTCACATCAGACAATGAGCATTATAAATTGAAATTTTTTTTTTATTTTTTAATAACAAAAAGTGACCACAAAGTAAATTGATTCTAAAACTAATGGAAGAAGAATTTTTAAAAATATTGAAGCTTTCCCTTAAAAAAAAATATATATATATATATATATATATATATATATATATATATATATATATATTGAAGGTTGATTTAAAGTTTCCATAATAATCACCAAACACACTGTTGTGTTATGATAAATAAAATTAACTTTCACAAAGTTTCTAATACTCTTTATACAAATAAATCAACTCAAAACCAATAATAGGATTAACATGTCATACTTGTATACCATCTATTATAATAATAATAATAATAATAATGAAATGGTTGATTTTTTATTGACCTTATAATATTTTGCAACTTAAACTTTTGATGTATCATAATTTTACACATAAATATTCTATTATATATTTTTTTTTATGATTTTAAATTCTATTATATATTTAAATCCTTCGTTAAAATCTAACCAAATCATATAATATCAAAACATATAAGTCTATATATAAACATAATTATGATAAAAACGTCTCCATAATTACTATAATAATGAGTGGATTGGATTATTAATCCTATAATTGAATTAATAAAAGCCTAACAATAATCAAAAGCTTTTCATACTTGTATACCATCTATTTATTACTATGAATGCATTTGGGTTTGTTCTGCAGATTGTTTGTTTACTAAAAGTTAAAAGGGAAATGTTAAGAAATGCTCGACATTAGTTAATAATCAATTTAAAGAAAATTTTTATGGGAAAAAAAAAATTAATATTTTGACAGTTTTTTTTCATTTCCCATAAAAGTGGTGTCAAAACTTTCGTAAAATAAATTGTTAACCAATGTCTTAAGGGCATTTGTTAGCATGACCCAATGTAAAATAAAAGAAGAGGGACTTCTTTTTCTTTTTCTTTTTTTGAAACCATGAATGTGGTGAACTACCCACACATCTGGTGCCATTAAAATGAATCGATGGCCGATTGTACTATTGCTAATGGAGTGTTTAATGGAGAGAAGAGCACAGAGTTGTTGTGCTCTATCTCTAGTCACTGTATATTACTTAGAAAATAATGAAATCATAAGAGTAATTGTTGTGCTCCCTTGCAATATGGCCATTGGCTACTGCCCAATGACCCTGCATGGCCACTTTAATAAAAATAGAGTGATTAGGTTGTGGAATTTTCACGAATTCCTAAATCTGTAAGAAACAAAAAAAATAGAGAAAACACATGCTAAAGAAAATAATTACATGCATAAGACAGTATTTACATGGTTCGGCAATTTGCCTACGTCTACGGAGTTACAAGAATTCCACTATTATCAGGGAAACAATACAAAGTGCGGCTACAGTTTTTTTTTCTCTCACAAAACCGACTACACAAAACCCTAATCACAAAAACTGCGTTTTCTACATCCTGCGCATAGGATTCATAATGGGCTATAAAACAGGCCAAATTTTTTTTTTTTTTTAAATAATGCTGAGCAGAAAATAATTATATGCAAAATGCTAAAAACAGTTTATGCACAAAACAGTGAATAATTTTTATGAGAAAACAATGAACAGCCCAAACCTCCGCTCCATGGACTAAGCCTCAAAAAATCTCCCATTAAAAACCATGCAACATTATTTTGGTCGGGTCGGGTCGGATTGTCAACTTGATCAAATATAACTAGGCTCCACAAAACCCAACAATGGCCTTATCACATGATAGGTTTTGTTGTAATGTTAAATTTTTAATGTTTGATTGGGGACCTATCCTCTTGTTTTGCTGTTATTTTACCAAATAGTGTACAATCATTTTACGTTTATGAATAAAAATTCTTTACACTCTTTTTTTTAAATAAAGCAAATACTATCGACACAATATTGTTCATAATTGTTTTCACAATTTATAAGATAGCAGGTTATTGTTAATTTTTATATTAATTCATCACTAACATCACTTTATTGTTTATAATAACTTCTTACAATATCCGAAAATCTCATACTATGACATTTTATCTCCAGAATTATAGATTTTCCATCCTAAAGTAGATAGATATTACTTTTTTTTTTTTTTTTAGAAGATAGATGTAAGAGCATTAGTATCAGCCTCAATACAATTTTAGCTAAATTAATTTTAAAAACTCCACTTTTACTACTTTAACTAGTGTATTTTTTACCACCAAAAAAAAAAAAAAAAAAAGCCTCAATCCTCTATCACTATTTTATTAAAATATTTTTTTTTCACTTCTTTCTTTCCCATTCTGCAAGCAGTATCACCGAAAATCCATATCAAGTAATCAAACCCAGCATATCATTTTCCCAAGCCACTTCTTTGCTTCTTTTACTATTTCTCTTTCAATTGTTTGTCTTCATTTAGGATCAGCCTCCCAATATATCTCAAGTTTCTTTTGGTAGGAACACCTATAAATAAAAAAAACTAACCAAACTGTCTTCTCAAAAAAACAAAAACAAAAAAATCTATCCAAACTATTTTCAATATACACATATTTTAATCTAAGTACTATTTATAAAAGTATGATGAAATTTAATATGAAATATATATATATATATATATATATATATATATATATATATATATATTGTGTTGTTTGATCGGTTAGTATTATATTATGAATTAATAATAAGTACCGTAGCTATTAGCAATAAAAGACTACAATTTAATAGTGCCGGCAGATTGAACATAAATTTTGTTTTTCCATGCCTGTAATTCTGTAAAGAATAAGAAAAAAAAATTCAATGGCAAATGATTCTAGACCAGACATCACAAAATATTAGGTGTAAGTTATAAAGGATGATAAAGTGAGGTGATGGTGACCTACAGGAAAATGGAAATCACTAAAAGTGGACCAATTAAGTTGTAATATATATATATATATATATAAAGACAAATTTTGGTTATAATTTTACTTAATATCTTTTAAGTAAAGTTATAATTACAAATTATTTTACAATATTTTTACAAATTATTATTATGTCAATTCTTACCCGTTTTTATCTGAACCTATTACTAACATCATTTTTTCACTCACCAACCACATAAAAAATTTGTAAAAAATATTACAAAATAGTTTGTAATTCTATATTTTCCATATGTTTTTTTATTTAATATAGATTTTAATAAATGTGAATTATATTTTCTTTTGACATATTTCATGTTTGAAAAATTTTCAAAAGATAAAAAATTAATAATTATATTATCAATCAAATATTTAAATTTTAAATATTTGGAATTTAGTGTACATTTGGGTTAGAATGAAAAGTGAAAATTATTTCACTATTTAGCTTATTTTTGCTACTATTTATAGGTCTCACTGCACTTTTTGGCACTATGCATGAGTTCTATTGTACTATTTCAACTAACTATTCATGAGTCCTATTGAACTATTTCAACTAACTTTTACCTTTATCTACAGTACTTTTAGCAATAATTTTTTAATTTTAACAAAATAAGTAGTATCCAAACACACTCTTAAAGTAAGATAATAGGAATACACAGTAAACTCTAGCAAAAAAAAAAAAAAAAAGTACTGATTATATACTATATTAGAAAATTTTATTACTTAATCATATCCCTTTATCTGGTGATAATGTTTAGGAGGAGGATTAGGATTTGACATGTTGACAACTTCTTCTTTTTTTCTTTTTTCTTGAGAAGATCATGTTGACAACTTGACATCTGATGATGACCTATTACAAAATAAATAAATGTATATATTTATTTACAATTTTTTTGGTTAATACTTTTATAAAAAATTTCTACAAAGTAGTTAATCTCCTTTTCAGTTATATAAATATTATTAAATACTTTGAAAATCTAACATTTAAATGGTATTTTTTTATGTTAAAATCCACACCAAAAGTTGTGTTAATCCGATATTATTTAGTATATGATTTATACGTTTAATCTTATACATAATTTTAAATTACAAAAACTTATAATTTAAACAATATATTAATAACATAATTATCAATTTTTAATTTTATAAAAAATTTACAAATATAGAAGATATAAAAAAAGTTATAAGAAAAAGATATAATTGAGTAATATAACCAAATTTTGTAACGTCCAGTTTTTATATATTATTTTGAATTGACGTGGGAATTTCATAAAATCCGAGGGGAAGTAGAAAAAGAAAGAGACAAAAAAAAAAAAAGAGCGAGCCCTCCGGAGCGTTAGCTTTTACTAGTACATATTTGCTATCTACTACTCTCTGCACCACTGTCATTCCCATAAGAAACAAAGAAATATATATATAGAGAGTCAGAATAAGTCTCTCTCTCTCTTCTATATTTCCTATTTCCGTTGAATCAGTCCCTTTCGTAACAAGCTGCTCCAACTACTCTATTTATATTCTCATCAAACCCCCCCAATTTCAATTCCTTTCTCAACCACCCCATCTCTTTCCTCCATTAAACGCCTTCGTTTCGTACACTCACTCTCTCTCTCTCTCTCGCTGGCTCGCTCGCGCATTTTAACGATGAAAAAGTGGAATTGCTTTCGCAAAAAGTCGAAGAAATCGACGGCCGAGATTGTCCCCCATGACGTCATCCTCAACGGAACCACCACAACCAATGGTACCGCCGCTACCGCCGCCGCCGCCGCCGCTGTGGTCTCCACACAATCTTCGACCGTCCGATTATACGGCTCGCCGACCAGCGTCATTGCCGCCTACTTCCGATTCGCACTTCTCCACAAGGGCGTCTCGGTCCGGTTCATCCCCTCCGACACGCCGAATTTCGGGTCCGACGCGCCGGTTCTCCAAATCGGGTCCGAGACCGTGTCGGGCTCGCGCGAGACGGTTCTGCGTTACATCGACGCGCGGTTCCCGCACCCGCCTCTGGGGGTGAGGAGTTGTGACGAGGAGGAGGAGGAGGAGGAGGAAACGACGCCGTTGGTGGTGAGGGCGATTGCGTTGCAGCACAAGAGCATTACGTGGCACGTGGAGAGGCTGGTGAGGTGGGTGGAGGATCTGGCGACGCGTGGAGGGAAGGGGAGTGTGGATCCGACGGTTGGGAGCCCTCGCATGGAGATGAAGAAGCTCGCGAGGAGCTACTCGGAGCTGTTGGAAGTGTTGTTGGAGCACGCTCAGATGGAGGAGAGAGTCGTGTTTCCGATCTTGGAGAGGGCTGATCGAGGTAATTAAGGACCGTTAATTAATATGAATACGTGTCAAGTTTTAATTGGTTATAGTTAACGGGTGCTCGAGTTAAAAAGGTTGAATTTTATAATGCTGTCGGGAATTCTATATGTTTATATATCAAAAGCTACGTGTTACACTTAAAACTTCTTGTTTTTTGTTATTGTATGGTTATCATTAGTTAAGCTAATTGAAACCGACCTTATATTAGTTTATTAGAAAGTGAAACTTTGACTTATCCATTATATGATTACATGCATGAAACTTTATGAAGGGAAGGGGTTTAGTTTTGAGAAAGGGTAAAACATAATCATAATTAATTGATATCATTGAGCTACTCATTTGGTTCCATTATGGTCTTATTATTGTTTTAATTGTATATGATCAAAGGTTAACCTAAAAATAAAATGTTAGTCCATGTGATTATAAATTCTATCTTTTGGAAAAGCTTAAACATAAATTGTAAGACTTATCTCTTTTTTAAGTTATTAAGAGAATGGTTATCAAAAAAAGTTACTGAGAGAATAATTGAAAACCCTGTCTGGTTGGGTGCTTTTCCTCCTAATAAAGCGGAGTTTGGAAACTTGAGCAGCACCCATTTCTCTAACTTTATCTTTTAGTAGAGGATGGACCCTCCCATGTACTTGTTTTACCTGCTTTGGCATCTTCCCATTTGGAGCTATCCCACCAAATTAAGATGAAAACAAAAGGCTTATTATTTACACTAAAATGTTAATTTTGTTGTGAAAGCAATCAAAGACGTTACATTTCTCATTCTATGGTAACTATCAATTCATCTAAGTTCCTTGAGATCATGCTAGTGTTAATGCATAATTGGAATTTAATTTATGTAATGTTTCATTTGTCAGCAAAGAGGGAAAGAATTATTATAAAAGAAATATAATGTTGTCATGTAACCAAAAAAAAAAAGTTTTGGGGGGGGGGGGGGTGAAAGTAGCTTATTTTTTAAGGAAAGCACTTACTAAAGATACTTGTAAATAATCATGATGATGCAGGAATGTGTAAAGCTGCAAACGAGGAACATGCAAGGGACCTACCCATTATGAATGGTATCAAAGAAGGCATTAAATCTATTGGAGTTATGGACTCAGGGAGCCCTGACTACCAAGAGGCCCTCTCCAACCTTTCCACTAGGCTCAAATCATTGCAGGTGAGGACTGCTTTATACATAGTGGCATTGAGATCCACTAGACAATGCTTGCCAATGAAAAGCTCAAATATTATAATGAGACATGATTTACACCGGTGAAGAATCCTATTTAGTTTTTTTTTTTACTTGAAGTGCAAGAAAAGATTCACAACCACAATCACTTTGCCTTTGGTGCTATGCTATGAATGTGGTGCTAATTTGGATTCTTCGTATCTTGTACTGTGACACAGGAGAATTCTAAACAGCACTTCATGGAGGAGGACAAAGATTTACTACCCTTCATGGAGGCAGTGGAGCTCAATAAGGAGCAGCAGAAGAGGGTATTGGAGCAGTGTTTGGATGTCATGCAAGGGACTCACTCACATTTGTTTAACTTTCTTCTTGAAGGTCTGCTCCCTCGTGAAGCTATGCAATACTTGGACTTGTTCATTAGCTGCAATGACAGAGAACGAACAGCCTCCACGCTAAAATTGATAGTTGATTAAGATCCAATTTTTGTCTCTGATAATATATATATATATGCAGGAATAAGACACTGGATATATCATGTTCATATAAAGTAGAAATAATGAGCGTTTATCTTTTTTCATTTCTTATATAGTTGAAAAAATGGTATAGTTTTGTGATGCTGGCATGGCCTGTGGCCTGTGGCATACTATGTAGAGTCTGGTATTGTAGTTTAGAAGGATTTTGGGTGGTTGGAATTGCTGTGGTGTTGACCAGGAGAGGGATGCGATGATGTTGAATTGATGTTACATAACCTGGTCATTATGCTCTCGAGGAATACGTATTGAAAATGAGCTTGTACAGAAGTTGAATTAAATTTAGATAGAATGGTACCTTTTGAAGTTGATGGGGATAAATAAAAGGTGGAAGTGATTTCAAGATCATGCATGTATTTGTAGGAAATTAGCTAAATTTATATGTCTAGAGTCTGGACTCTGTGTCATGTTGCTCCATTTCAAAAATATAAATAAATAAATTGAATTGCTTCCCCTAGTTTCCTAGTTCCATATGTATTTTCTCTTCCAACTCTGTTGTGTCCCACCAAAGTTGGGCTAACTGTATCATATACTCCTTTTCAAAATATAAATTGAACTACTCCCCTTGTTCCATGGGTATTTTCTCTACTAACTCTTTGTCTCCCAGGCCAGCATGAGTGGGGTGAGGTTTGGGCTTCAAATCATATTTTTGCCAGAAAGAAAAGAAAACTTTTTCTCCCACTCAAAGTTGGGCTAAATATATGCAACTTCCTTGCTTAGGCCTTTAAAGGCCTGAAGGCCTTGGAAGACTGACCCATGTGATTTGTACGGCTGTAAACTAGCGGAATCGTGTATTAAAAACTTAAAATTGACAATTTTATTTTATTTTGAAGGCCTTCTCATAAAAAGAAAAAAATCAAATCAAATCAAAGGTCTTAGAAACACAACATGTGTGCTGAGTTGGAGTTTTAGAAAGACTATATACTTTTTCCTAATGTACTAGATTATTTATAATAGTGATATGGAGTGGATATGCTTTTTTATTACAATGGATGTAGTGCATTGGACCTAATATTTGCCCTATTTCAAATATGAATCGAATTTGAACTTATTAATAAAGTATATTGTATATTTTAATTTCTTGTTAAATAAGTCAAAGTTTGTTTAATGAGCTAATTTACTAACTCATTCTTTTCCAAATTCCAATTTATAGTAAACATAACAACCAAATTTTTACCCTTTCACAAATGTAAGTTAATTATCATTAATTATATTATATTAGTTGAAATTATATTATTTGAGTTGGATAGAATGAATTTCATTTATGACCTTACAAAAATAGATTCATCAGTGGTACATTGTTAAAAATTATATAATTTTGATTATCAATAAATTACAAATAATAATTTGGTTCCTAATAAGTTTATTTTACAATCCAAAAGTAAATGCGATGAGTTTGGAATGAAACTAATAGAATTTAGTAGGCTTTGGGGAGACTTTGTTTAGAGTGTTTGGAGTTTGGAAAAACTTTTGTCATCACTAATTTGACTTCTTGTCATTTTTTTATTTTAATATTTCAAATTCATTGCCTTTCTTGAATGAATATATATTGAAGTGAAGTAAACTCTTGACTCATAAATTCCCCAAAGAAAAACAAAGATTTAAATGATTAAAAAAATGTCAACAGTTTTTTTTTTTTTTTAATCTTAATCTGAGAAGATGTTTAGGATTGAAATCACTTTCTTCTTTGATTATTGAATTATCAAAAAATTAAATTTTGTTTATTTGGATTAATGGTTGATAAAATTAAGTTGATGACAGAAATACTAAAATATGGGCGTGGCTTCGATCCAGTGCCTCCAGTGCACTGGACCCGCTGCGATCATGACACGTGTATATTTTCAGACACGTGTCATGATCGCCAAGGGAGGGCCAACAAATTTAGAGGCCTAAGGTGATATATTTAAATGTGGCATCTTTTTATCACTTAAATAATATTTAACTAGTATTTAATATCATAAATTTTTTATAACAAAAATCTATTCCTTTTATTTTGTAATGTGTTTTTTTTTTTTTTTGGAAAAATGCTAAAGTTATAACAAATTTTACTAAAAAAAATATTCCAAACGATGTAGAAATGAATGCGATTAGTGACACTTTAAGAAGATAATAAACAAGTATTTGAATGGATGATGTTAAGGATTTTATAAATTTTACAACATGAGGCTTACAAAGATGTATCACTGACCATAAAAAATAATTCAAAAATGTATTTAATAGGTTATTGACGTCCATATATTATATTAATTGTCATATCAGTTTGTAAAGTTTTTAAGTAAAATTAATAATATTTCTGGCAATTTCCTATCTGAATTATTTCTTGCGATTAGCGACACATATATTTGTAGGGGAAAATGTTAGATACACAAATTCTTTTATAACAAATTTTACAAATTGATGATATAGGAGTAAAAGTCCCAGAAAAGGATATTGGGCCGTGAGCCATGTCCGAGGATATTAAGCCATCCGAGGACAGACGAACATTAACAATGACGTATAAATTAGAAAGCTACGGAAGAAGTTTGGTTGCAAAGTGATGGGAGTGTAGTCCAAGAAGAAATACCTCATTGACTAAGCAGAGTAGGGGTTAAAGTTCCGACCTTTCATCAGGAATAACACACCAGACAATCATACTGGTAAGGATAAGTATCAGACGGGGATAAGACAAAGGAAAGCTAGGAAATATCTAGGAGAAAGCTGCTATCACCGTATTAAATACTCTGCAGCTAACAATCTGACTGCATTAATGTGGAGGTGATACTTGAGTAGGGACCTGCAGCCTTACAGCTATCCATAAAGATTTAAGGAAAGTGTTGATGGGAAATGGATCAACATCAACAATTTGATCTACACGTGGAGGGCTAAGATGAAGTAAAACAGGGGAATATAAAAAAGGAAATCTCCAGTACAAATGGATCATCAGATAATCTAGGAAAAAACATTACTGTATACTTAAGAATTGTAATTGTGCTTAAGCCCGAAAGAAATATAGAAGAACTACCATCCTCGGATTTTGCCGAGGAGGATTTCTTTGCATTGAACTGTTTATTCTTGCTTTCAAGTATCATTTAGCCTACTGTGATTACTGTGGAGTTTAGTTTATAGCATACTCTCTATAAATTCATTGTTTTGGGTTCTATGGGTCTTAGTCCTTTTCACCTTTGGGCTTTCTAAGCAAAATGTGCCCTTACAGATGATATGGTGAATAATTATAGATAAATGAAAAAAGTGATGTTATTGGAGGGTCTAGATGAGAGCTAATAAAAAGTTGGCCATAACAATAGTTTGTAAAAATATTGTAAAATAGTTTATAACTATAGCATTATTCTATTTGTAAGACCCATAAATTTAAAGTTATATTATCTCTAGCATTTTTGAAATTTTTAAAAGAAGAGAAAAATTATAAAACTAATTTTTTTTTTCTATATCCCTATTTAGAAAAAAAAAAAATCAATTTTTATCCCAAAATTTGGAATTTTCCTTTAGTAGGCCTTAGGCAATAGCCCAAGTCTAAGCATGCCCTGATAATCGCAGCCGGTCCAGTATCACAAGGAAAAAAGCCGCACCCCTAAAGTACTGATATTAATTATTTAAATTAAAAATTAAGTATCACACGAAAGTTCCTGCCGGTCCAAGCGCACAAAGCCAAAGCCAAAGCCAAAGCCAAAGCCAAAACATTTTAGCTGCTTTGCTTTGGTGGCGGGAAATAGAAAAGGCTCCATTTTTGGTGTCCGAGTGGAAAGAGAAAGAGTGAGGTAGTGGCGACTGTGAGTTTGACACTGAGAGTGACTAAAAATGGGATCGGAGGAGGGTAGTAGTGTGCCGAAATGGGCATCAAAGCCTTGCATTATGGGCATCGACGAAGCTGGACGAGGCCCTGTTTTAGGTTTCACCTTTTTTCTTCACAACCCACTTTTTTTCTCTCTTTTTTTATAAATTTGTGGTTTGTTTTTTTTTTTTTTGAAAACATTTTTCATGTTCTCAGGACCCATGGTGTACGGCTGCTTGTACTGTGCTCTCTCCTATCAGAAAACTCTTTCCTCCTTGAACTTTGCAGGTTTTTCTTCTACTCTTCTCGATGGGTTTTTTTTTTTTTGAATAAATTTTAATTTATGGTAGAAAAGTAATGGTTGTGCTTTCTTGGGTCTTTGATTTTCCTTTAGTATTGTGAAGTCGAAGAACGCACTATCTAAAATTGTTAATTAAAAAAAAAAAGAATTATTTTTGACATTCATTTTAAATAGGATCAAATTTACACATTAATATTTAATTAATTAGACTGAAGTTGACACAAATAAGTTGTAGTGAGACTTTGGAAATATCAATCTTGTCTTCAAAGATGAAAGTTCCTTTGTTACAGGATTAAGAATAGAGTAGTGACTACATAACCCAAAAAAAGAAGAAGTACTTTTTACGTGCCACAGATCGTTCTAATTGCGCATAAAGACATGATCTTTAATTATGCAATCCATGCTTTTACTTGTTTTAAGCTCTCTTTTCTTTGAATTTTTTTCTAATGAGGTCTGTTTAGTTGTAGTCATAATCACAAATTAAGCATAGCCAATGAGTTATAGAATAGCGCAAAAGAATACGAGTGACCAACCATGAATAGTCTTTTGAGGATGCATAACCGACCCCAAGATTTTGGAACTAAGATTTGGTTGTTGTTGTTGTAGAGAAGGCAAGTATTTTGATATAGAAAGCACGTAATCACCGTGGAGATGAATGCTTGCAAACCATATAGCTAACCAACCTAAGTTGGGCTTCAAGATTTTGTTGGTTGACATTTGACTCGATATATAGCTTCAAGATTATTGGTTTTAAATTTTCTTTGGTTATCTTCCATTTATTTATGACTCTCTTTAACATTCTTCAAGATTATTGGTTTGTATTTCATGTGACTTTCACTTCCTTGACAACAAGAAAGCTAGGGGTCTGCAAGACTAAGTAGGTGCTTTGTTCACTTGATGTTCTGCCCATTTTAGAATCATTTATGCCATGATTACTGATTTTATAACAAAGGGCTGAATTAAACCAATGAGATATAGCTCAATTGACACCTTGTTCTTCCATAATCATTTGTTGGAGGATGAGTTTGTGGGTTCAAGACCCACTAGGTTCATGCATAACTTACCAATAAAAATGGGGGGAAAGAAAAAATAACTCTGGATGCCTTCTTTAATGTCAATTTAATTGTGAAAATGACTATTTCACCTGCAAGGGTCTAGTTAACAGCTGTTCTGTAGCGCTATCATGTAAGGAGAAAAAGCAGCTCCCAAAGTTTTTGACTTCTACCTATGTATTTCAATTATGAATTTAGATAACAATGGTAATAATGAACTGCATGTCCATTCAATATGGTTTTAGAAATCACGTCCCACTCAATGATTAGATTTTCTGTTTTATTCTTTGCAGATTCAAAGACACTAAAAGAAGAGAAGAGGGAGGAATTATTTGAAAATTTAAAGGCTGATGAATCAATTGGATGGGCTGTTGATGTGATAGATCCAAAGGAGCTCTCAGCTAAAATGCTAAAGAAGTTAGTAAAGAATATTTGAATTTTTAGTTTTCTGTTTCTAATAGTTTGTTGTTTCTACTGATTTATGTTTGTTTGTTTGTTTGTTTAGGAATAAGATAAATCTTAACGAAATATCACATGATTCTGCAATTGGCCTCGTCGTTAGGGTACTAAATTTGGGAGTTCTTCTAACTGAGGTAAATGTCATTACAACTTTTGTGAATTCATTGTTGCTTAATACAAGTATGTTGATTTCAATGGCTGTATCAAATATATTGAACCAAATATAGCAAGGACTAAGTGACTGGATGCTGTATGGACTTTGCAATGTGCCATTAAGTTATCTGTCTAGTATTAAGCTACTGGATGTATTATCAAAATTCAAATGAGTTTTTTCATTCGCAGACATTTGCAAGGGGGGTAAATGATAGAATATGATCAAATAATTATGTAGAATGAGGGGGATGCATACCATTTTGTGGAATATTAAAAATCAAATAACTAGGGAGTGGTGTACTGCAAACAAAATGCTATTGGTAGTAAGCATTCTTTATTGTTGCCTCAAGGCCTCAAGAACACAGAGCTCCTTTGCTTTTCTCTTTTTATAATTTTAATCTACTAACCTGAGAAACAGATGTAGTAACGAATTACAGATTTCTTAACATATATATAGGCCAAGAAAAAAACAGGGTGCTCTGTTGACACTTATTCTTTGAATTTTGTGGGGTCAGCTCAACCCCTTTAAATGATGCCATTATAAAAATGGAATACATCTATGCATGCATATGTTTCAGGTTTATGTGGATACAGTGGGGGATCCTGAGAAGTACAGAACAAAACTGTCTGAAAGGTTTCCTTCTATCAAATTTGTGGTTGCAAAGAAGGCTGATAGTCTTTATCCAGTTGTGAGTGGAGCAAGCATAGTGGCAAAGGTTATTACCTCCTCCAAATTACCTCCCATTTAAAAACATACATTGACCATTTCTGATATTATCTTTCATTCAATCATGCAGGTCACAAGAGATAGAGCTGTGCGAGACTGGGTTCTTGATGAAACAGCAGATAACATCCAAAGAAACTTTGGTTCTGGATACCCTGGAGGTGAAAAATGCTCTAATTCTCTATTCTATATGTTGTTTGTTACTATTGGAATGTTATTGTAGTATGAGGAATCTGGTGTTGCTTTCATTTATAGATCCTGAAACCAAGGCCTGGTTAGAGAATCACAAACACCCTATTTTTGGATTCCCGTCATTGGTCCGTTTTAGTTGGGGTACCTGCACTCCCTACTTCAAAAACCTTGTTGAAGTCTTATGGTCAGTCCTCTTCTACCATTCTCTTGGCATTTTCTGATTCTATCATTTTAGCATTAATTCATCTGGAGCATGTACCTGCACATGTATATACCATTTGTCAATGGCCATATGTATTGTTACCTGTTCTATAATCTAGATCACACATGATTGATACTCTGAAGGCATACCTAATTCTATTATAATTGTTTTGACTCTAGGGTGATGTGATATTAAAAGATTAAATACAGATTTTATTGACATACTTTGTAAGAAGCCGTATACAGTTTCTTCAGAACCTATTTTTTCCAAAACCAATCCAAGGCCAGAGTATAAATTTGGCTATATCGGTCTGGCTTCAAGCAGAATAGTCAGAAGTCAGCACAAGCAGTGAAAGAATACCATGCAACTTTAAAAAATAAAAATAAAATATGACATCAAAGATAACAGCAGCAAGATATTTAAAGACGGTGGAGGATGTCCTACACTCCAGTAACTATAAATTGATGAAGGGCATTATTGGGCTCTTTAACTATCTTGATTAGGATCCAGCAGCCTGTGCAACGACTCTTGATCTCCTTAGCAATGTAGTGTCAGTTTCATTATCCTTCTACACTGAATACTTACTTCTAGGTCTAAGCCTGTATATGGTTAACCAGGCTTGAGTTTGCTGAGTTCCTTTGCAACTAAAGTCATTAATTGTTAGTCTGGTTTCTTTTATAGTTCATATAGATATTTAGATTTCTGCCAGGTCTAGAAGTTATATAGGACACTGGATTTTTACTCATATTGCTTTCTATCATTTATTAAAGACTGATCAAGGATGGCATCAACTCAATCAACCCCCGCTCTTTTTCTTTCTTTCTCTCCTTATTGATTTGCAATAGAAGACTGACTTAACATTATTATATTTTCCATTTAATAGGAAATTCATTTTCTGTAACTCTTAATATCTTACATTTGGAGTGAATGAGAAAACAATAGGAACTTTCTTGATGTGCCTTTATTGAGTTGAGCCAAGAACTTTATTTTATTTTCTTGAGGCTCTCTCTCTCTGTGGCCAAGCAAGGGAACTTCAGATATACCTTTATTGATTTGAGCCAAAGCTGACAAATGTTAGAAACTTTCTTGTGCAAACATATGAGTACCTTAAGAGTTCTGGAGCATCCCATTTTTAATTAGCAACCTTGTCGTCTGTTGGTGGCCAATTGCATAACCTTGGGAGTGTTAAATTATTTGATTTGATAATTCACTTGAATGATGAACTTTCTTAATGTACTTTCATGGTATCTTCTACTTCATTTCCCTTCTATTTGATTATCTTTGCCAAAAAAAGAAAAATTTTCACTTTGTGCTGTTTGAAGCGTTGTTTTGAAGTTAACCTAATTTAGAAAAAACAGCTATCAAGAACTGTCTTTCTGAAAAATAAAAAAGTAAGTCAGGTGGTTCATAACATTACCCTTTATGGGAGCTTTGTTTGTCCTTTTTTTTTATTCTCTTTCGCTACTGGAGATTTTACTAGGGGCATAGCTATGACTAAAAGGTGTCAACCTCATGTTCAATCAGAAGATCTTCTTGAGCAAGTATTTTTTAGTTGTGCTCAATTTCATGATGAATACCTTTGTGGATTATCTGAGACTTCAACAGGCTCTTTCTGAACTAGCAGTTTGATTGGTTTAATGTGTGGTCTTTCAAGTAGCATTTCCCTTTTAGATTATAGAATCACTTTACTCTTGTGCATAATTATTTTAGGTTATGTCATGTTCATCATTGTGAACATGAAGTAATCTTGTGTTTTAATGAAATATTGATATCAGTATGATACTGAGAATTTGATAACTATGCATTGGTGCAATATTTGTGCAGTTTCTAAACAACCATTCCTACACCCCCTTTTCCACCCTGAATCCTTTATGTCAATTTTCATTTGATTTTAGTTTTATGGTTGTTTCCACAGGGAATCTGATCAAATGGATGAAGATGGTTCTAGCAGTAGTAATGGCAAGAGGCAATTGAAATTAAGCAATGTTGGGATAACTTCATCCAAGAGGAAGAGCGAAGAAATTGAATCAAGTGGTAAAGGGCGCTGCAAGTTTTTCCAAGCGCGCAAACTTGAGCAACTCACTCATTTCTAACTCGTCACATTTTTCACATTTTCTGGTAACTTATATCTTGGATTCAATTTGATGATTGTAAGATTATGCCTTCACATGCAATTTTACTGACCTATATACAGAATAGATAGGGAATTCCAGGTGTGCTAGATGTACACTAATGAAGCGGGAATTGGCTTAATAATATGATTGAACTATTATGGAATAGTATTACAAAGGGTAGATTGTTGTATAAATAATACCTCTCTCAGTTAGTGGTACTGAAGTGTACGTGGTAGTGGATTTAAGCTAATGGACTACCCATATATTTGGTTGCCCCTGATGTGTCAATGTGATCAATTGTTGTTGGCGTGCTCAAATATTGGTGGAAAGCGATAGCAGAAAGGACATAAGATATTTACATGGAAAACCCCTTTGCCTGAACACGAGGGTTGAAAAACCATGGTTTTGAAATAGAGAGAACTCTACTTCCAGCCACCATATTACTTGAAGAAATATGACAAGCAACAAGAACAGTATAATGCGCACAATGAGCCATGGGAGTGAGTGTGTTGTGCTCTCTAGCTCTTAGTTAACTTGTGTCTGTGGAGATCAACCCTTTCCCTTTTACAGGCTAAGGGGAGAAGTGATCCCTTTATAGGTGTAAGGCTCTCATTGGATGCAAATATAATATTATTACAAATTCCTTGGCATTCTGCCACGCCGTTCTTTGCCGAGTAGTGGTGCACAATTCAGTCTTTGTATTAGGGTACATTCGTTATAACCTATAGCAGCGACCCCTCACTCACCTTTGTTTGGAGAAGGTATCTCATGAGACATCTCTTTCACAACATGTGAGACCCACTTATGCTGTGAGATGTCTTATAAGACCATCTCATAAGATAATTTTTTCTTTGTTGTATCCAACCTCTCATCTTGCCAGTGTACACAACATTGGGTCCTTGCATGTGGACCTACTCTTCTTCTTGCCAACATAGTGCAACAAGTCCTTGAGCCTTTGTCTTGACCTTAGGTTTGCCTTCAGCCTCTGCCAATACCTCAAGGACATTTTACCATTTATTTCCCAAATTGTCCTTAAATACTCGGAATATTCTTCAAACAGATGCATGGCTGAGATTTAATGATCTTCATGGACACATGGATGGCTAAGATGAACTATAATTGGACTTTTAGTAAAATAACCATAATGCTCATGCCATTAAGGTTTTAGGTCAGTTTTGATCTATACTCTCTACACGAAGAAATCCCTACATCTATGGCACCGTTCTTTTTAAGTCAGTCTTTTGCTAATGCATATCACTGATGCAGTCAGAAACAAATCGTCTAAAATACATTTTGACCCATGTATCATATTAATTGAACAAATTGGTGCACAAACACGCACATTTACGCATATTAGTATATATTTTTATAGATCCTCAACAAGGCTTGATTAGTTATAATGATTAAATCATTAAATTGCTAGAGTGTTCAACACGGCTAAACGCAGGTTCATACGACAAGATCTAAAATTTCTGAACAATATTAGAGCTGCTGAATTCTTGGTTGTACTCTTTTTTTTCACTTTATTTATTTATAAGGTACCTATGCATCTAGTGGGTTTTGAATCTGCGACCTTACTCTTCACTCAATTTGGAATGTCATTTGACTTGGGGCTCATTGGTGTTCTCATTTTTACTTTCTATTATCATCTCTCTGTAGAAAAATCTTCCTAGCGTCCAGTCCAAGATTCAATCTATGCTCATAATTGAAAGAAGCCAACAAATGAGCAAGGTCATTATACTAATTATTCTATCTATCCTCTGGTCTCTAGCACCGCCTCCCCCGTTCTCTTTCACACACACAAACTCCTGTTGGTGCTTGTGAACTTGCATGGACAAATAAGAGTACATGCTCACACGCACACACTCTCCTTCAAAAATCATCTGGTATTTGTTTTTCCTCGTCTCTCAGGATTCATGAGTATAATTTATTTTGGAAACATCTTTGCCTTGCACCCTTCAACACCAAGCATTGATCTAAACAAGGCAAATGCATTTAATACATGCAAACAAGCTTGTATCTGCATAATTTTAAGATATCAAACGAAAAACAGTTACCGAAGTCAACACAATACAGGGTTGTTATTTACAGCAAAACATTAATCTAAAAAGCTTACAGCAAACAACCCATACAAACAAAGTAGAAGCAACGTATATATCTTCTTCATTTTAGCAAATAAAAGTTTGCAATGAGAGACCCCACAGTCACTGCAACCAAGGTTGAAATTCCTATGGAGTATTGGTTGCAGTTGGCAGATCCACGGTGATGGTTTTGACGATTATTTGCAGCACCTGCTACATATACAGGGATGAAATTTCTACCTCCTTGTGCAGGTGAGCTTGACCCACCATTATGTCCACTCTCACCAGCGCCAGCGGATCCACCACCAGCGGCATGTTCAAACTTCCTGCTATGTTTTATAGCACTTCTTCCACTATTACCAATATAACTGCTGTCATGTCTATGTGCAACTTTTGCTCCCAAGTGAGTTTCCGGCAGAGAATCTGCAAAAGTATTAGAAATTACCTAGCATAGACCAATACTTGGAAAAGGTGTCATGAAAGGACTTTGCCTCGAACTTGATTGGGAACAGATGGATGCCAAAAGGTTCTTCATGGAGCTGGCTTTGCGTTTGACATAGGGGACAATTACGGGAAAGAAAAATAAAATCAAACCTATGATGATAAATAGATCTTGAAGTTTTTTATTACTGACACATGCTATCAATGGCATCACAGAGAGGCAAGCCTTTGTGTGCTTCAAGCTTAAGCTAAAAAGGGATAGCAAATACATTTGGATACAAAGTAGGATGTTAGATTAGTTGACTGGCTTCCAGTTTATAATGTAGAGCACGTAGTTCTAGCCACCAATTTTTTTGATGGAAGGGTTAGTTCTCTGTCAGCCTATGTTTCTAGTTGATCTTAAATGCTAATGTTGCATTAATTAAGCAATCCAAGAGTTTTGGCTGGAATTGCAAAATTTTTCTAACCTGAATGAAATCAACCTGGCTTGCTCTCATATTATTAATCAAATGTTGAACTGAATTTCTTCTAGGGCTGTACTTTTATTTTTTTCAGTTCTACTACCAGGTCATGAGTTTGCTCTCCTAAGATTTTCCGTTCACATCAGAGTACCACAGCATTCTGTTCTAGCCTCTAGGTTTGTACTCCTATTACTTTCAATCTTTTGCTACTAATTAAAGTATTTTTAACACTTTCTTGTGTTGTCAAGATCTATCAGGTGGAAAGTGAGGTCGCAAGTTCAAAAACTATTGAGTGCATTTGTAAACTGAAGAAAATAAGCATCTTTATCTTGTGGAGTAGTAGTACTAGTGTATAGCTAAGTTTTGTTTTGCATAGCAGGATGGTGGAAACAAATACTTCCAAAACTTTTTTGATAAGTCTATAATGATAACAAATGCTTCCAAACTTAGGTTGTATGGAGAAGGAAAAATGGTTTCATCAAAAAATTTCCCTGATTACGTAGTTAAGAACATTGTAAAATCATGCATTTTCGTAATGATGAATTTTTGCTTATCCTAAAGAGAATAAAAGTGAGAACTAATTGCAGAGACAACTAATGGTGCACAAGAGATATTTTGAAATTTTTATGAGTGCACTGCACGCTGTTCAATTAGCAGGGATACGTTCTCTTTAAAAACTTCTTAATTAGCTTATTTAGCTTTTTGCTTAAAGTATGTTGAAGTATATTTATACTTAAAAAGTAAGAAAAAGTGAAATTCTAAAAAGTTACATATAAAATTTAGAAAACAAAGAGAGCCTTAGTTACTATTGAATAGCTCATATGAATATTGATGCGTATACATTGGAATTTTTTGCAGCAGCAATATAAGAGCCTTTTTTCAATGCGGAGACCGAAATTTGTTGTCATTGGGAGATTCAAAGTTCCAATTATGACCAAAAAATAATTTCACTTTTGATACCTTTGAGTCTTTCCGCCAAAACAGTGTAATATCTTAAAGTTGAAGGCGAATAACAGAAATTTTTTAGGTTCAGTGTTTTGTGTACCATTATGCTATAGAATAATAAAATTTCCTAGACATGGGATTCCTACTCTTTAATTTTGGCTCATGAAAGTCAACCTCTAATGTGGGTTTTATGGTGTTTCTGTCTTTTGAAGGGCACTTTTATAAAGCGTATGTCTGTTCTGCCAAGGTATGCCTTTTGAACTTTCCCGTTATACGAAAGTTAGACGTATTTAGCACCACCATACAGGACAGAGTCAAGAATTTTTGTTTGAGGGGCCAAGTTGTAGCATTAATATATCTATCAAGATAACCCCTCACACACGTATATATACACATACTTTTTTTTATTGTATACACACATATATACACACACTTTTTTATTTGATAAGTTATATATATACACCTACAAAAAAAAAAAAAGCTTAATACTTTCAATCAAAATTATGTTTGATGGCGATCTTTCATAAAATTAATAAAATTCATTTTTACTATTTTCATAGTAAAATTCTTAAAAAGTTTCATTTTCTATACAAGTTATCAAATTTTATTCTAATGCAAGTAAAAGAATCATTCAATTGAACTAATAAAATTTTCAAAAACATGAATAATCTAAAACTTAGAGGAACAAGTTAGGCTCCGAACATATTTAAAGCTATCTTGCTTTAACCCATTATGTGGCAACTAAAAAGACATTTCATTTTATGTTTTAGTGACATTATTTTTTTAATGAATCAATGTCTTGTTAATCACCACATAACAGGTTAAAAAAGATAAATTCAAACATGGTTAATGCCAAACGTTATCAAATATTTAACAAATATAAGAACACATTTTATAATAAAAAATAGAATTGAGAAAAATAAAGTTATGTCTCTATAACTATTAGACCAATTAGTTTTTTTAAGAGTATCATTGGACTAATTCAAATATTTAGAGAAACTAATTCTTATTTTTGTAGACTAAATTTTTTTTTGATACAAGATAGAATTTCTACTCTAACTTAATCTAAGTGTATATGTGTGTAAAGATCTTTCCTAGAGACTTGAACCCTAACCCTTACCCCCACACTCTACAAGCATTTATACTTATGAAGTGATAATCGCACCAAAAGTGCGCAGTAATTTTGTAGACTAAATTTAAAAAATATTAAAATAATTATATATATATATATATATATATATATATATATATAAAATTTTCACAATTGTTGGGGGGCCATGGGGCCCACCCTTCATCATAGCTTCGCCCCTGCAACCATAAAAGAATAAATTTACCAGAATCCATTGAACTTTCCCATTATACGAAGGTTAGATGTATTAAGCACCACCATAAAAGAACCCATTTTTAACAGAAAAGTGTGCATTTCTGCCTGATTCCTTGGTACCATGGAATTGGAATTCTTGAGAGAAAATAACAAAAGCATATGACTCTGTACGTGTCAATTGGAAGCCAATCACATCTAATTTGGAAGCTTGTACTTTAATTTGTATTATGACTGTGTACTTTAATTGGAAGCCAGCCTCATTTCTGTTAAACCAATCACATCTAATTTGGAAGCTTGTACTTTATTTGTATTATTCCTTCCTCAATAAGTCTGCAAGTACACATTTTTTCCACTAGAGATTGAGGGGAAAAGTTGTCAATGGCAGACAATAAAGTGGTCTAAGTGATGGTCTGATATGAAATCAATAACAGCTTAAAAAAAAAGTTGTTTGTAGCAAAACTCATCCTTTCTTGACTGTACTTTGAATATGAATACGGGATTGTAGCAAAAGACTTATATTATATGTCTCAAAGTGCAATCCGTGACAAGGATGTGAGGAATTGCAGGTCGAATGACCATCATAATCAAAATAGAGTTTCTAATTCAAACCATAAACCATAGCTAAAAATAGCCTGAAGAAGGAAAGTTCTTCCGAATATGAAAAATATAAAGGTAAGAGAAGAATCTGAGAAACCTATGACAAAGATAGAAAAGAGTACCTGAAGAAGGCAAGGCCTTCTGAAGAGGACTAGAAGTTGCAAAAGTATAAAGGTAGGAGAGTAACATGAAAAGCACTACTATTTCTTTACTTCCCATTTGGCTAGCTTCACCTAGTAACCATGCAAAGAGCTTTAGACTGTTGTATCCAATCCTAGAATATTGTTTTCAGGCTGCCTCTCTCTCTCTCTCTCTGCATTTAGTTTGTAACTTGTTTGCTTCGTTTATACCATAGATAAAGTAGAGACCATGGTCTGTGTCCTTATCTTATGCCTCTAAAGGGATCTTATCAGTTTAAAAATACATTAGTATATGACTATATGGGCCAACTTTCTAAAAAAGAAAATATTGGAATCTTAGGACATTGTTTTGCCACTCATTGTGGCTGAGAAGTTGAATCCACCTGTCCCTCCTGTCCAAAAAAAAAAGTACTCTTAATTATGCTTAATTATAGAGGTAACCTTTGATTTAAGGATTTCCACTTAACTTTTGGTTTTGTGGAGGTTGGTATGAATTATGGAACCTTTCATCTACCTGTTTTTAACTTTTGTAAATCCTGTTTTACTTTTACCCCCAAAAAATTGATTTTTAACTCGAGAATTGAGATTATTCGATAATATCTCAATTAAGAGAATTTTTTAAGCAGTAAGAGAATAAAAAATACAAACAACGATAGTAAAATCGATGCACATAGAATCAACAACTAAAGAATTGGAGAAATACTTGTCTTAATTGAAGAATGCCATACAAGCATCAAAGAATTAAAGTATTGCATTAAAGTAGATGACAATAAGAAATGTAAATGAACTATAAGAACTACACTACTTCTAGAAGAAAACATTTTGAAGTGTTGATATTAGATGACTGATTATTGATGCTTCTTCTCCATGGCTAGTTCTCTTTTTAGGCCCAAAAAAAAAATGTAGTTAGTTCTTAGACAAATTGCCAATAACTACTCCATAAAATAAGGCCTAAGGGAATAGTGATTTTAAAAAAAAATATCAGTTCTCTATATTTTTCAAGTGTTCAAATGACATTATTGTCACATGTAATATAAGGAGGTAATTGTTTCCTACCATGTAACATTTTCTAAAGATAAGGAGTTAAGTTTAAAACTTCTTTGCTTATTAAAAAAAAAGTTTAAAACTTGTTATAACCAATGATACCAATCATCTAAGATTCACGTAAAGTAATTGTCAATTTAGATCTGTTATTATTGCTAAGTCTAAATGTGGCATAATTTTAAAGGACACACATGGTATAGTTATTGAACTTGCACGTGACATTATCAACAAATTATAATTACATGGGAATAACCCATTTGATTGCCATGGGTTGTAACTCGGGTCGGGTCTATGGAGAGGCTCCCTTAATATTGTGGCCTATAAAACGAGAAGTGGAAGATAATAGCGGCTCGTAATGAAAGAAACGTGGGCAATGTAAAACAAGTTTCTTCATTGAGTTAGCTCAAGAAATAAAAAACAAGCTTTCTTCTTTAACACGTTCATTAGCATTATTAATTGGTACCAAAAAAGAGGGTTCTCCAACTAACCTTATCAAAACACGTGAGCCATGCCCATTAGCCATGGTCCCCTAATTATATCACTGTTTTTGTAGTCAATTTACGAACACCGACAGTGTCGGACATAACTTTTTGTTGTGGTTATTAAACCTTTTTTTTTAAGAGAAAAATGAGCGGTGGGAGATGATTTGAGTTGGTGTCTTTCACGTAAGTGTGATCATAGTGACACTCTATTAGTTGGATCTGGGTTTGCAGGAGCATAAAATCAGAATGAGCCATAATTGTACACCCAGCCCCATCGAGAATAGTTGTGAGATTGTATTCAAGATTATATATAATTGACTAATTTACTAAAACTAATTTGATAGAATTTGATATTATGTGTTAACTGCTATAATATAACATCTCTGTTATTTATGAAATTCACTCTTACTCTGCTCCTTTTGTGTTTCATTTTATGAACCATTTTGTCAAACCATTTTGTCAAATTGGGTTTCAAGTTTAAGGTGTTTGGTTTGACTGAGTTTGGTTCATATGGTGAGTGCTAGACTCACTAGACATGTTGGGTTTGGGTTTGCAGGACTCTTACACCCACTTAAAATTCAATCATTGCAGACAGGTGTGGCTATATATCAATACGGAAGGTTCGTAGGAGTTGCTGGGTGTAGTTATTCATGGAAGGCAATGATATGGGTAGACTACTCGCTAAGTGGACAATATCCGAAGATGGAAGACCTTAATAACGTGAAACATATAATGTTAGTTAAAAAGAAAAAACAAAATTTAGTTATAAAATTGCAACTTTACTCAATATTTTTTTATTGGATGTGAATTTTGACAAATTTACCATTAGATTAAATATTCTTTCTATATTCCATACTTGCAAAATTTCTTAAAAAAAAATTAAAAGCCAAGTAGTTAAGAAGAAAATAAATTAACAGTGAATAAAATTAGTTGATTAAAAAGAATAAGAGGAAAAAAAACAAAAAAAAATAATTATAGATCATTATTAATTTATTAGTTAATTAAAAGAAATAAGATAATTTTTCCCTTTTGAGTTCATTTATAGTATAAAAAAAATCAGGTTTTTATTAACTGTTTAAACTTTTTATTCAATGAATTATCATAACTTACACAATTAGGCCTCATACTCCAATTATACTTTTATTTTTTTGAGAAACTCCAATTATACTTTAATTATATCAAAACTGGTCTCAAAACTCTCAGCAAAAAAAAAAAAAAAAAAAGAAGAAGAAAGAAACTGTTCTCAAAACACCAAAATAATACACACACACACACACATATATATATATATATATATAGCATGAGTTGCGTTGGATTGCTTAAAATTTTGTCCATCTGAACCAAATCCAACCCAAGCTTCAAAATAAATTTAAAAGCAAACCTTTCAACTCACGAAAAACCAACTTAACATGTTGGGTCAAGTTCTTTGGATTAGGGGGTTGACTGCGCACTATAAGTAAATTGTAATTTACAAATTTATGGTGTGTTTGGCATTTTTTTTTTTTTTAAGAATAGGATTCAAAAACATTTTGGTGTTAGCTCTATGGAGATTTTTGTTTGCATCAGTTGAAGACATTAATTAAAGCCCAAGTCCCCTATTGGACTACTGAGAATTTCCTAGTTTCGTAACTTAAACCCACCATAAAACTCATTATAAAGCCCAAATGAAAAATCTCAAAACTGATGATTGAATTCTCTTTTCTTTTTTTTTTTGAGAAAGTTTCACAATTTATAGCGTCCGCTCCTGTTAATAGCTCTTTATTATCAGACCAAGATACCAATAAGTTTTTGGTGTAGGTGGTGATTGAATCCCAGATCCCTTATACAACTATAAGAAACTTTACCAACGGAGTTAACTGGGAGAACCAACAATCGTAAAATTTTAAGTTTGGTGATTGAATCCCAGATCCCTTATACGATTGAATTCTCATTTGAATTTTAAGTTTTAACTCATGTAAGTGGGAGAACCAACAATTTTATTAATTTTCCTCCCCTAACATATATCTCCTTTTGATATATTCATTTGACTAATATATACTTTAGAGTTTAGACACTTTAAGTTTTGGGGTTATTTTTTTCTCCAAAAAAAAAAAATTTTGGGGTTATTTTATCCCTAAAGTTTTACGGCTTTTTTTATTTTTGGTCCATACTGTATAGAGTTTGATTTCTTTTTCAAAAAAAAAATAATAATAAAAAATAATAAGAAAGCAAACAAACTATGTTGTTTTGTGTTTCTTTTTGTTTTTGGTTTCTGTTTCTCTCTGTTTCTCCTTAACGGGGCAGTGGCCGACTCTCTCTCCCTCTCTGAATTCTTTGCTGTTGTTGTAAAATATGAGTGATGGGAATGAGTGAGTGTAGAGACAAGTAAAAAAACTCACTACTCACAAGGTTTGATTATTAATAGACTTCATTTTGTTCCACTCTGCTTCACTTCTCTCTACTAAATATCATGTTCTTAGCTTGCACTTGGAAATGAAGGATTCCTAATTTTATCAAACTATTCTTTTATTTTTCTTTGGATATGCTATCTTTTGGTTGGTATAATGTATATGAATTAAGCTTATAAATAGGTTCTAGTCTTATTACTGTACTAGTTTCTTGCATATGACAACTACAACTTAAGAAGAAAAAAAAAAAAAAACCCTGTATTTGTCAAGTTGTAGGACCATTGGAGCTTGTATAACCAGTTATTGTTTCTCAATAACAATACTGTAACTCACATTTTGTATCCTGTCAACATTGGTAGAATGTATGCTAGAATGTGATGGTCAGGGGATTTTATACGATACTACAAAGAGTATGATATTGGATGTAATGATTGGAGAAAAATATATATGACTGACATTTTAGGACTAAGGTTTTGTCGTTGTTGTCATCTTGGTTAAAAAATGTATATTTTGTATTTCTTATACAAAAATGAGCATAAATTGTTTTGCCCCTAAGTTACCCAATAATTGATTTTGGCTAGCGAGGCCAATTGCCCATAGGCTTTACAGGTTATAGGCGAGTCCAAAAGGTTCTTTTCTAGAAAGGTTTCTTACGTTATTCATATATATATATATATATATATATATATATATATATATATATATATATATATATATATATTTTAAGGTATACTTTTTTTTTCAATTTGATGTTTATAGCTCTTCAAGGAGAGCATGTATTAGTTTTGCATGCATTAACAAATTGGTTGTTAAATATTTTCGCTCCCCAAAACTTTATTGGTGAGGTAGAGTGAAGTAACTGAGTATAAAGAAAAGATGATTTCCTTGTATTGTTCTCTTCTTGGCTTAAGCGAGATAGACACGTGCTATTCATACCTTTTATTAGGGGTGGCAATTCGTGTTCGCGTGTCGGGTTCGTGTCGTGTCAAATCATGAGTATTTGACTACATATGTCAACATTAACCCGACATGTTTATTAAATGGGTCAAGATTTCTCAACCCTAACACGACCCATTTATTAAACGGGTCAGTCGTGTCGACCTGTTTATCAAATTTTATCAAAATGAAAAATAAAAATTAATGAAAAAACAAACAAATAAATATTTTTAATATAAAATTCAGAACTAACGAGTAACAGCATCACAAATAATCATTCAAAATTAAAGCATATCCCAATATCACAAATAATCAATCACAATATGTCAAAGAATATAAACCACAACAACTAATAAGTTCATATACCTAGAGTTTGAAGGGTATATTGGTAAAATATCATTTAATTAAACGGGTCAGACGCGTCAAACGGATTCTATGTGTTCAACACTAACTCAACCCATTTATTAAACGGGTTAGCCGTGTCAACCCGAATATGACACGAACCCGTTAAGCCTCAACCCATAACCTGCTAATTTCGTGTCGTGTCGTGTCGGGTTCGCGGGTCGTGTCAAATTTTGCCACCCCTACCTTTTATGGTGTCAAATCAAATTTGTGGAGGGGTGTTAAGTTAATATTTTTTTTACATCTACTAATATCGTTTAAATATCACTTATTTATTTTCAAACATCACCAACAAATTATTGGGCTTCTCCATATATTTTTTTCCATATTAATATTATAGTCCACAACTATTCTTCTTTTCATCACAAAATTGGGCTACAAATATATAACGTTATAAGACCCAATATTTTTGTAAAGTCTAATCACAAATTATTTATTTACCGAGCAAGTCAAAATCTCATTTTTTTTTCTAAAGCCCAAGAATGTTTATGCTTAACAATATTTGAAAAAGCCCATGATTCAACTCATGGCAAGACAATTTTATTTAATGGAATTCAAATCCATAATTAGAGCCCATAATTCAACTCATGGCAATACATTTTTATTTAGTGGAATTCAAATATATAATCAAAGCCCATAATTCAAACTCATGGCAAATTATCAAAGCCTGATGCTTTAGGCACCCTAAAGCTCACTGCTACATGGCACCATCAAAAATCCATTGCTACATGGCACCATCAAAGCCCAATTTTCATTAGCAATATCAAAAGCCCAACTTACGTTAGCAATATCAAAAAGCCGAGTTCTCACTGGCAATATCAAAAAACCCAATTCTCACTAGTAATATCAAAAGCCTAATTCTCATTGACAACATCAAAAGCCCAATTCTTGCTTGCAATATCTAAAGCTCAATTTACATTGGCACCATTTTAAAGGCCCAATTATATTAATACCTGACGAGATATTATATTCTAATTATTTAAAGTCCAGTGATGTATAATGTTTTTAAGTTCTTAAACATATTACTATAATATTACAAGCTCATAAAATTTACGGCAACTATCTATTTTCAAAACTCATGGCAATCATTTTATTAAAACCTATGGGAAGTTATGATCCTAGACCCATGACATCTATTTCATAATATACTACAAGCTCATGGAATTTATATAAGAACATATGTTTACTATCTATCTTACATTACAACATTCATAATATTTATTTCCAAAACTCATGATAATTATTCACCTTACAAGCATATTATGATTAAAAAAACCATGAGAATATCACATTATTTCACTATAGTGGTTGTTACTATATTTTATTTGAAACCCATGGATATTTCATCTATTTAAAAGCCATAGTAAATATTATTCTCAAGAAATATTAGAGGTCATTATTTAAAAGCCACCCCAAAAAAAATATCATTTACAAAATAATTTATGGCAAAAATTATGAGAAACTATACAAGTTGTTATTTAAAACCCATGGAAATTAATAGCCAAAACCTATCATAAATATTTATTAAAGTTCACGAATACACTTCTTTTTTATTAACAACTAAAGCCCATGTGGAATAAAAATCCATGGCTATATTTGGTAGCTTTGTCTATTTTGTAGGGTTCACAATGAGGAAGCAAAAAGGTAGGCCCAAGTGAAGAAAACCACCAAGTTAGAGGCCTACTACAATGCTCAGCCCTCATGGCCAAGCCCAACTTGAAGTTTTAGCCAAAACAGCCCATGTGTGCAAACTAACTTAGCTGGAGAACTCTATTCAGTTTTGCCCTTCGCTGAAGAGCACCTCAAGAAGCAACCAAGCTCTTAAACCAAGTTAGGAGTTGGCCACTTGTCCCAGCAGTCTCTTTGCCATTGCTAATCATGATCTGAATAGCACTACAGGCTGGGCTAACACTTAAAAGCTAATGCGCAATAAATGCCATTCTTCTCTGAGTTTTGATTACAATTCAAGGAAGCCATGACTAAGACCTCAAAAATCATGAAATCTTTAACTAAATAGTTTATTTTATTACCAAAAAAAAAAAATGTATGAAATTGATTCATGAACCAAGCCCATGAATCCTAAAGGGGAAATTTTGGGAACATGTGGTTTGAAGGGCATAAAGGGATCTCTAACAGAACCCTTTGAAATGGGTTTAGAATTTGACACTTGGCTTGGGGTGTTGAATCCTACTTTCTAGGGTCTCAATCTCAGATACAACACCAAAATTCTTCTCTAATACCTGTCTTAATCCTATTGGTTAAACTTAGCTTCAGAAATCTTGACATTTAATGTAAGATTACCTCAAATACTTACCATGTGTCATATTACCCCAAGTAGCAAAGTAGTGCCAAAAGCAAATATCCCCATTTATGGCCAAATCCTAGGATAATTAAGCCTACTATTCTGCCCCCTGATCAATCCTACGTTTTTGGATTTTTGTTAATTAATACTTCTCTAAACTCCACTATAAAAGCATAAGCACACCAGCCCTCAAAACACACACAAAACCCATCTAAAAATTTTGTTATTCTTACTACTTTGCCAAATTTTTGCTTGTAGTTTAGCTCTCCACAACTCACAAATCACCTTTCTTAGCTCACACTCAGGCATTCCTTGCCCTTTTTTCTGCATACCTTAAGCTAATAAATGCTCCGTAATCAGCTACAAATAAACATTTTCCCATTAAAGATTCAGTTTAGCATCACTTTTACCATCCCACAATAAGCCTACACACCCACTCACTCAAAATGCCCCTTTTGATATCCTACTCATATACCACATACATATTCCATGATAATCTTGATTTACATTTGCTGCACTAAGCTGGAATTTCTCTCTCTTCCTTCACACCATGCCAAATAACCATTTTTCTTTTCACCATAGAACCATTAGCCTTTACTTTGTTTTACTATTGAAGGATATAATGTATTTTTAACAACATAATTCTTCCCTCATATTGATGTAATGATGGCTGAAAGTATCGTGGACCCTTCTAACCAAGACACATAAGGACTTCCAGAAGTGAACACTTTCCTAAATTTGTTTAATAACTGACTGTTAGACCTTAAGTATAGTTTTACCTTGTCACTAGAGAATTTATTTTTCTTGTATTATCAAAATAAGAGCACTAATCTACTAATTAACTATTGTGAAGTGTTTTATCGGGCTTTGTTGTTGTTTTGTTAAGGTGCAACCTTTATTTCTTACTTGGATAGGCTTATCACTACACCAAAAGTTTTTGGGCATCATCTTAAGAGCCCATCGTCAAGTTTCAGGTTGGCGTTCCCATATTTTATTCAAAGGCATTAATTTTCCCCTCAACAAAGGGAAAATAACAATTTAGTAAATGGGTAGGCCTATTTAGGTTACCAGAAAAACAGTGGTCGGTCCATAATCTTGTTTCCTCTACCTACATTGAATTACTTATAAGGAAATCATAGAGTCTATAGTGTTGGATTCTATAGGGAGCATCACTTGATTTCTCACTCGCACAGATTCTCATTCTTTGTGAAAATTGGGGATTTTTGAGGAAATATATTTGTGTATAAATCTAGAGATTGTTATGTATATTTTTCAGAAACTTCACTTTGTGTATGAATCCGGATATTGTAGAAATTGTGGAAAAATGGTAGAGAAATTGTAGAAATTGGGTGAATTTTTTAAAATGATATTGGGGAAATGGATATATTGATTTTAATTAGTGTGTAATGTAGAATGCCTCTTTCATTCTGTATTTGGAATGGAATTATGCATGTAAAATTAAATATATATATATATATAT
Source organism: Castanea sativa (assembly GCF_040712315.1). Taxonomy (NCBI): domain Eukaryota; kingdom Viridiplantae; phylum Streptophyta; class Magnoliopsida; order Fagales; family Fagaceae; genus Castanea; species Castanea sativa. Next base: position 38,855,832 of record NC_134023.1, read on the forward strand.
ATATATATATATATTAAAAAAATGAAATTTGCGAACTATCACTTAGTTTTTGGCCAAAAAAATGCATTTTTCCAAGAATACATCCAAACATAATTACTTTTCAATAAAATTTTTACCATAATACCACATGCATTTTCTTAATAAATAAAAAATAAAAATTGATGATGCCAAAGAAATCACCAGTAAGCTGCGAGCACTCCTCAGATCGAAGCAACACCTGCGAAGAGAAAATAGACGATTGAACAGAGAGCACTGGTGTAGTGCTGGCCAAAAACCCTCTGACGATTAAGTTAGAGTCTTTTTAATAATCCTAGAGTGCCAGAGTTGAGATAATTGTGCGTACCTTTGGGTTATGAGGGTTTTGAGGTATATATAGTGGTTTGGGGCCGAAATAAACGCCTTGGTGAAGAAATACTTTCCTTTTAGAAGAGTAATTCGTGGATTTTTGCGTATTGTATAGAGCCATTTCCTTATAGGAATCTTCTTGACTAAAGTCGAACGTGTAGCGCAAGAACTTTCCTTATATTCACGTATGTAGAAGTCAAGATAGGCTAAGAATGAAGGTTGGATTACTCCTTCAGCTTTTACCTGCCAAGGTCGTCAGCCCACATGTACCTCCTACACTGTCGTTAGCCTATGTATGTCTTCACAAAGAACATCAGCCAAGGACCTTTACAATCAAGGTCGTCAGCCTTGACTCGTCAGCTTGATCCATTAGCCTAACGTCGCTACGTAAGGGGTATGACTCCAAACGTCAAAAGGAGGCATTTTAATGAGACTGGCTGGCGGGATGTATATCCCCGTCAGCCTCCTTAACGTATTGACAGCTTGTAAAAAACATCACTATCAACTGCCCCCCACTCCATTACTCCGTCAGCTATGGGTGACGGGTCATGGAGTTATCGTTATTGGGGAAATGGTTCGTACATGGTAATTTGTGCCATCTTCATTAAATGGTGGGACACATGGCGTAGACTGATTGGCTCCGTGTCTGGATAGGTGTGTTGCTTCGTCTTTCGCGCCTCCTCTTTCCTATATATACTTCACTATTTACCTTTTTCCCACTTTTTTCGCCTTGTTCATCTTAAGAGAAAGAATACATCATTGCTAATCTTATCACACTGTCAATTGTACAGCCGTCAGCTTCTTGAGACTGTCCTCCTACACGTAAGTTTTCCTTACTTTACCTTTTTACTTTTTCTAGTGACGCCCTTTAGTGAAGTCGTCTGCCTAGGATCTTAGAAAAAACCCGTCGTTTGTAGGTAGTCAGATGTCTAGGGAGACGCCGAGTGATCGATCGTCGATCCGCGACGGAGCGGGTTACGACGAAGTTTTCCAATCGGGTCGTGAGCCCGCGGAGGGACTATCCTGGTCGTCAGAAAGAGAATCGTCAACTCCTTCTGACGGTGAAGTAGAGAGTTCTAGAGGAAGTGAGGTGAGTGGTGATGAAGAAGGGGTAGACGATGAAGACCAGGGGATTCATGAAAAGGCGAGTATCAGTGACGGAGGTGAGAGCGACGGCGACTAGGAAGCCTTAAAGAGCACCTCGGGATCCTCTGGTGATGACCGTCCCTTCATCTTACACTCAGAGTGGTCCGTCAACAATTTTCTCCCGACGATGTCGGAGAATGTTTTCAAGAGTTTGCGGTCCCGCTACCAAATACCAGACGACATTCCCATCCGTCTTCCTGAGGAAGGTGAGAGGTGTTACTCGGGACGAACCGCGGACGTCGGCATGTATGATGCCATGTTGGCGGCCGGGCTAAGGCTACCGCTGACGGCGTTACACCGTCAGTTAGCTAACTTCCTTGGGATATCCGTCAGTCAGATTGCCCCCAATGCTTGGCGAACCTTTATTGGTGTCGAGATCTTGTGGGGTCGTCTGAGTGGTGGGAACCGTCAGCTGAGCTTGGACGAGTTCTTTTGGTGTTATCGTCCTCAACACATTTCCTCGTCAAAAGGAGTTTATCATTTTGCAGTGAGGGAAAATGAGTTAAAATTAGTGTTAGATATGCCTAATTCCAATAGGAAGTGGAAGGGCATATACTTCTTTGTAGAAGGAACAAACTGGGTATGTCGTCAAGAGGAGTGGGAGTCAATGCCCAATGGTTTTGATAACACATGGGCATATGTTAGAGATTCAGGTTAATCCCGTCGACCTTCTCGCTTCATCTACTTATTTGATATCCTAACCCGTCACTTTTCATTGCAGCTAACAATCGTCCACGCATTACCGCGGAACAAGAGGATTTCATTCGTCGAGTGACGGCCATTCCCTTGGACGAGAGGAAGTGTCGGGATCTAATCACGTTAGATACTCTTCATTTATATTGTGGTGGTCCTGAATCGACGAAGGAAGCTTACAAATTAAACGCTTATTCTCGTCGTCGTGAGTATCCTTTAACTTCTTGTCCTTATCCTGACGTTGTCTCTTTCTAACCTTTATTTTTCACAGAAATGGAGTCAGCTAGACAAAGGGTTCGAGCTGCCGCTGCGGCCAAGAAGAAACAGCAAGAGAAGGCTGGGGGTGAGTCGACCCCACCGTCAGCCCTTAAGCCCGTCGGGAAGGTCGTGGCCAAGAGGAAACCTGACAGTAGGGAAGATCGTCCAGGGAAGAAGGTTGCCCCAACTCCCGAGGACAAGTCTTCACGAAGGCCGTCACCTCCCAGGTCAGTTCACGGGGGGCAGGTAAGGGGCCAATGACCTCGTCAGGCCCCATCTCCCAGGGATCTGTACGTCGTCTGCTGACCCATAAAGACTACGCCGTAGAGGTGACAGAGTCCATCTTGAAGGATGAGGAAATGGGCCCTTGTGCTGAGCAGACTATTGACAAGATAAAGGCGTTAGGCCTTTTCGATCTTACCAGGGTGAGCCTCGCTTTCTACTTTGGTGCCCGACCAATTTTTTTATACCCTGATGTTGTCTCCTCCCCTTTTTCTTCCAGGCTATGGTTCGCATGAAGGCTTTGTCAGACAGGTGCTCCGCCAAGGAAGGGGTGATTACCCGTCTGCACGAGTGCGTTAAGTACCTGGCTGACAGGCAGGCGCAGTACAAGGATGCGAACCGCACCTTGGGCGCGGAGCTGAAGAATTATAAGGAAAAGCTGACGGAGGAAACCCGCCGACGGGAGCTGGAGACGGAGGCCAAGGTGGCGACGGAAAAGGAGCTGAGATCCATCCTAGTCCAAGTGGAGACGGCTAGGAATGATGCTGTGACAGAGTTTAAGGATTCGTCATCCTTCATAGACGCTTACGCTGCCTACTACGGTGACGGATTTAAAGACTGCTTGAAGCAAGTAAAATCTGTCTATCCTGACTTGGATTTGTCAAGGATTTCAATGGATGAGTCCATCCCGTTAACCCTTGCAGGTGACACCGTCAATGAAGAAGCTGACAACAACAGTCAGAGAGACAACAGCGTCGTTCTAGCTCAGCCAGCCGCAGATCAATCCGTTACTCTGACTCCAGCAAACCCGCATAATGGCAACCTAGATCCCGTCAACCCTTCTGTCTCCTGCGCCCAGCCTTTTACTGCCGAAGACGATGGAAGACCCTGAGGCCCCCTTTATGAACTTAAAAATTTTCTTTCTTTTTCTCTTTGAAAAGTGTAGACGAAGTTGTAGTACTTGACACCCAATTTTCTGGGCTTTTGTAAAGACATCGCTTATTTTAATTTTATTGTCATTTTATGCTTCGAGTATGTGTGTTTTTTATTCCAAGTCAGAATTATATGTTCGTGATGAGCCCGTCAGCTTAAGGGTGACAGGGTTTTTTCTCTTTCAATTCAATTTTTGAATTGACGACAGCGTCAGCTTCTTTTCCATGAAAACTTAGGGTCGTTTTTTATCATTCCGTCAGTTTCATGGGCGACGTCGTTGGATAAAACTTAATTTTATGCCTGTCAATTTTCTAACGGCGTCAGCTTTTCTTTTTTAGCTAATCTAGTTCGATGTATCCATTCGGCTATACGCCCATCATTTCTACGAACAATGCCGTCAGCTAGCTTATTATGCCGTCACTTTGTTGCATCATGGCAAGGTGACGAGTCCAAGAGGGAACATATCAGCATTTTATTGCCCTTGTACATCTTATACACTTGGTGATAAGGCCTTCTAGCAATGAGGTCGTCCACCTTGTTGGCCTCAGATTGGGGTCGTCCACTTTGTGGATTTTAGGTGTAAGGCCGTCCATTTTGTGGACTTATTTATAACGCCATCCACTTGGTGGGCTTAGCCATGGGACTGTCCACTTTGTGGACTTAGAAGCAGGTCGTCCATTTTGTGGACTTAGGAATAAGCCGTCCACTTTGTGGACTTAGAAGTAGGCCGTCCACTTTGTGGACTTAGAAATAGGCCGTCCACTTTGTGGACTGAGAAATAGGCCGTCCACTTTGTGGACTTAGAAATAGGTCGTCCACTTTGTGGACTTAGGAATAGGCCGTCCACTTTGTGAACTTGGCCATAAGGTCGTCCAACTTATGGACTTAGTAGTAGAGGATTTGCTGTTTTCTTCAAGACATAAAAAATTTACTAGTCGTTTCTGAATGAACCTCCTCTTATTACGATGAATGTATAAGTAAAATTTTGTTCAAAAAAGAAAGACAAACTTTCAGTCCTTTGGACTTAAAATATACTGTAGACAGGAATAAGCTAAGACGGATAATTAAAGAGCATAAACTGGTAATGAGGAGTAATGTTCTGCTTGCTATCTTCTACTGGTAGTACTTTCTGAGATGCTCGGCATTCCATGGGTGTCGTAGTTTCTGCCCGTCAAGAGTCTCTAGGTGATAGGTGCCCTTTCTTATCCATGATGCAATCTTGTATGGTCCTTCCCAATTCGGGCCGAGCTTTCCTTGTGTGGGATCCCTTGCTGTGCCCATTACCTTCCTTAAAACAAGATCCCCGACTTTGAAGTCTCAGTGCTTGACTCGGGAGTTGTAGTGCTTGGCTACGAGGTCCTGGTATCTTGTGAGTCTCTGCTCAGCCACCGCCCTTACCTCGTCAATTAGATCCAGTTGTAAACGAAGCTCTCGATCATTTCTTTCCTCGTCGTGATTGTCCACCCTATAGCTCGTGAGTCCTATCTCGGCTGGAATGAATGCTTCACTCCCGTATGTCAGCTGGAAAGGGGTTTCTCTTGTAGGGGTTCGTACTGTCGTTCTGGATGCCCATAACACGCTGGGTAGCATCTTAGGCCATACGCCCTTTGCCCCCTCGAGCCGAGTCTTAATGATTCGAAGCAAGGATCAGTTGGTGACTTCCACTTGTCCGTTTGCCTGAGGATGGGCTAGGGAGGAATAATGGTTCTTGATTCCTAACTCTGAACAGAAGGCTCGGAAGGAGTCGTTGTCAAATTGTTTACCGTTGTCCGAAATTAAGACTCTCGGAATTCCATACCTACAAACAATGTTTCTCCATACAAAACCCCTTATATTCTTTTCAGTGATTGTGGCTAAGGCTTCAGCTTCAACCTATTTGGTGAAGTAATCGATGCCGACGACGAGGAACTTCAGCTGTCTTGCTGCCATCAGGAATGGTCCCATGATATCTAACCCCCATTGGGCGAATGGCCATGGGGCGGTTATGGGGGTCAATTCTTCCGCCGGTTGCCGAATGATGTTGCTGAACCTTTGACACTTGTTGCAAGCTCTCACATAAACTTGGGCGTCATTTTGCATTGTCGGCCAATAGTATCCGGCCCGAATCAACTTTTGTACCAATGACCGTGATCCAGAGCGGTTGCTGCATATCCCCTCGTGTACTTCTTTCATAACGTAGCTTGCTTCTTCGGGGCCTACGCACCTTAGGTATGGTTGAGAAAAGCCCCTTTTGTAGAGGACGTCCTTTATCAAGACAAACCGTGCAGACCAGACCTTCAGCTTCCTGGCAGCCTCCTTCTCATCAGGCAACGTGCCATCTTTTAGATAGGAGATCAAGGGCGTGGTCCAATTGTTTTCGGAACCAATTTCCTGTATGCTGACAACGTTAATTAACGGTGAGGACTGAGTAAAAGAAAGTACCTTGTCAATGGTGATCATAGGCTCTGCAGATGCGGCTTTGGAAAGACGGTCGGCGTGTTCGTTTTCTCCTCTTGGAATTTGGACTATTTTGGCTTGCAGCCCATCTATTCTCTTTTTCGCTTGCTCCTAGTACTTCTTCATTCTTTCACCCTTGCACTCGTACTCGCCGTTTACCTGGCTTGTGACGACTTGGGAGTCGCAGTGAACAACCACGTTTGTGGCCCCTACAACTTGGGCAAGGTCTAAACCTACTATTAGGGCTTCACACTCAGCTTCATTGTTAGTTGTAGGAAAATCGAGGCGAATCATACATTTGAGCTCGTCGCCTTCCGGAGATTTAAGCACGACCCCTACCCCGCCAGCCTTCTTGTTGGACGACCTGTCAGGGAAAATGCTCTATTGGGGATTCTTTTTCTCTTCGCCTTCCGCGCTGGTGAACTCCGCAATGAAGTCGGCCACCGCTTGTCCCTTGATGGCAATGCGGGGGCGATATTGTATATCAAATTCGCTTAGTTCTACCAACCACAACGCCATTCGTCCGGCAGCCGCAGGGCTGCCCATTGCTCGCCGCAAAGGTTTGTCAGTTAGGACGACTATTGTATGGGCTTGGAAATATGGCTTGAGTTTACAGGCCGCTGTAACCAAAGCGAAGGCAAGTTTTTCCATGGGAGGATATCTTTCTTCTGCACCATGCAATGCCTTACTCGCGTAGTACACGGGTTGTTGAACCTTGTCGTCTTCTCTGATTAAGGCCGCACTGACAGCTGCTGGGGAAACGGCCAGATAGAGGAACAGTTCTTCTCCTGGTTGTGAGGGGCTTAGCAACGGCGGCGAAGAGAGGTAGGCCTTCAGATCTTCGAACGCTTGTTGACACTCGCCTGTCCATTCAAAAGATTTTTTCAATGTTCGGAAAAAAGGTAGACATCTATCTGCCGCTTTCGATACAAATCTACTAAGTGCGGCGACCCTGCCATTGAGGCTTTGTACTTCCTTGATATTTTTAGGAGGGGCCATCCCCATAATAGCCTGAATCTTGTCCAGGTTGGCCTCGATCCCTCTTTGGGATACCATGTACCCTAAGAACTTTCCTGCCGTCACTTCAAAGGCACACTTGCTTGGATTGAGCTTCATATTGTAGGAGCGAAGAGTATCAAATGTTTCCTTAAGATCCTCCAGATGAGTTTCTTCTCTTTGACTTTTGACCAGCATGTCGTCGACATATACCTGGACGGTTCTTCCAATCTGGCGTGTAAACATCTTATTCATGAGCCTCTGATAGGTTGCGCTAGTGTTTTTCAGACCGAAGGGCATGACCTTATAGCAAAAGAGGCCTTGGCTTGTTACGAACGAAGTCTTCTCTTGATCAGCCTCGTCCATTCAGATTTGGTTATACCCGAAAAATGCATCCATGAAGCTTAGCAGCTGATGTTTGGCCGTAGAATCCACTAGGATGTCGACCCGCGGGAGGGGATAGCTATCTTTGGGGCATGCTTTGTTTAAGTCCGTGAAGTCGACGCACATCCTCCATTTCCCGTTGTTCTTTTTGACCATCACGACGTTCGCCAACCAATTGGGGTAATACACTTCCCTGATAAATCCTGCCTCTTGCAATTTTCGGACTTCTTTTACTATTGCTTGATCTCTTTCTTGGGCAAAGGTTCTTTTCTTCTGTCGGACGAGCGGGAAAGATGGCGACACATTCAACCTGTGTACCATGACTGACGGGTCAATTCCTAGCATGTCTTCGTGGCTCAATGCGAACACGTCTTTGTTTTCTTTCAAGAAGGTTGCGAGTTCTTAACGTATTGTTGGGTCAACCAGGGTGCCGATTTTTGTCGTTCGCTCTGGGTGGGCTTCATTGAGAAGTACGTCTTTGAGTCTCTCGGCAAGCTCTATTACCACCCGATGTTCCTCTATGTTCATGGCTTGAATGTGACTGTCCATCTCCATCATGGCCACGTAACATTCGCGTGCGGATACCTGATTTCCTCTCAATTCTCCAATTCCATGATCAGTAGGGAATTTTATCATCAAGTGGTATGTCGAGGTTACGGCTTTCCATGAGTTGAGGGTTGGACGTCCTATGATGGCATTGTAAGCTAACGAGCAATTGACTACCAAGAATGTTACATTCTAAGTGACCTGCTGTGGATAGTCCCCAATGGTTACTGCTAAAGTGACAACGCCAAGTGGATGTACCTTCGCCCCTCCAAAGCCAACAAGCAGGGCGTTAGCCGGAATTAGTCGTTTCTTTTCAATTCCCATCTATTGGAAAGCGGGATAGTAAAGGATGTCTGCTGAACTACCATTCTCTACGAGAACTCGGTGTATGTTATAGTTTCCTGCCCGTATGGTGACGACCAAAGCGTCGTCATGGGGATGATGAAGGTGCCGGGCATCTACTTCCAAAAATTCAATGGGGGGATTGTTAATCCGTGACCTTTCAAGCGTGGGACCTGTCATCTGGACGTTCTGGACCGTTTTGATGTATGTCTTTTGGGCTTTCTTGGAAGACCCGGCAATCATGGTGCCTCCTACAATCATCCTTATATCTCCTACAGGTTGCCTGGGGTGATCATTGTCTCGCCGGGGGGCTTGATTTTGTGACGGGTCCGCCCTCTCCTTGTTGACGAACCTCTGCAGCTTTCCTCGCCTAATGAGAGCTTCTATTTGCTGTTTCAAGTCGTAGCAATCAGCGGTGTCATGGCCGTGATCTTGATGAAAACGGCAGTATTTGTCCCTTGGTCTCCTGTTGGGATCTCCCTTCAATTTGCCAAGAAAGGCCAAAGTTATGTCATCTTTAATATGCATCAGCACTTGATCGATGGGCGCATTTAGGGGAGTGAAGTTTGTGAATCTTCCTGTAGGCGGCTTTGGTCGTCGATCATCTCGTTGCTCTCTGGTTTTTTCCCTTTTTTGTCTTCTGTCTGGTTGTGCATCTTCCTGCCTTTCCCTTTTTTTGGGCTTGTCCTCTCGGGCGAGCAAAGCATCCTCCGCATTCATCTACTTCGTCGCCCTGTAATGTACATCAGACATAGTCTTGGAGTCATTCTTGCATAGAGAGAACAATAACTTACCATTTTGTAGCCCGTTCATGAAGGCTGCCACAAGTATCTTGTCATCCACCTCATCTATCGAGAGGGATTCTTTGTTAAAGCGGGCTATATATGATCTTAATGTCTCGTCTTCTTGTTGCTTAATACTCAGTATACACGCAGTAGACCTCTTGTGTCGGTGACTTCCAATAAAGTGTGATACGAACTGTGCACCTAGTTCCTTAAAAGTGCCGATGGAATTAGGCGTCAGCCTACTGTACCAATCCCTTGCAGGCCCTTTCAAAGCGGTAAGAAAATCCCTGCACATGATTTCGTCTAGTACGCCCTGAAGATGCATTAGGGTTCTGAAGGATTCCAAGTGATCCAATGGGTCCTTGGATCCGTCGTAATTCTCCATGTGTGGCATGCGAAACTTTGGGGGAAGAGGGCATGAATTCATGAGCGCTGTGAAAGGGAAATCCGTCCTGTGGACTAGGTCGTCCAGGTTGCTGGATACTCGTTCTCTAAGGGCGTTCATCATTACGTCCATACGTTCCCTCATCTCCTGCATCTCAGCGGCGATGTGGGTCGGCAAGGTGTCCGAGACTGATGGTCGGTTGGTTTCCTGTCGTTCCGGTCTAGTCGGAGCATTGCTGCCCTCAGGTCCTTCCGCTTTCCTTCCTTCCGGACTAGCACCTTCCTGGTCTTCCTCTGGTGCGCTCGGGTGTGCAGTCCTTTGTCGCAACTGTTCCTCCAAATCATGATTCTACTTGGTGAGGCACTCAACCGCCGCTGCAAGCGTTTGGACCTGCCTCTCTAAAGCTGTGGCGTGCGGTTCGTCGCCTTGGTTGTTGTTTGTTGCCATCAATCGAGTAAGTACCATGCAACTTTTTGTCTCATGAATAGAGCAAGGCTGAGATACTCGAAATCGTCGTTCCCACAGACGGCGCCAATTGATGATGCCGAAGAAATCACCAGTAAGCTGCGAGCACTCCTCAGATCGAAGCAACACCTGCGAAGAGAAAATAGACGATCGAACAGAGAGCACCGGTGTGGTGCCGGCCAAAAACCCTCCGACGATTAAGTCAGAGTCTTTTTGATAACCCTAGAGTGCCAGAGTTGAGATAATTGTGCGTACCTTTGGGTCATGAGGGTTTTGGGGTATATATAGTGGTTTGGGGCCGAAATAAACGCCTTAGTGAAGAAGTACTTTCCTTTTAGAAGAGTAATTCGTGGATTTTTGCCTATTGTATAGAGCCATTTCCTTATAGGAATCTTCTTGACTAAAGTCGAACGTGTAGCGCAAGAACTTTCCTTATATTCACGTATGTAGAAGTCAAGATAGGCTAAGAATGAAGGTTGGATTACTCCTTCAGCTTTTACCTGCCAAGGTCGTCAGCCCACGTGTACCTCCTACACTGTCGTCAGCCTATGTATGTCTCCACAAAGAACGTCAGCCAAGGACCTTTACAACCAAGGTCGTCAGCCTTGACTCGTTAGCTTGATCCGTTAGCTTGACGTCGCTACGTAAGGGGTATGGCCCCAAACGTCAAAAGGAGGCATTTTAATGAGACTGGTTGACGGGTTGTATATTCCCGTCAGCCTCCTTAACGTATTGACAGCTTGTAAAAAACATCACTATCAAAAATAAAAAAGCATTTTGTCCTAACTCATGCTTTAAAATACATTCCCAACTTAGGGTCGGTTTGAGATCTACTTATTTTGCTGAAACTGAAATTTTTTTATTAAAAGTACTGTAAATAAAATAAGGTAAAAATTAGTTGAAATAGTACAGTAGAACCCATAAGTAGTATAAAAATGTACAATAAAACACTTAACTAGTAGTAAAAATAAGCTATACAACAAAATAAGTTGGCTTTTTTAAGCCAATGAAACAAATTTTTTTTTAGAGATAATTCCCAAACAATTTGTACGTGAAGAGTTGCCCATTCAGGCTAAAGGCTTTGGCTACGAAACAAAATCTTAGTGCGGCTCTACATGAACCCCTTATTTCTAGTTTCGGCACCGGCACCGGCACCGCTAAATTTGTTCAAGTAATCATAAGTTTTAATCCTTTTATTGGGTTTAAGAAGGGTTTTAATATCCCACTCCTAGTCTTGTATTGAATCTAACCCCACCCTTCTCTCTCTCTCTCTCTCTCTCTCTCTCTGTGTTTAGATTATTTCTTGGCGATATGCTCCTTGCGAGCATTCTTTAAAAAGTGACAATTGTTTTGGGCTCTTCCCGAATTCACAGCCATGTGGAGATCACCTACTATGTCTTCTCTGGTGAGTTTTCTGCATCTCTCCTTTACTTCCTTTCTCTGCTTTTTTTTTTGCTTATTTTGTTATTGCATACAGCTTCACCGATTAGCACAGCGTGGTGCGGTCAGGGCTCAATTTTTGAACTCCAGTTACAGTACAATGTTGTTACATCAATCTCAGATATCTAACCAAAGCACTACAAAAGCTATGGCATCATTTCAGGTATATATTTCTCTTTCTTCGAATTACTTATTGCATTTTTTATAATCAAGGTAGTGTTTGGCAACACTACAAAACTATGTTATGCTTTCGAGGGAAAAAAGAAAAATGCATTTGCAGTGTTTGTTGGGTGTTTGGTATCTCTATTGTGCGGTAGATTGTCAACATTAGTTTTCTCTAGCCTCTACAAATGAGTAAGAATGAGAATTTTATGAAATACTTTAATTCTCGTTCTCTTTTCTTCTTTTGCTTATTGATTTTCATGCACCTTGCACATAAAAACTATAAAAGCACTTTCTAAATGTCCAAATTAAACACAGCCAATCAGCAAAGTTAATTTCCAGTTTTAATGTATTTTTTTAGGCATAATACCAAATGATACTTTCCTGCATAATAAAATTAAAGATATTATAAATATAAATTAATTGATTAAAGGTTACTCATTCAAGAAATAAAAAAGATTGTTTTGGCCAAATCCATTCAAATATAAATTTAATATAAATCAGCTTTGTTTTGGCACAAAAATTTCGGATAATTTGGTAGGATATTTGTAATTTTTCTTTTATGAGAATCTAAGGGATTTGATTAATGGATTGTTTCAATGACTTGTGATGTTCTAGGATGAATCTGACAGCCCAGCTAATAGTCAGTTTCCAGATCAGAATGCTGGAGGTGTACAAGGGCGTCAAATTGGGGAGAACGTTTCGAGAAAGGACAAGATCAATTTTCTTGTGAATACGGTAAGTATAACCATATGAACTTTTTATTTATTTTTTAAATAAATGCAAAGTCAAGTGTCAATGGTCTTTTATTAATAGGATGGAAATTTTGTGAATGTTAACTTTTGATAGCAATGATGATTATTGATTCAGACCTTTGAAACTGAAATGTAGCTAGCACCTTTCAAATATGTTGTATGCAATGAGCTCTATGGATATGATGTTATCAGCCATTTCGTGATCATTATATACCACAACCTAGCTGCTTATTCCAAATGGAAAGTAAATTATTTTTCAATATTTCTCTTTTTTGTTTTTGACTATTATTTCTTTGGAATAATATCATTTCATAAAAACCTCAAACTAATCCTATGGTATGGTCATACTTTAATTTTCTTGGATTGTTTTCCATTCAGGATGAATTTTAGCTGTTGGAACCATTGTAAATCACGGCAGAGCCTGTCGCTTTATATAACATGTCCGAAATTCAATCGTTCACACAATGTACCATGATCATTAGAAGGGATGATTATAAGGCTTTGCTATGATTTCATCTAGAACTCTTTTTATCCTTATGCTTAGACAGTTTACCTGGACTTTCTATGTTGTTTAGGAAGTGATTATTGTACAAGTCACTAAAATTACACTTTAGGCTCTTAGTTAGTAGCTTTTCGGTCCTTAATCATGGATTTGACAATGAAAAAAGTAGGCTTAAATACACTGCTGGTCCCTAAAGTTTAGCCCATGAGCAATTTTAGTCCATGAAGTGTAAATGGATAATTTTTAGTCCCTAACAAACTTAAAGAGATCACTTTTAGTACCTGAAAAACTTAAAAGTGATTGAATTTAGTCACTAACAAACTTAAAGTGATCACATATAGTCTCTATGTGTTAGATTTAAGTTTGGCTACATCATCTAAGGGACTAAAAGCGATAACTTTAATCTTCAAGGATAAAATCACTATTGGGCTAAATTTTAGATACCAATAGTGTATTTTGGCTAAAAAGGTATTAAATGCTTATGTTTTGGTGATTGAGGCCTTCATATGTCAACTATATATTTATTATTGCTATTAATTGTTCTTAATATATAGTAAATATTACAAATATGTTTTGTTTTCCATGTACATGCAATTTGTTTTCTTGAGAAGTGCTGTAAACTTATTAGCAAATTTTTGCACTTGAGTTCTGCTCAAATATATTTTTATGCTATTATAAGTTTTTTCTTGCTTATTCATAAGATGACATTTAGTTGATTTTGTCCATGAGTTTTTTACTGTTTCCCAAGCATTTTCTCCTTCTTGTCATGATGGTATGTTAATTTTATTTGCTCTTTGTTGTCCAAAAGATCGGGCTTGGGTTTATTTTTCTTTATTTTTTCTACCTCTTACAATGCCTATCTAGACAAGCTGTTAAAATAACCCCAATTCTGCAGCTTCTTGATATTAAGGACAGTAAGGAGGCTGTTTATGGTGCGTTAGATGCCTGGGTTGCATGGGAGCAAAACTTTCCTATTGCATCTCTTAAGAGGGCGTTGCTTGTTCTTGAGAAGGAACAGCAATGGCATAGAATTATTCAGGTATGAGCCATTCTCTCTCTCTTTCTTCTGTGTCTGTATTTATAAGCATGCACATGAAAGAAGGAAGCATATGCAATTATGCCTTTTTTTTAACTTAAAAAATGAGGAAGAGAAGAAAATCTCTTCCAGAATAAAATGAAGAAACGTGAAGGAGAGGGGTATTAAAAAAATTCTCAAGACAACTGCAAGACTGAGGTGAAGAAGAAGTCTTCATCTAATTAAGAGTTTTAGCTCCCTTTTCTTGCTTATATATCTTAATCTAGTCTTATTAGCAATTTTGTTTGTTTATAGATCTCAGTTTAAAAACCTCTACTGGCAATACAACTAATCTTTATGGAGAAACACGTGTATCACTGGGTCACTGCAAGAGTTCATGCTCATTTTCTCTAGCTAAAGAGGTTTTGCCAGATAAACACATTGGACTGACCCGCATTCAATTGATATGGGGGATTAAATTTGCATAAATTGAACTACCTGGGTAAGGATTTTGAGCATAGTTGGTGATATATTCATCTGACCTGCCCACTTGGCTGTCCCAGGATATACATACATAGGCAAACACTGCTGCCCGCATGTATGAATTCCAGTTTCTAATGAATTCCTAGTTGGTTCTGCAGTAATTGATACAGATTTGAAACATTATATCCTGAAGTTATTCCAAGTTGGCGCTGATATAATTTAAAGGTTCCAATGGGGCCAATCTTTAAATTTAAAATTTTTTCTTTCTCCAAAAGAAGAATGAATCCTAGTTGGCTTGCTTACTTCTCGCAGATGAGAGTTAAGACATTGAAGCCTCTCAGCTTACTCAGGAAAAAAGGGAAGAAAATAATTAGACATCTAATTTCTAACTGAAATGCACAGTCATTGTAGCTGCAGCTGTCCAACCTGAGATTAATATTCTTTACTTTTGTAAAGGAACTTGGTCCACTGAGATATTGACATTGAAGTAGGTTGTCAGGTCAGGTAGAGGAGTTTTCATCTTTTTCTTTTTCAAAAAAGAATTAGGTGGAGTTTTGTATCCCAAAGAAGAAGAAAAAATGTCCTGGTTCTCAAGACAGAGAAAACGAGTTGGACTGCTCGATCAGGGTATACATACTTCTAAAAATTGTGGGTTGTTTTGGGGCAGATAACTTGTTGATGCTAGTCAATACAGGTTAAGTAGTTTAACAGGTCTTCAGGATAATATGTAATAGAAATATCATTGAGAGAGCAAGGCTTTTTATTTTATGTTTAATCACTCATTTAAAATGTTGATATAAATTTTTAGCCACTGAAAACTTGTTTCATACAGTAACAAGACGAGAGAAACTGTACTATGGTAAATGCTAGCAACCAGCTATTTCCAAATTCAGAAATTAAAAAGGAATAATAAAGGAGTCTGAAGTATTAAAATACAACAAATGTCCCTATAAAATGTGGACTATTACCTGAAGTGAATTAGTGAATGAGGGCAAGGCTGGCAGATATTGGTTGTGAGTAGATCTACTAGATGGAAGAACTGATGTAGAATGCATAAACCTAGAAGTATTTCTCCAAATAAAAATTGGGGGTCACATTTTTACAAGCAGAAGAGTCTGTGTGTCTTGGGTTTCTCTCTCTCTCCTGTTTGGTTTCTTTCCCTCTCTGCCATATGTCAAGACTTTATAATTTCTGCAGCAGATATTGGTCAAGAACCAACTGTTAAGATGGTTAGGGCATTTACGAGTAGCTAATTATTAGAATCTGATTTATGCTTTAAGGACAGCAAGATTAGCTATCTGAGACTTTCATTACATACATACATACAGTAATACATATTTATGCCTTAAGGACAGTTGAGACTAGCTATCTGTGACTTATATTACACAAAGTCGTATATAAGTAATTAATAAAATGATACTTATAAAAAAAAAAAAGTAATTAATAAAATGAGTCATATTTAAGGAATCCTTATTACCACCTTTGTGTTTCAAAGGCTTTTGTGGTTCATCAACACTTACAGAAGAAGTTTGCAATTCATGTTTGTGCAACCTTTTTCCAAACTTTGTAGAATTCTGCAGCATGCAAGTATTGGGTTGTGTTCTAATCTCTTTTTGAGAACAGATAAAATTAGTATTTAATTATTTTCAACTTCTGTTTCAATAATAATAGTATATACGTAAGACTGATTCATTATGTTTCTTTTATGATTTATATGTTATATTCCTTTGTTAATCTCTTAGGTGAATAAATGGATGCTAAGCAAGGGACAGGGAACCACACTGGGAACATATGGGCAGCTAATACGAGCTTTAGATATGGACCATAGGGCAGAAGAAGCACACAAGATTTGGGTACAGAAAATTGGCATGGATCTACATTCAGTTCCTTGGCAGTTGTGCAGACTCATGATATCTGTATATCATCGGAACAACATGCTGGAGCATCTTGTAAAGGTTTGCTTCTACCTTTTTGCCACCAGTTATATGCTTTATATGAAGTGTGAAAGATAATAACTTACTGTTTTCTTACATAAAATTATTCAATAATTTAGTGCACATTAGCATTCCATATTCCTGATCTGGGATCAATTTGTTTTCCTTCCTAATCATATTAAATCATGAGTTTGTAGTACTTATTCCATATTTTTAAATGGAAAATGAAGGAGAAGGCATGTTGGTTTCTTCCAGTTGTACCATGCTTTGGTGAGATATATCAAAGGATAGGATATGCATTAATGTGAAATTTGGCAGCCATTTTATGGCTGAACTGAAATATTCCCTTTTAAGAAGCTAAAGCTTAAAAAGTGTGAAGGTACTTCCATTCTAGCAGCTCATTCAGTCAAACTTCATGTCACTGCATGCCCACAAGTGGCTTGATTGTTTCTAACAGCCATTCTTTCTAGCTGCCCTATTATATGTCCTGCAAAGTTTGAGCCTACAAGTGGCTTGATTGTTTCTAGCAGCCCTTCCAAGGGGATAATGAAGAAAATATCTAGTTTATTAAGCAATATCCTCTCTACTTCCCCTCCCTATTTCACCCCGATTTTCATTATCTGTGAAAGGATGGAAAGAGGGATATGATGAGCAGGGGAAGTAGAGAGGATATTGCTTTGCCATTGGTGTGCTTTTTGGGAGAGGATATAAAAGTAAAAGGAAAGGAGTGGTTCGTTGATTTTACCTTAAATATTGAGGGATCAAATGCATAAAAACTCTTTCCCCTTTTCCACAATTTACCTTCCTCCCTTCTCCATCCTCCCCATTTTCTCTTCCATGAAGCAAACCCCAAATGAAAGCTGTCATACTCGCAAAAAGTAATTAAAACAACAAAAAATACTCACACTCACAAATTCACTACTCATTCACCACTCCAAATTCTCCACATGTCCTCCTCTACACTCATCCACCTGTCACTCTCACACTCACACGGCGGCGATTTCCACACTCTCTCTCCCTGCACCCTCACCGCACCCAAACAAACCCTCTCCCCCCTCCCCTCATAAGAGAAAAGACAGATATGCACGACATAAAAAAAATAAATAAATAAATAAATCACAGAACTCACAGAAACCAACAACAAGCCTTAGTCCCAAAATTTTGGAGTTGTTTATGAATACTTAGCAGATTAGTTAGGGTGTACTCTTTTCCTCCATTCTATTCTATGTAAAGTCATACATTCTATTACTTCCTTAATTGGCATGTCCTTTTTTTTATCAATTCTACTCATGTGATTTTTGGTTTTGTTTCTTATACTTGGATTAACTCACTCTTTCTTACCAGTGCATTAGGCACTCTCATATGAACATGGTCAAACCATCTCAAGCGCCTCTCCCTCATCTTTTAAACAATAGGGGCTACTCCCATCTTTAAGCAAATTTCCTCATTTTGGATCCTATCTTTCTGTATATTTCCAATTATCCATTTTAAAATTCTCGTTTCAACAAAAAGTAATTAAAAAAGACATCAATTACATAATCACCATTAATATTTTGGGGTCGTTTATGAATACTTAAACTCAACATATTAGTTAGGGTCTGCCACATGTATTTTTTTTCCTATATTCTATTTTATGTAAAGTCATACATTCTACTACTTCCTTAATTGACATGTCCTTTTTTTTATTAATTCTACTTATGTGATTTTCGGTCTTCCTCTACCTTCCCTTTCTTACCAATGCATTAGGCGCTCTCTTTTGAATATGGCCAAATCATCTCAAGTGACTCTCCCTTATCTTTTAATTGATAGGGTTACTCCCATCTTTAAACGAATTTCCTTATTTCGAATCCCATCTTTCTGTATATTTTCACTTATCCATTTTAATATTCTCATTTAAGCAAAAAGTAATTAAAAGAAGACATCAATTACATAATCACCATTAATAATTTAATTTGTTTAGAAAAGTGAACACTGAAATTCAATTCACATGAAGATGTGCTATTTATCATTAGATTCACCTCTGGCTGAAGTTAAGGAAGTAGTGGAATTTTTGCTATTATCAGTTTACATGGTTACATATGCACTTTTGAGATGCGGTATGCTTGGCAGACTTATTAAGTTGTTATTTGAGTAGATTTAATCAACTACTTTTCAGATTATATTAGACTAATATATTGTTTTCATAATTGCATATGAAAGCTCTTCAAAAACCTTGAAGCTTTTGATCGAAAACCTCCTGAGAAATCAATAGTGCAGAGAGTGGCCGATGCGTATGAGATGTTGGGCTTACTAGAGGAAAAGCAGAGGGTCCTGGAAAAGTACAATGATCTTTTCACAGAAAATAGATCCCCCAAGAAAGGCAGGATAAGCCCATATAAGAAAAAGAAGAAATAAGGTAAGGCCTTGTAGGCCATGACGACATGTTTAATCCATATTTGTCCAGTTGATTTCTGATGAAAATGAAAATCTACTGTATAAAGATTTCGATGACTGACAAAAAGGGGAAAAAAAAAAAAAACAAATTGTACAATCTGTTAAAGGCAAATTCCTTTTTTATTTAGAAGTTGGCTCTTTCGCGTTTGTTGATTTATATAGTTTCACAATATTTTACATTTCAAGGCTACAAAATGTTATTACTTGCAAGCTACTGAATTGTGCTAGGTAGAGCAATTCACTGACTGCATAATTCTGAAATGCTGCTGATGAGAGCTGCAATAGTATCAAGAATTCAGTCTTTTAACCCAAGCATAAATTAGGGGAAAACTAAGAACACAAGTTTTAACTTTTAAGTTTAACCAAGCACATATGTGGATTTATGCTGCTTACACTCATACAGTACTTATTGCCCGTATAAAAATGCCAAAATTGGTATGGACATCATTAAATATTTGTGGTAAAAATATTATTCCTTCTTTACAAAAATTGGAGACGTATTTTCTTTTTAAAATTTTCCTAAAATATGTAAGAGTTTCTGAGCATGAAAGCAATATTTATCTATTTAAATTCCTATACATTACCCCTAAACTTGAATCCTCTTTTATTCTAGTTTAAACCCATCTTTCTTAAAATGGCATCTTTTAGAAATGTTTTTTTTTTTTTTTGATCAAGCATCTTTTAGAAATGTTTCGTGTTCATATAATTTTATTAAAATACATAATATTTGTCGAAAGTATTATCTATTTTAGAACTGGTGCAACATATGTATTTTATACTTACAATAACCTCAAAAATAGTATATTAAAACAATTTGATCTCGGGCCTTTCCTTTTTTTTTCTTTTTTCTTTTTTTCTTTTTTTGGATAAATCGATTAATTGATAGCTGATTTTTTATTTGTAACGGGGAAAATACATCTGTAGTTGAGTAATGTGGTGAGCAATGCAAATGGAGATTCCTCCAGCCATATCACTGCATTGCCAATATTTTTTTGCCTCAGCTGAGGCTGAAGCAGCACTATTACATACCTTTGAAACATGCTCAAACAAACTCAGGCATGAAATGTCCGAAGCTTGAATGAGATGACTCTTTCTCTTGCAATCTTGCAATAATATAAGTGGACTCGCTCTCCGCTTCTAATGTCCAATGCAAACTCCAAAGCTCTCCTCATCGCTATATCTTATTCCACATTTTGTGTTGTCTCCCCATACAATACAAGAGCTCTTCCCTTGACAGTTTTGCTAGTGTTCTTCTATTTGCATCGCATAGCTCTCTTCACCAAAAAGCGTCCTTCTTGCATTACCTGTCCAAATGAGAGTGTCATTTACTAAATGGCAAACATTTGATGAGTGCAGCTTTGTGGAAAAGGAAAATCACATCCACTAAATTAGACTTCCACACAAAGGCATGATCTAACAGTTCTGCAACACAAGCATCTTCCTTAAGAAATTTGCACGGAAAAGTCACTTCGAAACTGGTTGGAGTTGGAAGCCAGTTATCCTTCAATTTCCTCACTTTTTCCCCAATTCCAATCCACTGCCACATTCTTCTTCAAGAACCTTTATAGCTTTGTAACTCAACTCGCACTTTTTGGTGTTTCCAACATAGACATCTAGAGTTCAAATCCCCCCTCCCCCAACCCCCTCCTCCAACTATTGCATTATCAAAAAGAACCTGTCAATCCCTACAATGCTTTTCCATGCATACATGAGATATTGACTGTTGTACTTGGGATGGCATCATGTGTCACAACACAACACAACACACCATATGATTGCCCTCTTCCTCTGCCTTCCCAGTATACAAACCCTTGATCTAAGGGAAAATGACAATCTTGAAAGTTCTCTTCCAAAGTCTAATTGGAGCAATAGTTCCCTGAAGTTCTTAGATTTCTCTGAGATAAGCTTTTCAGGAGAATTACCTGATTCTATTGGTAATCTGAAGTCCTTGAAAGTTTTGGCTCTCAATGATATCAATTTTACATGATCAATTCCAACATCACTAAGTAACCTCACACAAATTACTTCTTTATATCTATCAAGAAACAAGTTTATTGGGTCAATTCCAACATCACTTGGGAACCTTACAAAACTTACTTATTTAGATTTGTCATCTAATAGTTTCAACGGTGAATTTCAGTTGCCACTTTTAAATTTTAGTTGTTTTTGGCATACGCATGAACTAATAATTTCACTTAAAAACAAGTGTATGTGTGTATAATAAGCATTACTCAAATATTTTTTAAATGTCTAAATCCCATGCCTCCTCCTGTCTTCTTGGGCATGCATGATTGGTCCCAGTTGATTTAATGAATCTTACATCCCTGCTGCCTTTGTCCCCACCAAAAGGCCCTTTGTCATGGCTATCACTTAGTTTATTTGGGAGTTTGAAATAGTTCATTGCATAAGTCGATACCTTAATTAGGATCTCTCTACCCACCTATAAAAGAAGCATTTCCTTCCAACATTGGAGTTTCTTCCATACCCTTATTGAACATTTGGCTTTTGATTCTCGCTATCAGTGAATGTTCGAAACATGTTGTTTTCTCTAGGTTTATCTTTTGTCTAGAGGCCTCCTCATAGCATTGGAGGATCTACATCATACTCTGTGATCCTCCTATAGAAGGCCTTACATAAGCGTAGGTTGTCATTTACAGAAAATACATTAGTTTTAGTCCTCCTTTATTAATTGATATTCATGAAGTGCAAATTTTCAAATTTAATGGACGAAAAAGTATATTATTCGTGATCAACATAATTGGGACAACCTTCTCAAAAAAAAAAAAAACCATAATTGGGACAAAAAACTCTTAGAGTTTCCAATATGGTTCAAGGAATAACAATTTTAGCCTATTTGCCAACATCTTAAATATCATCTCAAGTCATCTTGTACTAATTACTGAAACAATATTGATCCTATAGTTTTAATGAAATTGATCATCAAAGAGGCATAGAATTTTTTTCCATGCTAGAATAATTCAAATTTTTACATATAACTTTTATAAATTGATGTCATTAATCACAAATAATAATAACAATAATTATCCAAACTTTCTTTTGTTATATTTTGAAATTCACCACTCACATTTATTTATTAATTTTTGATAAGACCAGTCACATTTATTGTCACATCAATTTGTAAAAATTATTTAGTAAAACTTGTAATATTTTTAACATTTTCCTATATTAAATATGATGATTGGGGGGAATGTCCAAAGGCATTGTTGCACGACATGTAGCCTCTATCCAAATTTGTAACATATGTAAATTTAATTTAAAGTCATAAGGTATATCTTTTGCAAATTTCATTACATAAAACCTTTAAAAAGTACACCTTTTAAACATAACAGAACTAATTTAAAATTTTACTTATATTATTAATATGACACTAATCACATTGATTACCACATCAACTTGTAAACTTGCTATAGCACCAGTAGTATGAGATCCCTGCCTTTTGAAACAGAAAGGGGTCCTTTTAATGGAATTAAGAGATATTATCTAATTATAGTAAATTAAAGAACAAAAAATAGTCCGTTCAACTATACTAAGAGGATACAAGACCTGAAAACTTCATTAATAAGATACAGGACCTTAATCAAAGTTTTGGATAGTATTGACACCCATAAACATGTAATAATTTGTCCATCTTAAACACCAACTTTGCGCAATTGTAACTACACTACCTTTCCTTACACTCCCACAATCCCACCTGTCTTTGTTCAAGGATCAGCTCCCTAAAGAAACAAACCTTTAAACTCCCCATTTGCAAGTTGGCAGACCTGATTGTACGATTGTGTGTCTGCAAAAAAAGAAGTTCCAGAACTCAGATACCAAGTAGCAGAAGTCAGAAATGTAGCACCATGTTTGAATCTTGTATCAAGTATAACACAACACAAGGAGAGGGAGCAAGAGAGAGAGAGAATAACAGGATAATCATGAATTTGTTACTCAATTGTATGAAAATCCTTAATTAAGTTTATACTTTGTTTGGAATTCAAGTAAGCTGACAACCAAGGAATCAATATAAGAACCTAAAGAAATTTGGCTAATCCAAATGAGATTTCAATGGAAGATTTACAAGTATGAATGCAATGAATATATGAGCAATAGCAAGAACACCAAAGATTTTATTGCAAGTAATTCATACCAAATGTGTTACCAAAGTTGGTCCATGTTTCAGCACGAATGGACTGGTCACTCTCAGCAATACCAATCACCTCAACATAGCTCATAAGAGATACATGCGGCAGTCCTTTCACAATCAATTGGTGCTCATCTGTTGATTTCCCAGTAGTGATTTCACCGTCAGATTGAATAACATGAACCACCGCACGCACCTTCTTTCCTACATACGTGCGCAACAACTCTGCATTGACAAAAACAGAAGGGCTTGATGTATCCATATCCTGAAAAAGTGACAAGCATTGTAAACCGGCATCAGATCTGTAGGTTTGAATTTGCAGTAAAATTATACTTCACACTTCCCAAATTGGCCAAATTAAAAGGCATGAATACATGCCTTCAATCAATTAAGAAACCAAATTCCTTAAAGATCATCAAATCAGCGCAACATCTCTACTTTAGTTTTCAAAATAGCATTAATATTTTCTTAATGTGGTAAATTAGCCTTTGTATTATGAAACGGGCTAATGGGCTACTATAAGTAGCTATTAACAAGAATGCAATCGCAATATTAGCTTTTGCTTTGAGAATAGTAGGAACTTAACACAGAGTGACACTATACTTAATCGGGTTTGTATTTTAAGGATATTTCTATTGTATTTTAGAGCCCCATATGAAACAATTCTCTTCTTATTGTATATACAAACAGTGCCTTAAAAGGAGAGTGCCAAAATTGAAAGAAAGAACTCTATCTATGTGACTAACCACATAAACCAAACGGGGGTACACTTCATACAACAATGATAACAACTTTTATAGCTTCAATTTTTTCTTATAATCACAACTTTTTCCATAACTTGCTAAAGTGGGCAACCATGAGTGGAGCTTACCCTTTTTTTCAACAACTCACAATTGACCACGTCAGAGTTATAGTTTATACGAGAATCATAACCAAGCAAACAATAAAATATATATATAACTGTAATGTCTAAAAATATTTGTTCAGCATCTTAAAGATTAAGAAGGGTAGCAAAATAAAAAACCCAGCTGTCAAAAATACAAAATTGGTTAGTGAATCATGCTTAACATCAAACAGTTGGAAGGCAAGGCAAAGGACAAGAGAAAGGTTGAGAGTCAGAATTCAGATCTGATCCAACTTCCCAGTAAAGTACAGACTGAACAATTAACAACCATTACGCATACATACACACCATCTGCTTCTAGAACCTACCCTCTTGATTGAGAAAACTGAAAGATTTTAACTTTACCTATAATAGCTTGCTCCAACGCTAGAAAATCTGATGGGTATGGCGAATTCGTATCGATACTAAAAGTGAAAGAGACTTTGGGGTTTCAGACTTTTAGCTTTCTATAGAGAGATAAAAAGGCGGGGATTTCAAAGGCACTCAAAATTATTAGTGGATATTTTGGCGGGAACATGTGAATTCATTAATTTAGTACTTGGACTTTGGCTGCTTGGCTGGCTTGTGAACATTGGATTTGCTTTTTACTTTAGCATATAAGTTCTTGAAGTAAATAAATCAATAAGAACAAGTATATCTAAAACACACATTCTAAAAATGTCATTACTCGTGATGATAAAATATTTTGAATAAGGGGCTTAGTTAGGGGAGATGGTATGCAACAAGGCTCTCACAATATGTACAAGTGCCAACTGATTAGAAGAGACCTATTGTATGCAATGGAAACAAGTTATCATTTTTTGAATTTCGAGGATTAAATCCCAACCAAGGATTGCAAATTCCCTTCTCCTTATCATTTAGCAGTAGTGATAGTTTTTTTTTTTAGATTAAACCACGTATCTCTTGTTCAACTATTAGGTATTTTATTAATTAAACTAACTAGAACCCACGTAATAATTCTCTCAAAAAAATAAACATTAGTAATAGTTTAAGGAAAATGCTAACGAATGTCCTTAGGACATTAATTAACAATCCATTTAAATAAAGTATTTATGAGAAAAAAAAACAATTAATATTTAAACAGTTTTTTTCATTTTTCATAAAAATAGTGTAATTTTTTAAAATAGATTATTAATCAATATCCTAAAGGCACTCGTGAGCATAACTCAGTATAGTATGGTTTTCTTTTTCATGTTGTGTTTTCTTTTTTTAAATATATTTTTTAGTAAACTGTTTCTGTATTCTAAAAAAAAATTTATTTTATAAAAAACCACTTTTCAAAAAATAGCCCTCCCAAATGGATACTGAGTTTGGCCTAAACATTTCCTACCTTTTAAAGTCTTTGAGTCGAGTCATATTTTGATTGGTTAAAAGATTTTCCAAACTTTGACATTGTTTTGACTATTTTGATTTATTTAATTAGCTTATTAAATATTATTATTAAATATTATTACATATGTGATGAATAAATTTGTTAGTTGAATATATTTAAAATTTATAATAAATATACTATTTATACATGTATATCTATATTTTTTTTTTAAATTATTAAAGATTTGTATATTTTACAATATCTGATATAAGAAGATTGATTTACGACAAATATACTATTTACTTAAAAAAATTGATTCTTAATATACCTCATATTTTGATAAATATAATATCATGTTTTGACAAATATACTATTTACTTCAAAGGTTAAAAGCTAATGTGTGAGCAAAATCTGGGCAAATTTTATTATTATTTTTTTTTAATGAAACTGTGTACTGAGATAAAATGTGCAATAAACACAAATTTAAAACCTACTTAAAATTAAAAACTACTAGCAAAAAGTTCAGTCAGTTCTCATTTGTCCATGGCTTATCAATTTCAAAATAATACTAAAAGGATTGTCGGTAAAGAGGCTGGATTATTTTCCATTTGCAAATTATGTGCACTATTTATGTAAAATAATCTCTCTTTTTCCTAAAATACTTGTCGAGTGCTTGAACATCACTTATTAATAAACCGAAGTTGACATATTCAGCCCATCATAGAATAAGTGCCCGTTTGGTTCAACGTTTTGAGCCCAAAACGCCACTTTTTCAAAAAGTCAGACCTTTATGCGTGTTTGGTTCAGCCCAAAACGCAACTTTTTTCAAAAGTTGCGTTTTCAGTTAAGGCATAAAACGCGCAATCTCTTATGGAGCTCCTCCGGTCCATTTTGCCAAAAGCCAGTGCGCGTTCTAAGGTATCCGTTGAACAATCTTGGACAATTACCAAATTCTCCTTTCTTCGTCTTCTTCAACACCTCTCATCAAGTTCACTCACGCCTCTGCCTCTTCCTCAGTTTTTTTTTTTTTTTTAAATTTATTTCTCTAATCTGATCAACACAAAATCACTTAAAATCAACTCAAATCCCATTAAAAAACCCATCCCAAACCCAACTCAAAATCAAACCCAAAATCCACAACAACAAAAAAAAAATCAACTCAAAATCCAAAATCAAACCCAAAATCAACTCAAAATCAAACCCAAAATCCTTATGTTTCAATCATCTTCATCTTCTTCATCATCATCTTCTATGGAGTGTGAAAAAAAAAGAATAAAGAAGGAAATACGAAATAAAGAAATAAAGAAAAAAGATGAAAAAAGAGATGGGAGTACCTCTGTGGACG
Source organism: Castanea sativa (assembly GCF_040712315.1). Taxonomy (NCBI): domain Eukaryota; kingdom Viridiplantae; phylum Streptophyta; class Magnoliopsida; order Fagales; family Fagaceae; genus Castanea; species Castanea sativa. The sequence continues at coordinate 38,882,197 of NC_134023.1, forward strand.
GATGAGTTCTTGCAGAAGAAGAAGAAGAAGAAAAAAAAAAAAAAAAAAAAAAACACAAGAGGAAGTTGGAGAGCTCTGTGGAATGCTCTAGAGAATGGGAGAAGTGGCTGGGAAAAGTGAGGAAAGAAGGAAATAAAGGAAAGGAGTTATACGTGGGTGGAGGAGAAAAAAAGAGTGGAAAAAAAAATAATAAAAAGGGAAAGATAAGGAAATGCAGTAACGTGTGGAGGAGAAAAAAAAGATAAAAAAAAAAAAAAAAAAAGAGAATGTTATTACAATATTTTTACAATAAATTTTAAGTGGTAAATTATTATTAGTAAATATTGGTGAGAAAAAAATAATTTTTATAGAAAGAAAAAAAAATTTTTAATAGTACGTTCAAATTTTAATCAGTATTAATTTTTATCACAATATTTTCACAATAAATCTTAAGTGGTAAGTTATTATTAAATAATATTGGTGAGAAAAAAATAATTTTTATAGAAAGAGAAAAAAATAATTTTAATAGTACGTTCAAATTTTAATCAGTATTAATTTTTATCACAATATTTTCACAATACTTTCACAATAAATCTTAAGTGGTAGGTTATTATTAGCTAATATTGGTGAGAAAAAAATAATTTTTATAGAAATTTTTTTTTAATAGTATGTTCAAATTAAAATCAGTATCAATTTTTATCACAATATTTTCAAAATACTTTCACAATAAATCTTAAGTGGTAGGTTATTATTAGCTAATATTGATGAGAAAAAAATAATTTTTTTAGAAAGAGAAAATTTAATTTAAGTATATGAAGTAGTTGATTTAAGTATGAAATAAACTCCCTTATATATACATTGTCCTTTTTGGTAATTTATCTCTTAAACTGCAACTTTTATAAATGCTAGCCAAACATTCAGCTTTTTTAAAAAGCACTTTTTAACAGCTTTTACCAAACACTCAGCTTTTTGAAAAATCACTTTTTCATTATGCACTTTTTAAAAACTCAACTTTTTCATTATGCACTTTTTCAAAAAGCCCAACCAAACTCACCCTAAAGCAGCCCGCACAGTCAATTTGGTCACCAGTATTGAGAGCTACAAATTGACCATGATTTTAGATCTGATGAATAAACAAATGGCACAGAAAACTCTAATGAGTTTCTTGGCCAAGAGATTAAATCAGCAATTTACGTCTTAATAGCTACAAATCGGCGAACTAGTCCCTTACAATCAACATTCATCATCAAGAATTGAACGTTAAAGATCAAAACTAAACATTCCATGCACTTTTGGACCGTGCACAGCTTGCATATGGGAGAATTGAACATTGAAAATCTCATAACAAAAATAGAAACTGGGAAACTGATTATAATGTTACTTCCATGGAAAATTAAACTGAGTATGAAGTACAGAAGAAATTAAACATTCAAACTGCAAATGACGATAAAAGCTCCAACAAAATTTTAAAAAGCAAAGTTAAATGGAACAACTAGCTTTCCATATTCAACTGGAGAACAAAATTCTATCATTTAGGTATTGGTGGCCCTAGTATAGATTTGCTGACTGGAATGAGAAGAGATCATCCTGATCGCACCCCTTGCCATCAAATCCTTAATTGCCCTGCGTGCTAGAGATCCACTAATCTGAAAATTACAAGGCAGTATTAAAAAACAATCAATAATCATCATTTATTATACATTTAGCTTTAAACTAATGGCAAGCAAAGCAACTTGTCTTGAATACAAAATTCAAGGTAATGATCACAACGCTGCAGTTAAAACCGACACTAAAGATCTTTTTAAAAGTTTTGTGCCAAGGAGTGGGGGGTAAAGAGGGATTTGAACTAGAAACCTCCATTTCATTAGGTGCAGTCCCTAACCAACCTGCTACCTCTTAGGGTAAAACATGGCATAAAGGATTCAGTCCATGTATAGGAAAAAGAGGAATGACATGGTTTTATAACTTCTTTACTCTCTTCTCATCCTTTACACCATCTTACACATTCTCTCTGGAATGATGCCAATAGAAGTACTAAAGCTAATAATATTTTTAATGGGTAAGTTATACACACAGTGGGTCTTGAAGCATGGCATTAACCTCCACTTTGGTTTTACAAGGGAAGGAGGCAACAATAAAGAGAAAAAAAGATAAAAACAATCAGATCCAAAGGCACAGTACACATACATATTTTTTTATTGGTAGGTTACACATACACCTAATGATTTGATCACACCACCTCAACCTCCACCCATTCTTGTGGAAGGAGAGAATGCCTGTTTGAGCCATAGCTCATTGGCTACTTATTAAAACTCGAATAGCAGTGACATTATTAACAAAGGAAAGAAGGGAAAGCCCCAGTTATTAGTCTTGAAAATCTCATTATAATTGAAAAAGAAAACTCAAAGACTTAGATGCTCACATTTCCTTCATGGTAAAAAGGGACAGCCCACAAAAGATGAAACAACATTTTAAGAAAATACTTTGGAAAGCGAAGAATACCCAGATATTATTTGGAATCTATTACAGAGGCCTAAAAAGTCCTCAAATTCAGTATTTGACCATTAGAGCATGTTCCCTGTGTTTCGCTACTTGGGTTCGGAGGGTGTATATTAGAATTAGTGTAAAGTTTGGGTTGTATTACTCGCATGCTTGCTTTGAGGTGGTTGCTATTGTTACTACACTTTATATGCAGAGAATTCACATTAACAAGTACGAACAAATAAACATAAATACCAGCCAACAAAACATATACATGGCAACGAAAAAAGCAAATCTCAAACATACCCTCATGCGATCAGACAAGATTGAAGGAGTGACAAGCTTGTACTTGGGAGCTTCAACAAGAAGCTTGTCATAGGTTGCCTGATCAAACAGAACCATGTTGTTCACCTTCTCCTTTTGCTTACCCTTGCTCCATTTCTACATATAATAGCCAAAAAATAAAAACCCAAACAACCTCAAAAACCAAATTAAACCTCAAAACAGTACTACATAAAATATTCCAAATCTCAACACGAAACACCAAAATCATTAAAATTCCCAACAACCCATTGTCCCAATAATCCTTAAAATCTACAAATCCAACAAAAACCAAAACCCACAATTGGAAAACAAAACCAACGTCCTATTATAACTATCATATAGAATATAGATCGATAATAAGCCTTGAAAATACTGAAATTCGAGCCTAACTGTAACCCTAACCCTAAATTTACCTTCTTCTTCTGCTTGCCACCGCCGGACTTAGCGGGCTTGGAGGACGGAGGAGGAGCCTTCTCCTTCTTTGGTGCCTACAACATCAAAAACAAACAAACAAACAATGGAAGATGAAAAACCCAATTCCAGAAAACGATTTTACCAGGAAAAGAGAGAGCCAGGATGAGCAATAAGATTAGGGTTTGTACCATTGGGTGATCTTTCGGGATTGATTTCTAGGGCTTCTGGGGTTTGCCTGCTAGGAGAAAGATGCTGCGGAGCAAAACGAAAGAGTCAGTGGGAAAATAATAGGTTTATATAGTACTTTGTGTGGCTGAGAGATGGCTAGGGTTTTTGAGATGGAATGGGAGCGAGGTCGGGTGTTTGGATGCATGGACTAGGAAATGTATTTTCTAGAATAGGTGTATTCCGGTTTTCGACTATTACTTTTTTAGGTTTTTTTTTTTTTTGGTAAATCGACAGAATTAATTATTTTATTTAATTAATTAAAATTTGATTAATCAGATGTAGAGTCTGAAGAAAATTAATATTTCAAGAGTTAAAAAAAAAAGTGGGTGACTAATGGGTAATGTAAATTTGGATGTCTTAAATTGAATATTCACTGCACTATTGTTGATACTTAATACTCATTCTTGTAACACATTTTCTACGAGCTTGAGTCGTGCGAGTTTAACTTCCTTATAGGCCCAATTTATATATTATAACTTGCTTTATTATTTTAAACATGGCTCAAGTCTACATAACATAAAAAGAGTTTAAGAGTGTAGTTTTGAGAGCATGAGTAGACTTTTTTTTAGGCCTTCTGCATGAGTTCATATCATAAGTGTTGCAAAGTGGTCTAAGGACATTTGTAGCACCTAAGGTTCTTGGAAAGGATTTGGTAGCCAAAATTTTCACCCAATTGGAGCCTTCTAGCTCCTATTGTATGTCGCTAAACATTATAACCAATCTATTTTAACCCCTTTAGATTAGCTAGCACCCTTTCCTGACCTTGATTGTTAGACACCATTAAGACCAGCTTCCCAAGAACTAGCTAGGGAAAAGCAACTACTAGCCTTAGTACAAAACTTTTCATAAATTATGCTAAAAGGCGAATCATTTTTTCATCCAAACAAAAGCCAATTAAATAACCAGGCTAACATATATGGGGTCCAAAGCCTCATTTAAGAACACTCAAAACTTAGTATAAAAACTTGTCATTCATATCAAACAAGGCAAGCCATGTTTTGCCTCTGAAACCCTAACTATCAAACAAGGCAAACCATGATTTGCCTCTAAAACCCTAACTTCGAAACAAAATCTCATTCAACCATGAAAGAGTTACAAAATATTGAGGTATAAGGGTGAAAATAGTAGTATCAATGAGTCTTCTTTATCTCTTTCACCACCTCTCCCAAATTATTCTTTCTTCTATATGTGCAAAACAGTTCCAGATTTAATGTACTGTGCATATTTTTCATTTCATTATTATTTTGCACTATGATTTCATTCTTGTGATGCACCACTTGTTGGTGTGGATGTGTATTTCAAACACTTTTATTATTTTTTGCACTGTGATTTTGTTCTTATGATACACTACTTGTTGGTATGGGTGTGTGTTCCAAACATTTTTATTATTATTATTATTGCTAGCCATTAGGCAATAAAGGATAAAATAGTTGATGGGGTATGATAAAATATAACTCCAACATCGTCCATGGAAGTTGTCCAAGACAAGATCAGGAAAGCAAAGGTTGTAAGAACCTCGTCCATAAAAAGCTCATCCACGCAGGAAGATGCTTGGACGAGCTTCGCATGGTCAAGTTTGACAAAACCACACCGTCTCGTCCAAGGGAGCCATCAACCTCATCTTGAAGAAGGTCATCTATAGAGGAACGACCTTCCTTGGAAGCGAGGTGCGCTCGACAGGAGGACCCCTGGACGAGCCCTTGACACTTAGGAAAATTCCTGAGTGTGTACTACAACTCCTTATCACACGCATAACTTCCAGTAACCGCTATGTGAGAAAAATGTAACTCCTAAACAGTTATGGAAGTTATCCCTGAACCCTCACACCTCCTCAAATCCAAGGGAGGTTATAAGTTTAATAATTGTTTCTAGGACACTATATAAACGTTCATTCAGACCAAACAATGGTACGTTTTTATATTTCTTGAAAAGTTAGAACTCCAAAATTATAGAGAGAAAACTAACTTTGCCATCGGAGGGTTCTTGGCCGACAATCTCAGACACCTTTGATCATTGTTCTTTCTTTTTCAGACCATCAAGACAGTAAGTAGGTATTTCAAATCCGAAGCATCCAGCTTATTGATTTTCTTCGCATCATCAATAGTCATTGGAAAATAATGGATAAACTAGCCATTGGGCTTTTATGGGTTATTACTAACCAATAATTATAAACCATTATTATCATGAATAGCCTATATAATATTTATCATCACACCCCCGGTCACCTTTGATCATTGTTCTTTCTTTTTCAGACTATCAAGATAGCAAGTAGGTCTTTCAAATCCGAAACATCCAGCCTATTGATTTTCTTCACATGATCAATGGTCATAGGAAAATAATGAATAAACTAGCCATTGGGCTTTTATGGGTTATTACTAACCAATAATTTTAAACTATTATTATCATAAATAGCCTATATAATATTTATCATTGCACCCTGTCCTATGAGTCTTTTTTACTACTCTATATTTTCAAAAACACTATTTTATTCTCGTTGTTGTACAATTTTTTTTTCACATGCCACATGTCCTAATTTCATTTGCCCACTCACATACAAGCCTCATAAATTATTTTGGGCCCCCACAAATTTTTCCTATATTGAGCACAAATAAATATTCCCGTATTATTACCAAAATTGGGCCCACACAAATATTTCTCATATCATTACCAAAATTGGGCCATAAAGTTATACCGTCTCTATAAAAATCTCAAACTCATTTGTCTACACAACACCCTTTACAAAGTCCATTGCTACACGACACCTATTACAAAGCATGTTGCTACACGGCATCCTTTATAAAGCTTGTTGCTACACAAAACTCATTTCAAAGTCCGTTGCTACACAAAACTCATTACAGAGTCCGTTGTTACATGACGCCCTTTACAAAGTCTATTGCTACACGACACCTATTACAAAGTCCAAGAGAAACACCTGGTAGTATTGATCAAAGCCCAAGCCTGCACCTAGCAATATTTTACAAAATATTGAAAATATTATTAAAAGCCCAAATGCTACCTTTGGCGGCAATATCTTATTAAAAACCCAAATATTATTTTGGCAACATTCTACAAAAAGCCCAATACTAGTTTGGCAACATTTTATCAAAAACCTAAAACTATTAATTTTTGGCAAACAATTATTCTATTAAAGCCCAAATATTATTTGGGAAAAAATATTATAAAATGCTTGTGGGGGGCGTAAAGTAGGCCTGTTAATCAAGACTTGTTGTTTTGATTTATGCTACAGTTTGCTCACACAATTTGGTTTATAGAGGTGGGATGCAAGGTCAAACCCGTGATACCCATTATGTAAGATGAAACAACGATTAGAGGCAAATTGTATACAAAGTGAAAATGTTCAACTAGAATTTGTATAAAAAAACAACTAAGTGTTCGTCCTAGGGTTCAGTTCGACGATAAAGATGCAATTTAATGGTTTTTCTCTTTCTCTCCGTTTTTTCCTCCCCCTGATCTAGGTGCTTCTTGGCTTTATATAACTTAGCCAGGATGCATCTGGGCCTTACATTTGGAAGGCAATGATCAACTATCTTGATACTTGTCCCATCAGGAATTTTTTAGAAGGTTTTTACACTTGGGCAGTTGCTGTAGTAACACTATTTACAACCATTTTTCCATTAATGCGGCAAGCTAAGTGGCTGCAGTGCATTTAATGCGGAGGGGATGACCATCTTGTACTTCCTTTCTCCTCTTCCTGGTTCAGAATTAAGTTTCCCTTGTTCACCCTTAGGTTGCCCTATGCAGCCTCTGACTCTATCCTTTGGCCACCCGGGGTTAGGCAAGTGTCCTCGACATCCTCATCGGATATAGTTAGGTAGCCTATGTGTGAATTAAATACGTACCTTCTGAAAACAATCTGACTATGTCTCCCGAGGCCCCCACCATATGAGTTTGGCTTGCCATCTAGGTCCTCTCCCCCCCCCCCCTAATGCTCAAAGCCCAAAGTTAATAATTTTTGGCAACAACATATTTTAGCATGCTAAATTTCCTAGCAAATATGCTAACTCATGGGAACATAAATTATTTATGACATATTATCTGTAAGGGGTAAAAGCTCTTGAATAAACATTTGGGCTTTGGGCCTAGTTGGCTGGTATCAGTTTGTTTTAATCAGGGCCTCTAGGCCCATAAGTCAGTCTGCATTGTAAAGGTTCGAGGAGTTGTCCGAGGAGGAATGTCTCCTCAGACAGGCTCGGCAATGACCCTGGGACTTGCTAAAGAGGTTAGAGGCAAGATCCTGGAAAAACTGATGGGTAAGAGGGTGATCCAAGCACCCTTTAGAAATAAGGATGTGTGAGAAATATCTGAGGAAAAAGTTGCTACCACCACATTAAAGACCCTAGATCTATCTCCCTGACCGCATTAATGAGGAAATGACCTTTGAACAGTAGAATTCAGCCTTCTTGCTATTGTTTGAAGACTTCAAGAAGGTGGCAGATGGGACAAGTATCTAAGGGGAAGATTTGTATGACACGTGGATGAACCAATGAGGAAGAAGAAGTATATAAGGAGACGAGAGAGGAAAGAGAGGGGGATCTGCACTTTTTGTCAAGGAAAAATAGGAACTAAGTATTGTAAACTTTGTCATAGAAAGAGAATAGATATGCAAATCGTCCTCGGCTTACGTCCGAGGAGGTCCCTTTGTCATATTCGTTTATCATTTGCACAGATTGTGGCTCTCTAGCCTGCTAATCAAACTTCCAACATCCCGAACCTAGACTTCCAAATCCATACTCTACAAATTTAATTGTATAAGGCTCATTGGGCCTGAGCCCAACACTTGTTTTTGGGTCCAGGTACAATTGTACGCTTACATTATCCATCTCATAAAACTATTTTCTACAAAATTTATGGGAATTATACTTACTTTTCCCACAAAAAATTTCAAATACAAAAGTCCATGTATATTACAAACCCATGGCAAAATTATTTATTTTGTAGGAATTTGTGAGCCCAAAAGCTTAATAACAAGGCCCAACTGAAATAATCCAGTCCATGTGCCAAACCTCAACAACTAAAGTTCGTGTGGATGACTAAAATGGTTAGGCCGATTACAATTCAATTTTAGCACAATGAGACTAACAGTTGGAACCCACCACAATCACCTTCAACTTGTGAAATCAGGTCAGAGGGGGCCACATGTTAAGTTGAGCTTAAACCCTTCCTTGGCAAGCTAATTTCTAATGATGTTGACAAAACATAAAGGTTGTGTTGATGCATGAAGGTTGAAGTCAGTCATCTCCTCTCTCTTTCCAACAAATTTGGTTAAGAAGCTAAAGGAAGCCATAACGAGACCTAAGAAGCTTTTGGAATTACTACTAAACAGCTCATTATTTTACTAAAAATATGTATTATTTGGTTCATGAACCAAGCACATAAAGCCTAATGGGGAAACTTAGGGAAATGTGGTTTAGAAGGCACCAAGGAGATCTCTGGCAGAGTTTCTAGCAAAGGGCTCCAGGATTAACACATGGCTTGGGATAACACAATCTGCCCTAAGAACTCTAATATTAGCAACAGATAAACAAGATCACTAGCCCTAATACATGCTCTAATTTCATTGGCTGAGTATTATCTAGCATTTAATGCTAAGTCAAAACCTCCAATTAATATTACCTAAAACAACAAATACTTCTTAAAGCTGGACATAGGAATACTTGGTCAAATCCTAGAATGGATCTTTAGAAGATTTATTGCTAATTGAGACAAATTTAAGTTGAGATTCTTTGCTAAATACCCCTTGAATCAGCTGTAAATAGAGCCCCACATCAAGACACACCAAACCACAAGAAAAGGACTAATTTCTCATAACTTCTCTACTTAATACCTTGCTCTAATTATTTTCTTAGCTCTTAAATGAGGTTTTAAGCTCCTGAGTTCTTAGTTCTCAAGTTAGTAAACTAAGCTCTTCAGTCCTTGGCTCATAAATACCCCTCACACTACTACTCATAAATACATATCCATCCTTAGCAAAAAATCCCAACAATATAGCTAAATACTCTCTTATTACTCATTCATACTACCAAAATGACCCTTACTACTCACTACACATACAAATATTATGAGCATATCCTAGCATAAAAGTAATCTTGCTACGCTAGCTGGAATATTTCTCTCCCTTCATTTCACACTAAGCTTTCTTCATCATTTGTTATAATGGATCCCATAATATTTGTCTATTGCTTTACAATTGAAGGCTATAATGTATTTATTACTATAGAAATTTTCTGTCATGTTATTATAATGGAGGATTTTCTCTCAATGGGACCTTTAGATAATGACTTTGGAGATGTACACTCTACTCAATTTATGAAATCACTAATGTCTAGAGGTTTATTCAATTTTGTCTTATTTTACTGCTGGAATATTTTATCACTGGGATGTTTCTTTTTGTTGTGGGACTTTCCATTTGTGCTCACTTTTTTGCTGTTGAAAATGTTTTGGGTCTTTGTCGGGCCTAACCTAAGCGAAGAGCATTAAAAAGGGAATTTATCAAAAGTTTCACTGATAGCCTTTGGGCCATGCTTCAAGCCCATTATCGAGTCTCGGTTTGACCCCCACCCAATTACCACACTTTTGTCGAAGGTAAAGCTTTTCGCACCTGACAATTTTCATTCTCTCTCACATATTTTTTCTACAATTTAAAATTATCTTAAGGAAAAGCAATAGATTGTTCTTGAACCTCCATAAGTGGAAGTGCCTCCATCACGAAGATTTATATTATAGTCTAATCTTGGAGGGTTGTTTAGCCAAGAAAACCAATCATACCAAGTTTTACTTCCAGTAGCACGAATCAACCTTGAAGGACGATGCTCTTTGTACGATTCTATAGCATTGTGAGATTGTTCCTCAATTTACATATATTTATTTTCTTATTTCTATTGTACATTCTTGTTAATTATTTAGGATAGTATTTGTTGTATCAAACTTGTTTATTTACTAAAATATTTTCAACACCACTAAACTTTAGTCACTTAGTATTTGAATTTTGAGCTTGAATCCCTCTATTTAACCACATTTTGTGGGCTTGTTCTAGCATTTCAACTCTTGTCTCAATGTCTAAAACAACTATTACTGTTAGAAACTAAAAAGAATATGGAAGGACACCCAAAGCGATCATGTCCCTCTGCATACCTCAGGATAATTGTATCATCCAAGAGTTATGGAGTAATGGTTTGAACTGTTACTTTGCCCCATTAAGCCCACTATCCCACTCAATATTAATGGAGTGGTGTGTATATAAACACTAAGAGTGGTACCCACTGCACTGAAACAAAATCAGTATTTTTCATAGTGTTTGCAGAGTGTTGTGAGGCTCTTAGATTATGGGTTATGTTTGCATCACTTTGTATGTGTTTGGATCCGGATTATTTTGCGTTTGCATTTTCAGCGTTTCCTCTCTTTTTTTTCTTTTTTTTTATGCATGCATCTCAGCTTTAGGGGACAAAAGTTACTATTCACGCACTGTTCATAGGACCCACAACCACTTTATTTAGAAAAAATATTTAAAATGTGTCTCACCGCACTATTCACTCATTTAAAAAATATTTTGCTACAGTATTTTCAGTTTTCAGCAAAATAAGTTGTATCCAAACGGACCCTTAGTAGTGTGCAACACCGTCAGAGATATGTTTTTGGTTCGTGGTTTATACAAACTGGAATTCAGAATGAGTTTGAATTGCTGGTCTGCTTGGAGGCTAGTTTGGATAGCGTAGAACAATCTTGAAACTCCTATGTGATCGTTGATTTAGGCCAAGAGAGGTATGCCGAAAAACTAATTGTTTATATTCTGTTGCAAAGTCTCTATTTCTTACATTGGTATTAGAGCCTTTATAGGTTGTTCTCGATGTTATATGCATATATGATTAGTTAAAAATGTGTTTTATGCTTAATATGCTATGAAATTTCATGCACCTCACATGGCCTTTAATGGCAAAATTTGATTCAGAGCATTTGGTGCCTTGAAATTAATATATGTTGGTTATATTACATGTATTAATATCTACCTTAAGTTTCGTAGCAAATCTCCAAGTGTGCCATAAGATATAGTTTGACAAAACTTAGAACACCAAAAATTTAAGGACAAACTGCTCCTATATGATTTCTATTTGCAAAATATGATTTCATATTATGAATCTATATGTTATAAGCTTTAAATCGGTATATGGTACGTTAAAAATGGATTTGAAATGAAAAAGATATAAGTACTTGAATTTTCTGTTTTAAACCGAATTTTGAAGGCTCGAGGTTGAAGACAACCAATTCCAACAAAACCAACTCTCTAGCATAGTGTACAAAGCTTGTTAGCTTTATAGAGGTTTGTCCTCTACATAAAGCACTACATGGAGTCCCACTCGCCTAGTACAGTTTACATGGATTATTAGTATTACAGTTAAACACACAAAAATGCAGAGTGAAATACATGCATCTAACGTAACAAATATATAAATCAATAAACTTTTGAGGATAGTAAACACAAAACCAGAAACGGTTATGTTGTTTGGCTGTCATTCAACCTACATGAAATTGTGTTTATTATAAAGCATTTGAAAATAAGATGGTGGTGTCATAAATTTTCTTGTGGCTTGAAAGTTTTTTTTGCTTGTTTTGGAATTGCTCTTAGGCGTGTAGCATGACATGTGAATAATGTTTCTAGTTTAAATATCACGAAGATAAAATTCTTGGATTTAAGGGGTGGCTGCAAATTCCAATTTACTAATGATGATGTAGCCCTGTATTGGTGGTGTATATATTTTTAAGAAATATTGAATGATATGGAATTAATTGATTGATTTAATTTTTTAAATCATTCAATTCCGTTATTATTTCTTAGTGAAATATGGTATTAAAAATATTTACACAATGTTAAATATTATATTTAATGTGACAAAGCAATAATTATTTCTTAGTGAAATAATGAGATGCCTATATGAACTGCTCTCATGAGTTTAAATTGTGATAGCATGTTTGACTTAATAGTTAATTGATAAAATTGGTAAATTATTTTCAATAAATATTTTTTTGTAAATATTAGAATTGAAATATGGAATCGTGGGAGTATGGTTGAGTTGCGTTATCTCCCATATATAATTTTGCACAAATAGATTATAATAGACACAGTGGCGCAAGAGATGATTAAGAAGCTTAGTGAATTTTTCGATCTTGTGACTTGTATTATCTAAGCTTATTTTAGATCCAATGTCAAAAATTTTGAAATGCATATGTAATATCTCATTTGGGAAATTTTGTAGACAAATGGCTTCCAAAGGTACAATTGTTGACTTTAACAAAAGAGAGAAACTAGATGGTAAAAATTATAATATTTGGCACTACAAAATTCAATATGTGCTAAATGAGCAAGAAGTCTCGGAGACTTTGACTAATTCATTGAGTAAACCTAATCAGGGAAGCACTAAGCAACACCAACGTAATCTTGCTATCTATGAAAGTTGGCGCAAGAAAGATTTGTGTGCGCGCTTTACTATGTTGAGTAGCATGCACAATGATCTTGGTAAATTTGAGCAATATACAACTGCACATGACATGTGGAAAGCTCTTAAGCTAAGATATGAAGGAACATCAGCCACTAGACTGTGTGGATTAACAATGAAATTTGATTCATATAAAATGTGCTCTAAACATACGATGAACTAGCATCTTAGGGTGATGTCCTCCATGATTCGAGAGCTCAAATCAGCTGGAAACAACCTTACTGATGAATAAGAAATCCAGGCAGTGATTCGTTCACTACCAAGTTCATGGGAGACCATGTGTCAAAACACGACACATAGTGAGAACAACAACACATTTAATGATGTGGCTCATCACTTAGAACTTGAAACTAAGCGCCTTGAAGTAGCCAAGTTTATTAATTTTATGCACATGGTTGAGACTAGCTTGGGTAAGGTCTAAGCCTAATGCAAGCAATTTGATTACGCTTTTGGACAAGAGAGACCTACTAGGCCACCGCCTAAAAATGCTAAGTTTGTCAAGTGCAATACTAGAGGAAAGCATGCAAAGAAGGACTAGTCTAAGTTGACTTGTTATAACTACAGAAAGAAAGGACATTTTGCTCGTGATTGCACTGGGCCAAAAAATGTAACACTTATTCCTACATCTCACCATGTTTTTGTAACAAGTCATGTCTTTGTTGCTAATTCTGGTCCTATGTGGACTGTAGACTTAGTAGCAACAAAACATGTAGCAAGAGATAGAGTAGAATTTGTGGAGTATCGCTGGATTCTTGTTGGGAGTAGAGACATCAAGGTGGGAAACAGAGCTAGCGTGGACGTACTTGGAATTGGTACTTACAAGCTAGAGTTGCGAGGTGGTCGCACTCTGTTACACTACGATGTATTGTATGTTTTAGAGACTTGGAGGAACTTACTTTCACATGACAAATTTTGAACGACTAATTGTCACTTTTACATAGACCCACCACTTAGAGCAATTGCATTAGTGGGTCTAAAATACAAAAAAGTGCACAAATATACACAATATAGCATAAAAAACATAAGCATTAGACCTTGTAAAACTTTGTAAATATCTAAACTTGCTACAGTAACCATACATATATGCACGGTTAGAGCATTAGCATCATGTATGCGTAAAATTTTCATTATATTTTACAATAAAAACCTACTTTTTTTTTACACAATCATTTTTGCAAAAACACCCGCATAACTACATCAGATTTTCTATAATTCGCCCTCTTTTATTTAAATAATACTTTCTCACATTTTTTTTATTATTTCACATTTACCCATACACAGTTCCACCACCTTACCGCACATTCCACTTCTTTGAATACTCTTTCTCTCTTTCTTTTTCTCTTTCTTCTTTCCTCTCTCTTCTTTTGCATTTTATCTTTTTTCTTTCTTCTTCTTCTTTTTCATTTCTTAAAAAAAAAATTCTCTCTCTCTCTCTCTCTCTCTCTCTCTCTCTCTCTCTCTCTCTATATATATATATATATATATATATATATATATATATATATATATCAAACCAGTGCTTTCTTTAAATCTGAAAAAATTTCTCTCTACCAAACCTCCATGGCTCAATACACTCACACTTTCTCTCTCATGGCAACGACAAGCATTTCATGGTAACGTTGGCTTGGGTTTTGAGTTGATTTGTATTTTGTCAAATGGGTTTTCTGTTATGTTTGATTTTGAGATGATTTTGAGTTAGGTTTGTGATGATTTTCATTAATTTTGGGTTGATTGTGTTTGGATTAAATTGCTGTTGTAATGGGTTGGTTGTGGTGGTGGCAGTGGTTGGTTATTTGTAATGGTGGTGGTTGATGGTGGTTAGTTGTGGTAGTGGGTGGATGTTGGTGGTTGTCTTCGTCTTCATCTTCGTCTTGACATTAAAGAAAGGGTGAGAGAAAGACTGACAAGACAAGGGAGAGGAAAGAGAAAAAAGTTTAAAATAATAGGATAGAAAACTATAGTAACCGTGTAAATATGCATGGTTACTGTAACAATTTTGCATATGAAGTATGAACAGTGTTATAAATAGATTGATGTGGGTAGTTTTTGAACAAAAATGTGTTAAAATGAACACTTTTTCTATTTTGCACCAATTATGCAAGTGCTCTAATTGTAACTTTGCATCTTATTGTTTTATTAAATTTTCAATTTGGCTCCTTTTTTTTTCTCTCTCTCTCTCTCTTCTCCCTCTGAAATGAACTCAGACTTCTTCTTTCCTCCTTCATCACCTTTTTCCTTTGTCACACAATGACACAACCACAAGGACAAACCAACATAGAGACACACAAACACATCCACATAGACAAACCAACAGATGTGGTGGACCTTTTTTGTAATTTCGGACTAGGCTACCTCCTGCTATACTAGGCCTAAATATTTTGAATTAGGAAGTTGGGACCGGTCCGATTGTAACCCACCTTGGTTCGGCTTGTGCACAAACTATGCCCCGTTTGTCAAGATTTTTGATCACATGCCCATGGTAAATGAAGCTACTATGGGAAAGTTATGATAGACAGATATAATAAAAATAACAAAGGAAATGTATTCACTATCTAGACAAAATAAATAAAGGGGGTAACAAAAGACACCCCATACATAAAACAGCAGAATTAAATGGAGAAAAGATAGTAATAAGTTTTATTGAATCAAAGAGTAGAACATCAGTCTGTCATGCCAAACTATATTACAAGGCCGGAACCAAGAAGGAAATCATTTCCTCAATGCAAATAATCTCCCTCCAAAAAAGAAATTAATTGTTTTGAGGGAACGATGTTAAATGGTTTATGCCCAGAAGAGTCTTTTATTTTTAGTAAAGAGTAGGGCCTTAAAGGGAGAGAGGGGATCAACCTATTTGGTGCATGCCTGCCATTCTATGTTCTCTCATTTTTGTTCTTTCTAATTCTCATTTTCTTTTCTTTTCGTTTTCTTTTCCAATACTTGCTTCTTTGTTGTGATTCTTTCCTAGAGATTACTATTACTCTGTTCCTCCTCCCCTTTGTTGTGCACGGCAAGAATCCCTTATATAATGCCTGCCGCGGCTGGCTTTCACTATTTTAACCTTTAACCACCTTTGTCTGGTGTGAGTGTCCTTGTCGACCATTCCTGATTAGTCAGTTGCCCAGCCAGCACCACTTACCTATGCTGGTTGTGCCATTCCACATCACCAGACGAAGAGAACAATTTTGTTTGTTTGCTTGCCGTGGCATTCTTACCTGCCACGGTGTGGGTGCTCTCTCTTTCTCTATCCCTCATGGCATGTACTTATTGGTTCCAACTCATCCTTACTTCTTTTGGGCAGTATGTTATCCCAGTAGGACATTTCTCCCAAAAGAGCCTGAGTAGAAATTGCAGAATAGGTTTTCCCCTCTCTCCATCGCCAGACCATGCCCTTTTACCTCTGACCCATGACTCACCACTTGCTGTATTGGTTGGGTACAAGCTGGTGGTGTCTGGGCCTTGTGCGTGCTTCACTTCTATGTTCATCCAAAACCTACCTGTTGCTCATGTGTTTGCCACGGTCTAGAGGCTCATCTACACATTCTGCCTTCCATCCTTGACTTCTTACGGCGTAAGCTGTTTCTTGTTTTCTCATTCTTTATTGGCTTGCTCCTTTTAGGGGTTGAGCTTTGCTTGATTGTGGGTTTTCCTTCTTTCAGGACACTCATTTGCTTCTTCCTGCGGTCTTGCTATCATTTCCTGCTGCATCACTCTGCTATTCCTGCTGTGATGTTATTTGGCCCAAACCTGCTAGGCCTCTTTGGGTCAACTACTTATTCCTTTTTTGATGAACTAGTATGATCATTGGGCTTTTTACTACATTACTTGCGGGCTCCTGTGTCCCATTTATTTCCTTTTGGGCATCCTCGGTCCTTTCTAATTCTGCGTTCCCATGGACTTTTACTAACTCCTTGGGGCTTCCTCGGCCTAATTACTCTATCCTTCATCCTTTAGGGCTTATGGACTTTCCATCAACCCCTTACTTTCTTTACTAGCATTACTTTGGGCCTGCTGTGGCTCATTCGCACTTTTCTACATCACATATTGCCCATGGGTTTGCTACTTCTCTCTTTTAGGGCATTTTTAGGCCCGTTTGCTTCCTCAAAATCCATTTGTTTGTTTTATGGACCTATGATCCATTATTTTTGCCGCTTGGACTTAATGACTTTTCTATCCAATTACTAACTTTCTTCTGCTCATGTTGTTGGACTTCTTCTTTCTACTGGGCTTCCTAAAATGATAATCAACAACAGATAGATAGCATTGTTGTGAAATTGACACACCAACACATACAAATCGGTGCTAGTGGCTTGTGGATTTGTTGATCAATGTTGATGGCTTATGAATCAGTGGCAGAGATGTCGTTTGTGAGTCAACGAAAGTGGATCGGTGGTAGAGATTAGTGTTTATGGGTTGACTAGATCGGTGGATCAGTGCTTGTGGATAAGATTGGTGCTTGTTATAAGGAAGGACATTTGAGAGAGAGAGAGAGAGAGAGAGAGAGAGAGAGAGAGAGAGAGAGAGAGAATTTGAGTTTGAGAGTTTAACGAGATAGAGAGAAAATAAAAAAAGATAGAGAGATAAGGACAAAATACTAAAAGATAAAATAATAATAAAAAATGAATAAAAATGATTATTTAGATAAAAATGGTGTATAAAAGATAGTTTGATGGAGTGTTTAGTAAAAGTGAGCATGTAAAAAAAAAAAAAAAGTAGTTTCTTATACTAAAATAGACAACAAATTTTATACATACTGATGCTAATGCTCTTATAATCGATCGTGTGGACAATTGTGTAAAAGTTGTGAATCATGTGGCCTTAGAATTTTTCATTTGACTAAAACATTGGTGGGGTCTTAACTGGAAAGTGATTAGGATGCTTTTATGATCACGGGGAAGCCATCGTCCAACCTTTTTTTCTACCACCAACAAAAGAGGAAATTTTCATTTGGATTTTAGATCCGGGAAGGCACCGACTCTCTCCACCAACCTTTCCATTCCAGCAAGAGCAGAAGAAATACAGACTAGTGTACTATACAACAAATCTAAAAACTCCCCCAACTTCGGTCCCGCACTGCACGACACCCAAAACGTCACTTTCCAATGCCAACCACAACACCTCACTCTCACACACTTCACTGTTCTGTCCATATATAATATAATAATAATAAAACTAAAACTAAAACTAACACATCAGTGTTCACAAAAGCACCCACCACCATCTTGTTTTTTAGGGCACTCTCGGTCGCAGTCCTCACACCTGGACTTGCCGCCCCCCAACACACCATACTAGGATTCTGATCCGATTCTCACATAATCTTGTAAGATCTTCTGCTCATCTTTTTTGGGTACTTATTCATTTTCTCCATCTCTTTAATATTGCTCTTTTTGACTCTTTGGATTCGTTTTTAAAAAAAAAAAAATCTTTGTAGTCCATATGGTTCTGAAGTCAAAGGATTCAAGTTTGAGATCAATATCTTGGATTATTTCTGTAATGGTCAAAATTTTGCTTTTTTTTTTTAAAATAGTTAATACTTCATACTAATAGGCGGTGATTTTTCTTCAATGGTTAATCTGCTGCGTTTTTAGTTATGGGTCTATTTTGTTGATGGAAATTATCTAATTGATAGTATGTCAAATCTGTTTTTTTTTTCCCTTGAGGGTCAGTTAGTTTTGGCAGAAATTTTTTCACTCTGTAAGTTTTAGAGGCAAAAAAAAGGAAGAGTCTAAACCTTCATCTATCTAGGTGGAGATTTAGGGGCCAAAAAAGAGCTTTAAGAGCTCTAAAGCTATTTTCAGAACATAAATAGTGTGTCTGCAAACCCACAAAAAAGATTTTAAGTGGTGCTTTAAGGCTAATTTTACTTTTCATGATATATAAATCAAGTGCTATTCATTGAAATTTGCCAAACACTCAGAACACTAAAGAGTGTTTTTTCAGTTAATGCTCTATATCGCAAAAGCTCTACTACTAAAGTTGTACCCCCTACAACAATGTCAAACAGTGAAACAGGCACTTAATTCCGAACATCCTTTTAAAAAAAAAAAAAAAGTTTTTGTTTTAGATAAATCAGAAACCCCCTTTTTTGTTTAACGAAATGATGAGAAGTGTGTTATTATCATTCAAACTGTGTTTTCTGGTATTTCTGACTTCATTGTGCTTGAATTGCTTGTTGGACATGATATGAAATTGATTCAAGATGAGATTGACATTTTAAAACTGCAAGTGGTAAATGAAGGTTGTTATTAAGTGAGCATCGCCATCTTTAGTCATATAGAAGTTGTCACTTATTAAACTGTATTTCTATTATTTGAAATGCAGCAAAGTTTGTGTGACTAGCTGTCAAAGGAAATGGTCTTGTTTTTAGATATAACTATGACAAATTATTGGGTCATTGATAGCCTCCATCAAAATACAGAAGTATTTTTCAGACAAGATGCTGTAACTGGTTGAATAACATCTTGGTGCATATGTTTCTAATTTCTCACATGGGGATTTTCTACCTTTTTGCATGCGAAAAGTTGCTTTGCTAGATTGACCTTGGGCCCTGGCTAGGTGAGGGGGTGGGGCAGGGTTGGGCTAGATCTTAGGTTCAAGTAAAGAAAAACTATGAAGAGCTTTCAAAATGTGCATCCTTATGCATAAAACAGAGGCTTCTTTTAAAATATGAAGATATTGAATGCCTTTGCATTTGTCCTTCAAAACTCAGAAGTAGGCCTCAAATATAGAGTTATTTGCTTGACTCAAATATTTGTATATTTATTATTATTATTATTATTATTATTATTATTTTTTTTTTTTTTTGTGAAGGTTCAAGTGTGGATATGTCAACTGTGAGTATGTCGACTGTGAGAGTCCCAATGTCTTGCTTGCCCAAAATTCCACCCCCGAGCAGATCCTGCGCCTTAATTAAAAGTCCATCTTCCTTTGGTTCTGTAAAGAGTGTCTCCAAAAGATTTGGCTTGAAGTCTTCTCCATTCAAAATGTCTGCAATGGCAGTATACAAAGTGAAACTGATCGGACCAGATGGTGAAGAGAATGAGTTTGATGCCCCTGATGATGCTTACATCCTTGACTCAGCTGAAAATGCTGGACTGGAGTTGCCATACTCGTGCAGGGCTGGGGCCTGCTCTACCTGTGCTGGGCAGTTGGCTTCAGGATCGGTTGATCAATCAGATGGATCATTTCTGGATGACAAGCAGATGGAGAAGGGGTATGTGCTGACCTGTGTCTCATACCCGTCTTCAGACTGTGTGATACACACACATAAGGAAGGTGATCTTTACTGAGTAATGTTATGTTCCTAGCCTGTTGATGACCCTGAATGGGGATTATGGATTTTTCCGAGACTAGTATTTTTTTTGTGAGCGACATGGTAGTGTGGCTATTTAGTTTCAGTGCTGCTATTTTCCTTAGTCTATGCAGAATTACTGTTTGATGACAATCAATCAGTAGTGTCCAAGCATGATTTCTTTGAATGTTGATCAACAATAATGAACTGATCTGGTGTACCTTAGAAAGCTCTCCATGTCGCATAATGTGAATATGACTTTGACTAGGCTTAACATTGATTTGAATGGGCATACCCCTAGAATCAGATTGAGATTTTTTGAAGTTTAGGAAGGGAACAATAAATTTTGGGAAAATGAATAGGAGATTAACCTGCTCATGTCGTGTGAAAAACGTGATGTTTCATACCTGTATTGACACTAACCTTTTAAAGCAATTCGTAAAGATCTTGATCCACAAATAAAACATGGGAAATCAACTAGCAACTATACCTATGAACCTCGCTACTCAAAGTAAAAAAAAAAGTAGCCTTATAAACGTTGGCTTGATGCAATTGATCTGGCCACATCTTGTGTTTGTCCAAAGTCCAGACAACAACTAGTCATTAATGTGGAGTAAGTGTCAATGAATAGCTCAAATGACACATTCTTCTCATGTAATAAGATTATGATTTCAAACTTTAACCATCTTTCAGTCGTCAATATACAGAGCAAGTGTCAATGAGTTATTACTCAAATGACGCATTCTTAAAGTGGAATGTGTGAGATCTTGCGTTCAAACCCATCAAGTGTATGTAAAAACTTTGTCCGTGTACTTGGCCTACTGGCTAAGCAAATGCACTTTGTTCACATTATAATATGAATTCGTACAAAGTATTGAATTACTTTGTTCATAAATTTATATATTTATATATATATATATATATATATATATGTATATATATTAGCAGTACTTTTCTAATGAATTAAAATTATTTAAGTTGATATAAGATTTTGGGAGAAAGTATCTACTAGTGGTTTTGGCCGTATAGGTGAGTTTGAATTGTCAATAACGCAAGTCTCTTGACATTGAACCATTTTGCATGAAAATCGAGTGTTGAATGATGATCCTTCCCAAAAGTAATTATGAGGTCTATTTATTTGAAAAAAAAAAAAAAAACAGTTTGCAAAAGATGTTAATTTACATTTTTGAAGGTTCTAAAGTCACTTTCTGCATAAATATCGAAAGAGGGATATGAAATCTCTTCATATTATAATATGTTGCAACAAAATTTGAATTCACTGTAATAGAGTTTTGGACTTTTGGTACACCAAAAAAATAAAATATCTCGACCTGATACTTAATTTTCCTACTTATTTAAATTTTGCAAGATAAAGTTTTTGAATATATTATATGGTATAACATAGATAGCACCTTGGGAAAATTCAGCCAGGGCAAGCAAACACCTGGAAATAAATATCGTCCTGCTAGCGGACCAAAAAATCAACAATTTTTTTTTTTGGGTTTCATGTCTTAAATAATATTTGAGATAGTGTTCAACCGGGTCCACTGTATCACAAAATCGCATGGATGGTGTGAAAATGTCGGTGAAACTCTGTGTTGAGTACAAATATAAAAGATAGCATGTGACACGTTGTTAATCATGCATGATAAAATGATGTTAACAATGAACTTATATAAAAATTAATAAAAACCGCTTAATTATTGTGAAAAATATTATGAACATTGTCATGTGTGTGCACAATACTAGACAACTCTCAGGTCAAGTGTTACTATGCACTACATCATATAGGATGTTGGTAATATATAAATAAACCAAGTTGTCCGTGAACAACTCAAGCTTGATTCCTATAAAAAAAAAATTGAGCTCAACTCAATAAATGATTTACTTATATTTGTTTGTTTAGCAAAAAAGCTAAGCTCTAGTCCAAATTTAGGCTCGATTATTAAATAGTCAAGTTCAAGTATAATAATATGTTTGTAAACAAGCTTGTGAACATTGAGTCTCGATTTAACTATATATAATTATATTTTTATTTGTACAATTACTTAAAAATATACTTCTAGACTTAATTTCGGATTGCGTAAGTTTGTTTATAAATGAATTCATATGATATTAAATTATTATTTGTAGTTTATATATTAGTATATAATTAGTCCATTTGTAGTAAAATACTAAAAATTCATTAATTTATAGAAGGATAAAATAGTTTTTTTATATGATGAAATAATAAATTAATCAAGTAGTTTTGAGAACATACTCAAACTTGTCTCACAAGAAAAAAAACTAAGTTAAACATTTATACTTTATTTGTCTAGTGATGTGTTGAAATTTGACTTGTGTTTGAAATAAAATTAAATAACAAACTAGATTTAAAATCTTTTAATACTCGGCACAGTTCGGATTAAAAACACTGTGTAATACAATATTTATTTCACTGAAATTTGAAATTTTCTAAATATTTTGAAGTACACACAGTTCACACGCGCTCTCTTTCGTCGCTGACTGTGAATGTACACTACACTGTGCACCGTTCCAATGGCGGGAACACTTCAAACCCTAATTCTTACTCCTCCAACCACCAAAACGCCGCCGCTTCGTCACCGGAGCCGGCATTTCGCTTCGAATCGCGCTTTCTTCCACGTCCCCTCCATCACTTTCAATCGCGACCGCTCATTTCGCAGACCCATCGCAGCCATGGACCGCTCCGATCAGGTTCGGCCTCCTCCGATTCCATTTCTTTCAATTACTTGCTTCTCTTATCTGTTTGGTTACCGAGAAAATGTAGGAAAAAAAAAATAAAATCGAATTTACAATTTCCATTCACTTCTGAAAATCAGTCAAGCAAATTGGTTTTGGAAGCATCTTTTGCGTGTTGCCTAATTTTCTTGTTTTGGCAGTTAAGACTGAAATGTCACAAAATTGGTTATGTGATTTCGTACTGTTGTTTAAAAGGAATTTTGATTCAATTGTGCATCAGAGAGATGGTAATGGGGATAAAGTTGATCGGGTTTCGGGTTCAGCAAGTGGGTTGAGTTGGGAAAAACCGCTGTTGAATTTCGCGTCGAAAAACTTTCTTCCATTAGGTAATGTGATGTGATATGATGTACACAATTTTTGTATGTGTTTGAGGCTAGCTAATGTGTTAGTACCATTGTCATTTTTATTGATTAGAAATTTGTTGGTTTGTGTAATGTTTCGCGCAGCTCTTGTCGGTGGAGTACTGTTAGGACTTGCCAATCCGGGTCTTGGTTGTCTTGCAGATAGATATTATCTATCAAAATTTAGCACATTTGGGATATTTATTATCTCAGGTTTGAGTTTTAGCATTATTATTTTTAATGTTTATATTGATGGACATCTCACTATAAACATGTTTAGTTTTATATCTTTATTTACTTTTGGGTGGTTTGATAGGGTTGACGTTGCGTAGTGGAGACATTGGTGCAGCCGCTGAAGCATGGCCTGTCGGAGTTTTTGGGCTAGTATGACCTTGAATTTCTTATCTGCCATCATGCATTTTGAGGTTCATCTTTTTTTTTTTCAAATGATTATTATCCTCTCGTTTTTTAAGATTTTTATTTTATTTTAATTAAGCTTTAGAAGTAGGTACTAACTTCTGCTAAGAATTTGTTGAAATATGTGAGAGGGGAAAACCCAAATATATGCAAAGCAAGTCTTGGATTGAATAAGATCCAACTGGTAATTGAAAAATAAAAGTAGAAGGATTAGGGGTAAGAGAAATATCTGTGCTCTATGTATATCATTATCTTAAATGACCAATGAAAGGTCGCTATTACTGTCCACCATATTTGATAATTCTTTCAATGTTTTATTTTTAATGTTCATTCAGTAAAGAGCATAGGTTAGAAACAAGCATCTCTGCATATTGTAGATTCCTACATTCTATGCTTTGAGTGCTCTATCTATCAAAATAGCTACTAACCCTCAATATATATAATTAATTCCTGTCATTATAAGGTACTTAGTGTTTGATGCCTAACTGTAAATAACTCGCAACAACTTAGACTGGTCAACAGATGCTTGCTGCTGGTGGAAGCAAGCTGCCTAAAATAGAGCCTGTCTGCTTCTTCTTTTCCTAATTGTTAAGTTCTCACACCCTATCTCGCATCTCGGTCACATGGGGGGTGGAGTTGCCATTTGACCCAAGGGCCATTGGCAAGGATCCCAGCTTCTTTTCCTCTTTAAGTGGTGTTCTATATAGCATATAATTTATTGCATATTGCAACTGCTCTTTGGTAGCATAATCATTGAACATTAGCAGTTTATGAATGACTTTTATTGGTGCTGTATCTAGACAAGCAGATTTGTTATTAACTTGTTGCTCCTTTTCTCATCATAGGTCTCCATTCTAATGATTACTCCTTACTTTTCAAGGGCAATATTGCAAATGCAGTTGCACCCTCAAGAATTTGTTACAGGTTACAATTAAATTCAGTTTTCTAATAGCATTGGTACAAAGTACATAAATAACATACATAGTACACACAAAATATAAAAATATACATATGTGCACATGTAGGAGGTATATGTATATACAAAATTATATATAGGAGGGATCTATTGAAACCAGTGTAAAACCATTATTCATGCATCTCTTAATAACTTTTTCTAGTTTTGAAAACCATTTTTGGATTTATATGGTCTTTAAATATCTACACACGTGTCAAATTGATCTGTTGTTAATTGCTACTCGATAGCTTCACATTTCTTTATTTAATAACTTAATTTGTCAATGTATACGGATAGGATAACTCTTGACCTCGTTTTCTTTTTTGTTTTGGCAAGCATGAATGTGTGAATCAAATGGTGGCATTTTGAAATATGAGTACCACTGCTATATAGATGCAAAAGATTAGATAGTTTTACAATAGTGTCACTGGATTCATCCTCTCTTCTCTCTCTCTCTCTCTCTCTCTCTCTACATACATGCATGTGCATAAATACATACATGTGTACTGTCTTTTTTATTTTTTTTTTGCTGAGTCATATGTCTAGTCATATAGAAGAGAGGGAGAGAGAGAGATAGCATGCAGTCCTCTTCTTAATGCTAGTGCATATGTCCATGGACAAGGGCACCTTTATATGAATGTACATGTGTTTGTTAATGAGTATCTCTAAGAAGGCGTTCTTCTAACATTTGACGCACCTTACAGTGTGAAGTTGATTTATTTATTTTTTCTTTGAACTTGATGCTGTTAATTCTGGCTACTCGATTTAAAAAAAATACTCGTGTTGTTTCTAACTTACTGTGGGGTTCACAAAGTTGTGAAGCAGTCATTTGTTATTGTCTCTACTTTATTTGCAAACTATTCTATACTTTGTCTTTTTCTACAGGATTGGCTATGTTTAGCTGCATGCCAACTACATTATCAAGTGGAGTGGCACTTACTCATGTATGCTAGTTTTTCATTTTTCTCTCCTTCCTAGTTTTATTTCTAAATATTTATGTTTGAAGTTTTACAGTGTTGTATTCCTCAAATGCAGCTTGCTGGAGGGAATTCTGCTCTTGCTCTTGCAATGACAGTAATATCTAATATGTTAGGCATTTTGATCGTAAGTTACAGGGAGTTATATATCCAGCATTACTTTTAATTTTGTCATTACATTTACATACTATTATAATGTTCTTGGAGAATTTGCTACAGTTGTTTCATCATTATGCATATAACACATCTTAGCAGTTGTGCAGAACATCAGTATCTTTGAAGTGCAATTTAGTGTTATTAATATTCAGAGTTTATTGAAGTGCTTTAGTTCTGTTGTATTATATATAAATTAATGTTGTAATTTTAGGCAGCCAGATCTTAGCTGTAGGAAGAAAAAAAGGAGTTGGGACTTGTCTCCATTTGTTTAGGCGTAAAATGTTTTCCTAATGAAAATATTTGTAGTGGAAAATGATTTTGAGGAAAAGGATCTGTTTCTTGTTTTTGTTATACTTTTCTTGCCTCTTATCTTATCAGAAAAATGAGTAGTGTAATCTGTTTATACATCAAAGAAGTTATTTCTTCTTTCTTCTCTTTCTTTGCCTGTCTGTTCTTTTCCAGTTTCCTTGGGGTATCCCAATGCAGTTGTACTTATTGTAAGTCTCTGAATTTCCATTAATCTTTATTTTCTTCTTTTGTTGGGCTTTTCGTCTTCCAGTGTACCAGGATTGTGCCCCTTTTTCCCTTTCTATTGATAGATTTTTATTATTTTTTCTTAAGAAGAATTTCTGTTTTTTTTTTTGGCTGGATTAATATGTTAAAAAAAGATCGAGGAAGAGCTCCTTAGACTTACATGTCCTGACTGAGGGTGTTGGTATGTTCCTCTCTCCATAGGGGAAGTGTTTTTTGCTGTATTTTTTTTCTTCATCTATACTTTTCATACAGAATATTCCAGCAAAAATCAAGTCTTTGCTAATTGGTGATTTCATTGTTTGATTTAGAAAGATATAAATTACTTTGGTATATAATTAGTGGATAATTATATTCCTGCAATTAAGTGTGTGTAGTATAACATTCACTACATTGCTGGAACCTTAACTGAGGAGATATCTTTATTTTCTTTCTTGATGTCTATATTCATAAGGTTTGAAGTTGAATATGGCTTAAAAGCTGCTAAATTTTAGTCATCAGTTTCTTGTCTGTATACAATGTGTTTGCCTCAGTATGTCTTGCTTACATCAGATTTTAATTTTTGTGTCCTCACTACATGTATGCTAATGGTTTTTCAGATCCCATTTTCCATATCAAAATTCATTGCTGATGGAGTTGGTGTATCTGTTCCAACTGAGCAACTGTTTAGGAGCCTTGTTCTCACACTATTAGTCCCCCTAATCTTGGGAAAGGTAATTTAATTTCCTCACAGATTGTTAAATAAGGAAATTCCTGTAGCAGTGTCTTTTTATCTTATGATATTGTTTCTTCAAGATGAATACAATTAAGTGAATACAATTTCTTTCTTAAGAAAGTTATTTATTCTTGGGATGGATTGCATGATAGTTTGTTATGGAATTTCCCTTTTTGGAGAATATATTCTGTTCACCAACAGCATCATCTTTTCTTTCACGTCATATTGTTGAACGCATGTATAGAAGCTTGGACTATTGCCTTTACATACTAATTATATTCTTGAACTGCCTAGAGTTGAATTTGGAGTAGTTCTTGGACTGTCATCATACTACATATTTAAGCTTGGAGTATTGTTCATTTTAAAGACATATGTTACTCTTATAGATACTTAGGTTTGTCCCAACCACTTGGGCTCAGCTGGACATGACTGTTTCTTGTTAACTGACTCATTGAAACATGAATGCAGCTACAAAGCATCTGTGACTGAGTTGACATACAATATGATGCATCTGGCATGCTCCAACTTCAATACAAATGTTATTTTTTTTTTAATAAGGGGTTGGTATGAATTAGAAGAGTTGTAAAATTATTTTTAGATTTTCAGGCTGAAAAATCACTTATAATATTGTTTATAAGAATCATTCAAAGGTTTTTAGTATTCTTATTGAAGCCATTTGGTTGTACTGTTATGTCTTTTTCTGTCTGTACCCTTTGGATTTGTTACACTGGCATATTGTATGATGTCTATATATGTTAAATAGCTGTCTTTAAGTACACACACATACACACCCATGTCACTTGAGGTTTTGAGTGTCTTGAAATAGCTGTTTGACAAACATGTACTGTTTTCTGTCCCATCTTGATGATGCCTTGATTTGTTAGGGTTGAAGGTGGACAGGACTATAATGTATTTGAAAATTGCAACTACCAAGGGAACTGATGACTTAGGCTTTTCGAGAGTCACAATTTTAGAATATATGTTTAAATCTTTCTAGCTTAGAAGATAGACGTGGGGTGTGCATCACATTTGTTGGATTGAAACCATATAAAATGATTTGTATCAGGAAAGCAGCACAGTAGGTGCATCAGGAAAGTTGAGTGCTAATGTCTTCTATATGTGGTCACGATCTTGTAGTTTCTTTATGGATTTAAGACAATTCTTTATTTATAAATTCCTCAGTGTCTAATTGAGGGATGTGAATGAAACCATATAAAATGATTTGTTTCAGCATTCTTTTGCTGTCTAGCTTTTGGTTTTACTTTTCTTTTTTCTCTGTAGAAGGTCAACAGGAAAAACTAGGCATGCAAGTTGCAAGCAAGCTTCATTGCTTTGGGTCTTATTGTTAGTTGGTGTAAACTGGTGTGATACATACTCTTTTAGTTCTATGGTTCTTGCATGTGAATTTGTTTCATCAGGGAAGTTTTATCACATTAGTGTATTTTAACCTCCTTGTGTGTTAATATTGTTTCCGGTAGTAATTCATTCTTCTTGTCAACAGGTCCTTCGAGAATCCTTTAAAGGTGAGTGTTTATCTTTTTCATTCTGATTCAGAAGTTTGTTGGCTCTTTTTGTGGTAGATGAAATTGAGCTTGTGGAGCCTCTCTTGTACATATTGTTAAAATAGCTGCTCAGGGAGAGCAGGAAAAAGAAAGTAGGTCTATTTGGCAGCTGAAGAAAGGTAGAGGAGAATGGAGCAAGGAAAGTGGGTGAAGGGTGGGTGGTGCTTTTTTTACTTTTTGGAATGAGGGAAAAGGGAAAGGATGGATAAAGGGGGAGGAGGGAGGGGCATGGAGTGGAAAATTGAGAAGGGATGACATATAATTTTACATATTTATCTCATTGGCCACTCATTAAGTAATTCTTTCCTTCCATCCACTTATATATATTTTCTACAAAATTCACCTATGGAAATACAATATTTGTTCCTTCCTAAGACTGATCTGTTTCGTTTTAATATACCAAGTTGTTATAAGACACTGACATTCTTAAGTACCTTTTCTAATTAGTGTTCATTAAATGAGCATTGCAGGCTTGGGAGACTTTGTTGATCAGAACCGTAGACTTTTTTCGAAGCTCAGTGCACTCTTCCTCAGTCTAGTAAGTACTATACCTTGTTTAGTGTTTTTGTTTTGTTTTTTGCTTCTGTTTTAAGTCATGAATACTTTAGATGCTGCTTCCACAATAATAATTTTTTTAGTTTTCATTTAAGATGTTGGGTTGACAGTGCGGGGCTTTCATTCATTTGGATATTCACCCATTTAATGCTGAGGTTTATAGGTTTCTGCCTTGGCATATATCTTATGGTTCTAATGAAGTTTATGACTAATTCATTCTTTGTGGTGTAACCTTGATTGTACTCCCTTTCTGATCATGCAAAGATCTCTACATGCCAAATTTAATGCAGAAGCTTGATTATATAGTTTGCTTTTATCAAGGTTATGTCCTCCAATTAATTTTTGGTATTTAGTGATTTTAATGGCTCTCCTTTTTGTTTTTTGGGAGATTTTCTTGTATACTTCCTGTGTTGTTTCTCCTAATATGTGTGTGCGTAAATATTACCTATAAAAAAAATAAAATAATGGTGTGGTTGTACCTAGGATCTTTTACATATTTACAAAACTTAACGTGCCTTTTCTTTTTGTGAAATATTTTCAATACCTATTTCAATTCACTTAGAATCTGATATAATGCATGGCTACATTGTTTTTTTCTAAAAAATGTTTGGATACATTGTAGTTATGATTCATAAGTAATCACTTACAAGCAATATCCATGGTCTTTTACTATTTCATAAAGTAAATAATAATTTCATGTAATTCATAATTATCACGACTGTCGGAAAATTGGTTAGTATTAGAATTGTTCTGATACTTTGGTGTGCAATTCCTGTGCATAGTTATATTTTCAAAATATTTTGGGAAATTCTTTTAGTTTTCAGAAATAGTTCTTATAGAGGCTAATCTAGATTTTATTTGCTGTTGGCATGGGACATGCATGTGCCTTTTGGGTTTAGAAGTGATTATGGGTCAAATATTAATGGTTATTCAGGTACCATGGATACAAGTGAGCAGGTCGAGGTCACTGCTGTTAAGGGTTAAGCCTGCAGTTTTTCTTGTAGCTATTGGAATGGGGGTGTAAGTTCTTCACTTATGTTCCTTTTTGAGTATCATATGTTACTTTGTTATAATATTCACAAGTTGTTAAATTAGTTACCTCCTTTCCAGCAGGTTGTTTGTTGTCAACTTGCCATGAAAATTTAATAACCTAACATGCGTTCTATTTGAGGACCAATTGGTTGCCTCTGTAGTGGACTTTTAAGATTTTGTAATTTTTAGGACCATAGGTGAAGGCTGCTGTCAACATTGACTAGTTTCTAGGGTGTAAGATATTATATGTCTATCTGTAGTTCCATGCACTACTTTCAGCTAGATCTGGCCCATATAGGCTTCAATCTAAGACCATTGTGGTTTCTTTTTAAGTAATGATCATAAAATAGGCTATTTGGAAACTGTGACACAGTGAAATTTCTTTTTATTTTGACGATTTTCTTACTGAGCTTCCAATGTTGCTATTGGGAATTTCTTTGATTTCAGCAAGCATTTGACATAGAAACCAAACGTTGTGCCTTTAGTTATATAAATGAACAGTTGTGCATTTGTGTTGTATCTTCTAATTTGGTCTGGGTTCATATCTGTTTCTTAGATTTGGCTTCAGCCCAGAATGAATAGTAGCTGTGCTAACATAGGTCAGAGTAGAATAATATGTAATGTCAAATCACTAGCTGTCTGGCTCCCATTTTTGAGGAACTAACTTTTTGGGCTTTTAGCATAATTGCATCAAGTAACAAATGGATTATTTTCTTTTACTGCAGACTTCTGCATATCATCTTGTTGGCATTTAATGCTCTTGCTATAAAGAGCTTCTCAGCTGTCTCTGGTGGTGACAAATCAATATTTTCCAAGAGAGAAAATGCCAGTGCTCTTGTACTTGTTGCAAGCCAGGTGATTATTGATTTGAGCTAAGAATTAGTTTTTTCAATAAATACAAGTAAAATGCAACCATACCTAGGGTTTCTCTTTTACAAAACATAACTTTATCTGAGCACTTTGATCTGTGAATGTGGGGGAAAAAGGGGGTATACTTTCAGTAGCTGCTTTTGTTTTGAAAATATTACTGAGGCTTGACAGGTTGCCATGGTGTTGTAGAAAACTCTTCCTGTGATGGTGGCAGTTGTGGAGCAGCTTGGTGGTGCATTTGGAGAATCTGGTTTGCTGGTTCTTCCTTGTGTTGTGGCACATTTAAATCAGGTTAGCCACGTCTCATCCTTATTTTGTGTTTTTCTTTATTTTTTCGTCTTTATTATTACTGACATATAAATTTCTGTTGTAGATTATTATGGATTCTTTTCTTGTTAAATTCTGGCTTCCGAAAGATCTCTCATCCAGCAATGCCAAGGTCAACTGAGTAATGTAATAGCATGATTGACACAGGTCAATTTTCCTAGCTGATCCCAGAGTGCTCTTGCTGTTGTGTAGTACAAGTAGATGGCATTTTGTTTATTCTTCATAAGGGATTGAAATAAGTCGCTTAGTGAGATTTCAGCCGTCTATTCTTATTTGTATTTGCTTAGTTGGATTTCGGCTGTGATTCTTGAATATTGTTCTGCAGCTTGAGTTTTGTATGTTTTTATTATTATTTAAATGCCTAAAATGAGTGTAATTCAATGGAAAATTCATCCCTACATTTAACTGCAAATCTTTACAGCAGTGGCTATTCTTTTCTTTATTGTTTTTTGTTAAGTCACTAGGGGTTGAGAGCACATTTGGGTTGAGAGCACATTTCTGAAACTACAAACTTGACTTCTGGTTACATCAAATGGGGCTGGTTTTAATTTCATTTTACTTCCACTGCCTTGTGCTAGCATTAGGCTTGATTGCTATTCAATTGTTTTCCTACTTGGTGCAGATTTGATTGAGATCCTGGAGAAAGTGTGCACCAAGGCCGGTGATCGGTGGCCAGAATGAACGGTGCTTGGGACAAGATGTTTTTGGGTCACTTTCTGTTGGGGATATTACTCGCAACTGCACCATGCGCAATTAATTTTTGCGGGCATATGTAAGGAATTTCTTTAAAATGTGATGTGAATATTGAAATATTTAATTGTAATGATGTTGATGATAAGGCATATGATGATAGTTTAACTCAGTAGTACTTCATTTAAATATGTTATGTATGTTTAGCTCTTGCTCAAACTTTTACATTGACTCTAAGATGAATCATTGGTAAAAATAAATCCAGAAGAAGAGAAGGAAAATGAAGGTCAAAATTCATTTTTACGCCCTTTAAGTTTGGATCAATAGCCATTTTGGTTTATGAAGTTAAATTTTGTTTCCTTCTAAAAAAAAAGAGTTAAATTTTGTTTTTTGTTCTCACCAATGAGCTCTAGCTCAACTAGTACCTTTCCTCTTATAAGAGTTAGGTGGAGGGTGAGGTTATGGATATAAAACCCATCAGGTGCATAACTTACCAATAATGGAGATTGACAACGCTGTCTTTAAAACTAGGTGCCACACAATTTGTTTATGCAATTCTTATCCATTATGCTTTGATTGCTTAACATGTACTATTGGTCATTCAAAATTTTGAACTCTAGATGGACATCAATGATTTTGAATTTCATAAGATTTCCCTCGAAAGGTTTTGTGGTTTTTGCCATTGGACTATTCTATTGACAGAAGAAATCCTACGTGTTGATTCAAGCATGTTTTACTTTAACCCTTAAAATATGTGGCTGATTAGGCTAGTTGTGATAAATCCTAGCTCTGGGATTACACATTAATCACTAATAAGATAATACAAATATATTTCTGTTAGTAGTGTGTATTTTCTTTTTTGACAATTGATTGTTATAACAATGGGGGAGGAGGATTCGAATCCTAATTTGATTATAATCTTTGGACATTTTGAAGTTGATGGTGATATTTTGATTATTCTAGAAGTTTTGGGAGTATTTTAGTTATTTTGAAGGTCTGAGTATTTTGATCATTTTAGGATTTTTGCGGGGAATATTTAGTCATTTTAGAGGTTTAAGGATATTTTGGTTATTTGAAGGTTTCATATATATATATATATATATATATTAGTCATTTTGGCAGTTTTAGAATGTTTGGTCATTTTTGAGATTTAATGGTATTCAAGTTTTGTTTATTTTTTGGTGGGAGGTTTTTAGGGTACTAATCATTTCGAAATATTTTCTAATATTTTGTCATTTTTGAGATCTATGGAAATATTTTGATTTTTTTTTGAGCAAGACTTAGGTATAGTTCTTAGGTGATGTTTTTTAGGTTCTTATGTTAAGATTTTGCCATGTGGATTTTTTCTCATGAGATGGAAGTGCATTTTTTAATTAAGTAACCATATGACTGAATCTTAAGAGGAGATTATAAAGAACGGCACTCAAGGTATTATACCTAAGTTTTGTTTTTTTGTTTTGTTTTGTTTTTTTTTTTATATTAAATTTTTTAACAGCATCTTAATCATTTTGAAAACTTCATGGCTATCTTGGAATTTGGAGATGTAAATCTTGTCTGGTGTGTGTGTAGTTTAGGCATAATGCTAATACTTATAAAATTTGGAAAAGAAAAAGTGATTGGGTCAATATTGTGCATGACTGAATGAGGACCATGACCATGTCCATGGTCCATGAGACTGCTGAGAGAAATGTCGTTTCAGATGCGAGCCAGATATATATGTTGTTTCTGATCCCAATAAAAATTAGAGAAAATTGAAACTTAGGCTGAGTTTGGATACGGATGAAAAATGAAAGCGTCTGCGTTCAGCGTTTTTTTTTTTTTTTTTTTTTTTTTGCCCTTCTGCTTTACGCGTTTCATAGGAGAAGCGGCTACTGTTCATGCTACTGTGCATGAACAGTAGCCGATTTTGTTGACTTTCAGCAAATTTGTGGGTCCCGTGTACTGTTCACGGGACCCACAAACTTCACTTTTCAGAATTTTTAAAATTAAAAATAGGACCCACGGCACTATTTACACATTTAAAAATTATTTTGATACAGTGTTTTCAGTTTTCAGTTTTCAGTTTTCAGCAATAAGCTGTATCCAAACGGACCCTTATGCTTTTGACTCACGTCTCCCAGCTGATAATAACAAGATTTAAACATAGCCTTACACATCTAATTCAACTTATAACGTAAGGGAGATGATTTTTCAAGATTGTATGCCTCTCCTGGAAACAATTTCTACACTATTGTCTTTCACAACCAGGGAGAAAAAGCGAGGCTGCAAATGCTTTAGCTAGTAGCCTAGTAGTGCAAGTGCATGTGATACTTGTGATTTGGCCCGCTTTACCTTGTGGTGCAGTTGGATATTAAAATTTGGTCACGTGGATTTGGATTTGAGTAATTAAAAAAAAAAATATATATATATATTTATATATATATATATATATATATATATATTTATATATTTGGATGGTTTTAAAAGATCAAGAATTTGGATTTGATGAAATCCACTTCCTTTAAAATTCTAGGATTGGAAATTAAAACATTTCAAATCTATTGATTTAAAATATAAATCCAAATCCAAATTTAAGTTTCCAATGCAACCTTGAAGATTACCATAGCTGGACAGAGCTTGTATGTGTCACAAGGAGTTGTCACTTTAATTTGAAGGTTAATAATTAAATTCTTCAGACAAATTACTTAAAAAAGGCTCATAATTTAAATAATATTTTATATTAATTTCTAAATATTTTAATTTTATCAATTAATTCAAATTTATGAAACTATTCATAAAATTGAACATTTATCTATCTTGATCTTTTGTTTTTGTTATTTAGAAAAGTAATGAAACAAAAATAAGAGAGAAACTATTGATTAAGCTATGTATTTTAGTTAGAATTTATTCATAAATCAAATTGATAGCCACTAAATAGAGAAAGTGATGGATATGAGTAATTATTCAATACTTGTTTATCTCACATGATATGAGACTTACTAATTAAATTCATAGTAGAATTTGCCATCCATGTAAGGAGGGAATATCATGTTACTATACTCTAAGAATAACTAATCATTTTCTGGTAGATAGAGACTTGAATGGTTTTATAAATTTAAGACTTTGATTGACAAAACTAAATTCTTGTGATCTTGGTATAAATTCTAGGGGCCAAAATGGGGATATACCCCTTTCGCTGAAACTTTCTCGCAAAATGTCCCTTGTTTGAAACTATTTAGGGATATGCCCTATTTGAAACTCGATTTTCTAAAAATCGAGTTTCAATGAAAAACTCGATTTGGCGAAAATCGAGTTATAGGTAATCAAACTTAAAAAAAAAAAAAAAAACCAGCAAGGAACTCGAGTTCCATGCTGGTTTTTTCAAGAAACTCTATTTTTGCCAAATCGAGTTTTTCATTGAAACTCGATTTTCTAAAAATCGAGTTTCAAAATAGGAGTATATTCCTAAATAGTTTCAGACAGGGAGTATTTTGCAGGAAAGTTTCGGCGAAATGGGTATTTTGCCATTTTGGCATTCTAGGCCTTTGCATGTAGTTTTTCTCATTCTTTCTTCTTCTTTTTGTTCCTGTTATATATACTCTATGCTAAGCTCCTACTAGTGAAGACTGAAGAGAGGTACGTTGTCTTAGTTCAACTACTCATTTCAACTTCTTTTGAGGTTTTCTCTCCCTCCATAGCAAAGCCATACTGGCGCTATGCTTTTTCTTCCTTTATATATGTTCTTTTTTGGTTCTGAGGCTAATTGATATTAACGTCTGTGTAAAGCACTCTAAACTTTAGATGATCGAAACTTGTTTAACTTGATGCAAACCTTTAACTTAGCAGTACCACCAACAAGTTTGAACAAGGTTTAGAAATTAGAAGGTAGAGACTGAGTCCATTTATGATATATCACTCTTCAAGTTTTATTTTTATTTATTTATTTGTTTATAACAAGTGTGAGAGTTGAATTTGAAGTTGAACCCCGGTTTTTCCTATGGTTATGGAGGAGCAATCTCGTCATAAAGGCCTCAAGTTTTGAAGGGACATTGTTCCATTTTTGGTTTCCATAACATCTGAATTAAGTCAAATACTATTTCTCATTCTTATCGGTGCTAACGCCTTTTCTTTCCTCAGGACTTGTCGGTATATATTCATCTTGTAATGGCTACGTAACTACGTTCTTCTAATTACAAAAGAACACAAATTGATGTCAATTCTATGAAGTTGAATGTGCCCCTTTTCTACATGCGTGTGCCACCCCATGAGAGAGAGAGAGAGGATGGAATAAAATGAATCTTGGTACAAAATTCGTGTATAAAGTAGCATAAATCCTTGTTTCATTCCCACTATATCTACTTAGGGTCATGTTAATGGGTGCCCTTAAAGTAATTGTTAATAAACTATCTTAGGAAAGTTTTGACACCACATGAGAAATATAAAAAGCTGTCAAAAAAATTAATTGTTTTATCATTTTTCTATAAAATGTTTTTAAAAACAATTCCTAAACAAATGCCTTTAGGGTATCTGTTAACATTTCTCATATATTTAATATCTAAAAGTTGAAAAATAGTATTTATTGTTGCTACACTCCTGTTGAACTATATCAGCGTAGCATTTCGATTCATTTAGGTCTATTTGGTCCATTTAAATTGTAAGATCTATTAGTTAATAAGTAAATGTGTTAATTTAATTATTTTGTCCAAATCTATTAGTACATGAAGTCATTTTAATTTTTTTAAAATCAATATTAATCAAACAAGATCTTTAAATAATGCATCTTATGAATGTTTTCATTTAAAATTTTAATTGTATAAAGAACATTTAAACGATATCATTTACTAACTAAAAAAATTTACAAAGTGACATAATTGGTTAGTTTCACATTAACAATATAATAAACAAACTAATAATTATTTTATAGTAATACTGTAGTTAGTACAAATTTTACTACATACAAGTCTTACAAATCTATAAAATATCTAAATATTGAAGCGTAACATTTACTATTATTACGCTCCTTTTGAACCACATCAGCATAGCACTTCGGTCCACTTTAGTCCATTTGAGCTACTTCGGTCCATTTCATTCCACTTCGGTCTATTTCATTCTACTTCGGTTTATTTGATCCAATTCTGTCTATTTGGTCCACTTCAATCTATTAAATCCATTTCGGTCTATTTGGATTAATTGAGCCTTAAGTTGATTCTTTTGTAGGTTGCATTTTCAATTTTGGGCTCAAAATTATTTATTTTTTCTTTTTAATTTTTGGGTTGAAAAGAATGAAATTTTATCCTATTTGGGCCAAACTCTTTGGTTTTGGATTAAAAAATGAAAATAAAATAAGCATTAAAAATTAGAGATATGGGCCATAAAAAACAATAAAAATGATAAACTTTCAAAAGATAGCCTTAAAATTCAGATTTCAATAATATTGACATTATACTTATATTTGGAAAGAAAAAAATATTTACAATTCTAAAATTATATAATAATTTAAACTTAATGTAACATGTTATATGTGTTCTATGGAATGATGGTGTACATTAATTTTTGTTTTACATATTTTTGGATATGTTCAAACTAGTAAACCAATTATGGTATATTTTAAAAAAGTCATTTTAATAACATATTCTCCATTTATATAAAACAATATTTTAATTATGTAATTTAAATCTTTTTATTAAATTATGTTTTTCATATATATATATATATATATATATATATCAGGTGTACATGGTTTGAGTTTTGATTTGTCTGATTTCAAGTTAAATTTTAATATCCAACCATACTAAAATATTATATTTCATTAAAGTAGAACATTTTCACTACTTTAATCCAAAGAATAAAGCTATTGAGCACAAAATTTTTATAACAATTTCACAATAAAGCTTAGATAGCTAGCTGTTAGTGGTTGCAAAAAAAATAATGTTTGTAGTAGACTTAGATGAGAATCGATAACAATTTTTCAATTAAATTTTGTTGTTAAAATTGGTTGTGAAATTATTGAGTTGGTAACTCAGTAGTTAATACTACTGTCGAAACTTCCATGAAAATTGCATTTATTACTTTGCACTCAACTTGTTTTATTGTATAGAGTACATTGTGATCATCATGATAACTGTAAGGACCTGGGGTCAGTAACCAAGACTGGCCCAACATTGTTGGGGTAGGCCCAGCCCAATGGCAAAAGAACAAGGGTATAGGATCAGCGCTTGGAGGTGACCTATCGTATTTTGGCCGGGTTAGGCCCAGTACCGACTAGTAGGCTGGGGATAGCCGAGGAGGGAACAGTCAAGACTCAAGTTGGTCCCTCGAGCACATTTAGTGCCTTGGGGAAATCCACTGTCGATCAATATTCGGCGTCAGGTGCAAGTTTCAAGAGAATCCTTATAAGGGATTAGTTTCCTTGGAATTTTGGCCAGAAGTGGGATTGAGTGGGAATTGATGCAATAGTAATGATTTGGATCCCCACTAAGGGGAGACTATAAAAAGGAAGAAAGGATGAATGGGAAGGGGTTGGCAAACACAAAGTGGTGAGAAATAAGAGTGAAACTATGAGAGTAGGAAGGGTAAGGATTAAGTGTGAGAGGTGCAAGGGTTATAAGATTGGGCTATCAAGACAGTGTTCGAAGCTAACCCTAGTAGGAGTGCAAGGAAACCCCCAACAAATAAATTGGGAGTACCACTGGATTTGGGTGCCACAATAACTATTTGCATTATCTTCAATGTTAAATTGCCGCAGCCAGCACGATGTTGTTATTGTCATCTTCATTCCCAACACCACCTCTGTCTCAAGAATCAAGATCACTTATTTAGTTATTTATGATCCAAGTTATCATCATCAACTACTATTTTGAATAACCCATTAACACCATCGGCTATGTTTTTGTTATATAGTACACAAAATTAAAATATAAAGTTTAGGAGATCCTCAATGTTGCCAAAAATATGAGCTGGGTAAGGGCTTTCACCCTTGTTCATCTCTCTCTCTTTGGAATTAATTTTGAGAAAAAAAAAATCAATCTTATTAATTTCTTTTTATGACTTCAAAAGCTATATCTGTATTTTTGGTTATTGAAATAACAAATAGAATGAAGAATATACTATGCTTTGATTTTTTTTTTTTTTTTTTGTATGTATGTATGAATTTTTGTTAGTATAACATAATGCTAAATATTTCTAGTAGAGTCAAATTAAATGTGCTTTTTCTATGTCGCATCTTCTTAAATTTAGATTTTATTTAATTATTATTATAGTCATACTCATCAATTTATCATTTGTTAATGATTATCAAAGTTGATTTTTGTTTTTGGTTCTCAAAACTTTTTTTTTTTTTTATATTTATATTTATATTTTTTGGGTTTGGAATAGGTGTAAGATAGGATATGAACAACTTAATACTATTTATATTAGAAAATTTAGGGTAGCGTGGCTTTAGAGTTAAGGAATTTATTACAAAATTTAGTATTCCTTGATACATGGTAAACTTTAAATGTAATATATAAGAGATAGACGAAACTACACTATTGGTCCCTGAAGTTTACCCTATGTACGCAATTGGTCCCTCAAGTTTGAAATGAGCACAATTAGTCTCTTGAGTTTTAAAACTGAGTTGTGTTGGTCCTTTTACTAACTGTTGTTAACGGTGTTACTTACGTAGCTAACGGAACAATGACTTAACATTTTTTTTAATGATGTGGTATGTTTTTAATTAAAAAATTAGAAACTAAATTTACACGTGAGAAAAAAAAAAAAACACCGGTACCAAATTAAAAAATTTATTTTCTACCTGTTGTAAAAACCCACAATGAGAGAGGGTTATCAGGAAATCGGTGATTTTTTTTTTACATAGCAGAGTACTCCTGAAAAAACAATACTACCCAAGTTGAAGAAAAAAAGTGTTTCCTTTCCAGAAGAAGTTGAAGAAAAAGACGCGACGAATTTGGACGCAATCAATGTGGTTTTGTCGAAGACTCCCGTGGTGCTGCGGTCTTTGACGAGGGCTAAGAGTCCAGGCACGTCATACCACAATGCAGAGAATTGTAGCAAATGCTGGTTCAATAGGCTCGAGACTTCGCCGTATTGGCTCAGTTAGATCAAATTGGCGGAGTCTGTGGGCAAGCATTTTGTTTCGGCTGCTTTCTTTCGACTTACTGTTGAATCCAATGCTGAGGTTTGGCGTTTCACTTTTTCTTAATTTTGTTTTGTCTTTGCAAGCTTATGCTTTTTATAATTGTAGTTGCCAATTTTCCATGTTTCGTTGTATAATACACTAACGATGATATGTAAGAAATTAAGAATGTTCAGGTAATCAATTGTCTAATACTATTCTTGATCAATTTGGAGAATAATTTTACATTTATTTTAGTCTATAAGTTTTAATTTATTTGTGTTATTTATTTACTCATTGAACTGTTTACATTTTATTATTGGTGTTTATAGAGGGTCATTCTACGGTACCTCTTATTTTTTGAGGGGTACGGTACCACTAAAATCTAAACCACGCAATTCAATTGGCTTTAATCTTGGCCGTTTAATTAAATTTAATGGGTACCAGTTACCAGTTACCGGCAGAACATGTAAGCATATAAAAGCAACCAAGTTTTTTGTTTTGCGTTCCTTCAGTTCTGATTTCTTAGGCAATCCAGGGAAGACGATGTCGATGCTCTTGAGAGTTGAGACTGCTTCTGCAAACTCCAAGATGGGCAAGGCAAGGCGTGAACTCTTTCTTCTTCTTTTTTTCATTTTCAACGATCAGAATCACGTTTTTCTTCTTTCTTTCTTCTCTGATGTTTTTTGTTTTTTTGTTTCTTGGATTTGAATGACTTCAGAACCCTAAACTCCCAAAGGATATGGTTTTGGTGTTCGAATATCATTGATTTAGATCCTTCAGTTTTATTACTGAAGCAAAATAGTTGGGCTTTATTCTTTTAGTTTGGGATTTAGGCAAGTTGAAATTAAAAGTTTCAAACCAACATTTTAATTTTGCTCTCATTTTCTCTAGATGTCAGATTTTGGGTTCCACTACTTTGCGCCTGATTGGATATGATCATTTTATGTTAGTGACAAGTCACAGCCAGGATATAGTTTTGAATACACGGATTTCTATATTTCGAAAATAAGATCATTATTATTTAATATTTGTCTTGCTCTATAATGGTCATGATTCTAAATGTTTTATGTTTCCACTGTTACAGAAAATGAGTTCCATGAGGAATTTGATAAATTTTTTGGGGGGGGGGGGGGGGTCAAATCTCCTTTTTTTTTTCTTCATTGTTTAGATTTGGAAAAAGTTACAAAGGAAAATCCATAGGAATGGTATTCAACTATTTATTATCAACTGTAAACATTATATTATTTATGTCAACATCTTCCTCATACATAAATTCTCAATAGTCAAAATAGTTCTCAAAGCTGCAGTCCAAATGAGCCTACTGTGATTTAGTTGACAAATTGTGGAGACCGTGTACTTAAATCACCGAGAAATTACTGGGAACATAAAGAATTTGATTATCTTAGTTGATTCATGCTGCTCAAATGTTGCCTATGAGATTTGATGAAAATTTGGTGGTGTGGTGTCAGAAATGAGAGCTGGAGAGGCCAAGATGGTTAGAACTTAAGTGAATTGTTGGCCAGTCGTGGTTACCAAAAACTAAAATGTCTCTTAGGGTGTAGACAGCTTATATTATTATGTTTTCTCATTACATCTGGATTAACTTACTAAATGGTATGATTTCAGTAGAGGCGTCTGCTTCCTTAAACCTGGAGCATGCATGAAGAGTCATGTGGCATCAAGTGAGGGTTATTTCTTGTATTTTAGATTTGGTGTTGTTATTCTAGAAATTCTATCTAAGTAGAGCTTGGCCCTTGCTTGGTACTTGCAATTACATTAACTGCATTGAGAATCAAAAGGTGTTGATAGATACTGGTGCTCAATTGTCTTGATAACACTATACTGGTGAACACATGCCAAAGGGGCCCTTTTAGCGTTGGTCATTAAGACTTAAGAGTTAACTTGGAGTTTGCATGGTTAGAGACCTCTCTTATGGCTTTCATAAGGAATATCTTGAATAGGAATCTTGGACTTGCATTGACAGTCTTACATGGTTTTATTTATTTATTTATTTTTATTTTTTTTATGTCAAGTGTAAATTATTTTTAATTTTTTGAGGCTTGATTC
Source organism: Castanea sativa (assembly GCF_040712315.1). Taxonomy (NCBI): domain Eukaryota; kingdom Viridiplantae; phylum Streptophyta; class Magnoliopsida; order Fagales; family Fagaceae; genus Castanea; species Castanea sativa. The sequence continues at coordinate 38,924,470 of NC_134023.1, forward strand.
CCTTTCTCATTGGGTATGCTATTGCTATTAGAATTGTTCTTGCTACATTCCCCTTATTTTCCTTATAGCTTTCATATTTGGGATTTGTTACATCCGATGAGCAATTCAATTCCACTCTTTCCTTTTACATGAGGTTTATGTCTAGGAAGATGGGTGCTAATTGTCCTTTGGAAGAAGTTGAAGTGATAATAAGAGAGAATATAAGTAATGCACTTTGAAATCTGTAGTCTTAGATTTACTTACTCCGAAAAAGGAAAAAAAAAAGCCTTGAGATTCCAAAACCTTGGTTAGTGGTTCTAGGCATTGAGAATTTTTGTTATGTTAGAAATTAGCATCCTTTGTGGTCACTGTGCTTCTTTAGGATGAGTTCAACATGTGCAAATGCTTCAAGGCTTGAAGTGACCATTGTACATGAGTGTATCTGCATTTTTGAAAAATACCTTAGGCTATGTAGTGAGAGCTTGTATTTCTATTGAAATTTTTGCTACATGTTCACCTTTCTTCAATCAAGTGTGATAGGTCTAACCTGTAATGTGTACAGATATATAGTGGCAATTTCAAGTATATGTTAGTGTTTTGAAGATATGGAGTGCACATCAAATCAATTGCTAACATCTTTCATTAGTTCTCTTTATGAGTGGTCCTTAGCTTTGGGTCTCACAGATAGTACTTCTATTCAAAATTTCATAGCGTCAATTTATATGTAAATATTTTTCAGTTGTAATTCTTTAGGCTACTTCATGTTTTTTTTTTTTTTTTCATGAAATAGTCTCTTTGTAATAAAGTTATTCTTATGTTTATATATGTTAGTATTTTGGGTCCAAGGTATTTGCTTATTTTTTTGATTGAGGTCCACTCTTAGCATTCCTAGTTCTGACAGTTTCTGGAAAACATCAAGATGATTAACCGCACCTTGGATTCGTGCATATAGTCTATGACAAGCAAATATTGCAAGGTTTGCATGCAATCTGCCAGTTCTAGAATTGGGAGTGGTACCTACATAGTCTAAGAACATTCTAAATTTAATCATGACTTCTGTTTTTACTTTCTTTTCTAGTTTATGGAGACTGATAACTGATTCCCACATAATGCTTTTTTCTATTCAATAAACCGGATCCTTTAGTAACAATTCTTGAACATGGAATATTATCAGTGACTAAAATAGCAGGACTATTCTGATTTTGGAACAGTGTTGTCACATAACAAAAATAACATTTGTACATTAGGTTCATGAGATTCTCTGGTAGCTCGTTCAATTGTGAACTGTAACATTTTTGGATTTTTATTTTACTCTTTCTAAATGAACCAAGCCAGCTAGAGTCATTCTTGAGCCATTTTGAAGAAATAGAGCTTTGTTCAATGTATTTGTCTTTGAGCAGACTTTTTTGAATTTGTAGCGATCCAGAAGAAGTCTCCTTTTTTTTTTTGTTATTTTGAATAACTGCTTTCCTTTTGTTTTATGACACTATCGATTTTCAGTTGATGCCAATAAAACTTTAATGGAAATTTGCAGGTTGTGTAACATTGGTGCTTTCTCTGAAGGAACCCTATTCAAATTACCCTGCTAGAACATGTACCTGCTTGGCAAAACCATGTCTATATTACTAGCAAGCTAATGCCACTAAGATGATGTAAAGCATATCTTAAAACATATATAAATTGATATAAATAAATAATATATCCCTATTAATCTCACGCATTAATGTTAATTAGAAAAATATAAACATCAAGAATGTAATCTCAACTATGTTATTTTAGAGGGAGGTATGCCTTGAATGTGATGTGAGCTACCAAGGGAGATACGTAGAAAGTTAATTGGTATATTCAAATATTTATGTAAGAAACCAAGATAATTTTAGCTGATTTTTTTTTTTTTTTTTTTGTGGATTTCGTTTTTATAAAGCATTTAGACATAACTTTGAAGTGGCTAGTTGTGATTATTGGAGATAAAGTGATGAAATTTGAAAGTAATTGTACATCATTCACATTTGACTACTTCATCAAATTATGGTAAAAGTTGTGGTCTTAGCACTTCAAAAAAAAAAAAAAAAATTTGTGGTCTTAGAAGAGCCATTATGTTATGGTGGGAGCCACATATGTCTCTTGTGTGAAACAAATTCCTCCATCAGAAGAATGAGATGGTAGGGACCCTGCTAGCTTTTGTTTGATTCATGTTAATGAAGTGAATATTCGATGGCAAAAAACATTAAAATAATCAAAGTTTGACCAAGACCACCATTTTGGGATCCGCTTATTTTGTTGAAAATGAAAACTTTTTTCTGAATGTATTGTAGATAAATATAAAAGTTGGCTAAAATAGTACAATGAAGCCCATAAATAGTACCAAAAAGTGCAGTGGAGCCTATGAATAGTAACAAAAATTATTGAATAATAAAATAAATTGACTTTTTTAATTTGGAGGCAAACTTACACTTAGATTCTATAAAATAACTTCATCAAGAAATACAAGAGCAAACATTATGTCTAAATTACTTCTTCTCAAGTGGTCATCTACTGCATCATATTATTTACGATAATAATACATATATCAATAGGTCTTGCTTGCACTAAGGAGTTAGTGTGGGTTACTGTTAGCCGCCAATGTGAATGAACAAAGTAGAGAGAAATGAGAATTGACCTTTTAATAGCCAATTATGTTAAAATTGACCTTTTGTGGCACTAATATGTCTTTAATAAAGAATACATTTCATTGCTATTACGGTTCTCTCAGACTCAGCTGGTGGAGGCTTTGCTAACTCAAATGAGGCTGACACTTTTCATTATGGTCAAAATGATAAACTATGAAGGACAAAAATATTTAGTTTAAAATTTTTAAAAGGGTTGAGTTGTTCGTTTTTGTTAAAATTGATTAATTGAGTTTAATAATGTTTAACTTTACTATTAGTAATTATTGTGGTTGGGCTAATTTTTTGGGATATTTATTTTGTTTTAGATTTTAGATCTAAATTTTTTTTAATAGCTTTTAAAAGGAGGAAAATGCTAGAACTACAATTTTTTTTATTAAAAAATTGCTATTGTGATGTGCAGTTATTAGTGAGTAAAAAAGTAACTTTAATGGTGGACCCAAATATAAAAGCACTGTCAAATGTGATGCTGAAATGACACAATGTGAGAATGAAACTGTAAAATGTGAGAAAAAAAAATAAGGGAACCACTAAATGTGACAAAAGAATTCTCGCATGTAATGTTGGTTCTGCCCAATGTGATGATGAAACTGTTAAATGTGAGAAAAGATTAGAATACCAATAAATGTGACAAAAGTATGGTCATTTTTTTAGGTTCTAAGCGTATATGAGTAATTTTTTAGGTTACGAAGTCATTTTGGTCATTTTTTAGGTTTCAGTGTCATTAAGTTATTTTTTAGGTTTTAAGGGTCTCCTGGTAATTTTAAAGGGTTTTGAAGGTATTTTGGTTATTTTCAAGTGTTATGGGGTAATTTTGGTTATTGTTTTAGGATTTTTGGTTACTTAGATAATTTTTTATGTTTTAGGGTAATTTTAGACATTTTTTTTTTGGTTTTAGGGTCATTCGGTCATTTTTTTAGGTTCTAAAGGTATTTTGATCATTTTTTGGGTTCTAAGGGTATTCTGGTAATTGTTGAGGGTTTTGGGAGTATTTTGGTCTTTTCCAAGTTTAACGAGGTATTTTAGTCATTTTATAGGTTTCAAGGGTTTTTCAAAATTTTTAAGGTTTCAGGGTAATCTCGGTAATTTTTAAGGTTCTATGAGTATTTTGGTAATTTTTTAGGTTTAAGGTGCATTACGGTCGTTATTTAGGTTCTAAGGGCATTGTTGTCACTTTTTAAGTTACAAGGTCATTTCAGTAATTTTTTAGGTTTCATGGTCATTTAAGTCATTTTTTTAGTATCAAAGGGTATTTTGATTATTTTTTAGGTTTAGAGGGTGTTTCAATAATTTTTTAGATTTTAGGGTCATTTTGGCCATTTTTAGGTTTTAAGGATGTCCTGACAATTTTTGAGAGTTTTGAGGTTATTTTGGTAATTTTTAATTGTTAGAATGTATTTTGGTAATTTTAGTATATTTAAGGGTATTTCAAAATTTTAGAGACTTTAGGAGTATTTTTGTTATATATATATATATATTTGTTGATTATTAGGTAATTCGGTGGGGTTGGGTTGGGTTGGTTACGCTCATATGTAATGTTGGTATGGCTTAATGAAACGATAAAACTGCCAAATGTGAGTAAAAAAAAGAACCATTGAATGTGACAAAAGTACGATCATATGTGATATTAGTATTGCCAATGTGACAATGGAACTGTCAAATACAAGAAAAAAATTAGAGTACCACCAAATGTGACAAAAGTACGGTCAAAAGTGATGTCGGTACAGCACAGTGTGATAATGAAACTATCAAATGTGAGAAAAAAAATAGGATACCATTGAATGTGATAAAAGTACGGATAGATGTCATGTTGGTACTACCTAATGTGACAATGGAACCATTAAATGTGAGAAAAAAATAAGGTAACCACAAAATGTGACAAAAGAACAGTCACATGTGATGTTGGAACTACACAATGTGAGGATAGAACCGTCAAATGTGATAAAAAAATAAAGGAAACCACCAAATGTAACAAAAAATTTGTCACATGTGATATTGGAACAGCATAATGTGGGGATGGAATTGTCAAATGTGAGAAAAAAATGGAATCACTGAGTGTGACAAAAGAACTGTTAAATATAATATTGGAACTGCACATTGTGAGAATAGAACCGCCAAATGTGAGAAAAAAGTAAGGGAACCACCAAATGTGAGAAAAGAACTTTCACAAGTGATGTTGGAACTGCACAATGTGAGGATGGAACTGTCAAGTGTGAGAAAAAATTTAAGGGAACCACCGAATGTGATAAAAGAACTGTCACATGTAATATTAAAATTGCAAAATGTGAGGATGGAACAGTCAAGCGTGAGGAAAAAGTAGGGGAACTACCCAATGTGACAAAAGAACTGTCACATGTGATGTTGGAACCGCACAATGTGAGGATGAAACCGTCAAATATGAAAAAAAAGTAAGGGAACCACCAAATGTGACAAAATAACAGTCATGTGTGATATTAGAATTGCACAATGTGAGAATGAAACCGTCAAATGTGAGAAAAAAGTAAGGGAACCACCAAATGTCAGAAAAGAACTGTCACACGTGATGTTGGAATTGCACAATATGAGAATGAAATCGTCAAGAGTGAGAAAAAAGTAAGGGAACCATCCAATGTGATAAAAGAACTATCACATGTGACGTTAGAACTGCACAATGTAAGGATGAAACAGTCAAATGTGAGAAAAAAGAAAGGAAACCACCGAATGTGAGAAAATTGAAGGAAAAATTCTGATTTTGTATCTCATACAAAACCCACAGTGGAAGCAACGAACTAGGATCTATTTCATTTATGATTGATAACGTGCACAATGTAAATTTCAGAATTTAAGAACAAGATAGCGTACCTTGGTGTGGAGAAATTCAAAACAAAGATTAGAAGCACTTGGGAACACTTTTAATTTTCACTCCAATTCCACTTTACACCCAAGATGTGTGGTCTCTCAATCAGTTTTTCAAAGGGAGAATGAAAGTGTGTCTCACACTTTCTCACACACTGTTTCTTATTTCACTAATAAAAATTCTGTATGTTTTTCCCTTTATAACTAACTGATTATCTAATTGGGCTGGCCTATTGGGCCTTTCCAATTGGGCTTTAGTGTGTGGCTTGGAGTCGGACCAAAAGGGACCAATAAGACACTAGCTCCAATGAGCCTTGGGCTTTTCCGTCAACTCTTGACAAGCCCAAAGTTACCATTAATTATATTTAATACCACTATATAAATATAATTGCACTCTAGGCCTTATTAATAAATTATTTCCCAAGACTTTATTATGCATACAACCCCTTCATTAAAATATTCGTAGTAATCCAAAGTCTTGAATATAGACTGCCACTTTGAAGATTACTACATCTTAATCCTTGAGTACCCGGTTTAATCCTTTATGTTATTCGTCATATATTTATAAAATCCAATTTCATAAATATATACTTTAGTAACTCCTTACTAAAGTGGTTGGGCCCAACACTCTGAATAACTAAATCCATTAAACTTATCTCAAGGGAATATTTTGTATCTCCATTAAGAGACTATGAATTCCATCTTGAGAATATATGTTCCATCAACACTAAATGCGGATGCCCAACATGCGAGGTTTTGACCGTAACTAATAGATCTCACTCCTGATATATCAAAGTAACCTACATCTCATGATCGGAGTCCATTATTCTCTCAGGATTTAGAGTTGATGTAAATAGAAGTCGTGAGATTTATTATTCATTTGACAGTCGTTAGGAGAATAATAAATCTCACAGCGGTCCTATTCAATATGTCTTAACTCTTAAAACATATCAACATACCAACTAGAAGTCTCCACTTCCATGATCAAGACAAATCATCTTAGTTGATATGTTATAGTCTTCGCAGATGAAACGCCCAATTTCATCACCGACTACGAACTAAACTTCTGAGTTTACAAAGAACTTGTGATTTATATCTTCTGTGACTTTTCACATAAATCACATACAATGCATCTCATGGACTATGATAATGTTTTAGTTCATTTATAGATAGTCTCATATAATTAAACAATTTAATTATTAAATACATGCCAATAAATTAGGTTTTAGGGCATAAACCCCAACAATAAGAACTGTCACATGTGATGTTGGAACTGCACAATGTGAGGATGAAACTGTTAAATGTGAGAAAAAAATAGGGGAACCACCAAATGTGACAAAAGAACTATCACATGTGATGTTGGAACTGCACAATGTGAGGTTGAAACTGTCAAATGTGAGAAAAAAAGTAAGGGAACCACCAAATGTGAGAAAAGAACTGTCACATGTGATGTTAGAACTGCACAATGTGAGGATGAAATCGTCAAATGTGAGAAAAAGTTAAGGGAACTACTAAATGTGAGAAAAAAACTGTCACATGTGATGTTAGAACTGCAAAATGTGAAGATGAAACAGTCAAGTGTGAGAAACAAGTAAGGGAGCCACCTAATGTGACAAAAGAACTGTCATATGTGATGTTGGAACAACATACTGTGAGGATAAAATCGTCAATTGTGAAAAATAAGTAAGGGAACTACCAAATGTGACAAAAGAACTGTCACGTGTGATGTTGGAACTTCACAATGTGAGAATGAAACCGTCAAATGTGAGAAAAAAGTAAGGGAACCACCAAATGTGAGAAAAAAACTATCATATGTGATGTGAGAATTGCATATTGTGAGGATGAAACCATCAAGTGTGAGAAAAAATTAAGGAAACCACCCAATGTGACCAAAGAACTATCACATGTGATGTTGGAATTACACAATGTGAGGATGAAATCGTCAAATGTGAGAAAAAAAGTAAGGGAACCAACAAATGTGAGAAAAGAACTGCCATATGTGATGTTGAAATCGCACAATGTGAGAATGAAACTGTCAAATGTGAGAAAAAAAAGTAAAGGAACCACCAAATGTGAGAAAAGAATTGCTACATGTGATATTGAAACTACACAATATGAGGATGAAATCGTCAAATGTGAGAAAAAAATAAAGAAACCACCAAATGTGAGTAAAGAACTGTTGCATGTGATCTTGGAACTGCATAATGTGAGGATAGAACCGTCAAATGTGAGAAAAAAGTAAGGGAACCACTGAATGTGACAAAAGAACTGTCACATGTGATGTTGGAACTGCAGAATGTGAGGATGAAACCGTCAAATGTGAGAAAAAAATAATGGAACCACCAAATGTGAGAAAAGAACTGTTACATGTGATGTTGAAACTGCACAATGTGAGGATGTAACAATTAAGTGTGAGAAAAAAGTAAAGGAACCACCAAATGTGAGAAAAAGAACTATCATATGTGATGTTAGAACTGCAAATTGTGAGTATGAAACAATCAAGTGTGAGAAAAAAAGTAAGGGAACCACCCAATAAAGAACTGTCACATGTGATGTTAGAACTACATAATGTGAGGATAAAATCGTCAAATGTGAAAAAAAGTTAAGGGAACTACCAAATGTGACAAAAGAACTGTCACGTGTGATATTGGAACTTCACAATGTGAGAATAGAACCGTCAAATGTGAGAAAAAAGTAAGGGAACTACTAAATGTGAGAAAAGAACTGTCATATGTGATGTGAAAATTGCATAATGTGAGGATGGAACCGTTAAGTGTGAGAAAAAAATAAAAGTGAACCACCCAATGTGACCAAAGAACTATCACATGTGGTGTTGGAACTATATAATGTGAGGATGGAACCGTCAAATGTGAGAAAAAAAAGTAAGGGAACCACCAAATGTGAGAAAAGAAATGTCACATGTGATGTGGGAATCGCATAATGTGAGGATGAAACTGTCAAATGTAAGAAAAAAAAGTAAAGGAACCACCAAATGTGAAAAAAGAACTGTCACATGCGATGTTGGAATTGCACAATGTGAAGATGGAATCGTGAAATGTGAGAAAAAAGTAAGGGAACCACCAAATGTGAGTAAACAACTATCACATGTGATGTTGGAATTACGCAATGTGAGGATGGAACCATCAAATGTGAGAAAAAAAGTATGGGAACCACCAAATGTGAAAAAAGAAGTGTCATATGTGATGTGAGAATTGCATAATGTGAGGATGGAACCGTTAAGTGTGAGAAAAAATAAAAGGGAACCGCTTAATGTGACCAAAGAACTATCACATGTGATATTGGAACTACATAATGTGAGAATGAAATCGTCAAATGTGAGAAAAAAAAAAAAAAGGGAATCATCAAATGTGAGAAAAGAAATGTCATATGTGATGTTGGAATCGCACAATGTGAGGATAAAACTGTCAAATGTGAGAAAAAAAAGTAAGGGAACCACCAAATGTGAGTAAAGAACTATCACATGTGATGTTGGAACTATACAATGTGAGGATGAAACCGTCAAATGTTAGAAAAAAAATAAGGGAACCACCAAATGTGAAAAAAGAACTGTCACATGTGATGTTGGAACTGCATAATGTGAGGATGGAACCGTCAAGTGTGAGAAAAAAGTAAGGGAACCATCCAATGTGACAAAAGAACTGTCACATGTGATGTTAGAATTGCACAATGTGAGGATGAAACCAAATTAAGAGAATTGCACAATGTGAGAAAAGAAGTGTCAGATTTGATGTTGAAACTGCACAATGTGAGGATGAAATCGTCAAATGTGAAAAAAAATTAAGGGAACCACCAAATTTGAGAAAATAACTGTTACATTTGATGTTAGAACTGCACAATATGAAGATGAAATTGTCAAATGTAAGAAAAAAATAACTTAATATAACAGATTACCTTCTAGTGGGTATTATACCCTTTTTTTTTTGGGTACCATAGAATTACTCGTTTATAGAATCTAATCAAAGAATAAATTACTATGTACATTAAAGCTCCCTCACATATTTTACATCTTAGATTTTCGTTGAATAAAAGAGTATACGGCATCAAGCAACATCAAGCAACATAGGCGCTTGAATGTTCTGGGAATTTAAAAATTTGCTTCAAAGTCGGCAATGTGATTTCCTAGGAAAAAGAACACGTTCAAAGACGGTGGGCGAGGGCATTAATTCCCTGGAATAAATGGGGACCCCTTAAAAGTGGCCGACTGAGTGCCCGTTTGGTTCAACGTTTTGAGCCCAAAACGCCACTTTTTCAAAAAGTCAGACCTTTATGCGTGTTTGGTTCAGCCCAAAACGCAACTTTTTTCAAAAGTTGCGTTTTCAGTTAAGGCATAAAACGCGCAATCTCTTATGGAGCTCCTCCGGTCCATTTTGCCAAAAGCCAGTGCGCGTTCTAAGGTATCCGTTGAACAATCTTGGACAATTACCAAATTCTCCTTTCTTCGTCTTCTTCAACACCTCTCATCAAGTTCACTCACGCCTCTGCCTCTTCCTCAGTTTTTTTTTTTTTTTTAAATTTATTTCTCTAATCTGATCAACACAAAATCACTTAAAATCAACTCAAATCCCATTAAAAAACCCATCCCAAACCCAACTCAAAATCAAACCCAAAATCCACAACAACAAAAAAAAAATCAACTCAAAATCCAAAATCAAACCCAAAATCAACTCAAAATCAAACCCAAAATCCTTATGTTTCAATCATCTTCATCTTCTTCATCATCATCTTCTATGGAGTGTGAAAAAAAAAGAATAAAGAAGGAAATACGAAATAAAGAAATAAAGAAAAAAGATGAAAAAAGAGATGGGAGTACCTCTGTGGACGGATGAGTTCTTGCAGAAGAAGAAGAAGAAAAAAAAAAAAAACACAAGAGGAAGTTGGAGAGCTCTGTGGAATGCTCTAGAGAATGGGAGAAGTGGCTGGGAAAAGTGAGGAAAGAAGGAAATAAAGGAAAGGAGTTATACGTGGGTGGAGGAGAAAAAAAGAGTGGAAAAAAAAAAAAAAAAGGGAAAGATAAGGAAATGCAGTAACGTGTGGAGGAGAAAAAAAAGATAAAAAAAGAAGAAGAAGAGAATGTTATTACAATATTTTTACAATAAATTTTAAGTGGTAAATTATTATTAGTAAATATTGGTGAGAAAAAAAATAATTTTTATAGAAAGAAAAAAAAAAAAATTTTAATAGTACGTTCAAATTTTAATCAGTATTAATTTTTATCACAATATTTTCACAATAAATCTTAAGTGGTAAGTTATTATTAAATAATATTGGTGAGAAAAAAATAATTTTTATAGAAAGAGAAAAAAATAATTTTAATAGTACGTTCAAATTTTAATCAGTATTAATTTTTATCACAATATTTTTACAATACTTTCACAATAAATCTTAAGTGGTAGGTTATTATTAGCTAATATTGGTGAGAAAAAAATAATTTTTATAGAAATTTTTTTTTAATAGTATGTTCAAATTAAAATCAGTATCAATTTTTATCACAATATTTTCACAATACTTTCACAATAAATCTTAAGTGGTAGGTTATTATTAGCTAATATTGATGAGAAAAAAAATAATTTTTTTAGAAAGAGAAAAATTGATTTAAGTATATGAAGTAGTTGATTTAAGTATGAAATAAACTCCCTTATATATACATTGTCCTTTTTGGTAATTTATCTCTTAAACTGCAACTTTTATAAATGCTAGCCAAACACTCAGCTTTTTTAAAAAGCACTTTTTAACAGCTTTTACCAAACACTCAGCTTTTTGAAAAATCACTTTTTCATTATGCACTTTTTAAAAACTCAACTTTTTCATTATGCACTTTTTCAAAAAGCCCAACCAAACTCACCCTGAACGTGGCTTGCACATTTATTCCAGGGCAAAGTCAGGCTTGCACGAAGCCACGTTCAGTTTTGGCCTGGCCACTAATAAGGGGTCCCCATTTATTCCAGGGAATTAACGCCCTCACCTTCCTACATTAACTAGACCTTATTACAAATAAAATTAATGACCCAAGCAGCACTGATCAGTTCACCTGTGGTCTCTTCTTTCTTTTATTATTCTTCCTCTTACTTTTTGCTTTTACCCTTCCCTCTTTTTATCTGCTCAAGACTTCCTTCTCCGGTTTTCCCTCAATTTATTTGCTCAAGACTTCAACCTCATGTGAAAATTTGACACTAATTTGAAATGTGATGCGACTTTGGCTCTAATATTATTATTATTATAATATTACTATTATTAATGTTAAGTAAATTGATGGGACTGGCCACTCCAGTACTCACCCCCTATAGTCACGTTAAAGAATATATATATATATATATATATATATATATATATATATATATTAGCGGTAATTTCGAAATGGTACACCGGTATTAATTGGTACCCAAAATATATTGTACCGCTGATTAAACCGGTACAATCTCTAGTACGGTATTGAATTTCTTGATTGTGATACATCGCTATTCAGCAAAAACAAAAAATTGTGATACATCGCTGCTGAAGTCAGTATGAATAGTTGTGAATTAATGATCCAACAGCTATCTATAACAGATTCACAGTTATTACACCAGGCCTTCTGGCCTAAGTGGTACCCGGTTATCTTGGTATCCATCAACTCATGGTTCTAATCCTAGCATAAACAATTACCCAGCCAAGAAAAGAAAAAAGAAAAAAGGAAAAAGATTCACAATTGGTACGAATGGCTGTGGCCTACATCATTAACTCATAACTATTCATACTTTTTTTTTGTGGAGAGAAAGCTCTATTCATACTTACACAACAGCCATGTATCACAACTTTTATGGCTATTCAGATATTTAAAAAAAAAAAAAATTGCAAAACACATTCTAAAGGCCGTGGTCTTTTGATTTATTTTTTCTCTTAAATTTATAAACTCAATAACATTATTATGGGTTTTAAATAGTTGAATTGGTAAAATCGTTTGTTTTCAAATAAGAAATTTAGAGTTCGATTCTCAAAATTATGATGTATGCTAATTGATCTAATTAATTTTTGATAAGTGGATTGAACTATTTCACATGAAATAAATATCTTTTAAAAAAATTTCTAAAAAAAAAAAATTCTTAAAAAAAAACTTTTAACCTTAGATGACTACTTTAGAAACTAGGAAGTGCCAACCAACTGAACTATAGAGAGTTACCATTTTGGTATTAGTTAATATCGATGTACTATTTTGAGATTATCAAAATATTCATTCAATCCAAAGTATATATATCCACACACACACGCGCACGCACACACACACACATATATATATATATATATATATATATATATAATTATTAATTTATGTCTCACCTAATATTATCAAAGTATCCATTCAATCCAATAATAATAATAATAATAATAATAGATTGATTATTAATTCCGATCCATTATAACATATTATTACTAATTTTCTCGCTTGTCTATATATCTACAACTGCCCATAGACTCTATGCATTGAGCTGCAGAGTGAGCAGATAGAGGTACGCTGCCTTAGCTGATCAACTACTCATTTCAACTTCTTTCAGGTTCTCTTTCCAATCTTGTTTTAGTACATTCCTCAAAGAATATCAATTTGTATTGGAATCCACCCATTACTCTATCTTTCTTTTTTAATACCATACTCATTTCAAGTTTCAACTTCTTCCAGGCTCTCTCCAGCTAGGACATTCCTCAAAGAATAACAGTTTGTCTTTGCCATAAATTACAGTCTTTATTTTAACAAAGCCATTCTTAGGATTTTGCTTTTCTTTCTCCGTTCTCTTCGTAGTTCTGAGGCTGATTAATGTTAAGGTCAGTGTAGAGTCTAAACTTCAGATGATGGAAACATGTTTAACTTGAAGACCAGCTTTGTCTTACCAGTGCCACCAAACAAATTTGAACAAGGTTTAGAAGGTGCACTCAGTCCAGATGTTTCTATTCAAGTTTGATTCATAAAGGAATTAGAGGGACCTTACAAAGTTTTTATTTTAGTTTTATAAATATGATACAATTCTTTTGACATCTGTTTTATGATAATTTTTAATTCAAGATATGCCAATTGACTTTTTTCTTTATCTATTTTTTTTTTTTGGTGGGATTCGATCTCAAGTTCTCTAATCATTAACAATAAACATTACTAATTAAGTTAATCGAAATTCACAAGATCATATTGAATTAACACTAAAAATTAAATGTCAAAAGTCTTGTAGTTAACTACCATGGTGTTTCATTTGATGACAATTTTATTGAACTACAAACCATACAAGCTAAAATATTGTTTCTACGATCTAGAAGACGTGATTCTACAGTATGCTAAAAGAAATAAAATGCTAGCTTGTATGGTTTGTAGTCATCCTTATCTTTATATCTTATGGTTAATAAATACGAGTTTTATATATATATATATATATATATATATATATATATATATATATATATGAGAGTTTACTATTCAACATCATTAATTTAATTATATTTTTAAGTAAAGAATAAACTAATTTAATCAAGTGCTAGATTCCTTTCTTGATCCAGTAATCAATGAGTTCTAATTGATTTTATTGACATATAACATATAAAAAATTAATATGTATATATGATTCTAAAAAGTAAAAAAATTGTATGTATATATATATATATATATACATACACACACATTAATAATGATTTGAAAAATTGTTTGGTTTCAAAAACTTACCTACCAATATAAAGAAAGCTTATTCATGTCTACCTTATTAATATTGAATAAGTTACCTCATTAAAAATAGCAAAATATCTCCAACCTATCTTGTGCGGGCTTTTTGTTTCTGCTTAAAAAGCTTGATCCAACTCACCTCAACCCTATTATCATCCCTATCTAACTTGAGTATAGGGACGAAAGACTAAGTAAATCATTTGGTAACTGATTCCCTCGGATGTTTTCCTTAGGATAGTTGGAGCCCACACCTGGGCATTTGTATGCTCCACACGTACGTTGGCTTACATGCTCCCTATTAGGCAGGTCTTGAAATGAATCTTTATAAAAAGAAAAGAAAAGAAACGAAACAGTGATGATTATCAAATCATGACACGATTTCAGTTTAATTGTTAAATTGTGCATTCAAGACATAATTTCAAAATTTCAAAATTATAATTGAAATCATGCTTTGAGCACACGATTTCCAAGTCTGATATATGCAACAAACATTGGCCCAAAAAAAATCACACATATAGAGCACTGGAGATCCATGTCTTATTCCCTTTAGATTTTCATAATTATTTATCTAGTAGTTCATATCTCTCTTTGTTTATTTATCTTCATGCTTCTTTTCTCTCTCTCTCTCTCTCTCTCTCTCTTTTCAAGCAATTTCTGTCCACCATTCTTAAGAAAATTCTAAAGTTTTATATGATGGCTGATCTCACTATAATCAAACCATGTTAATCATCCCGGTCTCCTCCCAAATGAGAAGTAATAGAAAGATGTAGTCTCCACTAACTTGATTTTCCTCTCAACATATGTACTGTAATTTCAGGGTACTCCCCATATCTCAACCCTAGCCAAGGATGTTTGTAGTGGTCTTGTTGATTGGAATATTGCTGGCATGGGCTTATCGGGCCACCCGCCCTCCGCCTCCCAACATTTGTGGCTCGCCTTGGGGCCCGCCTATCACAGCACCTAGAATTAAGCTTAGGGATGGAAGGCATTTGGCCTACAAGGAGCATGGTGTGCCAGCAAAAGTGGCCAAATATAAGATTATCTTTGTTCATGGCTTATTTAATTGCAGACATGGTGCAGTGATTGCAAAAAATCTCCCGCAAGTACTGTGTTATTTACTTATTTGTTATGATTGAATTTCTAATTTTCTTTTGATTTTGGGCTCCAAGACTTTATCATTGAAAGTTGTATTAGCTCACTAAATGGTGGAAATAATTTTCAGGAACTTGTTGAAGAACTAGGACTATACATTGTGTCATATGATAGACCGGGTTATGGAGAAAGTGATCCAGATCCAAAACAAACGGTGCAAAGTTTGGCTTTAGATGTTGAAGAGCTTGCTGATCAATTGGGACTCGATTCCAAATTTTATGTAATTGCTTATTCTATTGGATGCCATGTGGTTTGGGGCTGCCTCAGGTACATTCCTCATAGGTAAGACCATATGCCAAGTCCATTTATTATAAACGAGGGTTTTGCCTTTGGAATAAAACTTGAAGTAAAAAAAAAATGAGAAGTTCTACATTTACGAAATATTTATAATACTTTCACAATAAAACATAAGAAGTAAGTTGTTATTAGTTCTAATTTAAATCTATTATTGAAATTACTTTTTTACCATCCAATAATAATCCGTAACAACCTATTATTTATGATTTGTTATAAAAATATTGTGAAAATGTTGTGAATATAGTATTTCTAAAAAAAAAAAATAGGGAACAAAATTAAGAGAAATACTATGTTTACAATATTTTATAACAAATCTTAAGTGGTAGGTTGTTATTTGCTGTATAAGTGGGTAAAAAAGTAATTTAAGTTAATTTAAATAAGAACCAATAACAACTTACCACCTATAATTTGTTATGAAATAATTGTGAAAATATTATGGATGTAACACTTCTCCAAAATTAAAAATGTTGTGAAAATATTACAACCAAGTTTATAGCTAAGTTTTGTCCAAAAATTTTTATCAAAAAGAGTTTAAAGATAATGAAATAATACAAGAGAAAGTGAAAATTGAAAATAATTCTAATGATATTCAAATATGTAACATTACAATTCTATTTTGAAAGAGTTTTAACCTATGGCATTCTGACAACTCTTTATTGTCAGACCAATACATCAATCGTTTTTGGTGTAGGCGAGTATTGAACTTCAGATCTTTTATTCAACCATCAGAAGTTTTACCAGTTGAGCTAACTGAAACACACGTAATATTACAATTTTTGATTATGTAAAATAAGTCTAGATTTTTTTTTTTTCAAATCAAATGTACATATCACTTGCAGAATGGTATGGTAAAATTTTCTTTTTAGCAAACGCATAATGTTATGGTAATTTTATTTATTTATTTATTTTTAGCAAATGCATAATGGTATGGTAATTCTTTTTTGGGAAATTTTACTCAAAATATTCTCTCTCTCTCTCTCTCTCTCTCTCTCTCTATATATATATATATATATATATATATATATATTATATAAAACTGAACCCTTTGACTTTTGATCTCTCCATAATATTCCACATCAGCATTTTTTATTTATATATTTTAATTTGATTTAGGACTTTTAAGATGTATTCAAACGCAAACACCTCCTCTCTCACACAGTTTTTTATTTTGTTTTGGACTCTTCTTTCTCTCAATGTCTAATTCTCCAATTACTGCATAACTATTAGGATTTTTTAATTATATTTTTATTGTGTTCTTTATGCAAACACCTCCTCTCTAATTCGGTTTTCTAATTTTTTTTGACTCTTCCTTCTCTCCTTCTCTAATTCTCTGGTCACTAGATCACTATTAGGGTTTTTTAATTATAGTTTTACTATATTTTTGTTGATAAGAATTGTCAATTTTTTTTTTGTTATGTAGTCAAATGTTTTAATTATTTTGTTTTGTTTCAAATAATTTTTATGCACTAAATCTTTTGATTTTTTACTCTTTCTATTGGTTTTTTGGAAGTTTTAACTTATAAATTTTTGGTTCATATTTTGCAATATATGAAATTGTCTTAACAAATTTCAATTGCTAACATAGATTATTCTTTTGAGGTAACCTATCTTTCTCTTATATTTTTTCTCTTATGTAGTCATATGTTTTTTTTGCTGATTCTTCAATTTTTTAAGAAGTTTAACAACTTAATTTTTTGATCCAATTTTTGCAATATTTGAAACTATCTTGCTGCTTTCGACTGCTAGCCATGGATAATAACCCATCTTTCCCTTATATTTTTGTTTCTATTATGTAGTCATATGCTTTTTATTTTATTTTTTGGTTTTGTTTCAATAATTTCTAGGCACTGTATCTTCTAATTCTTTACTCTTTCTTTTGGCTTTTTAGAAGTTTAACATCTAAATTTTGGATTCATGTTTTGCAATATATGAAATTGTCTTGACAAATTTCAATTGCTATACTCATGCATTATTCTTTTGAGGTAACCTATTTTTCTTTTATATTTTTTCTATTATGTAGTCATATATTTTGCCTTACTGTTTGAATTAATGTGATTTAAGAATTATAAATGACTGTTATTTAAAAAAAAAAAATTATTTTTCATATATATTTTGCATTTTTTACTCTATTTTTTATATTGTTTTATGTTGCTGGGTCTTGAATCTTGATGAACAAGCTTAGGTTATGCCTTAACCTCATAAATTTGTTCTTTAAATTTTATTATTTAAGAACCAAAAAGAGTGTTGATATGTTTCTTGTGGCATTTTTCTCAATTACATTACCTGAAGGCAAGTGCCCCTTTCTCTCGTCAAGAATAATAGTTGGATTCATAAGTAGATGAGAGGCAAGAAGGTGGTAGCCAAGGATATGCAGATAATAGGAGCATTCCAAATGCTTTCTAAATTGGTCGTCTTCAATCTCGATTAAAACTCTATGGCCTTTCAACTGATACTTCCTTCTTCTTCTTCTTTTCACATTCATATATTCCGAAATCTATTTTTTTTGGTGCATTTATTTGTCTTCATTCTCTAACTAAGTCAATTTATTCATTAGCTATGCCTTTTGTTGTTGTTATTCTACATGTTAAAATATTATAACTATTGCCTATAACATTGAATTAGCTTTTCCAATTCTCAAAAAAAAAAAAAAAAAAAAAAAATCTTTTCCAAAAACTATTGCTCTAGAATAATGACTCTTTCTGAGTGTCAATGCCATTTCTGAGTGTAATTAATTACTTTTTTCTATGTAAAAACTTCTATAGTTTTCTTCTTCTTATTTTTGGGGTTTTTGCTTGCATTTTATATGGCAAGAAAAAATCTAGGATTTTGCAAACAAATTGAGCAATGAGAGGGATTATATTATATTAAAGAATGATTGAGACCTTAATTTTCATTAAAGAAAGGATGCCATTGATAATAGACATGACATGCCTAACATTATTGGTGTAGTATTTTTTTTTCCCTCTTAAATTGTAACTTAGTTTTTCAAGTGATCATAACTTTAGGTAAATTTAAAATTTAAAATTTTTGTTCAACTAATCCGTGCATTGCACAGGTTAGCGACTAGTATAATATAAAATCGAAGACATTTGACTATTTGTTGACTTTTCTATATTGTGCCACATAAGCTTTAGAGCCTCCACATTTTTCACATTGTTATTATTTGGTATTTAACTCTATAAATCTGCCTTCAAACCGTACCTAACGCAGCCCTATTGTTGTCCCTCTCTCAGCCAAACATTACAAATTAAAACTCCTAGAAATGATTCTCAGTACTATCAGATTTATGAATTGGTACCAATATTGTTTCTAATAGACTTTTTTTGCTTCTACGTCCATCTTTTCTTTTATCAAATTAAAAATTTTAAACGCTAAACACCACACACAGTAGAGGCGGAACAATAAATGAGTCTTCACAGTAAGAGTTTTTTTTTTTTTTTTTTTTTTTTAATATTATTTTTTTAACAGTATGAGGTTGACATCCTTTTGAGGTGAAAGTTTTCTTGAGTAATTTTGGTGGTTCTATTTTTTTTTTTCTCTTTCTCCCTCTAAGTGCACCACGCTACTGTGATTGCATCTTTATAAGAAAAAAAGAGAGACTATATTGCAACTTTTGTTGTGTTTAAATTTCTATCTCTAATTTTATAATTTAGGTTTGTATTTTACCGAGAAATAAAATAAAAAAATAAAAATTTGAGAATCATAAATAAACAATAGTTGACATGGTATCACAAGTTCAGGTCAATTAATATAGGTATTGATTTCTTTTGAATTGTGTGTACCTAGCTGATTTTTTGTGATGGGTTACGCTGAACCTAAACTTTGCATTAAAAGACTATTTGGGATTTTATGTGAATCAAATTAGAGAAAATTTTTATTTGAAATTTCAGACACAATAAGTTTGGAATAGATTGTATTATGCCAATATTGATAAAAATTCCAATTCACAAAATATTTCATTCTACATAAGATCAAAAAAATAAAATTTTGAGAATCATAAATAAACAATAGTTGGCATGGTATCACAAGTTCGGGTCAATTAATATAGGTATTGATTTCTTTTGAATTGTGTGTACCTAGCTGATTTTTTGTGACGGGTTACATTGAACCAAAACTTTGCATTGGTAGACTATTTGGGATTTTATGTGAATCAAATTAGAGAAAATTTTTAGTTGAAATTTCAGACACAATAAGTTTGAAATAGATTTTATTATGCAAATATTGATAAAAATTCCAATTCACAAAATATTTCATTCTACATAAGATCAAAATTCCACATATATCAAAAGTTATAATTTGCAATGGATTAAAAAAAAAAAACGAAATTTTTATGGACTTAAAATAGTTCAAATATTCAAACAGATTCATGCTCTTAACAATCTTTTTTTTTAATTGTCTATTTACCTCCTTTTATCAAGTTTAGGATTTAATCCCAATTATTTATTTATTTATATTTCATTCTACATAAGATCAAAATTCCACATATATCAAAAGTTATAGTTTGCAATGGATTAAAAAAAAAAAACGAAATTTTCATGGACTTAAAATAGTTCAAATATTCAAACAGATTCATGCTCTTAACAATCTTTTTTTTAATTGTCTATTTACCTCATTTTATCAAGTTTAGGATTTAATCCCAATTATTTATTTATTTATTTATTATAGAATGGTTTATCAAGTCTAGAATTATTGATTTTCATTTGTTTTTATCTAATTGTAGCATTTGAACACTATATTTTTGAGACATTTAACATTTACTAATTATTCGGTAGTATATAATGGTAGTATATATGAATTATGGGTTTTCTTTTTAGCAAATGCATAACCTCATTAGCAAACGCATAGTGACGTGGTAATTTTTTATTTTTAGAACATTGCCTTCAATTTTTAACTTTTTTTTTTTTATTTAAAAAACCACTCAAAATTTTATTAGTACTACAATGGTATGGCAAATTAAAAAAAGAAGAAGAAGAAATTGCACTCAAAATTTTATTAATACTATAATGGTGAGGTAAATTGTGGGTTTTCTTTTTAGCAAACGCATCACTAGCAAACCCATAATGATATGGTAATTTTTTTATAAAAAAAAGAAAAGAAAATTGCACTCAACATTTTATTAATTAGTACAGTAATGGGTAAAGGTTTTCTTTTTATTACTATAATGGTATGGTGTATTATGTACTTGTATTTGTTTTAGTAAATTTTATTTACCAAACTCAAAATTGATAAAATCCTACTTTAAATTGATTGAATTAGTCATATTATCAATTAAAAAAGAGATGTTAGCAAAAACTAAATAAAAATACTGTATTAAGATGCAAAATTATTAATTGAACATAAGAAAACCCCACTTAATTATCAGTTATCACCTTAGGTCTAACTGTATTGAACCAAAATACAAAAACGTATGGCAAAATATAGACTATTCTAGGGCTTATAGGGTGGAATTTTCCCTTAATTTTCTTACAGTATCATATATTTATATAGATATAAACACATTTATAGATATACACTTGAACTTTATGAAGAACTAGTAAGTTGTCCATGCGATGCAAGAATAATTCTGTGATATTTTATGTAAAACGGTTTTGAAGAATGTTGTGTATATATATTATAAAGAAAAAGTAAACTAAATTGGAGTGAAGAAACATATAAATTTTGAGATATTAAAAACTAGTGTTATAGTTTCACTGCACATTTGTAGCCCTTTCAAGGTAAGATTAAATTAAAAAAAAAAAATCATGAAACCAAAAATAAATGCAAAAGAGTAACAGGACCATGAAAATCAACTAATTTGTGTTATATTAATATTTTGCATACAATGAAATAAAAGTATGCCCAACTCTCTCATTGTCTTCTACTTATCAATAGTGTGACATTAAGACATGGTGTGTGCAAGTGCGTATGCGTATGTTTTATAGATAATTAAAACCATGGTAGAATATGTCTTTACATTACGCATCAAATATTCTTTCTACTTATATATTCAAATAAAAAACTATCCAACCAAATTACCTAAACCTAAATCATATTTAAGCCCTTAATTTAAAAAAAAAGGGAAAAAAAAATTTGTAGGGGTTTCGACGGCTTGATGGTGGTGGGAGACTAGTATGATGGAGGTGGCAACCCCTCAAATTCTTTTTTTCTTCTCTTACAAATACTTTGTCAATCTTAGGTCTTTTATTTTGGTAATAGTGAAACAGTGCGTTTCATTTAACATTCCACAACGTTTTTTGTCTCTCTATCTCTCTCCAGTGCCTTATCTTGTTAATTATTATTATTAGTCCTTAATTATTATTATTATTATTTTTGTTTTTTTTAAAAAATACTAAAATGGTGGATATGCTAAAAGATATGGAAAAGAGAGAAATGTGTGGTGTAAGTTCAGACAATTAATGAGATAACGGTAAAAATAAGTTAATGTGAACTTTTAGATAACCGTAAAAAAAAAAAAAACTCAATGAAAAAAGGTAAAAAAGAACAATACACACACATATATTATATTATATAATATAATATATTTTGATTGATTGATTGCATTTTAGTGTGAATTAGTTCTTTCCTTAAATATGTATCACTTGTTATATTTTATCAATTGGGTCGAATGCTTTTTTGGTGTCAAAGTAATAGCTAAGAATAGTCATCGACTACCGGTCAAACGTAAAAAAATAATTTTATCAATTGATAAAGTTATTTTGTTCAACATGTATAATCTGCTACTCTATCAATTGATAAAATTATTTTTTTATGTTTGATTTTTATTTTTATACCACTTAAGTGGAAGAGAGAAATTCAAATCCGAGATGTAATCTTCCTTAGAAAAAACTATATTATACCGTTGTCCTAAAAGTCATTTGGATTTTTTTTTGGGATTGAATTTACAAGGAGATTATATATATATATATGTTACTGATTTTGTGGTATGTCAATAGGCTATCAGGAGCAGCATTACTTGCTCCTATTATCAACTATTGGTGGCGAGGTTTGCCTTCGAACTTGTCTACAGAGGCCTACTACAAACAACTGCCTCAAGACCAGTGGACAAATCGAGTTGCTCACTATATACCATGGCTAACCTATTGGTGGAACACACAGAAGTGGTTTCCTGCACTTAGTGCTGTACCCGGAAATCCTAATATTTTCTCTCGTCAAGATTTAGAAATAACGTCAAAGAAGCTTGGGAAACAAATAAACAAGGTACTTAATTTTTTCATCTTGATTTTTCAAAGAGTAAGTAATTTCATTAGCATCAGTTTAGATTTATATAACCAAAAGTAAGAATAGAGACATTTTTGTTGGCCTCTCTAAGAAACTCCTATGAATAACAGAACAAAAGCAACGTAGTCGATCAATTTATTCAACAATATTCTAGACATTTTTGTTGGTGTCTTTTTGAGAGCAGCACACATGTTTTTATACTTTAATAGTTAGATTCATGTTCTTTGAGGTATAGTTGGGTTAGATCCCTATCAAAACAGTGATTCAATCTAAAATATTACAAAGGATATCGTGATTATAAATATACACATGATTATAACAATTGTCCCAACTCCTAAGCATACACATGTAACACATGGGCAATAGAGAGTAGATTTATATTTTCTCCCAAATCACTAGTCCCAACAGACCCTCTATGTGGCATGGTCGGCTTGGACTTTGGATCATGCAATCAAACCATTCAATTTCATAAGTTTAAATCATCCATTAATTAGTTTTTTTTTTTTTTTTTATGAGAAGACTGAAACTTTTATTGCTAATGAGAAATCGATGTTACATCATGGATAAGAGCTTGCTTGATACAGCAAGGGTCCTCTTCAATCCAAGCAATATAGTCAGCTATGCTAGATGCATGCTTTGCTAAAATGTGGGTTGGTGAGTTGCCCTGTCTTCCAATATGAGAATATCCCACACTCATAAAATCCCCACTAATATCCAATATACCCTGGACAACTGAAGCTATTGAGGATGGGGTGGAGAAATGTTACATAGTGCATTATAAACAAGCAAGGAGTCCCCTTCCAGAATGACATCACGAATGCCAACGTCTTTTGCAAAAAGAAGACCAGCTTCAAACGCCTTTGCCTTTGCCTCAGCTGCTCCCATTGGTGCTGTGATTTTTCTGCATAAAGCTGCCTCAAGCCTCCCTTTATCATCCCTTATAACCACCCCAACTCCCACCGCTTTCTGTGTCGAGAAAACAGCCCCATCCACATTAATTTTGAAATGACCACCTTGTGGGGGGGACCAAGATGCAACCTGCCGAGACACAGGCTCCTCTGAAACAGGTTGTGCAACTACCGCCCTATACTCCATAAGGTAGTCCGCTGCCCATCGAACCAGTTGTTGTCCAGACTTCCTCACGCCACCATATTTCATTTCATTTCGGTTGTGCCACAAAGCCCATGTGATAGTTACAGCTTGAGCCACCTGATCATCTCCTACATCTCTGTTTAGCAACAAATCCCACATGAGGTCTTGGAAAGACTAGTTTGTCCCTTCACTATGTGATATTACTAATTTTGAACACTCCCAGGCTTCTCTGGCTTTCGGACAGCTCCAAAGAACATGACCCACTGACTCTGTCGCTTCCTTACAGCTTTCACAGAGTTCCTCTTGCATGACTTTCCTTCTTAATAAATTATTTTTTGTCGGCAAAGCATCACGGCATGCTCTCCAGGCAAAATGATGAATTTTATGCGGAACGGGAATACTCCATATCTTCTTCTAGAACCATTTATGATTGCTATTATCAGAGCTTGTGCTTCTATTGGATGAATAAGACCGGTTCAATGCCAGGTGATATTCACTACGCACCGTGAATAAACCATTCCTAGTCTCCGTCCAAATAAGCTTATTAGGTGGCAGCCTAGAGCTAATGGGTATGCTCTTAATGATATCAGTTTCATGGGGTAGGAAAAATGCATCAATAACCGTGGATTTCCATTCAGCAGTGGCCTCATTTATCAAGTCTTGCACCCGAGTGTCTGATTAAAAAATAGCCTTGGAGATGTAATTCTATAAGTGGATGGACTCGGCAACCACTTGTCTTCCCATATACCAATACTTGCCCCGTTACCCACTCTCCACCTCAATCCCTCTTTTACTAAATGTTGAGCTGCCATTAGGCTCCGCCACGTATATGCGGGATTATTGCCAAGAGAAGCATTTATAAAATCACATCTCGGAAAGTATCTTGCTTTCAAAACTCGATACACTAGAGAATTTTGGCCAACTTGGAGTCTCCACCCTTGCTTTGCCAATAAAGCCAAATTAAATAATTTTAAGTTCTTGAAACCCATACCTCCATTTGCCTTCGAATCACACATCTTCTCCCATCTTCTCCCAACTCAACCAAGAGATCTTGTTTTCGTCCTTCCTTTGTCCCCACCAAAACTTTCTGATCATAGCTGTCAACTCGTCACAAAGAGAGTCTGGCAATTTAAAACAGCTCATGGTGTATGTTGGTATAGCTAGGGCCACTGCTTTAATCAAGACCTCATTTCCAGCTTTGGATAGCATCTTCTCTTTCCATCCAGCCAATTTCCTCCCAAGCTTTTCTTTTATATCATTGAATGTGTTCCTTTTATTCCTTCCCACAAGTGATGGCAAACCTAGATACTTTTCATGCTGCTTGATGACTTGAGCACCAAATCTTTCTTTTATCTCTTCTTGGATCTCTTTAAGGGTGTTGATGCTAAAAAACAGGGATGTTTTGGTTCTGTTCAGTTGTTGACCTGATGCTTTTTCATATGCTTCCAATATTCCTTGCAAAGCATTGCATTCAGCTATTGTTGCTTCGCAAAAAATGAGATTGTCATCTGCAAAAAATAAATGGGAAAGCTTTGGTCCACCACGGCAAATAGTAATCCCCTCCATTCGTTCATTGCACACCGAAGCTTTAATCATTGCTGACAAACCTTTTGCACACAAAAGAAACAAATAAGGTGATAGGGGGTCTCCTTGGTGGATACCCCTAGAAGGAATAATATGGCCCTTGGGGCAACCGTTGATCCTTATGGCATAGGTAACAGTAGTAACACATTGCATAATCAACTTCCTCCATTTATTCT
This sequence comes from Castanea sativa, assembly GCF_040712315.1. Taxonomy (NCBI): domain Eukaryota; kingdom Viridiplantae; phylum Streptophyta; class Magnoliopsida; order Fagales; family Fagaceae; genus Castanea; species Castanea sativa. The sequence continues at coordinate 38,950,164 of NC_134023.1, forward strand.
CAAAGCCCAATTTTTCCATAATTCTTTCCAAACATGTCCACTCTATCCCATCATAGGCTTTGCTCATGTTTAATTTTACAGCCATCTCACCCACACTTCCCCCTTTTTTCTAACTAATATGATGCATGGTCTCAAAAGCTACTAACACATTGTTAGTGATTAATCTTTCATGCACAAAAGTGCTTTGGGTTTCACTAATAATGGATGGGAGGAATTTTTTTAATCTGTTTGCTATGGCTTTTGAGGCAATCTTGTAGGTCACATTACACAGACTAATAGGTCTATAATTAGAAACTGTTTTAGGCTCTTTTATTTTCGGGAAAAGTACAATATGAGTTTCATTAAAATTTTGAGGTAACATACCATTATTGAGGAAGTCCAATACGGTAGATGTGACAACCCCACCGCATGTAGCCCAAAAATGTAGGAAAAAAATAGGAGGCATGCCATCATGACCTGGGGCTTTGAGGGGGTACATCTGCTTCAGGGCCACTCTAACTTCATTTGCTGTGAACGGTCGGGCAAGTTCTTCATTCATGATAGTTGATACTTTTGATTGGATAGCATCTAGGAGCTCGATGAAGTTATCTGGGCTATTTGAGGTGAAGAGCTTATTGTAATAATCCACCACCACTTCTCCAATCTTGGTTTCATCTTCCTGCCAGATCCCATGTTCATCAAACACTCCTTCAATGTAATTCTTTTAATCTTGCAGACGCTTTGGCATGAAAGAAACTAGTATTTCTATCACCATTTTGGAACCAATTAAGTCATGATCTTTGACGCCACATTTCATCTTCTTTCTCTAACCAACAATTCAGGTCTACTCTTGTATTTCTCATAGCATGAAACATATCTGAACTAACTGGTTGTAATTCCAACCACTCTAACCTTCTTTGAAGTTCAAATATTTTCCTTCCCATGTGACCAAATTCCGACTTATTCCATGCATCTAGATCAGATCTGCAGCGTTCTAAGCAGCTTCTCAATGCCCCATCTGTGCTTGAAAGTAATCCCTCTTCCCATGCAACCTTTACAATTTCCTCACACCTAACATCCTTCAACCACATGTACTCAAATTTAAAAATTTTCTTTACTTTCTTTCGCTTCTTTTTCTGCACCAAATGGAGTGACAGTGGTGAGTGATCCAACGTTGATGTAGATAAGTGATGAAGTTTTGCAGCAGGAAACAGGTCCATCCACTCCTTAGTAGCCAACGCCCTATCAAGCCTCTCTTGAATTTGTGTTCCATCGGACTTCTGATACAGCCAGGTGTACTTCGGACCTATAAAGCCAACATCTCGGGATCCACAATGATTTATGGCATCAATGAAATTTTGCATTTGTCTTCTTGGTCTTTCACTGCCTCCTTCCTTCTCTGTGAGCCTCGTGATTTCATTGAAATCATCGATTGCAAGCCATGGCAACGATGAACTACCTTTAAGAGATTTTAATTTAACCCAAGACTCCGGTCTTTTTGCTGTATCGGGATTACCATAAAACATTGTTAGATGCCAGCAGCTCACATCCCTTCCCTCTTCAATCCATGCATCTATATGATCCTGAGAAAAAGTCTTCACATCCACCTTAATCCCATCCTTCTACAACATGGCTAGACCACCTTTACTTCCGTTGCTGGGGACTATAAGCTCGTGTTTCATTTTACACCGATCGATCCTTTACTTGTTCCATCCATTCTCTGTTTGACTTCGTCTCCATCAAGAAAACGATATTGGGGTCTTCTTTGTTAACCACCTTTTCCAAGGCTTTAACTGTTCGGAGGTTCCCAAGCCCTCGACAGTTCCAACTTAATAGACTCATTGGTCTCAGCGGGGTTGCCTAGCAACCCCCGCTGCTCTTGTATCAATATTTTCATCAGCCACCTTCTTCCTTTTTTCCTGAAAAACCTCTTCTGCTACTTCTCTGTTTAAAGCCTCTATTTTTCGTTTCAAACCAACCTCAACTTCTAAAGACGGGCTTGCGCTAGAGTCCGACCTTTGTGTTTCCTCATTAATCCACGTACCTTGCTTTAGGCTATTACCCACATTAGCTGAGACTTTATTTTGTGACACTACGGACTCACTTCTGGGCTTTAGTTTTGGCTTCCTTTTGCTCCTACCTTTATTGGGCCTGCTTTTGTTATCAACCCCATTCAAGGCCTTATCAGCCTGGCCCATATTAAATTCTACTACAAAGTGATTGGCGCCACTATCTCCTTCCATCTGATTTACCCTTGATTCTAGCATCTGATTATCCCAACTAGGATCATCATCCATGATTTCGATATCTACCAAATTGCAGCTATTGATAATCTAATCTCTTGTTATTACGGAATCAGTAGCTTTTGAATTTGAAACCATAGAGTAATTATGGATAGCGTCATCAATATCCTTTAATACTTCCTCAAAATCCGGGATATGCTTCTGTAAAATCCGTGATTCCCTTTCGTACGTTACTCCACCATCCCCTGACACTGCCCTTTCACCGTTTTCTTCCATCGGTGTTGCCACCCATAGACCTGACGCCGTCGTTCTTGTACCTGGGACAGTTTCTACAGATCTCCCTGAACTTTCCTTCACTGCCTTCCCTGTTTGCTCTACATTGGATAGGTGTGTGTGTGACATCGCTCTCCCTGGTTGCTCATAGCCCTGTGCCCCAATAGTTGTCTTCCTGGCTTGGTTAAACTGAGGAGCCCTGATCCAAGGTCCAAATTGTTGTTCCTCTACCCGTAGTGTACCTCTGCTACCTAGCCACAACTCACAATCTTTATCATCATGTGAGACAAGCCCACACCAGTAGCATATGTTAGGTAATCGTTCGTACATAAAGGCTACCCAACCTTCACATGATTGGTCCCATGAGATTTTTCATCCTCTGCATAAAGGCTTCGTAATATCTACCTCAACTCGAACCCGCATGAAGCTACCACCTTTCATTTCACCAGTATCCTTTGGCTGAATTACTTGCCTAATTGTTCCTCCAATGCTTAGTGCCGCCTCCACCGTTAATAGCGAGAGAGGGAGATTGTGAATTTGAACCTATAAAGTAGTCGTCTTAAAAACTAAATTGTGAACTGGTACAGAGCCATCGTATTGCTGCAAGGCAACGAGATGACGATCAAATGCCCATGGCTGCCCTTGAATGACTTTCTCCGCATCCACTTCCAATTCGAAATCAACCAGAACCACGTTGTCTTTTCCATCACTCACCTCAAACTTCCCTTTGGTACGCCATTTTGGCCGGAATGTCTTGGCCACCGCCTCAATGTTTACATTTCTCTGTGTGAAGAATTTCATAGCCAAAACAATCCCCATCTTCTTCTTATCCCTTGTTAAATCTACCTTTGATTCCTCCACTTCCGTCAATGAAAGGCTCTTCCACCTAAGAGTTAAGTCTTCCATTCTGTACCCCAAACCTTCCACTCCTCACCGATCAGCAACAAGTAAAAACAAAAACCAACCCTACTAGTAACGGAGTTACTAGAGGGACTCAGCGTCCTTCACAAAGGAAGGGAAACTCTATGCTAGAGTGGAGAGAGTGTAACCACTACCCCCTACTGAGAACTTTGTGAATAAAGATTTTTGGTTTCGTATTTGGCTTTTCTGGGGCCAAAATAAATAATTCATCCATTAATTAGTTAATGTCTGATTTTGGTGAGGTTACGAGGCCCAATTTATTTGTATAAGCACAATTTAGGCATTATTTGTTGGATCCTAATATTTTCTGATGATTGCCATGTGACATAATAAAAAAAAAGGCCAAAATGCAAAATTCACTTTTTAAATTTCATCTTTTGTCATTTTAGTTTATTAAATTTTAATCAGACTTAATTCAATCATCAATTTACTATCCGTCAAATTGCACCATTAATTTACCAAGCTGCGTCGTTTTACACTTTAGTTAGTATTTATTTATTTATGAAGTTTAGAAAACTTTAATTAAAAAATAAAATAATAAAATATAAACTAGATTGAAGAACAAAATAAACCCGATGAATTGCCACAATTAAGTTACTTTGACCCAATGGCTTTTAGGATCTGCCAACACTCTACAGTTTTTAGATATTCCTTATTGTGAGAACTTGGTGGTATTGCCAGAGTGGCTTCCCAATCTTATTTCACTTTGCAAACTTCAGATTATCATCTCTCCCAGAACTTTGGGTAAGTTCTGAAAACACATAACTTAAACTGAAAACCCAAAGTCTACTCTTTTTTAGTGAACCCCAGCAATGGTAAATGGTCGGAGCCGCCTCTTGAAGCGGTGGAGTGAAGCAGAGGACACCCCAAAACGGAGCCCAGCCGCTGAAACTATAAACCATTGGACGAAGCCCAGTTGCCGATGCCGATCTTCCCCTTTTCAGTCTCACTCTCTCTTTGTACCTCGCAATCTCCCTTTCTTCCTCTTAATCTCTCTTTCTCTCTCTTACCCATCTCTCTCTCTCTCTCTCTCTCTCTCTCTCTCGGTTTCTCAATTATCGAGTGGGGTTTTCAGTTTTGTTCTTTAGGGGTGGGGAGGGAGCACACCCTTTAGTTTATTTTGTTCTTCAATTTAGTTTATGTTTTATGTTTTATTTTTTTAATTAGCATTTCTAAAATTCAGAAATAAAAAATTTAAATATTAACTAAAAGTGTAAAATGACATTGTTTGGGTAAGTTAATGGTGCAATTTGACGGATAGTAAACGGTTGAATGAATTGAGTCTGATTAAAACTTAAAGGACTGAAATGACAAATAGCAAACTTAGAGAGCTAAAATGAAAAAAAGTGAAACTTAGAGAATGAGTTTTGCATTTTGGCAACAAAAAAAAAAAAAAAATCCCCTTATAATTACTTTATAACATTTAAATTTCTAAAAACATGAATAAACACCTTTTCTCTTGCTTGAAGCAACGTACCTTTCAGATGTAGTAGTATAAGAATGAAAGTAAGTATTCCGATTCTTTGGTGTTAAGGTAATAGCTATGAATAAATAGGAAGCATGGATACATGATTTAGAGTGTCGTACTCATATTGGATACGGGATATGTCTGGGTCACTTTTACACCCATGTTTTAGCCGTGTCCTTTTTTTTTTAATTGTGAGACATGAGAGGAATACTTATCTTCTATTGCTATTTGGTTTTAATCTTGAACGTTTATCTAGTTATATTTTATTTACTCATTTGTATCTTATTCCTAAGCTTTATTCTAACTTCTAAACATAATTGATTAGTCATGAATTCACTTTATTATATCCATTATTGCTCTTAAATTGATATATTTAACATTATATGAAAAAAAAGTGCATAAAAATATATATTTTTTAAATATATAATAATTAATAAATATGTGTATCGCTACTGTGTTGTGTCCTAATTTTTTAAAAATTGTTGTGCCGCTGTGTTGTATCTATACTTATGACTGTTCATATCTGTAGTCATCCACTCATATAAATTTTAATTTAGTTTTTTCTGAGGAATCTATTTATTTTATTAAGTATCAACCAATGGAATGAGGTCACCCTATGCTTTAGTAACTCTCGACGGGAGAATCCACGCTATTTAGGAAGAATCACAGTAATTTTTTGAATAGATTTTTTATCCTCCAAGGGAATATATGCTATAGGCCTTCATCCGAATAAGCATATTAGGAAGTCTTGTCATATGTGAGAAATGCATGATAGTGTTCATCTATCATTTGGCACTAGGAAATCTTCTTATCATTCATAAGAGGGAAAGAAAAAAAAAAAAAAAACACTGAATATCAATATGTTTGTAAAATAGCATTTTGTTCAAAAATTTTGCATGAGACGCACACATCATTATTAGGAAAATAGTTTCTATCCAATAAGCACTTACCATGTACTCTTCAATAACTCGTTGCAGGCATACATAACCCAGCAAGGAGAGTTTGAGTCCATACATCGTACCATAATGGTTGGATTTGGGAATTGGGAATTCAGTCCTATTGATCTTGAGAATCCTTTTCCTAACAACGAAGGTTCGGTTCATCTATGGCAGGGTGATGATGATAGGATTGTGGCAATTCCTTTACAACGCTTTATTGCCAAAAAACTTCCATGGATTCAATACCATGAGTTACCAGGTGCTGGACACTTTTTCCAATATTCTAATGAAATGAGCCAAGTTATCATAAAGACACTTTTATTTGGGGATAATTAACCATATTTGTTGCTGCAGGGTTACTACTTTCTAATTTTTCTTTTTCTAGTTTCTTTCACCTCCTCTTTTTCTTTTAGTTTTTTCCCCTCTTTATCAATGTATTGGTGGACACCATGTACTTCTATATCAGTTTGTTTTAAGATTATCAAATAAAATATCAGTTTGTTTTAACAAAACTATACCCACTTAGCAACCCTAGTTTATCTCACAAATTAATACTAGCTTGTAATTTATGCATGCATATAAATGTATTTAAATAATTAGTCACATTATTCGAAAAAGTAAACGTAATTAGTTCCATGTTATAATTCTTGCTTAAATTTAATACTATTTATGATCATTTTTTTTTCTTTTAATTTTTTAATAAGATAGTACGTGTGGTGATTTTTGTTGTGTGATAATTTTTATTGAGTAGATATATGATTGATTTGTTATTTTTATTTTATAGTTCATTAATATTAGACTCAGTATTTTGCACTTATTAACTCACTTGATTCAAAGATTAAAAAACTTAAATGGACACATGACACAAAATTAGTCCATAATTAAAATCTAATTTAGAATCTAATTGAGTTTTTTTAAATATAGATTTGTTAGAACAAATTTAGAACTCAAGAAAAAAAGAAGTACAAACTTAAAGGGTTGAGATTTTGACTACAAGTCTACAAGTGTGTTCAACATTTTAGAGATTCTAAGAGTTTGTTTAGCATCATCTTTAACTTTTAGCTTTTAGTTTTTATGTACAGATTTTTAAAACCTCACATTTTTCCGTTTTTTCATGCCTTTTCAAAATTTTTTAAGGTATAGATTTACTTTAGCGCACTTTCAGTTAAAAGTTAGATAAGTTATTCCTAAACGGGTACTAAATCAGAACTTGATGTTGCACGTCTATAGTGTCAATAGACAATAGATTCTAGCCTAGAACGCCTCTAAATTCGCACAACTTACTTGGGACTAGAGTAGAGACACGTGTCGTTTGCAATTGCTGGTTGGCTTAAGTTAGAGCTCAAATCAGGATTATTAAAGTATTTGATCATTTAAAGTTTTTAGGATACTCTATTATATAGATTTCTTTTAATCTTGACTCTTCATTTCTTGATAAATGGTTAATAAGATGACACATCATTAATCTAATAACAAAACCTTAAAATAATGATACCATGTCAACTAATTAAAAGAAACAAATATTATATATATATATATATATATTTTTTTTTTTTCAAAAACTTAAATACACAAATCTAAAATCGAATCTCACAACCGTGACTCTCGTTGGAGGAGAAGAAAATAGAAAGGAGAGTGCAAAGTGTTGCTTCATTTTGAGAGAGATAATTTTTATGTGTGAGAGTAAAGAAAAACAATAGAAAATTTTCTTTAATCGTGAGACATACACAAGAATTATTGTAATTGATTTGATAATAGTAAAATTATTTGGAGGTTGTCCTATGGTTCCTCATTCGAATACAATTTGTAATGTATTATACCAATGAAGGTGTTCATCTATCAAGTAAAAGGCAAGCACAAAAGAAAGATATAGTTGGTTTGGATATGGATTTTTCCGACTTAAAATCTAACGTGATAATTTTATTTTTAATAGTTGATGTGTCACTCATATTTTAAGGATATTTTTAATACATTAAAGATGTAATATAATTTGAGCATTCACTATAAAATAAAAAGTCAAGGTTAAAACCATTGCGCACCCTTGGTGCGGTGGTCACTCCATAGGTATAACTGCTTATGGGGTGTGAGGAGCAAGAGTTGAGGTTCAAGTCTCAAAGAGGGAGATTTACACACATATACACTTAGATTAGGTTAAAGTAAAAATTCTATCTTATATCAAAAAAAGAAGAAGTCAGGGTTAAAAGAAACCTATACAGTAAAATACTGGGAGATTTACACACATATACACTTAGATTAGGTTAAAGTAAAAATTCTATCTGATATAAAAAAAAAAAGAAGTCAGGGTTAAAAGAAACCTATACAGTAAAATACTGTAAGGTTCAATCGTGTGTGTATTATGATTAGTTGAGAACTTCAATAATTGAGGTCATTTTCGATTTGATCAACAGTACAAGTACTGTGTGCAATTTCAATAAATGGTTGAAATTGATATTTGAAAAAAACAACTTTGAATCATAACTATTAAATAAAAAAAAGTTAAAAATGTAAAAAATTGTGTGAATGAAATGGGTTAATTGCATCAATTGCATTTGAATTTAAATCCAACACAATGTACAATGATCAACGGTACTTATGTACCCTCCTAATTTGCTTCACAGGCAAACAGCCTTTTTTTTTTTTGAAATAAAGCGAAAACGCTATTTTGGTCCTTACATTTTGAGGTTACAATCAATTTGGTTTCTACATTTTGATAACAGTCAATTTAATCCCTGCTATTTTCAACTTGCAGTCAATTTAGTCCCTACCATTAACTTATTAACAAAAAATGCCTACGTGGTTAGCATATTATATTGTTGGCATGTGTAATATTAAAAAATTAAATCTACCGCTGATGTATTTATATTTTGTTGACCATATCAGCACTTAAATGATGAAAAAGCCATGTTTGCATTTGAAAAAATATAAATAACCATTCATATAAAATTTCAAAACTTTATAATAACAATTTAAATAACAAACTTATCAATTTTTTTTTTTTTTGGCATCCGTTTCTAAAAAAAATAAAGAAATTCTTGACATCTAAATACAATAACAAATACAAAAAGAAAATCTCAATAAAAAATCAAGAAAATCCACATTCGTGCTAATGTCTCTCTACCCTGCTAATGTCTTAGGGTGAGTCCCTTTGCTATGGATCACAAATCTAAGCCTTCCCGCCACCGCTACTCAAGACGCAACTAAAATATCAAACTTCAACCACAAATCCAAGACGCTCCAAGTCACCGCCGTTCGCCCCTCACAGACTAACTACAACTCAATCGCCTGAAGTTTGGCAACCAATAACTCAAATTTCAACCCACCTACAAGCCGCTAACAACCGTAATAACAAAATCGAAGATATATACCCAGCCTAGGTGGGGCTTGAGATGGAGGAGCCAAGAGAGAGGAATGAGATAACTAGAAAGAGAGAGACTAGAGAAGATTTGAGTTCTGGGTTGTCCGTTGATGAACGTTGAGAGTGAGAGAGAAGTGAAGTTTTGTAAGAAAATTTGAAGGAAAAAAAAGAAGGAAAAAATTAGCAAACAAAAAGGAAATTTTTTTTTTAAAATGTTGACATGGCTTTTTTGCCATCTAAGATCAAATTTAATTTTTTTTAATGTTACACATGCCAACAATGCACTCTATTAGTCACATAGACATTTTTCGTTAGTATGATAATAGTAAGGACCAAATTAGTTGTAGGTTGAAAATAATATGGACTAAATTAACTGTTATCAAAATATAAAAACTAAATTAACTGTGATTAAAAAATAAAAAGACCAAAATAGTATTTTCACTTAAAAATAAATTGCTAAACATATACACTTAATTACTCTCTCTCACTCCAAATTTATGTACGTTACTTAACTCAAATTACAATTCCAAAAAAACAGTACAGTGTGCTTCGAAAAAGAAGTTGATTAAAGATTGTGAGATCATTTCCAATTCAAGGGGTTTCGCCACACTGGAGCACAGAGCACAAAAGTGGCAGTACCTACTACTACTACTAGTAGCTAGCTAGTCTGAATTATTGACGGGTCCTAGTTAATAATTCACTTGAATAATTGAGGACCCTTTATGAATTGCCAGACCAAGACTGAACATAACTTCATGCCGATGAAAGCTCGACTTCTAAGAAAACTATCTCAAGGAGTATGTGTGACGTGTGAGTATCATGATCTCACATGTTATAAGAAGCTAGTGTCATGAAACTTTAGGAATGAGATATCCTCTCAACTTCTAAGATAAAACTTATCAATAAATCTATTAGGAAGACTCTTTTGGCTAAATAAAGTCTTTTCGGGAGGGCTTGGATCTGCACCTGTGTAGGAGAACTTATTTACTTGTAGCCTTGTAGGGCGATTGGATCATTTTTGTTTTCTTTTGTTTAGTGGAAATACCATTTTGGTTTCTACGTTTTGATTCTATTTTTATTTTGGACCATACTTTTTAATTATGCCGCATTTAGTTCTTAAAATAAAAAAAAGTGATCTCGTTTGTCCTTATTGTCATCTCACTAGCGAAAATTGTCTACGTGAAAATTTTATTTGACATTTAAAAATGTCATGTTAAATTCACGTCATATTTTAAATTTAAAAATTTATTTAAAAATTTGAACTAAATAAAAAAAATTAAAAACATAATTAAAAATAAAAATCACATTATTTGAGATCTAAGTTTTTCTTGAACAAGAACGTATAACAACACAAACCCAAATTTAAACACAAACACAGGTAGAGTACTTTCATTTATTTGAAAATTTTTATTTATTTCTCTTAAAAAACAAACACAAAATTAGACACACAGACCCAAAAAATTAAACCCACCCAACACTCCCACTCCCACTCCCACTCCCACTCCTCCTTTAAATTCTCTCTCTCTCTCTCTCTCTCTCTCTCTCAAAATTGGTGTTCAGCCTCTCTCTTTTCCTCTCCTCTGTCATTGAGCCTGATCCCTTTCATGAGAGATGAGAGGAAAAGAAAGGAGGAACTGCCACTTATTGAGCTCAATCTTGACTCTAGTCAGACACGAGCAAGAAGAAAGAGCGGTGGAGGCAGAGGCGGCTTAGAGAGGAAGGACTACCACTTCAAATCTAGCTCTTTCGGATTTGAGAAACCTGGAAACCAAAACCAAACAACCACTGACACCTTTTCAAAAATCAACTAACAAACCAAGCCCACATAAACCTCAATCACAATGGCGGAGAACTTGAGGTGAAAGAACCAAGACTCGTTGCCGTTCATGGCATTGGTGGTCAATAACGAAGGATTGAAGCTAGAGGAGCTTTGGTGTGGGTTTCTCGCAGTGGAACAGAAGTTGAGATCAGTGGTGGTTGCAAATCAAAGGTTGGAGTAATGGTGGTGGTTAGTGGTTGCGGGAGGGAGGAAGATATTGTGGGTGTTGTGGTTGTGAATCAGTTTGGGTATTTTGAGTTTGTTAAAATCTGGGGATGTGCTGAGTTTACCAATGATATTTTGAGTTTGTTCAAATTTGGGTGAAAGTTGTGTTTGTTGTTGTTGGTATGGTTGAGGGATTGAATTGAGTTTGTTTGTTTTTTGGCTTGGTTGAGAAATTGAAGATCTAAGATGGGTTTGTTTATTGTTGGTTTGTTTTGTTCCGGGTTTGTATCATGTTTTTGTGTTTGATTTTCTAAGTTTGGATGAATTTTGTTAGGGACAAGGCCAAAAATGCAAGATTAGCTAAAATATCCCCTTAGCTTCTTTAGAAATGTTTATCCGCGGAGAATTAAGCTCAAAATTCTAAATTTATAATAAATAAAAGGCTAATGGTGCTTTAATAAGAGAGATCAAAATGTTATAACTCAAATACAAGAAAATGCAAAAAAATAGTACACAAGCCCGAAACTTCGATCCACAGTTAGCGAGAAGAGGAAATTGAGAGAGGTTGTAAGGAAGAGATGGAATGTTCTCTTGTACCCATATTTCCACTCCTAAGTTTTAGAATTGTGAGAATGTTAGCTAGTTGAATGAGACTTTGCTCTAAAGTTTAAGCTCTAAGGGTAGAACATAGTTGGTTGGTTTTTGAGTTGAAGAGATAGTTTTATATTAAGTTTGGGGTGCTGATATTGTTTGGCTTTTGGTTAATGGAAAAGGCTACCCCAAGGTGTTAAGCAAGTAGTAATTTTTAGGTTTGCTTTTGTACGGATAAAAGGAAGGCTTACTTTTATTATCATTAAATGAAATGCTTGACTAAACCCTCATTGACTCCCCTTATTCAATTGTTTTAGACCATTAGGAGGCTTACCTAGTGAGGGCTAATAGTCAGCCAGAGCATGAAAGCTTTTTTGTGGTGGAAATTTTAAGTACAAGATCTCCTTTATGAGCCTGAGTTGCTACAAGTGTCCCTTATTTACTTGGTAGCACGCATGAGTTGACTCATGTAAAGGGCTTGAAAGAAAACGACCCATACTTTCTAAATCACACTTTCTCAATTTCTCCCATATGTCGCATGAGCTTGAGTCATGCTTAAAAAAAAATATATAATACATGAATTGAGCCCATAATAAAGTCAAGCTCAATTGAGCCAGACCTGTAGAAAATGTGTTGTGAAAATGGGTATCAACATTAGCCTCCGAGCACGCGTGGTGCTTGCGGCATGCGTGTGAGTAGTTGATGCCTCCCATTGCTTGTAGATGTTGCGGGGTTGGGAATTAGCATACCTAAACGGTTCATTTTTTGTTGAGAAAATATGGGTCAAAGAAGCCCATTTGTAGAAATATCGTGGGTCGTGAAGTCCATTTGCAGATGCATCATGGGCATGAAGCTCAATAAATTTGAGTTGTAACCAAATAATAGGTTCAATCTGGAATGCCCCTTTTCTTCCATGCCCATACGTAGCTTCAATTTCTTTGTAGGATGGTTTAAGCACCTTTCATTTCATGATGCTTTCTCACTTCTTTTTGGCTTTCTGTTATTGTATTTTAGGAGAAACATTCCCAATATAAGTCTTGGACGAGTGGACCCCGGCCGTGTGTCTTCACTATCTTGAAGTTTTACTCCTTTAATGCGTGAAGGAGTGTACTTTTGAGATATTTCAAAGCTTGAATGTGGCAATGACCAAAATGGTTGCCGATTGTTAATCTTTGCATGAATTGGACGCCGAAGAAGATAATGTTGGCAATGTTTGTGTATAGGCGTGTGGGTTGATTTAGACCAAAGCCCTTGAGAAATAATTAAGGCCTTGAGTCTTGGCCCATGTGTTTGATGACCAATATAAGGTGGGTCCCCTAACTAGGCCTTTAGTTTCCTTTTCAACTTGCTTCTTTTCTTTTACCATTTGCATCAGGTTGTCCTTTCACTTTAAGCTTTAGCCAATACATCATATCACGCCCCTTTGCTTTAGACCCATTTCATCACTTTGCTTTATTCATGCCACTTGCCCATTTCTTTCATTAGATGATTTAGTTGCCTTTCTCTTCTATTTCTCAAGACCACTTTCCATTTTGCTTCTTTCAAAATTCCACCTTCAAAATAATATGTCGAAGACCCATAAGAGTAGCGTGGGTGAGGTTTCGATGTCAATGAAAGAGGGGATCTTTGTTGGTAATGAGAAATAAAAAATAATCTGAAGATGAGCTTGGCATTATCCATTGTTCTAATAGTTGGGATTTAGGTAAGCCAATGCTGTTAGGATTAGTGCCCTTAAATCCTATTGTATGATGTTATGTATGATATTATGTATGACATTATGTATGACATGATGTATGACTTAATATTGTGATTGATAAAATTATTTTATTATTATCTAAAATAATGGTAACATGAATATAGGACATTATCATATAGTCCATGAGATGCATTGTATGTGGTTTATGTGAAAAGTCACAGAAGATGTAAATCACAAGTTCTTTGTAAACTCAGAATTTATAGTTCGTAGTTGGTGATGAAATTGGGCATTTCATCTGCGAAGACTATAACGTATCAACTAAGATGATTTGTCTTGATCATGGAAGTGGAGACTTTTAGTTGATATGTTGATATGTTTTAAGAATTAAGACATATTGAACAGGACCGCTGTGAGATTTATTATTCTCCTAACGACTGTCAAATGAATAATAAATCTCACGACTTCTATTTGCATGAATTTTTAATCCTGAGAGAATAATAGACCTAATCATGAGGTGTAGGTTGCTTTGATATATCATGAGTGAGATCTAAAGTGACGGTCAAAATCTCAGTATGTTGGGCAGCCACATTTAGTGTTGATGGAACATATATTCTCAAAATTGGAATTCATAGTTTCTTGATGGAGATATAAAATATTCCCTTGAGATAAGTTTAATGATCAGTTATTCAGAGAGTCAGGCCTAACCACTTTAGTAAGAAATTACTAAAGTATATATTTATGAAATTGGATTTCATAAATATATAATAAATAACTTTAAAGCATTAAACCGGGTACTCAAGGATAAGATGTAGTAATTTACAAAGTGGCAGTCTACATTTATGACTTTGTGTTACTACGAATATTTTATGAAGGGGTTGCATGTATAATAAAGTCTTGGAATATAATTTATTAATAAGGCCTAGAGTGCAATTATATTTATATAGTGGTATTGAATATAATTAATGGTAACTTTGGACTTGTCAAGAGTTGACGGAAAAGCCCAAGGCCCATTGGAGCTAGTGTCTTATTGGTCCCTTTTAGTCCCACTCCAAGCCACACACTAAAGCCCAATTGGAAAGGCCCAATAGGCCAACCCAATTAGATAATCAGTTAGTTATAAAGGGAGAAACATACAGAATTTTTATTGGTGAAATAAGAGAAAATAAGAAACGGTGTGTGAGAGAGTGTGAGACACACTTTCATTCTCCCTTTGAAAAACTGATTGAGAGACCACACATCTTGGGCGTAAAGTGGAATTGGAGTGAAGATTAAAAGTTTTCTCAAGTGCTTTTAATCTTTGTTTTGAATTTCTCCACACCAAGATATGCCATATTGTTCTTAAATTCTGAAATTTACATAGTGCACGTTATCAATCATGAATGAAATAGTTCCCTATTTGTTGCTTCCGCTATGTGTTTTGTATGAGATACAAAACCAGAATTTTTCCTTCAAATGCGCCTCTGCTGTAGAAGAGAGGAACTTGATGGTAAAAAGCAAGGAGCTTTGTCGGAGACGACTAAAGGAGGTTCATGGCAGCCCGCTGTCCATGCCCGTGGGTTTGTTGGTACCAATGATGGGGAAATGGTGTAGACAGTAAAGAGGGAAGAACTTTCATTGCTAAGGAACATGTTTTTTTTTTTGGGTAAGAGAATGATGCCAAATGCGGTGACTAGGTGTTAAATCCATTCTTTGTGCAGGTTTGATAAAGTTGGATGCGATGCCTACCTCGGTGAGCTAATCTTTTGCATATACTTGGCTGTGTGTTGAATAAATTGCGTTTGTGATGCTTTAATTTGATTGATTGTTTGACGTGTGTGGATGTGTGATGAGTGCCACATCGGGTATTTACTAGGTTGAACTGAGCTTTATTAACAACTGCAAGGAGGCTTAATTGTGACTAGTCATTTTGAGGTATAGCGCAGATGTGGTTAGCGCTTTTTCTTGGGTCGTTACATATGGTATCAGAGTCAGCCTAGTAACTCCGTGTGGGCTCGTAGACACTACTCTACAAAGTGAGCTCTAATGAGGACGTTAGGGATTTAAGTCGGGGAGATTGTGATGCCCTAATTTGATTGATTGTTTGATGTGTGTGGCTATGTGATGAGTCCCACATCAGGTATTTACTGAGTTTTACTTACCTCCAAAACCCATACCAAAAGAATTTCTTTCTAACACTTCTTCTAAAATCTTTAGATATCACCTAACAATTTTCAAGTACTATACTCAATAATCAAATAATTTAAGAAAAATTTATAACAGTATCTGACTAGAAGGGAGAATATTAAAAATAACCAATAACTGCCCACTATCAACTCACACCAAAAATCCCACATAATTACAATATTTTTGCTTTCTGTATTTTCTGCCACTAATAGCTCCTAGGAAGTCTATAGTCACATCATCCCTATAGGCATAAAGGATCAAGAGTACATCACTTAATCTTCTTTTCGTGAGTTGATATATATATATATATATATGATCACTTATGTCAGACCTGCTGACTTTCCTTGTACGCCTTAACCAATCAATAAACGAATATAATAATAATAATAATAACAATAAAGGAAGGTGCTGGCATTGCTTTGTCAAAGTGGTAATTCCATTTATCATCTATACATATACATATACATATATATATATATATATATATATATATATATATATATGTGTGTGTGTGTGTGTGTGTGTGTGTGTGTGTGTGTGTGTGTGTGTGTGTGTGTTTGTTTTTTTTTTAAACAGTCTCATGGCCAAAATACTTCATATAAAAAAAATACTCTAATTCCAAATACAACTTAGATTTGACAAGAAAGAGATTCTTAGGCTCTTATTTCAAGGGTGTAGTCAATCCTTCTCTACTTCAGTCCTTTGGGTAGTCTCCTCTTTCAAAATCTCTCCCCATATACGTTGACTTAATAAGCTTATATATAGCTAGGGTTTCAATTTCATTTTCTAAAAAAACTCCCTTATAATTATAAATTATAAAATTGGCCCCACAAAGAAATTTACTTAAATACCCCTCCTTTTAATCCCCCCCCCCTTTTTTTTTATAAACCCACACAGCCTTCTCCCTAGCCTTTTCTAATCTATAAGACTTCCACTTCTAATCTATAAGACCACAAATGTGCTATTGTTGTTTTACAGTGGCTAGGGTTTTTGACATAAGGTATATATATATTGCTAACCCCAATATCAAAATTACTAAGCTGCTCTTATAAAAAAAACTCCTTTTTTTTTTCCCGAGTATTACAGTGTTGTTAATTGTGTAGGATGGATCTTCTTTGGGAAATCACAGACCCACCATGTGGTACCAACTTATGTGGTTGAGCCATTGTTCTCATTGAAGCCAAAGCTCATGTCGAAGTCAATTCTCATTGATTCTGATTGTCGCAAAGCATGGAAATCAATTTGCAGTGCGGCTATACTTGACTTTGAGTTGGCCGTTGTGTTGGAAGTAAATTGTCCCCATTGTTTGCTGTAAATTTGAATGAGCAAATTGTGTCCATATGAGGAGATGATGATGAACGAGATATTGGGGATGCTTTAATTTTTTAGTTGCTTTATTGTTGGCCAATTTGGTGAGATTGTGTTTGCCAAGATTAGTTTCAATGAAGTCATAGCTGTGAGTGATACTGTTGACCACTTGGGATGGCATATGTGAGATAAAATTGAGTGAAGATATCACTTGGTGATGTAGTATAGGGGTGTGACATAGCTGCTATATGTGCTACAGCCATTAGTATTGTGTTCTTGTGGCAAATGCGAATAAAAATGCAAGGCCACAAGTTGTTGTTGCTTCATTCTTGTTGTAATGATGAGGAAAGTGTTGGTGAAGCCAAGATTGATGATTCCATAGAGTGTCTACTCTTTGATCATAGCGTTGCCCATTCATAATAGCCCTTGCATTATGGGCCTTGCTAAGGCAAAATAGACCATGATGGCGTGAGATGATGCCTTGTAAAATAGCCATTGTGTACGCTAAAAGTGATGAATGATGCAACTTGTAAGCAAGTAGGAGGTTCTTCTTTGATATGTAGCTATAAAATATGTTGTTCAATGAAACATCGTTGTACTAAGATGCTTTCGCTTGTGGTGATGTCACAACCACTATTCCTTCTATATAATTATCAAAAGATTGAAGATAGCACATAGACAGAAGCTTTGTTTGTCTGAGGACGAAGCCACAACTTCTTTGGCAACATAAAATCTGTTGTGGGAGGTGAACACTCGCTGCCACCCCTTCTTGTCATGCCAATAAGAGTTGTTGAGTGTGATGCTTCTCCGTTTTACATAGAATAAATGTACTTTGGGAGACTACGCCATTGTTGAGGGGGAACTTGTGACTCACTTGGTAAGTCATATATCTCCTTCATTTTCTGTTCTTGATTGCATATAATAGTGTATTAAGTGCATTGTATTGTGGTTTCTTGTAGGATGACTTTGGCTTAGGCAATTGTGATGCCGTCATTGAGACTTTCATTCATGAGGCCAATCTCATTGCCAATGCATTGTTTTCTAAGGTTGAAGCCATTATGGACAACAACATAAAGCTGTAATAGATGTGATGGTGAATGATAAATCTGACCAACTCCATGTTGTCCAAAGAAGTCGTCCAGAGAATGAAGATGCATCCCACAAGAAGGTCGTCCATGTGAGGATAACCGTCTGTGAGAAGGTCGTCCATAGAAGGACGACCTACCGTGGGAACAAGGTATGCTCGTCAGGAAAGCCCCTAATGAGCCCCAATTAGGAAAAATGAGAAGGTCGTTTATAGAAGGACGACCTTCCCGAGGAACAGGGTACGCTCGCCAGGAAGGCTCCTGGACGAGCTCCTAACACTTAGGTAAAATACAAGTGAAGTGTAATAACCCCTTATCACATGAATAACTTTCAGTTACAGTTATATGAAAAAAGTGTAACTTCTAAACGGTTGTGGAAGTTATCCTTGAACCTACAAACCTCCTTAAATATAGGGGAGGTTACAAGTCTAATAACCGTTTCTAGGGTGCACTATATAAACGCCCATTCAGACCAGACAAAGATACGTTTTTATATTTTCTGAAAAGTTCGAACTCCAAAATTATAGAGAGAAAACTAATTTTGCTATCGGAGGGTTCTTGGCCAGCAACTCCAGTCACCTTTGATCATTGTTCTTTCTTTTTCAGGCCATCAAGATAGCCAGTAGTCCTTTCTGATAGAAATAATGGCATGTTTGTATCACATACAAAACATACGTAGCGGAAAAACATAACGGATCTACTTCATTCATAAATGTTAATATGCACTATGTAAGTTCCAGAATTTAAGAACAAGAGAATATACCTTAGAGTGGTGAATTTCAAAACTTTCCAGATCAGAAGCACATGGGAACACTTTCAATCTTCACTCCAATTCCACTAAACACCTAAGATGTGTGGTCTTTCAATTAGTTTCAAAGGGAGAATGTCAAAGTGTCTAACACTACTTACACCACTTCGCAATAGTGTTCTTACAATTCTCTCTACAGAAAATTCTGTATGTTTTTCCCTTTGTATCTAACTGATTATCTAATTGGGCTGGCTTTTTGGGCCTTTTCAATTAGGCTTAAGTGTGTGGCTTGGAGTGAAACCAAAAGGGACCAATAAGACACTAGCTCCAATGGGCCTTGAGCTTTTCTGTCAACTCTTGACAAGTCCAAAGTTACCTTTAACTATATTTAATACCACTATATAAATATAGTTGCACTCTAGGCATTATTTATAAATTATATCCCAAGACTTTATTGTACATGCAACCCCTTCATAAAATATTCGTAGTAATACAAAGTCATGAAAGTAGATTGCCACTTTGTAGATTACTACATCTTAATTCTAAGTACCCAGTTTAATCCTTTAAGTTATTCATAACATATTTATGAAATTCAATTTCATAAATATATACTCTAGTAACTATTTACTAAAGTAGTTAGGCTTAACATTCTGAATAACATACTCATTAAACTTATCTCAAGGGAATATTTTGTATCTCCGTTAAGAGACTATAAATTCCATCTTGAGAATATATGTTCCATCAACATTAAATGTGATTACCCAACATACTTAGGTTTTGACTGTAACAATAGATCTTACTCCTGATATATCAAAGCAACCTACACTTTATGATTATGTCCATTATCCTCTCAGGATTGAGAGTTCATGTAAATATAAGTCGTGAGTTTATTATTCAATTGACAGTCATTAGGAGAATAATAAAACTCACAGCGGTCCAGTTTAATATGTCTTAACTCTTAAAACATATCAACATACCAACTAGAAATTTCCATTTCTATGATCAAGACAAATCATCTTAGTTGATATGTTATAGTTTTCACAAATGAAATGCCCAATTTCATCACCGACTACGAACTATAATTCTGAGTTTACAAAGAACTTATGATTTATATCTTCTGTGACTAAATCACATAAATTACATACAATGCATCTCATGGACTATATGATAATGTCCCAATATTCATGTTACAATTATTTTTAGATAATAATAAAACAACTTTATTAAACACAACATTAAGTCATACATAATGTCATAAATAATAACATACATAGTATCATACAATAGGATTTAAGGGCACACATCCTAACACTTTCAAATTCGAAGCATCCAGCCTACTGATTTTCTTCGCATTATTAGTTGACGCCGTCTATGGGGATTTCAGTGTTCTTTTTGCTCAATTATTTGTTTTCAACGATTCGCCTTTCCTAGACAAAAGACTGAATGGTTCGGATAAGATCAATGGCTACCAGCTCAGGTCACCAGAAGAGTAGGGATACTTCTAGTGATCCCCACCGAGATCATTAGTCAGCGCCTGTCATGCAACCGCCTTCCGTTTAACACATATAGTCCATGGCAGCCGCTATGGCGGAATTAACCCGTCAAAACTAAGAGTTGAATAGGGATATTAATTTAAGGAGGCAGCACCACAAAAGGCAGGAGGAAGGGCAAGCCTAGAGTTAAAGGGGTATAGGAGAAAACGTTGAGTCTAAGAATTAGTCAAGAGTACTGCTTCAAGAAGAGTGCCACACTTGGAGAGGAAAATGGACCAGATGAGAAAAGCTATGGATGAAATGAAGGAGAATATGAGACGGGTGAACCTCGTGGATGACTTAGTTCACTGAACGGACTCCCCTTTCACGGCTTCCATCAATAGTCATCCCCTACCCCCGAAGTTTGAAACGCCTTCCTTAGATTCATATGATGGAAATTGTGACCCGTGTAATCACATTGCTACCTTCAAGACCAACATGCACCTTCAAAGGGTTCCAGACTAAATTATGTGCAGAGCATTTCCTACCACGCTTAAGGGACTAGCGCGTGTGTGGTTCAGCAAAATACCCCTAAACTCTGTAGGCTCATTTGAGGAGTTGAGTAAGTTGTTCATTAATAATTTCATTGGATGGCAACGCCACAAGCGTTCCTCTTCTAGTTTGCTAATTATAGAACAAGGAAAAAATGAGAGTTTGCGGTCTTTTATTACCTGGTTTAATAGAGAAGCCTTGACGGTGGATGAAATAGATGACAAGTTGTTATTGGCCGCCTTCCATAATGGTGTTAACTTTGACTTGTTCATCCTTAAGCTCTATGAGCAAGAACCACAGACTATGGCCGAGCTCATCCATTCGGCCCAGAATTTCATGAATGCTGAGGACGCGATCATAGCCAAGAAGAGGAAGAGAGTAGAGCTTTCAAAAGCAGGTCACCCGTGTCATCCCGATCAAGGTCCTCATCCCAAGAAGGCTCAAGCAGAAGAGAAAAGGGATAGAGATAGTAAGAAGGCGAGTTCTTCAGTGAGAAACCAACAATACACTCCTTTGAATACGCCACTAGAGCAAGTGCTTATGCAAATCAAGGACAATCTATCCTTGGAGTGGCCAGAGAAAATGAAAGGAGATCTTAACAAGTGCAATAGGAACAAGTATTGCCGCTTTCACAGAGACCATGGGCACGACACCGACGAGTGTTTTGATTTAAAATAGTAGATAGAGAATATTATAAGACAAGGGAAGTTGAGGAATTTCCTTAGACGAGATCATAAAGATGAAAAGCTGAAAGCCAAGGTGGAAGAGTCATCATGACCCCTACTTGGAGAAATAAGAGTTATTATAAGAGGAACCTCAATAGCTCAGTCATCCAAATCAAGGAAGACATACCTGAAGGTGGTGCAAAACATCCAGCTGTCTAGATGATCTCCCAGGACAAGGGAAGCTGACGAGCAAGCCATCACATTCACAGACGAGGATGCTGAAAGAGTTCACCACCCCCACGACGACGCGATTGTCATTATCCTGCTCATTGCCGATTATACGACCGGGAGGGTGTTGGTAGACAATGGCAGCTCGACGGACATTCTGTATTACACCGCCTTCTAACAAATGAGGTTAGGGCGACATCAACTTCAACCAGTGAATTCACCATTGGTGGGATTTGGAGGAATGAAGGTGCAGCTTGTGGGTTCCATTACATTACCAGTGGTGGTTGGAGCGTATTCGAAGCAGATAGCCAAAGAGGTAAACTTCCTTGTTGTTGATTGTTCATCATCATATAATGCTATTATTGGAAGGCCAACTTTGAATAGTTGGAAGGTAGTAACCTCTACCTACTATTTGTCTGTCAAATTTCTGACCGAGCATGGAGTGGGTCAAGTACAAGGGGATCCGTTAGTTGCCAAGGAGTGCTACTTAGCCATGTTGGTGACGGACGAGCACGTGCAGACAATGAGCATAGTCGAGAAAAGGATTATAGTGAAACCCATTGAGGTTAGAAGATGTCCATTTGGGCGAGAGCAGACCCGAGAAGTTCACTAGAATTGGGACGAGCATGGAAAAAGAGGCAAAGCATACTCTGTTACAGTTTTTGAAGAAAAGCCTTGATGTCTTTGCATGGAGTCATGAGGACATGTCGGGTATTGATCCAAGTGTCATTACTCATCGTCTGAACGTGTATCCCTACTCCAAACCTGTGCGTCAAAAGAAGAGAGTTTTTGCTCCTGAGCGAGACAATGCCATCAAAGAAGAAGTCAATAAGTTGATTACCGTGGAGTTCATTCGAGAAGTCTATTATCCCGATTGGTTGGCGAATGTGGTCATGGTAAAGAAGGCCAACGGAAAGTGGCGGATGTGCATGGACTTTACTGACTTAAATAAGGCTTTTCGCAAGGATAGTTATCCATTGCCACGCATTGACCAATTGGTGGACTCGACGGCAGGTCACAGACTATTAAGTTTCACGGACGCCTTTTTAGGCTACAACCATATAAAGATGGACGAGACAAGTCAAGAAAAGACTTCTTTCATTACTAGCCAAGGGTTATTTTACTACAAGGTAATGCCTTTTGGTTTAAAGAACGCAGGGGCGACTTACCAAAGACTAGTTAACCACATGTTCCGTCCTCAAATCGGATGAAATGTGGAAGTTTACGTAGATGATATGCTTGTAAAGAGCTTGGACGAGGGGAAGCATCTAGACGACCTTCAAGAAACCTTTGATACACTGTGGCAGTATAACATGAAATTAAATCCAAGCAAGTGTGCTTTTGTAGTTTTGTTAGGGAAGTTTTTGGGGTTCATGGTTTCATATAGAGGAATTGAGGCGAATTCGGACAATATCCAGGCGATACTAAATATGGAACCACTGAAGAACATCAAAGAAGTCCAGTCTCTTACCGGACGAGTTGCTGCCCTTAACAGGGTTGTTTCGAAAGCTACTAAAAAATGTTTACCATTCTTTAAAGTCCTCAGGAAGGCGTTTGAGTGGACGGACGAGTGTCAGAAGGCCTTTCAAGACTTGAAGACTTACCTCATAACAACACTGTTGCTGAGCCTGTCTGTGCCTGGTGAAGAATTGTATTTGTATTTGGCAGTGTCCCCGCACGCTGTGAGCTCGACACTGGTCAGAGAAGAAGGATGGGTTCAAAAACCGGTTTACTATTGTTGGAAAAATGCATGAAAAATACGAATTTGTATCTCAAGCAAACATGCGTAGCCGGAAAATTAGCGGATTTGCTTCATTCGCAATTGATAACATGTATTATGTAAGTTTTAGAATTAGAGAACAAGAAAGCGTACCTTGAAGCGGTGAAATTCAAAATCGAATCAGAAGCATTTGGGAATACTTTTAATCTTCACTCCAATTCTACTTAATGCCCAAGATGTGTGGTCTCTCAATTAGTTTCCAAGGAGAGAATAGGAGAGTGTCCAATACTCACATACTCACCATTTCAGAATGATGTCTCACATCACACCCCAAAATTTTTTTTGTATGTTTCTCTTCTTATATATATAACTGATTATCTAATTGAGCTAGCCTTTTGGGCCATTCCAATTGGGCTCTTGTGTGTGGCTTGGAGTGGGACCAAAAGGGACTAATAAGACACTAGCTCCAATGGGCCTTGGACTTTTCTGTCAACTTTTGACAAGTCCAAAGTTACCATTAACTGTATTTAATACCACTATATAGATATAGTTGTACTCTATACCTTATCTATAAATTATATCCCAAGATTTTATTATACATGCAACCCTTTCATTAAAATATTCGTAGTAACACAAAGTCATGAATATAGACTGCCACTTTGTAAATTACTACATCTTATCCTTAAGTACCCGGTTTAATCCTTTATGTTATTCATTATATATTTATGAAATCCAATTCCACAAATATATATACTTTAGTAACTCCTTACTAAAGTGGTTGGACCCAACTCTCTGAATAACCAAACCCATTAAACTTATCTCAAGGGAATATTTTGTATCTTCGTTAAGAGACTATGAATTCCATTTTGAGAATACATGTTCCATCAACACTAAATGTGGCTGCCCAACATACTAAGGTTTTGACCGTAACTAATAGATCTCACTCCTGATATATCAAAGTAACCTACATCTCATGATCAAGTCCATTATTCTCTCAGGATTAAGAGTTGATGTAAATAGAAGTTGTGAGATTTATTATTCATTTGACAGTCATTAGGAGAATAATAAATCTCACAGCGGTCCAGTTCAATATGTCTTAACTCTTAAAACATATCAACATACCAACTAGAAATCTCAATTTTCATGATCAAAACAAATCATCTTAGTTGATATGTTATAGTCTTCGCTGATGAAACGCCCAATTTCATCACCAACTACGAACTAAACTTCTGAGTTTACAAAGAACTTGTGATTTATATCTTCTGTGACTAAATCATATAAATCACATACAATGCATCTCATGGACTAAGATAATGTTCTATTAGTTCATTTATAAATAGTCTCATATAATTAAACAATTTAATTATTTATAACATGCTAATAAATTGGATTTTAGGGCATAAACCCCAACAATCTCCCACTTGCCCTCAAAGACAATTTATCATATATCTGACACTTATTTCTCTTTAGAATAATTCATAATCACTCTAAGGAAAGGCTTGGAAACAAGTTATAGCCAAATTTATTGCATAAATTATTTTTTCTACAACTACTTCTAATGTACTCATATCTCTCTAATGAGATGATACTTACGCTTTAATGTGTATCTTCACCACCTACAGTGAACACATATCTTGAAGTTCAACGTCATAATATGTATCTTTACCACCTAGGATGAACACATATCTTGAAGTTCAACGTCATAATGTGTATCTTCACTACCTAGGATGAACACGTATCTTGAAGTCCAACTTCATGAATCACAATCAAACTACAAGTTAGTATTTGTACATCCAGTAACTATCAAAACTTCATTTCTGTGGACAAGCATATAATCCCTCATTCTCCCAAGATATTTGAGTATATGCTTGACTCCCACTAAATTAAGTGATCTTTGATTAATTGATATTTGCTTACCATGCCCACCACAAAATAGATATTTAGCCTAGTATATAACATAGCATAAAGACTTCCTATCAATTAGTATAAGGAACCGTTTTAACATGCTCTTCCTTTTATATTCCTTAGGACCATAATCCTATATAAAGGAGCTTCAAACTTAAAAGGAAAGAATCCTTTCTTGAAGAATTACATGCTATACTTCGCTAGAATCTAATCTATTTAAGCAGTTTGAGATAGACCAAATATCCTAAATTATGAATTTTAACTAAGTTTAATTCTTGGGATGTGACCAGTCTTTCCCAAGTACTTTATATCAAATTGAACTAGACAACCAAAAACTTCATTGATGACAATAGCTCTACATCATTCTAAATGATTAGAATGTCATCAATAAATATTAAGAAATTTATTATTCTATATAGCTTTTACACACTTAAGGCATTTTAATACTTGATCAAAATCAAACAATTTGATTTCTTGATCAAAGATGATATTTTATGATTCATATGCTTGCTTTAGTCCATAAATGTAATTTAAGCAACTTGCATACTAAACACTACTGGTTCTTTGTTATATACAAGTCTAGTTACATCATATAGATGTCTTTTTTAAGATTGCTACTAAAAGAAGCTTTCTTGACATCCATTGCCATATTTCATCCAAATGAAATATAATGGATAAGAGAATCTAGATAGTGTCAATCTTGATTATTGGTGAAAAAATCTTTTCATAGTTGAACCATTTCTTTTTGAATAAATCTTTTCGCCATTAGTGTTGACTTTGAAGGTTTGCACCTTCAATTCTATCAATCTCATTTTTCTTGTAGACCTATTTGAGAACAATAGGCTTAATGCCACTAGGCGCCTCTACAAGTTCTAGACTTTAAATAGAATCTAATTTTATTTACATAACTTTGATCCAATAATCCATATTCATATCATCTATTGCCTCTACGTAGGACCGAGGATCAAATTCATATCCTTTTTGGAATTACTTCAAAAGTCTATCCTAAAAGTATGAATTAATAATCCTCCCACTACGATATTGTACTTGTGTACTAGCTATATATTTAGAATAATTCCTTGTGGTGTATCTAATACAACCACCTCATTTCTAAATGTATTCTATAGTTGTCTTACAACAAATTCTGACATTTATCTTCTAGAACAATTCTATGTTTTGCTTCAAGATTAATCACATAGTTATCGTCAAGAAACTTTGTATTTGTACTCTACAAACACCTTTTCTTCTTTATGACTACCAAAATAATCTTTTGCAATTCCTTTTGGATACCCAACATAAACACACATTTTTCTATCTTTTGATTTCAATTTGTTAGACTTCCTTTCTAGCACAAGTGCTGGACATCCCCAAAAATGGAAGTATCATATACTATGTTTTCACCCAATCCACAATATGACTAATGTCCTAGGAACAAAATTTTGAAATTAGTTTTAGAAAATGTATAGTAATAATTGCAATATATCTCCAAAATAAATAAGCAAATGGAAATACTAATCATGTACTTTACTATTTCTAAAAGAGTCTTATTCCTCCTTCATGTATGCACTGCCTTAAAGAAGTCATTGAAATTGCATTCCTTTACAAAAGGAGCCCTAGATCATATTATCCTCTAAATTGAATTCATAGACTGAGAATATAACAAAATAATGGTTCTAAAAGCCCATCTTTCACCAATCTTGAATATCATTTAGATTAATAAGATCTCGACATAAGTGTAACATACATTGCTAAAGGACGAAAACTTTCTCTTTAAAAGTAAAATATGTAAATTTTCATCTAGAAAATAATCATAGATAATGCTTAGCTTTACCAAAACCAGAAACACTTTCCTTTTGGTAATGCTTTTGAGTCTAATTTCCTTTTGGCAACTACTAGGGCAACTAGCTTGTCCAACTATTTGGTATTATAATTCCTTCTCTTATCACCCTTACCTTTTGGTCTAGGCTAAGAATTTGAATTAAATCATATTGTTCCTAGCCTTAGCTTTTAGGATGTCTTCTTATGCGTAGAACTCACTCATCAATTCAGATAATATAAATAAATAAAAGTTTATTTATTTTCAAAACAATCTGAATTGATCAAATGATTCTAACAAGGACTTGTGGATCATATCCATATGAGATTAACATTTAATCTCTACATCCAAGAATTCCAATTCATTTTAAAATAAAAATATTTTCATAAAATAATATAGAATTGGAACTCCTTAAGCTTTTCTTGGCACTCAATATGACTTATATTGAATATCGTCTAGTAGCACGATATTTCATACCAAAACATCTCATTTAGACGTTATATTAAGCCTAAGTCTAGTACTAACTCTTGCATCTCGTGCTGTAGTACAATTGAGATAGAAGCCAATATTACATATTAGCATTTCAATGGAGACTATGATCATATCGTAAGCCATCTTCCATCAATGCATCATGCATAGGAAATTATGATAATGCTGAATCGAAACATATATATGTACTTCAGCTCCTTTAAGCACCATGTCCAAAATTATATCTTTGTTAATGTGATTCAATAAAAATAGTAGCTAGAGAACAAAATTATGACAACTTTATTTTGAGACTATGAACATAATTACAGGGACATTATATTTTGCATCCATAACCATATAGTATAAAAACCCGAAAAACATACTATACTAGGTGCAACGACAACCTAATCGTGCAATTAATATTCCTCGGAAGCGAGGTCATACCAATCACTATGATCAGGCGAGAATTATTCTCATTATTAATGCTATCATGGTAACTCTTACCAAACAAAAATAATTTGCCATTTTTCATTTAGCCTCTAAGTAATAATGACATAGCTCCGAAGGGAGATTAACATTACACTTAGTCTAGTGTACACCATTGCCTAGAATCAATGTGAGTCACCAAGTAACTCCATGGAAGCGTGGTCGTTCTCAATGTAAAAACACACTTCATCTATCATTAAGAAGTTTTACCTGTAGTACCATGAATTAAACACCCTCTGAAGGGAGCAAGACATATACGCCAAGGCGAGGTGCCTAATCACACTACTATAAACCGGCAATGGAGGCCGTGAGATCCAACCCCTGTATCTCTCTCCCACTAGAAATTTTAAAACAAGTGGATTGTCCTAAAAACATTGTGATCTAATCACAATTTTAACCCTACATGTCATATGTGTTTAATTGTTTAAATTCAATGTGATGTTACTGAGTCACGTTACTATAGCGTAATGAACATTCACGCAATCACAAAGAAGTTTAACCTTGTAATCCGTGAAGTAAATACCCTCCTCATGGAATGCAAGACTCGAAGTCAAGACAAGGTATCTATTCACATTACAATAAACTTAACAAAAGGGTTATTTCAGCACTCCCACTCATTATTTGGGTTTTACATAAATAATTGTGATCCCATCACAACTAATAACCTTGCACTTGTTCAAGACTCTAATCTCATTAGAAGCACTAACTAAAATGGAAGTCCTAAATGATTTAGGATTCCTTAAACACTAATGAATCAAAAATTAGTTATATAGAACTTTATCCTTAATTTCCTAAATGAAAAGTTCTAATCTCAATAGAAACTATATACCTTTTAATTAAGATTTAATCTCATTAAAACTTCTAATTAAAATAAATTAAGGACTTTCAATAAAACAACAATTCCAATCTCATTAGAATGTTTGTTAAAAGACAAGTCCCAAACAATTTAGGACTAAGAGTTCTATTTAACGAATACCATTGATCTCATTAGGTCTTTTAGTTAGAACTACGTGCAATCTCATCACACACATCTTTGTTCTTTATAAAGGTGAAAAACACTTAAAATAAATTCTGAATCATCAGTCCTCGATCGACCCTCGACAGATTCTCGATCGATCAAGAAAAGTTCTTGATGCTTGATCGATCCTCGACAGATTCTCGATCGATCGAGAAACAATTCCGCAAAGCTCGATCGATGCTCGACAGATCCTTGATCGATCGAGAAAACTTCCACAAAGCTCGATCGATCGAGAAACAATTCCGTAAAGCTCGATCGATGCTCGACAGATCCTTGATCGATTGAAAAAACTTCTGCTAGCTTGATTGATTCTCGACAGATTCTCGATCAATCGAGCGTCGCGAATTTCAAATTTTCTAGAATTTTTCTAAGACAGTTTTTTAACGATTTCATGAACAAAACAACCATCATTTGAACATAATGGACACTGATTGATATCTAAACTGAATATCATTGATGCTATAGCCTTAAAATTCAATTTAACATACTTAAACTCAAAATTAAACAACATCATAACATCAAAATTAGTTTTCATCAAATCATAGTTTCAACAACCATGCAGAAAGTTAAATTTCTCACAACATGAAACTATTATCTCTAATTCCAAAACTCACAAAACATGTTATACAATTCAAATTGAAGACTGCTCTGATACCATTTGTTGGAAAAATGCATGAAAAATACGAATTTGTATCTCATGTAAACATACGCAGCAGAAAATTAACGGATCTACTTCATTCACAATTGATAGCGGAAAATTAACGGATCTACTTCATTTGCAATTGATAACATGTACTATGTAAGTTTCAGAATTAGAGAATAAGAAAGCGTACCTTGAAGCAGTGAAATTCAAAACTGAAGATCAGAAGCACTTGGGAATACTTTTAATCTGCACTCTAGTTCCACTTAGTGCCCAAGATGTGTGGTCTCTCAATCAGTTTCCAAGGAGAGAATAGGAGAGTGTCCAACACTCACATACTCACCATTTCAGAATGATGTCTCACACCACACCCAAAAAAAAATCTGTATGTTTCACTTCTTATATATATAACTGATTATCTAATTGGGCTAGCCTTTTGGGCCATTACAATTGAGCTCTTGTGTGTGGCTTGGAGTGGGACCAAAAGGGACCAATAAGACACTAGCTCCAATGGGCCTTGGACTTTTCTACCAACTTTTGACAAGTCTAAAGTTACCATTAACTGTATTTAATACCACTATATAAATATAGTTGCACTCTAGGCCTTATCTATAAATTATATCCCAAGACTTTATTATACATGCAACCCCTTATTAAAATATTCATAGTAACACAAAGTCATGAATGTAGACTGCCACTTTGTAAATTACTACATTTATCCTTGAGTACCCGGTTTAATCCTTTATGTTATTCATTATATATTTATGAAATCCAATTCCACAAATATATATACTTTAGTAACTCCTTACTAAAGTAGTTGGGCCCAACACTCTGAATAACCAAACCCATTAAACTTATCTCAAGGGAATATTTTGTATCTCCATTAAGAGACTAAGAATTTCATCTTGAGAATACATGTTCCATCAACACTAAATGTGGTTGCCCAACATACTGAGTTTTTGACTGTAACTAATAGATCTCACTCCTGATATATCAAAGCAACTTAAATCTCATGATCAGGTCCATTATTTTCTCAGGATTAAAAGTTGATATAAATAGAAGTTGTGAGATTTATTATTCATTTGACAGTCATTAGGAGAATAATAAATCTCACAGCGGTCCAGTTCAATATGTCTTAACTCTTAAAACATATCAACATACTAACTAGAAATCTCAATTTCCATGATCAAGACAAATCATCTTGGTTGATATGTTATAGTCTTCGCAGATGAAACGCCTATTTTTATCACCGACTACGAACTAAACTTCTGAGTTTACAAAGAACTTGTGATTTACATTTTCTGTGACTAAATCACATAAATCACATACAATGCATCTTATGGACTAAGATAATATCCCATTAGTTCATTTATAAATAGTCTCATATAATTAAACAATTTAATTATTTATAACATGCTAATAAATTGGATTTTAGGGCATAAACCCCAACAACTATACGAGTCGGGCACTAAGAGGAGCAGAAGGACGATATCCGATGATGGAGAAGCTAGCCTTTGCTTCGATCACGGCTTCTAAAAAGCTGAGGCATTATTTTCAAGCTCATGTTATCAACGTCCTAATAGATCATCCCCTAAAAAAGGCTATGAACAAGTTGTAAGCCGCAGGACGACTGATCCAATGGGCAGTAGAGCTAAGTGAGTTTGATGTCAGATATCAACCAAGGAGCGCGATAAAGGCACAGGTGTTGGCAGATTTTATTGCAGAGTTCACTCCTAGTTCGGATGAGCTAGATGAGGGGTCTTAAAGGTGGATTATTAATATAGACAGATCATCCACACTGCACGCAGAGAGGGATTGGAGTCATACTCTAGCCCCCAGATGGTGACAAGTTGGAGTACGTAACCCGTTTACAGTACCAAACCACCAACAACGAAGCTGAGTATGAAGCTCTACTCAAAGGCTAGAATTGGCTAAATCCCTAGGGCGGAATCAATAATAGTCAGAGGAGATTCTCAGCTATTCATCAATCAAGTGAATGGAATGTGGGATTCTAAGGAAGATCGGATGAAGAAATACCTCAATAAAGTGAAGCGACTTGTCTAAAAGTTTAAAGAAGTGAGTTTTGTTCAACTCCCGAGGGAGGAAAATATGGAAGCAGATGCCTTGGCGAGAGCAGCTTCGATAGGAGGAGTAATGGATGAATAAGACAGAATCCAATACATACCGAGCATAGACCTTCCAGATGTACAGCAAATAGGAGGATGAGAAAATTGGATGAGTCCAATAGTAATCTATCTTAAGGATGGAAGGCTTCTGGAAGATAAGGACGAGGCTAGGAA
The DNA here is from genome assembly GCF_040712315.1 of Castanea sativa. NCBI lineage: Eukaryota > Viridiplantae > Streptophyta > Magnoliopsida > Fagales > Fagaceae > Castanea > Castanea sativa. The sequence goes on from NC_134023.1 coordinate 38,982,186, forward strand.
GCTGAGGATCAGGGCTGCCAAGTATGTCCTCATAAATGAAGTGTTATAAAAGCGAGGTTTTTCTTAGCCCTACCTAAGGTGCCTAGATCCAGACGACTCAAATTATGTGTTGGGGGAGGTCCATGAAGGAGCATGTGGGAATCACTCGGGAGTAAGATCACTAATTCATAAGGTCATTCGTGCAGTCTACTACTGGCCTACAATTCAAGCAGATACTAAGGCTTATGTCAAGGTGTGTGACCAGTGTCAGCGCTATAGCAACGTCCCTAGACAGCCATTGGAGTACCAGACCCCAATGATGGCCCCATGGTCCTTCACACAGTGGGGACTGGATATCCTAGGTCCTTTCCCCTTAGGAACTAGACAAATGAAATTTTTCGTAGTTGGGATTGACTACTTTACCAAGTGGGTGGAGGCTGAACCTCTTGCAAAAATTACTCAACAAAATATTAAGAACTTTGCTTGGAAGAACATTCTATGTAGGATTGGAGTACCTAGGGTACTGGTATTTGATAACGGACGACAGTTTGACAGCGCACCTTTCAGGGACTTTCGTGAACAGTTCGGAATCAAGAATCACTATTTCTAACCCTCACACCCACAGGCAAATGGACAAGCAGAAGTAGCAAACCGATCCCTGCTGGAAATCATCAAGACTCGGCTCGAGGGGGCAAAAGGGGTATGGCCAGATGAGTTACCAGGTGTTCTTTGGGCTTACAGGACGACTGTGAGGACCCTGGCAGGAGAGACCCCCTTCAAGCTAGCCTATGGATGTGAAATAGTCATACTTGCAGAAGTTCATATGGCTAACCATCGAGTGATGAAGTATCAGGAGACAGAAAATGACAAACAACTTCGTCTTGACCTCGATCTCATTGACGAGGTAAGGATGGATGCGGAGCAAAGGACAGCAAGATACAAGAATCTTATGGTTAGGCAGCATGATGCCATGGTAAAACCCAAGCGGTTTAATGTTGGGGACCTCGTCCTAAAAGGGTATCCTTGGCAACCAGGAACCTAACTCATGGCAAATTAGGACCCAATTGGGAAGGACCCTATAGGGTAATCAATTGCAAGAGGCAGGGGTCGAATTACTTGGAAGCTCTGGGTGGACGAAAGTTAGAGCATCCCTGGAACGTGAAGCACCTAAGGAGGTGTTATCAGTAATAAGCTTGGACGAAATTCTCCAAGGACGAGGTTGTAGCTATGGACAAAGTTACAGCTATGGTCTATGTGTCTACTCATATTTACTGTTGTGTTCTTACTACTACTATGATGTGTTTTAAGAATAAAAAGTGCACTAGTTCTTAACTTTTGCACCGTTTACAGAAACGTTTGTGAAAGACGAGATTATGCATGTAAAAGTATTTTCCTAAGGCACTAGCTTCTAAGCAGGTGCCATATTTGTGAACAATGTTTATATAATAATATGGTTTGGATTTCCAATGTATTTCATGCAGAAATCTAATTTCCATAATAATACCCACAAGGGGGCAAAATCGTAAGACGAATGAAAATCTTTGGACGCAGGATGTAGGGATGTAATGTTCATAAGCTTTCCTCGAAATGAGGTTAAAGCAATGAAAAATAAGCTAAGGCATACTCGTCTGAAAAACAGATGAACGAGAAAAGGGCATATAGCGAACCATTAGAGCCCATGAACGAGCATCTAGCCAAGACGCTCTAGTGTTCTAGGACGAGTCCAGCATTAGAAACATCTCGACGAAAGATGAATGCTAATTGCCTAGCCTATGGGAGAGGAAAAGAACTGGCAAAACCATCACTGCCACTTTGAGGACGAATTATACTTGTAAAAATTGTTAAATGACAAATGAGTCGTCCATATGCAAACAGGTCGTCCATAGAAAAAGCGCGTGGAAGAACCTCTTACATCGTCCATAGAAAAAGCGTGTGGACGAACCTCTAACATCATCCATAGGAAAAGCATATGGACGACCCTCTAATACTTAGGAGTATGCAGATCTCATAAAAGCCAGTAGCATAAGTGGTATATATATGTATATAAAAAAAAAACTCGTCCATGCAACAATATGTTCAATAATTAGACAAATAATGTAAATAAACATTCATAAGTCAAAGCTTTAAAGGGTAGACGACCACCGTCCAAAAACCCTTATAAAGTAAAAGCCTAAAAGGCAATTGTTTATAAACTCGTCCCAATTTCCTGGATGAGCAAATTGTACTTGAATAAATTTCAAATGGTCCCAGACTACGAACCTTTCAAAAAAAAAAAAAGGAGGAAGAAAGAAACTGAGATAAACTTTTTCTGATACAAATTTACTAAGGGTCGTCTCTAGCCTTAGGCTTATCCCAAGCAGGTTGCGTGGTGGCATTCTCCTCAATGTTAACGTCCCTTTGAGCTCGTCTGGAGGAGAGGGCTAGTAATGCCACCAAGGTGAAGTTTGATGGGGCTGAAATCTACCTCGGGGAAGCATTCAACAGCATCCATGTGGAAGTCTTCAAAGCTAGTAGCATAGTTCCTGTCCAACAGGTCAATGAACTGGCTAGAAGCTTTGAATTCCTCCATAGCTACCTTTTTGGAGTCCTTGAGAAGGGTACCAAGCTCGTCATTCCTTTTTTGAAAATGATCCAGACGAGTGTCCTTCTCGACGATGTCAGCCCTTAGCTCCTCAACGAGATTTTTTAGCTCCTTAACCTCATCCTTAGCTTTGCCTACTGCCTCAGCACAGTTTCTACAGTCATCCTTAACCTGCGGTAGCTTTGTCTCAAGCTTGGCCTTCTCCTTGTCTATCTCTGTGGCTTGTCTGGACGCTGCTATGAACTTTGACATGGCCTATGCAAATGATTAAAAGTCCAATTAAAAATAAAACAATGGCCACTATAAAATGACAGGACAAGGTAAAAGATAGAATTACATACCTTGAAGAGGTCATGGACAGTAGAGTGCTCAAACTCCTTCAAAGATATATTATAGCAAGCAGCCACGTCCTCCTCAGTCACAGATTTTTCAAACCTCTCCCAAGCTAAGTCCTCATTTTCAATCATATTCATGGGAACCTTAGGACGAGGCTGAGACGAAGCAGGAGTGACAACCTTAGAAGGGGTAACACCAGCAGGCTCAGGAATTTCCACGTCAAGGACTTGGATGGAAGGCACTTGGGAGACAGAAGGGGTAGTGCCTGGCTTAACAGTTTTGGGCTTAGATGACCCGTGTCTTGTCTTCTTGTGCTCTCGGCGACTGGGAAGATCCTTTAAATTTAGATTTTTAGATAGGTTCTTCCTCTTATCCCCACTGGCAGGACGAGGCTGAGACTAAGCCTCTGGCCTAACAACCTCGTCCATTATCTCCTTCCCCTTGTTGTCCTTCATGGTAGCCATTCCTATAGAGAAATTTGTTAGAATCATTCCTAAAAATGACAAAAGGGATCACTCAAAGTAAAAACTTACGTCTACCGACTGTAAGCTCGTGGGCTGTGGCTTCAAGAGAAGGCTCAAGACCAAGTCTCCAAGTAGCAAGGCGTTAAAGAGTAACCAAGGAGTAGAAATCCCTCTCAGGGTGAAGACGAGCTTTTTGAACGCATCCAAGGTAAAAATTGTTCAAGGACGGTCATCTGATGCCTGCGAGAAAGAGAGTTGGAGTTAAATAATTATAAAATGACATGCGATAAAGATAACGCAATAGTAATAAACATACCTTCAGGATGAAGGTTCCCTAACTCTCTAGTATATGGGGCAAATGGATCCCTGCCAACCTTAACAGGGTGTCCTGCCTAGAAACTTGAGACGAAGAAAAACTTCGTCTTCCAATTCCTATCTAACGTAATCAAAGACTTTATAATCCTACAATTTCTCCCTCTAGCTGTGAATTGATAAAAACCACGGGATTGGCTAATTTCAGAGGGTTTGTAACAATAAAGGAACTCGTCCATGGTGAGAGGATGATCCCTTTCAAACACCTCTCTCCACAAAATTTGCATAGAGATGGCTAGTCTCCATGTATTGGGGTTAAATTGACACAACCCTAAACCTAACCTAGTGAGTAGCTCCCTAGCAAAAGCGTTAAGAGGCAACCTAGGACCTCCTAAAAGATAGGCCTCATAAACTCCCACGCCAAAACAAGGTTGGCAACATCATTCCTCTCGGACGGCCAACCTAGGGTTCAACTCGTTTGGGATTTGATACCAACTCCTAAGAGACGCTAACTTCTTGTCGTTCGTCTTAGAAGGGACTCCCACAGCACATCTATATCTGCTTTTTACCTCATCCTGAGGGACAGATAGGGGAGCACTTGACAGACCAGCCTTAGACCTAGATGCTGCTCTTGTCTTAAGTTGTTCTTGAAGGACTTCCAGAGTAACCCTAGGAACCCCAAGAGTATACTCCTCATCCGTGGTATTCCCCCCACTACTACTATCACTACTAGAACCACTGTAGCTAGAAGAGTTATGATACTTGTCTATCTCTTTTTCAACACTACTACTAGACGAAGAAACGACAATTTCAGACATTTTAAAAACTTAAGGAAAACCTAAACCTAAAGACGAGTGTAAAGAAGATAGCTGGCTCTAGACGAAGGAAAACTAGGGACGCTGGAATACTTCTAGACGAGGTGATGGGCGAGAAATGTCAAAGAAGAAAATTGGAGAAATGCAGAGGGTATGGGGGGAATTCCACTATTTATAGGCATTGAAAAATGGTATCTCGAATTACGTGACCAACCAGGAAGCGCCACGTGGCATTTCCCTCGAAAACTTGACTTGACGTGACAGATCGCCAATGAATTTGTGACGCGTGGCACACTCTAAGACCATAGAACTCAGTCATTAAGATTGTGACACTTGGAGTAGCGTATGATCAACAACATAAAGACACGTGTCTAGAAAACAACAGAAGATCCTCTCATGCTCTGGATGACCTTCAAATGCTCTAGACGACCTTCTGGACAAGGGGACAACTGATGGTGAATGATAAATCTAACCAACTCCATGTCGTCCAAAGAAGTCGTCTAAAGAATGAAGATGCATCCCACAAGAAGGTCGTCCATGTGAGGATAACTGTCCGTGAGAAGGTTGTCCATAGAAGGACGACTTGTCGTGGGAACAAGGTATGCTTGTTAGTAAAGCCCCTGGACAAGCCCCTATTAGGAAAAATGAGAAGGTTGTCTATAGAAGGACGACCTTCCCTAGGAACAGGGTACGCTCGTCAGGAGGACTGGACGAGCTCCTAACACTTAGGTGAAATACAAGTGAAGTGTAATAACCCCTTATCACATGAATAACTTCCAGTTACAGTTATATGAAAAAGTGTAACTCCTAAACGGTTGTGGAAGTTATCCTTAAACCTATAGACCTCCTCAAATATAGGGGAGGTTACAAGTCTAATAACCGTTTCTAGGGTGCACTATATAAATGCCCATTTAGACCAAACCAAGGTACATTTTTACATTTCCTGAAAAGTTGAAACTCCAAAATTATAGAGATAAAACTAACTTCGCCATTGGAGGGTTCTTGGCCGGCAACCCCGGTCACCTTTGATCATTGTTCTTTCTTTTTTAGGCCATCAAGATAGCCAGTAGTCCTTTCAAATCCAAAGCATTCAGCCTACTGATTTTCTTCGCATCATTAAGATGTACCACGGTTGCTGTTAGTAACTTTGAACCCTTTTTGGTTCGTCTCTTGCTTACAGCTTTGAAGTAAAGAAGAGAGTGATTGCAAGCTGATGTTCCGAAGATGGTGATACTGGGCAAGGACTACAACATCGCTTCGACTTTTTCCTTTACCTTTTTAATTTTTTTTTATCTTGATGATATTGATGATGCGAAGACAATCAGTAGGCTAGATGCTTTGGATTAGAAAGAACTATTGACTGTCTTGATGGCCTGAAAAAAAAAGAAAAGCGATCAAAGGTGACCGGGGTCATTGGCCAAGAACCCTCCGATGACAAAGTTAGTTTTTCTCTCTATAATTTTGGAGTTCCAACTTTTCAAGAAATGTAAAAAACGTACCTTTGTTTGGTCTGAATGAGCATTTATATAGTGTCCTAAAGACAGTTATCAAACTTGTAACCTCCCTTGGACTTGAGGAGGTGTGAGGGTTTAGAGATAACTTCCACAACTGCTTGGGAGTTATATTTTTCTCACATAACGGTCACTGGAAGTTATGTGTGTAATAAGGAGTTGTAGTACACACTTAAAAATTTTCCTAAGTGTTAAGGGCTCGTCCAAGGGTCCTCCTGTCGAGCGTACCTCACTTCCTAGAAAGGTTGTTCCCCTATGGACGACCTTATTCAGGACGAGGTTGATGGCTCCCTTGGACGAGATGGTGCAGTTTTGTAAAACTTGACCATGTGAAGCTCATCCAAGCATCTTCCTGCATGGACGAGCTTTTTATGGACGAGGTTCCTACAACCTTTGCTTTCTTGGTCTTGTCTTGGACGACCTCCATGGACGATGTTGGAGTTATATTTTATCATACCCCATCAAAGATGTTTTGTAAAAAACTCCCTCTTTGATTCACTATTTCTAGTGAATCTTAGTGTTTTCCCTTGTGATTTCTGTTTGTTTTCAAAATATACCATATAAGGCTACTTATAGTGTGAAAGTAGAGATTTGGAAGGACTCCCAGACAATTAGGGATATGTTCCAAACCTCAGCATAAATGCAAAAAACTTGCTTTGTTTAGTTTCTGGAATGCATACGCAAGATCGGGCCTGTGTATACATGTAGAAAGCTGCGTGCGCATGCTGATTCTTGATATGCTTCTTGATGAGTTTGGCTACAACCATTCCCATTGCTTTTCTTAAGTAGAATTGCTTCCATCCACTTAGTGAATTACTTAGTTGTGGTAAAAACCTGAATGTAAAAATTTAAGGGCGAACGGATAGGTTTGATGAGATCAAGCCCCAAAGTATAAAAGGCTATGGGGTGCTCATGTCTTGAAGGGTTATAGGATGTATATGTCTGAGGTTGGAGTTCGCTTGGAGGTGCAGCAACTTTTAGCGAATTTGGTCGTGTCAAACCAATGGTATCCCATCTCCAAGAGTTGTTAATGGGATTTCTTCATCCCTTAGTATTCTCCATATTACTCAAAGATAATTCTTGAAAATGGGGGTTGAAAGCTCAGATTTGTGTTAAAACAAAAGAGCTTGTTTAGATCCCAAATTAAAAAAATTACGGATCGGTTGATTTTACTCTAATTTAAACTAAGTGCGGAAACAAGAGTAAATGTGAGCGAACAAACAATACAACTACTCTAAGCCATATTCAACAAAACACAATAGTAAAATGAAAGCTGAAAGAGTAGGGAAGAGAGATGCAAACACAAGATAACACGCCGATGTGTTATCGAAGAGGAAACTGAAGAACTCGGTGAAAAACCTCTCTGCCGCCCTCCAAGCGGTAAATCGATCTACTAGAGAATAAAGTTGGAGTACATGAATAACAAAAGACCTCCAAGCCTAGTCTACCCAATGTACTTGAGCCCTCCAAGCTCCTGCTACCAACAGACTTCACAGAGTCATGTCTTCTCTAGCTTTCCGGATCCCACAATACGCCCGATTGCATCCACCAAGCCTCACTGGCTTCTTTTGGCAAATCCCCAAAGCTTCCCAAGTTCCAAAAAACTCTCTATACTCTGAAAAGGTGTGGGTTGTGTTTTGGTACAAACTCATCTCAAGGTATGGCAATGGGGGAGGGAAGGAGGAGAAGAGACTAGGATGATTTTTCACTAAGGATTAGTAGCTCTCTCTCTAAAAGATGGGTGTGTGTGTTGTTGAAAACCTATCTAGAGTTTTTCTCTCTGAATGGCATCCTTTCACATTTGTGGGTAATGAGGGTATATATAGTATGGGTGAAGGGTAAGAAAGTCACACTTAAAAAAAAAAACTCCAGGCAGAGAGTTTCACGGGTATCTCACGGGAAGGCCTTACTCACGAGACACTCGTGAAATCCACCAGGCTGGCACGACTCTTTAGCTTCTAGTCATGTGCTTCTCACATGCCCTTTTCGCAAGAAGAGCTTAGTCGCGTACTACTCGCGATCTAGTCGCGAAATGCACTGATCTTCAATTAAGCTTGAGTCTTCACCAACTTAATACTAAACCCAATACAATAAAATCCCACAAAAATACAAGGAAACAAATTTATGAAATTACAATACTTTTTGTCGTGGAATAAAGCCAACATAAAACATAGTTGTAATTCACAACTTTACAAGGGTTATCCCTTTTGCTATATAGAGGGCAAAACATGATTCCTTTTTGTCGAAAATATGTTATGCTGCAGACAGCAACACTAGACTTCACTAACTTGGTTTCTAATTTTGGCATGATGATAGGCTAAGCATCGGAGATGTTGATATTGGGTAGTTTCATTCCTAGCACAACAGTTTTTCTCTTATGTTTCAATTAGCCTCTTTGTCAAAGATACATGGGACCATAAACAGCGGCTCCATACTGTTAAGGACATATTTTATGTAGTTGGCTAATCCTTTGACAAAACGCACATTTGATTCTCCCTCCATCCTCTAAATCCTTCACTTCTTGGATGGCTTCCGGAGGTTGGAGCGATTTTGTCGCACATTTGGGAGCATCTCCAGCAGCTCAATGAGCTAAGGATAGACATTTTTTCAGCTCAACTTCACAATGCTCTTCTTGCATAGCAAACTATCATACTATTTCTCTTAGGAATGGTAGGTTGAGGTGAGAAACACCATCTCTGTGCTAGTTGCATTTTTGAAGGCACCATTTCGCTTCTTCCAGCTGCTTAATTCCCTAGTGGAGTCACGGAAAATGTTGGGGATGTTTTGCGATAGGGGCCAAAAATGCAAGATTAGCCCAAATCTCCTCTTGGGTTCTTTAGAAGTGTTTACTTGTGGATAATCAAGTCCAAAATTCCAATATTTAGTACATAAAGGATAATTGTGCTTTAACAAGGGAGAAATCAAAATGCCAATAACAAAAATGTTGAAAAATGTTTAGAAACACAACAAGTTTGAAACTTCAACCCACAATAAGCGAGAAAATAAAATTGAGAGAGGTTGTGAGGAAGAGAGGGGAGGTTTCCTTGTACCCATATTTCCACCCCCAAGTTTCAGAACTATGATAATGTTAGCTAGCTAAATGGGCTTTTGTTCTAAAGTTTCAGCTCTATGGGTAGAACGTAGTTCGTTTGTTTTTGAGATGAATGGAGAGTTTTATATTGAGTTTGGGGTGCTACTAATGACTGCCTTTTGGTCAATATAAAAGGCTACCCCAAGGTGCTAAGCAAGTAGTAATTTTCAGGTTTGCTTTTGTTAAAATAAAAGGAAGGCTGTTGTGCTAACTATGTTTAAAGGCAAAAAAAGGTTCGAGCAAAGGTGCTACCAGCGTCCCTTACCAACTTGGTAGCACGCATGGGTTGGCTCACATAAAAGGTCTGAAAGAAACTGACCCATACCCTCCAAACCACACTTCCTCTATTTCCCCCATATGTCGTATGGGCGTAGGTCATGCTTAAAAGAATAAAATTATAATATGATATAATGCATGAATTGATACCATAATGAGGTCAGGCTCGATTGGGTCGAGCTTGTAGAAAATGTGTCATGAAAATGGATATCAACAATTTTTTTGGGTTTGTGTTCTTATGTGTTCTCGACAAAGAGCTTGGGTTCTTGTGTTCTCTTGATAAAGAGGAACTCAAATATGAATTAATGTTTTTTTAGTTTTTAATTATTTTTTTTTTTTTTTTTTTTTTTTTTTTTTTTTTTCTGTTGTTAAATTGAGAAATTAAAATTTTAAACTATATGTGACATGGATGTTTAAATAAAAATTTTAAAATATTATTTTAATGGCCACATTAGCATTTACTGTGCTAACAGTGCACTCCATCTACCACGTAGACAATTTCCATTAGTGTTGTTACGGTAGTGATAAAATCGAGATAATTTTTTTTTGTTTTTTATTTTAGGGAGTAAATGTGGTAAATTTAAAAAGTAGGGATCAAGATGGGAATAAGGTCAAAATGTAGGGACCAAAATGGTATTTCCTCTTTTTTTTTTTTTTTTTTTTTTTTTTTTTTTTTTTTTTTTTCTCTCTCTCTTACTATTAATAGGAACCTCAAGTTTTCCTCCATGGGAGAACTAGATAATATAATTGAATGGCTAGCTCGAGATATCTTAGGGCAAAAGGCGATAATGATAGAGGGGCATATTCTGTTATTTAGATTTTTATTAAATATTACTAGCTTTATATATATATATATATATATATATATATATATATATATATATATATATATATATATATATATATATTGTAAGTGCACAATTGCACCTGGCCCCAAGAACAGTTACGGGCTCAGGCCCAATGAGCCTTAAACAATATGAATTTGTAGAGTGTGGGCTTGAAACCCAGGTTAGAAGTGTTTGAGGATTAAATGACAAGTCAAAGATTGCAAACACTTGAAAATAACAAGGAATATTGTAAATCAACCTACTCGGACGTAAGCCGAGAGCTGTTCTTATTTTATCTCTTTCTCTTTTTTCTTTTTCTTTTTAGATTACAAAGAAGGAAGCCCCCCATTTCTGTTCTAGGTTGCCCCTTAAATACTCTTCTTTTTGATACTTTGTACACGTGTTGCCCCAACTCCCCCTTAGCCTAGATATTTCTTTTCTCAGTGCCTTTGAATAGTGACCAAAAGTTTCCCTTCCACTGTTCAGGTGTCACTTCCCCATTAATGCGGCCAGGGTGGTAGGTGCAGGGTCTTTAATGTGGAGGTGACAGCCTTTATCTTCGGTATTTCCTTAACATCGGTGCTTCTAGGACATTCAAGGGTTTCCCCCCTTTAACCATCAGTCTTGACCGTGTCATTCCCTAACCTTTATCATGAAGTCCTAGGTTCCCCGGTGTCCGTCCGAAGAGAAATTCACCCTCGGCTGGATCCTCGGATCCTCGGCGTATGGGCCGACCCGTAGTACTAACAAGTCCTAAACCCAAGAGCAAGTCGGCCTTCCTTAGCATGGCCCAAAGGCCCACATTCCCATCAGGGTCTTTTTACTCCCCACAATAGCCCCTCAAAACTCTAATTTTCAATGTCCGAGGAGAGAAATAGGGTTTTGACCTGACAAGAACCTACTCCATACACTTTGTGAGTGATTGCACGTGTGGAAATCGTTTCGCGTCCCAGAAGATGACACTTGGCGGTTTTATTTTCAAAAACGCGCGCATTTATTGCTGTAAGCCACACTTTGTCTTCCACGTTCAATGGTGAGATGGGTATCCAACGGTCCTCGTTACCCCACGAAAATTTGGGCGGGACAAATATAATTTCGAGGCCGCTTTTTCGCACATCGTGACTCTTCGAGAACCTGCGCCTTCATTTAATTCCCCAGGGGCTAATCCCATCAAAACATCAGCAATCACACTTTACCTGCAGAAAACCGTGGAAATTTGCACACCTTTAACGTTGTAAGTTCTTGCTCTCTCTCTTCTTAACCTTTTCTCCTCGGATATAGTCCTCGGCTGTCCTCGTAGATATTCTCCCCTTTAGAGTTTAGCCTTTCGTTCTTTTCTGATGGGTAGGCTTAAGTGTCTAGTTGATACCGCCGCTGGAATGGAAGGCTTCAGAGCCAAGTATCACATTCCTGGCGATGTAGGCTTGAAATATTGCCCGGCAGAAGCCGTGGCCGGTTCTAGAAAGGAGGGAGAGGTTATCATCCCAATGATAGCCTTTATAGAAGGTGGGATGACCCTCCCAATGAGGCCTGTAACTAGGGAGTACCTCCGCAACCACCGGTTGTGTCCCGATCAGTGCCTCCCAAACGTTTTTAGAGTTTTGGGTAGCGTCGATGCTCTAAACGAGCAAATGGGTCTAAACCTCACCTGGCACGATGTCGTATTTCTGTACGAGTCCCATAAACTCTCCAAAGTAGGTTACTACATTAAATCCCGTTCCAGCGTCGTTAGGCTAATCTCCTGTCTGCCCAAATCCAACAAAGGCATGAAGGATGACTACCTGATCATCTCTGGGAACTGGCACGACGGCCTCCACTGCCCAGTTGAGTGGGGAGATCCAGGTGCGACACCTTAGGATTAGCCTTCCCATCTCACAACTTCCTTTAATACTCACAAACATGCACACTAACATGTATTTACATTTATTTAGGTTTATCATATGTTGTGTGAATCTGACCATGTTCGTTTGATTTGGTGTCTTCCTTCGCAGATAAGCGACACGTGCGCCCACGCTTAAGCCACTGCAACGTTGCAGACCTTAACTGAGTACTGCGCTCCGAGGTGTTTGTCAGCGAGGACCTACAACTCAGAGCGGCTCATCTGATTCTAGGGTACACTCTCATCTCCTCGGACTTCCAGGAGATAGAAAACGCCATAATAGTCGGTGACCGAAGGCGAAAGAAGCTAAACGTAGCCCGGCCCCACTTTTTGGACGACCACGATCTCCCTGACGCCCCTAACACCGTTTTATACGGACAGCCCATTGTGGCAATCCCCCTCGCTGTGCACTCTCAGTCTACTGTTGTTCCAGAGGAGCAGGTGTCTTCCTCGCATACACTAGACGAAGAGATAGATCAATTCCATCTTGAAGACACTGAAAGACCTCGAGGGACTCAGTTCATCGTACTTTCTGACGAGGAGGAAGAAGCCACCGAGGCCTCTGGAATTGCAAGGTTCGTAGTTGCTCGACCGGAAGACGAATCCGAGGAAGACATGGATAGGATGCAGGATCTCCTAACCAATAGAGGTGCAAAGGTCGCCGGGAGAAAGACAGGGGCGTCCCAAGTTCTGCCAATTTTGCCACCTCCCCCTCCTCCAGCCGAGCCAAAACTTCCAGCCGAGGATCCCAAAAAGAAGAGAAAGGGGGAGGCTGAGGGGACGATCAGCAAGGACCCCAAGAAACCACGACAACAACCTCAACCGGTTCAGCAGCAGAAGCTGGACAAAGGCAAGGGTAGGGCCCGCTCAGTTGAAAGCGGGGAGATCAGGGATGAGGCCGAAGTGCGCCGAGCACCGGTCACCTGGTCCCCTGACTTAAGATTGGATGGTGCTCCCATCTCCTGCCAATCTAGTATAAGGGCGGTTCAACAAGGCCATGCCCACCACTTGGCCGAAGTGTTGGAGCGCCCCCTCTTCTGCTGCCCAAGGATATGGAGACCTTGGAAAAAATGAGCCAGCCCCAACTATTCCTTTCTTTAAAAAGGGATCTAGCGCTGGTAAGTTTAATCCTTTTAAGAAGATTCCACCTTTAAGAATACTCATAAGTTTTTTAGTATTCCTGATTCCATCATACTTTGTTACAGGCCATTCAGGAGATTTTTGTAGCCGAGAAGTTCATAGAAGACACTCGGAAGAAGGCCAGAACTGAGCTGGAGATTAGGATGGAGACTGAGAAGTCCTTGGGCACAGCCCTTGCTGAGAACGACAAGCTTATCTCGGAGGTGGCTGCTTTAAAGACAGAGAAGAATGGAGCCGAGGCTAATCTGAAGACCATGAAGACCCATATAGAAGGGCAACGCAAGCTCCTTCGCGAAAAAGATGATGAGCTCTCCCGAGCCCAAAGGGAACGCTCGGATTTGGAAAGGGAACTTGCGCTGATGAAGGAAGAAGCCAGCTCATTCCAACGCTCTTTATAGGCTGCCAAGCAGACGAGCTACGAGGAAGGGGTAGCAACCACCGAGGAGCAGCTGACAGAGGCCTTCGCTGCTTTGTGCTGGGAGTACTGTCAGAAAGTCTGGGGGGAAGCCCTAAATGTAGCTGGAGTTCCTCTATCTTCGGATTTGAGGAAGTCCGAGAACGTTTGGCTTCCCCTGGAGATACAGGAGATTGAAGAGGCTCATGCTGCTACTCCTACCCCTGAGTCAACTCTCCCTACTCTGCCTCCGATGGTCCCACAGCTAATTCCAGATCCTACAGAACCTTCAGGTTCCAACAAAGAGAAGGAAGGAGGTGGGGATGCAGAGAAGGACTTGAGCCAGAAAGTGGAACCCGACGTCCTTCCAACGAAGACAGCAGACAAAGGAAAGCAAGTCCTGACTCCCTTTGAGCTGGAGTTGAGAAAGACCGAGGCCACCAGTACCTCTCAGCAAGACCCCCCTCCAAAAGCTTAGGACCTAGCTTTAGGACTTTTCTTTTTCTAAACCTGGATTAAATATGTAATGTACATTTAAGTGATTAATGAAGAACTATTTCGTTTGATCCTGATTTATGCTGCATCCATTTTACTTTATTCTTGTTATATTGGTCATAAAGATTGCCATTAGTACATGGTCAGAAAGAGGCAGAGCAAACAAATCTAACTTCAATTTTTGCACAACCATAACTTCCAAGCAATCATTCACGTGTTATTAAAAACTTAATAAAAAGTGATATGGCTAATATGTTTAAACAATGCCTTGGTTAAAAAAAAAAGACCTCATATAACGATTAAAACCTTATAATGTGTAGCATTGTTTTTAGTAGGATGTAAGATCCGAGGACCATTCCTTATATAAATTTGCTTAACGCTTAAAGATATAGAACTTAAGATCCGAGTTAATGACCAGTAAGGCACTAATTTCCAGGCGCAATAAGAAATTAACTTTAATCAAGTTTGTGGTTTGAGGACAAGACTTAAACAATTTCCCATTGGTTCTTAAGATCAATAAGTTTAAATGTCAATTTGTCCAAAGTAGGAGGTCCAAGGACCCGGCATAACTAAGGTTCTTTTTAACAAATGACAAGACATCAATTTCCACAAGGTTTGTGGTCCGAGGACTGCACTTAACCAAGTTTCTGTTTGACTCTTAAGAACAGTAGCTTCAAATGTTAATTTCCCCAAAGTAGGAGGTCCGAAGACCCGGCATAACTAAGGTTCTGTTTAACAAATGACAAGACATCAATTTCCACAAGGTTTGTGGTCCGAGGACTGCACTTAACCAAGTTTCTGTTTGACTCTTAAGAATAGTAGCTTCAAATGTTAATTTCCCCAAAGTAGGAGGTCCGAAGACCCGGCATAACTAAGGTTCTGTTTAACAAATGACAAGACATCAATTTTCACAAGGTTTGTGGTCCGAGGACTGCACTTAACCAAGTTTCTGTTTGACTCTTAAGAATAGTAGCTTCAAATGTTAATTTCCCCAAAGTAGGAGGTCCGAAGACCCGGCATAACTAAGGTTCTGTTTAACAAATGACAAGACATCAATTTCCACAAGGTTTGTGGTCCGAGGACTGCACTTAACCAAGTTTCTGTTTGACTCTTAAGAATAGTAGCTTCAAATGTTAATTTCCCCAAAGTAGGAGGTCCGAAGACCCGGCATAACTAAGGTTCTGTTTAACAAATGATAAGACATCAATTTCCACAAGGTTTGTGGTCCGAGGACTGCACTTAACCAAGTTTCTGTTTGACTCTTAAGAACAGTAGTTTCAAATGTTAATTTCCCCAAAGTAGGAGGTCCGAAGACCCGGCATAACTAAGGTTCTGTTTAACAAATGACAAGACATCAATTTCCACAAGGTTTGTGGTCCGAGGACTGCACTTAACCAAGTTTTTGTTTGACTCTTAAGAACAGTAGCTTCAAATGTTAATTTCCCCAAAGTAGGAGGTCCGAAGACCCGGCATAACTAAGGTTCTGTTTAACAAATGACAAGACATCAATTTCCACAAGGTTTGTGGTCCGAGGACTGCACTTAACCAAGTTTCTGTTTGACTCTTAAGAATAGTAGCTTCAAATGTTAATTTCCCCAAAGTAGGAGGTCCGAAGACCTGGCATAACTAAGGTTCTGTTTAACAAATGATAAGACATCAATTTCCACAAGGTTTGTGGTTCGAGGACTGCACTTAACCAAGTTTCTGTTTGACTCTTAAGAATAGTAGCTTCAAATGTTAATTTCCCCAAAGTAGGAGGTCCGAAGACTCGGCATAACTAAGGTTCTGTTTAACAAATGACAAGACATCAATTTCCACAAGGTTTGTGGTCCGAGGACTGCACTTAACCAAGTTTCTGTTTGACTCTTAAGAACAGTAGCTGCATGCGTCAGAGGTACTCATAACTTTGAAATGTTCATTGACAAAAGCACACTTTATTAATAATAATATCTTCTAAGATTATTTACATTCCATGGGCGGGGTACAATTCTTTCATCTAGGTTAGCTAGCCGATATGATCCTATCCCTGTTACTGAAACAATGCGATAGGGGCCTTCCCAGTTGGGTCCTAATTTACCCCAAGTTGGGTTCTTAGAGGTGCCCACAACTTTTCTTAGTACGAGATCACCAGGTGCAAGTGGCCTTAGCCTCACATGGGCGTCATATCCCCGTTTTAGCTTCTGTTGATAATAAGCCATTTGGACCATTGTTGCCTCGCGCCGTTCCTCAAGCAAATCTAGGCCTTTCTCCAGGAGTCCCGCGTTAGTCTCTGGATTAAAAGAGCTCGTCTTTAGGGTGGGAAAACCAGATTCCAGAGGTATCACCGCCTCGGCTCCATAAGTCATAGAGAATGGCGTTTCTCCAGTGGACCTGCGCGGTGTGGTCCGATACGTCCACAGAACATGAGGGAGCTCTTCTACCCATCTACCTTTCGCCTAATCCAACCTTTTCTTCAGCCCACTGACAATGAATTTGTTAACAGCCTCGGCTTGCCCATTTCCTCGAGGATAAGCTGGGGTGGAATATCTATTTATGATACCCATGTCACCACAATACTTCCTAAAAGCCTTACTGTCGAACTGAACACCATTGTCTGAGATGAGTGTGTGTGGTATGCCAAATCTAGTAACGACGTTTTTCCAGACAAACTTCTTGGAGTCAACATCTCTAATATTTGCTAAGGGCTCGGCCTCAACCCATTTAGTGAAATAGTCTGTTCCCACGAGAAGCCATCTTTTATTACCTGTTGCCCTCGGAAATGGCCCAACTATGTTTAGTCCCCACTGTGCGAAGGGCCAAGGACTGGAAATGGGGTTAAGAACTCCTCCAGGTTGATGAATATTAGGAGCGAACCTCTGACATTGATCACATTTCCTGGCATAGTCTTGGGCCTCTCTCTGCATATTGGGCCACCAATAACCCTGAGTCAGAGCTCTGTGGGCTAAGGATCTTCCCCCAGTGTGGCTGCCACAAATCCCTTCATGCAATTCTTCTAGAAGCCCTTCCGTTGAATCAGGGTGTACACACAACAAGTACGGTCCTAAAAAGGATCGTTTGTACAGTTTCTGGTCCTCGGACAGCCAGAAACGTGGCGCCTTTCGGCGTATCTTATCTGCTTCAGATTTGTCCTCAGGAAGGACATCATTCCTAAGAAAAGATATGACCGGGTCGATCCAACTAGGTCTAGGCCTTATTAGATGGATGCGAGGCGCGTTGGTAATGACAAGAGAGAGTTCTAGTAAATCCTCAACGAGGATAACCCTAGGTAAACCTTGAGCCGAGGACGTTGCCAGCGTGGCTAAGGAGTCTGCATGAGTGTTTCCACTTCGAGAGATATGGGTTAAGGCGAAGGAGTCAAATTCAGTTTGCTGGCGCTTGATCTGGGCCAAATATTCCTGCATCCTTGGATCTCTAGCCTCCATGGTTCCCGTGACCTGGCCGACCACCAGTTGAGAATCCGAGAAGATATGGATTTCCTTTCCACCCATTCTATGCACCATTTTCATGCCTACCAAGACCGCTTCGTATTCGGCCTCATTGTTAGTAGCCGAGAACGTCAATCTCAAAGATTTTTCGAAGACAATTCCCTCAGGGGACGTTAGAACAAGTCCAACACCAGATCCTCTCTGATTAGCCGCCCTATCCACACATACTTTCCAAATCAGAGGCATGGCAGCTGTAATCACACCAACTGATTTTTCATCCATGTGTGCTTCTTTTAGAGTTTCTTCCAGTAATGGCTCGGCAAATTTCGCCACCAAGTCAGCGAGGACCTGGCCCTTCACCGAGGTGCGAGGCTTGTATTTAACATCAAAAGCCCCCAGGATGGTCCCCCACTTTGCTATCCTTCCTGAGTAGTCGGCGCTCCGCAGCACTGCCTTGAGGGGCAATTGGGTAAGAACAACCACTGTGTGGGACTGAAAATAATGGGGAAGCTTTCGTGTGGCATGAACCACAACCAGGAGCGCTTTCTCTAAGGGTTGATAACGCACCTCGGCATCACCCAAAGACTTACTAATGTAATATACCGGTCTTTGCACCCCGTTATCATCTCTTATCAGGACCAGGCTGACCGCGTGGACGGCCACTGCTAGATAAGCAAACAAAATCTCATGTGCCTCTGGACGAGACAAAATGGGTGGCCGAGAAAGATATTGCTTGAGCTGTTGAAAAGCTAACTCGCAGTCCTCGGTCCATTGAAACCCTTTCCACTTATTCAACAGTTGGAAGAAAGGACGACACCGGTCAGCTAACCGAGATATGAACCTATTCAAGGCGGCAATCATTCCCGTTAACTTTTGAATTTCTTTTGGGTTGCGAGGAGGCTGCAAGTCCTGAATAGCCTTGACCTGCACCGGATTTAACTCTATGCCTCTATGAGTAATCATGTATCCCAAGAACTTTCCAGACCCTACGCCGAAAGAACACTTTGAGGCGTTGAGGCGCAACTTGTACTTTCTCAATATCTGAAAAGTGTCGGCCAAATCTTTCACGTGTGAGGGTATTGTTTTGCTTTTCACCACCATATCGTCAACATATACTTCAATGGTTTTCCCCATTTGCTGTTCGAACATTCTGGTCATCATCCTTTGATAGGTAGCCCCAGCATTCTTCAAGCCAAATGGCATGACCTTATAATGATAATTCCCCATCGGTGTAATGAAGGCAGTCTTCTCCTGATCCTCTAATGCCAAGGGAATCTGATGATAACCCTGGAAGGCGTCCAAAAAACTCATCCGAGGATGTCCGACAGTGGCATCCACCAGTTGATCAATACGTGGCATTGGGAACGAATCTTTAGGACAGGCCTTGTTCAGATCAGTAAAGTCCACACATACCCTCCACGTTCCATTTTTATTTTTAACGACAACTGTATGGGCCAACCACTCGGGGTAGAAAACTTCTTTGATAGCCCCCACCCTCTTGAGTTTAAGCACCTCTTCCTTCACAGCCTCGGAATGTTCTCTGGAAGAGCGCCAAGGTGGCTGCCTTCTCGGAATAATAGCTGGGTTGACATTTAAGTGATGACAAATGAAGCCCGGATCCACGCCTGGAGCTTCATAAGGATCCCACTCAAAAACATCAACATTGTCCTTCAAGAATTCTAACAATTCCATCTTCTCCTGGTGTGGCAAAAGTACACCGACTTGGAAGAATCTCTCTGGGTCATCAGCTACTGGAAACTTCTCTAACCCCTCGTAATGTGTCTCATCTCCTATCACCATTCCAGATGAACCAGGAGCCGTTAACTGCTATAAGTCTTTGGTGATCAAAGCCGAAGACTCGGCTTCTGTCTGATGCAGTACTGCAGCCGATATGCACTGCCTGGCTACCGATTGGCTGCCGAGGATTTCCTCAACACATTCCCCCGAGGGGAATTTAACTTTAACATGTAAGGTAGAGGAGACGGCTCCAAGCGCATGCAGCCAAGGCCTGGCAAGGATGGCTGTATATGGAAAGTACGCATTAACCACGATGAAGTCCACTTCAATCGTTTCTGAGCTGGATTGAACGGGCAAACGGATCTGTCCCTTCGGCACAACGGCTCTCCCTTCAAAGCTTATAAGCGGCGAATCATAAGGAGTAAGGTCTTCCAACTTCAACCTTAACCCCTTAAATAGATCAAGGTACATGATATCTGTACCGCTGCCCTAATCTATCATCACCCTTCTCACATCATAGTTCCCTATCCTGAGGGTGACCACAAGAGCATCGTCATGGGGCTGGATAGTCCATACCTTATCCTCCTCGGAGAAATCTAAGACGGGCAAAGTGCCCTTCAACCTCTTCGGCCTGTGACCCACATCCTCGGTCTGTGGATGGGAAACCGCCATCACCCTAGTGGGACCTGAGCCGGTCCTGCTAGGGGTAGCGAAGATAACATTAATTGTTCCCAATGCTGGCCGAGATGTATTGTTCCTCTGGTTGTTTGAGCCAACTTGACTGACCTGCCTAGTGGGCTGACACAAGTGCTGCTTTAACTTTCCCTCACTGACGAGCTGCTCCAGATGGTTCCACAAGGTTTGACAGTTCTCGGTAGTGTAGCCCACATCCTGGTGGTACTGGCAAAAGAGGTTATGATTCCTCTTCGCAGGGTCTCCTGCCATCTTATCAGGCCATTTAAAGAAGGGTTCCTTACGAACTTTCTCCAGCAGCTGATGTACTGGTTCCCGGAATACAGTGTTCACGGCCTGAGGTGCTGCTGAGGCGGACTGTCCAACGTAATCTCTCCTCGGCCTGTTATTGTGGTATCTGTCTGACCTGAAATCCCTTCTCTCCTGCGGGATAACCCTCTCCTTTCCCTTTCCTTGCTGTTGGTCTTCCTCCACTCTCTTATACTCGTCAATACGGTCCATGAGGCGACGTACACTGCGAACAGGCTTTTTAGTCAAAGACTTTCTCAGGTCGTGATCAGTAGGGAGGCCTACCTTAAAGGTATTAAGCGCCACCTCATCAAAGTCGCCATCTATTTCATTAAACATCTCCCAGTAACGATTGGAGTATGCTTTCAACGTCTCCCCTTCCCTCATGGTCATGGATAACAGCGAGTCCAATGGCCGAGGTACTCTGCTACACGTAATGAACCGTGAAGCGAATGCCCTAATAAGTTCCCCAAACGAACTTATAGACCCCGACTTAAGGCCGTTGAACCACCTCATAGCAACAGGTCCCAGGCTAGAGGGGAAAACTTTACACATCAGGGTCTCGTTGTGAGAGTGCACCGCCATCCTCTGGTTAAAGTGACTCACATGCTCCACCGGGTCAGTCCGGCCATTATAGATGGTGAAAGTGGGCTGGGTAAACCTTCTGGGAAGCCTTCCTTTCTCAATCCTCCGTGCAAATGGAGATTTGGAGAGCTGGTGCAACGCCCTACTCATAGCATCGTTGCCTAAGCCCCTAGAATGAGGCTTCTTACGTCTGCGAGTTGGCTGGTCGTCCTCTTCACCGGAGGATGTTGCACTGGTGGGAGAGCGCGACCTGGAGCTGTAGCCAGCTCCCCTATCCTCCTCTGAGGAAGAATTAGTTGAGGACGGTGAAAACCTACGCTTGGCGCGGCGTAGCTTTCTCTTTAAACGGTTGATTTCCTTCTGCATGGATTTAGAACCCTCATCGTGGGTGGTGCTACCCCCCTCATGAATATGGCTAGCACCTGGGTATTCTGTATGGACACTCCCCTCACGATCCCTTCGATGTTCAAGACGTTCGAAATGATCTTCCGGCTGTGATCCCTGTGACTCAGCGTGGTGAGCACCTAAGCCTGCCATAGTATCCCTGCCTCTTCTAGATTAGATTTCCCACAGACGGCGCCAATTGTAAGTGCACAATTGCACCTGGCCCCAAGAACAATTACGGGCTCAGGCCCAATGAGCCTTAAACAATATGAATTTGTAGAGTGTGGGCTTGAAACCCAGGTTAGAAGTGTTTGAGGATTAAATGACAAGTCAAAGATTGCAAACACTTGAAAACAACAAGGAATATTGTAAATCAACCTACTCGGACGTAAGCCGAGAGCTGTTCTTATTTTATCTCTTTCTCTTTTTTCTTTTTCTTTTTAGATTACAAAGAAGGAAGCCCCCCATTTCTGTTCTAGGTTGCCCCTTAAATACTCTTCTTTTTGATACTTTGTACACGTGTTGCCCCAACTCCCCCTTAGCCTAGATATTTCTTTTCTCAGTGCCTTTGAATAGTGACCAGAAGTTTCCCTTCCACTGTTCAGGTGTCACTTCCCCATTAATGTGGCCAGGGTGGTAGGTGCAGGGTCTTTAATGTGGAGGTGACAGCCTTTATCTTCGGTATTTCCTTAACATCGGTGCTTCTAGGACATTCAAGGGTTTCCCCCCTTTAACCATCAGTCTTGACCGTGTCATTCCCTAACCTTTATCATGAAGTCCCGGGTTCCCCGGTGTCCATCCGAAGAGAAATTCACCCTCGGCTGGATCCTTGGATCCTCGGCGTATGGGCCGACCCGTAGTACTAACAAGTCCTAAACCCAAGAGCAGGTCGGCCTTCCTTAGCATGGCCCAAAGGCCCACATTCCCATCAGGGTCCTTTTACTCCCCACATATATATATATATATATATATATATATATATATATATATATATAATTTTCTTAATTTATTTTTCTCGTTTTTTGAGATGCAAAAACATTAATTAAGTTTTTATATTCAAATTCCTCTAACATCTTTTTTTCAATTGACAATTTAAGTTATCTGCTTTATCTTTCTTATAACATATGCATATAAGATTTTATGAATTTTAACTTTATAATAATTTCCGTTGTTATCTTCCAACGCATTTCCATTAATATTTTATTTTATTTATCATTATCAGATTTTCACCCAAATTTTCTGTTATATATTGGTTATAAAGAGATCGTTTTTTTTTTAATTTTTAATTTTTATTTTTAATATTGGTTGCTAGTAACAAATTTATAAAGAGATCTTTCTTTTTTCCACTAATTCTTCTAATCTTTTTTTCATTTTTCAATTTTTCATATTCATATACATATTTTATTGCAAACAGTTGTATTACAAATAAAAGAAAAACTATCTATACTTTACACTATAAAATTATAATATAATTAGAATGAAACAATATTTAAAGTGTAGAATAATAAAACTTGATTAATAAAAAGACACTATTGGAACTTTTTTTTTCTTAAACATGTTCATAATATTACTTAGAAACAACCAACTTAATACAAAAACAAAAAAGTTGGCTTTATTAAAAGCAAGCAAACATTCCATCATAGGCATTGGGTCATTCAAAATAAGGAGGTCAGTTCTTCATACAACACTCATTTCAGCTAGATTGTCAATGCATCTAGTTTTCCTATAAGCATGTGACATCGTGCAATAAAAGAAGATCCTCACCAAGTTTCCTCAATCAAAAAACCTTAGAGCACTGGCATTTGGAGGTGTAAAAACCCTCCAATTGCTATTTTAGCCACCAAAATCATAAAAACATGCTCCAACCGGGTTGCTATATCTAAAAAAATTTGCAACCCAGCTATAGTAAGATGGTGCATTTGTAACCTTACTGTTGCTGGCTGCAAACTTGATTTAAATTATTTTATTACTCTCTGGACCCACTACTCTTTCCCCTGACTCTCTTCCCTCATATCTTAGCCTCTCTCTCTTTGTTTTGTTTTCCCTCCTCTCTTTGTCTCGATCCATCTCTCAGATCAGCATGGAGGGTGTGGAGCAGTGAAGATCAGCATGGAGAGTGTGGGTTTGTGGAGATTGGCGTGGAGAGTATGGTGGTGCTGATGGTGGGTGGGTTTAATGGGTCGTGATGGTGGTGGTGTCGATTGTGGTGGTTTTTGTATTGGGTAGGATTGTTGTGAAGGGGTGTTTTAGTGATGGTGGTGCCGATGGTGGGTGGGTTTAATGGGTTTGATGGGCGTGAGTTTGATCGGCCTTGGGTGGGCATGGGTTTGATGGGTTTTGCTTTGCAGGTTCATAGTGGTGGGGATGGGTTCGACTTCTCCTCTTCTGATCTCTTTGGGATTTTGATTGAGGTTTGGAGGGTGGGTTTAATGGATTTACATCAAGATTGAATTTCAAATCTATGATGGTGGTGCTGGTGGTGGGTTTTGGTTGATTTGTGCATTTTGGTGGTTTCTTGTGATAGTTGGTGGCGGTTTTGGATGGCCGGTTTTGGTTAATTTTATGGGTTTGGTGGTTTGTTGTGATGTCTGGTGATGCTGTGGTGGTGGTTCGGTGGGTTTGGTATAGGCTTTTTGGGTGGATCTTAGTGGTTTGCCGTGTGAATGGTGGTGGGTCAAGGTGTTTTGTTGAGCCTATGGTGGTGGGTCTTGGGGTTTTGCTGGGTTTCTAGTCGTGGTTCAATTGTTTTTTATTCTTATTTTTTTATGGGTTGTGGGTGATGTTGGTAGATAGGAATGGGGAGGAGTTGTTGTGTAGAATAGAGAGACGGGAGAGAAGAGAGAAAAATAGATTTTTTTAAATATAATTTGAATGTGTAATATATATTATTTTATTATGATATATGTAAAAATAGAAACAGG
This sequence comes from Castanea sativa, assembly GCF_040712315.1. Classification (NCBI taxonomy): domain Eukaryota; kingdom Viridiplantae; phylum Streptophyta; class Magnoliopsida; order Fagales; family Fagaceae; genus Castanea; species Castanea sativa. The sequence continues at coordinate 39,006,319 of NC_134023.1, forward strand.
AATGTAAGGTGAGTTGTAAAATAGGATAGTAAAATAGATAAAATAGCGTTTGAGGATGTAAAATATGTGTTTTTTTACATCCCGTTGCTAGTGCGTTTATAGATCACCTAATAGTCTCAACCCACAAAAGGAAGAAAAAAAAAAAACTCATAATAAACCCGATTATTTGTACTATCCAAACAAATAAAATGAGCGCGCTTTAGAAAAGCCAAAAACAATTAACAATTAATTTTTCTTTGTTTTTGTTAATAACACGGTGTAATGATATGACAACAAAATAATGGTGAAATAGTGTAATAAGCCTAACATGTAGTGATCAACTGCCAAACGTTTTCATGGTTAGAAAATTAAGGAGGGTAAGTCGGTAGAGCTTTTGTATTCTACATACTAAAAACCCATAGATAGACAATCTTAGTCTCTTAGTATCTACTTTAAGAACCAAAAAATGTTTCCAATTTCAAACTTCTAAATTCTAAGAAAGACAATTGAAAGTATTTGTTGATTTCTTTTGTTTATGATTCAATAGTTGCAATAGAGAAGAGAGAATTTAAACCCTAAATATTTTCTTTAAAAATACTCAAAAGGTGACAAAACTACAATATTCTTGGCATTACGATTATAATAAATCTTCGTTGGTTATCATAATTATCAAATTTCTTATTTAGATAAAAAGGATTATGCTGTTGCATGGGTTACCGGCTAGAATGTAATAATTGACAAAGATTTGTGAACTAATTATAGTAATAATGATAAATATAATAATTGAAAAGGTCAGTTCAGCTTCTCCAATATAGTTTTTTCTTTATTTCCTATTTTACACTGTAGACGGCCATGCTGCCTATACTAAATTTGGAGAGTTTTTGTAGGTGGTCATTTTCTAGACTTTTTCCCCCCACTCTAGCGGCAAGTATTCAATTTGCATCAAGGAGAAAATGAACAAATTTCAGGAGCTAAGAGCTTGCCATTTAAGGCTAAGAAGTTAGGGTGATAGATTGTAGTAATAATCTTATCTTATAGAATAATGGACCAAAAAAAAGACATGTTATAATCTTTTGGAGTTATTAGCGTAATACAATCATAGAGTTAAAAATTTATCCTTCCATGGTCAATGAAATTGATTAAATCTTAGCTGGTCATCAACTGTTTGATTATAACGATAAACTATTAATTAATTAGTGAAGGAGGAAGCACGAAAGCTAATAATAGTATAGAAGTTGAATTGTAAATTAGAGAGTTCTTAACAACCATGCATAAAATTAGTTAAAATCAGTTGGATGGCTTTAATGGTGATGAACTCAGGTACTACAGTATAAATAGCTTCAAACCATATAGGGAAACCGTCATACCATACAACAAATTGGCAATAGCAGAGAAATAATATGGGAAAGAATTTGAGCATTGTAACAATTTCCTTGCTATTTTTGTTGGCATCCACCAGTGCCGTGCAAGTCTTTGATATTAAATCATATGGAGGACAACCTAATGCTGATATCACCCAGGTATAAATATGTGTAGCACAATTAACTATACCTAATTAATATGAAAAGTGGGTTCTAGTTAACTTAACTAGTAAAGTCTTTTAATGTCAAATAAAAGAACTCGGTTTCAATCTCTGCTTACACTAAAAGCTATTCGGTGTCCTGACCAGATGATACAACATTAACATGAAAAATGATTGTAATATACTAATTTTGATTTATCATTACGTGTTTATTAGGCTTTGACAAAAGCTTGGACAGCTGCGTGCGCGATGCGGGAAGTAAAGTTGTGATTTCAGCAGGGACATACAAACTAGGTGGAGTGACTTTCTTAGGTCCATGCAAAGGTGCTATTGAGTTTAACCTTCAAGGTACCCTAGAGGCCCCATCAGATGATGCCTCCTTCAAGGGTAAAGACTTTTGGGTTTCTTTTGAACGTATCGACAGTCTCACTGTGTCAGGTAGTGGAATTTTTGATGGCAAAGGACAAACAGCATGGCAAAAAAATAATTGTGACAAAGAGTCCGGCTGCAAAAACCTTCCTATCGTAAGATTTCATCAATCTTAATAATTAGCATATAAATTTCCATTATTTTTATGTAGATATATACAGACACTACAACTTTAAGAACTATAATCATCACGAAATACTAATTCAAGCACTTATTCCTTTAATGATGTTAAGGATATTATCATATTATTAGTAATTTGATGTAAGCGTTATCTAGTGAGGTGTCACAACTCACCAAAAAAGAAAATTCAAAATTTATATATGAGAAAGTCCATTTAAAAAATATGGACACAACTTTTGCGCCATGACCCTAACTTGTGCAACTGTGTAATGGAGAAAAAGTGGTGGTTAAAGGTGAAAGTGATGGTTCAACAATCATACTCACATATAACATCAAATTGTGACAAATTGTTTGGTCTAGAAAGAATTTTTTATATTATATTGTTGAAGTAGTACCAACAACATTCATTGATATATATTTGTAATTTTTATAATATAGTAATTCAAAGAAGCGTTAGCATTTTGCTATAATATATTTAAATGAAAATATTTTTAGGAGAATATTTAAATGAAACTATGGCATTCATATTTGGTGTCCGTTTATCTAACTTGTAAACATGAACAGAATATAAGGTTCGATTTTATCACAAATTCAATAGTCCGTGACATTCAATCGAAGGACAGCAAATTTTTCCACATAAACCTTTTGGGATGCAAGGGCTTGCAAATCCAACATGTTACCATAACTGCACCCGGAAATAGCCCTAACACTGATGGAATCCACGTCGGACGTTCATCTGGCATCACCATCACCGATGCCAATATTGGAACAGGTGACGATTGCATCTCCATTGGTGATGGAAGCCAAAATCTTACTATTAACCAAGTGACTTGTGGACCTGGCCATGGTATCAGCGTTGGAAGTCTTGGAAAGTACCCAAATGAACAACCAGTTTCAGGAATTAGAGTAATTGGTGGCACCCTTAGCGGTACAACGAATGGTGTTAGAATCAAAACATGGCCTTCTTCCCCCCCTGGAACTGCTTCTGATATGCATTTCGAGAATGTTATCATGAACAATGTTGCCAATCCTATCCTCATTGATCAAGGCTACTGCCCAAACGGTCAATGCTCAAACAAGGTTATTATAAACATCACAAATATATAAACTCATTTTGATGTTAAAAGTTAAAAAAAGAAAAACAAATTACAGATACTAATATCAAATTCTTGGGTGGGTTTTTGTTTGTTTGTTTTGCTTTCAGTCTCCCTCGAAAGTTAAGATCGGCAATGTTAGCTTCAAGAACATTAGAGGCACTTCTTCAACAAAGGAAGGTGCGGCTTATTTGCGGTAAAAGTGTACCATGCCAACAAGTGGAAGTTGCCGACGTTGATCTCGCATTCAAAGGTGCTTTGGAGGATCTGCTACTTCCACTTGTGTTAATGTCATGCCCACCCTTTCGGGAAAGCAAAATCCTCCTGCTTGCACCATCAAAACATAATAAAGTATCTCCCAAGCTATTGTAACCAATGCAGAATAGGGAAATACTATTTGCAAATAGGTTATATGAGTTCTATTTTAAGTAGAATTTCATTTACTACGATCTATCATGTTCCCTTTTTCTTTATTTAAATGAAATTGTGGAATGTTGGATAGTTATTTTTAGAGTTGTTTGAGTTCAGGCTTTTACTAAAAGCTACCATGGTCTAGAGTGCTATTGTAGATAGTATTTGTTCTGTTACTATAGCTGGGATATTTCAGAATAAAACAAAAATTGTTATTAGACTCTTTGTAATTTTTTTTATTCTTCACCAAATAAATGCTTGTGTTCATGATATGGTAACATTCAATTGATCTGCATGCATGTTTTTAATGCTGAAATAACTTGCTCTCATAGTCTTCAATGACGATAAGATGTAAAACTTATAAAACGGATGTCATATATTCAAAGTTGTTTCTCTAAATATTGTATACTTTTAATATTTATTTCTATAACAACTAAATTTTAATCACTTTTGATTCTAAAAAAAAAAAAATTTAATCACTTTTATTTCTAAAAATATAACACATATTATTGAAGTTGATTATACCACCAACGCAAAAATTAAGGTAGAAAAAAAAAACCCAATTACATAAATATTTTAGTAAACATACTTAATTTTCTTACTAAAATGAAGCAATTTCGGATGATTAATTAGCATATTCTAACAAATGATTAACACTGAAATTAAAAGATTTCAAGTACGTACCTAAATGGTTTGTTGCATTAACTATTGTCTTCTATCAATATTTTTGTGGCTCAATGACATAACACGCTTTCATTTATTAAGAGAATCAAGGTTCATTCAAAACAACGAATATTTACATTTACATTTACGTTTACGGTTTTTTTTTTTTTTTTGCGTTGGTAAAAGATAATTGAGTACGAATTAATCATAACTATTCAATCTAGGCCTGTGTATATGCATAAAGTTTACATAAATAAAATTGATAAATATGAAAAATATTTTAAATATAATGGTATCCCCATTGATATAATCTCTACAACCTTTACATTTTAAATAATATTATTTTGATATCCAAAACAACCGTTCTACTTACGTACTATTTACATATTATTGAATTCTATTATTATTATATCATGTATAGTAAATATGAATGCTACATCATTCCAAGGCAAACATAACTATCTACTCAGCTACTACTAATGATTGTGATTGAAAATAACAAAACTTCAATTTGCAAAATGCAATAGCAACCAATGGGCCACTGCTAACACAATATTAAGAAACAAGGCTAGATCCTTACAACAGCTTAATGATAATTTTAATCAATTTAATCAAATATTAACTGAATGGTTAAGCAATCAAGATTCAAGTTTGACATTGTTCATGGACAAACGTTTCAATGTAGTGAAGAATATACACACCCACACAAAGACTTTATAGGGCAAAACCCCAAACTGTAAAATACACTACGAGACTAAGCCCAACTCAATAACTCTGCTACTAAAGGATGCTACAATACATTATTTACTCATACGATGTTCCCGTACTTGCAACCGGTTTCGGAAATTATCTCCTCGCTTCGGCTAGCTCTTGTAGATGCTGCTATAGGCATCAAAATCTTATGATGTATTCGCATTTGTTTGATTGATCATGATGAAATATTTGTGATCCAATTAATTTTCATTTGATGATGTATCAACAACGAACAATCAAAAAATGAAATCAAGCCACATGGCAAGCCCATGAGGTACTACAACACACATAGAAATGACACTTCCCACATGAGCAAAGTACCACATTTTAGCCATGTCATTTCGCACATGTGCATCATCCCAGATAACCTGGTCAAAGAGGACGGTCCGGTTCAGATTTAAAAACAGTGCTTATTATGTGGCGCTCTAAGCTTCTATTTAGTCTTTTTAACCTTATTTCATTAAATTTTTTAATTGTTACCTCATAGATTAGAGTAACTTGTAAAGTTGTTATTTATAACTATTTTGTCTTATTGGTCCCTTTTGGTCCCACTTCAAGCCACACACTAAAGCCCAATTGGAAAGGCCCAATAGGCCAGCCCAATTAGATAATCTGTTAGTTATAAAAGGAGAAACATACATAATTTTTTATTAAGAAAAAAAAATTAGAGAGAGACATCATTGTGAAATGGTGTGTATGTGAGAGTGAGACACTCTATCATTCTCCATTGAAAACTGATTAAGAGACCACACATCTTGGGCATAAAGTGGAATTGGAGTGACGATTAAAAGTGTTCCCAGGTACTTCTAATTTTGGGCAGAAAGTGAAATTTACATAGTGCACGTTGTCAATTATGAATGAAATAGATCCTTGTTTGTTGCTTCCGCTATGTGTTTTGTATGAGATACAAAACTAGATTTTTCAACAGTAATGTAGGGTAAAAACAAAGGGAATGAAAAAAAAAAGGGTAAAGTGTTTATTTGTTCTGGCAATATTATTGATTGTCTTTATATTTTAACTATTGTTAAGCATGAATTAGATAATTATGAATTAGATGATAATTCTGAATTAGGTAATAATTCACATGTGAAATCATTAAAGAGAAAAGTTCCCTTCTACTAGTAAAGCATATCTTTGGAACTTGCGTTTGGATCATATTAATTCAAACAGAATTCAAAGACTTATCAAAGATGGACTCTTAGGGCTCATGGACTTTGATGAATTTTCAGTTTGTGAATCTTGTTTGGAAGGTAAAATGACCAAACGACCTTTTAATGCAAAAGGTAGAAGAACTCAAGATTTGCTAGAACTAGTATATTCAGATGTATGTGGTCCTATGTCAATCCAGGCAAGAGGTGGTTATGATTATTTCATTACTTTCACTGATGATTACTCGAGATTTTGTTATGTGTACCTAATGAAACGGAAGTCCGAAGCTTTTGACTAGTTCAAAGAGTTTAGGGCTGAAGTTGAGAATCAATTGGGTAAACGTATAAACGCTATTCGATCTGATTGAGGTGGCGAATACCTTCTTGGGGATTTTAAGGATTACATGAGTAAAAATGGGATTAAATCCCAATTGATTGCACCTAGATCTCCACAACAAAATGGTGTTGTAGAAAGAAGGAATAGGACTTTTTAGATATGATTAGATCCATGATGAGTTATTCAACCCTACCAATTTCTTTTTGGGGGTATGCCTTAAGTGCTGCAATGTATTTTCTAAATTTAGTACCTTTGAAGTCTATTCCTAAAACACCTGTAGAGTTGTGGAATGGGCGTAAGCCTAGTATGAGACATCTCCATATTTAGGGTTGTCCAGCACATGTGTTAAAATGAAAGTCTGACAAGTTACTGTCTAAAACAGAAGTGGTTTCCTTTGTAGGGTATCCAAAAGGAACAGTTGGAGGTTTATTCTATAGTCATAAGGATAATATAGTGTTTGTAAGCACAAATGCCAAATTCTTGGAAATTGACTATATGAATAGTTTTACTCCTAGAAGTAAAGTTGTCTTAGCTGAAATGAATGAACTTGTAGTTAAACAACCAATGGATGAAACTAGGGATGATGTGGATGTATTAGATACACCACAAGATAGTACTCATGATATGTCTAGTACACAAGCGTCTTGTCGTAGTAGGAGAATTGTTCGGCCTTCCGTGAGATTTATAGGTTTGGGAGAAACTTATGAAGCTATCTCAGAAGAGGCTGAATCGGATCCCTACACTTATGATGAAGCAATAAATGATATAGATGCACATCATTGGGTTCAAGCTATGAAATCTGAATTGGATTCTATGTATTCCAATGATGTATGGGATCTTGTAGAGGCGCCTAACGGCATTAAACTTGTTGGTTGCAAATGGGTTTACAAGAGAAAGAGAGAGATAAATGGAAAGGTTGAAACCTTTAAAACAAGACTAGTGGCGAAAGGGTACACAAAAAAAGAAAGCATTGACTATGATGAAACTTTTTTGCCAGTAGCCATGCTTAAATCTATCAGAATTCTCTTATCCATTACTGCTCATTATGATTATGAGATTTGGCAAATGGATGTCAAGACTGCATTTCTTAATGTCAATCTTAAAGAAGAAATCTATATGTTGCAACTGGATGGTTTCATAGCAAAGAACTAAGAGCATATTGTTAGGATTAGTGCCCTTAAATCCTATTATATGATGTTATGTATGATATTATGTATGACATTATGTATGACATGATGTATGACTTAATATTGTGATTGATAAAGTTATTTTATTATTATCTAAAATAATGGTAACATGAATATGTGACATTATCATATAGTCCATGAGATGCATTGTATGTGATTTATGTGAAAAGTTACAGAAGATGTAAATCACAAGTTCTTTGTAAACTCAGAATTTATAGTTCGTTGTCAATAATGAAATTGGGCATTTCAACTACGAAGACTATAACGTATCAACTGAGATGATTTGTATTGATCATGGAAGTGGATACTTCTAGTTGATATTTTGATATGTTTTAAGAGTTAAGACATATTGAACAGGACCACTGTGAGATTTATTCTTCTCCTAACGACTGTCAAATGAATAATAAATCTCACGACTTCTATTTGCATGAACTCTTAATCCTAAGAGAATAATGGACCTGATCATGAGGTGTAGGTTGCTTTGATATATCAGTAGTGAGATCTAAAGTGATGGTCAAAACCTCAGTATGTTGGGCAGCCATATTTAGTGTTGATGGAACATATATTCTCAAGATGGAATTCATAGTCTCTTGATGGAGATATAAAATATTCCCTTGAGATAAGTTTAATGAGTTCAGTTATTCAGAGAGTTAGACCTAACCACTTTAGTAAGAAATTACTAAAGTATATATTTATGAAATTGGATTTCATAAATATATAATGAATAACTTCAAAGAATTAAACCGGGTACTCAATGATAAGATGTAGTAATTTACAAAGTGGCAGTCTACATTTATGACTTTGTGTTACTACGAATATTTTATGAAGGGGTTGCATGTATAATAAAGTCTTGAGATATAATTTATTAATAAGGCCTAGAGTGCAATTATATTTATATAGTGGTATTAAATATAATTAATGGTAACTTTGGACTTGTCAAGAGTTGACGGAAAAGCCCAAGGCCCATTGGAGCTAGTGTCTTATTGGTCCCTTTTGGTGCCACTCCAAGTCACACACTAAAGCCCAATTGGAAAGGCCCAATAGGCCAATTCAATTAGATAATCCGTTAGTTATAAAGGGATAAACATATATAATTTTTGTTAGAAAGAAAAGAAATTAGAAACGGTGTGTGAGAGAGTGTGAGACACACTTTCATTCTCCCTTGAAAATTGATTGAGAGACCACACATCTTGGGCGTAAAGTGGAATTTGAGTGAAGATTAAAAGTGTTCCCAAGTGCTTCTAATCTTTGTTTTGAATTTCTCCACACCAAGGTATGCTATCTTGTTCTTAAATTCTGAAATTTACATAGTGCACGTTATCAATCATAAATGAAATAGATCATTATTTGTTGCTTCCACTATGTGTTTTGTATGAGACACAAAACCAGAATTTTTCCTTCACTTATGGTATGCAAGTTGAAAAGTTCCATTTATGGACTTGAATAAGCATCTAGGTCATGGAACATCAGATTTGATCAAGCAATCAAATTATTTGGATTTGAACAAAATCTTGATGAACCATGTGTGTACAAAAGACATCAAGGTAAAGTAATAATGTTCTTAGTGCTTTACGTTGATGATATTCTCCTTATTGGGAATGATGTAGGGGTAATGTCATCGGTAAAGGTTTGGTTGTTAAGTCAATTTGATATGAAGGACTTGGGTGAGGCTAACTTTATTCTAGGGATCAAGCTTTGGCAAAATTGCAAGAATAAGATGTTAGGCTTATCACAAACTGGATATATAGATAAGGTTCTAGAACGGTCTAGCATGCAAAACTCCAAGAAAGGATTACTTCCTTTTAGACATGGAGTTCCTGGGTCTGATGACCAAAGGTCTAAGACTCAAGAGGAAGAAAACATGATGAGACAAGTTCCTTATACTTCTGTGGTAGGAAGTCTCCTGTATGCCATGCTTTGTACAAGGCTAGATATTTGTTATTCAGTTGGCATAGTCAGCCGATATTAATCAAATCCAAGACCTAAACATTGGAAAGCTATAAAACATATTCTCAAGTATCTACGGAGAATGAGAGATTATATGTTTGTTTATTGTTGTGAGTGTTGGATAATCAGGTGTTTGCATCACATACAAAACATACGCAGCGAAAATTTAACGGATCTACTTCATACACAATCCATAACATGAACTATGTAAGTTTTAGAATTTAAGAACAAGAGAGTGTACGTTAGAGCGGTGAATTTCAAAACTGAAAATCAGAAGTATTTGGGAACACTTTCAATCTTCACTCCAATTCCACTAATGCCCAAGATGTGTGGTCTCTCAATCAGTTCCAAAGGGAGAATGTCAAAGTGTCTAACACTCTTCACACCACTTCGCAATAGTGTTCTTTCAATTCTCTACATAAAATTTTGTATGTTTCTCCCTTTGTATCTAACTGATTATTTAATTTGGTTGGCCTTTTAGGCCTTTCCAATTGGGCTTAAGTGTGTGGCTTGTAGTGGGACCAAAAGGGACCAATAAGACACTAGCTCCAATGGGCCTTGGGCTTTTTTGTCAACTATTGACAAGTCCAAAATTACCATTAACTATATTTAATACCACTATATAAATATTGTTGCACTCTAGGCCTTATTTATAAATTATATCCTAAGACTTTATTGTACATGCAACCACAGAGCTATATATACATACTCATTAGAAGCACAAAAAGTACATAATTTTCACCCAAAAAAATACTTTTACATAGATAACTTTGGTATTTAGAACTTTCTTATTTCTCTCAAGATTTCTATATACTGACTTTAGCATTGGAGACGTTGTGGCAGGCACCACACCGGTGTCCACCATAAGAGAACCTTCATTCCATGTTTGCAGGATTAGTGACGAGGGCTTAGCATCATCTGGACGAACCAACTTGACTGACAATTTATACATCATCAGTTCGGCGCCGTTTGTGGGAGCGACATTTTCGCACTAAGGTTCGAAAGCATAGTTCCAATCATTTTCTAAGTGCAGATGGAGTCCAACCAAAATCCTGCAACACTGGCTCCACAGATCCAAGCACTTATAGCTAGTGTGGAAGAACTCACTAGAAAAATCCAAGAGATGAGGCAGCGACTCCAATAGGAAGCCAACCGGTCCAGAGACAATTAGGAAGACGAGGGGGATAGCTAGGGACGAAGCCATCGTCGAAGGCCAGCCACTCCAGATGAACTGAGCTCAAAGCTTCTTCGAGAAATGAAGAAGGAAATGGACAAACTGAGGAACGCCATTAAAGAAAAAACGGATCAAAGCTTGGACAGGATGGTCAGGACGACAGATTCCCCCTTCACGGCAGCAGTTCTTGAATGCCCAGTATCGTCAAAGTTTCACCTGCCTCAGCTTGAGCAGTTTGACAGGCTTAAGGATCCCTTAGACCATCTCAATACTTTCAAGACGACACTAGGTCTCCAACAGCCCCCCGACGAAATACTGTGCCGCTCTTTCCCTACCATTCTCAAAGGAGTTGCGAGGGAATGGTTCACCAAGCTACCCACCTCATCCATTGACAGCTTCAAACAGTTGAGCAGTTCCTTCCTATGCCACTTCGTGGAGGGACAACGCCCGAGAAGGCCAGCAGACTACCTACTCACCATTAAACAGGGAGAGAGGAAGACTTGAGGCTGTACGTAAAACGCTTCACCCACGAAACTTTGGAGGTAGACGAAGTTGATGACAAGGTGCAGTTGACAACCTTTAAAGCTAGATTGAAATCTAGGGAGATCGTGGTCTCACTCGCAAAGAATCCTCCAAAAATGATGGCCGAGATGCTCTTGTAGGCGTAGAAGTACATGAATGCTGAAGATGCTTTAGCCGCGATAAAAGATGAAGGGAAAACTAGTGAGAAGGGAAGGAAAGTGGACGATTGGAGAGGACGAAAAAAAGGAATGCCCAGATTGTTAGACTAACATCGGGAATAAAGGGAAAGACGAGAAAACTCCTCAGACGGTAAAATTTACTCCTTTGGTCGTGCCTGTTGACAAAACTATGGTGCAGATTAAAGATGGGCACTACCTCAAATGGCCTAGGACATTACATTCGTTACCTAACGTACGTGATAGGAAGAAGTACTACCGCTTCCATAATTATCATGGCCATTACACAGAGGATCGCAGAGACTTGAAGGAGCAGATAGAGGAGCTCATATGAAAAGGAAAATTGTAGAGGTTTGTAAAAAAGGGAGCGCCCAGTAGGACTAGGGACAATGAAAGTTGATTCTCCCTCCATCCTCTAAATCCTTCACTTCTTGGATGGCTTCCGGAGGTTGGAGCGATTTTGTCGCACATTTGGGAGCATCTCTAGCAGCTCAATGAGCTAAGGATAGACATTTTTTCAGCTCAACTTCACAATGCTCTTCTTGCATAGCAAAGTATCATAATATTTCTCTTAGGAACGGTAGGTTGAGGTGAGAAACACCATCTCTGTGCTGGTTGCATTTTTGAAGGCACCATTTCGCTTCTTCCAGCTGCTTAACTCCCTAGTGGAGTCACGGAAAATGTTGGGGATGGTTTGCGATAGGGGCCAAAAATGCAAGATTAGCCCAAATCCCCTCTTGGGTTCTATAGAAGTGTTTACTTGTGGATAATCAAGTCCAAAATTTCAATATTTAGTACATAAAGGATAATGGTGCTTTAACAAGGGAGAAATCATAATGCCAATAACAAAAATGTTGAAAAATGTTTAGAAACACAACAAGTTTGAAACTTCGACCGACAATAAGTGAGAAAATAAAATTGAGAGAGGTTGTGAGGAAGAGAGGGGAGGTTTCCTTGTACCCATATTTCCACCCCCAAGTTTCAGAATTGTGATAATGTTAGCTAGCTAAATGGGCTTTTGTTCTAAAGTTTCAGCTCTATGGGTAGAACGTAGTTCGTTTTTTTTTGAGATGAATGGAGAGTTTTATATTGAGTTTGGGGTGCTACTAATGACTGCCTTTTGGTCAATATAAAAGGCTACCCCAAGGTGCTAAGCAAGTAGTAATTTTCTGGTTTGCTTTTGTTAAAATAAAAGGAAGGCTGTTGTGCTAACTATGTTTAAAGGCAAAAAAAGGTTCGAGCAGAGGTGCTACCAGTGTCCCTTACCCACTTGGTAGCACGCATGGGTTGGCTCACAAAAAAGGTCTGAAAGAAACTGACCCATACCCTCCAAACCACACTTCCACTATTTCCCCCATATGTCGTATGGGCGTAGGTCATGCTTAAAAGAATAAAAGTATAATATGATATAATGCATGAATTGATACCATAATGAGGTCAGGCTCGATTGGGTCGAGCTTGTAGAAAATGTGTCATGAAAATGGATATCAACACTTTTTTTGGGTTTGTGTTCTTATGTGTTCTCGACAAAGAGCTTGGGTTCTTGTGTTCTCTTGATAAAGAGGAACTCAAATCTGAATTAATGTGTTTTTAGTTTTTAATTCTTTTTTTTTCTTTTTTTCCGTCGTTAAATTGAGAAATTAAAATTTTAAACTATATGTTGACATGGATGTTTAAATAAAATTTTTAAAATATTAGTTTAATGGCCACATTAGCATTTACTATGCTAACAGTGCACTCCATCTGCCACATAGACAATTTCCATTAGTGTTGTAACGGTAGTGATAAAATCGAGATAATTTTTTTTTGTTTTTTATTTTAGGGAGTAAATGTGGAAAATTTAAAAAGTAGGGATCAAGATGGGAATAAGGTCAAAATGTAGGGACCAAAATGGTATTTCCTCATTTTTTTCTCTCTTACTATTAATAGGAACCTCAAGTTTTCCTCCATGGGAGAACTAGATAATATAACTGAATGGCTAGCTCCAGATATCTTTGGGCAAAAGGCGATAATGATAGAGGGGCATATTTTGTTATTTAGATTTTTATTAAATATTACTAGCTTTATATATATATATATATATATATATATATATATATAATTTTTTTAATTTATTTTTCTCGTTTTTTGAGATGCAAAAACATTAATTAAGTTTTTATATTCAAATTCCTCTAACATCTCTTTTTCAATTGACAATTTAAGTTATCTGCTTTATCTTTCTTATAACATATGCATATAAGATTTTATGAATTTTAACTTTATAATAATTTCCGTCGTTATCTTCCAACGCATCTCCATTAATATTTTATTTTATTTATCATTATCAGATTTTCACCCAAATTTTCTGTTATATATTGGTTATAAAGAGATCGTTTTTTTTTTTGTTTTTTTTCTTTTTTTTAATATTGGTTGCTAGTAACAAATTTATAAAGAGATCTTTCTTTTTTCAACTAATTCTTCTAATCTTTTTTTCATTTTTCAATTTTTCATATTCATATACATATTTTATTGCAAACATTTGTATTACAAATAAAAGAAATACTATATATACTTTACACTATAAAATTATAATATAATTAGAATGAAACAATATTTAAAGTGTAGAATAATAAAACTTGATTAATAAAAAGACACTATTGGAACTTTTTTTTTTCTTAAACATGTTCATAATATTACTTAGAAACAACCAACTTAATACAAAAACAAAAAATTTGGCTTTATTAAAAGCAAGCAAACATTCCATCATAGGCATCGGGTCATTCAAAAGAAGGAGGTCAGTTCTTCGTACAACACTCATTTCAGCTAGATTGTCAATGCATCTAGTTTTCCTATAAGCATGTGACATCGTGCAATAAAAGAAGATCCTCACCAAGTTTCCTCAATCAAAAAACCTTAGAGCACTAGCATTTGGAGGTGTAAAAACCCTCCAATTGCTATTTTAGCCACCAAAATCATAAAAACATGCTCCAGCTGGGTTGCTATATCTAAAAAAATTTGCAACCCAGCTATAGTAAGATGGTGCATTTGTAACCTGGCTGTTGCTAGATGCAAACTTGATTTAAGCTATTTTATTACTCTCTGGACCCACTACTCTTTCCCCTTACTCTCTTCCCTCATATCTTAGCCTCTCTCTCTCTCTCTCTCTCTCTATGTTTTGTTTTCCCTCCTTTCTTTGTCTCGATCCATCTCTCAGATCAGTATTGAGGGTGTGGAGCAGTGAAGATCAGCATGGAGAGTGTGGGTTTGTGGAGATTGGCGTGGAGAGTATGGTGGTGCTGATGGTGGGTGGGTTTAATGGGTCGTGATGGTGGTGGTGCCGATTGTGGTGGTTTTTGTAATGGGTAGGTTTGTTGTGAAGGGGTGTTTTGGTGATGGTGGTGCCGATGGTGGGTGGGTTTAATGGGTTTGATGGGTGTGAGTTTGATCGGCCTTGGGTGGGCATGGGTTTGATGGGTTTTGCTTTGCAGGTTCATGGTGGTGGGGATGGGTTCGACTTCTCCTCTTCTGATCTCTTTGGGATTTTGATTGAGGTTTAGAGGGTGGGTTCAATTGATTTACATCAAGATTGAATTTCAAATCTATGATGGTGGTGCTGGTGGTGGATTTTGGTTGATTTGTGCGTTTTGGTGGTTTCTTGTGATAGTTGGTGGTGGTTTTGGATGGCCGGTTTTGGTTGATTTTGGGGGTTTGGTGGTTTGTTGTGATGTCTGGTGATGCTGTGGTGGTGGTTCGGTGGGTTTGGTATAGGCTTTTTGGGTGGATCTTAGTGGTTTGCCGTGTGAATGGTGGTGGGTCAAGGTATTTTGTTGAGCCTATGGTGGTGGGTCTTGGTGTTTTGCTGGGTTTCTAGTCATGGTTCAATTGTTTTTTATTCCTATTTTTTTATGGGTTGTGGGTGATGTTGGTAGATAGGAATGGGGAAGAGTTGTTGTGTAGAATAGAGAGACGGGAGAGAAGAGAGAAAAATAGATTTTTTTAAATATAATTTGAATGTGTAATATATATTATTTTATTATGATATATGTAAAAATGGAAACAGGAATGTAAGGTGAGTTGTAAAATAGGATAGTAAAATAGATAAAATAGCGTTTGAGGATGTAAAATATGTGTTTTTTACATCCCGTTGCTTGTGCGTTTAATTAGAAGTGTTTACTTGTGGATAATCAAGTCCAAAATTCCAATATTTAGTACATAAAGGATAATGGTGCTTTAACAAGGGAGAAATCAAAAGGCCAATAACAAAAATGTTGAAAAATGTTTAGAAACACAACAAGTTTTAAACTTCAACCCACAATAAGCGAGAAAATAAAATTGAGAGAGGTTGTGAGGAAGAGAGGGGAGGTTTCCTTGTACCCATATTTCCAAACCCAAGTTTCAGAATTGTGATAATGTTAGCTAGCTAAATGGGCTTTTGTTCTAAAGTTTCAGCTCTATGGGTAGAACGTAGTTCGTTTGTTTTTGAGATGAATGGAGAGTTTTATATTGAGTTTGGGGTGCTACTAATGACTGCCTTTTGGTCAATATAAAAGGCTACCCCAAGGTGCTAAGCAAGTAGTAATTTTCAGGTTTGCTTTTGTTAAAATAAAAGGAAGGCTGTTGTGCTAACTATGTTTAAAGGCAAAAAAAGGTTCGAGCAAAGGTGCTACCAGCGTCCCTTACCAACTTGGTAGCACGCATGGGTTGGCTCACATAAAAGGTCTGAAAGAAACTGACCCATACCCTCCAAACCACACTTCCTCTATTTCCCCCATATGTCGTATGGGCGTAGGTCATGCTTAAAAGAATAAAAGTATAATATGATATAATGCATGAATTGATAACATAATGAGGTCAGGCTCGATTGGGTCGAGCTTGTAGAAAATGTGTCATGAAAATGGATATCAACAATTTTTTTGGGTTTGTGTTCTTATGTGTTCTCGACAAAGAGCTTGGGTTCTTGTGTTCTCTTGATAAAGAGGAACTCAAATCTGAATTAATGTGTTTTTAGTTTTTAATTCTTTTTTTTTCTTTTTTTTCCGTTGTTAAATTGAGAAATTAAAATTTTAAACTATATGTTGACATGGATGTTTAAATAAAAATTTTAAAATATTATTTTAATGGCTACATTAGCATTTATTGTGCTAACAGTGCACTCCATTTGCCACGTAGACAATTTCCATTAGTGTTGTAACGGTAGTGATAAAATCGAGCTAATTTTTTTTTGTTTTTTTATTTTAGGGAGTAAATGTGGTAAATTTAAAAAGTAGGGATCAAGATGGGAATAAGGTCAAAATGTAGGGACCAAACTGGTATTTCCTCATTTTTTTCTCTCTTACTATTAATAGGAACCTCAAGTTTTCCTCCATGGGAGAACTAGATAATATAACTGAATGGCTAGCTGGAGATATCTTAGGGCAAAAGGCGATAATGATAGAGGGGCATATTCTGTTATTTAGATTTTTATTAAATATTACTAGCTTTATATATATATATATATATATATATATATAATTTTTTTAATTTATTTTTCTCGTTTTTTGAGATGCAAAAACATTAATTAAGTTTTTATATTCAAATTCCTCTAACATCTCTTTTTCAATTGACAATTTAAGTTATCTGCTTTATCTTTCTTATAACATATGCATATAAGATTTTATGAATTTTAACTTTATAATAATTTCCATTGTTATCTTCCAACGCATTTCCATTAATATTTTATTTTATTTATCATTATCAGATTTTCACCCAAATTTTCTGTTATATATTGGTTATAAAGAGATCGTTTTTGTTTTTCTTTTTTTTCTTTTTTTTTAATATTGGTTGCTAGTAACAAATTTATAAAGAGATCTTTCTTTTTTCAACTAATTCTTCTAATCTTTTTTTCATTTTTCAATTTTTCATATTCATATACATATTTTATTGCAAACATTTGTATTACAAATAAAAGAAAAACTATCTATACTTTACACTATAAAATTATAATATAATTAGAATGAAACAATATTTAAAGTGTAGAATAATAAAACTTGATTAATAAAAAGACACTATTGGAACTTTTTTTTTCTTAAACATGTTCATAATATTACTTAGAAACAACCAACTTAATACAAAAACAAAAAAATTGGCTTTATTAAAAGCAAGCAAACATTCTATCATAGGCATTGGGTCATTCAAAAGAAGGAGGTCAGTTCTTCGTACAACACTCATTTCAGCTAGATTGTCAATGCATCTAGTTTTCCTATAAGCATGTGACATCGTGTAATAAAAGAAGATCCTCACCAAGTTTCCTCAATCAAAAAACCTTAGAGCACTAGCATTTGGAGGTGTAAAAACCCTCCAATTGCTATTTTAGCCACCAAAATCATAAAAACATGCTCCAGCTGGGTTGCTATATCTAAAAAAATTTGCAACCCAGCTATAGTAAGATGGTGCATTTGTAACCTGACTGTTGCTGGCTGCAAACTTGATTTAAATTATTTTATTACTCTCTGGACCCACTACTCTTTCCCATGACTCTCTTCCCTCATATCTTAGCCTCTCTCTCTCTCTCTCTCTCTCTCTCTCTCTCTTTGTTTTGTTTTCCCTCCTTTCTTTGTCTTGATCCATCTCTCAAATCAGCATGGAGGGTGTGGTGAAGGAAAAATTCTGGTTTTGTATCTCATACAAAACACACAGCGGAAGCAACAAACAAGGGTCTATTTCATTCATGATTGATAACGTGCACAATGTAAATTTCAGAATTTAAGAACAAGATAGCATACCTTGGTGTGGAGAAATTCAAAACAAAGATTAGAAGCACTTGGGAACACTTTTAATCTTCACTCCAATTCCACTTTACGCCCAAGATGTGTGGTCTCTCAATCAGTTTTTCAAAGGGAGAATGAAAGTGTGTCTCACACTCTTTCACACACACCGTTTCTTATTTTTTCTTTCTAACTAAAATAAAAATTCTGTATGTTTCTCCCTTTATAACTAACTGATTATCTAATTGGGCTGGCCTATTAGGCCTTTCCAATTGGGCTTTAGTGTGTGGCTTGAAGTGGGACCAAAAGGGACCAATAAGACACTAGCTCCAATGGGCCTTGGGCTTTTCCGTCAACTCTTGACAAGCCCAAAGTTACCAATAATTATATTTAATACCACTATATAAATATAATTGCACTCTAGGCCTTATTAATAAATTATATCCCAAGACTTTATTATGCATGCAACCCCTTCATTAAAATATTCGTAGTAATTCAAAGTCATGAATATAGACTGCCACTTTGAAGATTACTATATCTTAATCCTTGAGTACCCAGTTTAATCCTTTATGTTATTCGTCATATATTTATGAAATCCAATTTCATAAATATATACTTTAGTAACTTCTTACTAAAGTGGTTGGGCCCAACACTCTGAATAACTAAACCCATTAAACTTATCTCAAGGGAATATTTTGTATCTCCATTAAGAGACTATGAATTCCATCTTGAGAATATATGTTCCATCAACACTAAATGCGGATGCCCAACATACTGAGGTTTTGAACGTAACTAATAGATCTCACTCCTGATATATCAAAGCAACAACATCTCATGATCAGGTCTATTATTCTCTCAGGATTTAGAGTTGATGTAAATAGAAGTTATGAGATTTATTATTCATTTGACAGTCGTTAGGAGAATAATAAATCTCACAGCGGTCCAGTTCAATATGTCTTAACTCTTAAAACATATCAACATACCAACTAGAAGTCTCCACTTCCATGATCAAGACAAATCATCTTAGTTGATATGTTATAGTCTTCGCAGATGAAACGCCCAATTTCATCAACGACTATGAACTAAACTTCTGAGTTTACAAAGAACTTGTGATTTATATCTTCTGTGACTTTTCACATAAATCACATACAATGCATCTCATGGACTATGATAATGTCTTAGTTCATTTATAGATAGTCTCATATAATTAAACAATTTTATTATTAAATACATGCCAATAAATTGGGTTTTAGGGCATAAACCCCAACATGTGGAGCAGTGAAAATCAACATGGAGAGTGTGGGTTTGTGGAGATTGGCGTGGATAGTATGGTGGTGCTGATGGTGGGTGGGTTTAATGGGTCGTGACAGTGGTGGTGTCGATTGTGGTGGTTTTTACAATGGGTACGTTTGTTGTGAAGGGGTGTTTTGGCGATGGTGGTGCCGATGGTGGGTGGGTTTAATGGGTTTGATGGGCGTGAGTTTGATCGGCCTTGGGTGGGCATGGGTTTGATGGGTTTTGCTTTGCAGGTTCATGGTGGTGGGGATGGGTTCGACTTCTCCTCTTCTGATCTCTTTGGGATTTTGATTGAGGTTTGGAGGGTGGGTTTAATGGATTTACATCAAGATTGAATTTCAAATCTATGATGGTGGTGCTGGTGGTGAGTTTTGGTTGATTTGTGCATTTTGGTGGTTTCTTGTGATAGTTGGTGGTGGTTTTGGATGGCTGGTTTTGGTTGATTTTGTGGGTTTGGTGGTTTGTTGTGATGTCTGGTGATGCTGTGGTGGTGGTTCGGTGGGTTTGGTATAGGCTTTTTGGGTGGATCTTAGTGGTTTGCCGTGTGAATGGTGGTGGGTCAAGGTGTTTTGTTGAGCCTATGGTGGTGGGTCTTGGTGTTTTGCTGGGTTTCTAGTCGTGGTTCAATTGTTTTTTATTCTTATTTTTTTACGGGTTGTGGGTGATGTTGGTAGATAGGAATGGGGAAGAGTTGTTGTGTAGAATAGAGAGACGGGAGAGAAGAGAGAAAAATAGATTTTTTTAAATATAATTTGAATGTGTAATATATATTATTTTATTATGATATATGTAGAAATAGAAACAGGAATGTAAGGTGAGTTGTAAAATAGGATAGTAAAATAGATAAAATAGCGTTTGAGGATGTAAAATATGTGTTTTTTTACATCCCGTTGCTAGTGCGTTTATAGATCACCTAATAGTCTCAACCCACAAAAGAAAGAAAAAAAAAACTCATAATAAACTCGATTATTTGTACTATCCAAACAAATAAAATGAGCGCCCTTTAGAAAAGCCAAAAACAATTAACAATTAATTTTTCTTTGTTTTTGTTAATAACACGGTGTAATGATATGACAACAAAATAATGGTGAAATAGTGTAATAAGCCTAACATGTAGTGATCAACTGCCAAACGTTTTCATGGTTAGAAAATTAAGGAGGGTAAGTCGGCAGAGCTTTTGTATTCTACATACTAAAATCCCATAGATAGACAATCTTAGTCTCTTAGTATCTACTTTAAGAACCAAAAAATGTTTCCAATTTCAAACTTCTAAATTCTAAGAAAGACAATTGAAAGTATTTGTTGATTTCTTTTGTTTATGATTCAATAGTTGCAATAGAGAAGAGAGAATTTAAGCCCTAAATATTTTCTTTAAAAATACTCAAAAGGTGACAAAACTACAATATTCTTGGCATTACGATCATAATAAATCTTCGTTGGTTATCATAATTATCAAATTTCTTATTTAGATAAAAAGGATTATGCAGTTGCATGGGTTACCGGCTAGAATATAATAATTGACAAAGATCTGTAAACTAATTATAGTAATAATGATAAATATAATAATTGAAAAGGTGAGTTTAGCCTCTCCTATATAGTATTTCTATTTTACACTGTAGACAGCATGTTGCCCATACTAAATTTGGATAGTTTTCGGAGATGATTATTTTTCTATACTTTTCCCCCCCTCTCTAACGAGAAGTATTCAATTCACTTCATGGAGAAAATGAACAAATTTCAAGTGGATAAGAGCTTGCCATTTAAGGCTATGAAGTTAGGGTGATATATTGTTGTAATAATCTTATCTTATAGAATAATGGACCAAAAAAAGACATATTATAATCCTTTAGAGTTATTAGCATAATTCAATCATAAAGTTGTTATAAAATTTTCCTTCCATGGTCAATGAAATTGATTAAATCTTAACTGGTCATCAACGGTTTCTTTATAACGATAAACTATTAATTAATTAGTGAAGGAGGAAGCATGAAAGCTAATAATAGTAAAGAAGTTGAAGGATAAATAGGAGAGTTCTTTGCAACCATGCATAAAATTGGTTAATATCAGTTGGATGGCTTTAATGGTGATGAACTCAGGTACTACAGTATAAATAGCTTCAAACCATATAGGGAAACCGTCATACCATACAACAAATTGGCAATAGCAGAGAAATAATATGGGAAAGAATTTGAGCATTGTAACAATTTCCTTGCTATTTTTGTTGGCATCCACCAGTGCCGTGCAAGTCTTTGATGTTAAATCATATGGAGGACAACCTAATGCTGATATCACCCAGGTATAAATATGTGTAGCACAATTAACTATACCTAATTAACATGAAAAGTGGGTTCTAGTTAACTTAACTAGTAAAGTCTTTTAATGTCAAATAAAAGAACTCGGTTTCAATCTCTGCTTACACTAAAAGCTATTCGGTGTCCTGACCAGATGATACAACATTAACATGAAAAATGATTGTAATATACTAATTTTGATTTATCATTACGTGTTTATTAGGCTTTGACAAAAGCTTGGACAGCTGCGTGCGCGAGCGGGAAGTAAAGTTGTGATTTCGGCGGGGACATACAAACTAGGTGGAGTGACTTTCTTAGGTCCATGCAAAGGTGCTATTGAGTTTAACCTTCAAGGCACCCTAGAGGCCCCATTAGATGATGCCTCCTTCAAGGGTAAAGACTTTTGGGTTTCTTTTGAACGTATCGACAGTCTCACTGTGTCAGGTAGTGGAATTTTTGATGGCAAAGGACAAACAGCATGGCAAAAAAATAATTGTGACAAAGAGTCCGGCTGCAAAAACCTTCCTATCGTAAGATTTCATCAATCTTAATAATTAGCATATAAATTTTCATTATTTTTATGTAGATATATACAGACACTACAACTTTAAGAACTTTAATCATCACGAAATACTAATTCAAGCACTTATTCCTTTAATGATGTTAAGGATATTATCATATTATTAGTAATTTGATGTAAGCTTTATCTAGTGAGGTGTCACAACTCACCAAAAAAGAAAATTCAAAATTTATATATGAGAAAGTCTATTTACAAAATATGGACACAACTTTTGCGCCATGACCCTAACTTGTGCAACTGTGTAATGGAGAAAAAGTGGTGGTTAAAGGTGAAAGTGATGGTTCAACAATCATACTCACATATAACATCAAATTGTGACAAATTGTTTGGTCTAGAAAGAATTTTTTATATTATATTGTTGAAGTAGTACCAACAACATTCATTGATATATATTTGTAATTTTTATAATATAGTAATTCAAAGAAGCGTTAGCATTTTGCTATAATATATTTAAATGAAAATATTTTTAGGAGAATATTTAAATGAAACTATGGCATTCATATTTGGTGTTCGTTTATCTAACTTGTAAACATGAACAGAATATAAGGTTCGATTTTATCACAAATTCAATAGTCCGTGACATTCAATCGAAGGACAGCAAATTTTTCCACATAAACCTTTTGGGATGCAAGGGCTTGCAAATCCAACATGTTACCATAACTGCACCCGGAAATAGCCCTAACACTGATGGAATCCACGTCGGACGTTCATCTGGCATCACCATCACCGATGCCAATATTGGAACAGGTGACGATTGCATCTCCATTGGTGATGGAAGCCAAAATCTTACTATTAACCAAGTGACTTGTGGACCTGGCCATGGTATCAGCGTCGGAAGTCTTGGAAAGTACCCAAATGAACAACCAGTTTCAGGAATTAGAGTAATCGGTGGCACCCTTAGCGGTACAACGAATGGTGTTAGAATCAAAACATGGCCTTCTTCCCCCCCTGGAACTGCTTCTGATATGCATTTCGAGAATGTTATCATGAACAATGTTGCCAATCCTATCCTCATTGATCAAGGCTACTGCCCAAACGGTCAATGCTCAAACAAGGTTATTATAAACATCACAAATATATAAACTCATTTTGATGTTAAAAGTTAAAAAAAGAAAAACAAATTACAGATACTAATATCAAATTCTTGGGTGGGTTTTTGTTTGTTTGTTTTGCTTTCAGTCTCCCTCGAAAGTTAAGATCAGCAATGTTAGCTTCAAGAACATTAGAGGCACTTCTTCAACAAAGGAAGCTGTGCAGCTTATTTGCAGTAAAAGTGTACCATGCCAACAAGTGGAAGTTGCTGACGTTGATCTCGCATTCAAAGGTGCTGGAGGATCTGCTACTTCCACTTGTGTTAATGTCATGCCCACCCTTTCGGGAAAGCAAAATCCTCCTGCTTGCACCATCAAAACATAATAAAGTATCTCCCAAGCTATTGTAACCAATGCAGAATAGGGAAATACTATTTGCAAATAGGTTATATGAGTTCTATTTTAAGTAGAATTTCATTTACTACAGTCTATCATGTTCCCTTTTTCTTTATTTAAATGAAATTGTGGAATGTTGGATAGTTATTTTTAGAGTTGTTTGAGTTCAGGCTTTTACTAAAAGCTACCATGGTCTAGAGTGCTATTGTAGATAGTATTTGTTCTGTTACTATAGCTGGGATATTTCAGAATAAAACAAAAATTGTTATTAGACTCTTTGTAATTTTTTTTATTCTTCACCAAATAAATGCTTGTGTTCATGATATGGTAACATTCAATTGATTTGCATGCATGTTTTTAATGCCGAAATAACTTGCTCTCATAGTCTTCAATGACGATAAGATGTAAAACTTATAAAACGGATGTCATATATTCAAAGTTGTTTCTCTAAATATTGTATACTTTTAATATTTATTTCTATAACAACTAAATTTTAATCACTTTTGATTCTAAAAAAAAAAAAAATTAATCACTTTTATTTCTAAAAATATAACACATATTATTGAAGTTGATTATACCACCAACGTAAAAATTAAGGTAGAAAAAAAAAACCCAATTACATAAATATTTTAGTAAACATACTTAATTTTCTTACTAAAATGAAGCAATTTCGGATGATTAATTAGCATATTCTAACAAATGATTAACACTGAAATTAAAAGATTTCAAGTACGTACCTAAATGGTTTGTTGCATTAACTATTGTCTTTTATCAATATTTTTGTGGCTCAATGACATAACACGCTTTCATTTATTAAGAGAATCAAGGTTCATTCAAAACAACGAATATTTACATTTACATTTACGTCTACGTTTTTTTTTTTTTTTTTTTTTTTTTTTTTCGTTGGTAAAAGATAATTGAGTACGAATTAATCATAACTATTAAATCTAGGCCTGTGTGTATGCATAAAGTTTACATAAATAAAATTGATAAATGTGAAAAATATTTTAAATATAATGGTATCCCCATTGATATAATCTCTACAACCTTTACATTTTAAATAATATTATTTTGATATCCAAAACAACAGTTCCACTTACGTACTATTTACATATTATTGAATTCTATTATTATTATATCATGTATAGTAAATATGAATGCTACATCATTCCAAGGCAAACATAACTATCTACTCAGCTACTACTAATGATTGTGATTGAAAATAACAAAACTTCAATTTGCAAAATGCAATAGCAACCAATGGGCCACTGCTAACACAATATTAAGAAACAAGGCTAGATCCTTACAACAGCTTAATGATAATTTTAATCAATTTAATCAAATATTAACTGAATGGTTAAGCAATCAAGATTCAAGTTTGACATTGTTCATGGACAAACGTTTCAATGTAGTGAAGAATATACACACCCACACAAAGACTTTATAGGGCAAAACCCCAAACTGTAAAAAACACTACGAGACTAAGCCCAACTCAATAACTCTGCTACTAAAGGATGCTACAATACATTATTTACTCATACGATGTTCCCGTACTTGCAACCGGTTTCGGAAATTATCTCCTCGCTTCGGCTAGCTCTTGTAGATGCTGCTATAGACATCAAAATCTTATGATGTATTCGCATTTGCTTGATTGATCATGATGAAATATTTGTGATCCAATTAATTTTCATTTGATGATGTATCAACAACGAACAATCAAAAAATGAAATCAAGCCACATGGCAAGCCCATGAGTTACTACAACACACATAGAAACGACACTTCCCACACGAGCAAAGTACCACATTTTAGCCATGTCATTTCGCACATGCGCATCATCCCAGATAACCTGGTCAAACAGGACGGTCCGGTTCAGATTTAAAAACAGTGCTTATTATGTGGCGCTCTAAGCTTCTATTTAGTCTTTTTAACCTTATTTCATTAAATTTTTTAACTGTTACCTCATAGATTAGAGTAACTTGTAAAGTTGTTATTTATAACTATTTTGTCTTATTGGTCCCTTTTGGTCCCACTTCAAGCCACACACTAAAGCCCAATTGGAAAGGCCCAATAGGCCAACCCAATTAGATAATCAGTTAGTTATAAAAGGAGAAACATACATAATTTTTTATTAAGAAAAAAGAATTAGAGAGAGACATCATTGTGAAATGGTGTGTATGTGAGAGTGAGATACTCTATCATTCTCCATTGAAAACTGATTAAGAGACCACACATCTTGGGCATAAAGTGGAATTGGAGTGACGATTAAAAGTGTTCCCAAGTACTTCTAATCTTGGGCAAAAAGTGAAATTTACATAGTGCACGTTGTCAATTATGAATGAAATAGATCATTGTTTGTTGCTTCCGCTATGTGTTTTGTATGAGATACAAAACTAGATTTTTCAACAGTAATGTAGGGTAAAAACAAAGGGAATGAAATAAAAATGGGTAAAGTGTTTATTTGTTCTGACAATATTATTGATTGTCTTTCTATTTTAACTACTGTTAAGCATGAATTAGATAATTATGAATTAGATGATAATTCTGAATTAGGTAATAATTCACATGTGAAATCATTAAAGAGAAAGTTCCCTTCTACTAGTAAAGCATATCTTTGGCACTTGCGTTTGGGTCATATTAATTCAAACAGAATTCAAAGACTTGTCAAAGATGGACTCTTAGGGCTCATGGACTTTGATGAATTTTCAGTTTGTGAATCTTGTTTGGAAGGTAAAATGACCAAACGACCTTTTAATGCAAAAGGTAGAAGAGCTCAAGATTTGCTAGAACTAGTATATTCAGATGTATGTGGTCCTATGTCAATCCAGGCAAGAGGTGGTTATGATTATTTCATTACTTTCACTGATGATTACTCTAGATTTTGTTATGTGTACCTAATGAAACGGAAGTCCGAAGCTTTTGACTAGTTCAAAGAGTTTAGGGCTGAAGTTGAGAATCAATTGGGTAAACGCATAAAGGCTATTCGATCTGATTGAGGTGGCGAATACCTTCTTGGGGATTTTAAGGATTACTTGAGTAAAAATGGGATTATATCCCAATTGATTGCACCTAGATCTCCACAACAAAATGGTGTTGTAGAAAGAAGGAATATGACTTTTTTAGATATGATTAGATCCATGATGAGTTATTCAACTCTACCAATTTCTTTTTGGGGATATGCCTTAAGTGCTGCAATGTATTTTCTAAATTTAGTACCTTTGAAGTCTATTCCTAAAACACCTATAGAGTTGTGGAATGGGCGTAAGCCTAGTATGAGACATCTCCATATTTGGGGTTGTCCAGCACATGTGTTAAAATGAAAGTCTGACAAGTTACTGTCTAAAACAGAAGTGGTTTCCTTTGTAGGGTATCCAAAAGGAACAGTTGGAGGTTTATTCTATAGTCATAAGGATAATATAGTGTTTGTTAGCACAAATGCCAAATTCTTGGAGATTGACTATATGAATAATTTTACTCCTAGAAGTAAAGTTGTCTTAGCTGAAATGAATGAACCTGTAGTTAAACAACCAATAGATGAAACTAGGGATGATGTGGATGTATTAGATACACCACAAGATAGTACTCATGATATGTCTAGTACACAAGCGCCTTGTCGTAGTAGGAGAATTGTTCGGCCTTCTGTGAGATTTATAGGTTTGGGAGAAACTTATGAAGCTATCTCAGAAGAGGCTGAATCGGATCCCTACACTTATGATGAAGCAATAAATGATATAGATGCACATCATTGGGTTCAAGCTATGAAATCTGAATTGGATTCTATGTATTCCAATGATGTATGGGATCTTGTAGAGGCGTCTAACGGCATTAAACTTGTTGGTTGCAAATGGGTTTACAAGAGAAAGAGAGGGATAAATGGAAAGGTTGAAACCTTTAAAACAAGACTAGTGGCGAAAGGGTACACAAAAAAAGAAAGCATTGACTATGATGAAACTTTTTTGCCAGTAGCCATGCTTAAATCTATCAGAATTCTCTTATCCGTTACTGCTCATTATGATTATGAGATTTGGCAAATGGATGTCAAGAGTGCATTTCTTAATGTCAATCTTAAAGAAGAAATCTATATGTTGCAACCGGATGGTTTCATAGCAAAGAACTAAGAGCATATTGTTAGGATTAGTGCCCTTAAATCCTATTATATGATGTTATGTATGATATTATGTATGACATTATGTATGACATGATGTATGACTTAATAATGTGATTGATAAAGTTATTTTATTATTATCTAAAATAATGGTAACATGAATATGAGACATTATCATATAGTCCATGAGATGCATTGTATGTGATTTATGTGAAAAGTTACAGAAGATGTAAATCACAATTTCTTTGTAAACTCAGAATTTATAGTTCGTAGTCAGTAATGAAATTGGGCATTTCATCTGCGAAGACTATAACGTATCAACTAAGATGATTTGTCTTGATCATGGAAGTGGAGACTTCTAGTTGATATTTTGATATGTTTTAAGAGTTAAGACATATTGAACAGGACCGCTGTGAGATTTATTATTCTCCTAACGACTGTCAAATGAATAATAAATCTCACGACTTCTATTTGCATGAACTCTTAATCCTGAGAGAATAATGGACTTGATCATGAGGTGTAGGTTGCTTTGATATATCAGGAGTGAGATCTAAAGTGATGGTCAAAACCTCAGTATGTTGGGCAGCCATATTTAGTGTTGATGGAACATATATTCTCAAGATGGAATTCATAGTCTCTTGATGGAGATATAAAATATTCCCTTGAGATAAGTTTAATGGGTTCAGTTATTCAGAGAGTTAGGCCTAACCACTTTAGTAAGAAATTACTAAAGTATATATTTATGAAATTGGATTTCATAAATATATAATGAATAACTTCAAATAATTAAACCGGGTACTCAATGATAAGATGTAGTAATTTACAAAGTGGCAGTCCACATTTATGACTTTGTGTTACTACGAATATTTTATGAAGGGGTTGCATGTATGATAAAGTCTTGAGATATAATTTATTAATAAGGCCTAGAGTGCAATTATATTTATATAGTGGTATTAAATATAATTAATGGTAACTTTGGACTTGTCAAGAGTTGACGGAAAAGCCCAAGGCCCATTGGAGCTAGTGTCTTATTGGTCCCTTTTGGTCCCACTCCAAGTCACACACTAAAGCCCAATTGGAAAGGCCCAATAGGCCAGCCCAATTAGATAATCCGTTAGTTATAAAGGGAGAAACATATAGAATTTTTATTAGAAAGAAAAGAAATTAGAAACGGTGTGTGAGAGAGTGTGAGACACACTTTCATTCTCCCTTAAAAACTGATTGAGAGACCACACATCTTGGGCGTAAAGTGGAATTGGTGTGAAGATTAAAAGTGTTCCCAAGTGCTTCTAATCTTTGTTTTGAATTTCTCCACACCAAGGTACGCCATCTTGTTCTTAAATTCTAAAATTTACGTAGTGCACGTTATCAATCATAAATGAAATAGATCCTTATCTGTTGCTTCCACTATGTGTTTTGTATGAGACACAAAACCAGAATTTTTCCTTCACATATGGTATGCAAGTTGAAAAGGTCCATTTATGGACTTAAATAAGCATCTAGGTCATGGAACATCAGATTTGATCAGGCAATCAAATTATTTGGATTTGAACAAAATCTTGATGAACCATGTGTGTACAAAAGACATCAAGGTAAAGTAATAATGTTCCTAGTGCTTTACGTTGATGATATTCTCCTTATTGGGAATGATGTAGGGGTAATGTCATCGGTAAAGGTTTGGTTGTGAAGTCAATTTGATATGAAGGACTTGGGTGAGGCTAACTTTATTCTAGGGATCAAGCTTTGGCAAGATCGCAAGAATAAGATGTTAGGCTTATCACAAACTGGATATATAGATAAGGTTCTAGAACGGTTTAGCATGCAAAACTCCAAGAAAGGATTACTTCCTTTTAGACATGGAGTTCCTGAGTCTGATGACCAAAGGTCTAAGACTCAAGAGGAAGAAAACATGATGAGACAAGTTCCTTATGCTTCTGTGGTAGGAAGTCTCATGTATGCCATGCTTTGTACAAGGATAGATATTTGTTATTCAGTTGGCATAGTCGGCCGATATTAATCAAATCCAAGACCTAAACATTGGCAAGCCGTAAAGCATATTCTCAAGTATATACGGAGAACGAGAGATTATATGCTTGTTTATTGTTGTGAGTGTTGGATAATCGAATTGTGATAATGTTAGCTAGCTAAATGGGCTTTTGTTCTAAAGTTTCAGCTCTATGGGTAGAACGTAGTTCGTTTGTTTTTGAGATGAATGGAGAGTTTTATATTGAGTTTGGGGTGCTACTAATGACTGCCTTTTGGTTAATATAAAAGGCTACCCCAAGGTGTTAAGCAAGTAGTAATTTTCAGGTTTGCTTTTGTTAAAATAAAAGGAAGGCTGTTGTGCTAACTATGTTTAAAGGCAAAAAAAGGTTCGAGCAAAGGTGCTACCAGTGTCCCTTACCAACTTGGTAGCACGCATGGGTTGGCTCACATAAAAGGTCTGAAAGAAACTGACCCATACCCTCCAAACCACACTTCCTCTATTTCCCCCATATGTCGTATGGGCGTAGGTCATGCTTAAACGAATAAAAGTATAATATGATATAATGCATGAATTGATAACATAATGAGGTCAGGCTCGATTGGGTCGAGCTTGTAGAAAATGTGTCATGAAAATGGATATCAACAATTTTTTTGGGTTTGTGTTCTTATGTGTTCTCGACAAAGAGCTTGGGTTCTTGTGTTCTCTTGATAAAGAGGAACTCAAATCTGAATTAATGTGTTTTTAGTTTTTAATTCTTTTTTTTTCTTTTTTTTCCGTTGTTAAATTGAGAAATTAAAATTTTAAACTATATGTTGACATGGATATTTAAATAAAAATTTTAAAATATTATTTTAATGGCCACATTAGCATTTACTATGCTAACAGTGCACTCCATTTGCCACGTAGACAATTTCCATTAGTGTTGTAACGGTAGTGATAAAATCGAGATAATTTTTTTTTGTTTTTTATTTTAGGGAGTAAATGTGGTAAATTTAAAAAGTAGGGATCAAGATGGGAATAAAGTCAAAATGTAGGGACCAAACTGGTATTTCCTCATTTTTTTCTCTCTTACTATTAATAGGAACCTCAAGTTTTCCTCCATGGGAGAACTAGATAATATAACTGAATGGCTAGCTGGAGATATCTTAGGGCAAAAGGCGATAATGATAGAGGGGCATATTCTGTTATTTAGATTTTTATTAAATATTACTAGCTTTATATATATATATATATATATATAATTTTTTTAATTTATTTTTCTCGTTTTTTGAGATGCAAAAACATTAATTAAGTTTGTATATTCAAATTCCTCTAACATCTCTTTTTCAATTGACAATTTAAGTTATCTGCTTTATCTTTCTTATAACATATGCATATAAGATTTTATGAATTTTAACTTTATAATAATTTCCGTTGTTATCTTCCAACGCATTTCCATTGATATTTTATTTTATTTATCATTATCAGATTTTCACCCAAATTTTCTGTTATATATTGGTTATAAAGAGATCGTTTTTGTTTTCCTTTTTTTTCTTTTTTTTAATATTGGTTTCTAGTAACAAATTTATAAAGAGATCTTTCTTTTTTCAACTAATTCTTCTAATCTTTTTTTCATTTTTCAATTTTTCATATTCATATACATATTTTATTGCAAACATTTGTATTACAAATAAAAGAAAAACTATCTATACTTTACACTATAAAATTATAATATAATTAGAATGAAACAATATTTAAAGTGTAGAATAATAAAACTTGATTAATAAAAAGACACTATTGGAACTTTTTTTTTCTTAAACATGTTCATAATATTACTTAGAAACAACCAACTTAATACAAAAACAAAAAAATTGGCTTTATTAAAAGCAAGCAAACATTCCATCATAGGCATTGGGTCATTCAAAATAAGGAGGTCAGTTCTTCGTACAACACTCATTTCAGCTAGATTGTCAATGCATCTAGTTTTCCTATAAGCATGTGACATCGTGCAATAAAAGAAGATCCTCACCAAGTTTCCTCAATCAAAAAACCTTAGAGCACTAGCATTTGGAGGTGTAAAAACCCTCCAATTGCTATTTTAGCCACCAAAATCATAAAAACATGCTCCAGCTGGGTTGCTATATCTAAAAAAATTTGCAACCCAGCTATAGTAAGATGGTGCATTTGTAACTCCGACCGTTGCCGGGCTGCAAACTTGATTTAAATTATTTTATTACCCTCTGGACCCACTACTCTTTCCCCTGACTCTCTTCCCTCATATCTTAGCCTCTCTCTCTCTCTCTCTCTCTCTCTCTCTCTCTCTCTCTCTTTGTTTTGTTTTCCCTCCTTTCTTTGTCTCGATCCATCTCTCAGATCAGCATGGAGGGTGTGGAGCAGTGAAGATCAACATGGAGAGTGTGGGTTTGTGGAGATTGGCGTGGAGAGTATGGTGGTGCTGATGGTGGGTGGGTTTAATGGGTCGTGATGGTGGTGGTGCCGATTGTGGTGGTTTTTGTAATGGGTAGGTTTGTTGTGAAGGGGTGTTTTGGTGATGGTGGTGCCGATGGTGGGTGGGTTTAATGGGTTTGATGGGCGTGAGTTTGAGCGGCCTTGGGTGGGCATGGGTTTGATGGGTTTTGCTTTGCAGGTTCATGGTGGTGGGGATGGGTTCGACTTCTCCTCTTCTGATCTCTTTGGGATTTTGATTGAGGTTTGGAGGGTGGGTTTAATGGATTTACATCAAGATTGAATTTCAAATCTATGATGGTGGTGCTGGTGGTGAGTTTTGGTTGATTTGTGCATTTTGGTGGTTTCTTGTGATAGTTGGTGGTGGTTTTGGATGGCTGGTTTTGGTTGATTTTGTGGGTTTGGTGGTTTGTTGTGATGTCTGGTGATGCTGTGGTGGTGGTTCGGTGGGTTTGGCATAGGCTTTTTGGGTGGATCTTAGTGGTTTGCCGTGTGAATGGTGGTGGGTCAAGGTGTTTTGTTGAGCCTATGGTGGTGGGTCTTGGTGTTTTGCTGGGTTTCTAGTCGTGGTTCAATTGTTTTTTATTCTTATTTTTTTACGGGTTGTGGGTGATGTTGGTAGATAGTAATGGGGAAGAGTTGTTGTGTAGAATAGAGAGACGGGAGAGAAGAGAGAAAAATAGATTTTTTTAAATATAATTTGAATGTGTAATATATATTATTTTATTATGATATATGTAGAAATAGAAACAGGAATGTAAGGTGAGTTGTAAAATAGGATAGTAAAATAGATAAAATAGCGTTTGAGGATGTAAAATATGTGTTTTTTTACATCCCGTTGCTAGTGCGTTTATAGATCACCTAATAGTCTCAACCCACAAAAGAAAGAAAAAAAAAAACTCATAATAAACTCGATTATTTGTACTATCCAAACAAATAAAATGAGCGCCCTTTAGAAAAGCCAAAAACAATTAACAATTAATTTTTCTTTGTTTTTGTTAATAACACGGTGTAATGATATGACAACAAAATAATGGTGAAATAGTGTAATAAGCCTAACATGTAGTGATCAACTGCCAAACGTTTTCATGGTTAGAAAATTAAGGAGGGTAAGTCGGCAGAGCTTTTGTATTCTACATACTAAAATCCCATAGATAGACAATCTTAGTCTCTTAGTATCTACTTTAAGAACCAAAAAGTGTTTCCAATTTCAAACTTCTAAATTCTAAGAAAGACAATTGAAAGTATTTGTTGATTTCTTTTGTTTATGATTCAATAGTTGCAATAGAGAAGAGAGAATTTAAACCCTAAATATTTTCTTTAAAAATACTCAAAAGGTGACAAAACTACAATATTCTTGGCATTACGATTATAATAAATCTTCGTTGGTTATCATAATTATCAAATTTCTTATTTAGATAAAAAGGATTATGCAGTTGCATGGGTTACCGGCTAGAATATAATAATTGACAAAGATTTGTGAACTAATTATAGTAATAATGATAAATATAATAATTGAAAAGGTGAGTTCAGCTTCTCCAACATAGTTTTTTCTTTATTTACTATTTTACACTGTAGACGGCCATGCTGCCTATACAAAATTTGGAGAGTTTTTGTAGGTGGTCATTTTTCTAGACTTTTTCCCCCCACTCTAACGGCAAGTATTCAATTTGCATCAAGGAGAAAATGAACAAATTTCAGGTAGCTAAGAGCTTGCCATTTAAGGCTAAGAAGTTAGGGTGATAGATTGTAGTAATAATCTTATCTTATAGAATAATGGACCAAAAAAAAGACATGTTATAATCTTTTGGAGTTATTAGCGTAATACAATCATAGAGTTAAAAATTTATCCTTCCATGGTCAATGAAATTGATTAAATCCTAGCTGGTCATCAACTGTTTGATTATAACGATAAACTATTAATTAATTAGTGAAGGAGGAAGCATGAAAGCTAATAATAGTATAGAAGTTGAATTGTAAATTAGAGAGTTCTTAACAACCATGCATAAAATTAGTTAATATCAGTTGGATGGCTTTAATGGTGATGAACTCAGGTACTACAGTATAAATAGCTTCAAACCATATAGGGAAACCGTCATACCATACAACAAATTGGCAATAGCAGAGAAATAATATGGGAAAGAATTTGAGCATTGTAACAATTTCCTTGCTATTTTTGTTGGCATCCACCAGTGCCGTGCAAGTCTTTGATGTTAAATCATATGGAGGACAACCTAATGCTGATATCACCCAGGTATAAATATGTGTAGCACAATTAACTATACCTAATTAACATGAAAAGTGGGTTCTAGTTAACTTAACTAGTAAAGTCTTTTAATGTCAAATAAAAGAACTCGGTTTCAATCTCTGCTTACACTAAAAGCTATTCGGTGTCCTGACCAGATGATACAACATTAACATGAAAAATGATTGTAATATACTAATTTTGATTTATCATTACGTGTTTATTAGGCTTTGACAAAAGCTTGGACAGCTGCGTGCGCAGTAGCAGGAAGTAAAGTTGTGATTTCAGCAGGGACATACAAACTAGGTGGAGTGACTTTCTTAGGTCCATGCAAAGGTGCTATTGAGTTTAACCTTCAAGGCACCCTAGAGGCCCCATTAGATGATGCCTCCTTCAAGGGTAAAGACTTTTGGGTTTCTTTTGAACGTATCGACAGTCTCACTGTGTCAGGTAGTGGAATTTTTGATGGCAAAGGACAAACAGCATGGCAAAAAAATAATTGTGACAAAGAGTCCGGCTGCAAAAACCTTCCTATCGTAAGATTTCATCAATCTTAATAATTAGCATATAAATTTTCATTATTTTTATGTAGATATATACAGACACTACAACTTTAAGAACTTTAATCATCACGAAATACTAATTCAAGCACTTATTCCTTTAATGATGTTAAGGATATTATCATATTATTAGTAATTTGATGTAAGCTTTATCTAGTGAGGTGTCACAACTCACCAAAAAAGAAAATTCAAAATTTATATATGAGAAAGTCTATTTACAAAATATGGACACAACTTTTGCGCCATGACCCTAACTTGTGCAACTGTGTAATGGAGAAAAAGTGGTGGTTAAAGGTGAAAGTGATGGTTCAACAATCATACTCACATATAACATCAAATTGTGACAAATTGTTTGGTCTAGAAAGAATTTTTTATATTATATTGTTGAAGTAGTACCAACAACATTCATTGATATATATTTGTAATTTTTATAATATAGTAATTCAAAGAAGCGTTAGCATTTTGCTATAATATATTTAAATGAAAATATTTTTAGGAGAATATTTAAATGAAACTATGGCATTCATATTTGGTGTTCGTTTATCTAACTTGTAAACATGAACAGAATATAAGGTTCGATTTTATCACAAATTCAATAGTCCGTGACATTCAATCGAAGGACAGCAAATTTTTCCACATAAACCTTTTGGGATGCAAGGGCTTGCAAATCCAACATGTTACCATAACTGCACCCGGAAATAGCCCTAACACTGATGGAATCCACGTCGGACGTTCATCTGGCATCACCATCACCGATGCCAATATTGGAACAGGTGACGATTGCATCTCCATTGGTGATGGAAGCCAAAATCTTACTATTAACCAAGTGACTTGTGGACCTGGCCATGGTATCAGCGTCGGAAGTCTTGGAAAGTACCCAAATGAACAACCAGTTTCAGGAATTAGAGTAATCGGTGGCACCCTTAGCGGTACAACGAATGGTGTTAGAATCAAAACATGGCCTTCTTCCCCCCCTGGAACTGCTTCTGATATGCATTTCGAGAATGTTATCATGAACAATGTTGCCAATCCTATCCTCATTGATCAAGGCTACTGCCCAAACGGTCAATGCTCAAACAAGGTTATTATAAACATCACAAATATATAAACTCATTTTGATGTTAAAAGTTAAAAAAAGAAAAACAAATTACAGATACTAATATCAAATTCTTGGGTGGGTTTTTGTTTGTTTGTTTTGCTTTCAGTCTCCCTCGAAAGTTAAGATCAGCAATGTTAGCTTCAAGAACATTAGAGGCACTTCTTCAACAAAGGAAGCTGTGCAGCTTATTTGCAGTAAAAGTGTACCATGCCAACAAGTGGAAGTTGCTGACGTTGATCTCGCATTCAAAGGTGCTGGAGGATCTGCTACTTCCACTTGTGTTAATGTCATGCCCACCCTTTTGGGAAAGCAAAATCCTCTTGCTTGCACCATCAAAACATAATAAAGTATCTCCCAAGCTATTGTAACCAATGCAGAATAGGGAAATACTATTTGCAAATAGGTTATATGAGTTCTATTTTAAGTAGAATTTCATTTACTACAGTCTATCATGTTCCCTTTTTCTTTATTTAAATGAAATTGTGGAATGTTGGATAGTTATTTTTAGAGTTGTTTGAGTTCAGGCTTTTACTAAAAGCTACCATGGTCTAGAGTGCTATTGTAGATAGTATTTGTTCTGTTACTATAGCTGGGATATTTCAGAATAAAACAAAAATTGTTATTAGACTCTTTGTAATTTTTTTTATTCTTCACCAAATAAATGCTTGTGTTCATGATATGGTAACATTCAATTGATCTGCATGCATGTTTTTAATGCTGAAATAACTTGCTCTCATAGTCTTCAATGACGATAAGATGTAAAACTTATAAAACGGATGTCATATATTCAAAGTTGTTTCTCTAAATATTGTATACTTTTAATATTTATTTCTATAACAACTAAATTTTAATCACTTTTGATTCTAAAAAAAAAAAAAAATTAATCACTTTTATTTCTAAAAATATAACACATATTATTGAAGTTGATTATACCACCAACGCAAAAATTAAGGTAGAAAAAAAAAACCCAATTACATAAATATTTTAGTAAACATACTTAATTTTCTTACTAAAATGAAGCAATTTCGGATGATTAATTAGCATATTCTAACAAATGATTAACACTGAAATTAAAAGATTTCAAGTACGTACCTAAATGGTTTGTTGCATTAACTATTGTCTTTTATCAATATTTTTGTGGCTCAATGACATAACACGCTTTCATTTATTAAGAGAATCAAGGTTCATTCAAAACAACGAATATTTACATTTACATTTACGTCTATTTTTTTTTTTTTTTTTTTTTTTTTTTTTTTTCGTTGGTAAAAGATAATTGAGTACGAATTAATCATAACTATTAAATCTAGGCCTGTGTGTATGCATAAAGTTTACATAAATAAAATTGATAAATGTGAAAAATATTTTAAATATAATGGTATCCCCATTGATATAATCTCTACAACCTTTACATTTTAAATAATATTATTTTGATATCCAAAACAACAGTTCCACTTACGTACTATTTACATATTATTGAATTCTATTATTATTATATCATGTATAGTAAATATGAATGCTACATCATTCCAAGGCAAACATAACTATCTACTCAGCTACTACTAATGATTGTGATTGAAAATAACAAAACTTCAATTTGCAAAATGCAATAGCAACCAATGGGCCACTGCTAACACAATATTAAGAAACAAGGCTAGATCCTTACAACAGCTTAATGATAATTTTAATCAATTTAATCAAATATTAACTGAATGGTTAAGCAATCAAGATTCAAGTTTGACATTGTTCATGGACAAACGTTTCAATGTAGTGAAGAATATACACACCCACACAAAGACTTTATAGGGCAAAACCCCAAACTGTAAAAAACACTACGAGACTAAGCCCAACTCAATAACTCTGCTACTAAAGGATGCTACAATACATTATTTACTCATACGATTTTCCCGTACTTGCAACCGGTTTCGGAAATTATCTCCTCGCTTCGGCTAGCTCTTGTAGATGCTGCTATAGACATCAAAATCTTATGATGTATTCGCATTTGTTTGATTGATCATGATGAAATATTTGTGATCCAATTAATTTTCATTTGATGATGTATCAAAAACGAACAATCAAAAAATGAAATCAAGCCACATGGCAAGCCCATGAGTTACTACAACACACATAGAAATGACACTTCCCACACGAGCAAAGTACCACATTTTAGCCATGTCATTTCGCACATGCGCATCATCCCAGATAACCTGGTCAAACAGGACGGTCCGGTTCAGATTTAAAAACAGTGCTTATTATGTGGCGCTCTAAGCTTCTATTTAGTCTTTTTAACCTTATTTCATTAAATTTTTTAACTGTTACCTCATAGATTAGAGTAACTTGTAAAGTTGTTATTTATAACTATTTTGTCTTATTGGTCCCTTTTGGTCCCACTTCAAGCCACACACTAAAGCCCAATTGGAAAGGCCCAATAGGCCAACCCAATTAGATAATCAGTTAGTTATAAAAGGAGAAACATACATAATTTTTTATTAAGCAAAAAGAATTAGAGAGAGACATCATTGTGAAATGGTGTGTATGTGAGAGTGAGACACTCTATCATTCTCCATTGAAAACTGATTAAGAGACCACACATCTTGGGCATAAAATGGAATTGGAGTGACGATTAAAAGTGTTCCCAAGTACTTCTAATCTTGGGCAGAAAGTGAAATTTACATAGTGCACGTTGTCAATTATGAATGAAATAGATCATTGTTTGTTGCTTCCGCTATGTGTTTTGTATGAGATACAAAACTAGATTTTTCAACAGTAATGTAGGGTAAAAACAAAGGGAATGAAATAAAAATGGGTAAAGTGTTTATTTGTTCTGGCAATATTATTGATTGTCTTTATATTTTAACTACTGTTAAGCATGAATTAGATAATTATGAATTAGATGATAATTCTGAATTAGGTAATAATTCACATGTGAAATCATTAAAGAGAAAGTTCCCTTCTACTAGTAAAGCATATCTTTGGCACTTGCGTTTGGGTCATATTAATTCAAACAGAATTCAAAGACTTATCAAAGATGGACTCTTAGGGCTCATGGACTTTGATGAATTTTCAGTTTGTGAATCTTGTTTGGAAGGTAAAATGACCAAACGACCTTTTAATGCAAAAGGTAGAAGAGCTCAAGATTTGCTAGAACTAGTATATTCAGATGTATGTGGTCCTATGTCAATCCAGGCAAGAGGTGGTTATGATTATTTCATTACTTTCACTGATGATTACTCTAGATTTTGTTATGTGTACCTATTGAAACGGAAGTCCGAAGCTTTTGACTAGTTCAAAGAGTTTAGGGCTGAAGTTGAGAATCAATTGGGTAAACGCATAAAGGCTATTCGATCTGATTGAGGTGGCGAATACCTTCTTGGGGATTTTAAGGATTACTTGAGTAAAAATGGGATTATATCCCAATTGATTGCACCTAGATCTCCACAACAAAATGGTGTTGTAGAAAGAAGGAATATGACTTTTTTAGATATGATTAGATCCATGATGAGTTATTCAACTCTACCAATTTCTTTTTGGGGATATGCCTTAAGTGCTGCAATGTATTTTCTAAATTTAGTACCTTTGAAGTCTATTCCTAAAACACCTATAGAGTTGTGGAATGGGCGTAAGCCTAGTATGAGACATCTCCATATTTGGGGTTGTCCAGCACATGTGTTAAAATGAAAGTCTGACAAGTTACTGTCTAAAACAGAAGTGGTTTCCTTTGTAGGGTATCCAAAAGGAACAGTTGGAGGTTTATTCTATAGTCATAAGGATAATATAGTGTTTGTTAGCACAAATGCCAAATTCTTGGAGATTGACTATATGAATAATTTTACTCCTAGAAGTAAAGTTGTCTTAGCTGAAATGAATGAACCTGTAGTTAAACAACCAATAGATGAAACTAGGGATGATGTGGATGTATTAGATACACCACAAGATAGTACTCATGATATGTCTAGTACACAAGCGCCTTGTCGTAGTAGGAGAATTGTTCGGCCTTCTGTGAGATTTATAGGTTTGGGAGAAACTTATGAAGCTATCTCAGAAGAGGCTGAATCGGATCCCTACACTTATGATGAAGCAATAAATGATATAGATGCACATCATTGGGTTCAAGCTATGAAATCTGAATTGGATTCTATGTATTCCAATGATGTATGGGATCTTGTAGAGGCGTCTAACGGCATTAAACTTGTTGGTTGCAAATGGGTTTACAAGAGAAAGAGAGGGATAAATGGAAAGGTTGAAACCTTTAAAACAAGACTAGTGGCGAAAGGGTACACAAAAAAAGAAAGCATTGACTATGATGAAACTTTTTTGCCAGTAGCCATGCTTAAATCTATCAGAATTCTCTTATCCGTTACTGCTCATTATGATTATGAGATTTGGCAAATGGATGTCAAGAGTGCATTTCTTAATGTCAATCTTAAAGAAGAAATCTATATGTTGCAACCGGATGGTTTCATAGCAAAGAACTAAGAGCATATTGTTAGGATTAGTGCCCTTAAATCCTATTATATGATGTTATGTATGATATTATGTATGACATTATGTATGACATGATGTATGACTTAATAATGTGATTGATAAAGTTATTTTATTATTATCTAAAATAATGGTAACATGAATATGGGACATTATCATATAGTCCATGAGATGTATTGTATGTGATTTATGTGAAAAGTTACAGAAGATGTAAATCACAAGTTCTTTGTAAACTCAGAATTTATAGTTCGTAGTCAGTAATGAAATTGGGCATTTCATCTGCGAAGACTATAACGTATCAAGTAAGATGATTTGTCTTGATCATGGAAGTGGAGACTTCTAGTTGATATGTTGATATGTTTTAAGAGTTAAGACATATTGAACAGGACCGCTGTGAGATTTATTATTCTCCTAACAACTGTCAAATGAATAATAAATCTCATGACTTCTATTTGCATGAACTCTTAATCCTAAGAGAATAATGGACCTGATCATGAGGTGTAGGTTACTTTGATATATCAGGAGTGAGATCTAAAGTGATGGTCAAAACCTCAATATGTTGGGCAGCCATATTTAGTGTTGATGGAACATATATACTCAAGATGGAATTCATAGTCTCTTGATGGAGATATAAAATATTCCCTTGAGATAAGTTTAATGGGTTCAATTATTTAAAGAGTTAGGCCTAACCACTTTAGTAAGAAATTACTAAAGTATATATTTATGAAATTGGATTTCATAAATATATAATGAATAACTTCAAATAATTAAACCGGGTACTCAATGATAAGATGTAGTAATTTACAAAGTGGCAGTCCACATTTATGACTTTGTGTTACTACGAATATTTTATGAAGGGGTTGCATGTATGATAAAGTCTTGAGATATAATTTATTAATAAGGCCTAGAGTGCAATCATATTTATATAGTGGTATTAAATATAATTAATGGTAACTTTGGACTTGTCAAGAGTTGACGGAAAAGCCCAAGGCCCATTGGAGCTAGTGTCTTATTGGTCCCTTTTGGTCCCACTCCAAGTCACACACTAAAGCCCAATTGGAAAGGCCCAATAGGCCAGCCCAATTAGATAATCCGTTAGTTATAAAGGGAGAAACATATAGAATTTTTATTAGAAAGAAAAGAAATTAGAAACGGTGTGTGAGAGAGTGTGAGACACACTTTCATTCTCCCTTAAAAACTGATTGAGAGACCACACATCTTGGGCGTAAAGTGGAATTGGAGTGAAGATTAAAAGTGTTCCCAAGTGCTTCTAATCTTTGTTTTGAATTTCTCCACACCAAGGTACGCCATCTTGTTCTTAAATTCTGAAATTTACGTAGTGCACGTTATCAATCATAAATGAAATAGATCCTTATCTGTTGCTTCCACTATGTGTTTTGTATGAGACACAAAACCAGAATTTTTCCTTCACATACGGTATGCAAGTTGAAAAGGTCCATTTATGGACTTAAATAAGCATCTAGGTCATGGAACATCAGATTTGATCAGGCAATCAAATTATTTGGATTTGAACAAAATCTTGATGAACCATGTGTGTACAAAAGACATCAAGGTAAAGTAATAATGTTCCTAGTGCTTTATGTTGATGATATTCTACTCATTGGGAATGATGTAGAGGTAATGTCATCGGTAAAGGTTTGGTTGTGAAGTCAATTTGATATGAAGGACTTGGGTGAGGCTAACTTTATTCTAGAGATCAAGCTTTGGCAAGATCGCAAGAATAAGATGTTAGGCTTATCACAAACTGGATATATAGATAAGGTTCTAGAACGGTTTAGCATGCAAAACTCCAAGAAA
Source organism: Castanea sativa (assembly GCF_040712315.1). Lineage (NCBI taxonomy): Eukaryota > Viridiplantae > Streptophyta > Magnoliopsida > Fagales > Fagaceae > Castanea > Castanea sativa. Next base: position 39,048,834 of record NC_134023.1, read on the forward strand.
GGATTACTTCCTTTTAGACATGGAGTTCCTGAGTCTGATGACCAAAGGTCTAAGACTCAAGAGGAAGAAAACATGATGAGACAAGTTCCTTATGCTTCTGTGGTAGGAAGTCTCATGTATGCCATGCTTTGTACAAGGATAGATATTTGTTATTCAGTTGGCATAGTCAGCCGATATTAATCAAATCCAAGACCTAAACATTGGCAAGCTGTAAAGCATATTCTCAAGTATATACGGAGAACGAGAGATTATATGCTTGTTTATTGTTGTGAGTGTTGGATAATCAGAATTGTGATAATGTTAGCTAGCTAAATGGGCTTTTGTTCTAAAGTTTCAGCTCTATGGGTAGAACGTAGTTCGTTTGTTTTTGAGATGAATGGAGAGTTTTATATTGAGTTTGGGGTGCTACTAATGACTGCCTTTTGGTTAATATAAAAGGCTACCCCAAGGTGTTAAGCAAGTAGTAATTTTCAGGTTTGCTTTTGTTAAAATAAAAGGAAGGCTGTTGTGCTAACTATGTTTAAAGGCAAAAAAAGGTTCGAGCAAAGGTGCTACCAGTGTCCCTTACCAACTTGGTAGCACGCATGGGTTGGCTCACATAAAAGGTCTGAAAGAAACTGACCCATACCCTCCAAACCACACTTCCTCTATTTCCCCCATATGTCGTATGGGCGTAGGTCATGCTTAAAAGAATAAAAGTATAATATGATATAATGCATGAATTGATAACATAATGAGGTCAGGCTCGATTGGGTCGAGCTTGTAGAAAATGTGTCATGAAAATGGATATCAACAATTTTTTTGGGTTTGTGTTCTTATGTGTTCTCGACAAAGAGCTTGGGTTCTTGTGTTCTCTTGATAAAGAGGAACTCAAATCTGAATTAATGTGTTTTTAGTTTTTAATTCTTTTTTTTTCTTTTTTTCCGTTGTTAAATTGAGAAATTAAAATTTTAAACTATATGTTGACATGGATGTTTAAATAAAAATTTTAAAATATTATTTTAATGGCCACATTAGCATTTACTGTGCTAACAGTGCACTCCATTTGCCACGTAGACAATTTCCATTAGTGTTGTAACGGTAGTGATAAAATCGAGATAATTTTTTTTTGTTTTTTATTTTAGGGAGTAAATGTGGTAAATTTAAAAAGTAGGGATCAAGATGGGAATAAAGTCAAAATGTAGGGACCAAACTGGTATTTCCTCATTTTTTTCTCTCTTACTATTAATAGGAACCTCAAGTTTTCCTCCATGGGAGAACTAGATAATATAACTGAATGGCTAGCTAGAGATATCTTAGGGCAAAAGGCGATAATGATAGAGGGGCATATTCTGTTATTTAGATTTTTATTAAATATTACTAGCTTTATATATATATATATATATATATATATATATATATATATATATATATAATTTTTTTGATTTATTTTTCTCGTTTTTTGAGATGCAAAAACATTAATTAAGTTTTTATATTCAAATTCCTCTAACATCTCTTTTTCAATTGACAATTTAAGTTATCTGCTTTATCTTTCTTATAACATATGCATATAAGATTTTATGAATTTTAACTTTATAATAATTTCCGTTGTTATCTTCCAACGCATTTCCATTAATATTTTATTTTATTTATCATTATCAGATTTTCACCCAAATTTTCTGTTATATATTGGTTATAAAGAGATCGTTTTTGTTTTTCTTTTTTTTTCTTTTTTTTAATATTGGTTGCTAGTAACAAATTTATAAAGAGATCTTTCTTTTTTCAACTAATTCTTCTAATCTTTTTTTCATTTTTCAATTTTTCATATTCATATACATATTTTATTGCAAACATTTGTATTACAAATAAAAGAAAAACTATCTATACTTTACACTATAAAATTATAATATAATTAGAATGAAACAATATTTAAAGTGTAGAATAATAAAACTTGATTAATAAAAAGACACTATTGGAACTTTTTTTTTCTTAAACATGTTCATAATATTACTTAGAAACAACCAACTTAATACAAAAACAAAAAAATTGGCTTTATTAAAAGCAAGCAAACATTCCATCATAGGCATTGGGTCATTCAAAATAAGGAGGTCAGTTCTTCGTACAACACTCATTTCAGCTAGATTGTCAATGCATCTAGTTTTCCTATAAGCATGTGACATCGTGCAATAAAAGAAGATCCTCACCAAGTTTCCTCAATCAAAAAACCTTAGAGCACTAGCATTTGGAGGTGTAAAAACCCTCCAATTGCTATTTTAGCCACCAAAATCATAAAAACATGCTCCAGCTGGGTTGCTATATCTAAAAAAATTTGCAACCCAGCTATAGTAAGATGGTGCATTTGTAACCTGACTGCTGCTGGCTGCAAACTTGATTTAAATTATTTTATTACCCTCTGGACCCACTACTCTTTCCCCTGACTCTCTTCCCTCATATCTTAGCCTCTCTCTCTCTCTCTCTCTCTCTCTCTCTCTCTCTTTGTTTTGTTTTCCCTCCTTTCTTTGTCTCGATCCATCTCTCAGATCAGCATGGAGGGTGTGGAGCAGTGAAGATCAACATGGAGAGTGTGGGTTTGTGGAGATTGGCGTGGAGAGTATGGTGGTGCTGATAGTGGGTGGGTTTAATGGGTCGTGATGGTGGTGGTGTCGATTGTGGTGGTTTTTGCAATGGGTAGGTTTGTTGTGAAGGGGTGTTTTGGTGATGGTGGTGCCGATGGTGGGTGGGTTTAATGGGTTTGATGGGCGTGAGTTTGAGCGGCCTTGGGTGGGCATGGGTTTGATGGGTTTTGCTTTGCAGGTTCATGGTGGTGGGGATGGGTTCGACTTCTCCTCTTCTGATCTCTTTGGGATTTTGATTGAGGTTTGGAGGGTGGGTTTAATGGATTTACATCAAGATTGAATTTCAAATCTATGATGGTGGTGCTGGTGGTGAGTTTTGGTTGATTTGTGCATTTTGGTGGTTTCTTGTGATAGTTGGTGGTGGTTTTGGATGGCTGGTTTTGGTTGATTTTGTGGGTTTGGTGGTTTGTTGTGATGTCTGGTGATGCTTTGTGGTGGTGGTTCGGTGGGTTTGGCATAGGCTTTTTGGGTGGATCTTAGTGGTTTGCCGTGTGAATGGTGGTGGGTCAAGGTGTTTTGTTGAGCCTATGGTGGTGGGTCTTGGTGTTTTGCTGGGTTTCTAGTCGTGGTTCAATTGTTTTTTATTCTTATTTTTTTACGGGTTGTGGGTGATGTTGGTAGATAGTAATGGGGAAGAGTTGTTGTGTAGAATAGAGAGACGGGAGAGAAGAGAGAAAAATAGATTTTTTTAAATATAATTTGAATGTGTAATATATATTATTTTATTATGATATATGTAGAAATAGAAACAGGAATGTAAGGTGAGTTGTAAAATAGGATAGTAAAATAGATAAAATAGCGTTTGAGGATGTAAAATATGTGTTTTTTTACATCCCGTTGCTAGTGCGTTTATAGATCACCTAATAGTCTCAACCCACAAAAGAAAGAAAAAAAAAAACTCATAATAAACTCGATTATTTGTACTATCCAAACAAATAAAATGAGCGCCCTTTAGAAAAGCCAAAAACAATTAACAATTAATTTTTCTTTGTTTTTGTTAATAACACGGTGTAATGATATGACAACAAAATAATGGTGAAATAGTGTAATAAGCCTAACATGTAGTGATCAACGCCAAACGTTTTCATGGTTAGAAAATTAAGGAGGGTAAGTCGGCAGAGCTTTTGTATTCTACATACTAAAATCCCATAGATAGACAATCTTAGTCTCTTAGTATCTACTTTAAGAACCAAAAAGTGTTTCCAATTTCAAACTTCTAAATTCTAAGAAAGACAATTGAAAGTATTTGTTGATTTCTTTTGTTTATGATTCAATAGTTGCAATAGAGAAGAGAGAATTTAAACCCTAAATATTTTCTTTAAAAATACTCAAAAGGTGACAAAACTACAATATTCTTGGCATTACGATTATAATAAATCTTCGTTGGTTATCATAATTATCAAATTTCTTATTTAGATAAAAAGGATTATGCAGTTGCATGGGTTACCGGCTAGAATATAATAATTGACAAAGATTTGTGAACTAATTATAGTAATAATGATAAATATAATAATTGAAAAGGTGAGTTCAGCTTCTCCAACATAGTTTTTTCTTTATTTCCTATTTTACACTGTAGACGGCCATGCTGCCTATACAAAATTTGGAGAGTTTTTGTAGGTGGTCATTTTTCTAGACTTTTTCCCCCCACTCTAACGGCAAGTATTCAATTTGCATCAAGGAGAAAATGAACAAATTTCAGGTAGCTAAGAGCTTGCCATTTAAGGCTAAGAAGTTAGGGTGATAGATTGTAGTAATAATCTTATCTTATAGAATAATGGACCAAAAAAAAGACATGTTATAATCTTTTGGAGTTATTAGCGTAATACAATCATAGAGTTAAAAATTTATCCTTCCATGGTCAATGAAATTGATTAAATCTTAGCTGGTCATCAACTGTTTGATTATAACGATAAACTATTAATTAATTAGTGAAGGAGGAAGCACGAAAGCTAATAATAGTATAGAAGTTGAATTGTAAATTAGAGAGTTCTTAACAACCATGCATAAAATTAGTTAATATCAGTTGGATGGCTTTAATGGTGATGAACTCAGGTACTACAGTATAAATAGCTTCAAACCATATAGGGAAACCGTCATACCATACAACAAATTGGCAATAGCAGAGAAATAATATGGGAAAGAATTTGAGCATTGTAACAATTTCCTTGCTATTTTTGTTGGCATCCACCAGTGCCGTGCAAGTCTTTGATGTTAAATCATATGGAGGACAACCTAATGCTGATATCACCCAGGTATAAATATGTGTAGCACAATTAACTATACCTAATTAACATGAAAAGTGGGTTCTAGTTAACTTAACTAGTAAAGTCTTTTAATGTCAAATAAAAGAACTCGGTTTCAATCTCTGCTTACACTAAAAGCTATTCGGTGTCCTGACCAGATGATACAACATTAACATGAAAAATGATTGTAATATACTAATTTTGATTTATCATTACGTGTTTATTAGGCTTTGACAAAAGCTTGGACAGCTGCGTGCGCGAAAGAGGAAGTAAAGTTGTGATTTCGGAGGGACATACAAACTAGGTGGAGTGACTTTCTTAGGTCCATGCAAAGGTGCTATTGAGTTTAACCTTCAAGGCACCCTAGAGGCCCCATTAGATGATGCCTCCTTCAAGGGTAAAGACTTTTGGGTTTCTTTTGAACGTATCGACAGTCTCACTGTGTCAGGTAGTGGAATTTTTGATGGCAAAGGACAAACAGCATGGCAAAAAAATAATTGTGACAAAGAGTCCGGCTGCAAAAACCTTCCTATCGTAAGATTTCATCAATCTTAATAATTAGCATATAAATTTTCATTATTTTTATGTAGATATATACAGACACTACAACTTTAAGAACTTTAATCATCACGAAATACTAATTCAAGCACTTATTCCTTTAATGATGTTAAGGATATTATCATATTATTAGTAATTTGATGTAAGCTTTATCTAGTGAGGTGTCACAACTCACCAAAAAAGAAAATTCAAAATTTATATATGAGAAAGTCTATTTACAAAATATGGACACAACTTTTGCGCCATGACCCTAACTTGTGCAACCGTGTAATGGAGAAAAAGTGGTGGTTAAAGGTGAAAGTGATGGTTCAACAATCATACTCACATATAACATCAAATTGTGACAAATTGTTTGGTCTAGAAAGAATTTTTTATATTATATTGTTGAAGTAGTACCAACAACATTCATTGATATATATTTGTAATTTTTATAATATAGTAATTCAAAGAAGCGTTAGCATTTTGCTATAATATATTTAAATGAAAATATTTTTAGGAGAATATTTAAATGAAACTATGGCATTCATATTTGGTGTTCGTTTATCTAACTTGTAAACATGAACAGAATATAAGGTTCGATTTTATCACAAATTCAATAGTCCGTGACATTCAATCGAAGGACAGCAAATTTTTCCACATAAACCTTTTGGGATGCAAGGGCTTGCAAATCCAACATGTTACCATAACTGCACCCGGAAATAGCCCTAACAACGATGGAATCCACGTCGGACGTTCATCCGGCATCACCATCACCGATGCCAATATTGGAACAGGTGACGATTGCATCTCCATTGGTGATGGAAGCCAAAATCTTACTATTAACCAAGTGACTTGTGGACCTGGCCATGGTATCAGCGTCGGAAGTCTTGGAAAGTACCCAAATGAACAACCAGTTTCAGGAATTAGAGTAATCGGTGGCACCCTTAGCGGTACAACGAATGGTGTTAGAATCAAAACATGGCCTTCTTCCCCCCCTGGAACTGCTTCTGATATGCATTTCGAGAATGTTATCATGAACAATGTTGCCAATCCTATCCTCATTGATCAAGGCTACTGCCCAAACGGTCAATGCTCAAACAAGGTTATTATAAACATCACAAATATATAAACTCATTTTGATGTTAAAAGTTAAAAAAAGAAAAACAAATTACAGATACTAATATCAAATTCTTGGGTGGGTTTTTGTTTGTTTGTTTTGCTTTCAGTCTCCCTCGAAAGTTAAGATCAGCAATGTTAGCTTCAAGAACATTAGAGGCACTTCTTCAACAAAGGAAGCTGTGCAGCTTATTTGCAGTAAAAGTGTACCATGCCAACAAGTGGAAGTTGCTGACGTTGATCTCGCATTCAAAGGTGCTGGAGGATCTGCTACTTCCACTTGTGTTAATGTCATGCCCACCCTTTTGGGAAAGCAAAATCCTCTTGCTTGCACCATCAAAACATAATAAAGTATCTCCCAAGCTATTGTAACCAATGCAGAATAGGGAAATACTATTTGCAAATAGGTTATATGAGTTCTATTTTAAGTAGAATTTCATTTACTACGATCTATCATGTTCCCTTTTTCTTTATTTAAATGAAATTGTGGAATGTTGGATAGTTATTTTTAGAGTTGTTTGAGTTCAGGCTTTTACTAAAAGCTACCATGGTCTAGAGTGCTATTGTAGATAGTATTTGTTCTGTTACTATAGCTGGGATATTTCAGAATAAAACAAAAATTGTTATTAGACTCTTTGTAATTTTTTTTATTCTTCACCAAATAAATGCTTGTGTTCATGATATGGTAACATTCAATTGATCTGCATGCATGTTTTTAATGCCGAAATAACTTGCTCTCATAGTCTTCAATGACGATAAGATGTAAAACTTATAAAACGGATGTCATATATTCAAAGTTGTTTCTCTAAATATTGTATACTTTTAATATTTATTTCTATAACAACTAAATTTTAATCACTTTTGATTCTAAAAAAAAAAAAATTTAATCACTTTTATTTCTAAAAATATAACAAATATTATTGAAGTTGATTATACCACCAACGCAAAAATTAAGGTAGAAAAAAAAAAACCCAATTACATAAATATTTTAGTAAACATACTTAATTTTCTTACTAAAATGAAGCAATTTCGGATGATTAATTAGCATATTCTAACAAATGATTAACACTGAAATTAAAAGATTTCAAGTACGTACCTAAATGGTTTGTTGCATTAACTATTGTCTTCTATCAATATTTTTGTGGCTCAATGACATAACACGCTTTCATTTATTAAGAGAATCAAGGTTCATTCAAAACAACGAATATTTACATTTACATTTACGTTTACGTTTTTTTTTTTTTTTTTTTTTTTTTTTTTTTTTTTTGCGTTGGTAAAAGATAATTGAGTACGAATTAATCATAACTATTTAATCTAGGCCTGTGTATATGCATAAAGTTTACATAAATAAAATTGATAAATATGAAAAATATTTTAAATATAATGGTATCCCCATTGATATAATCTCTACAACCTTTACATTTTAAATAATATTATTTTGATATCCAAAAAAACAGTTCTACTTACGTACTATTTACATATTATTGAATTCTATTATTATTATATCATGTATAGTAAATATGAATGCTACATCATTCCAAGGCAAACATAACTATCTACTCAGCTACTACTAATGATTGTGATTGAAAATAACAAAACTTCAATTTGCAAAATGCAATAGCAACCAATGGGCCACTGCTAACACAATATTAAGAAACAAGGCTAGATCCTTACAACAGCTTAATGATAATTTTAATCAATTTAATCAAATATTAACTGAATGGTTAAGCAATCAAGATTCAAGTTTGACATTGTTCATGGACAAACGTTTCAATGTAGTGAAGAATATACACACCCACACAAAGACTTTATAGGGCAAAACCCCAAACTGTAAAATACACTACGAGACTAAGCCCAACTCAATAACTCTGCTACTAAAGGATGCTACAATACATTATTTACTCATACGATGTTCCCGTACTTGCAACCGGTTTCGGAAATTATCTCCTCGCTTCGGCTAGCTCTTGTAGATGCTGCTATAGACATCAAAATCTTATGATGTATTCGCATTTGTTTGATTGATCATGATGAAATATTTGTGATCCAATTAATTTTCATTTGATGATGTATCAACAACGAACAATCAAAAAATGAAATCAAGCCACATGGCAAGCCCATGAGGTACTACAACACACATAGAAATGACACTTCCCACAGGAGCAAAGTACCACATTTTAGCCATGTCATTTCGCACATGTGCATCATCCCAGATAACCTGGTCAAAGAGGACGGTCCGGTTCAGATTTAAAAACAGTGCTTATTATGTGGCGCTCTAAGCTTCTATTTAGTCTTTTTAACCTTATTTCATTAAATTTTTTAACTGTTACCTCATAGATTAGAGTAACTTGTAAAGTTGTTATTTATAACTATTTTGTCTTATTGGTCCCTTTTGGTCCCACTTCAAGCCACACACTAAAGCCCAATTGGAAAGGCCCAATAGGCCAGCCCAATTAGATAATCTGTTAGTTATAAAAGGAGAAACATACATAATTTTTTATTAAGAAAAAAGAATTAGAGAGAGCCATCATTGTGAAATGGTGTGTATGTGAGAGTGAGACACTCTATCATTCTCCATTGAAAACTGATTAAGAGACCACACATCTTGGGCATAAAGTGGAATTGGAGTGACGATTAAAAGTGTTCCCAGGTACTTCTAAACTTGGGCAGAAAGTGAAATTTACATAGTGCACGTTGTCAATTATGAATGAAATAGATCCTTGTTTGTTGCTTCCGCTATGTGTTTTGTATGAGATACAAAACTAGATTTTTCAACAGTAATGTAGGGTAAAAACAAAGGGAATGAAAAAAAAATGGGTAAAGTGTTTATTTGTTCTGGCAATATTATTGATTGTCTTTATATTTTAACTATTGTTAAGCATGAATTAGATAATTATGAATTAGATGATAATTCTGAATTAGGTAATAATTCACATGTGAAATCATTAAAGAGAAAGTTCCCTTCTACTAGTAAAGCATATCTTTGGAACTTGCGTTTGGATCATATTAATTCAAACAGAATTCAAAGACTTATCAAAGATGGACTCTTAGGGCTCATGGACTTTGATGAATTTTCAGTTTGTGAATCTTGTTTGGAAGGTAAAATGACCAAACGACCTTTTAATGCAAAAGGTAGAAGAACTCAAGATTTGCTAGAACTAGTATATTCAGATGTATGTGGTCCTATGTCAATCCAGGCAAGAGGTGGTTATGATTATTTCATTACTTTCACTGATGATTACTCGAGATTTTGTTATGTGTACCTAATGAAACGGAAGTCCGAAGCTTTTGACTAGTTCAAAGAGTTTAGGGCTGAAGTTGAGAATCAATTGGGTAAACGTATAAACGCTATTCGATCTGATTGAGGTGGCGAATACCTTCTTGGGGATTTTAAGGATTACATGAGTAAAAATGGGATTAAATCCCAATTGATTGCACCTAGATCTCCACAACAAAATGGTGTTGTAGAAAGAAGGAATAGGACTTTTTTAGATATGATTAGATCCATGATGAGTTATTCAACTCTACCAATTTCTTTTTGGGGGTATGCCTTAAGTGCTGCAATGTATTTTCTAAATTTAGTACCTTTGAAGTCTATTCCTAAAACACCTGTAGAGTTGTGGAATGGGCGTAAGCCTAGTATGAGACATCTCCATATTTAGGGTTGTCCAGCACATGTGTTAAAATGAAAGTCTGACAAGTTACTGTCTAAAACAGAAGTGGTTTCCTTTGTAGGGTATCCAAAAGGAACAGTTGGAGATTTATTCTATAGTCATAAGGATAATATAGTGTTTGTAAGCACAAATGCCAAATTCTTGGAAATTGACTATATGAATAGTTTTACTCCTAGAAGTAAAGTTGTCTTAGCTGAAATGAATGAACTTGTAGTTAAACAACCAATGGATGAAACTAGGGATGATGTGGATGTATTAGATACACCACAAGATAGCACTCATGATATGTCTAGTACACAAGCGTCTTGTCGTAGTAGGAGAATTGTTCGGCCTTCTGTGAGATTTATAGGTTTGGGAGAAACTTATGAAGCTATCTCAGAAGAGGCTGAATCGGATCCCTACACTTATGATGAAGCAATAAATGATATAGATGCACATCATTGGGTTCAAGCTATGAAATCTGAATTGGATTCTATGTATTCCAATGATGTATGGGATCTTGTAGAGGCGCCTAACGGCATTAAACTTGTTGGTTGCAAATGGGTTTACAAGAGAAAGAGAGAGATAAATGGAAAGGTTGAAACCTTTAAAACAAGACTAGTGGCGAAAGGGTACACAAAAAAAGAAAGCATTGACTATGATGAAACTTTTTTGCCAGTAGCCATGCTTAAATCTATCAGAATTCTCTTATCCATTACTGCTCATTATGATTATGAGATTTGGCAAATGGATGTCAAGACTGCATTTCTTAATGTCAATCTTAAAGAAGAAATCTATATGTTGCAACCGGATGGTTTCATAGCAAAGAACTAAGAGCATATTGTTAGGATTAGTGCCCTTAAATCCTATTATATGATGTTATGTATGATATTATGTATGACATTATGTATGACATGATGTATGACTTAATATTGTGATTGATAAAGTTATTTTATTATTATCTAAAATAATGGTAACATGAATATGTGACATTATCATATAGTCCATGAGATGCATTGTATGTGATTTATGTGAAAAGTTACAGAAGATGTAAATCACAAGTTCTTTGTAAACTCAGAATTTATAGTTCGTTGTCAATAATGAAATTGGGCATTTCGACTACGAAGACTATAACGTATCAACTGAGATGATTTGTATTGATCATGGAAGTGGAGACTTCTAGTTGATATTTTGATATGTTTTAAGAGTTAAGACATATTGAACAGGACCGCTGTGAGATTTATTCTTCTCCTAACGACTGTCAAATGAATAATAAATCTCACGACTTCTATTTGCATGAACTCTTAATCCTAAGAGAATAATGGACCTGATCATGAGGTGTAGGTTGCTTTGATATATCAGTAGTGAGATCTAAAGTGATGGTCAAAACCTCAGTATGTTGGGCAGCCATATTTAGTGTTGATGGAACATATATTCTCAAGATGGAATTCATAGTCTCTTGATGGAGATATAAAATATTCCCTTGAGATAAGTTTAATGGGTTCAGTTATTCGAGAGAGTTAGACCTAACCACTTTAGTAAGAAATTACTAAAGTATATATTTATGAAATTGGATTTCATAAATATATAATGAATAACTTCAAAGAATTAAACCGGGTACTCAATGATAAGATGTAGTAATTTACAAAGTGGCAGTCTACATTTATGACTTTGTGTTACTACGAATATTTTATGAAGGGGTTGCATGTATAATAAAGTCTTGAGATATAATTTATTAATAAGGCCTAGAGTGCAATTATATTTATATAGTGGTATTAAATATAATTAATGGTAACTTTGGACTTGTCAAGAGTTGACGGAAAAGCCCAAGGCCCATTGGAGCTAGTGTCTTATTGGTCCCTTTTGGTGCCACTCCAAGTCACACACTAAAGCCCAATTGGAAAGGCCCAATAGGCCAGTTCAATTAGATAATCCGTTAGTTATAAAGGGAGAAACATATATAATTTTTGTTAGAAAGAAAAGAAATTAGAAACGGTGTGTGAGAGAGTGTGAGACACACTTTCATTCTCCCTTGAAAATTGATTGAGAGACCACACATCTTGGGCGTAAAGTGGAATTTGAGTGAAGATTAAAAGTGTTCCCAAGTGCTTCTAATCTTTGTTTTGAATTTCTCCACACCAAGGTATGCTATCTTGTTCTTAAATTCTGAAATTTACATAGTGCACGTTATCAATCATAAATGAAATAGATCATTATTTGTTGCTTCCACTATGTGTTTTGTATGAGACACAAAACCAGAATTTTTCCTTCACTTATGGTATGCAAGTTGAAAAGTTCCATTTATGGACTTGAATAAGCATCTAGGTCATGGAACATCAGATTTGATCAAGCAATCAAATTATTTGGATTTGAACAAAATCTTGATGAACCATGTGTGTACAAAAGACATCAAGGTAAAGTAATAATGTTCTTAGTGCTTTACGTTGATGATATTCTCCTTATTGGGAATGATGTAGGGGTAATGTCATCGGTAAAGGTTTGGTTGTTAAGTCAATTTGATATGAAGGACTTGGGTGAGGCTAACTTTATTCTAGGGATCAAGCTTTGGCAAAATTACAAGAATAAGATGTTAGGCTTATCACAAACTGGATATATAGATAAGGTTCTAGAACGGTTTAGCATGCAAAACTCCAAGAAATGATTACTTCCTTTTAGACATGGAGTTCCTGAGTCTGATGACCAAAGGTCTAAGACTCAAGAGGAAGAAAACATGATGAGACAAGTTCCTTATGCTTCTGTGGTACGAAGTCTCATGTATGCCATGCTTTGTACAAGGATAGATATTTGTTATTCAGTTGGCATAGTCAGCCGATATTAATCAAATCCAAGACCTAAACATTGGCAAGCTGTAAAGCATATTCTCAAGTATATACGGAGAATGAGAGATTATATGCTTGTTTATTGTTGTGAGTGTTGGATAATCAGGTGTTTGCATCACATACAAAACATACACAGCGAAAATTTAATGAATCTACTTCATACACAATCGATAACATGAACTATGTAAGTTTTAGAATTTAAGAACAAGAGAGTGTACCTTGGAGCGGTGAATTTCAAAACCAAAGATCAGAAGCACTTGGGAACACTTTCAATCTTTACTCCAATTCCACTAAAGCCCAAGATGTGTGGTCTCTCAATCAGTTCCAAAGGGAGAATGTCAAAGTGTCTAACACTCTTTACACCACTTCGCAATATTGTTCTTTCAATTCTCTACAAAAAATTATGTATGTTTCTCCCTTTGTATCTAACTGATTATCTAATTTGGTTGGCCTTTTAGGCCTTTCTAATTGGGCTTAAGTGTGTGGCTTGGAGTGGGACCAAAAGGGACCAATAAGACACTAGCTCCAATGGGCCTTGGGCTTTTTTGTCAACTCTTGACAAGTTTAAAATTACCATTAACTATATTTAATACCACTATATAAATATAGTTGTACTCTAGGCCTTATTTATAAATTATATCCCAAGACTTTATTGTACATGCAACCACAAAGCTATATATACATACTCATTAGAAGCACAAAAGGTACATAATTTTCACCCAAAAAAAATACTTTTACATAGATAACTTTGGTATTTAGAACTTTCTTATTTCTCTCAAGATTTCTATATACTGACTTTGGCATTGGAGACGTTGTGGCAGGCACCACACTGGTGTCCACCATAAGAGAACCTTCATTCCATGTTTGCGGGATTAGTGACGAGGGCTTAGCATCATACGGACGAACCAACTTGGTGACAATTTATACATCATCGGTTCGGCGCCGTTTGTGGGAGCGACATTTTCGCACTAAGGTTCGAAAGCATAGTTCCAATCATTTTCTAAGTGCAGATGGAGTCCAACCAAAATCCTGCAACACCGGCTCCACGAGATCCAAGCACTTATAGCTAGTGTGGAAGAACTCACTAGAAAAATCCAAGAGATGAGGCGGCGACTCCAATAGGAAACCAACCGGTCCGAGAGACAATTAGGAAGACGAGGGGGATAGCTAGGGACGAAGCTATCGTCGAAGGCCAGCCACTCCGGATGAACCGAGCTCAAAGCTTCTTCGGGAAATGAAGAAGGAAATGGACAAGGCGAGGAACGCCATTAAAGAAAAAACGGATCAAAGCTTGGACGGGATGGTCGGGACGACGATTCCCCCTTCACGGCGGCGGTTCTTGAATGCCCGGTATCGTCAAAGTTTCACCTGCCTCGGCTTGAGCGGTTTGACGAGCTTAAGGATCCCTTAGACCATCTCAATACTTTCAAGACGACACTAGGTCTCCAACAGCCCCCCAACGAAATGCGTGCCGCTCTTTCCCTACCATTCTCAAAGGAGTTGCGAGGGAATGGTTCACCAAGCTACCCACCTCATCCATTGACGGCTTCAAACGGTTGAGCGGTTCCTTCCTATGCCACTTCGTGGAGGGACAACGCCCGAGAAGGCCAGCGGACTACCTACTCACCATTAAACGGGAGAGAGGAAGACTTGAGGCTGTACGTAAAACGCTTCACCCACGAAACTTTGGAGGTAGACGAAGTTGATGACAAGGTGCGGTTGACAAACCTTTAAAGCTAGATTGAAATCTAGGGAGATCGTGGTCTCACTCACAAAGAATCCTCCAAAAATGATGGCCGAGATGCTCTTGTAGGCGTAGAAGTACATGAATGATGAAGATGCTTTAGCCGCGATAAAAGATGAAGGGAAAACTAGTGAGAAGGGAAGGAAAGTGGACGATTGGAGAGGACGAAAAAAGGAATGCCCAGATTGTTAGACTAACATCGGGAATAAAGGGAAAGACGAGAAAACTCCTCAGACGGTAAAATTTACTCCTTTGGTCGTGCCTGTTGACAAAACTATGGTGCAGATTAAAGATGGGCACTACCTCAAATGGCCTAGGACATTACATTCGTTACCTAACGTACGTGATAGGAAGAAGTACTACCGCTTCCATAATTATCATGGCCATTACACGAGAGGATCGCGAGAGACTTGAAGGAGCGAGATAGAGGAGCTCATATGAAAAGGAAAATTGTAGAGGTTTGTAAAAAAGGGAGCGCCCAGTAGGACTAGGGACAATGAAAGTTGATTCTCCCTCCATCCTCTAAATCCTTCACTTCTTGGATGGCTTCCGGAGGTTGGAGCGATTTTGTCGCACATTTGGGAGCATCTCTAGCAGCTCAATGAGCTAAGGATAGACATTTTTTCAGCTCAACTTCACAATGCTCTTCTTGCATAGCAAAGTATCATAATATTTCTCTTAGGAATGGTAGGTTTAGGTGAGAAACACAATCTCATAGCTGGTTGCATTTTTGAAGGCACCATTTCGCTTCTTCCAGCTGCTTAACTCCCTAGTGGAGTCACGAAAAATGTTGGGGATGGTTTGCGATAGGGGCCAAAAATGCAAGATTAGCCCAAATCTCCTCTTGGGTTCTATAGAAGTGTTTACTTGTGGATAATCAAGTCCAAAATTTCAATATTTAGTACATAAAGGATAATGGTGCTTTAACAAGGGAGAAATCATAATGCCAATAACAAAAATGTTGAAAAATGTTTAGAAACACAACAAGTTTGAAACTTCGACCGACAATAAGTGAGAAAATAAAATTGAGAGAGGTTGTGAGGAAGAGAGGGGAGGTTTCCTTGTACCCATATTTCCACCCCCAAGTTTCAGAATTGTGATAATGTTAGCTAGCTAAATGGGCTTTTGTTCTAAAGTTTTAGCTCTATGGGTAGAACGTAGTTCGTTTGTTTTTGAGATGAATGGAGAGTTTTATATTGAGTTTGGGGTGCTACTAATGACTGCCTTTTGGTCAATATAAAAGGCTACCCCAAGGTGCTAAGCAAGTAGTAATTTTACGGTTTGCTTTTGTTAAAATAAAAGGAAGGCTGTTGTATTACAAATAAAAGAAAAACTATCTATACATTACACTATAAAATTATAATATAATTAGAATGAAACAATATTTAAAGTGTAGAATAATAAAACTTGATTAATAAAAAGACACTATTGGAACTTTTTTTTTCTTAAACATGTTCATAATATTACTTAGAAACAACCAACTTAATACAAAAACAAAAAAATTGGCTTTATTAAAAGCAAGCAAACATTCTATCATAGGCATTGGGTCATTCAAAAGAAGGAGGTCAGTTCTTCGTACAACACTCATTTCAGCTAGATTGTCAATGCATCTAGTTTTCCTATAAGCATGTGACATCGTGCAATAAAAGAAGATCCTCACCAAGTTTCCTCAATCAAAAAACCTTAGAGCACTAGCATTTGGAGGTGTAAAAACCCTCCAATTGCTATTTTAGCCACCAAAATCATAAAAACATGCTCCAGCTGGGTTGCTATATCTAAAAAAATTTGCAACCCAGCTATAGTAAGATGGTGCATTTGTAACCTGACTATTGCTGGCTGCAAACTTGATTTAAATTATTTTATTACTCTCTGGACCCACTACTCTTTCCCCTGACTCTCTTCCCTCATATCTTAGCCTCTCTCTCTCTCTCTCTCTCTCTCTCTCTCTCTCTCTCTCTTTGTTTTGTTTTCCCTCCTTTCTTTGTCTTGATCCATCTCTCAAATCAGCATGGAGGGTGTGGTGAAGGAAAAATTCTGGTTTTGTATCTCATACAAAACACACAGCGGAAGCAACAAACAAGGGTCTATTTCATTCATGATTGATAACGTGCACAATGTAAATTTCAGAATTTAAGAACAAGATAGCATACCTTGGTGTGGAGAAATTCAAAACAAAGATTAGAAGCACTTGGGAACACTTTTAATCTTCACTCCAATTCCACTTTACGCCTAAGATGTGTGGTCTCTCAATCAGTTTTTCAAAGGGAGAATGAAAGTGTGTCTCACACTCTTTCACACACACCGTTTCTTATTTTTTCTTTCTAACTAAAATAAAAATTCTGTATGTTTCTCCCTTTATAACTAGCTGATTATCTAATTGGGCTGGCCTATTAGGCCTTTCCAATTGGGCTTTAGTGTGTGGCTTGAAGTGGGACCAAAAGGGACCAATAAGACACTAGCTCCAATGGGCCTTGGGCTTTTCCGTCAACTCTTGACAAGCCCAAAGTTACCATTAATTATATTTAATACCACTATATAAATATAATTGCACTCTAGGCCTTATTAATAAATTATATCCCAAGACTTTATTATGCATGCAACCCCTTCATTAAAATATTCGTAGTAATTCAAAGTCGTGAATATAGACTGCCACTTTGAAGATTACTATATCTTAATCCTTGAGTACCCGGTTTAATCCTTTATGTTATTCGTCATATATTTATGAAATCCAATTTCATAAATATATACTTTAGTAACTTCTTACTAAAGTGGTTGGGCCCAACACTCTGAATAACTAAACCCATTAAACTTATCTCAAGGGAATATTTTGTATCTCCATTAAGAGACTATGAATTCCATCTTGAGAATATATGTTCCATCAACACTAAATGCGGATGCCCAACATACCGAGGTTTTGAACGTAACTAATAGATCTCACTCCTGATATATCAAAGTAACAACATCTCATGATCGGGTCTATTATTCTCTCGGGATTTAGAGTTGTTGTAAATAGAATGTTTGAGATTTATTATTCATTTGACAGTCGTTATGAGAATAATAAATCTCACGGCGGTCCAGTTCAATATGTCTTAACTCTTAAAACATATCAACATACCAACTAGAAGTCTCCACTTCCATGATCAAGACAAATCATCTTAGTTGATATGTTATAGTCTTCGCAGATGAAACGCCCAATTTCATCAACGACTATGAACTAAACTTCTGAGTTTACAAAGAACTTGTGATTTATATCTTCTGTGACTTTTCACATAAATCACATACAATGCATCTCATGGACTGTCTTAGTTCATTTATAGATAGTCTCATATAATTAAACAATTTTATTATTAAATACATGCCAATAAATTGGGTTTTAGGGCATAAACCCCAACATGTGGAGCAGTGAAAATCAACATGGAGAGTGTGGGTTTGTGGAGATTGGCGTGGAGAGTATGGTGGTGCTGATGGTGGGCGGGTTTAATGGGTCGTGACAGTGGTGGTGTCGATTGTGGTGGTTTTTGCAATGGGTACGTTTGTTGTGAAGGGGTGTTTTGGCGATGGTGGTGCCGATGGTGGGTGGGTTTAATGGGTTTGATGGGCGTGAGTTTGATCGGCTTTGGGTGGGCATGGGTTTGATGGGTTTTGCTTTGCAGGTTCATGGTGGTGGGGATGGGTTCGACTTCTCCTCTTCTGATCTCTTTGGGATTTTGATTGAGGTTTGGAGGGTGGGTTTAATGGATTTACATCAAGATTGAATTTCAAATCTATGATGGTGGTGCTGGTGGTGAGTTTTGGTTGATTTGTGCATTTTGGTGGTTTCTTGTGATAGTTGGTGGTGGTTTTGGATGGCTGGTTTTGGTTGATTTTGTGGGTTTGGTGGTTTGTTGTGATGTCTGGTGATGCTGTGGTGGTGGTTCGGTGGGTTTGGTATAGGCTTTTTGGGTGGATCTTAGTGGTTTGCCGTGTGAATGGTGGTGGGTCTTGGTGTTTTGTTGAGCCTATGGTGGTGGGTCTTGGTGTTTCTTTGGGTTTCTAGTCGTGGTTCTATTGTTTTTTATTCTTATTTTTTTACGGGTTGTGGGTGATGTTGGTAGATAGGAATGGGGAAGAGTTGTTGTGTAGAATAGAGAGACGGGAGAGAAGAGAGAAAAATAGATTTTTTTAAATATAATTTGAATGTGTAATATATATTATTTTATTATGATATATGTAGAAATAGAAACAGGAATGTAAGGTGAGTTGTAAAATAGGATAGTAAAATAGATAAAATAGCGTTTGAGGATGTAAAATATGTGTTTTTTTACATCCCGTTGCTAGTGCGTTTATAGATCACCTAATAGTCTCAACCCACAAAAGAAAGAAAAAAAAACTCATAATAAACTCGATTATTTGTACTATCCAAACAAATAAAATGAGCGCCCTTTAGAAAAGCCAAAAACAATTAACAATTAATTTTTCTTTGTTTTTGTTAATAACACGGTGTAATGATATGACAACAAAATAATGGTGAAATAGTGTAATAAGCCTAACATGTAGTGATCAGCGCCAAACGTTTTCATGGTTAGAAAATTAAGGAGGGTAAGTCGGCAGAGCTTTTGTATTCTACATACTAAAATCCCATAGATAGACAATCTTAGTCTCTTAGTATCTACTTTAAGAACCAAAAAATGTTTCCAATTTCAAACTTCTAAATTCTAAGAAAGACAATTGAAAGTATTTGTTGATTTCTTTTGTTTATGATTCAATAGTTGCAATAGAGAAGAGAGAATTTAAACCCTAAATATTTTCTTTAAAAATACTCAAAAGGTGACAAAACTACAATATTCTTGGCATTACGATTATAATAAATCTTCGTTGGTTATCATAATTATCAAATTTCTTATTTAGATAAAAAGGATTATGCAGTTGCATGGGTTACCGGCTAGAATATAATAATTGACAAAGATTTGTGAACTAATTATAGTAATAATGATAAATATAATAATTGAAAAGGTGAGTTCAGCTTCTCCAACATAGTTTTTTCTTTATTTCCTATTTTACACTGTAGACGGCCATGCTGCCTATACAAAATTTGGAGAGTTTTTGTAGGTGGTCATTTTTCTAGACTTTTTCCCCCCACTCTAACGGCAAGTATTCAATTTGCATCAAGGAGAAAATGAACAAATTTCAGGTAGCTAAGAGCTTGCCATTTAAGGCTAAGAAGTTAGGGTGATAGATTGTAGTAATAATCTTATCTTATAGAATAATGGACCAAAAAAAAGACATGTTATAATCTTTTGGAGTTATTAGCGTAATACAATCATAGAGTTAAAAATTTATCCTTCCATGGTCAATGAAATTGATTAAATCTTAACTGGTCATCAACGGTTTCTTTATAACGATAAACTATTAATTAATTAGTGAAGGAGGAAGCATGAAAGCTAATAATAGTAAAGAAGTTGAATTGTAAATAGGAGAGTTCTTTGCAACCATGCATAAAATTGGTTAATATCAGTTGGATAGCTTTAATAGTGATGAGCTCAAATACTGTAGTATAAATAGTTTCAAACCAAATAGGGAAACCATAATACCGTACAACAAATTGAAAATATCAAGGAAATACAGAACAATAAAATGGGAAAGAATTTGAGCATTGTAACAAGTTCCTTGTTATTGTTGTTGGCATCCACTAGTGCTGGGCGAGTCTTTGATGTTAAATCATATGGAGGACAACCTAATGCTGATATCACCCAGGTATAAATATGTTTAGCACAATTAACTATACCTAATTAACATGAAAAGTGGGTTCTATTTAACTTAACTAGTAAAATCTTTTAATGTCAAATAAAAGAACTTCGGTTCAAACTCTGCTTACACTAAAAACTATTCATTGTCTTGAACAGATGATAAAACATTAACACGAAAAATGATTGTAATATATACTGATTTTGATTTTTCATAATGTGTTTATTAGGCTTTGATGAAAGCTTGGAAAGCTGCGTGCACAGTAGCCGGAAGTAAAGTTGTGATTTCAGTAGGGACATACAAACTAGGTTCAGTGACTTTGTTAGGTCCATGCAAAGGTGCTATTGAGTTTAACCTTCAGGGCACCCTACAAGCCCCATCAGACGTTGCCTCCTTCAACGGTAAAGATTTTTGGGTTTCCTTTCAACGTATCGATAGTCTCATTGTGTCAGGTGGTGGAGTTTTTGATGGCAAAGGACAAATGGCATGGCAAAAAAATAATTGTGACAAAGAGTCCGGCTGCAAAAACCTTCCTATCGTAAGATTTCATCAATCTTAATAATTAGCATATAAATTTTCATTATTTTTATGTAGATATATACGGACACTACAACTTTAAGAACTTTAATCATCACGAAATACTAATTCAAGCACTTATTCCTTTAATGATGTTAAGGATATTATCATATTATTAGTAATTTGATGTAAGCTTTATCTAGTGAGGTGTCACAACTCACCAAAAAGAAAATTCAAAATTTATATATGAGAAAGTCTATTTACAAAATATGGACACAACTTTTGCGCCATGACCCTAACTTGTGCAAGCTGTGTAATGGAGAAAAAGTGGTGGTTAAAGGTGAAAGTGATGGTTCAACAATCATACTCACATATAACATCAAATTGTGACAAATTGTTTGGTCTAGAAAGAATTTTTTATATTATATTGTTGAAGTAGTACCAACAACATTCATTGATATATATTTGTAATTTTTATAATATAGTAATTCAAAGAAGCGTTAGCATTTTGCTATAATATATTTAAATGAAAATATTTTTAGGAGAATATTTAAATGAAACTATGGCATTCATATTTGGTGTTCGTTTATCTAACTTGTAAACATGAACGAGAATATAAGGTTTGATTTTATCACAAATTCAATAGTCCGTGACATTCAATCGAAGGACAGCAAATTTTTCCACATAAACCTTTTGGGATGCAAGGGCTTGCAAATCCAACATGTTACCATAAGCGCACCCGGAAATAGCCCTAACAACGATGGAATCCACGTCGGACGTTCATGCGGCATCACCATCACCGATGCCAATATTGGAACGGTGACGATTGCATCTCCATTGGTGATGGAAGCCAAAATCTTACTATTAACCAAGTGACTTGTGGACACGGCCATGGTATCGGCGTCGGAAGTCTTGGAAAGTACCCAAATGAACAACCGGTTTCGGGATTTAGAGTAATCGGTGGCACCCTTAGCGGTACAACGAATGGTGTTAGAATCAAAACATGGCCTTCTTCCCCCACAGGCGCTTCGATATGCATTTCGAGAATGTTATCATGAACAATGTTGCCAATCCTATCCTCATTGATCAAGGCTACGCCCAAACGGTCAATGCTCAAACAAGGTTATTATAAACATCACAAATATATAAACTCATTTTGATGTTAAAAGTTAAAAAAAGAAAAACAAATTACGGATACTAATATCAAATTCTTGGGTGGGTTTTTGTTTGTTTGTTTTGCTTTCGGTCTCCCTCGAAAGTTAAGATCGGCAATGTTAGCTTCAAGAACATTAGAGGCACTTCTTCAACAAAGGAAGGCTGTGCGGCTTATTTGCGGTAAAAGTGTACCATGCCAACAAGTGGAAGTTGCGACGTTGATCTCGCATTCAAAGGTCTTGGAGGATCTGCTACTTCCACTTGTGTTAATGTCATGCCCACCCTTTTGGGAAAGCAAAATCCTCCTGCTTGCACCATCAAAACATAATAAAGTATCTCCCAAGCTATTGTAACCAATGCGAGAATAGGGAAATACTATTTGCAAATAGGTTATATGAGTTCTATTTTAAGTAGAATTTCATTTACTACGGTCTATCATGTTCCCTTTTTCTTTATTTAAATGAAATTGTGGAATGTTGGATAGTTATTTTTAGAGTTGTTTGAGTTCAGGCTTTTACTAAAAGCTACCATGGTCTAGAGTGCTATTGTAGATAGTATTTGTTCTGTTACTATAGCTGGGATATCTCAGAATAAAACAAAAATTGTTATTAGACTCTTTGTAATTTTTTTTATTCTTCACCAAATAAATGCTTGTGTTCATGATATGGTAACATTCAATTGATCTGCATGCATGTTTTTAATGCCGAAATAACTTGCTCTCATAGTCTTCAATGACGATAAGATGTAAAACTTATAAAACGGATGTCATATATTCAAAGTTGTTTCTCTAAATATTGTATACTTTTAATATTTATTTCTATAACAACTAAATTTTAATCACTTTTGATTCTAAAAAAAAAAAAATTAATCACTTTTATTTCTAAAAATATAACACATATTATTGAAGTTGATTATACCACCAACGCAAAAATTAAGGTAGAAAAAAAAAACCCAATTACATAAATATTTTAGTAAACATACTTAATTTTCTTACTAAAATGAAGCAATTTCGGATGATTAATTAGCATATTCTAACAAATGATTAACACTGAAATTAAAAGATTTCAAGTACGTACCTAAATGGTTTGTTGCATTAACTATTGTCTTTTATCAATATTTTTGTGGCTCAATGACATAACACGCTTTCATTTATTAAGAGAATCAAGGTTCATTCAAAACAACGAATATTTACATTTACATTTACGTCTACTTTTTTTTTTTTTTTTTTTTTTTTTTTTTTTTTTTTGCGTTGGTAAAAGATAATTGAGTACGAACTAATCATAACTATTAAATCTAGGCCTGTGTGTATGCATAAAGTTTACATAAATAAAATTGATAAATGTGAAAAATATTTTAAATATAATGGTATCCCCATTGATATAATCTCTACAACCTTTACATTTTAAATAATATTATTTTGATATCCAAAACAACAGTTCCACTTACGTACTATTTACATATTATTGAATTCTATTATTATTATATCATGTATAGTAAATATGAATGCTACATCATTCCAAGGCAAACATAACTATCTACTCAGCTACTACTAATTATTGTGATTGAAAATAACAAAACTTCAATTTGCAAAATGCAATAGCAACCAATGGGCCACTTTGCTAACACAATATTAAGAAACAAGGCTAGATCCTTACAACGGCTTAATGATAATTTTAATCAATTTAATCAAATATTAACTGAATGGTTAAGCAATCAAGATTCAAGTTTGACATTGTTCATGGACAAACGTTTCAATGTAGTGAAGAATATACACACCCACACAAAGACTTTATAGGGCAAAACCCCAAGCTTGTAAAAAACACTACGAGACTAAGCCCAACTCAATAACTCTGCTACTAAAGGATGCTACAATACATTATTTACTCATACGATGTTCCCGTACTTGCAACCGGTTTCGGAAATTATCTCCTCGCTTCGGCTAGCTCTTGTAGATGCTGCTATAGACATCAAAATCTTATGATGTATTCGCATTTGTTTGATTGATCATGATGAAATATTTGTGATCCAATTAATTTTCATTTGATGATGTATCAACAACGAACAATCAAAAAATGAAATCAAGCCACATGGCAAGCCCATGAGTTACTACAACACACATAGAAATGACACTTCCCACACGAGCAAAGTACCACATTTTAGCCATGTCATTTCGCACATGCGCATCATCCCGGATAACCTGGTCAAACGGGACGGTCCGGTTCGGATTTAAAAACAGTGCTTATTATGTGGCGCTCTAAGCTTCTATTTAGTCTTTTTAACCTTATTTCATTAAATTTTTTAACTGTTACCTCATAGATTAGAGTAACTTGTAAAGTTGTTATTTATAACTATTTTGTCTTATTGGTCCCTTTTGGTCCCACTTCAAGCCACACACTAAAGCCCAATTGGAAAGGCCCAATAGGCCAGCCCAATTAGATAATCAGTTAGTTATAAAAGGAGAAACATACATAATTTTTTATTAAGAAAAAAGAATTAGAGAGAGACATCATTGTGAAATGGTGTGTATGTGAGAGTGAGACACTCTATCATTCTCCATTGAAAACTGATTAAAAGACCACACATCTTAGGCATAAAGTGGAATTGGAGTGACGATTAAAAGTGTTCCCAAGTACTTCTAATCTTGGGCAGAAAGTGAAATTTACATAGTGCACGTTGTCAATCATGAATGAAATAGATCCTTGTTTGTTGCTTCCGCTATGTGTTTTGTATGAGATACAAAACTAGATTTTTCAACAGTAATGTAGGGTAAAAACAAAGGGAATGAAATAAAAATGGGTAAAGTGTTTATTTGTTCTGGCAATATTATTGATGGTCTTTATATTTTAACTACTATTAAGCATGAATTAGATAATTATGAATTAGATGATAATTCTGAATTAGGTAATAATTCACATGTGAAATCATTAAAGAGAAAGTTTCCTTCTACTAGTAAAACATATCGTTGGCACTTGCGTTTGAGTCATATTAATTCAAATAGAATTCAAAGACTTATCAAAGATGGACTCTTAGGGCTCATGGACTTTGATGAATTTCCAGTTTGTGAATCTTGTTTGGAAGGTAAAATGACCAAATGACCTTTTAATGCAAAAGGTAGAAGAGCTCAAGATTTGCTAGAACTAGTACATTCAGATGTATGTGGTCCTATGTCAATCCAAGCAAGAGGTGGTTATGAGTATTTCATTACTTTCACTGATGATTACTCTAGATTTGGTTATGTGTACCTAATGAAACAGAAGTCCGAAGCTTTTGACTAGTTCAAAGAGTTTAGGGTTGAAGTTGAGAATCAATTGGGTAAACGCATAAACGCTATTCGATCTGATTGAGGTGGTGAATACCTTCTTGGGAATTTTAAGGATTACTTGAGTAAAAATGGGATTATATCCCAATTGATTGCACCTAGAACTCCACAACAAAATGGTGTTGTAGAAAGAAGGAATAAGACTTTTTTAGATATGGTTAGATCCATGATGAGTTATTCAACTCTACCAATTTCTTTTTGGCGATATGCCTTAAGTGCTGCAATGTATTTTCTGAATTTAGTACCTTTGAAGTCTATTCCTAAAACACCTATAGAGTTGTGGAATGGGCGTAAGCCTAGTATGAGACATCTCCATATTTGGGGTTGTCCAGCACATGTGTTAAAATGAAAGTACGACAAGTTTCTTGTCTAAAACGAAGTGGTTTCCTTTGTAGGGTATCCAAAAGGAACAGGTTGGAGGTTTATTCTATAGTCATAAGGATAATATAGTGTTTGTTAGCACAAATGCCAAATTCTTGGAGAGTGACTATATGAATAATTTTACTCCTAGAAGTAAAGTTGTCTTAGCTGAAATGAATGAACCTGTAGTTAAACAACCAATAGATGAAACTAGGGATGATGTGGATGTATTAGATACACCACAAGATAGTACTCATGATATGTCTAGTACACAAGCGCCTTGTCGTAGTAGGAGAATTGTTCGGCCTTACGTGAGATTTATAGGTTTGGGAGAAACTTATGAAGCTATCTCAGAAGAGGCTGAATCGGATCCCTACACTTATGATGAAGCAATAAATGATATAGATGCACATCATTGGGTTCAAGCTATGAAATCTGAATTGGATTCTATGTATTCCAATGATGTATGGGATCTTGTAGAGGCGTCTAACGGCATTAAACTTGTTGGTTGCAAATGGGTTTACAAGAGAAAGAGAGGGATAAATGGAAAGGTTGAAACCTTTAAAACAAGACTAGTGGCGAAAGGGTACACAAAAAAGAAAGCATTGACTATGATGAAACTTTTTTGCCAGTAGCCATGCTTAAATCTATCAGAATTCTCTTATCCGTTACTGCTCATTATGATTATGAGATTTGGCAAATGGATGTCAAGAGTGCATTTCTTAATGTCAATCTTAAAGAAGAAATCTATATGTTGCAACCGGATGGTTTCATAGCAAAGAACTAAGAGCATATTGTTAGGATTAGTGCCCTTAAATCCTATTATATGATGTTATGTATGATATTATGTATGACATTATGTATGACATGATGTATGACTTAATAATGTGATTGATAAAGTTATTTTATTATTATCTAAAATAATGATAACATGAATATTTGGACATTATCATATAGTCCATGAGATGCATAATATGTGATTTATATGATTTAGTTACAGAAGATATAAATTACAAGTTTTTTGTAAACTCAGAATTTATAGTTCGTAGTTGGTGATGAATTGGACATTTCATCTGCGAAGACTATAACGTATCAACTAAGATGATTTTTCTTGATCATGGAAGTTGAGACTTCTAGTTGATATGTTTTAAGAGTTAAGACATATTGAACGGGACCGCTGTGAGATTTATTATTCTCCTAACAACTGTCAAATGAATAATAAATCTCACGACTTCTATTTGCATGGACTCTTAATCCTGAGAGAATAATGGACTTGATTATGATGTGTAGATTGCTTTGATACATCAGGAGTGAGATCTAAAATAACAGTTAAAACTTCAGTATGTTGGGCAGCCATATTTAGTGTTGATAGAACATATATTCTCAAGATGGAATTCATAGTCTCTTGATGGAGATATAAATATTCCTTTGAGATAAGTTTAATGGGTTCAGTTATTTAGAGTGTTAGGCCTAATCACTTTGGTAAGAAATTACTTAAGCATATATTTATAAAATTGGATTTCATAAATATATGATGAATAACTTCAAATAATTAAACCGGGTACTCAATGATAAGATGTAGTAATTTACAAAGTGGCAGTCCACATTTATGACTTTGTGTTACTACGAATATTTTATGAAGGGGTTGCATGTATGATAAAGTCTTGAGATATAATTTATTAATAAGGCCTAGAGTGCAATTATATTTATATAGTGGTATTAAATATAATTAATGGTAACTTTGGACTTGTCAAGAGTTGACGGAAAAGCCCAAGGCCCATTGGAGCTAGTGTCTTATTGGTCCCTTTTGGTCCCACTCCAAGTCACACACTAAAGCCCAATTGGAAAGGCCCAATAGGCCAGCCCAATTAGATAATCCGTTAGTTATAAAGGGAGAAACATATAGAATTTTTATTAGAAAGAAAAGAAATTAGAAACGGTGTGTGAGAGAGTGTGAGACACACTTTCATTCTCCCTTAAAAACTGATTGAGAGACCACACATCTTGGGCGTAAAGTGGAATTGGAGTGAAGATTAAAAGTGTTCCCAAGTGCTTCTAATCTTTGTTTTGAATTTCTCCACACCAAGGTACGCCATCTTGTTCTTAAATTCTGAAATTTACGTAGTGCACGCTATCAATCATAAATGAAATAGATCCTTATCTGTTGCTTCCACTATGTGTTTTGTATGAGACACAAAACCAGAATTTTTCCTTCACATATGGTATGCAAGTTGAAAAGGTCCATTTATGGACTTAAATAAGCATCTAGGTCATGGAACATCAGATTTGATCAGGCAATCAAATTATTTGGATTTGAACAAAATCTTGATGAACCATGTGTGTACAAAAGACATCAAGGTAAAGTAATAATGTTCCTAGTGCTTTACGTTGATGATATTCTCCTTATTGGGAATGATGTAGGGGTAATGTCATCGGTAAAGGTTTGGTTGTGAAGTCAATTTGATATGAAGGACTTGGGTGAGGCTAACTTTATTCTAGGGATCAAGCTTTGGCAAGATCGCAAGAATAAGATGTTAGGCTTATCACAAACTGGATATATAGATAAGGTTCTAGAACGGTTTAGCATGCAAAACTCCAAGAAAGGATTACTTCCTTTTAGACATGGAGTTCTGAGTCGATGACCAAAGGTCTAAGACTCAAGAGGAAGAAAACATGATGAGACAAGTTCCTTATGCTTACGTGGTAGGAAGTCTCATGTATGCCATGCTTTGTACAAGGATAGATATTTGTTATTCGGTTGGCATAGTCGGCCGATATTAATCAAATCCAAGACCTAAACATTGGCAAGTTGTAAAGCATATTCTCAAGTATATACGGAGAACGAGAGATTATATGCTTGTTTATTGTTGTGAGTGTTGGATAATCGAATTGTGATAATGTTAGCTAGCTAAATGGGCTTTTGTTCTAAAGTTTCGGCTCTATGGGTAGAACGTAGTTCGTTTGTTTTTGAGATGAATGGAGAGTTTTATATTGAGTTTGGGGTGCTACTAATGACTGCCTTTTGGTTAATAAAAAATGATACCCCAAGGTGTTAAGCAAGTAGTAATTATCAGGTTTGCTTTTGTTAAAATAAAAGGAAGGCATTTGTGATAACTATGTTTAAAGGCAAAAAAAGGTTCGAGCAAAGGTGCTACCGGTGTCCCTTACCAACTTGGTAGCACGCATGGGTTGGCTCACATAAAAGGTACGAAAGAAACTGACCCATACCCTCCAAACCACACTTCCTCTATTTCCCCCATATGTCGTATGGGCGTAGGTCATGCTTAAAAGAATAAAAGTATAATATGATATAATGCATGAATTGATAACATAATGAGGTCAGGCTCGATTGGGTCGAGCTTGTAGAAAATGTGTCATGAAAATGGATATCAACAATTTTTTTGGGTTTGTGTTCTTATGTGTTCTCGACAAAGAGCTTGGGTTCTTGTGTTCTCTTGATAAAGAGGAACTCAAATCTGAATTAATGTGTTTTTAGTTTTTAATTCTTTTTTTTTCTTTTTTTCCGTTGTTAAATTGAGAAATTAAAATTTTAAACTATATGTTGACATGGATGTTTAAATAAAAATTTTAAAATATTATTTTAATGGCCACATTAGCATTTACTGTGCTAACAGTGCACTCCATTTGCCACGTAGACAATTTCCATTAGTGTTGTAACGGTAGTGATAAAATCGAGATAATTTTTTTTTGTTTTTTATTTTAGGGAGTAAATGTGGTAAATTTAAAAAGTAGGGATCAAGATGGGAATAAAGTCAAAATGTAGGGACCAAACTGGTATTTCCTCATTTTTCTCTCTTACTATTAATAGGAACCTCAAGTTTTCCTCCATGGGAGAACTAGATAATATAACTGAATGGCTAGCTGGAGATATCTTAGGGCAAAAGGCGATAATGATAGAGGGGCATATTCTGTTATTTAGATTTTTATTAAATATTACTAGCTTTATATATATATATATATATATATAATTTTTTTAATTTATTTTTCTCGTTTTTTGAGATGCAAAAACATTAATTAAGTTTTTATATTCAAATTCCTCTAACATCTCTTTTTCAATTGACAATTTAAGTTATCTGCTTTATCTTTCTTATAACATATGCATATAAGATTTTATGAATTTTAACTTTATAATAATTTCCGTTGTTATCTTCCAACGCATTTCCATTAATATTTTATTTTATTTATCATTATCAGATTTTCACCCAAATTTTATGTTATATATTGGTTATAAAGAGATCGTTTTTGTTTTTCTTTTTTTTCTTTTTTTTAATATTGGTTGCTAGTAACAAATTTATAAAGAGATCTTTCTTTTTTCAACTAATTCTTCTAATCTTTTTTTCATTTTTCAATTTTTCATATTCATATACATATTTTATTGCAAACATTTGTATTACAAATAAAAGAAAAACTATCTATACTTTACACTATAAAATTATAATATAATTAGAATGAAACAATATTTAAAGTGTAGAATAATAAAACTTGATTAATAAAAAGACACTATTGGAACTTTTTTTTTCTTAAACATGTTCATAATATTACTTAGAAACAACCAACTTAATACAAAAACAAAAAAATTGGCTTTATTAAAAGCAAGCAAACATTCCATCATAGGCATTGGGTCATTCAAAATAAGGAGGTCAGTTCTTCGTACAACACTCATTTCAGCTAGATTGTCAATGCATCTAGTTTTCCTATAAGCATGTGACATCGTGCAATAAAAGAAGATCCTCACCAAGTTTCCTCAATCAAAAAACCTTAGAGCACTAGCATTTGGAGGTGTAAAAACCCTCCAATTGCTATTTTAGCCACCAAAATCATAAAAACATGCTCCAGCTGGGTTGCTATATCTAAAAAAATTTGCAACCCAGCTATAGTAAGATGGTGCATTTGTAACCTGACTGTTGCTGGCTGCAAACTTGATTTAAATTATTTTATTACCCTCTGGACCCACTACTCTTTCCCCTGACTCTCTTCCCTCATATCTTAGCCTCTCTCTCTCTCTCTCTCTCTCTCTCTCTCTCTCTCTCTCTCTCTCTCTGTTTTGTTTTCCCTCATTTCTTTGTCTCGATCCATCTCTCAGATCAGCATGGAGGGTGTGGAGCAATGAAGATCAACATGGAGAGTGTGGGTTTGTGGAGATTGGCGTGGAGAGTATGGTGGTGCTGATGGTGGGTGGGTTTAATGGGTCGTGATGGTGGTGGTGCCGATTGTGGTGGTTTTTGCAATGGGTAGGTTTGTTGTGAAGGGGTGTTTTGGTGATGGCGGTGCCGATGGTGGGTGGGTTTAATGGGTTTGATGGGCGTGAGTTTGATCGGCCTTGGGTGGGCATGGGTTTGATGGGTTTTGCTTTGCAGGTTCATGGTGGTGGGGATGGGTTCGACTTCACCTCTTCTGATCTCTTTGGGATTTTGATTGAGGTTTGGAGGTTGGGTTTAATGGATTTACATCAAGATTGAATTTCAAATCTATGATGGTGGTGCTGGTGGTGAGTTTTGGTTGATTTGTGCATTTTGGTGGTTTCTTGTGATAGTTGGTGGTGGTTTTGGATGGCTGGTTTTGGTTGATTTTGTGGGTTTGGTGGTTTGTTGTGATGTCTGGTGATGCTGTGGTGGTGGTTCGGTGGGTTTGGTATAGGCTTTTTGGGTGGATCTTAGTGGTTTGCCGTGTGAATGGTGGTGGGTCAAGGTGTTTTGTTGAGCCTATGGTGGTGGGTCTTGGTGTTTTGCTGGGTTTCTAGTCGTGGTTCAATTGTTTTTTATTCTTATTTTTTTACGGGTTGTGGGTGATGTTGGTAGATAGGAATGGGGAAGAGTTGTTGTGTAGAATAGAGAGACGGGAGAGAAGAGAGAAAAATAGATTTTTTTAAATATAATTTGAATGTGTAATATATATTATTTTATTATGATATATGTAGAAATAGAAACAGGAATGTAAGGTGAGTTGTAAAATAGGATAGTAAAATAGATAAAATAGCGTTTGAGGATGTAAAATATGTGTTTTTTTACATCCCGTTGCTAGTGCGTTTATAGATCACCTAATAGTCTCAACCCACAAAAGAAAGAAAAAAAAAAACTCATAATAAACTCGATTATTTGTACTATCCAAACAAATAAAATGAGCGCCCTTTAGAAAAGCCAAAAACAATTAACAATTAATTTTTCTTTGTTTTTGTTAATAACACGGTGTAATGATATGACAACAAAATAATGGTGAAATAGTGTAATAAGCCTAACATGTAGTGATCAACTGCCAAACGTTTTCATGGTTAGAAAATTAAGGAGGGTAAGTCGGCAGAGCTTTTGTATTCTACATACTAAAATCCCATAGATAGACAATCTTAGTCTCTTAGTATCTACTTTAAGAACCAAAAAATGTTTCCAATTTCAAACTTCTAAATTCTAAGAAAGACAATTGAAAGTATTTGTTGATTTCTTTTGTTTATGATTCAATAGTTGCAATAGAGAAGAGAGAATTTAAACCCTAAATATTTTCTTTAAAAATACTCAAAAGGTGACAAAACTACAATATTCTTGGCATTACGATTATAATAAATCTTCGTTGGTTATCATAATTATCAAATTTCTTATTTAGATAAAAAGGATTATGCAGTTGCATGGGTTACCGGCTAGAATATAATAATTGACAAAGATTTGTGAACTAATTATAGTAATAATGATAAATATAATAATTGAAAAGGTGAGTTCAGCTTCTCCAACATAGTTTTTTCTTTATTTCCTATTTTACACTGTAGACGGCCATGCTGCCTATACAAAATTTGGAGAGTTTTTGTAGGTGGTCATTTTTCTAGACTTTTTCCCCCCACTCTAACGGCAAGTATTCAATTTGCATCAAGGAGAAAATGAACAAATTTCGGGTAGCTAAGAGCTTGCCATTTAAGGCTAAGAAGTTAGGGTGATAGATTGTAGTAATAATCTTATCTTATAGAATAATGGACCAAAAAAAAGACATGTTATAATCTTTTGGAGTTATTAGCGTAATACAATCATAGAGTTAAAAATTTATCCTTCCATGGTCAATGAAATTGATTAAATCTTAGCTGGTCATCAACTGTTTGATTATAACGATAAACTATTAATTAATTAGTGAAGGAGGAAGCACGAAAGCTAATAATAGTATAGAAGTTGAATTGTAAATTAGAGAGTTCTTAACAACCATGCATAAAATTAGTTAATATCAGTTGGATGGCTTTAATGGTGATGAACTCAGGTACTACAGTATAAATAGCTTCAAACCATATAGGGAAACCGTCATACCATACAACAAATTGGCAATAGCAGAGAAATAATATGGGAAAGAATTTGAGCATTGTAACAATTTCCTTGCTATTTTTGTTGGCATCCACCAGTGCCGTGCAAGTCTTTGATGTTAAATCATATGGAGGACAACCTAATGCTGATATCACCCAGGTATAAATATGTGTAGCACAATTAACTATACCTAATTAACATGAAAAGTGGGTTCTAGTTAACTTAACTAGTAAAGTCTTTTAATGTCAAATAAAAGAACTC
Source organism: Castanea sativa (assembly GCF_040712315.1). Lineage (NCBI taxonomy): Eukaryota > Viridiplantae > Streptophyta > Magnoliopsida > Fagales > Fagaceae > Castanea > Castanea sativa. The sequence continues at coordinate 39,082,206 of NC_134023.1, forward strand.
GGTTTCAATCTCTGCTTACACTAAAAGCTATTCGGTGTCCTGACCAGATGATACAACATTAACATGAAAAATGATTGTAATATACTAATTTTGATTTATCATTACGTGTTTATTAGGCTTTGACAAAAGCTTGGACAGCTGCGTGCGCAGTAGCAGGAAGTAAAGTTGTGATTTCAGCAGGGACATACAAACTAGGTGGAGTGACTTTCTTAGGTCCATGCAAAGGTGCTATTGAGTTTAACCTTCAAGGCACCCTAGAGGCCCCATTAGATGATGCCTCCTTCAAGGGTAAAGACTTTTGGGTTTCTTTTGAACGTATCGACAGTCTCACTGTGTCAGGTAGTGGAATTTTTGATGGCAAAGGACAAACAGCATGGAAAAAAAATAATTGTGACAAAGAGTCCGGCTGCAAAAACCTTCCTATCGTAAGATTTCATCAATCTTAATAATTAGCATATAAATTTCCATTATTTTTATGTAGATATATACAGACACTACAACTTTAAGAACTATAATCATCACGAAATACTAATTCAAGCACTTATTCCTTTAATGATGTTAAGGATATTATCATATTATTAGTAATTTGATGTAAGCTTTATCTAGTGAGGTGTCACAACTCACCAAAAAAGAAAATTCAAAATTTATATATAAGAAAGTCCATTTACAAAATATGGACACAACTTTTGCGCCATGACCCTAACTTGTGCAACTGTGTAATGGAGAAAAAGTGGTGGTTAAAGGTGAAAGTGATGGTTCAACAATCATACTCACATATAACATCAAATTGTGACAAATTGTTTGGTCTAGAAAGAATTTTTTATATTATATTGTTGAAGTAGTACCGACAACATTCATTGATATATATTTGTAATTTTTATAATATAGTAATTCAAAGAAGCGTTAGCATTTTGCTATAATATATTTAAATGAAAATATTTTTAGGAGAATATTTAAATGAAACTATGGCATTCATATTTGGTGTCCGTTTATCTAACTTGTAAACATGAACAGAATATAAGGTTCGATTTTATCACAAATTCAATAGTCCGTGACATTCAATCGAAGGACAGCAAATTTTTCCACATAAACCTTTTGGGATGCAAGGGCTTGCAAATCCAACATGTTACCATAATCGCACCCGGAAATAGCCCTAACACTGATGGAATCCACGTCGGACGTTCATCTGGCATCACCATCACCGATGCCAATATTGGAACAGGTGACGATTGCATCTCCATTGGTGATGGAAGCCAAAATCTTACTATTAACCAAGTGACTTGTGGACCTGGCCATGGTATCAGCGTCGGAAGTCTTGGAAAGTACCCAAATGAACAACCAGTTTCAGGAATTAGAGTAATCGGTGGCACCCTTAGCGGTACAACGAATGGTGTTAGAATCAAAACATGGCCTTCTTCCCCCCCTGGAACTGCTTCTGATATGCATTTCGAGAATGTTATCATGAACAATGTTGCCAATCCTATCCTCATTGATCAAGGCTACTGCCCAAACGGTCAATGCTCAAACAAGGTTATTATAAACATCACAAATATATAAACTCATTTTGATGTTAAAAGTTAAAAAAAGAAAAACAAATTACAGATACTAATATCAAATTCTTGGGTGGGTTTTTGTTTGTTTGTTTTGCTTTCAGTCTCCCTCGAAAGTTAAGATCAGCAATGTTAGCTTCAAGAACATTAGAGGCACTTCTTCAACAAAGGAAGCTGTGCAGCTTATTTGCAGTAAAAGTGTACCATGCCAACAAGTGGAAGTTGCTGACGTTGATCTCGCATTCAAAGGTGCTGGAGGATCTGCTACTTCCACTTGTGTTAATGTCATGCCCACCCTTTTGGGAAAGCAAAATCCTCCTGCTTGCACCATCAAAACATAATAAAGTATCTCCCAAGCTATTGTAACCAATGCAGAATAGGGAAATACTATTTGCAAATAGGTTATATGAGTTCTATTTTAAGTAGAATTTCATTTACTACAGTCTATCATGTTCCCTTTTTCTTTATTTAAATGAAATTGTGGAATGTTGGATAGTTATTTTTAGAGATGTTTGAGTTCAGGCTTTTACTAAAAGCTACCATGGTCTAGAGTGCTATTGTAGATAGTATTTGTTCTGTTACTATAGCTGGGATATTTCAGAATAAAACAAAAATTGTTATTAGACTCTTTGTAATTTTTTTTATTCTTCACCAAATAAATGCTTGTGTTCATGATATGGTAACATTCAATTGATCTGCATGCATGTTTTTAATGCTGAAATAACTTGCTCTCATAGTCTTCAATGACGATAAGATGTAAAACTTATAAAACGGATGTCATATATTCAAAGTTGTTTCTCTAAATATTGTATACTTTTAATATTTATTTCTATAACAACTAAATTTTAATCACTTTTGATTCTAAAAAAAAAAAATTTAATCACTTTTATTTCTAAAAATATAACAAATATTATTGAAGTTGATTATACCACCAACGCAAAAATTAAGGTAGAAAAAAAAAACCCAATTACATAAATATTTTAGTAAACATACTTAATTTTCTTACTAAAATGAAGCAATTTCGGATGATTAATTAGCATATTCTAACAAATGATTAACACTGAAATTAAAAGATTTCAAGTACGTACCTAAATGGTTTGTTGCATTAACTATTGTCTTCTATCAATATTTTTGTGGCTCAATGACATAACACGCTTTCATTTATTAAGAGAATCAAGGTTCATTCAAAACAACGAATATTTACATTTACATTTACGTTTACGGTTTTTTTTTTTTTTTTTTTTTTTTTTTTTTTTTTTTTGCGTTGGTAAAAGATAATTGAGTGCGAATTAATCATAACTATTCAATCTAGGCCTGTGCATATGCATAAAGTTTACATAAATAAAATTGATAAATATGAAAAATATTTTAAATATAATGGTATCCCCATTGATATAATCTCTACAACCTTTACATTTTAAATAATATTATTTTGATATCCAAAACAACCGTTCTACTTACGTACTATTTACATATTATTGAATTCTATTATTATTATATCATGTATAGTAAATATGAATGCTACATCATTCCAAGGCAAACATAACTATCTACTCAGCTACTACTAATGATTGTGATTGAAAATAACAAAACTTCAATTTGCAAAATGCAATAGCAACCAATGGGCCACTGCTAACACAATATTAAGAAACAAGGCTAGATCCTTACAACAGCTTAATGATAATTTTAATCAATTTAATCAAATATTAACTGAATGGTTAAGCAATCAAGATTCAAGTTTGACATTGTTCATGGACAAACGTTTCAATGTAGTGAAGAATATACACACCCACACAAAGACTTTATAGGGCAAAACCCCAAACTGTAAAATACACTACGAGACTAAGCCCAACTCAATAACTCTGCTACTAAAGGATGCTACAATACATTATTTACTCATACGATGTTCCCGTACTTGCAACCGGTTTCGGAAATTATCTCCTCGCTTCGGCTAGCTCTTGTAGATGCTGCTATAGACATCAAAATCTTATGATGTATTCGCATTTGTTTGATTGATCATGATGAAATATTTGTGATCCAATTAATTTTCATTTGATGATGTATCAACAACGAACAATCAAAAAATGAAATCAAGCCACATGGCAAGCCCATGAGGTACTACAACACACATAGAAATGACACTTCCCACATGAGCAAAGTACCACATTTTAGCCATGTCATTTCGCACATATGCATCATCCCAGATAACCTGGTCAAAGAGGACGGTCCGGTTCAGATTTAAAAACAGTGCTTATTATGTGGCGCTCTAAGCTTCTATTTAGTCTTTTTAACCTTATTTCATTAAATTTTTTAACTGTTACCTCATAGATTAGAGTAACTTGTAAAGTTGTTATTTATAACTATTTTGTCTTATTGGTCCCTTTTGGTCCCACTTCAAGCCACACACTAAAGCCCAATTGGAAAGGCCCAATAGGCCAGCCCAATTAGATAATCTGTTAGTTATAAAAGGAGAAACATACATAATTTTTTATTAAGAAAAAAGAATTAGAGAGAGACATCATTGTGAAATGGTGTGTATGTGAGAGTGAGACACTCTATCATTCTCCATTGAAAACTGATTAAGAAACCACACATCTTGGGCATAAAGTGGAATTGGAGTGACGATTAAAAGTGTTCCCAGGTACTTCTAATCTTGGGCAGAAAGTGAAATTTACATAGTGCACGTTGTCAATTATGAATGAAATAGATCATTGTTTGTTGCTTCCGCTATGTGTTTTGTATGAGATACAAAACTAGATTTTTCAACAGTAATGTAGGGTAAAAACAAAGGGAATGAAAAAAAAATGGGTAAAGTGTTTATTTGTTCTGGCAATATTATTGATTGTCTTTATATTTTAACTATTGTTAAGCATGAATTAGATAATTATGAATTAGATGATAATTCTGAATTAGGTAATAATTCACATGTGAAATCATTAAAGAGAAAGTTCCCTTCTACTAGTAAAGCATATCTTTGGAACTTGCGTTTGGATCATATTAATTCAAACAGAATTCAAAGACTTATCAAAGATGGACTCTTAGGGCTCATGGACTTTGATGAATTTTCAGTTTGTGAATCTTGTTTGGAAGGTAAAATGACCAAACGACCTTTTAATGCAAAAGGTAGAAGAACTCAAGATTTGCTAGAACTAGTATATTCAGATGTATGTGGTCCTATGTCAATCCAGGCAAGAGGTGGTTATGATTATTTCATTACTTTCACTGATGATTACTCGAGATTTTGTTATGTGTACCTAATGAAACGGAAGTCCGAAGCTTTTGACTAGTTCAAAGAGTTTAGGGCTGAAGTTGAGAATCAATTGGGTAAACGTATAAACGCTATTCGATCTGATTGAGGTGGCGAATACCTTCTTGGGGATTTTAAGGATTACATGAGTAAAAATGGGATTAAATCCCAATTGATTGCACCTAGATCTCCACAACAAAATGGTGTTGTAGAAAGAAGGAATAGGACTTTTTTAGATATGATTAGATCCACGATGAGTTATTCAACTCTACCAATTTCTTTTTGGGGGTATGCCTTAAGTGCTGCAATGTATTTTCTAAATTTAGTACCTTTGAAGTCTATTCCTAAAACACCTGTAGAGTTGTGGAATGGGCGTAAGCCTAGTATGAGACATCTCCATATTTAGGGTTGTCCAAGACATGTGTTAAAATGAAAGTCTGACAAGTTACTGTCTAAAACAGAAGTGGTTTCCTTTGTAGGGTATCCAAAAGGAACAGTTGGAGGTTTATTCTATAGTCATAAGGATAATATAGTGTTTGTAAGCACAAATGCCAAATTCTTGGAAATTGACTATATGAATAGTTTTACTCCTAGAAGTAAAGTTGTCTTAGCTGAAATGAATGAACTTGTAGTTAAACAACCAATGGATGAAACTAGGGATGATGTGGATGTATTAGATACACCACAAGATAGCACTCATGATATGTCTAGTACACAAGCGTCTTGTCGTAGTAGGAGAATTGTTCGGCCTTCTGTGAGATTTATAGGTTTGGGAGAAACTTATGAAGCTATCTCAGAAGAGGCTGAATCGGATCCCTACACTTATGATGAAGCAATAAATGATATAGATGCACATCATTGGGTTCAAGCTATGAAATCTGAATTGGATTCTATGTATTCCAATGATGTATGGGATCTTGTAGAGGCGCCTAACGACATTAAACTTGTTCTTTGCAAATGGGTTTACAAGAGAAAGAGATGGATAAATGGAAAGGTTGAAACCTTTAAAACAAGACTAGTGGCGAAAGGGTATACAAAAAAAGAAGGCATTGACTATGATGAAACTTTTTCGCCAGTAGCCATGCTTAAATCTATCAGAATTCTCTTATCCATTACTGCTCATTATGATTATGAGATTTGGCAAATGGATGTCAAGACTGCATTTCTTAATGTCAATCTTAAAGAAGAAATCTATATGTTGCAACTGGATAGTTTCATAGCAAAGAACTAAGAGCATATTGTTAGGATTAGTGCCCTTAAATCCTATTATATGATGTTATGTATGATATTATGTATGACATTATGTATGACATGATGTATGACTTAATATTGTGATTGATAAAGTTATTTTATTATTATCTAAAATAATGGTAACATGAATATGTGACATTATCATATAGTCCATGAGATGCATTGTATGTGATTTATGTGAAAAGTTACAGAAGATGTAAATCACAAGTTCTTTGTAAACTCAGAATTTATAGTTCGTTGTCAATAATGAAATTGGGCATTTCAACTACGAAGACTATAACGTATCAACTGAGATGATTTGTATTGATCATGGAAGTGGAGACTTCTAGTTGATATTTTGATATGTTTTAAGAGTTAAGACATATTGAACAGGACCGCTGTGAGATTTATTCTTCTCCTAACGACTGTCAAATGAATAATAAATCTCACGACTTCTATTTGCATGAACTCTTAATCCTAAGAGAATAATGGACCTGATCATGAGGTGTAGGTTGCTTTGATATATCAGTAGTGAGATCTAAAGTGATGGTCAAAACCTCAGTATGTTGGGCAGCCATATTTAGTGTTGATGGAACATATATTCTCAAGATGGAATTCATAGTCTCTTGATGGAGATATAAAATATTCCCTTGAGATAAGTTTAATGGGTTCAGTTATTCAGAGAGTTAGACCTAACCACTTTAGTAAGAAATTACTAAAGTATATATTTATGAAATTGGATTTCATAAATATATAATGAATAACTTCAAAGAATTAAACCGGGTACTCAATGATAAGATGTAGTAATTTACAAAGTGGCAGTCTACATTTATGACTTTGTGTTACTACGAATATTTTATGAAGGGGTTGCATGTATAATAAAGTCTTGAGATATAATTTATTAATAAGGCCTAGAGTGCAATTATATTTATATAGTGGTATTAAATATAATTAATGGTAACTTTGGACTTGTCAAGAGTTGACGGAAAAGCCCAAGGCCCATTGGAGCTAGTGTCTTATTGGTCCCTTTTGGTGCCACTCCAAGTCACACACTAAAGCCCAATTGGAAAGGCCCAATAGGCCAGTTCAATTAGATAATCCGTTAGTTATAAAGGGAGAAACATATATAATTTTTGTTAGAAAGAAAAGAAATTAGAAACGGTGTGTGAGAGAGTGTGAGACACACTTTCATTCTCCCTTGAAAATTGATTGAGAGACCACACATCTTGGGCGTAAAGTGGAATTTGAGTGAAGATTAAAAGTGTTCCCAAGTGCTTCTAATCTTTGTTTTGAATTTCTCCACACCAAGGTATGCTATCTTGTTCTTAAATTCTGAAATTTACATAGTGCACGTTATCAATCATAAATGAAATAGATCATTATTTGTTGCTTCCACTATGTGTTTTGTATGAGACACAAAACCAGAATTTTTCCTTCACTTATGGTATGCAAGTTGAAAAGTTCCATTTATGGACTTGAATAAGCATCTAGGTCATGGAACATCAGATTTGATCAAGCAATCAAATTATTTGGATTTGAACAAAATCTTGATGAACCATGTGTGTACAAAAGACATCAAGGTAAAGTAATAATGTTCTTAGTGCTTTACGTTGATGATATTCTCCTTATTGGGAATGATGTAGGGGTAATGTCATCGGTAAAGGTTTGGTTGTTAAGTCAATTTGATATGAAGGACTTGGGTGAGGCTAACTTTATTCTAGGGATCAAGCTTTGGCAAAATTACAAGAATAAGATGTTAGGCTTATCACAAACTGGATATATAGATAAGGTTCTAGAACGGTCTAGCATGCAAAACTCCAAGAAAGGATTACTTCCTTTTAGACATGGAGTTCCTGGGTCTGATGACCAAAGGTCTAAGACTCAAGAGGAAGAAAACATGATGAGACAAGTTCCTTATACTTCTGTGGTAGGAAGTCTCCTGTATGCCATGCTTTGTACAAGGCTAGATATTTGTTATTCAGTTGGCATAGTCAGCCGATATTAATCAAATCCAAGACCTAAACATTGGAAAGCTATAAAACATATTCTCAAGTATCTACGGAGAATGAGAGATTATATGTTTGTTTATTGTTGTGAGTGTTGGATAATCAGGTGTTTGCATCACATACAAAACATACGCAGCGAAAATTTAACGGATCTACTTCATACACAATCCATAACATGAACTATGTAAGTTTTAGAATTTAAGAACAAGAGAGTGTACGTTAGAGCGGTGAATTTCAAAACTGAAAATCAGAAGTATTTGGGAACACTTTCAATCTTCACTCCAATTCCACTAATGCCCAAGATGTGTGGTCTCTCAATCAGTTCCAAAGGGAGAATGTCAAAGTGTCTAACACTCTTCACACCACTTCGCAATAGTGTTCTTTCAATTCTCTACATAAAATTTTGTATGTTTCTCCCTTTGTATCTAACTGATTATCTAATTTGGTTGGCCTTTTAGGCCTTTCCAATTGGGCTTAAGTGTGTGGTTTGTAGTGGGACCAAAAGGGACCAATAAGACACTAGCTCCAATGGGCCTTGGGCTTTTTTGTCAACTATTGACAAGTCCAAAATTACCATTAACTATATTTAATACCACTATATAAATATTGTTGCACTCTAGGCCTTATTTATAAATTATATCCTAAGACTTTATTGTACATGCAACCACAGAGCTATATATACATACTCATTAGAAGCACAAAAAGTACATAATTTTCACCCAAAAAAATACTTTTACATAGATAACTTTGGTATTTAGAACTTTCTTATTTCTCTCAAGATTTCTATATACTGACTTTAGCATTGGAGACGTTGTGGCAGGCACCACACCGGTGTCCACCATAAGAGAACCTTCATTCCATGTTTGCAGGATTAGTGACGAGGGCTTAGCATCATCTGGACGAACCAACTTGACTGACAATTTATACATCATCAGTTCGGCGCCGTTTGTGGGAGCGACATTTTCGCACTAAGGTTCGAAAGCATAGTTCCAATCATTTTCTAAGTGCAGATGGAGTCCAACCAAAATCCTGCAACACTGGCTCCACAGATCCAAGCACTTATAGCTAGTGTGGAAGAACTCACTAGAAAAATCCAAGAGATGAGGCAGCGACTCCAATAGGAAGCCAACCGGTCCAGAGACAATTAGGAAGACGAGGGGGATAGCTAGGGACGAAGCTATCGTCGAAGGCCAGCCACTCCAGATGAACTGAGCTCAAAGCTTCTTCGGGAAATGAAGAAGGAAATGGACAAACTGAGGAACGCCATTAAAGAAAAAACGGATCAAAGCTTGGACAGGATGGTCAGGACGACAGATTCCCCCTTCACGACAGCAGTTCTTGAATGCCCAGTATCGTCAAAGTTTCACCTGCCTCAGCTTGAGCAGTTTGACAGGCTTAAGGATCCCTTAGACCATCTCAATACTTTCAAGACGACACTAGGTCTCCAACAGCCCCCCAACGAAATACTGTGCCGCTCTTTCCCTACCATTCTCAAAGGAGTTGCGAGGGAATGGTTCACCAAGCTACCCACCTCATCCATTGACAGCTTCAAACAGTTGAGCAGTTCCTTCCTATGCCACTTCGTGGAGGGACAACGCCCGAGAAGGCCAGCAGACTACCTACTCACCATTAAACAGGGAGAGAGGAAGACTTGAGGCTGTACGTAAAACGCTTCACCCACGAAACTTTGGAGGTAGACGAAGTTGATGACAAGGTGCAGTTGACAAACCTTTAAAGCTAGATTGAAATCTAGGGAGATCGTGGTCTCACTCACAAAGAATCCTCCAAAAATGATGGCCGAGATGCTCTTGTAGGCGTAGAAGTACATGAATGATGAAGATGCTTTAGCCGCGATAAAAGATGAAGGGAAAACTAGTGAGAAGGGAAGGAAAGTGGACGATTGGAGAGGACGAAAAAAAGGAATGCCCAGATTGTTAGACTAACATCGGGAATAAAGGGAAAGACGAGAAAACTCCTCAGACGGTAAAATTTACTCCTTTGGTCGTGCCTGTTGACAAAACTATGGTGCAGATTAAAGATGGGCACTACCTCAAATGGCCTAGGACATTACATTCGTTACCTAACGTACGTGATAGGAAGAAGTACTACCGCTTCCATAATTATCATGGCCATTACACAGAGGATCGCAGAGACTTGAAGGAGCAGATAGAGGAGCTCATATGAAAAGGAAAATTGTAGAGGTTTGTAAAAAAGGGAGCGCCCAGTAGGACTAGGGACAATGAAAGTTGATTCTCCCTCCATCCTCTAAATCCTTCACTTCTTGGATGGCTTCCGGAGGTTGGAGCGATTTTGTCGCACATTTGGGAGCATCTCTAGCAGCTCAATGAGCTAAGGATAGACATTTTTTCAGCTCAACTTCACAATGCTCTTCTTGCATAGCAAAGTATCATAATATTTCTCTTAGGAATGGTAGGTTGAGGTGAGAAACACCATCTCTGTGCTGGTTGCATTTTTGAAGGCACCATTTCGCTTCTTCCAGCTGCTTAACTCCCTAGTGGAGTCACGAAAAATGTTGGGGATGGTTTGCGATAGGGGCCAAAAATGCAAGATTAGCCCAAATCTCCTCTTGGGTTCTATAGAAGTGTTTACTTGTGGATAATCAAGTCCAAAATTTCAATATTTAGTACATAAAGGATAATGGTGCTTTAACAAGGGAGAAATCATAATGCCAATAACAAAAATGTTGAAAAATGTTTAGAAACACAACAAGTTTGAAACTTCGACCGACAATAAGTGAGAAAATAAAATTGAGAGAGGTTGTGAGGAAGAGAGGGGAGGTTTCCTTGTACCCATATTTCCACCCCCAAGTTTCAGAATTGTGATAATGTTAGCTAGCTAAATGGGCTTTTGTTCTAAAGTTTTAGCTCTATGGGTAGAACGTAGTTCGTTTGTTTTTGAGATGAATGGAGAGTTTTATATTGAGTTTGGGGTGCTACTAATGACTGCCTTTTGGTCAATATAAAAGGCTACCCCAAGGTGCTAAGCAAGTAGTAATTTTCTGGTTTGCTTTTGTTAAAATAAAAGGAAGGCTGTTGTATTACAAATAAAAGAAAAACTATCTATACATTACACTATAAAATTATAATATAATTAGAATGAAACAATATTTAAAGTGTAGAATAATAAAACTTGATTAATAAAAAGACACTATTGGAACTTTTTTTTTCTTAAACATGTTCATAATATTACTTAGAAACAACCAACTTAATACAAAAACAAAAAAATTGGCTTTATTAAAAGCAAGCAAACATTCTATCATAGGCATTGGGTCATTCAAAAGAAGGAGGTCAGTTCTTCGTACAACACTCATTTCAGCTAGATTGTCAATGCATCTAGTTTTCCTATAAGCATGTGACATCGTGCAATAAAAGAAGATCCTCACCAAGTTTCCTCAATCAAAAAACCTTAGAGCACTAGCATTTGGAGGTGTAAAAACCCTCCAATTGCTATTTTAGCCACCAAAATCATAAAAACATGCTCCACTGGGTTGCTATATCTAAAAAAATTTGCAACCCAGCTATAGTAAGATGGTGCATTTGTAACCCGACTATTGCTGGCTGCAAACTTGATTTAAATTATTTTATTACTCCGGACCCACTACTCTTTCCCCTGACTCTCTTCCCTCATATCTTAGCCTCTCTCTCTCTCTCTCTCTCTCTCTCTCTCTCTCTCTCTCTTTGTTTTTTTTTAACTCATATCTTTTTCTTTATCAATCTCTCAAAACAGCATGGAGGGTGTGGTGAAGGAAAAATTCTGGTTTTGTATCTCATACAAAACACACAAATGGAAGCAACAAACAAGGGTCTATTTCATTCATGATTGATAACGTGCACAATGTAAATTTCAGAATTTAAGAACAAGATAGCATACCTTGGTGTGGAGAAATTCAAAACAAAGATTAGAAGCACTTGGGAACACTTTTAATCTTCACTCCAATTCCACTTTACGCCTAAGATGTGTGGTCTCTCAATCAGTTTTTCAAAGGGAGAATGAAAGTGTGTCTCACACTCTTTCACACACACCGTTTCTTATTTTTTCTTTCTAACTAAAATAAAAATTCTGTATGTTTCTCCCTTTATAACTAACTGATTATCTAATTGGGCTGGCCTATTAGGCCTTTCCAATTGGGCTTTAGTGTGTGGCTTGAAGTGGGACCAAAAGGGACCAATAAGACACTAGCTCCAATGGGCCTTGGGCTTTTCCGTCAACTCTTGACAAGCCCAAAGTTACCATTAATTATATTTAATACCACTATATAAATATAATTGCACTCTAGGCCTTATTAATAAATTATATCCCAAGACTTTATTATGCATGCAACCCCTTCATTAAAATATTCGTAGTAATTCAAAGTCGTGAATATAGACTGCCACTTTGAAGATTACTATATCTTAATCCTTGAGTACCCGGTTTAATCCTTTATGTTATTCGTCATATATTTATGAAATCCAATTTCATAAATATATACTTTAGTAACTTCTTACTAAAGTGGTTGGGCCCAACACTCTGAATAACTAAACCCATTAAACTTATCTCAAGGGAATATTTTGTATCTCCATTAAGAGACTATGAATTCCATCTTGAGAATATATGTTCCATCAACACTAAATGCGGATGCCCAACATACCGAGGTTTTGAACGTAACTAATAGATCTCACTCCTGATATATCAAAGTAACAACATCTCATGATCAGGTCTATTATTCTCTCAGGATTTAGAGTTGATGTAAATAGAAGTTGTGAGATTTATTATTCATTTGACAGTCGTTAGGAGAATAATAAATCTCACAGCGGTCCAGTTCAATATGTCTTAACTCTTAAAACATATCAACATACCAACTAGAAGTCTCCACTTCCATGATCAAGACAAATCATCTTAGTTGATATGTTATAGTCTTCGCAGATGAAACGCCCAATTTCATCAACGACTATGAACTAAACTTCTGAGTTTACAAAGAACTTGTGATTTATATCTTCTGTGACTTTTCACATAAATCACATACAATGCATCTCATGGACTGTCTTAGTTCATTTATAGATAGTCTCATATAATTAAACAATTTTATTATTAAATACATGCCAATAAATTGGGTTTTAGGGCATAAACCCCAACATGTGGAGCAGTGAAAATCAACATGGAGAGTGTGGGTTTGTGGAGATTGGCGTGGAGAGTATGGTGGTGCTGATGGTGGGCGGGTTTAATGGGTCGTGACAGTGGTGGTGTCGATTGTGGTGGTTTTTGCAATGGGTACGTTTGTTGTGAAGGGGTGTTTTGGCGATGGTGGTGCCGATGGTGGGTGGGTTTAATGGGTTTGATGGGCGTGAGTTTGATCGGCTTTGGGTGGGCATGGGTTTGATGGGTTTTGCTTTGCAGGTTCATGGTGGTGGGGATGGGTTCGACTTCTCCTCTTCTGATCTCTTTGGGATTTTGATTGAGGTTTGGAGGGTGGGTTTAATGGATTTACATCAAGATTGAATTTCAAATCTATGATGGTGGTGCTGGTGGTGAGTTTTGGTTGATTTGTGCATTTTGGTGGTTTCTTGTGATAGTTGGTGGTGGTTTTGGATGGCTGGTTTTGGTTGATTTTGTGGGTTTGGTGGTTTGTTGTGATGTCTGGTGATGCTGTAGTGGTGGTTCGGTGGGTTTGGTATAGGCTTTTTGGGTGGATCTTAGTTGTTTGCCGTGTGAATGGTGGTGGGTCAAGGTGTTTTGTTGAGCCTATGGTGGTGGGTCTTGGTGTTTTGCTGGGTTTCTAGTCGTGGTTCAATTGTTTTTTATTCTTATTTTTTTACGGGTTGTGGGTGATGTTGGTAGATAGGAATGGGGAAGAGTTGTTGTGTAGAATAGAGAGACGGGAGAGAAGAGAGAAAAATAGATTTTTTAAAATATAATTTGAATGTGTAATATATATTATTTTATTATGATATATGTAGAAATAGAAACAAGAATGTAAGGTGAGTTGTAAAATAGGATAGTAAAATAGATAAAATAGCGTTTGAGGATGTAAAATATGTGTTTTTTTTACATCCCGTTGCTAGTGCGTTTATAGATCACCTAATAGTCTCAACCCACAAAAGAAAGAAAAAAAAAAACTCATAATAAACTCGATTATTTGTACTATCCAAACAAATAAAATGAGCGCCCTTTAGAAAAGCCAAAAACAATTAACAATTAATTTTTCTTTGTTTTTGTTAATAACACGGTGTAATGATATGACAACAAAATAATGGTGAAATAGTGTAATAAGCCTAACATGTAGTGATCAACTGCCAAACGTTTTCATGGTTAGAAAATTAAGGAGGGTAAGTCGGCAGATCTTTTGTATTCTACATACTAAAATCCCATAGATAGACAATCTTAGTCTCTTAGTATCTACTTTAAGAACCAAAAAATGTTTCCAATTTCAAACTTCTAAATTCTAAGAAAGACAATTGAAAGTATTTGTTGATTTCTTTTGTTTATGATTCAATAGTTGCAATAGAGAAGAGAGAATTTAAACCCTAAATATTTTCTTTAAAAATACTCAAAAGGTGACAAAACTACAATATTCTTGGCATTACGATTATAATAAATCTTCGTTGGTTATCATAATTATCAAATTTCTTATTTAGATAAAAAGGATTATGCAGTTGCATGGGTTACCGGCTAGAATATAATAATTGACAAAGATTTGTGAACTAATTATAGTAATAATGATAAATATAATAATTGAAAAGGTGAGTTCAGCTTCTCCAACATAGTTTTTTCTTTATTTCCTATTTTACACTGTAGACGGCCATGCTGCCTATACAAAATTTGGAGAGTTTTTGTAGGTGGTCATTTTTCTAGACTTTTTCCCCCCACTCTAACGGCAAGTATTCAATTTGCATCACGGAGAAAATGAACAAATTTCAGGTAGCTAAGAGCTTGCCATTTAAGGCTAAGAAGTTAGGGTGATAGATTGTAGTAATAATCTTATCTTATAGAATAATGGACCAAAAAAAAGACATGTTATAATCTTTTGGAGTTATTAGCGTAATACAATCATAGAGTTAAAAATTTATCCTTCCATGGTCAATGAAATTGATTAAATCTTAGCTGGTCATCAACTGTTTGATTATAACGATAAACTATTAATTAATTAGTGAAGGAGGAAGCACGAAAGCTAATAATAGTATAGAAGTTGAATTGTAAATTAGAGAGTTCTTAACAACCATGCATAAAATTAGTTAATATCAGTTGGATGGCTTTAATGGTGATGAACTCAGGTACTACAGTATAAATAGCTTCAAACCATATAGGGAAACCGTCATACCATACAACAAATTGGCAATAGCAGAGAAATAATATGGGAAAGAATTTGAGCATTGTAACAATTTCCTTGCTATTTTTGTTGGCATCCACCAGTGCCGTGCAAGTCTTTGATGTTAAATCATATGGAGGACAACCTAATGCTGATATCACCCAGGTATAAATATGTGTAGCACAATTAACTATACCTAATTAACATGAAAAGTGGGTTCTAGTTAACTTAACTAGTAAAGTCTTTTAATGTCAAATAAAAGAACTCGGTTTCAATCTCTGCTTACACTAAAAGCTATTCGGTGTCCTGACCAGATGATACAACATTAACATGAAAAATGATTGTAATATACTAATTTTGATTTATCATTACGTGTTTATTAGGCTTTGACAAAAGCTTGGACAGCTGCGTGCGCAAAGGGAAGTAAAGTTGTGATTTCGGCGGGGACATACAAACTAGGTGGAGTGACTTTCTTAGGTCCATGCAAAGGTGCTATTGAGTTTAACCTTCAAGGCACCCTAGAGGCCCCATTAGATGATGCCTCCTTCAAGGGTAAAGACTTTTGGGTTTCTTTTGAACGTATCGACGGTCTCACCGTGTCGTGTAGTGGAATTTTTGATGGCAAAGGACAAACAGCATGGAAAAAAAATAATTGTGACAAAGAGTCCGGCTGCAAAAACCTTCCTATCGTAAGATTTCATCAATCTTAATAATTAGCATATAAATTTCCATTATTTTTATGTAGATATATACAGACACTACAACTTTAAGAACTATAATCATCACGAAATACTAATTCAAGCACTTATTCCTTTAATGATGTTAAGGATATTATCATATTATTAGTAATTTGATGTAAGCTTTATCTAGTGAGGTGTCACAACTCACCAAAAAAGAAAATTCAAAATTTATATATGAGAAAGTCCATTTACAAAATATGGACATAACTTTTGCGCCATGACCCTAACTTGTGCAACTGTGTAATGGAGAAAAAGTGGTGGTTAAAGGTGAAAGTGATGGTTCAACAATCATACTCACATATAACATCAAATTGTGACAAATTGTTTGGTCTAGAAAGAATTTTTTATATTATATTGTTGAAGTAGTACCGACAACATTCATTGATATATATTTGTAATTTTTATAATATAGTAATTCAAAGAACGAGAATATACGGAGAACGAGAGATTATATGCTTGTTTATTGTTGTGAGTGTTGGATAATCAGGTGTTTGCATCACATACAAAACATACACAGCGAAAATTTAACGGATCTACTTCATACACAATCCATAACATGAACTATGTAAGTTTTAGAATTTAAGAACAAGAGAGTGTACGTTGGAGCGGTGAATTTCAAAACCAAAGATCAGAAGCACTTGGGAACACTTTCAATCTTCACTCCAATTCCACTAACGCCCAAGATGTATGGTCTCTCAATCAGTTCCAAAGGGAGAATGTCAAAGTGTCTAACACTGTTTACACCACTTCGCAATAGTGTTCTTTCAATTCTCTACAGAAAATTTTGTATGTTTCTCCCTTTGTATCTAACTGATTATCTAATTTGGTTGGCCTTTTAGGCCTTTCCAATTGGGCTTAAGTGTGTGGCTTGGAGTGAGACCAAAAGGGACCAATAAGACACTAGCTCCAATGGGCCTTGGGCTTTTTTGTCAACTATTGACAAGTCCAAAATTACCATTAACTATATTTAATACCACTATATAAATATAGTTGCACTCTAGGCCTTATTTATAAATTATATCCCAAGACTTTATTGTACATGCAACCACAAAGCTATATATACATACTCATTAGAAGCACAAAAGGTACATAATTTTCGCCCAAAAAAATACTTTTACACAGATAACTTTGGTATTTAGAACTTTCTTATTTCTCTCAAGATTTCTATATTCTGATTTTAGCATTGGAGACGTTGTGGCAGGCACCACACCGGTGTCCACCTTAAGAGAACCTTCATTCCATGTTTGCAGGAGTAGTGACGAAGGCTTAGCACCATCTGGACGAACCAACTTGACTGACAATTTATACATCATCAGTTCGGCGCCGTTTGTGGGAGCGACATTTTCGCACTAAGGTTGGAAAGCATAGTTCCAATCATTTTCTAAGTCCAGATGGAGTCCAACCAAAATCCTGCAACACTGGCTCCACAGATCCAAGCACTTATAGCTAGTGTGGAAGAACTCACCAGAAAAATCCAAGAGATGAGGCAGCGACTCCAATAGGAAGCCAACCGGTCCAGAGACAATTAGGAAGACGAGGGGGATAGCTAGGGACGAAGCTATCGTCGAAGGCCAGCCACTCCAAATGAACCGAGCTCAAAGCTTCTTCGGGAAATGAAGAAGGAAATGGACAAACTGAGGAACGCTATTAAAGAAAAAACGGATCAAAGCTTGGACAGGATGGTCAGGACGACAGATTCCCCCTTCACGGCAGCAGTTCTTGAATGCCCAGTATCGTCAAAGTTTCACCTGCCTCAGCTTGAGCAGTTTGACAGGCTTAAGGATCCCTTAGACCATCTCAATACTTTCAAGACGACACTAGGTCTCCAACAGCCCCCTGAAGAAATACTGTGCCGCTCTTTCCCTACCATTCTCAAAGGAGCTGCGAGGGAATGGTTCACCAAGCTACCCACCTCGTCCATTGACAGCTTCAAACAGTTGAGCAGTTCCTTCCTATGCCACTTCGTGGAGGGACAACGCCCGAGGAGGCCAGCAGACTACCTACTCACCATCAAACAGGGAGAGAAGAAGACTTGAGGCTGTACGTAAAGCGCTTCACCCACGAAACTTTGGAGGTAGACAAAGTTGATGACAAGGTGCAGTTGACAACCTTTAAAGCTAGATTTAAATCTAGGGAGTTCGTGGTCTCACTCGCAAAGAATCCTCCAAAAATGATGGCCGAGATGCTCTTGTAGGCGTAGAAGTACATGAATGCTGAAGATGCTTTAGCTGCGATAAAAGATGAAGGGAAAACTAGTGAGAAGGGAAGGAAAGTGGACGATTGGAGAGGACGAAAAAAAGGAATGCCCAGATTGTTAGACTAACATCGGGAATAAAGGGAAAGACGAGAAAACTCGTCAGACGGTAAAATTTACTCCTTTGGTTGTGCCTGTTGACAAAACTATGGTGCAGATTAAAGATGAGCACTACCTCAAATGGCCTAGGCCATTACATTCGTTACCTAACGTATGTGATAGGAAGAAGTACTACCGCTTCCATAATTATCATGGCCATTACACAGAGGATCGCAGAGACTTGAAGGAGCAGATAGAGGAGCTCATATGAAAAGGAAAATTGTAGAGGTTTGTAAAAAAGGGAGCGCCCAGTAGGACTAGGGACAATGAAAGTTGATTCTCCCTCCATCCTCTAAATCCTTCACTTCTTGGATGGCTTCCGGAGGTTGGAGCGATTTTGTCGCACATTTGGGAGCATCTCTAGCAGCTCAATGAGCTAAGGATAGACATTTTTTCAACTCAACTTCACAATGCTCTTCTTGCATAGCAAAGTATCATACTATTTCTCTTAGGAATGGTAGGTTGAGGTGAGAAACACCATCTTTGTGCTGGTTGCATTTTTGAAGGCACCATTTCGCTTCTTCCAGCTGCTTAACTCCCTAGTGGAGTCACAGATGGTGTTAGAATCAAAACATGGCCTTCTTCCCCCCCTGGAACTGCTTCTGATATGCATTTCGAGAATGTTATCATGAACAATGTTGCCAATCCTATCCTCATTGATCAAGGCTACTGCCCAAACGGTCAATGCTCAAACAAGGTTATTATAAACATCACAAATATATAAACTCATTTTGATGTTAAAAGTTAAAAAAAGAAAAACAAATTACAGATACTAATATTAAATTCTTGGGTGGGTTTTTGTTTGTTTGTTTTGCTTTCAGTCTCCCTCGAAAGTTAAGATCAGCAATGTTAGCTTCAAGAACATTAGAGGCACTTCTTCAACAAAGGAAGCTGTGCAGCTTATTTGCAGTAAAAGTGTACCATGCCAACAAGTGGTAGTTGCTGACGTTGATCTCACATTCAAAGGTGCTGGAGGATCTGCTACTTCCACTTGTGTTAATGTCATGCCCACCCTTTCGGGAAAGCAAAATCCTCCTGCTTGCACCATCAAAACATAATAAAGTATCTCCCAAGCTATTGTAACCAATGCAGAATAGGGAAATACTATTTGCAAATAGGTTATATGAGTTCTATTTTAAGTAGAATTTCATTTACTACAGTCTATCATGTTCCCTTTTTCTTTATTTAAATGAAATTGTGGAATGTTGGATAGTTATTTTTAGAGTTGTTTGAGTTCAGGCTTTTACTAAAAGCTACCATGGTCTAGAGTGCTATTGTAGATAGTATTTGTTCTGTTACTATAGCTGGGATATTTCGGAATAAAACAAAAATTGTTATTAGACTCTTTGTAATTTTTTTTTATTCTTCACCAAATAAATGCTTGTGTTCATGATATGGTAACATTCAATTGATCTGCACACATGTTTTTAATGCTGAATTAACTTGCTCTCATAGTCCTCAATGACAATAAGATGTAAAACTTGTAAAACGGATGTCATATATTCAAAGTTGTTTCTCTAAATATTGTATACTTTTAATATTTATTTCTATAACAACTAAATTTTAATCACTTTTGATTCTCAAAAAAAAAAAAAAAATTAATCACTTTTATTTCTAAAAATATAACACATATTATTGAAGTTGATTATACCACCAACGCAAAAATTAAGGTAGGAAAAAAAAACCCAATTACATAAATATTTTAGTAAACTTACTTAATTTTCTTACTAAAATGAAGCAATTTCGGATGATTAATTGGCATATTCTAAAAAATGATTAACAATGAAATTAAAAGATTTCAAGTACGTACCTAAATGGTTTGTTGCATTAACTATTGTCTTTTATCAATATTTTTGTGGCTCAATGACATAACAAGCTTTCATTTAATAAGAGAATCAAGGTTCATTCAAAACAACGAATATTTACATTTACTTTCTTTTTTTTTTTTTTTTTTTTTTTTTTTTTTTTTTTTTTTTTTTTTTGCGTTGGTCAAAGATAATTGAGTGCAAATTAATCATAACTATTCAATCTAGGCCTGTGCATATGCATAAAGTTTACATAAATAAAATTGATAAATATGAAAAATATGAAAAATATAATAGTATCCCCATTGATATAATCTCTACAACCTTTACATTTTAAATAATATTATTTTGATATCCAAAAAAACAGTTCTACTTACGTACTATTTACATATTATTGAATTCTATTATTATTATATCCTGAATTGTAAATATGAATGTTGCATCATTCCAAGGCAAACATAACTATCTACTCAGCTACTACTAATGATTG
Source organism: Castanea sativa (assembly GCF_040712315.1). NCBI lineage: Eukaryota > Viridiplantae > Streptophyta > Magnoliopsida > Fagales > Fagaceae > Castanea > Castanea sativa. Next base: position 39,102,930 of record NC_134023.1, read on the forward strand.
TGATTGAAAATAACAAAACTTCAATTTGCAAAATGCAATAGCAACCAATGGGCCACTTCTAACACAATATTAAGAAACAAGGCTAGATCCTTACAACAGCTTAATGATTATTTTAATCAATTTAATCAAATATTAACTGAATAGTTAAGCAATCAAGATTCAAGTTTGACATTGTTCATGGACAAACGTTTCAATGTAGTGAAGAATATACACACCCACACAAAGACTTTATAGGGCAAAACCCCAAACTGTAAAAAACACTACGAGACTAATCCCAACTCAAAAGCTCTGCTATTAAAGGATGCTACAATACATTATATACTCATATGATGTTCCCGTACTTGCAGCCGGTTTCGGAAACTTATCTCCTCGCTTCGGCTAGCTCTTGTAGATGCTGCTATAGACATCAAAATTTTATGATGTATTCGCATTTGTTTGATTGATTATGATGAAATATTTGTGATCCAGTTAATTTTCATTTGATGATGTATCAACAATGAACAATAAAAAAATGAAATCAAGCCACATGGCAAGCCCATGAGTTACTACAACACACATAGAAATGACATTTCCCACATGAGCAAAGTACCACATTTTAGCCATGTCATTTCGTACATGTGCATCATCCCAGATAACCTGGTCAAACAGGACGGTCCGGTTTAAATTTAAAAACAATGCTTATTATGTGGCGCTCTAAGCTTCTATTTAGTCTTTTTAACCTTATTTCATTAAATTTTTTAACTGTTACCTCATAGATTAGAGTAACTTGTAAAGTTGTTATTTACAACTATTTTGTGTTGGCTTTAATTCCATGTCAAATTTGATTGTAGTTTTGTTCAATCATGTTTACCCTTTATTTTATGTGGGATTTCTTTGTATGGGTTGTGTGTGTGAGAGAGTGTGAAGACTCAAGCTTGCATTGAAGAAGGAGTGGTTTTTACGGGTATCTCGTGAGTAAACTTCCCGTGAAGTAAGCCATGTGAAGAGCACATGACTGTAATATGAAGAGTCGTGACAATCTAGTGACAGCTAGTTTACGCAAGTAACTCGTAGGTAAGGCCTTCCTGCGAGATACCCACAAAACATTCGGTTTTGCTATTTTGGCTTATCTGGTCCATCAGGTCTTCACTCACACTATACATACCCAGATATTGTAAAGAGTGCTTTCAGAGAAAAAATCCTAGCAAACACACTTGAGAGTTAGAGATTGTATACCCACAATCATCTGCACAATCCTTTGTGGTTTTTCTCATATTCCAACCTTTCCATGTCCATATCCTTGAGAGGTTGATAGCCCAAACACTTACCACACTTATTCTGAGTGTGAAGTGAGGTTTTGGTGCTGCTGGGAAGCATTGGAAGAAGCTAAGTTTTGGCGGATGCAATCGGGCGTATTGCGGGATCCGGACGACAGATTCCCCCTTCACGGCAGCAGTTCTTGAATGCCCAGTATCGTCAAAGTTTCACCCGCCTCAGCTTGTGCAGTTTGACAGGCTTAAGGATCCCTTAGACCTTCTCAATACTTTCAAGACGACACTAGGTCTCCAACAGCCCCGACGAAATACTGTGCCGCTCTTGCCCTACCATTCTCAAAGGAGCTGTGAGGGAATGGTTGACCAAGCTACCCACCTCGTCCATTGACAGCTTCAAACAGTTGAGCAGTTTCTTCCTATGCCACTTCATGGAGGGACAACACCCGAGGAGGCCAGTAGACTACCTACTCACCATCAAACAGGGAGAGAAGAAGACTTGAGGTTGTACGTAAAGCGCTTTACCCACGAAACTTTGGAGGTAGACGAAGTTGATGACAAGGTGCAGGTGACAACCTTTAAAGCTAGATTGAAATCTCGGGAGTTCATGGTCTCACTCGCAAAGAATCCTCCAAAAACGATGGCCGAGATGCTCTTAAAGGCGTAGAAGTACATGAATGCTGAAGATGCTTTAGCCGCGATAAAAGATGAAGGGAAAACTAGTGAAAAGGGAAGGAAAGTGGACGATTGGAGAGGACGGAAAAAAGGAATGCCCAGATTGTTAGACTAATGACGGGGATAAAGGGAAAGACGAGAAAACTCCTCAGACGGTAAAATTTACTCCTTTGGTTGTGCCTGTTGACAAAACTATGGCACAGATTAAAGATGAGCACTACCTCAAATGGCCTAGGCCATTACATTCGTCACCTAACATACGTGATAGGAAGAAGTACTACCGCTTCCATAATTATCATGGCCATTATACAGAGGATCGTAGAGACTTGAAGGAGCAGATAGAGGAGCTCATACGAAAAGGAAAATTGCAGAGGTTTGTAAAAAAGGGAGCGCCCAGTAGGACTAGGGACGATGAAAAGGACAATTGTGAAACCTCACTAAAGGACGAGGATCGCACTCATGACGACCCCTTGGTCATCAACCTCATGACGACCCCTTGGTCATAATGCTTACGATAGAAGCGTTCAACACCAGGAGAATTCTCGTGGACAATGGTAGCTCTGCGGACATCATCTATCTCTCTGCTTTTCAACTTTTAAGGCTAGATCCAAAAAGACTGTGCCCTTTTTAGTCCCCCCTTGTCAGCTTCAGCGGAGACAGAGTGTATCTTAATAAGGTCTTATCCACGACAGTTGACCTGTCAGCTAGATTTCCTTGTAGTAGACTACCCTTCTTCATACAATGTGATCATTGGAAGGCCCACACTCAACCACTAGAAGGCAGCCACTTCCACATATTGCTTGAAGGTGAAGTTCCCGACGAAAAACGGTGTAGGCGAAGTAAAGGGAGATCAAGTATTGGCCAGGGAATGCTACTAGGTAGTGTTAGCTACAAAAGAAAACCATACATGGATGATCGAGGAGAGGGAAGAAGATAAGGTGGAAGCCTTAGAGATAGTGGAGTTGGTCGAAGGAGAAACAGCAAAGACAACCTTAATAGGGACGGCTTTGAGTCCTGAGATGAAGACGAGACTCGTCCAGTTCCTTAAAGAAAACATGGACGTCTTCGCATGGAGAATGGAAAAAGATTTATTATTTGTCTGAATTAATGAATGAGTTAGTGGCGGCGGAAGGCATCCTTGGTACTTCTAGTGTTGAAGCCAATGTTGGTGAAGCTTCTACTTCTCAACCTAAGTCAAAAGGTAAGGGTAAGAAGAAGAAAAAGAAGAAGGACTTCACTAAGTAAGAGGGTAAACAGATTGCCTTAGGAGTTGCCAATAAGGGAAAGAAGCCCAAAGGAAAGTGTTTCCATTGTGGTGAGAAAGGACATTGGAAGAGGAATTGTCTAAGTTTTAAAGCCGCCAAGAATAAGGGTATGAAAAGTTATTTTCTTCTTGAAATATGTTTGGTACAAAATCCCACGGACTCCTAGTGTGTGGATTCAGGTTGTACTAATCATATCTGTAATTCTTTGCAGGAGCTCTAGGAGACCAGAAAGCTGAACAAAGGAGAATTGTTTCTTACCTGAGCGGATGGGAGTAGAGTTGTAGTTGTAGCTGTTGGTGTTGTTAATTTGTGCTTTGAGTCTAGGGATTTAATATTGAAAGACTATCTTTATGTACCTAATGTTCGTAGGAGTTTAATTTCTGTAACTTATTTAAGTAAAGATGGATATTGTGTTATCCTTAAAGACAATGTTGTAATAAAGAAGGGTAAAGTGTTTATTTGTTCTGGCAATATTATTGATGGTCTTTATATTTTAACTACTGTTAAGCATGAATTATATAATTCTGAATTAGATATTAATTCACATGTGAAATCATTAAAGAGAAAGTTTCCTTCTACTAGTGAAGCATATCTTTGGCACTTGCGTTTGGGTCATATTAATTCAAACAGAATTCAAAAACTTATCAAAGATGGACTCTTAGGGCTCATGGACTTTGATGAATTTCCAATTTGTGAATCTTGTTTGGAAGGTAAAATGACCAAACGACCTTTTAATGCAAAAGGTAGAAGAGCTCAAGATTTGCTAGAACTAGTACATTTAGATGTATGTGGTCCTATGTCAATCCAAGCAAGAGGTGGTTATGAGTATTTCATTACTTTCACTGATGATTACTCTAGATTTGGTTATGTGTACCTAATGAAACAGAAGTCCGAAGCTTTTGACTAGTTCAAAGAGTTTAGGGCTGAAGTTGAGAATCAATTGGGTAAACGCATAAACGCTATTCGATCTGATTGAGGTGGCGAATACCTTCTTGGGGGTTTAAGGATTACTTGACTAAAAATGGGATTATATCCCAGTTGACTGCACCTAGAACTCCACAACAAAATGGTGTTGCAGAAAGAAGGAATATGACTTTTTTAGATATGGTTAGATCCATAATGAGTTATTCGACTCTACCAAATCCTTTTTTGGGATATGCCTTAAGTACTGCAATGTATTTTCTGAATTTAGTACCTTCGACGTCTGTTCCTAAAACACTTGTAGAGTTGTGGAATGGGCGTAAGCCTAGTATGAGACATCTCCATATTTGGGGTTGTCTAGCACATATGTTAAAAGGAAAGTCTGACAAGTTACAGTCCAAAACAGAAGTGGTTTTCTTTGTAGGGTATCCAAAAGGAACAGTTGGAGGTTTATTCAATAGTCATAAGGATAAAAAGTGTTTGTTAGCACAAATGCCAAATTCTTGGAAATTGACTATATGAATAATTTTACTCCTAGAAGTAAAGTTGTCTTAGCTGAAATGAATGAAGCTGTAGTTAAACAACCAATGGATGAAACTAGGGATGATGTGGATGTATTAGATACGCCATAAGATACTACTCATGATATGTCTAGTACACAAGTGCCTTGTCGTAGTGGAAGAATTGTTCGGCCTCTTGTGAGATTTATAGGTTTGGGAGAAATTTATGAAGCTATCTCAGAAGAGGCTGAATCGGATCCCTACACTTATGATGAAGCAATAAATGATATAGATGCACATCATTGGGTTCAAGCTATGAAATCTGAATTGGATTCTATGTATTCCAATGATGTATGGGATCTTGTAGAAGCGCCTAACGGCATTAAACTTGTTGGTTGCAAATGGGTTTACAAGAGAAAGAAAGGGACAGATGGAAAGGTTGAAACCTTCAAAACAAGACTAGTGGCAAAAGATTATACAAAAAAAGAAGGCATTAACTATGATGAAACTTTTTTGCCAGTAGCCATCCTTAAATCTATCAAAATTCTCTTATCCATTGCTGCTCATTATGATTATGAGATTTGGCAAATGGATGTCAAGACTGCATTTCTGGATGTCAAGACTGCATTTCTTAATGTCAATCTTAAAGAAGAAATCTATATGTTGCAACCAGATGGTTTCATAGCAAAGAACTAAAAGCATATGGGGTGCAAGTTGAAAAGGTCCATTTATGGACTTAAATAAGCATCTAGGTCATGGAACATCAGATTTGATCAGGCAATCAAATCATCTGAATTTGAACAAAATCTTGATGAACCATGTGTGTACAAAAGACATCAAGGTAAAGTAGTAATGTTCTTGGTGTTTTATGTTGATGATATTCTACTCATTAGGAATGATGTAGGGGTAATGTCATCGGTAAAGGTTTGGTTCTCAAGTCAATTTGATATAAAGGACTTGGGTGAGGCTAACTTTATTCTAAGGATCAAGCTTTGGCGAGATCGCAAGAATAAGATGTTAGGTTTATCACAAGCAGGATATATAGATAAGGTTCTAGAACAATTTACCATGCAAAACTCCAAGAAAGGATTACTTTCTTTTAGACATGGAGTTCCACTGTCTGATGACCAAATGTCTAAGACTCAAGAGGAAGAAAACATGATGAGACAGGTTCCTTATGCTTATGTGGTAGGAAGTCTCATGTATGCCATGCTTTGTACTAGGCCGGATATTTGTTATTCAGTTGGCATAGTCAGCCGATATTAATCAAATCTAGGACCTAAACATTGGCAAGCTGTAAAACATATTCTGAAGTACCTACGGAGAACGAGAGATTATATACTTGTTTACCGTTGTGAGTGTTGGATAATTAGGTGTTTGTATCACATACAAAACATACGTAGCGAAAATTTAACGGATCTACTTCATACATAATCGATAACATGAACTATGTAAGTTTTAGAATTTAAGAACAAGAGAGTGTACCTTGGAGCGGTGAATTTCAAAACCGAAGATCAGAAGCACTTGGGAACACTTTCAATCTTCACTCCAATTCCACTAATGCCCAAGATGTGTGGTCTCTCAATCAGTTCCAAAGGGAGAATGTCAAAGTGTCTAATACTCCTTACACCACTTCACAATAGTGTTCTTTCAATTCTCTACCAAAAATTTTGTATGTTTCTCCCTTTGTATCTAACTGATTATCTAATTTGGTTGGCTTTTTGGGCCTTTCTAATTGGGCTTAAGGGTGTGGCTTGGAGTGAGACCAAAATGGACCAATAAGACACTAGCTCCAATGGGCCTTGGGCTTTTCTGTCAACTTTTGACAAGTCCAAAGTTACCATTAACTATATTTAATACCACTATATAAATATAGTTGCACTCTAGGCCTTATTTATAAATTATATCCCAAGACTTTATTGTACATGCAACCACAAAGCTATATATACATACTCATTAGAAGCACAAAAGGTACATAATTTTCACCCAAAAAAATACTTTTACATAGATAACTTTGGTATTTAGAACTTTCTTATTTCTCTCAAGATTTCTATATACTGACTTTGGCATTGGAGACGTTGTGGCAGGCACCACACCGGTGTCCACCTTAAGAGAACCTTCATTCCATGTTTGCTAGAGTAGTGACGAGGGCTTAGCACCTTCTGGACGAACCAACTTGACTGACAATTTATACATCATCAGTTTGGCGCCATTTGTGGGAGTGACATTTTCGCACTAAGGTTTGAAAGCATAGTTCCAATCATCTTCTAAGTCCAGATGGAGTCCAATCAAAATCCTGCAACACTAGCTCTACAAATCTAAGCACTTATAGCTAGTGTGGAAGAACTTACCAGAAAACTCTAGGAGATGAGGCACTGACTCCAGTAGGAAGCCAACTGGCTTAAGGATCGTCGAAGTTTCACCTGCCACAGCTTGAGCAGTTTGACAGGCTTAAGGATCCCTTGGACCATCTCAATACTTTCAAGATGACACTAGGTCTCCAATAGCCCCCCGATGAAATAATATGCCGCTATTTCCCTACCATTCTCAAAGGAGCTGTGAGGGAATGGTTCACCAAGCTACCTACCTCGTCCATTGACAGCTTCGAACAGTTGTGCAGTTCCTTCCTATGCCACTTCGTGGAGGGACAACGCCCGAGGAGGCTAGCAGACTACCTACTCACCATCAAACAAGGAGAGAAGAAGACTTGAGGTTATACGTAAAGCGCTTCACCCACGAAACTTTGGAGGTAGACGAAGCTGATAACAAGGTGCAGCTAACAACCTTCAAAGCTGGATTGAAATCTAGGGAGTTCGTGGTCTCACTAAAGAATCCTCCAAAAACAATGGCCGAGATGCTCTTAAAGGCATAGAAGTACATGAATGCTGAAGATGCTTTAGCCGCGATAAAAGATGAAGGGAAAACTAGTGAAAAGGGAAGGAAAGAGGACGATCGGAGAGGACAGAAAAAAGGAATGCCCAGATCAGTAGACTAACGACGGGGATAAAGGGAAAGACAAGAAAACTCCTCAGACGGTAAAATTTACTCCTTTGGTTGTGCCTGTTAACAAAATTATGGTGCAGATTAAAGATGAGCACTACCTCAAATGGCCTAGGCCATTACATTCGTCACCTAACGTACGTGATAGGAAGAAGTACTACCGCTTCCATAAGTATCATGGCCATTACACAGAGGATCGCAGAGCCTTAAATGAGCAGATAGAGGAGCTCATACGAAAAGGGAAATTGCAGAGGTTTATAAAAAAGGGAGCGCCCAGTAGGACTAGGGATGATGACAACGACAATTGTGAAGCCTCACTAAAGGACGAGGATCACACTAATGACGACCCCTTGGTCAACAACCTCATGACGACCCCTTGGTCATAATGCTCACGATAGAAGGGTTCAACACCAAGAGAATTCTAGTGGACAATGGTAGCTCTGCAAACATCAACTATCTCTCCACTTTTCAACTGTTGAGGCTAGATCCAAAAAGACTGTGCCCCTTTTAGTCCCCCTTCGTTAGCTTTAGCGGAGACAAAGTGTATCCCAATAAGGTCTTATCTAGAATAGTTTACCTGTTAGCTGGATTTCCTTGTAGTAGACTACCCCTCTTCATACAATGTGATCATTGGGAGGCCCACACTCAACCACTAGAAAGCAGCCACTTCCACATATTTCCTGAAGGTGAAGTTCCCAACGAAAAATGGTGTAAGCGAAGTAAAGGGAGATCAAGTACTGGCCAGGGAATGCTACTAGGCAGTGTTAGCTACAAAAAAAAAAAAACCATACGTGGATGATCGAGGAGAGGGAAGAAGATAAGGTGGAAGCCTTAGAGACAGTGGAGTTGGTCGAAGGAGAAATAGCAAACATGGATGTCTTCGCATGGATTCACCAGGACCTACAAGGCTATCCCCAAAGGTCATCTAGCATAGGCTAAATGTGGACCCCGAGAAGAAGCTCGTCCAATAAAGACGACGGGTCTTTGCTCTAGAACGAAACCAAGCAATTACAGACGAAGTAAACAAGTTGTTGACTGAAAATGGGATATATCCCAGTTGACTGCACCTGGAACTCCACAACAAAATGGTGTAGCAGAAAGAAGGAATAGGACTCTTTTAGATATGGTTAGATCCATATTGGGTTATTCGACTCTACCAATTTCTTTTTGGGGATATGCCTTAAATACTGCAATGTATCTTCTGAATTTAGTACCTTCGAAGTCTATTCCTAAAACACCTGTAGAGTTGTGGAATGGGCGTAAGCCTAGTATGAGACATCTCCACATTTGGGGTTGTCCAGCACGTGTTGAAAGGAAAGTCTGACAAGTTACAGTCTATAACAGAAGTGGTATTTTTTTGTAGGGTATCCAAAAGGAACAGTTGGAGGTTTATTCTATGGTCATAAGGATAATAAAGTGTTTGTTAGCACAAATGCCAAATTCTTGGTAAATGACTATATGAATAATTTTACTCCTAGAAGTAGAGTTGTCTTGGCTGAAATGAATGAACCGATAGTTGAACAACCAATGGATGAAACTAGGGATGATGTGACTGTATTAGATACACCACAAGATACTACTCATGAGATGTCTAGTACACAGGTGCCTCGTCGTAGTGGGAGAATTGTTCGGCCTCCTATAAGATTCATAGGTTTGGGAGAAACTTATGAGGCTATCTCAAAAGAGGCTGAATCGGATCCTTACACTTATGATGAAGCAATGAATGATATAGATGCACATCATTGGGTCCAAGCTATGAAATCTGAATTGGATTCTATGGATTCCAATCATGTATAGGATCTTGTAAAGGCGCCTAACGGCATTAAACCTGTTGGTTGCAAATGGGTTTACAAGAGAAAGAGAGGGATAGATAGAAAGGTTGAAACCTTTAAAGCAAGACTAGTGGCGAAAGGGTATACACAAAAAGAAGGTATTGATTATGATGAAACTTTTTCGCCAGTAGCTATGCTTAAATCTATCAGAATTCTCTTATCCATTGCTGCTCATTATGATTATGAGATTTGGCAAATGGATGTCAAGACTGCATTTCTTAATGGCAATCTTGAAGAAGAAATATATATGTTGCAACCAAAAGGTTTCATAGCAAAGAACCAAGAGCACATGGTATGCAAGTTGAATAGGTCCATTTATGGACTTAAACAAGCATCTAGGTCATGGAACATTAGATTTGATCAAGAAATCAAGTTATTTGGTTTTGAACAAAATCTTGATGAACCATGTGTGTACAAAAGACATCGAGAGAAAGTAGTAATGTTCCTAGTGCTTTATGTTGATGATATTCTACTCATTGGGAATGATGTAGGGGTAATGTCATCGGTTAAAGTTTGGTCGTCAAGCCAATTTGATATGAAGGACTTGGGTGAGGCTAACTTTATTCTAGGGATCAAGCTTTGGCGAGATCGTAAGAATAAGATGTTAGGCTTATCACAAGCTGGATATATAGATAAGGTTCTAGAACGGTTTAGCATGCAAAACTCCAAGAAAGGATTGCTTCCTTTTAGACATGGAGTTCCTCTGTCTGATGACCAAAGGCCTAAGACTCAAGAGGAGGAAAATATGATGAGACAAGTTCCTTATGCTTCTGCAGTGGGAAGTCTCATGTATGCCATGCGTTGTACTAGACCAGATATTTGTTATTCAGTTGGCATGGTCAGCCGATATCAATCAAATCCAGGACCAAAACATTGGCAAGCTATAAAGCATATTCTCAAGTATCTTAGGAGAACGAGAGATTATATGCTTGTTTACCATAGTGAGGATTTGATTCCCATTGGCTATACAGATTCAGACTTTCAGTCAGATCTAGATTTCAGAAAATCCACTTCAGGATGTGTTTTCACCTTGGGAGGTGGAGCCATAAGTTGGAGGAGCGTTAAGCAATCTTGTATTGCGGACTCCACCATGGAAGCCGAGTACGTTGCTGCTTGTTAAGCAGCAAAGGAGGCTGTTTGGCTCAAGAAATTCCTTTCTGATCTTGGTGTTGTGAGAATGGAGCAAGTTCCCATCACATTGTTTTACGACAATAGTGGAGTGGTTGCACAATCCAAAGATCCAAGAAATCACAAGAAAGGAAAGCACATTGAGAGGAAGTACCACATCATTCGAGACATTGTTGCTCGTGGAGATATTGTGGTAGCAAAGATTGAAAGTGCAAATAATCTAGCAGATCCCTTTACCAAAGTCTTTCCTCAAAGGACTTTCGAGTCACATTTGGAAAGAATGGGAGTTAGATTAGTGCACAATAGTCTTTAGGGCAAGTGGGAGATTGTTAGGATTAGTGCCCTTAAATCCTATTGTATGATGCTATGTATGATATTATGTATGACATGATGTATGACTTAATATTGTGATTGATAAAGTTATTTTATTATTATCTAAAATAATGGTAACATGAATATGGGACATTATCATATAGTCCATGAGATGCATTGTATGTGATTTATGTGAAAAGTCACAGAAGATGCAAATCACAGGTTCTTTGTAAACTCAGAATTTATAGTTCGTAGTTGGTGATGAAATTGGGCATTTCATCTGCGAAGACTATAACGTATCAACTAAGATGATTTGTCTTGATCATGGAAATGGAGACTTCTAGTTGATATGTTGATATGTTTTAAGAGTTAAGACATATTGAACAGGACTGCTGTGAGATTTATTATTCTCCTAACGACTGTCAAATGAATAATAAATCTCACGACTTCAATTTGCATGAACTCTTAATCCTGAGAGAATAATGAACCTGATCATGAGGTGTGGGTTGCTTTGATATATTAGGAGTGAGATTTGAAGTGATGGTTAAAACCTCAGTATGTTGGGCAGCCACATTTAGTGTTGATGGAACATATATTCTCAAGATGGAATTCATAGTCTCTTGATGGAGATATAAAATATTCCCTTGAGATAAGTTTAATGGGTTCAGTTATTCAGAGAGTTAGGTCTAACCACTTTAGTAAGAAATTACTAAAGTATATATTTATGAAATTGGATTTCATAAATATATAATGAATAACTTTAAAGAATTAAACTGGGTACTCAAGGATAAGCTGTAGTAATTTACAAAGTGGCAGTCTACACTTATGACTTTTTGTTACTACGAATATTTTATGAAGGGGTTGCATGTATAATAAAGTCTTAGGATATAATTTATTAATAAGGCCTAGAGTGAAATTATATTTATATAGTGGTATTAAATATAACTAATGGTAACTTTGGACTTGTCAAGAGTTGACGAAAAAGCCCAAGGCCCATTGAAGCTAGTGTCTTATTGGTCCCTTTTGGTCTCACTCCAAGCCACACACTAAAGCCCAATTGGAAAGGCCCAATAGGCAAGCCCAATTAGATAATCGGTTAGTTATAAAGGGAGAAACATACAAAATTTTTATTCAGTGAAAAAATAAGAAACGGTGTGTGAGAGAGTGTGAGACACACTTTCATTCTCCTTTTGAAAAACTGATTGAGAGACCACACATCTTGGGCGTAAAGTGGAATTGGAGTGAAGATTAAAAGTGTTCCCAAGTGCTTCTAATCTTTGTTTTGAATTTCTCCACACCAAGGTACGCCATCTTGTTCTTAAATTCTGAAATTTACATAGTGCACGTTATCAATCATGAATGAAATAGATCCTTGTTTGTTTCTTCCACTATGTGTTTTGTATGAGATATGAAACCAGAATTTTTCCTTCAAAAATATACTCTCCTAGAGTGATTCCAAGCTCATCATAGGTCAAATAAAGGGGGAGATCGAAGCGAAAGAGGGGAGGATGCAAAAGTACCTGAAGTTGACAAAGCTTCTGGCATAACAGTTCGACTAAGTGGAATTCACACAGATCCCTAGAAGCCAGAATATAGGGGCAGATGAGCTGGCAAGGAAGTCATCATCAGAAGCAGGGGCAACTGATACAAATTTGAGGATTGAAGTCCAAAATCACCCCAACATTGAAGAAGTCTCTACTTTCGCAATCCAGAGCATAAGCTACTGGATGACCCCGATCATATCTTTCCTTCAAGATGGACACCTTTCGCAGGACGTCGAGGAGGCCGGAAAGGTTAGGAAGAAAGTAGCTAGATTCATGATCCTGAATGGCACCCAGTAAAAGAGATGCTTTTCCATGCTGTACTTGAAGTGCGTTAACGAAGATGAGGCCAAATATATCCTGAAGGAGATCCATGAAGGGATTTGCGGAGACCATGTAGGTCCTAGATCCTTAGTAAGCAAAGTTATTAGAACAGGTTACTTTTGGCCTACTTTATAGGTGGACGCGAGGGAGCTCGTCAAGAAATGCGACAAGTGCTAGAGGTTTGAGAATGTCCAACGCCTTCAAGTAGAGAAGTCGATGATGATAGCCTCCCCATGGCCATTTGCAAAATTGGAAATTGACATCATCGGCCCATTGCCCTGAAGTAAGAGGCAGGTAAAGTTTCTACTAGTCGCTATTGACTACACAAAATGGGTTGAAGCAGAGGCATTATCAACCATCACTGAAGAAAAAATCTAGAGCTTTGTATCGAAGAACATAATTTGCAGATTCGGTATTCCACTGACAATCGTATCAAACAACGGACGGCGATTCGATAGTCAAGGCTTCAGGGATTTTTGCTTAAGCCTAGGGATCCAGAACCAATACTCATCCCCAGACACCCACAAGCGAATGGATAGACGAAGGTGACTAATTGAACACTACTCAAGATCATCAAAGCCAGGCTGGACGACGCTAAGGGAGCCTGGTCGGAGGAATTACCCAATCTCTTGTGGGCTTCTAAGACTATAGTCAGAACCCCGGTAAGAGAAACCCCCTTCAGGCTCACTTATGGCACTGAGGTAGTAATCCAGGTTGAGGTGGGAATAACCAGCATCAAACAAGGGACGTTCCACGAAGAAGGAAACCACGATAAACTGAAGTTCAACCTGGATTGCTTGGACGAGATCAGAGACTAAGCTTCCAACAGAATGATGAAGTATCAGCAGAAGGTGGCCGAGTACTACAACAAGAGAGTGAAGCTCAGACGACTTGACATAGGAGACCTTGTCCTGCGTAAAGTCACCCCAGCAACTAAGGACCCAGCCCAAGGGAAACTCGGCCCAACCTGGGAAGGACCCTATCAGGTCATCCATTACTCCAGACAAGGCAATTATCACCTAGAGACCTTAGACGGGCAGAGACTGCCACGACCACAGAACATTGAACACTTGAAGAAGTACCATCAATAGATGTAACAAATAATTGTATTCATTTTTTAAAGTAACAAAAGGACTATTCAGCCAATGATCTAATGCTCTAAGTAACAAGATTTTGCTCTGATGGATGCAAGTTACTGATGAAGTCAAAGAATGACAAGATCCCTTATATGGGTGTAGGTCAGAAAATTGGCTAAGTAACAAGATTCTGTTCTTACGGATGTAAGTTACTGACGAAGTCAAAGAATGGAAAGATCCATTAAATGGGTGTAAGTCATAAAAATTGGCCAAGAGCAATTAAAAGCCCATAAGCACTGGGCAACCAGCACTGTTTCAATATCATAATTAAAAGCCCATAAATACTGGGAAAAAATATCATTCTGAAATTAGAATGGAAATACTGTTATGAAAGTAGACTTAAAAAGCCCAAAAATACACTGGGCACCAAAAAAAAAAAAAAAAAAAAAAAAAGCAGGTTCAGGCATTAGCAGTAGAAAGAGGAGGCAGAGCACTCTCAGGAGCACCATCCCCAGGAGCCGTGGATTGGGAGGCTTCGTCAGCTGCCATTTCCTTGTCAGCCTCTTCCAGATCCAAATTCTCTAGATCTACTCTGGTAGGGTGCTTGATGATGTATCGCCTCAAGAGTTTGAACCCTTTATAATACCAATTGAAGAGCACTGTGTTGTACTCCTCAGCCTGCTGAAAAAGCCTCAACGGCCTTAGCAACAATGGTCTTGAGCTTCTCCTTTGCAGCTAGAATTTGCTCATCTTTTTCTAGAGTCAGCTGTTGCTCGGCTTTGAGGTCCTCCCCCAAGGTTTTAGCCTTTTCCTTAAGAGTGTTGGCCTCGTCCATTGCAATGATCCGGCCCTTCTTCAGTTTGGAGTTCTCCGCACACAAAGCCTCCATCCTGGACACCACAGACGCTACCTTAGCCTTCTAAGTAAGATACCCTGAGGTGATATGAAGACTCTCCCCCAACACCTAAAAAGAAGATTGAAGTCTTCAGGACGATACAAAAAAGAAGGAAGAAAGAAAAGGATGAAATTGCACGAGCATATTACTGAAGGAAAAATTATGGTTTTGTATCTCATACAAAACCCACAGCGGAAGCGACGAACTAGGATCTATTTCATTCATGATTGATAACGTGCACAATGTAAATTTCAGAATTTAAGAACAAGATAGCGTACCTTAGTGTGGAAAAATTCAAAACAAAGATTAGAAGCACTTGGGAACACTTTTAATCTTCACTCCAATTCCACTTTACGCCCAAGATGTGTGGTCTCTCAATCAGTTTTTCAAAGGGAGAATGAAAGTGTGTCTCACACTCTCTCACACACCGTTTTTTTTCCTTTTCTAATCTCTTACTAATAAAAATTCTGTATGTTTCTCCCTTTATAACTAACTGATTATCTAATTGGGTTGACCTATTGGGCCTTTCCAATTGGGCTTTAGTGTGTGGCTTGGAGTGGGACCAAAAGGGACCAATAAGACACTAGCTCCAATGGGCCTTAGGCTTTTCCGTCAACTCTTGACAAGTTCAAAGTTACCATTAATTATATTTAATACCACTATATAAATATAATTGCACTCTAGGCCTTATTAATAAATTATATCCCAATACTTTATTATACACGTAACCCCTTCATAAAATATTCGTAGTAACACAAAGTCATAAAAGTAGACTGTCACTTTGTAAATTACTACATCTTATCCTTGAGTACCCGGTTTAATTCTATAAAGTTATTCATTATATATTTATAAAATCCAATTTCATAAATATATATATATATATATACTTTAGTAATTTCTTACTAAAGTGGTTAGGCCTAACTCTCTGAATAACTGAAACCATTAAACTTATCTCAAGGGAATATTTTATATCTCCATCAAGAGACTATGAATTCCATCTTGAGAATATATGTTCCATCAACACTAAATGTGGCTGCCCAACATACTGAGGTTTTGACCGTCACTTCAGGTCTCACTCCTGATATATCAAAGCAACCTACACTTCATGATCAGGTCCATTATTCTCTCAGGATTAAGAGTTCATGCAAATAGAAGTCGTGAGATTTATTATTCATTTGATAGTCGTTAGGAAAATAATAAATCTCACAGCGGTCATGTTCAATATATTTTAACTCTTAAAACATATCAACATATCAACTAGAAGTTTCCACTTCCATGATCAAGACAAATCATCTTAGTTGACACGTTATAGTCTTCGCAGATGAAATGCCCAATTTCATCACCGACTACGAACTATAAATTCTGAGTTTACAAAGAACTTGTGATTTACATCTTCTGTGACTTTTCACATAAATCACATACAATGTACCTCATGGACTATATGATAATGTCCCATATTCATGTTACCATTATTTTAGATAATAATAAAATAACTTTATCAACCACAATATTAAGTCATACATCATGTTGTACATAATGTCATACATAATATCATACATAACATCACACAATAGGATTTAATGGCACTAATCCTAACAATCTCCCACTTGCCCTAAAGACAATTGTGCACTGATCTAACTCCCATTCCCTCCAAATGTGACTCGAAAGTCCTTTGAGGTAAGGCTTTGGTAAAAGGATCTACTAGATTATTTGCACTTTCAATCTTTCCTTTCTTGTGATTCCTTGGATCTTTGGATTGTGCAACTGCTCCACTATTGTCACAAAACAATGTGATGGGAACTTGCTCCATTCTCACAACACCAAGATCAGAAAGGAATTTCTTGAGCCAAACAGCCTCCTTTGCTGCTTCACAAGCAGCAACGTACTTGGCTTCCATGGTGGAGTCCGCAATACAAGATTGCTTGACACTCCTCCAACTTATGGCTCCACCTCCCAAGGTGAAAACACATCCTGAAGTGGATTTTCTGAAATCTAGATCTGATTGAAAATCTGAATCTGTATAGCCAATGGGAATCAAATCCTCACTATGGTAAACAAGCATATAATCTCTCGTTCTCCTAAGATACTTGAGAATATGCTTTATAGCTTGCCAATGTTTTGGTCCTGGATTTGATTGATATCGGCTGACCATGCCAACTGGATAACAAATATCTGGTCTAGTACAAAGCATGGCATATATAAGACTTCCCACTGCAAAAGCATAAGGAACTTGTCTCATCATATTTTCTTCATCTTGAGTCTTAGGCCTTTGGTCATCAGACAGAGGAACTCCAAGTCTAAAAGGAAGCAATCCTTTCTTGGAGTTTTGCATGCTAAACCGTTCTAGAACCTTATTTATATATCCAGCTTGTGATAAGCCTAACATCTTATTCTTGCGATCTTGCCAAAGCTTGATCCCTAGAATAAAGTTAGCCTCACCCAAGTCCTTCATATCAAATTGGCTTGACAACCAAACTTTAACCGATGACATTACCCCTACATCGTTTCCAATGAATAGAATATCATCAACATAAAGCACTAGGAACATTACTACTTTGTCTCGATGCCTTTTGTACACACATGGTTCATCAAGATTTTGTTCAAAACCAAATGACTTGATTGCTTGATCAAATCTGATGTTCCATGACCTAGATGCTTGTTTAAGTCCATAAATGGACCTATTCAACTTGCATATCATATGCTCTTGGTTCTTTGCTATGAAACCTTCTGGTTGCAACATGTATATTTCTTCTTCAAGATTGCCATTAAGAAATGTAGTCTTGACATCCATTTGCCAAATCTCATAATCATAATGAGCAGCAATGGATAAGAGAATTCTGATAGATTTAAGCATGGCTACTAGCGAAAAAGTTTCATCGTAATCAATACCTTCTTTTTGTGTATACCCTTTTGCCACTAGTCTTGCTTTAAAGGTTTCAACCTTTCCATCTATCCCTCTCTTTCTCTTGTAAACCCATTTGCAACCAACAAGTTTAATGCCGTTAGGCGCCTTTACAAGATCCCATACATGATTGGAATCCATAGAATCCAATTCAGATTTCATAGCTTGGACCCAATGATGTGCATCTATATCATTCATTGCTTCATCATAAGTGTAAGGATCCGATTCAGCCTCTTCTAAGATAGCCTCATAAGTTTCCCCCAAACCTATGAATCTTATAGGAGGCCGAATAATTCTCCCACTACGACGAGGCACCTGTGTACTAGACATCTCATGAGTAGTATCTTATGGTGTATCTAATACAGTCACATCATCCCTAGTTTCATCCATTGGTTGTTCAACTACAGGTTCATTCATTTCAGCCAAGACAACTCTACTTCTCGGAGGAAAATTATTCATATAGTCATTTTCTAAGAATTTGGCATTTGTGCTAACAAACACTTTATTATCCTTATGACTATAGAATAAACCTCCAACTGTTCCTTTTGGATACCCTACAAAAAATACCACTTCTGTTTTAGACTATAACTTGTCAGACTTTCCTTTCAACACATGTGCTGGACAACCCCAAATGTGGAGATGTCTCATACTAGGATTACGCCCATTCCACAACTCTACAGGTGTTTTAGGAATAGACTTCGAAGGTACTAAATTCAGAAGATACATTGCAGTATTTAAGGCATATCCCCAAAAAGAAATTGGTAGAGTCGAATAACTCAACATGGACCTAACCATATCTAAAAGAGTCCTATTCCTTCTTTCTGCTACACCATTTTGTTATGGAGTTCCAGGTGTAGTCAACTGGGATATAATCCCATTTTCAGTCAAGTAATCCTTAAAATCACCAAGAAGGTATTCACCACCTCGATCAGATCGAATGGCCTTTATGTGTTTACCCAATTGATTTTCAACTTCAGCCCTAAACTCTTTGAACTTTTCAAACGCTTCGGACTTCCGTTTCATTAGGTACACATAACCAAATCTAGAGTTATCATCAGTAAAAGTAATGGAATACTCATAGCCACCTCTTGCTTGGATTGACATAGGACCACATACATCTGAATGTACTAGTTCTAGCAAATCTTGTGCTCTTCTACCTTTTGCATTAAAAGGTCGTTTGGTCATCTTACCTTCCAAACAAGATTCGCAAACTAGAAAACCATCAAAGTCCATGGGCTGTAAAAGTCCATCTTTGATTAGTCTTTGAATCCTACTTGAATTGATATGACTTAAACGCAAGTGCCATAGATATGCATCACTAGTAGAAGGAAACTTTCTCTTTAATGATTTCACATGAGAGTTACTATCTAATTCAGAATTGTATAATTCATGCTTATCAGGAGTTAAAATATAAAGACCATCCACAATATTGCCAGAACAGATAAACACTTTATCATTCTTTATTACAACATTGTCTTTCAGGATAACACAATACCCATGTTTACCTAAGTAAGTTGCAGAAATTAAATTCCTATGAACATTAGGTACATACAAACAGTCTTCCAATATTAAAACTCTAGACTTAAAACACAAATTAAACACTCCAACAACTTCAACCAGAATCTTGCTCCCATCAGCCAAAGTAAAAAATAGTTCTCCCTCATTCAACTTTCTGGTCTCCTGGAACCCCTGCAAAGAATTGTAGATATGATTAGTACAACTTGAATCCACACACCAGGAATCTGTTGGATTTTGTACCAAACATATTTCAAGAAGAAATGAACTTTTCATACCCTTATTCTTGGCAGCTTTAAATGTTGGACAATTCCTCTTCCAATGTCCTTTCTCACCACAATGGAAACACTTTCCTTTGGTTTTCTTTCCTTTGTTGGCAACCCCTAAGGCAATTTGTTTACCATCTTTCTTAGTGAAGTCCTTCTTCTTCTTCTTCTTACCCTTGCCTTTTGACTTAGGTTAAGAAGTAGAAGCTTCACCCACATTGGCTTCAACACTAGAAGTACCAAGGATGCCTTCCGCCGCCACTAACTCATTCATTAATTCAGACAAAGAATAAATCTTTTTGTTCATATTATAATTGAGTCTGAATTCCTTGAATGATTCTGGTAGTGACTGGAGTATCATATCCACTTGGGATTCTCCATCAATGTCGACACCTAAAACTTCTAATGTGTTCAAATTAGCAATCATCCTAAGACAATGCTCCTTCACAGAACTTCCTGCAGCCATTTTGGTATTATAAATTTGCCTCATGGTTTCTTGCCTTGCAGAACGGCCTTGCTCACCAAACATCTCCTTCAGACTATGCATTATGTCCGAAGCAAGTTCTACATCCTGCATTTGATGCTGTAGAACATTTGAGATAGATGCTAGAATGTAGCACTTGGCCATCTCATTAGATTTCTGCCAACGATCATATCGCTGTTTTTCCTCAAGAGGAGCATCTAATGAAGGAAATGTGGGACATGGTTGAGTAAACACATATTTGTGCTCTTCAGCAGTAAGAACAATGTCCAAATTTCTTTTCCAATCAACATAGTTGGATCCAGTCAGTTTGTTTTGGTTAAGAATAGAAACAAGTGGGCTAAATGATGCCATGACAAAATCTGAAAATAATAAACATGAATATAATAAGTAAATTGGACATTATCAATTTAGCATAAAAGCATATAATATGGAACCTTAATAAAACCATAAAATAATATATGCAACGACAACCCAATCTCATATTCAATATCCCTCAGCATAGAGTGAACATAAAATACTATGATTGATTGAGAACTATTCTCATTATTAGTGATATCATGATAACTCTTACCAAACACTAATAATATGCCGTTTTACATTTAACCTCTAAGTAATAATAGTAAGAACTCAGCATAAAGGATACTATAATACTTAGTCTAGTGTATACCATTGTCTAGAATTATGTGTAACCACATTCCATCCCTTTAATAGGCTTATTTTGTAGTACTATGATAAAACACCCTCCGCATGGAATGCAAAGCTCGAAGCTAAGACAAGGTGTTTATCAAACCACTATAAACCAAGAAATTCAATCTTGTAGGACCATGAAATAAATACTCTCCGCATGGAATGCTAAGCTCGAGGCAAAGATAAAGTATATATTTCACACTACTATGAACCAACAATGGAGGCCGTGAGATCCAACCCTTGAATCTCTCTCCCACTAGATATTTTAAAATAAAGGTTTTTAAGATTAAAAACTATAATAATGCTAGACACGTTAAAAGAAATAATCCTAATCTCATTAGGAATAAATTTCATTAGACTAGCATTAACATATGTAAATATATATAACGTAATAAAAACCTTTATTATATATAAAAATTTATATTATATTATATTATATATAATATACAAATTAATATATATAATATATAATTATTACTTTATATATATATATAATATATGATTATTATATTATATTATATAAATATATATATATATATATACAATTGTCAGAGAAGAAAAGAATCCTTACGGATTCACCTTCTTTTCAAAGCAATAGAATGGTCACAGATTCACCTTTTTTCCAAAGCAATAGAATGGTCAAAACATGCATTAGTCCAAAAGGTGCAAGAAAATATCAAGCAATGCATTGACAAAACGGTCATGACAGTTATGGCATTCAATCCGTGAATCATTATTCTGTCTTATTCTAAACCAAGTAGTTAAATTCCAAGTCATGCAAAGAATGCCAAACAGTACAAGAAAAAGTCCAGATAGTCCATATATTTAACGGTTACAAAACAGTTACTTCATAAAATAATAACTATATCTATGCAACCAGACACGGCACTATTCACTTGATCTTCTTGGCATCATACAAGCACAGGACATTTAAATGCAATAGTTATATTCAAACCCATATTAACATTACCACCATTATCTTTGAATAGTGATATGAAACATGACAGTTATTTCAATACCAATTAAATAACAATATATAATTGGTAACAATAACTTTATGCAGTAATTTGAAAACACAAAGATAACGGTTTTCTTAAATTCTAAAATTCAATCACACGCTATACAATCATGATATGAAAACCTGGCTCTGATACCAATTGAAGGAAAAATTCTGGTTTTGTATCTCATACAAAACCCACAGCGGAAGCGACGAACTAGGATCTATTTCATTCATGATTGATAACGTGCACAATGTAAATTTCAGAATTTAAGAACAAGATAGCGTACCTTGGTGTGGAGAAATTCAAAACAAAGATTAGAAGCACTTGGGAACACTTTTAATCTTCACTCCAATTCCACTTTACGCCCAAGATGTGTGGTCTCTCAATCAGTTTTTCAAAGGGAGAATGAAAGTGTGTCTCACACTCTCTCACACACCGTTTTTTTTTCCTTTTCTAATCTCTTACTAATAAAAATTCTGTATGTTTCTCCCTTTATAACTAACTGATTATCTAATTGGGTTGGCCTATTGGGCCTTTCCAATTGGGCTTTAGTGTGTGGCTTGGAGTGGGACCAAAAGGAACCAATAAGACACTAGCTCCAATGGGCCTTGGGCTTTTCCGTCAACTCTTGACAAGTTCAAAGTTACCATTAATTATATTTAATACCACTATATAAATATAATTGCACTCTAGGCCTTATTAATAAATTATATCCCAATACTTTATTATACATGTAACACCTTCATAAAATATTCGTAGTAACACAAAGTCATAAAAGTAGACTGCCACTTTGTAAATTACTACATCTTATCCTTGAGTACCCGGTTTAATTCTATAAAGTTATTCATTATATATTTATAAAATCCAATTTCATAAATATATATATACTTCAGTAATTTCTTACTAAAGTGGTTAGGCCTAACTCTCTGAATAACTGAAACCATTAAATTTATCTCAAGGGAATATTTTATATCTACATCAAAAGACTATGAATTCCATCTTGAGAATATATGTTCCATCAACACTAAATGTGGCTGCCCAACATACTGAGGTTTTGACCGTCACTTCAGGTCTCACTCCTGATATATCAAAGCAATCTACATTTCATGATCAGGTCCATTATTCTCTCAGGATTAAGAGTTCATGCAAATAGAAGTCGTGAGATTTATTATTCATTTGACAGTCGTTAGGAAAATAATAAATCTCACAGCGGTCCTGTTCAATATATTTTAACTCTTAAAACATATCAACATATCAACTAGAAGTTTCCACTTCCATGATCAAGACAAATCATCTTAGTTGACACGTTATAGTCTTCGCAGATGAAATGCCCAATTTCATCACCGACTACGAACTATAAATTCTGAGTTTACAAAGAACTTGTGATTTACATCTTCTGTGACTTTTCACATAAATCACATACAATGCATCTCATGGACTATATGATAATGTCTCATATTCATGTTACCATTATTTTAGATAATAATAAAATAACTTTATCAACCACAATATTAAGTCATACATCATGTCGTACATAATGTCATACATAATATCATACATAACATCACACAATAGGATTTAAGGGCACTAATCCTAACAATTACTTGGATGAGTTTATGGATATGATGACCCACATGCTCATTGGAAGGCATACCAGAGAAGACCTTCAACTCCTCGAAAGTGACAACCTCATGTGCCCTTTCCATCGTAAGACCAGCGTCGTCACAAACGCTAGACGAGCAAGAATCAGCCTTCTCCTTCCCTTTGGCGGCCACACGTGGCTTCTTTAGGATGGGGGTGAACTCTTCGGTAGAGGTGGCCGGAGAGGTTGTCCTTGGCATCCTAGTGTCGGGGGCAGTTGGAATGATGGAAGCTCTTTTCTCCACCACACGCACAACCCTCTTCCCAAGATTGGACAATGGCTCGTTCTTCTTTGACCTTATCATCACATACATATCCGTGTTAAATTTAGTCATCATTCTAAGTAAACACTTGTTAAAAAAGGGGGGGGGGGGCAACAGACAAAATTAATGATGAGCTAAATAATGTGCTTACTTTTCTTCTCTTCTTTCTCAATAGTGCGAAGGACGAAAGTTGAAGGCTTCGGACCAAGGCAATACAAAGCCAAAGTGCGAGGGTCGTCCAAGCTGTCGAAATCATCAATTGACTTTGCGGACTCAACGGCAGCCTTAACACGTTGCTTATACCTGCTCTTAAGTTTGGGCCGTCTCTTAACTGCACAAGACAATGAACAAAAGAATTAGTGACAATAGTAATTCTCCATATTACTATTGTTAGTGTGATTGCTTCATCCCTTAGTATTATCCATAATACTCAAAGAAAATTCTTCAAAATGGGGGCTATCCCCTTTGCTATATAGAGGGTAGAACATGATTCCTCTTTGTTGAAGATATGTTACGCCGCAGACAGCGACTCCATACGAACTTGGCTTCTAATTTTGGTATGATGATAGGCTAAGCATCGGAGATGTCAATATAGGGTTGCTTCATTCCCAATACAATAGTTTTATCCCGCATTTCGATTAGCCTCTTTGTCAAAGATACATGGGACCGAAGACAGCGGCTCTATACTTTGCTTGCTTGGCTTCTAACATGGGGACAATGAAGGGCTAAGCATTTAAGACATTGATATAGGGTTGTTGCATCCTTAGCAAAAAAAATTTTTGTCTCTAGCCTCTATGACGCTTATTCCAAGCTTCCACACTATACTAAGATTCCACTTGAAAATATTTGGAACGGATTTTCAGCCGCTAACGTGTCATTTTTGGCTGTTTGACATCAATGTTTGGAGTCAGCTCTAGCGAAGCATTCTTCAAAGTGCGTGCCAAAGAGCAATTTTCTTAAGGATAGTGAAATTGATGCTTCCCTCTTCAAGCATAATCTTGAATTCAAGAATGATTAAGGCATTGGCATGGCTTGGAATGCATGCACTTGTCACGACTTGAGATATATGAACAGGACACGTCTTGGCATGCGTGAATTGACCATGATTTTGGATGCGTGAGCTTGTCCTGGTGCAATGATATGACAACAAAATAATGGTGAAATAGTTGCTACGTTCCATCAAGTACTGTGTGTAATAAGCCTAACATGTAATGATCAACTACCAAACATTTTCATGGTTAGAAAATTAAGGAGGGTAAGTCGGCAGAGCTTTTGTATTCTACAAACTAAAAACCCATGGATAGACAATCTTAGTCTCTTAGTATCTACTTTAAGAACCAAAAAATGTTTCCAATTTCAAACTTCTAAATTCTAAGAAAGACAATTGAAAGTATTTGTTGATTTCCTTTGTTTATGATTCAATAGTTGCAATAGAGAAGAAAGAATTTAAACCCTAAATATTTTCTTTAAAAATACTCAAAAGCTGACAAAACTACAATATTCTTGGCATTATGATTATAATAAATCTTCATTGGTTATCATAATTATCAAATTTCTTATTTAGGTAAAAACAATTATGCAGTTGCATGGGTTACCGGCTAGAATATAATAATTGACAAAGATTTGTGAACTAATTATAGTAATAATGATAAATATAATAATTGACAAGGTGAGTTCAGCTTCTCCAATATAGTATTTTCTTTATTTCCTATTTTACACTGTAGACGGCCATGCTGCCTATACTAAATTTGGATAATTTTTGTAGGTGGTCATTTTTCTAGACTCCCCCCCCCCCCCCACTCTAACGGCAAGTATTCAAATCGCATCAAGGAGAAAATGAACAGATTTCAGGTAGCTAAGAGCTTGCCATTTAAGGCTAAGAAGTTAGGGTGATAGATTGTAGTAATAATCTTATCTTATAGAATAATGGACCAAAGAAAAGACATGTTATAATCTTTGGGAGTTATTAGCATAATACAATCATAGAGTTAAAAATTTATCCTTCCATGGTCAATGAAAATGATTAAATCTTAGCTAGTCATCAACTGTTTAATTATAATGATAAACTATTAATTAATTAGTGAAGGAGGAAGCACGAAAGCTAATAATACTATAGAAGTTGATTGTAAATTAGAGATTTCTTCACAACCATGCCTAAAATTAGTTAATATCAGTTGGATGGCTTTAATGGTGATGAACTCAGGTACTACAGTATAAATAGCTTCAAACCATATAGGGAAACCGTCATACCATACAACAAATTGGCAATAGCAGAGAAATAATATGGGAAAGAATTTGAGCATTGTAACAATTTCCTTGCTATTTTTGTTGGCATCCACCAGTGCCGTGCAAGTCTTTGACGTTAAAGAATTTGAGCATTGTAACAATTTCCTCAGGAGTTCGAACCCTTTATAATACCAATTGAAGAGCACTGTGTTGTACTCCTCAATCTACCGAATGGCCTCAACGGCCTTAGCAGCAATGGTCTTGAGCTTCTCCTTAGCAGCCAGAATTTGTTCGTCTTTTTCTAGAGTCAGCTGCCGCTCAGCTCGAAGGTCGTCCCCCAAGGTTTTAGCCTTTCCTTAAGAGTGTTAGCCTTATCCATTGCAATGATCAGGCCCTTCTTTAGTTTGGAGTTCTCCGCACCCAGAGCCTCCATCCTGGACACCGCAGACGTTACCTTAGCCTCCTAAGTAAGATACTCTGGGTGATATGAAGACTCTCCCCCAACACCTAAAAAGAAGATTGAAGTCTTTAGGACGATACAAAAAAAAAAAAAAAAAAAAAAAAGGATGAAATTTCAAGAGCACATTACCTAGACGAGTTTATGGATATGACGACCTACAATCTTGTTGGAAGGCATACCAGAGAAGACCTGCAACTCCTCATAAGTGACAACCTCATGTGCCCTCTACATCGCAAAACCAGCATCGTCACAAATGCTGGACAAGCAAGAATCAGCCTTCTCCTTCCCTTGTCGGCCACGCAAGGCTTTTTTGGGATGGGAGTGAACTCTTCGACGGAGGTGGCCAGAGAGGTTGTCCTTGGCATCTCAGTACTGGGGGCAGCTGGAATGATGGAGGCTCCTTTCTCCACCACACGCACTGCCCTCTTCCCGAGATTGGACAGTGGCTCGTTCTTCTTTGACCTTATCTTTGCATACATATCATTGTTAAATTTAGTTGTCATTATGAGGAAACACTTGTTAAAAAACAGGGGGCAAGAGACAAAATTAATGACGAGCTAAATAATGTGCTTACTTTTCTTCTCTTCTCTCTCAATAGTGCGTAGGACGAAAGCGGAAGGCTCCGGACCAAGGCAGTACAAAGCCAAAGTGCAAGGGTCGACCAAGTTGTTGAAATCATCAATTGACTTTGCATACTCAATGGCAGCCTCAACAGGTTGCTCATACCTGCTCTTAAGTTTGGGCCATCTCTTAACTGCACAAGACAATGAACAAAAGAATTAGTGACAACAGTAATTCTCCATATTACTGTTGTTAGTGGGATTTCTTCATCCCTTAGTATTCTCCATATTACTCAAAGAAAAGTCTTGAAAATGGGGGTTATCCCCTTTGTTATATAGAGGGTAAAACATGATTCCTCTTTGTTGAAGATATGTTATGCCACAAACAGTGACTCCATACTAACTTGGCTTCTAATTTTCGTATGATGATAGGCTACGCATCGAAGATGTCAATATAGGGTTGTTTCATTCCCAGTACAATAGTTTTATCCCACATTTCAAATAGCCTCTTTGTCAAAGATACATGGGACTGAAGACAGCGGCTCAATACTTTGCTTGCTTGGCTTCTAACTTTGGGACAATGAAGGGCTAAGCATTTGAGACATTGTTATAAGGTTGTTGCATCCTTAGCACAACAATTTTTGTCTTTAGCCTCCATGACGCTTATTCCAAGATTCCACTTGAAAATATTTGGAATGGATTTTCAGCATTTAGCTTGTGATTTTTGGCTGTTTGACATCAATGTTTAGAGTGAGCTCTAGTGAATCATCCTTCAAACTGCGTGCCAAGAGCAATTTTCTAAAGGATGGTGAAATTGACGCTTCCCTCTTCAAGCATAATCTTGAATTCAAGAATGATTAAGGCATTGGCATGGCTTGGAATGCATGCACTTGTCATGACTTGAGATATATGAACAAGCCATGGCTTGGCATGCGTGAATTGACCATGATTTTGGATGCGTGAACTTGTCCTGGCTTAGAGTGCATAAGCGTGTCATGGCTTTGGTGAGAGGGAATTGAGTCTAAATTTCCTTTTTTGTCGAATGCTCTGAGAAGGTTTCCGTTTTGTCCCTTTATTGTAATTATCATTTATATTAGTAAACGATAGTCCTGTCTAAGCATTAGCAAAAATGACTTATAGAAAATATTTTGATTAAAAATGTGAAGTATTGAAATGGTTTAAGTGATATATAGAAAATATGAATTAGCAAAGAGAAAGCTTGAGAGCCTTACCTTAAGCGTGCTTTGACAATAGTATATTGCTCGTATGACTTCAAGACTTGGTTTATGAAATGTTACTACTTAAAGACTTGGCGTGTGGAATATCTAGTGACTTGCAGTGGGCTTAGCTATGGCCTTTAGAAATTTGGCGAAGACTTTATTTTGCAGTAACACAAAAAATATTCAGCTACGAAGGGTTGCACACAGTGACAACCATACTCATCCCAAAATGATTCAATTACTTAAGGCTAACTTGGGCAACAATAAAGGAGACATATGCTGAGGAGATGTTTACTGAAGGAAAAATTCTGGTTTTGTATCTCATACAAAACACATAGCGGAAGCAACAAACAAGGATCTATTTCATTCATGATTGATAACGTGTACTATGTAAATTTCAGAATTTAAGAACAAGATGGCGTACCTTGGTGTGGAGAAATTCAAAACAAAGATTAGAAGCACTTGGGAACACTTTTAATCTTCACTCCAATTCCACTTTACGCCCAAGATGTGTGGTCTCTTAATCAGTTTTTCAAAGGGAGAATGAAAGTATGTCTCACACTCTCTCACACACCGTTTCTTATTTCTTTTCTTTCTTACTTATAAAAATTCTGTATGTTTCTCCCTTTATAACTAACTAATTATCTAATTGGGCTGGCCTATTGGGCCTTTCCAATTGGGCTTTAGTGTGTGGCTTGGAGTGAGACCAAAAGGGACCAATAAGACACTAGCTCCAATGGACCTTGGGCTTTTCCGTCAACTCTTGACAAGTCCAAAGTTACCATTAATTATATTTAATACCACTATATAAATATAACTGCACTCTAGGCCTTATTAATATATTATATCCCAAGACTTTATTATACATGCAACTCCTTCATAAAATATTCGTAGTAACACAAAGTCATAAATGTAGACTGCCACTTTGTAAATTACTACATCTTATCCTTGAGTACCCGGTTTAATTCTTTAAAGTTATTTAGTATATATTTATGAAATCCAATTTCATAAATATATACTTTAGTAATTTCTTACTAAAGTGGTTAGGCCTAACTCTCTGAATAACTAAACCCATTAAACTTATCTTAAGGGAATATTTTATATCTCCATCAAGAGACTATGAATTCCATCTTGAGAATATATGTTCCATCAACACTAAATGTGGCTGCCCAACATACTGAGGTTTTGACCGTCACTTCAGATCTCACTCCTAATATATCAAAACAACCCACACCTCATGATCAGGTTCATTATTCTCTCAGGATTAAGAGTTCATGCAAATTGAAGTCGTGAGATTTATTATTCATTTGACAGTCGTTAGGAGAATAATAAATCTCACAGCAGTCCTGTTCAATATGTCTTAACTCTTAAAACATATTAACTAGAAGTCTCCACTTCCATGATCAAGACAAATCATCTTAGTTGATACGTTATAGTCTTCGCAGATGAAATGCCCAATTTCATCACCGACTACGAACTATAAATTCTGAGTTTACAAAGAACTTGTGATTTACATCTTCTGTGACTTTTCGCATAAATCACATACAATGCATCTCATGGACTATATGATAATGTCTCATATTCATGTTACCATTATTTTAGATAATAATAAAATAACTTTATCAATCACAACATTAAGTCATACATAATATCATACATAGCATCATACAATAGGATTTAAGGGCACAAATCCTAACATTTACAATGGGCTTTTAGCGTAGTCGTTGTGGGTTCTTGGGTTGAAATTGATGTTTAGAGTCTTGCTCTGTTGATTATTGGCCGGAGCCATCATTCCCTTTGCGGTGTGGCTCACCATTTTTGTATTTTCCTGCTACAACGAAAAATTTCACAAATATAATGTAAAGCAAGAGATATAGAATGATTCATCCATAAGTATAATAGCTAAAAGAGGATATTACAAATTTTTTCCCTTAAATGAGAAAGTTGATTCTCCCTCCATCCTCTAAATCCTTCACTTCTTGGATGGCTTCCGAAGGTTGGAGCGATTTTGTCGCACATTTGGGAGCATCTCTAGCGGCTCAATGAGCTAAGGATAGACATTTTTTCAGCTCAACTTCACAATGCTCTTCTTGCATAGCAAAGTATCATACTATTTCTCTTAGGAACGATAGGTTGAGGTGAGAAACACCATCTCTGTCCTGGTTGCATTTTTTAAGACACCATTTCGCTTCTTCCAGCTGCTTAACTCCCTAATGGAGTCACCAAAAATGTCGGGGATGTTTTGCGATGGTGGCCAAAAATACAAGATTAGCCCAAATCTCCTCTTGGGTTCTTTAGAAGTGTTTACTTGTGGATATCAAGTCCAAAATTCCAATATTTAGTAAATAAAGGATAATGGTGCTTTAACAAGAGAGAAATCAAAATGCCAATAACAAAAATGCTGAAAAATGTTTAGAAACACAACAAGTTCGAAACTTCGACCCACAATAAGCGA
The DNA here is from genome assembly GCF_040712315.1 of Castanea sativa. Lineage (NCBI taxonomy): Eukaryota > Viridiplantae > Streptophyta > Magnoliopsida > Fagales > Fagaceae > Castanea > Castanea sativa. Next base: position 39,133,329 of record NC_134023.1, read on the forward strand.
GAAAATAAAATTGAGAGAGGTTGTGAGGAAGAGAGGGGACTTGTACCCATATTTCCACCCCCAAGTTTTAGAATTGTGAAAATGTTAGCAAGCAAAATGGGCTTTTGTTCTAAGGTGTCAGCTCTATGGGTAGAATGTAGTTCCTTTGTTTTTGAGATGAATGGAGAGTTTTATATTGAGTTTGGGGTGCTACTAATGATTGGCTTTTGATCAATATAAAAGGCTACCTTAAGGTGCTAAGCAAGTAGTAATTTTCAGGTTTGCTTTTGTTAAAATAAAAGGAAGGCTTACTTTTATCATGCTTAAGGGAAATTCTTGACTAAACCCTCATTGGCTCCCCCTTTTCAGTTGTTTTAAAGCGTTTGGAGGCTCACCTAAGTGAGGGCTAGTAGCTGAAGTTGGCCAATGGGAGCTAACTATGTTTAAAGGCAAAAATGGGTTTGAGCAGAAATTTTGGGCCGCAATCAGCTAGAGCACAAAAGCTCTTTTATGCTAGAAATTTTAGGTACAATTCCTCCTCTATGAGTCTGAGGTGCTACCAGTGTCCCTTACCCACTTGGTAGCACGCATGGGTTGGCTCACATAAAAGGTCTGAAAGAAGCTGACCCATGCCCTCCAAACCACACTTTCTCTATTTCCCCCATATGTCGTATGGGCTTAGTTCATGCTTAAAAGAATAAAAGTATAATATGATATAATACATGAATTGATCCCATAATGAGGTCGAGCTTGATTGAGTGGAGCTCGTAGAAAATGTGTCATGAAAATGGGTATCAACAATTTTTTTGGGTTTGTGTTCTTATGTGTTCTCGATAAAGAGCTTGGATTCGTGTGTTCTCTTGATAAAGAGGAACTCAAATATGAATTAATATGTTTTTAGTTTTTAATTCTTTTTTTTCTTTTTGTTTTCCTTTGTTAAATTGAGAAATTAAAATTTTAAATTATATGTTGACATGGATGTTTAAATAAAAATTTTAAAATATTATTTTAATGGCCACATCAGCATTTACTATGCTAACAGTGCACTCCATCTGCCACGTAGACAATTTCCATTAGTGTTGTAACGGTAGTGATAAAATTGAGATAATTTTTTTTATTTTTTTTATTTTAGGGACTAAGGTCAAAATGTAGGGACCAAAATGGTATTTCCTTCTTCTTTTTTTCTCTGTCTCTTACTATTAATAGGAACCTCAAGTTTTCCTCCATGGGAGAACTAGATAATATAATTGAATGGCTAGCTCAAGATATCTTAGGGCAAAAGGCAATAATGATAGAGGGGCATATTCTGTTATTTAGATTTTTATTAAATATTATTAACTTTATATATATATATATATATAATTTTTTAATTTATTTTTCTCGATTTGAGATGCAAAAACATTAATTAAGTTTTTATATTCAAATTCCTCTAACATCTCTTTTTCAATTGACAATTTAAGTCATCAGCTATATCTTTCTTATAACATATGCATATAAGATTTTATGAATTTTAACTTTATAATCATTTCCGTCGTTATCTTCCAACACATTTCTATTAATATTTTATTTTATTTATCATTATCAAATTTTCACCTAAATTTTCTGTTATATGTTGGTCATAAAGAGATCTTTTTTTCTTTTTTTTTTAATATTGGTTGCTAGTAACAAATTTATAAAGAGATCTTTTTTTTTTTTTCAACTAATTCTTCTAATCTTTGTTTCATTTTTAAAATTTTCATATTCATATACATATTTTATTGCAAACATTTGTATGACAAATAAGAGAAAAACTATCTATAGTTTACACTATAAAATTATAATATAATTAAAATGAAACAATATTTAAAGTGTAGAATAATAAAACTTGATTAATAAAAAGACACTATTGGAACCTTCTTTTTTTTTTCTTAAACATGTTCATAATATTACTTAGAAACAACCAACTTAATACAAAAACAAAAAACTTGGCTTTATTAAAAGCAAGCAAACTTTCCATCATAGGCATTGGGTCATTCAAAATAAGGAGGTCAGTTCTTCGTCCAACACTTATTTCAGCTAGATTGTCAATACATCTAGTTTTCCTATAAGCATGTGACATCGTGCAATTAAAGAAGATCCTCGTCAAGTTTCCTTAATCAAATAACCTTAGAGCACTAGCATTTGGAGGTGTAAAAACCCTCCAATTGCTATTTTAGCCACCAAAACCATAAAAACAAGCTCTAGCTGGGTTGCTATATCTAAAATTTGCAACCCAGCTATAGTAAGTTGGTACATTTGTAACCTCATTGTTGCTGGCTGCAAACTTGATTTAAATTATTTTATTACTCTCTGGACCCACTTCTCTTTCCCCTGACTCTCTTCTCTCATATCTTAGCCTCCCTTTCTCTCTCTCTCTCTTTCCCTCTCTCTCTCTCTTTCTTTGTTTTGTTCTCCCTCCTTTCTCTGTCTCAATTCATCTCTCTCAAATCAGTGTGGAGGGTGTGGAGTAGTGGGGATCAGCATGGAGAGTGTGGGTTTGTGGAGATCGGCATGGAAAGTGTGGTGGTGCTGATGGTGGGTGGGTTTAATGGGTCATGATGGTGGTGGTGCCGATTGTGGTGGTTTTCGTAATGGGTAGGTTTGTTTTGAAGGGGTGTTTTGGTGATGGTGGTGCCGATGGTGGGTGGGTTTAATGGGTTTGATGGGCGTGAGTTTGATCGGCCATGGGTGGGCATGGGTTTGATGGGTTTTGCTTTGCAGGTTCATGGTGGTGGGGATGGGTTCGACTTCTCCTCCTTTTCTGATCACTTTGGGATTTGGATTGAGGTTTGGTGGGTGGGTTTAATGGATTTACATCAAGATTGAATTTCAAATCTACGATGGTGGTGCTGGTGGTGGGTTTTGGTTGATTTGTGCATTTGGTGGTTTCTTGTGATAGTTGGTGGTGGTTGATCATGGTGGTTTGGTGGTTTGTTGTGATGTCTGGTGATGCTGTGGTGGTGGTTCGGTGGGTTTGGTATAGGCTTTTTGGGTGGATCTTAGTGGTTTGCCGTGTGAATGGTGGTCGGTCAAGGTGTTTTGTTGAGTCTATGGTGGTGGGTCTTGGTGTTTTGCTGGGTTTCTAGTGGTGGTTCAGTTGTTTTTTATTTTTATTCTTTTATGGGTTGTGGGAGATGTTGGTAGGTAGGAATGGGGAAGAGTTGTTGTGTAGAATAGAGAGATGGGAGAGAAGAGAGAAAAATAGATTTTTTTAAATATTATTTTATTGTGTATTTTATATTATTTTATTGTGATATACGTAAAAATAGAAACTGGAATGTAGGGTGAGTTGTAAAATAGGATAGTAAAATAGATAAAATAGTGTTTGAGGATGTAAAATATGTGTTTTTTTACATCCCGTTGCTAGTGCGTTTATAGATCACCTAATAGTCTCAACCTACAAAAGAAAGAAGACAAAACTCATAATAAACCCAATTATTTGTACTAGCCAAACAAATAAAATGAGCTCCCTTTAGAAAAGCCAAAAACAATTAACAATTAATTTTTCTTCTTTTTTGTTAATAACATGGTGCAATGATATGACAACAAAATAATGGTGAAATAGTTGCTACGTTCCATCTAGTACTATGTGTAATAAGCCTAACATGTAATGATCAACTACCAAACGTTTTCATGGTTAGAAAATTAAGGAGGGTAAGTCGGCAGAGCTTTTGTATTCTACATACTAAAAACCCATAGATAGACAATCTTAGTCTCTTAGTATCTACTTTAAGAACCAAAAAAGTTTCCAATTTCAAACTTCTAAATTCTATGAAAGACAATTGACAGTATTTGTTGATTTCTTTTGTTTATGATTCAATAGTTGCAATAGCGAAGAGAGAATTTAAACCCTAGATATTTTCTTTAAAAATATTCAAAAGGTGACAAAACTACAATATTCTCGGCATTATGATTATAATAAATCTTCGTTGGTTATTATAATTATCAAATTTCTTATTTAGATAAAAACAATTATGCAGTAGCATGGGTTACTGGCTAGAATATAGTAATTGACAAAGATTTGTGAACTAATTATAGTAATAATGATAAATATAATAATTGAAAAGGTGAGTTCAGCTTCTCCAATATAATATTTTCTTTATTTCCTATTTTACACTGTAGACGGCCATGCTACCTATACTAAATTTGATTTATCCTTATGTGTTTATTAGGCTTTGACAAAATCTTGGACAGCTGTTGTGATTTCAGCAGGGACATACAAACTAGGTGTAGTGACTTTGTTAGGTCCATGCAAAGGTGCTATTGAGTTTAACCTTCAAGGCACCCTAGAGGCCCCATCAGATGATGCCTCCTTCAAGGGTAAAGACTTTTGGGTTTCTTTTGAACGTATCGACAGTCTCACTGTGTCAGGTGGTGGAGTTTTTGATGGCAAAGGACAAACAGCAAGGCAAAAAAATAATTGTGACAAAGAGTTCGACTGCAAAAAACTTCCTATCGTAAAATTTCATCAATCTTAATAATTAGCATTTAAATTTCCATTATTTTTATGTAGATATATACAGACACTACAACTTTAAGAACTTTAACCATCACGAAATACATATTCAAGCACTTACTCCTTTAATGATGTTAAGGATATTATCATATTATTAGTAATTTGATGTAAGCATTATCTAGTGACATGTCACAACTCACCAAAAAAGAAAATTCAAAATTTATATATGAGAAAGTCCATTTACAGAATATGGACACAACTTTTGTGCCATGACCCTAACTTTTGCAACTGTGTAATGGAGAAAAAGTGGTGGTTAAAAGTGAAAGTGATGGTTCACCGATCATACTCACATATAACACTAAATTGTGACAAATTGTTTGGTCTAGAAAGAATTTTTTATATTATATTGTTGAAGTAGTACCAACAACATTCATTGATATGTTTTTGTAATTTTTATAATATAGTAAATCAAAGAAGCGTTAGCATTTTGCTATAATATATTTAAATGAAAATATTTTTAGGAGAATATTTAAATGAAACTATGGCATTCATATTTGGTGTCTGTTTATCTAACTTGTAAACATGAACAGAATATAAGGTTCGATTTTATCACAAATTCGATAGTCCGTGACATTCAATCGAAGGACAGCAAATTTTTCCACATAAACCTTTTGGGATGCAAGAGCTTGCAATTCCAACATGTTACCATAACTACACCCGGAAATAGCCCTAACACTGATGGAATCAACATCGGACGTTCATCTGGCATCACCATCACCGATGCCAATATTGGAACAGGTGATGATTGCATCTCCATTGGTGATAGAAGCCAAGATGTTACTATTAACCAAGTAACTTGTGGACCTGGCCATGGTATCAACGTTGGAAGTCTTGGAAAGTACCCAAATGAACAACTAGTTTCAGGAATTAGAGTAATCGGTGGCACCCTAAACAATACAACGAATGGTGTTAGAATCAAAACATGGCCTTTTTCCCCCCTGGAAGTGCTTCTGATATGCATCTTTTAGCCCGCTTGTTGCTATTCTTAATCAAAAGAAACTGACTGGTGTTGGCTGAAAAAGAAATTTGGAGATAGTTTTAACAGCTGAAGAGCACAAATATGTGCTTACTCAACCATGTCCTAACTTTCCTTCATTAGATGCTCCTTCTAAGGAAAAACAACGATATGATCGTTGGCAGAAATTATGAAATGGCCAAGTGCTATATCCTAGCATCCATCTCAAATGTTCTGCAGCATCAAATGTAGGATGTAGAACTAGCTTCGGACATTATGCAAAGTCTGAAGGAGATGTTTGGTGAGCAAGGTCATTCTGCAAGACAAGAAACCATGAGGAAAATTTATAATACCAAAATGGTTGAAGGTACTTCAATTAGGGAGCATTGTCTTACAATGATCTCTAATCTGAACACTTTGGAAGTTTTAGGTGCCGACATTGATGTAGAATCCTAAGTGGATATGATACTCTAGTCACTACCGGAATCATTCAAGGAATTAAGACCGAATTATAATATGAACAAAAAGCTTTATTGTTTGTCTGAATTAATGAATGAGTTAGTGGTGGAGGAAGGCATCCTTGGTACTTCTAGTGTTGAAGCCAATGTTGGTGAAGCTTCTACTTCTCAACCTAAGTCAAAAGGTAAGGGTAAGAAGAAGAAGAAGAAGGAATTCATTAAGTAAGAGGGTAAACAGATTGTCTTAGGAGTTGCCAATATGGGAAAAAAACCCAAAGGAAAGTGTTTCCAATGTGGTGAGAAAGGACATTGGAAGAGGAATTGTCCAAGTTTTAAAGCTGCCAAGAATAAGGGTGTGAAAAGTTCTTTTCTTCTTGAAATATGTTTGGTACAAAATCCCCAAGATTCCTAGTGTGTGGATTCAGATTGTACTAATCATATCTGCAATTCTTTGTAGGGGTTCTAGGAGACCAGAAAGCTGAACAAAGGAGAATTGTTTCTTACCTTAGCGGATGGGAGTAGAGTTCCAGTTGTAGCTGTTGGTGTTTTTAATTTGTGCTTTGCGTCTAGGGTTTTAATATTGAAAGACTGTCTTTATGTACCTAATGTTCATAGGAATTTAATTTTTGCAACTTATTTAGGTAAAGATGGATATTATGTTATCCTTAAAGACAATGTTGTAATAAAGAAGGGTAAAGTGTTTATCTGTTCTGGCAATATTATTGATGGTCTTTATATTTTAACTGCTGTTAAGCATGAATTATATAATTCTGAATTAGATAATAATTCACCCTTGAAATCATTAAAGAGAAAGTTTCCTTCTACTAGTGAAGCATATCTTTGGCACTTGCGTTTGGGTCATATTAATTCAAACAGAATTCAAAGACTTATCAAAGATTGACTCTTATGGCCCATGGACTTTGATAAATTTTCAGTTTGTGAATCTTGTTTGGAAGGTAAAATGGCCAAATGACCTTTTAATGCAAAAGGTAAAAGACCTTAGGATTTGCTAGACCTAATACATTCAGATGTATGTAGTCCTATGTCAATCCAAGCAAGAGGTGGTTATGAGTATTTCATTACTTTCACTGATGATTACTCTAGATTTGGTTATGTATACCTAATGAAACGGCAGTCCGAAGCTTTTGACAAGTCCATAGAGTTTAGGGCTGAAGTTGTCTTAGCTGAAATGAATGAACCTGTAGTTAAACAACCAATGGATGAAACTAGGGATGATGTGGATGTATTAGATACACCACAAGATACTACTCATGATATGTCTAGTACACAGGTGCCTCGTCGTAGTGGAAGAATTGTTCGGCCTCCTGTGAGATTTATAGGTTTGAGAGAAACTTATGAAGCTATCTCAAAAGAGGCTGAATTGAATCCCTACACTTATGATGAAGCAATAAATGATATAGATGCACATCATTGGGTTCAAGCTATGAAATATGAATTGGATTCTATGTATTTCAATTATGTATGGGATCTTGTAGAGGTGCCTAATGGCATTAAACTTTTTGGTTGCAAATGGGTTTACAATAGAAAGAGAGGGATAGATGGAAAGGTTGAAACCTTTAAAACAAGACTAGTGGCGAAAGGGTATACAAAAAAAGAAGGCATTGACTATGATGAAACTTTTTCGCCAGTAGCCATGCTTAAATCTATCAGAATTCTCTTATCCATTACTGCTCATTACGATTATGAGATTTGGAAAATGGATGTCAAGACTGCATTTCTTAATGTCAATCTTAAAGAAGAAATCTATATGTTGCAACTGGATAGTTTCATAGCAAAGAACTAAGAGCATATGATATGTAAGTTGAAAATGTCCATTTATGGACTTAAATAAGCATCTAGGTCATAGAACATTAGATTTGATTAGGCAATCAAATCATTTGGATTTGAACAAAATCTTGATGAACCATGTGTGTACAAAAGACATTAAGGTAAGTAAGTAATGTTCCTGGTGCTTTATGTTGATGATATTCTACTCATTGGGAATGATGTAGGGGTAATGTCATCGGTAAAGGTTTGGTTGTCAAGTCAATTTGATATGAAGGACTTGGGTGAGGCTAACTTTATTCTAGGGATCAAGCTTTGGCAAGATCGCAAGAATAAGATGTTAGGCTTATCACAAGCTGGATATATAGATAAGGTTCTAAAACGGTTTAGCATGCAAAACTCCAAGAAAGGATTACTTCCTTTTAGACATGGAGTTCCTCTATTTGATGACCAAAGGCCTAAGACTCAAGAGGAAGAAAACATGATGAGACAGGTTCCTTATGCTACTATGGTAGGAAGTCTCATGTATGCCATACTTTGTACTAGGCCGGATATTTGTTATTCAGTTGGCATAGTCAGCTGATATCAATCAAATCCTTGACCTAAACATTGGCAAGCTGTAAAGCATATTCTTAAGTATCTACGGAGAACAAGAGATTATATGCTTGTTTACCATTGTGAGTATTGGATAGTCAGGTGTTTGTATCACATACAAAACATACGCAGCGGAAATTTAACGGATCTACTTCATACACAATCAATAACATGAACTATGTAAGTTTTAGAATTTAAGAACAAGAGAGTGTACCTTGGAGCGGTGAATTTCATAACCGAAGATCAGAAGCACTTGGGAACACTTTCAATCTTCACTCCAATTCCACTAACGCCTAAGATGTGTGGTCTCTCAATCAGTTCCAAAGAGAGAATGTCAAAATATCTAACACTTCTTACACCACTTCACAATAGTGTTCTTTCAATTCTCTACAGAAAATTTTGTATGTTTCTCCCTTTGTATCTAACTAATTATCTAATTTGGTTGGTCTTTTAGGTCTTTCTAATTGGGCTTCAGTGTGTGGCTTGGAGTGGGACCAAAAGGGACCAATAAGACACTAGCTCCAATGGGCCTTGGGCTTTTCTGTTAACTCTTGATAAGTCCAAAGTTACCATTAACTATATTTAATACCACTATATAAATATAGTTGCACTCAAGGCCTTATTTATAAATTATATCCTAAGACTTTACTGTACATGCAACCACAAAGCTATATATACACACACATTAGAATCACAAAAGGTACATAATTCTCACCCAAAGAAATACTTTTACACAGATAACTTTGGTATTTAGAACTTTCTTATTTCTCTCAAGATTTCTATATACTGACTTTGGCATTGGAGACGTTGTGGCAGGCACCACACCGGTGTCCACCTTAAGAGAACCTTCATTCCATGTTTGCAGGAGTAGTGACGAGGGCTCAGCACCATCTGGATGAACCAACTTGACTGATGATTTATACATCATCAATTTGGCGTCGTTTGTGGGAGCGACATTTCAGCACTAAGGTTCGAAAGCATAGTTCCAATCATCTTCTAAGTCCAGATGGAGTCCAACCAAAATCCTGCAGCACTAGCTCTACAAATCCAAGCACTTATAGCTAGTATGGAAGAACTCACCAAAAAAATCCAGGAAATGAGGCAATGCCTCTAGTAGGAAGCCAACCGGTCCAGAGACAATTAGGAAGACAAGGGGGATAGCTAGGGACGAAGCTATCGTCGAAGGCCAGCCACTCGAGATGAACCGAGCTTAGAGCTTTTTTAGGAAATGAAGAAGGAAATGGACGAATTGAGGAACGCCATTAAAGAAAAAACGGATTAAAGCTTGGACAGGATGGTCAGGACGACAGATTCCCCCTTCACGGCAGCAGTTCTTGAATGCCTAGTATCGTCAAAGTTTCACCTGCCTCAGCTTGAGCAATTTGACAGGCTTAAGGATCCTTTGGACCATCTCAATACTTTCAAGATGACACTAGGTCTCCAATAGCCCCCCGACGAAATACTGTGCTGCTCTTTCCCTACCATTCTCAATGGAGCTGCGAGGGAATGGTTCACCACGCTACCCACCTCATCCATTGACAGCTTCAAATAGTTGAGCAGTTCCTTCCTATGCTACTTCGTGGAGGGACAACGCCCGAGAAGGCCAACAGACTACCTACTCAACATCAAACAGGAAGAGAAGAAGACTTGAGGTTGTACGTAAAGCGCTTCACCCACGAAACTTTGGAGGTAGACGAAGCTGATGACAAGGTGTAGCTGACAACCTTTAAAGCTGGATTGAAATCTAGGGAGTTCATGGTCTCACTCACAAAGAATCCTCCAAAAACGATGGTCGAGATGCTCTTGAAGGCATAGAAGTACATGAATGCTGAAGATGCTTTAGCCGCGAAAGATGAAGGGAAAACCAGTGAAAAGGGAAGGAAAGAGGACGATCGAGAAGGACAGCAAAAAGGAACACCCAGATCGTTAGACTAACGATGGGGATAAAGGGAAAGACGAGAAAACTCCTCAGACGGTAAAATTTACTCCTTTGGTTATGCCTGTTGACAAAATTATGGCGCAGAATAAAGATGAGCACTACCTCAAATGGCCTAGGACATTACATTCATCACCTAACGTACGTGATAGGAAGAAATACTACCGCTTCCATAAGTATCATGGCTATTACATAGAGGATCATAGAGACTTGAAGGAGCAGATAGAAGGGAAATTGCAGAGGTTTGTAAAAAAGGGAGCACCCAGTAGGACTAGGGACGATGACAAGGACAATTACGAAGCCTCACTCAAGGATGAGGATCGCACTCCCCAGCGTCTACCAAGTGTGATCAAGGAGATAAAGACGATCACAGGTAGGCCATCCACAGGAGGGTCATTCAAATCCCTCAAGAAGTCATATCAAAGACAGGTGAACAACGTCCATAGGATACCCCCCTTGAAACAAAGACGAATAGACAAGGATATGATCTTCTCTGAAGAAGACGTAAGAGGAGTAAAGCAACCTCATGACAACCCCTTGGTCATAATGCTCACGATAAAAGGGTTCAACACCAGGAGAATTCTCGTGGACAATGGTAGCTCCACGGACATCATCTATCTCTCCGCTTTTCAACAATTGAGGCTAGATCCAAAAAGACTGTGCCCTTTTGAGTCCCTTCTCTTCATACAATTTGATCATTGGAAGGCCCACACTCAACCACTAGAAGGCAGCCACTTCCACATATTTCCTGAAGGTAAAGTTCCCGACGAAAAACGGCATAGGCGAAGTAAAAGGAGATCAAGTACTGGCCAAGGAATGCTACTAGGTAGTGTTAGCTGCAAAAGAAAACCATATATGGATGATCAAGGAGAGGGGAGAAGATATGGTGGAAGCCTTGGAGATAGTGGAGTTGGTTGAAGGAGAAACAGCAAAGACGACCAGAATAGGGACTGCTTTGAGTCCCGAGATGAAGACAAGACTCATCCAGTTCCTTAAAGAAAACATGGACGTCTTCGGATGGAGTCACCAGGACATGCCAGGCATATCCCCAAAGGTCATCTAGCATAGGCTCAATGTGGACCCCGAGAAGAAGCCCGTCTAACAAAGACGACGAGTCTTTACTCTAGAACGGAACCAAGCAATTACAGACAAAGTAAACAAGTTGTTGTCAATAGGCTTTATTCAAGAGGTCTACTACCCAGATTGGCTTGCCAATGTCATTCTAGTGAAGAAGGTGAATGGAAAATGGAGAATGTGCGTGGACTTCACGGACCTAAACAAAGCCTACCCAAAAGATAGTTTTCCTCTGCCAAGGATAGACTAACTAGTGGATTCTACAACAGGGCATAAATTACTGACATTTATGGATGCATTCTCAGGATACAATCAAATAAAGATGGCTGAAGAAGACCAAGAGAAAATTGCTTTCATCACAAGCCAAGGGCTCTGTTGCTATAAGGTAATGCCCTTTGGATTGAAAAATGCAGGAGCAACCTACTAGAGGTTAGTGAATAAAATGTTCAGCAAGCAGATCGGGAGAAATATGGAAGTATACATGGATGACATGCTCATCAAGAGCAAGAAGGAACTTTCTCATCTGAAAGATCTCAGAGAAACGTCTGACATACACAAGCAGTACCAGATGAAGTTGTGCCCCAGCAAGTGTGCCTTTGGAGTAGCCTTGTGGTAATTCTTAGGATTCATGGTGTCCCAAAGGGGGATAGAAGCAAACCCAGAGAAGGTACGAGCCATACTTGACATGACGTCGCCAAAGACCATCAAAGAATTTCAAAAGCTTACATGGAGGATAGCAACACTCAATAGGTTTGTCTCTAAAGCAACGGACAAGTGCTTACCCTTCTTCAAGACATTAAAGCAAGCTTTTTCTTAGACTGACGAATGCAAGGTAGCTTTCCAAGAACTCAAGCACTACTTAAGCAACCCACCTCTCCTGAGTCCGCCCAAGGAGGGGGAAGACTTATATTTGTACCTGGCAATATCAGCCACAGCCGCCTGTACAGCTTTGATTCAAGAAGAAAGTAGGAAGCAACTCCCAGTCTATTACGTTAGCCAAGCTTTCCAAGGGGCAGAATTTAGGTATCCAAGGATTGAGAAGATTGCGTTCACGTTAATAGTAGCTTCGTGAAAATTGCGACCTTATTTTTAGGCAAACCCTATCTTAGTAATGACGGACCAACCCATTAAGTAGTCCATGAATGAGCCTGAGGCAGCAAGTAGAATGATCCAGTGGGCAATCGAGCTTAGCCAGTTTGACATTGAGTACCACCCCAGGATAGCTATTAAGGTACAGGCACTGGTAGATTTCATCGCTGAATTTATAGTCTCCGACGAAGAGGAGAGTACGGATGAAGTAGTAAGATGGATGATTCAAACTGATGGTTCGTCAATCCAAAAAAGAGGCAGAGTAGGGGTCATCATCATTACCTTCAAAGGAGAGATGCCCAAGTATGGAGTACAGTTAGCGTTCCCGGCCACTAATAACGAAGCAGAATATGAGGGAGTATTGACGGGTTTAAGGGTTGCAAAGGCTCTAGGAATAAAAAATATACTACTCTAGAGTGATTCCAAGCTCATCGTAGGTCAAATAAAGGGGGAGATCGAAACGAAAGAGAAGAGCATGCAAAAGTACCTGAAGTTGACAAAGCTTCTGGCATAGGAGTTCGACCAAGTGGAATTCACACAGATCCCTAGAAGCCAAAATATGGGGGCAGATGAGCTGGCAAGGCAGTCATCGTCAAAAGTAGGACCAACAGATGCATATTTGAAGATTGAAGTCCAAAAGCACCCCAACATTGAAGAAGTCTCTACTTTCGCAATCTAGAGCATAAGCAACTGGATGACCCCGATCATATCTTTCCTTCAAGATGGACGTCGAGGAGGCTAGAAAGGTCAGGAAGAAAGTAGCTAGATTCACGATCCTGAATGGCACCCTATACAAGAGAGGCTTTTCCATGCCGTACTTGAAGTGCGTCAACGAAGAAGAGGCCAAACACATCCTGAAGGAGATGCATGAAGGGATTTGTGGAGACCATGTAGGTCCTAGATCCTTGGTAAGCAAAGTTATCAGAACAGGTTACTTTTGGCCTACTTTGTAGGTGGATGCAAAGGAGCTCATCAAGAAATGCGACAAATGCCAGAGAATTGAGCATGTCCAACGCCTTCCAGCAGAGAAGTCGACGACGATAGCCTCCCTATGGCCATTTGCACAATTGGAAATTGACATTGTCGGCCCATTGTCTTGAGATAAGAGGCAGGTAAAGTTTCTACTAGTCAGTATTGACTACACAAAACGGGTTGAAAGCAGAGGCATTATCAACCATCATTGAAGAAAAAATCCAGAAGTTCGTATGGAAGAACATAATTTGTAGATTTGGTATTCCGCACACGATCGTATCAGACAATGGGTGGCAATTCGACAGTCAAGGCTTCAGGGATTTTTGCTCAAGCCTAGGGATCTAGAACCAATACTCATCCACAGACACCCACAAGCGAATGGATAGACAAAGGTGACTAATCGAACACTATTCAAGATCATCAAAGCCAGGCTGGACGATGCTAAGGGAGCCTGGCCGGAGGAATTACCCAATCTCTTATGGGCTTCCAAGACTACAACTAGAACCCCGACAAGAGAAACCCCATTTAGGCTCACTTATGGCACTGAGGTAGTAATCCTAGTTAAGGTCGGAATAACCAGCATTAGACAAGGGATGTTCCATGAAGAAGGCAACGACGATAAACTAAAGGTCAACCTGGATTGCTTGGACGAGATCAAAGACGAAGCCTCCAACAGAATGGCGAAGTATCAGCAGAAGGTGGCCGAGTACTACAACAAGAGAGTGAAGCTCAGATGACTTGACATAAGAGACCTTGTCCTGCATAAAGTCACCCTGCAACTAAGGACCCAGCCCAAGGGAAACTCGGCCCAACTTGGGAAGGACCCTACCGGGTCATCCATTACTCTAGATAAGGCAGTTATCACCTGGAGACCTTAGACGGGCAAAGACTGCCACGACCATGGAACATTGAACACTTGAAGAAGTACCATCAATAGATGTAACAAATAATTGTATTCATTTTTTAAAGTAATAAAAGGACTATTCAGCCAAAGACCTAATGCGCTAAGTAACAAGATTTTGCTCTGACAGATGTAAGTTATTGACGAAGTCAAAGAATGACAAGATCCCTTAAATGGGTGTAGGTCACAAAAATTGGCTAAGTAACAAGATTCTATTCTGACAGATGTAAGTTACTGACGAAGTCAAAGAATGACAAGATCCCTTAAATGGGTGTAAGTCACAAAAATCGGCCAAGAGCAATCAAAAGCCCATAAACACTGGGCAAAAATATCATTCTCAAATTAGAATTGAAATATTGTTCTGAAAGTAAACTTAAAAAGCCCAAAAATACATTGGGCACCGAAAAAAAAAAAAAAGCAGGTTCAAGCATTAGCAGCAGAAGGAGGAGGAAAAGCACTCCTAGGAGCCGTGGATTGGGAGGCTTCGTCAGCTGCCATTTCCTTGTCAGCCTCTTCCAAATCCAAATTCTCTAGATCTACTCCGGTAGGGTGCTTAATGAGGTATCTCCTCAAGAGTTCAAACCCTTTATAATACCAATTGAAAAGCATTGTGTTGTACTCTTCAACCTACTGAAAAGCCTCAACGACCTTAGTAGCAATGGTCTTGAGCTTCTCCTTTGAAGCCAGAATTTGCTCATCTTTTTCTAGAGTCAGCTGCCGCTCAGCTCTAAGGTCATCCCCCAAGGTTTTAGCCTTTTCCTTAAGAGTGTTGACCTCGTCCATTGCAATGATTAGGCCCTTCTTCAGTTTGGAGTTCTCCGCACCCAAAGCCTCTATCCTAGACACCGTAGATGCTACCTTAGACTTCTAAGTAAGATACTTTGAGGTGATATGAAGACTCTCCCCCAGCACCTAAAAAGAAGATTGTAGTCTTTAGGACAATACAAAAAAAAAAGGAAGAAAGAAAAGGATGAAATTGCACGAGCACATTACCTGGACGAGTTTGTGGCTATGACGACCCACAAGCTCATTGGAAGGAATACCAGAGAAGACCTTTAACTCCTTGGAAGTGACAACCTCATGTGCCCTCTCCATCGTAAGACTAGCATCGTCACAAACACTAGACGAGCAAGAATCAGCCTTCTCCTTCCCTTTGGCGGCCACGCGTAGCTTCTTTGGGATGGGAGTGAACTCTTCGGCGGAAGTGGCCTGAGAGGTTGTCCTCAGCATCTCAGTGCCGGGGGTAGCTGGAATGACGGAGGCTCCTTTCTCCACCACACGCACTGCCCTCTTCCCGAGATTGGACAGTGGCTCGTTCTTCTTTGATCTTATCTTCGCATACATATCCTTGTTAAATTTAGTCGTCATTCTAAGGAAACACTTGTTAAAAAAAAAGGGGGGCAACAGACAAAATTAATGATGAGCTAAATAATGTGCTTACTTTTCTTCTCTTCTCTCTCAATAGTGTGTAGGATGAAAGCAGAAGGCTCTAGACCAAGGCAATACAAAGCCAAAGTGCGAGGGTCGACCAAGCTGTCGAAATCATCAATTGACTTTCCATACTCAATGGAAGCCTCAACACGTTGCTTATACTTGCTCTTAAGTTTTGGCCATCTCTTAGCTGCACAAGACAATGAACAGAAGAATTAGTGACAATAGTAATTCTCCATATTACTGTTGTTAGTGGGATTTCTTCATCCCTTATTATTCTCCATATTACTCAAAGAAAAATCTTGAAAATGGGGGTTATCCCCTTTGCTATATAGAGGGTAGAACATGATTCCTCTTTGTTGAAGATATGTTATGCCGTAGACAGTGACTCCATACGAACTTGGCTTCTAATTTTGGTATCATGATAGGCTAAGCATCGGAGATGTCAATATAGGGTTGTTTCATTCCCAATACAATAGTTTTATCCCACATTTCGATTAGCCTCTTTGTCAAAGATACATGGTACCGAAGACAGTGGCTCCATACTTTGCTTGCTTGGCTTTTAACTTTGGGTCAATGAAGGGCTAAGCATTTAAGACATTGATATAGGGTTGTTGCATCCTTAGCACAACATTTTTTGTCTTTAGCCTTTATGACGCTTATTCCAAGCTTCCACATTATACTAAGATTCCACTTGAAAATATTTGGAATGGATTTTCAGCAACTAGCGTGTGATTTTTGGCTGTTTGACATCAATGTTTAGAGTGAGCTCTAGCGAAGCATTCTTCAAAGTGCGTGCCAAGAGCAATTTTCTTAAGGATGGCAAAATAGACTCTTCCCTCTTCAAGCATAATCTTGAATTCAAGAATTATTAAGGCATTGGCATGGCTTGGAATGAATGCACTTGTCACGACTTGAGATATATGAACAGGCCATGGCTTGGCATGCGTAAATTGACCATGATTTTGGATGCGTGAGCTTGTCCTGGCTTAGAATGCATGAACGTGTCATGGCTTTGGTGAGAGGCAATTGAGTCTGAATTTCCTTCTTTGTCAGATGCTCTGAGAAGGTTTCCGTTTTGTCCCCTTATTGTAATTATCATTTATATTAGTAAATGATAGTCATGTCTAAGCATTAGCACAAATGACTTATAGAAAATATTTTGATTAAAAATGTGAAGTATTGAAATGGTTTTAGTGATATATAGAAAAGATGAATTAGCAAAGAGAAAGCTTGAGAGTCTTACCTTAAGCGTGCTTTGACAATAGTATATTGCTCGTATGACTTCAAGACTTGGTTTATGAAATGTCGCTACTTGAAGACTTGGCGTGTGGAATATCTAGGGACTTGCGGTGGGCTTAGCTATGGCCTTTAGAAATTTGGCGAAGACTTTATTTAGCGGTGACACAAAAAATATTCAGCTACCAGGGGTTGCACACAGTGTCAACTATACTCATCCCAAAATGAGTCAATCACTTTTGATAGCCACTATATGCTTAACGCTAACCTTGGCAACAATAAAGGAGACATATGCTGAGGAGATGTTGACAATGGGCTTTTAGTGTAGTCATTGTGGGTTCTTGGGTTGAAATTGATGTTTAGAGTCTTGCTCTGTTGATTATTGGCCGAAGCCGTCATTCCCTTTGCGGTGCGGCTCACAATTTTTGCATTTTCAAGCTACAATGAAAAATTTCACAAATATAATGTAAAGCAAGAGATATAGAATGATTCATCCATAAGTATAATAGCTATAATAGGATATTAGAAAAATTTTCTTTAAATAATAAAGTTGATTCTTTCTCCATCCTCTAACTCCTTCACTTCTTGGATGGCTTCTGGAGGTTGGAGTGATTTTGTCGCACATTTGGGAGCATCTCTAGCAGCTCAATGAGCTAAGGATAGACATTTTTTCAGCTCAACTTCACAATGCTCTTCTTGCATAGAAAAGTATCATACTATTTCTCTTAGGAACGGTAGGTTGAGGTGAGAAACACCAATTCTGTGCTGGTTGCATTTTTGACGGCACCGTTTCGCTTCTTCCATCTGCTTAACTCCCTAGTGGAGTCACCGAAAATGTTGGGGATGTTTTGCGATAGGGGCCAAAAATGCAAGATTAGTCCAAATCTCCTCTTGGGTTCTTTAGAAGTGTTTACTTGTAGATAATCAAGTCCAAAATTCCAATATTTAGGAAATAAAGGACAATGGTGCTTTAACAAGGGAGAAATCAAAATGCCAATAACAAAAATGCTGAAAAATGTTTAGAAACACAACAAGTTCGAAACTTCGACCCACAATAAGTGAGAAAATAAAATTGAGAGAGGTTGTGAGGAAGAGAGGGGAGGTTTCCTTGTACCCATTTTTCCACCCCCAAGTTTCAGAATTGTGATAATGTTAGCTAGCTAAATGGGCTTTTGTTCTAAAGTGTCAACTCTATGGGTAGAACGTAGTTCGTTTGTTTTTGAGATGAATGGAGAGTTTTATATTGTGTTTAGGGTGCTACTAATGAATGCCTTTTGGTCAATAAAAAAGGCTGCCCCAAGGTGCTAAGCAAGTAGTAAAGTTTAGGTTTGCTTTTGTTAAAATAAAAGGAAGGCTTTTGTGCTAACTATGTTTAAAGGCAAAAATGGCTTCGAGCAAAAATTTTGGGCTGCAGTCAGCTAGAGCACAAAAGTTCTTTTGTGCTAGAAATTTTAGGTACAAGTCCTCCTCTATGAGCCTGAGGTGCTACCACTGTCCCTTACCCACTTGGTAGCACGCATGGGTTGGCTCACATAAAATGTCTGAAAGAAACTAACCCATACCCTCCAAACCACACTTCCTCTATTTCCCCCATATGTCATATAGGCTTAGGTCATGCTTAAAAGAATAAAAGTATAATATGATATAATACATGAATTGATCCCATAATGAGGTCAAGCTCGATTGGGTCGAGCTTGCAAAAAATGTGTCATGAAAATGGGTATCAACAATTTTTTTGGGTTTGTGTTCTAATGTGTTCTTGATAAAGAGATTGGGTTCTTGTGTTCTCTTGATAAAGAGGAACTCAAATCTGAATTAATGTGTTTTTAGTTTTTCATTTTAGTTTTAAACTATATGTTGACATGGATGTTTAAATAAAAATTTTAAAATATTATTTTAATGGCCACATTAGCATTTACTGTGCTAACAGTGCACTCCCTCTGCCACATAGACAATTTCCATTAGTGTTGTAACAGTAGTGATAAAATCGAGATAATTTTTTTATATTTTTATTTTAGGGACTAAATGTGGTAAAATTAAAAAGTAGGGATCAAGATGGGAATAAGGTCAAAATGTAGGGACCAAAATGGTATTTCCTCTTCTTTTTTTTTCTCTTCCTATTAATAGGAACCTCAAGTTTTCCTCCACGGGAGAACTAGATAATATAATTGAATGGCTAGCTCGAGATATCTTAGGGAAAAAGGCAATAATGATAGAGGGGCATATTCTATTATTTAGATTTTTATTAAATATTATTAACTTTATATATATATATATATATAATTTTTTTAATTTATTTTTCTCGTTTTTTGAGATGCAAAAACATTAATTAAGTTTTTATATTCAAATTCCTCTAACATCTCTTTTTCAATTGACAATTTAAGTAATCTGCTTTATCTTTGTTATAACATATGCATATAAGATTTTATATATTTTAAATTTATAATAATTTCTGTCATTATCTTCCAACGCATTTCTATTAATATTTTATTTTATTTATCATTATCAGATTTTCACCCAAATTTTCTATTATATATTGGTTATAAAGAGATCTTGTTTTTCTTTTTCTTTTTTAATATTGGTTGCTAGTAACAAATTTATAAAGAGATCTTTCTTTTTTCAACTAATTCTTCTAATCTTTTTTTCATTTTTCAATTTTTCATATTCATATACATATTTTATTGCAAACATTTGTATGACAAATAAAAGAAAAAATATCTACAGTTTACACTATAAAATTATAATATAATTAGAACGAAACAATATTTAAAGTGTAGAATAATAAAACTTGATTAATAAAAAGACACTATTGGAACTTTTTTTTTCTTAAACATGTTCATAATATTACTTAGAAACAACCAACTTAATACAAAAACAAAAAACTTGGCTTTATTAAAAGCAAGCAAACTTTCCATCATAGGCATTGGGTCATTCAAAATAAGGAGGTTAGCTCTTCGTACAACACTCATTTCAGCTAGATTGTCAATACATCTAGTTTTCCTATAAGCATGTGACATCGTGCAATTAAAGAAGATCCTCGTCAAGTTTCCTCCATCAAATAACCTTAGAGCACTAGCATTTGGAGGTGTAAAAACCCTCCAATTGCTATTTTAGCCACCAAAACCATAAAAACATGCTCCAGCCAGGTTGCTATATCTAAAAAAAATTGTAAGCCAGCTATAGTAAGTTGGTACATTTGTAACCTCACTGCCGCTGGCTACAAACTTGATTTAAATTATTTTATTACTCTCCGGACCCACTTCTCTTTCCCCTGACTCACTTCTCTCATATATTAGCCTCTCTCTCTCTCTCTCTCTCTCTCTCTCTCTCTCTCTCTCTCTCTCTCTCTCTCTTTTTGTTTTGTTCTCCCTCCTTTCTCTGTCTTGATCCATCTCTCAGATCAGCATGGAGGGTGTGGAGGGGTGGAGATCAGTATGGAGAGTGTGGGTTTGTGGAGATCGGCGTGGAGAGTGTGGTGGTGCTGATGGTGGGTGGGTTTAATGGGTCATAATGGTGGTGGTGCCGATTGTGGTGGTTTTTGTAATGGGTAGGTTTGTTGTGAAGGGGTGTTTTGGTGATGGCGGTGCCGATGGAGGGTGGGTTTAATGGGTTTGATGGGCGTGAGTTTGATCGGCCTTTGGTGGGCATAGGTTTGATGGGTTTTGCTTTGCAGGTTCATAGTGGTGGGGATGGGTTCGACTTCTCCTCTGCTTCTGATCTCTTTGGGATTTTGATTGAGGTTTGGTGGGTGGCTTTAATGGATTTACATCAAGATTGAATTACAAATCAATGATGGTGGTGGGTTTTGGTTGATTTGTGCGTTTTGGTGGTCTCTTGTGGTAGTTGGTGGTGGTTGATCGTGGTTTTGGATGGCCGGTTTTGGTTGATTTTGTGGGTTTGGTGGTTTGTTGTGATGTCCGGTGATGCTGTGGTGGTGGTTCAGTGGCCTTGGTATAGGCTTTTTGGGTGGATCTTAGTGGTTTGCCGTGTGAATGGTGGTGGGTCAAGGTGTTTTGTTGAGTCTATGGTGGTGGGTCTTGGTGTTTTGCTAGGTTTCTAGTGGTGGTTCAGTTGTTTTTTATTTTTATTTTTTTATGGGTTATGGGTGATGTTGGTAGGTAGGCATGGGGAAGATTTGTTGTGTAGAATAGAGACACGGGAGAGAAGAGAGAAAAATAGATTTTTTTTTAATATTATTTGATTGTGTAATTTATATTATTTTATTGTGATATATGTAAAAATAGAAACTAGAATGTAGGGTGAGTTGTCAAATAGGATAGTAAAATACATAAAATAGTGTTTAAGGATGTAAAATATGTGTTTTTTTACATCCCGTTGCTAGTGCATTTATAGATCACCTAATAGTCTCAACCTACAAAAGAAAGAAAACAAAACTCATAATAAACCCGATTATTTGTACTAGCCAAACAAATAAAATGAGCTCCCTTTTGAAAAGCCAAAAACAATTAACAATTAATTTTTCTTCTTTTTTGTGAATAACATGGTGCAATGATATGACAACAAAATAATGGTGAAATAGTTGCTACGTTCCATCCAGTACTGTGTGTAATAAGCCTAACATGTAATGATCAACTACCAAACGTTTTCATGGTTAGAAAATTAAGGAGGGTAAGTTGGCAAAGCTTTTGTATTCTACATACTAAAAATCCATAGATAGACAATCTTAGTCTCTTAGTATCTACTTTAAGAACCAAAAAATGTTTCCAATTTCGAACTTCTAAATTCTAAGAAAGACAATTGAAAGTATTTGTTGATTTCTTTTGTTTATGATTCAATAGTTGCAATAGAGAAGAGAGAATTTAAACCCTAAATATTTTCTTTAAAAATACTCAAAAGGTGACAAAACTACAATATTCATGGCATTACGATTATAATAAATCTTCGTTGGTTATCATAATTATCAAATTTCTCATTTTGATAAAAAGGATTATGCAGTTGCATGGGTTACCGGCTAGAATATAATAATTGACAAAGATTTGTGAACTAATTATAGTAATAATGATAAATATACAAATTGAGAAGGTGAGTTCAGCTTCTCCAATATAGTATTTTCTTTATTTCCTATTTTACACTATAGACGGCTGTGCTGCCTATACTAAATTTGGATAGTTTTTGTAGGTGGTCATTTTTCTAGACTTTCCCCCCCCCCCCCCCCCCACTCTAACGGCAAGTATTCAATTTGCATCGAGGAGAAAATGAACATATTTCAGGTAGCTAAGAGCTTGCCATTTAAGGCTAAGAAGTTAGGGTGATAGATTGTAGTAATAATCTTATCTTATAGAATAATGGACCAAAAAAAAGACATGTTATAATCCTTTGGATTTATTAGCATAATACAATCATAGAGTTAAAAATTTATCCTTCCATGGTCAATGAAATTGATTTAATCTTAGTTGGTCATCAATTGTTAGATTATAACGATAAACTATTAATTAATTAGTGAAGGAGGAAGCACAAAAGCTAATAATAGTATAGAAGTTGAATTGTAAATTAGAAAGTTCTTCACAATCATGCATAAAATTAGTTAATTTCAGTTGGATGGCTTTAATGGTGATGAACTCAGGTACTATAGTATAAATAGCTTCAAACCATATAGGGAAACCGTCATACCATACAACAAATTGGCAATAGTAGAGAAATAATATGGGAAAGAATTTGAGCATTGTAACAATTTCCTTGCTATTTTTGTTGGCATCCACCAATGTTGTGCAAATCTTTAACGTTAAATCATATGGAGGACAACCTAATGCCGATATCACCCAGGTATAAATATGTGTAGCACAATTAACTATACCTAATTAACATGAAATGTGGGTTCTAGTTAACTTAACTAGTAAAGTCTTTTAATGTCAAATAAAAGAACTCGAGTTCAATCTCTGCTTATACTATAAGCTATTCGGTGTCTTGACCAGATGATACAACATTAACATGAAAAATGAGTGTAATATACTGATTTTGATTTATCATTATGTGTTTATTAGGCTTTGACAAAAGCTTGGATTGTTGCGTGCGCAGTAGCAGGAAGTAAAGTTGTGATTTCAGCAAGGACATACAAACTAGGTATAGTGACTTTGTTAGGTCCATGCAAAGGTGCTATTCAGTTTAACCTTCAAGGCACCCTAGAGGCCCCATCAGATGATGCCTCCTTCAAGGGTAAAGACTTTTGGATTTCTTTTGAATGTATCGACAGTCTCACTATGTCAGGTGGTGGAGTTTTTGATGGCAAAGGACAAACAGCATGGCAAAAAAATAATTGTGACAAAGAGTTCGACTGCAAAAAACTTCCTATCATAAGATTTCATCAATCTTAATAATTAGCATTTAAATTTCCATTATTTTTATGTAGATATATACAGACACTACAACTTTAAGAACTTTAACGATCACAAAATACATATTCAAGCACTTATTCCTTTAATGATGTTAAGGATATTATCATATTATTAGTAATTTGATGTAAGCTTTATCTAGTGAGCTGTCACAACTCACCAAAAAAGAAAATTCAAAATTTATATATAAGAAAGTCCATTTACAAAATATGGACACAACTTTTGTGCCATGACCCTAACTTGTGCAACTATGTAATGGAGAAAAAGTGGTGGTTAAAGGTGAAAGTGATGGTTCACCAATCATACTCACATATAACATCAAATTGTGACAAATTGTTTGGTCTAGAAAGAATTTTTTATATTATATTGTTGAAGTATTACCAACAACATTTATTGATATATATTTGTAATTTTTATAATATAGTAACTCAAAGATGCGTTAGCATTTTGCTATAATATATTTAAATGAAAATATTTTTAGGAGAATATTTAAATGAAACTATGGCATTCATATTTGGTGTCTGTTTATCTAACTTGTAAACATGAACAAAATATAAGGTTCGATTTTATCCCAAATTCAATAGTCCGTGACATTCAATCGAAGGACAGCAAATTTTTCCACATAAACCTTTTGGGATGCAAGAGCTTGCAAATCCAACATGTTACCATAACTGCACCCGGAAATAGCCCTAACACTAATGGAATCCACGTCGGACGTTCATCTAGCATCACCATCACCGATGCCAATATTGGAACAGGTGACGATTGCATCTCCATTGATGATGGAAGCCAAGATGTTACTATTAACCATAGTAACTTGTGGACCTGGCCATGGTATCAACGTTGGAAGTCTTAGAAAGTACCCAAATGAACAACCAATTTCAGGAATTAGAGTAATCGATGGCACCCTTAGGAGTACAACGAATGGTGTTAGAATCAAAACATGGCCTTCTTCCCCCCCCCCCCCCTGGAAGTGCTTCTGATATGCATTTCGAGAATATTATCATGAACAATGTTGCCAATCCTATCCTCAATGATCAAGGCTACTGCCCAAATGGTCAATGCTCAAACAAGGTTATTATAAACATCACAAATATATAAACTCATTTTGATGTTAAAAGTTAAAAAAGAAAAAAAGAAAAACAAATTACAGATACTAATATCAAATTCTTGGGTGGGTTTTTGTTTGTTTGTTTTGCTTTCAGTCTCCCTCAAAAGTTAAGATCAGCAATGTTAGCTTCAAGAACATTAGAGGCACTTCTTCAACAAAGGAAGCTGTGTAGCTTATTTGCAGTAAAAGTGTACCATGCCAACAAGTGGTAGTTGCTGACATTGATCTCGCATTCAAAGGTGCTAGAGGATATACTACTTCCACTTGTATTAATGTCATGCCCACCGTTTCGGGAAAGCAAAATTTTTCCTGCTTGCACCATCAAAAAATAATAAAGTATCTTCCAAGCTATTGTAACTAATGCAGAATAAGGAAATACTATTTGCAAATAGGTTATATGAGTTCTATTTTAAGTAGAATTTCATTTACTACAGTCTATCATGTTCCCTTTTTCTTTATTTAAATGAAATTGTGGAATGTTAGATAGTTATTTTTAGAGTTGTTTGAGTTCAGGCTTTTACTAAAAGCTACCATGGTCTAGAGTGCTATTGTAAATAGTATTTGTTCTGTTACTATAGTTGGGATATTTCGGAATAAAACAAAAATTGTTATTATACTCTTTGTAATTTTTTTTATTCTTCACCAAATAAATGCTTGTGTTCATGATATGGTAACATTCAATTGATCTGCATGCATGTTTTTAATGCCGAATTAACTTGCTCTCATAGTCTTCAATGACGATAAGATGTAAAACTTATAAAACGGATGTCATATATTCAAAGTTGTTTCTCTAAATATTGTATACTTTTAATATTTATTTCTATAACAACTAAATTTTAATCACTTTTGATTCTCAAAAAAAAAAATATTTAATCACTTTTATTTCTAAAAATATAACACATATTATTGAAGTTGATTATACCACCAACCCAAAAATTAAGGTAGAAAATAAAAACCAATTACATAAATATTTTAGTAAACTTACTTAATTTTCTTACTAAAATGAAACAATTTTGGATGATTAATTAGCATATTCTAACAAATGATTAACAATGAAATTAAAAGATTTCAAGTACCTAAATGGTTTGTTGCATTAAGTATTGTCTTTTATCAATATTTTTGTGGCTCAATGACATAACAAGCTGTCATTTATTAAGAGGTTCATTCAAAACAACAAATATTTACATTTACGTTTTTTTTTTTTTGCGTTGGTAAAAGATAATTGAGTACGAATTAATCATAATTATTCAATCTAGGCTTGTGCATATGCATAAAGCTTACATAAATAAAATTGATAAATATGAAAAATATTTTAAATATAATGGTATCCCCATTGATATCCAAAAAAACAGTACTACTTACGTACTATTTACATATTATTGAAGTCTATTATTATTAAATCATGTATTGTAAATATGAATGTTACTTCATTCCAAGGCAAATATAACTATTTACTCAACTACTACTAATGATTGTGATTGAAAATAACAAATCTTCAATTTGCAAAATGCAATAGCAACCAATGGGCCACTTCTAACACAATATTAAGAAACAAGGCTAGATCCTTACAATAGCTTAATAATAATTTTAATCAATTTAATCAAATATTAACTGAATAGTTAAGCAATCAAGATTCAAGTTTGACATTGTTCATGGACAAACGTTTCAATGTAGTGAAGAATATACACACCCACACAAAGACTTTATAGGGCAAAACCCCAAACTATAAAAAACACTACGAGACTAAGCCCAACTCAATAAGTCTGCTATTAAAGGATGCTACAATACATTATATACTCATACGATGTTCCTGTACTCGTAGCCAGTTTAGGAAACTTATCTCCTCGCTTCAACTAGCTATTGTAGATGCTGCTATAGACATCAAAATTATATGATGTATTCGCATTTGTTTGATCGATCATGATGAAATATTTGTGATCCAATTAATTTTCATTTTATGATGTATCAACAATAGACAATCAACAAATGAAATCAAGCCACATGGCAAGCCCATGAGTTACTACAACACACATAGAAATGACATTTCCCACATGAGCAAAGTACGACATTTTAGCCATGTCATTTCCCACATGTGCATCATCCCAGATAACCCGGTCAAACAGGACGGTCCGGTTCGGATTTAAAAACAATGCTTATTATGTGGCGCTCTAAGCTTCTATTTAGTCTTTTTAACCTTATTTCATTAAATTTTTTAACTGTTACCTCATAGATTAGAGTAACTTGTAAAGTTGTTATTTACAACTATTTTGTGTTGGCTTTAATTCCATGCCGAAATTGATTATAGTTTTGTTCAATCATGTTTACCCTGTATTTTATGTGGGATTTCTTTGTATGGGTTGTGTGTGAGAGAGAGTGTGAAGACTCAAGCTTGCATTGGAGAAGGAGTGGTTTTCGCAAGTATCCTGTGAGTAAACTTCCCGTGAAGTAAGCCATGTGAAGAGCACATGACTGGAATATGAAGAGTCGTGACAATCTGGTGACAGCTGGTTTTCGCGAGTAACTCGTGGGTAAGGCCTTCCTGCGAGATACCCACAAAACATTTTGTTTTGCTATTTTGGCTTATCTGCTCCATCATGTCTTCACCCATACTATATATACCAACATATTGTAAAGAGTGCTTTCAAAGAAAAAACCCTAGCAAACACACTTGAGAGTTAGAGATTGTATACCCACAATCATCTACACAATCCTTTGTGGTTTTCCTCATATTCCAACCTCTCCATATCCATATCCTTGAGAGGTTGATAGCCCAAACACTTACCACACCTATTCTGAGTGTCAAGTGAGGTTTTGGTGCTACTGGGAAGTATTGGAAGAAGTCAAGCTTTGGCGGATGCAATCAGACGCATTGCGGGATCCGGAAAGCTAGACAAGACATGGTCCTGAGTAGCCTTGTTGGAGTAGGAGCTTGGAGGGCTTAGGTGCACTGGGCGGATTAGGCTTGGAGGGTCTCTTGCTATTCATGTATCCCAACTTATTGTCTAGTGGGTCGATTTACTGTTTGGAGGGCGGCGAAGAGGTTTTTTACCGAGTTCTTCGGTTTCCTTTTTGATAACACATCGGCGTGTTATCTTGTGTTTACATTTATCTTCCTACTCTTTTAGCTTTCATTTTACTGTTGTGATATGATGAATATGGCTTAGAGTAGTTTTATTGTTTGTTCGCTTGCATTTACTCTATTCCACACTTAATTTAAGTTAGAGTCAAATCAACCGAGCCGTAATCTTTTAATTTGGGGTCTCAATAGCTCTTGTGTTTTTAACACAAATTCGAGCTTTCAATTGGTATTAGAGTGGGTGCACTTGCTATGGTTTTATTACCTCAATGCGATCCTAGAACCCTTTTGTGATGGATCGATCACAATCACTTAATGCTCCACCATTCTTTGATGGGAGCAACTATGCATTTTAGAAAGTCCGCATGAGAGCATTCCTTTGTGCTATAGATGAGTTCGTGTGCGATTTTGCTGAGAATGGGTATGTTAAACCCACGACAATCAAGTCCGAATGGGACAAGGCAACTCTTGCTTTGGCAAATGCCAATAGTACCAAAGTATAGTTTGACAAGAACGAGGTCAAACCCACATTGACTTGAATGAACGTAGGAAATTAATCAAATCTTAACCAAAGTAATCCTAATCTAGCTTAATAAAAATTGGTTGTTTGCAATTAAATATACTAAGCAAATAATTAAACTAAGCAATGATATAATATAAAGCAGTAAAGAGATGTAAACAATCTAGGGAAAAGGAATTAAGGTTTTGGAATCCGCCTTGTTAATTCATATCAATATATATTTATGATCATTAATTTTTCCCAACCACTACATGATAATCTAGAAATGAATCTTGCTACCAAGGAAAATATTATCATTAAAACTTCTATTTAAATATCTAAAGCATGTTCTTTTTCCCTTTTTAAGTATAAAATCAAATCATCAATTGTATCCGTAGCCAAACAAATCACAAGATATATCCAATTCTAAAAATCAAATCATAAATTGTATCCATTGACAGACAAATCACAAACAATATCCAATTTTAAAATCAAGAATTAATAAACCAAGTATTCAACTAATTAAGATAAATCCTAAATCATGAGAAAAACATGATTAAACTCATATATACAATCTCATCTTAGTCAATTGATATGAAGTAAGAACAATTTAAATCATTAAAGAACAACTATTGTGGAAAAAATAAAATCACAGAAATATTACTAATAATCCTTAACAAGGTTTCATCCTCAACCCTAATTATAAATTTAGCTACTCATAGTAATTAAAAAAAAAACACAAAAATAAAATACTAAACATTAAACTAGACAAATAAATTAAAACTAACTGTCATGGAAGAAAATCAAAGAAGTAGCCGCACCTTCTATGTTTAGCCCCCAACCCTAGCAGTAGCCTCTCTGAATTTTTCCCTAAAGAACCTTTAAATAGGTCAAGGAATCTTATTACAAGTTGAATTCCCATTTGGAGAAAATCTCAGATTTTTAGGCTTCACTTAACTGACGATTTTGGCCCATTTAACGTCCGAATTCGGACTTTTGGTAAACTACAGAGTTGTAGCCCTTTAAGTTAACTTTCTAGCCCAAATTGAATCATCTCGATTGGACATTTGAGCCGAAAATTATGCCAAAAATACTAACTTATGTGCAGGCTGGAATCCAAATCTGAATTGGACTTGGATTTGATGCAAATTTCCTTTGATTCCCTACTCCAATTGGACTTAAATTTAATTGGGTTGGCCTTCTTTAACTTCATCATGGCCCTTGTAAAAGTAAAGTCCATTAGTTTTCTTCTTTGCACAAATCTGTTAGGATTAATGCCCTTAAATCCTATTGTATGATGCTATGTATGACATTATCATATAGTCTATGAGATGCATTGTATGTGATTTATGTGATTTAGTCACAAAAGATGTAAATCACAAGTTCCTTGTAAACTCAAAATGTAGTTCGTAGTCGGTGATGAAATTGGGCATTTCATCTGCGAAGACTATAACATATCAACTGAGATGATTTGTCTTGATCATGGAAATGGAGATTTCTAGTTGGTATGTTGATATGTTTTAAGAATTAAAACATATTGAACTAGACCGCTGTGAGATTTATTATTCTCCAAACGACTGTCAAATGAATAATAAACTCACAACTTCTATTTACATAAATTCTTAATCCTGAGAGAATAATGGACCTAATCATGAAATGTAGGTTGCTTTGATATATCAGTAGTGAGATCTAAAGTTACGATCAAAATCTCAGTATGTTGGACAACCACATTTAGTGTTGATGGAACATAGATTCTTAAGATGGAATACATAGTCTCTTAACGGAGATATAAAATATTCACTTGAGATAAGTTTAATGGGTTCAGTTATTCAGAGAGTTAGACCTAACCACCTTGTTAAGAAGTTACTAAAGTATATATTTATGAAATTAGATTTCATAAATATATAATGAATAACTTTAAAAGATTAAACCGGGTACTCAAGGATAAGATGTAGTAATTTACAAAGTGGCAATCTACATTCATGACTTTGTATTACTACGAATATTTTATGAAGGGGTTACATGTATAATAAAGTCTTGGGATATAATTTATAAATAAGGTCTAGAGTGCAATTATATTTATATAGTGATATTAAATATAATTAATGGTAACTTTGGACTTGTCAAGAGTTGATAGAAAAGCCCAAGGCCTAATGGAGCTAGTGTCTTATTGGTCTCTTTTGGTCCTACTCCAAGCCACACACTAAAGCCCAATTGGAAAGGCCCAAAAGGCCAGCCCAATTAGATAATCAGTTAGATACAAAGGAAGAAACATACAAAATTTTCTGTAGAGAGAACATTAGGAACATTATTGTGAAGTGTTGTAAAGAAGTGTTAGACACTTTGACATTCTCCTTTTAGAACTGATTGAAAGACCACACATCTTGGGTGTAAAATGGAATTGGAGTGAAGATTAAAAGTGTTCCTAAGTCCTTCAATCTTTGGTTTTGAATTTCACCACACCAAGGTCCACTCTCTTGTTCTAAAATTCTGAAATTCACATAGCAGATGTTATCAATTGCGAATGAAGTAGATCCGTTAATTTTCCGCTACGTATATGCATATTTCCATCAAATGGTATCAGAGCCCAGTTTTCAATTCGAATCTGTATAACATGTTTTGTGAGTTTTCGAATTAGAAATAATAGTTTCATGATGTTAGAAGATTATATATGTATTTAATTTTCTGCATGGTTGTTGAAACTATGATTGATAAAACTAATATTGATGTTATGATGTTGTTTAAATTTGAATTTAAGTATGTTAAATTGATCTTTAAGGCTATAGCATCAATGAAATTCAGTTTTTATATCAAATTCCATTTATTATGTTCATATGGTGGTTGTTTGTTCATGGAAAACTCTTGAAAACGTTTCAGATTTTCCCTTTGAAAAATTGAAAACACGGGTTTTTCGCGGGTAAGCTTTACTCGTGGAATAGTCGTGAAACACTCACGAAAGCTTCTATCTGAATTTTGTGTTTTCACAAAATTTTCACGGATAAGCTTTACTAGCAAAACACTTGCGAGACAGTCATGAAAGTCTCTGTTTGAATTTTGTGTTTTCATTTTTTGCTTTAATTCATTTTCGCGGGAAGAGCTTAGTCACGAGATACCCGCGAAAATGCCACTGAATGGAATTTTAAACTTTTTCTATGTGTTTTCAAATGTATAAAGTGCAAGGCTGTGTGTAATTAAATTATGCATGTTTTAGAATTAAAAACCTTTAATTTAAAACATCTAGTGGGAGAGAGATACAAGGGATAGATCTCATGACCTCCATTGTCGGTTTATAATAGTGTGATTAAGCACTTCACCTTGGCATATATGTCTTGCTCCCTTCGAAGGGTGTTTAATTCATGGTACTACAGATTAAACTTCTTCATGATGGATAATATGTGTTTTTACATTAAGAACGACTACGCTACCATGGAGTTACTTAATGACTCACATAGAATTCAGTCAATGGTGTACACTAGACTAAATTTAATGTTAACCTCTTTTGGAGCTATGTCATTATTACTTAGAGGCTAAAGGAAATACGGCATGTTATTTGTGTTTGATAAGAGTTATCATGATAGTACTAATAATGAGAGTAGTTCTCAATCAATCATAGTGTTTATAATTTACTTGCTTCCAAGGAATATTAAACATGGGATTGGGTTGTCGTTGCATATTTATATTATGGTTTTGTTAAGGTTCCATACTATATGTTTATATGCTAAATTGATAATGTCCAATTTACTTATTATATGCATGTTTATTATTTTCAGATTTGAACATGGCATCATTTAGCCCACTTGTTTCTATTCTTAATCAAAACAAACTGACTGGATCCAACTATGTTGACAGGAAAAGAAATTTGGACATTGTTTTAATAGCTGAAGAGCACAAATATGTGCTTACTCAACCATGTCCTAGCTTTCCTTCATTAGATGCTCCTCTTGAGGAAAAACAACGATATGATCATTGGCAGAAATCTAATGAAATGGCCAAGTGCTATATCCTACCATCTATCTCAAATGTTTTACAGCATCAAATGTATGATGTAGAACTAGCTTCGAACATTATGCATAGTCTGAAGGAGATGTTTGGTGAGCAAGATCGTTCAACAAGGAAAGAAACCGGAAGGAAAATTTATAAAATGGCTAAAGGTAGTTCAATGAAAGAGCATTTTCTTACAATGATCTCTAATCTAAATACATTGAAAGTTTTAGGTGTCGACATTGATGGAGAATCCCAAGTGGATATAATACTCCAGTCACTACCGGAATCATTCAAGGAATTCAAACTTAATTATAACATGAACAAAAAGATTTATTCTTTGTCTGAATTAATGTATGAGTTAGTGGCGGCAGAAGGCATCCTTGGTACTTCTAGTGTTGAAGCCAATGTGGGTGAAGCTTCTACTTCTCAACCTAAGTCGAAAGGCAAGGGTAAGAAAAAGAAGAAGAAGGACTTCACTAAGCAAGAGGGTAAACAAATTGCCTTAGGGGTTGCTAACAAAGGAAAGAAACTCAAAGAAAAGTGTTTCCATTGTCGTGAGAAAGGACATTGGAAGAGAAATTTTCCAAAGTTTAAGGCTGCCAAGAACAGGGGTATGAAAACTTCCTTTCTTCTTGAAATATGTTTGGTACAGAATCCCATAGATTCTTGGTGTGTGGATTCAAGTTGTACTAATCATATCTACAATTCTTTGCAGGGATTTCAGGAGACTAGAAAGCTGAGTAAAGGGGAATTGTTTCCCACTTTGGCTGATGGGAGCAGAAT
Organism: Castanea sativa; assembly: GCF_040712315.1. Classification (NCBI taxonomy): domain Eukaryota; kingdom Viridiplantae; phylum Streptophyta; class Magnoliopsida; order Fagales; family Fagaceae; genus Castanea; species Castanea sativa. Next base: position 39,166,079 of record NC_134023.1, read on the forward strand.
TTCAGTTGAAGCTGTTGGTGTTGTTAAGTTGTGCTTTGAGTCAAGGGTTTTAAAATTGAAAGACTGTCTTTATGTACCTAATGTTCGTAGGAATTTAATTTCTACAGCTTATTTAGGCAAACATGGATATTGTGTTATCCTAAAGGACAATGTTGTAATAAAGAAGGATAAAATGTTTATCTGTTCTGGCAATATTATGGATAGTCTTTATATTTTAATTCCTAATAAGCATGAATTACATAATTCTGAATTAGATGATAACTCTCATGTAAAATCATTAAAGAGAAAGTTTCCTTCTAGTGATGCATATCTTTGGCACTTGCGTTTAGGTCATATTAATTCAAATAGGATTCAAAGACTAATCAAAGATGGACTTTTACAGCCCATGGACTTTGAATTTCCTGTTTGCGAATCTTGTTTGCAAGGTAAAACGACCAAACGACCTTTTAAAACAAAAGGTAGAAAAGCCCAAGAGTTGCTTGAATTAGTTCATACAAATGTATGTGGTCCTATGTCAATCCAAGCAAAAGGAGGTTATGAGTACTTCATCACCTTTACGAATGACTACTCAAGATATGGTTATGTGTAACTAATGAGACGGAAGTCCGAAGCCTTTGAAAAGTTCAAAGAATTTAGGGCTGAAGTTGAGAATCAATTAGGCAAACACATAAAGGTCATTCGATTTGATTGAGGTGGCGCATACCTTCTTGGGGATTTCAAGGATTACCTAATTCAGAATGGGATTATATCCCAATTGACTGCACTGGAACTCCTCAACAAAATGGTGTAGTGGAGAGAAAGAATAGGACTCTTTTAGAAATGGTTAGGTCCATGATGAGTTACTCAACTTTACCAATTTCTTTTTTGGGGTATGCCTTAAATACAGCAATACATCTTTTAAATTTAGTTCCATCAAAATCTGTTCCCAAAACACCCATTGAATTGTGGAGTGGGCGTAAGTCTAGTATGAGATATCTCTACATTTGGGGTTGTCCAGCACATGTGCTAAAGGGGAAGCCAGATAAGTTGGAACCAAAATCAGAAGTATGTTTGCTTGTGGGTTATCCAAAAGAATTTAGGGGTTATTTATTCTATATGTTGGGGTTTATGCCCTAAAATTCAATTTATTGGCATGTCATTAATAATTAAATTGTTTAATTATATGAGACTATTTATAAATGAACTAATGGGACATTATCTTAGTCCATGAGATGCATTGTATGTGATTTATGTGATTTAGTCACAGAAGATGTAAATCATAAGTTCCTTGTAAACTCAAAATGTAGTTTGTAGTCGGGGATGAAATTGGGCGTTTTATCTGCGAAGACTATAACATATCAACTAAGATAATTTGCCTTGATCATGGAATGGAGATTTCTAGTTGGTATGTTGATATGTTTTAAGAGTTAAGACATATTGAACTGGACCACTGTATGATTTATTATTCTCCTAACGACTGTCAAATGAATAATAAATCCCATGACTTTTATTTACGTCAACTCTAAATCCTAAGAGAATAATGGACCTGGTCAAGAGATGTAGGTTGCTTTGATATATCAGCAGTGAGATCTATTAGTTACAGTCAAAACTTCAGTCTGTTGGGCAGCCACATTTAGTGTTGATGGAACATGTATTCTCAAGATGGAATTCATAGTCTCTTAACGAAGATACAAAATATTCCCTTGTGATAAGTTTAATGGGTTTGGTTATTCAGAGAGTTGGGCCCAACCACTTTAGTAAGGAGTTACTAAAGTATATATTTATGCAATTGGATTTTATAAATATATAATGAATAACATAAAGGATTAAACCGGGTACTCAAGGATTAAGATGTAGTAATCTTCAAAGTGGCAGTCTATATAATCTAATTAGGCTAGCCTTTTGGGCCTTTCCAATTGGGCTTAAATGTGTGGCTTGGAGTGAGACCAAAAGGGACCAAGACACTAGCTCCAATGGGTCTTGAGTTTTTCTGTCAACTCTTAATAAGTCCAAAGTTACCATTAACCTAAAGTGCAATTATATTTATATTGTGGTATTAAATATAATTAATGGTAACTTTGGACTTGTCAAGAGTTGACAAAAAAGCCCAAGGCCCATTGGAGCTAGTGTCTTAGTGGTCCCTTTTAGTCCCACCCCAAGCCACACACTAAAGCCCAATTGGAAAGGCCCAAAAGGCCAGCCCAATTAGATAATCAGTTAGATACAAAGGGAAAAACATACAGAATTTTCTGTAGAGAGAACATTAAGAACACTATTGTGAAGTGGTGTAAAGAAGTGTTAGACACTTTGACATTCTCCTTTTGGAACTGATTGAGAGACCACACATTTTGGGTGTAAAGTGGAATTGGAGTGAAAATTAAAAGTGTTCCTAAATACTTCAATCTTTAGTTTTTAATTTCACCACAACAAGCTACGCTCTCTTGTTCTAAAATTCTAAAATTTACATAGAACATGTTATTAATTGCGAATGAAGTACATCCGTTAATTTTCCGCTGCGTATATGCATATTTCTATCAAAATCCACTTATTTAATTCAATTTTCCTACAATAGACAACTTCACATAATATGATTCAATTAAGCACAAAGTTGATTATTCACCATTATTCCAAAACCAAATATAAAATGCATGAATTAACTCAAAATAAGTATGATAATGCTTTCTAACAATGATATAAATATGCAAAATTAAGCTATTATCAATGCACAACAAATACCCCCAAACCTACATTTTGCTAGTCCTCGAGCAAAACAAATTAATAGTAAAACAAAACAAAGAAAAAGGAAATCCTAATGAATCCACTTTCGCTGGAAATTTCGATTGCATTTAGCATATGCAACAAGCCTTTAAACCCCTAGCTTACACTAGTGGACGAGTTGTAGTCTCGTGAGGGTTTACAGGGAATATACCCACAAAATTCTAAGAAAAAAATAAAAAAGAAAATCAAACAATTTTTTTTTTTTTAGTTGCCTTTTGCAAAGAGGATTAGTTCAAGTTCAAAAACAATACAAATGCTAAAGAAATTTCTCATTCCATCAAAACTCAATGTGAGTGAAAAGTGGTAGCCAAACCCAAACATACTCTTAGTTTTAGAATAAACTTGACTCGAATCTCTATTTGAAAGTATGCTTCAACTCAAATCTTTTCGATGTTATCACTCAACAAATGAAATCACTCTGAAATGGGTTGTAACACTCTCATATATGTGAGCAGAATAATGTAAACAAAATCAAATACCTCACATATAAATCACATGAAAAATGCTTAACCAAGAAAGAACAAGTAGTCTCATGAAAGGATACTAAGAAGAATTTATACCACACTTTTTATTCAGTCATATCAATATCTAAACTACACAATCTTCAAGATCAAATAAGGACTTTATTAGGAAGTAATGTAGGGTAAAAACAAAGGGAATGAAATAAAAATATGTAAAGGTAAATAATAAGAAGTGTTTTCATGATAGTCAGAATGTCAACTCTTTTTGGAATTTCCATTCAACATTTTTTTTTTCACCTCTTCTTCTTTAAAGCATTACTCCTTCCTTACATTTCACTTCTTAAAATTTGATGAGAACCCTTTTTATTTTCTTCTTTTTGACACTTCCCCCCCCCCCCTTTTTCTTTCTTCTTTGAATTCTCGCACAAACCACCACATTGAAACAAACTGATCAAATTCCATCTTGAAACGCTATGGATAAGGGCTTTAAGAAAGAAAGGCTAATTAAAAGGCTCAACAGGGTCACTAATGATAATGTATCAAAGAAGAAGAAAAAAACACATATATGGCTCAAAGTAGACAAAATCGGCCTAATCTCATCTCTCAAAGACTAGTATAGTTCATTCAATATCAATGACTTCAAAAGATTCAAGTGTGGCATAAAATAACTTTTTTTTTCTTGGCCAAAAGAAAGAACAATGAGACTATTGTTAGGATGTATGCCCTTAAGTCCTATTGTATGATACTGTGTATGTTATTATGTATAACATTATGTATGACTTAATGTTGTGTTTAATAAAGTTGTTTTGTTATTATCTAAAAATAATGGTAACACGAATATTGAAACATTATCATATAGTCCATAAGATGCATAGTATGTGATTTATGTGAAAAGTCACAGAAGATCTAAATCACAAGTTCTTTGTAAACTCAAAATTTTAATTCGTAGTCGATAATGAAATTGGGTTTTTCATCTGCAAAGACTATAACATAACAACTAAAATGATTTGTCTTGATCATGAAAATAGAGATATCTAGTTGATATGTTGATATGTTTTAAGTGTTAAAACATATTGAACTGGACCGGTGTGAGATTTATTATTCTCCTAACGACTGTCAAATGAATAATAAACCCACAACTTGTATTTGCATGAACTCTTAATCCTGAGAGAATAATTGACTTGATCATGAGATTTAGGTTGTTTTGATATATCAAAAGTGAGATCTAGAGTTACGGTCAAAACCTCAGTATGTTGGGCAACCACATTTAATGTTGATAGAACATATATTCTCAAGATGAAATTCATAGTCTCTTAACGGAGATACAAAATATTCTTTTGAGATAAGTTTAATGGGTTTGTTATTTAGAATGTTAGGCCTAACTACTTTAGTAAATTGTTGCTAGAGTATATATTTATGAAATTAGATTTCATAAATATATGATGAATAACTTAAAGAATTAAACCAGATATTCAAGGATAAGATGTAGTAATTTATAAAGTGGCAGTCTACATTCATGACTTTGTGTTACTACAAATATTTTATGAAGGGGTTGCATGTACAATAAAGTCTTGGGATATAATTTATAAATAAGGCCTAAAGTGAAACTATATTTATATAATAGTATTAAATATAGTTAATGGTAACTTTGGACTTCTCAAAAGTTGACAGAAAAGCCCAAAGCCCGTTGGAGCTAGTGTCCTATTGGTCCCTTTTGGTTCCACTCCAAGCCACACACTTATGCCCAATTGAAAAGGCCCAAAAAGCCAGCCCAATTAGATAATCAGTTAGATACAAAGGGAGAAACATACAGAATTTTCTATAGAGAATTGAAAGAACACTATTGCAAAGTGGTGTAAGAAGTAATAGACACTTTGACATTCTCCCTCTGGAACTGATTGAGAGACCACACATCTTGGGCGTTAGTGGAATTGGAGTGAAGATTGAAAGTGTTCCCAAGTGCTTATGATCTTCGGTTTTGAAATTCACAACTCCAAGGTACACTTTCTTGTTCTCAAATTCTGAAACTTACATAATGCATGTTAACATTTATAAATGAAGTAGATCCGTTATTTTTCCGCTACGTATGTTTTGTAGATGATACAAACATGTTATTTTTCCTTCAAATGGTATCAAAGCGGTCTTCATTTCGTATCTGTTTCACATGTTTTGAGTTTTGGAATTAGAGACAATAGTTTCGTGTTGTTAGAAATTAGTTTTCTGCATGGTTGTTGAAATTATTGTTTGATAAAAACTGATATTGATGTTATGATGTTGTTTAATTTTTAGTTTAAGTATGTTAAACTAAACTTTAAGGCTATAACATCAATCTAATTCAGTTTGATATCAATTTCTATCCATTATGTTCATATGATGGTTGTTTTGTTCATGAAAACGTTAAAAAACTGACTTAGAAAATTTTTGGAAAATTCGAAACTCGCAACGCTCAATCGATCAAGCATCTGTCGAGCATCAATCGAGCTGACAGAAGTTTTCTTGATCGATGGAGGACTGTTGAGAATCGATTGAGTTTCGTAGAACTTTTTCTCGATCGATTGAGCAACCAGAAATTTTCTCGATTTATTGAAGACTAAAGGTTCAGAATTTTATCTAAGTGTTTTTTACATATATAAAGACCAAGGCTATGTGTAATTTGTTTATGAATGTTTTAAATTAAAAACATTTATTTTAAAACATCTAGTGGGAGAGAGATACAAGGGTTGGATCTCATGGCCTCCATTGTTGGTTCATAGTAGTGTGAAATATGTACTTTGTCTTAGCTTTGAGCTTAGCATTCCATACGGAGAGTATTTATTTCATGGTCCTACAAGATTGAATTTCTTGGTTTATAATGGTTTGATCAAACACATTTTTTTAACTTCGAGCTTTGCATTCCATGCGGAGGGTGTTTTATCATGGTATAACAAAATAAGCCTATTAAGGGGATGAAATGTGGCTACACATGATTCTAAACAATGGTATACACTAGACTAAGTATTATAGTATCCTCTCTACTGAGTTCTTACTATTATTACTTAGAGGCTAAATGTCAAACAACATGTTATTAGTGTTTGATAAGAGTTATCATGATAGCACTAATAATGAGAATATTTCTCAATCAATTATAGTATTTAATTTTCACTCTATGCTGAGGGATATTGAATATGGGATTGGGTTGTTGTTGCATATATTATGTTATGATTTTATTAATGTTCCATACTATATGCTTATATGCTAAATTGATAATGTCCAGTTTATTTATTATATTCATGTTTATTGTTTTCAGATTTTATCATGGCATCTTTTAGCCTGCTTGTTGCTATTCTTAATCAAAACAAACCGACTGAATCCAACTATGTTGACTGCAAAAGAAATTTGGACATAGTTTTAATAGCTGAAGAGCATAAATATGTGCTTACTCAATCATGTCCTAGCTTTCTTTCATTAGATGCTCCTTCTAAGGAAAAACAACGATATGATTGTTGGCAGAAATTATGAAATGGCCAAGTGCTATATCCTAGCATCCATCTCAAATGTTCTACAGCATCAAATGTAGAATGTAGAACTAGCTTCGGACATTATGCAAATTCTGAAGGAGATGTTTGGTGAGCAAGGTTATTCTGCAAGGTAAGAAACCATGAGGCAAATTTATAATACCAAAATGGTTGAAGGTACTTCAGTTAGGGAGCATTGTCTTACAATGATCTCTAATCTGAACACTATGGAAGTTTTAGGTGCCGATATTGATGGAGAATCCCAAGTGGATATGATACTCTAGTCACTACCAGAATCATTCAAGGAATTCAGATTGAATTATAATATGAACAAAAAGATTTATTCTTTGTCTGAATTAATGAATGAGTTAGTGGTAGCGGAAGGCATCCTTGGTACTTCTAGTGTTGAAGCCAATGTTGGTGAAACTTCTACTTCTCAACCTAAGTCGAAAGGTAAGGGTAAGAAGAAGAAGAAGAAGAAGAAGAAGGACTTCACTAAGTAAGAGGGTAAACAGATTGCCTTAGGAGTTGCCAATAAGGGAAAGAAGCCTAAAGGAAAGTGTTTCCATTATGGTGAGAAAGGACATTGGAAGAAGAATTGTCCAAGTTTTAAAGCTGCCAAGAATAAGAGTATGAAAAGTTTTTTTCTTCTTGAAATATGTTTGGTACAGAATCCCACGGATTCCAAGTGTGTGGATTCAGGTTGTACTAATCATATCTACAATTCTTTGCAAGGGTTCTAAGAGACCAAAAAGCTAAACAAAGGAGAATTGTTTCTTATCTTAGCGGATGGGAGTAGAGTTCTAGCTGCAGCTGTTGGTGTTGTTAATTTGTGCTTTGAGTCTAGGGTTTTAATATTAAAAGACTGTCTTTATGTACCTAATGTTCGTAGGAATTTAATTTCTACAAATTATTTAGGTAAAGATGGATATTGTGTTATCCTTAAAGACAATGTTATAATAAAGAAGGGTAAAGTGTTTATCTGTTTAGGCAATATTATTGATGATTTTTATATTTTAACTATTGTTAAGCATGAATTATATAATTCTGAATTAAATAATAATTCACATGTGAAATCATTAAAGAGAATGTTTCCTTCTATTAGTGAAGCATATCTTTGGCACTTGCATTTGGGTCATAGTAATTCAAACAGAATTCAAAGATTTATCAAAGATGGACTCTTAGGGCCCATGAACTTTGATGAATTTCCAATTTGTGAATCTTGTTTGGAAGGTAAAATGACCAAACGACATTTCAATGCAAAAGGTAGAAGAGCTCAAGATTTGCTAGAACTAGTACATTCAGATGTATGTGGTCCTATGTCAATCCAAGCAAGAGGTGGTTATGAGTATTTCATTACTTTTACTGATGATTACTCTAGATTTGGTTATGTGTACCTAATGAAACAGAAGTCCGAAGCTTTTGGCAAGTTCAAAGAGTTTAGGGCTGAAGTTGAGAATCAATTAGGTAAACGCATAAAGGCTATTTGATCTGATTGAAGTGGCGAATACCTTCTTGAGGATTTTAATGATTACTTGACTAAAAATGGGATTATATCCTAGTTGACTGCACCTGGAACTCCACATCAAAATGGTGTAGCAGAAAGAAGGAATAAAGCTTTTTTAGATATGGTTAGATCCATGATGAGTTATTCGACTCTACTAATTTCTTTTTGGGGATATGCCTTAAGTACTGCAATGTATCTTCTAAATTTAGTACATTCGAAGTCTGTTCCTAAAACACCTGTAGAGTTGTGGAATGGGCGTAAGCCAAGTATGAGACATCTCCATATTTGGGATTGTCCAGCACATGTGTTAAAAGGAAAGTTTGATAAGTTACAGTCTAAAACAGAAGTGATTTTCTTTGTAGGGTATCCAAAAGGAACAGTTGGAGGTTTATTCTATAGTCATAAGGATAATAAAGTGTTTGTTAGCACAAATGCCAAATTCTTGGAAATTGACTATATGAATAATTTTACTCCTAGAAGTAGAGTTGTCTTAGCTGAAATGAATGAACCTATAGTTAAACAACCAATAGATGAAACTAGGGATGATGTGGATATACTAGATACATCACAAGATACTACTCATGATATGTCTAGTACACCGGTGCCTCGTCGTAGTGGGAGAATTGTTTGGCCTCCTATGAGATTTATAGGTTTGGGAGAAACTTACAAAGCTATCTCAGAAGAGGCTGTATCGAATCCCTACACTTATGATGAAGCAATAAATGATATAGATGCACATCATTAGGTTCAAGCTATGAAATCTGAATTGGATTCTATTTATTCCAATGATGTATGGGATCTTGTAGAGGCGTCTAATGGCATTAAACCAGTTGGTTGCAAATGGGTTTACAAGAGAAAGAGGTGGATAGATGGAAATGTTGAAACCTTTAAAACAAGACTAATGGTGAAATGGTATACAAAAAAAGAAGGCATTGACTATGATGAAACTTTTTCGCCAGTAGCCATGCTTAAATCTATCAGAATTCTCTTATCCATTGCTGCTCATTACGATTATGAGATTTGACAAATGGATGTCAAGACTGCATTTCTTAATGTCAATCTTATAGAAGAAATCTATATGTTGCAACCGGAAGGTTTCATAGCAAAGAACTAAGAGCATATGTTATGCAAGTTGAAAAGGTCCATTTATGGACTTAAATAAGCATCTAGGTCATGGAGCATCAGATTTGATCAGGCAATCAAATCATTTAGATTTGAACAAAATCTTGATGAACCATGTGTGTATAAAAGACATCAACGTAAAGTAGTAATATTCCTAGTGCTTTATGTTGATGATATTCTACTCATTGGGAATGATGTAAGGGTAATGTCATCGGTAAAGGTTTGGTTGTCAAGTCAATTTGATATGAAGGACTTGGTTGAGGCTAACTTTATTCTAGGGATCAAGCTTTGGCAAGATCGCAAGAATAAGATGTTAGGCTTATCACAAGCTGGATATATAGATAAGGTTCTAAAACGGTTTAACATGCAAAACTCCAAGAAATGATTACTTCTTTTTAGACATGAAGTGCCTCTGTCTAATGACCAAAGGCCTAAGACTCAAGAGGAAGAAAACATGATGAGACAAGTTCCTTATGCTTCTGCGGTAGGAAGTCTCATGTATACCATGTTTTTTACTAGGCCGGATATTTGTTATTCAGTTGGCATAGTCAGCCGATATCAATCAAAACCAAGACCTAAACATTGGCAAGCTGTAAAGCATATTCTCAAGTATCTACGAAGAACGAGAGATTATATGCTTGTTTACCATTGTGAGTGTTGGATAATCAGGTGTTTGTATCACATACAAAACATACGCAGCAAAAATTTAACTGATCTACTTCATACACAATCGATAACATGCACTATGTAAGTTTTAGAATTTAAGAACAAGAGAGTGTACCTTGGAGCGGTGAATTTCAAAACCGAAGATCAGAAGCACTTGGGAACACTTTCAATCTTCACTCCAATTCCACTAACTTCCAAGATGTATGGTCTCTCAATCAGTTCCAAAGAGAGAATGTCAGAGTATCTAACATTTCTTACACCACTTTGCAATAGTGTTCTTTCAATTCTCTACAGAAAATTCTATATGTTTCTCTCCTTATATATATTGATTATCTAATTGGGCTAGTCTTTTGGGCCAATCTAATTAGTCTCTTGTGTGTGGCTGGGATTGGGACCAAAAGGAACCAATAAAACACTAGCTCCAATGGGCCTTGGGCTTTTCTGTCAACTCTTGACAAGTCCAAAGTTACCATTAACTGTATTTAATACCACTATATAAATATAGTTGCACTCTAGGCCTTATTTATAAATTATATCCCAAGACTTTATTATACATGCAACCTCTTCACAAGTTCTTTGTAAATTCAGAATTTTAGTTCGTAGTCAGTGATGAAATTGGGCTTTTCATTTACGAAGACTATAACATATCAACTAAGATGATTTGTCTTGATCATGGAAATGGAGATTTCTAGTTGACATGCTTTAAGAGTTAAAACATATTGAACTAGACCAATGTGAGATTTATTATTCTCCTAACGGCTGTCAAATGAATAATAAACTCACGACTTGTATTTGCATGAACTCTTAATCCTGAGAGAATAATGGACTTAATCATGAGATGTAGGTTGCTTTGATATATCAGGAGTGAGATCAAGAGTTACGATCAAAACCTCAGTATGTTGGGCAACCACTTTTAATGTTGATGGAACATATATTCTCAAGATGGAATTCATAGTCTTTTAACGGAGATACAAAATATTCACTTGAGATAAGTTTAATGGGTTTGGTTATTCAGAGAGTTGGGCCCGACCACTTTAGTAATGAGTTACTAAAGTATATATTTATGAAATTGGATTTCATAAATATATAATGAATAACATAAGGATTAAACCGGGTACTCAAAGATTGAGATGTAGTAATCTTTAAAGTGGCAGACTATATTCATGACTTTGTATTACTACGAATATTTTATGAAGGGGTTGCATGTATAGTAAAGTCTTGGGATATAATTTATAGATAAGGCCTAGAGTGCAACTATATTTATATAGTGGTATTAAATATAGTTATTAGTAACTTTAGACTTGTCAAGAGTTTACAGAAAAGCCTAGGGCTCATTGGAGCTAGTGTCTTATTAGTCCATTTTAGTCCCACTCCAAACCACACACAAGAGCCCAATTAGATTGGCCCAAAAGGCTAGCCCAATTAGATAATCAGTTATATATAAGGAGAGAAACATATAGAATTTTCTGTAGAGAATTGAAAGAATACTATTGTAAAGTGGTGTAAGAAATGTTAGACACTCTGACATTCTCCCTCTGGAACTCATTAAGAGACCACACATCTTGGGCGTTAGTGGAATAGGAGTGAAGATTGAAAGTATTTCCAAGTACTTCTGATCTTCGGTTTTGAAATTTACCACTCCAAGATACACTCTCTTGTTCTCAAATTTTGAAACTTATATAATGCATGTTAACATTTATGAATGAAGTAGATCTGTTATTTTTCCATAGCGTATGTTTTGTATGTGATACAAACATGTTATTTTTCCTTCAACTATAATAAGGGAAATATCTTACGCACTTCCAAATGAACTTTAAGATTAGAAACAATAAATAACCCTCCAAAAATAATGATTGGCTCAAAACTCACAGGGGTTATAGTCTCCACATTGTTATCATCAAGATTTTCTAATCATTTTTATCCTTCAACAACAAGTTGTGTCGGAGTGGCTACATGCATGTGCAATGAATTGAGCATGAAAGTATTGAAATTCTTTAAGCAAGAGTAGTATAACGAACTCAAAACATAAACCTCAAGCTAGGCAAAAGTGTGTTTTTTTTTTTTTACACAACCAAACAAAACAAAACAAAAAGATAGAAATCTACGTATATCCCCCCAAACATAAACCAAACATTGTCATCAATGTTAAAAATGATACTCTCAAATATATGTCTTGAATGAAAAGAGAGCAAAAAATTAATATGCAACATAAGAACCAAGTAGAAACAAATAAGGTAAGGAGAAGAAGGAGATGTACCTTGATCAAGCTGATTGTTATAAATTTTAATTTCTGTCAAATATTAGCTTGAACAAAAGCAAATAAAACTAAACAAGAAAATAAACACAAAGTCTAATCTAGAAGCAGAAAATAAACAAGAGAAAAAGAAAGAAAGAAAAAAAAAATTGCAAACCTGATAAACACAACTGGGATCAATCCTGATAAATAGGATCATCCAAGAGGACTTCTTGAACTTCTGAAGGCTCAAGTTCTAATAATGGTTTCAAACTTTGGCCATTTACTTTAAACACATCACCATTTTTTGGATTCTCAATCTCAATAGCACCATAGGGACAAACAATGCGAACTATGAATGGACCAGTCCATCGAGATAGTAACTAAACTAGGAAGAGATGCAAACGAGAATTATAAAGAAGAACTTTCTGACCAAGTTCAAGTGATTTTCTCAAGATGTTTTTATCATGAACCCTTTTAATTCGATCCTTATACGATTTGGCACAATTGTATGCATCATTGCGAATTTCCTCTAACTCATTGATTTGGAGTTTCCTTTCAGCACCTGCTTTGTCAAGATCAAAATTTAACCCCTTAATAGCCCAATAAGCTCTATGCCCTAATTCAACAGGGAGGTAGCAAGGCTTACCATACACAATTCGATAGGGAGACATTCCAATAGGAGTTTTAAATGTTGTACGGTATGCCCACAATGCATCATTGAGTCTTAATTACCAATCTTTTCGAGTAGGGTTAACTGTTTTCTCCAATATTCTCTTGATTTCCCTATTATATATCTCTACTTGACCACTTGTCTAAGGGTGATAAGGTGTTGCAACCTTATGAGTGATGCCATATTTCTTCATTAGTTACTCAAAAACTCTATTGCAAAAGTGCTTTCCTCCATTACTAATAACGGCACATAGTGTACCGAACCGTGCAAACACACTCTCTCTCAAAAACTTGACTACAACCTTGTGATCATTAGTTCTACATGCAATGGCCTCAACCCACTTAGAAACATAATCAGCAGCAACAAGGATGTATAAGTTACCAAAAGAATTAGGAAAAGAACCCATGAAATCACCCCGAACATCAAATACCTCAACAATCAAAATAGGGTTCAATGGCATCATATTTCTTTTTCCAATACTCCCAACTTTTGGCATCTCTCACAAGCTGAACAATATACATGGGAATCATGAAAAACGGAAGGCCAATAAAATCCACATTGCAAAATCTTGGCAGCAGTCTTTCATTGGTTGGCTCACTGAGTTGCAGAGAAGTATAACACAACAACAGCAAGGACGGTAACTCCGCAGCTGAGGTCTGTCCCACTAGAGTCAAGGTCAAACCAACTCCTAACAAAGCAACAACCATGGTGGTCTTCGTGTTCTGAATGGTACTGTGATTGATGGAATTCTGGGTACAGGTCTGAACTTGGGTTTGGGTCTTTGAATGTGGGGTAGAAGAAGAAACTTATCTTGTGGGTCTATGAGGAAAGCTGAGTTTTGGAGGGTAGAATAAGGTGGTGATAGCCATAACTGAGTTTTGAGGGTTTATTAGTGACAGTCGTCAAGACTGTGGTAGTTGGGTCTGTAACTGTAACTATAACTGTAACTGTAGTCTGATGCTATGAAGGCAGGGTCGTAGACGGGGTAGATTGGTAAATTAATTTAGGATAAGACCCAAGTGTTTTTTTTTTCAATTTACAAAGACCTCCCAAAAATTTATTTAAACTAAGATAAAATACAAAATTCCACCGTTGAGGTTTGACTTAATATAAAATTTAATCCATTTGGAAGTTACTTGCTTGTTCAAGTCCTTTACTTTATTTCAACTCTTATCTTGACTACAATCCTCAGCATCCACATCAGGTATGTCAAATGCTAAATTTTTTATATTTAACATACCAAACACTAATATCCATACTTTATGAGATGTTTCAAATCTCAAAATTTTTTGCAACATGTTACAGTGTGGTTTCATTTATGGAACCACACTATAGCATGTTGCAAATTTCTTTATTATTTGTTTATTCAAATGCTACAGTGTTGGTTTCAAATGTTTCCGTGTTGGTTTTTAAATATTATTTTAATATTTGTATATATTATTTTAATGTATAGAATTATAGAATAGAAGATGTGATGTACACTGAATTGTAAAATGGTGTGTTAAAATAATAAAGTTGTCTTTTTGATGTGTCAAAATATCATTTTTTTTACAACTTCTGATGAGAATGCTCTAAGCTGTATAATGACAGTGTTATGCATAAAAGAGTGTCTAGGTAGTAAATAATAGATAAATAATAGTGAGAGATGGAGATGAAAGAAGGAAAAAAAGGGGGAATTTTGAACAAAGTTAAGTGACCTTCATGCTTAGAGAGTCAATTGGATATTTTTGAAAAAAATTGGTAGCTACCATCATAGTCGTAATAGCATTGTGAAAGAATGAATTTGGTTCATTTTGTTAGGTTTTAGATCGTTGGCTTATGAGAGAATATACAAGCAATCTTAAAAAGATTTTTTGTGCCATAAATCAATCTCAAATTTGGATAGGTAGTCCAAATAAATTTTTTGACTATATGGGAAAGCTTAGTTAGTCAATTATAATGGCTACCTCTTTTTGTGCCCTTAAATCATATTACTTGCTTCACATTTGCTATAACAGCTGTTTTGTTTTGCTTTTTGTTTTTTGTTTTTTGTTTTGATTTGTTCGTTTGTTTGGTTTTTGTGTGTGTGTGTGTGTGGAAAGATTAGCCATATGAAAAGAAAAGAAAGAATTAGGGAGAATAAGAAAGCTTATCAAAGTATTAATCGTTAGTGGTCAACATGTGATGTCTAACTATTGTTGAAGAACAAAATGGTAAACAATGAAGGAAATAATAAAAAATTTAATGACCAAACAAGAAGTTTTAATTGTAGTTAACACACTTGTGATATGTCTGGTTTTAACTACCTGTGATTTGAAATTTATCAGTTACCCACCCGAGGTGCCATCCATTCGACAACCCTAACCTATACCTCTCCCCTTTCCATTACAAAATCACCCTTACTATATAAGCTAAAATTAGAAACACAATTAGAACAACAAATTCTCTCTCTCTCTCTCTCTCTCTCTCTCTCTCTCTCTCTCTCTCTCTCTCTCTCTCTCTCTCTCAGACTCCCTAAATCTTCAAACCCATATCCCTTTACTCTTTATCTCATTCGATTGACACAAAAATAGGATTCCTCTACTAATTGCGATCAAGAAGATATACACAAGTTGCCAATCTCACATATTTAACAAGTACAATACTTTTTCTAGGGTTTACTTGAATAGTTCTTGATGTTGTCCAACAATTTTTGATATTTAAGTGTCCATGGGTAATGTTTGATGTTTGCACTTTGGGTTTCAAGTTGCTAGATATCTCACCATGTCTTCATCAAGTTTTTACTCGAGTTCCACTCATCGTTTATATTTTAGTGAGCATTGTCAGCTGCAGACAACTTTGACACTGAGAAATTTTGGGAGGAGTTTTGTGGTTGTTGCTATTATAATGTGATGAGTAACAATTAGGTTTGTTTAAATTGATCTTGATTTTTAAACTCATAGTATGTTTGAAATATTTGATTTTGTTTGCAGGATGTTGTTTAAATTGATCTTGATTTTTAAACTCATAGCATGTTTGAAATATTTGATTTTGTTTGCAGGATGATGAACTAACTTGTAAATACTTTAAGCAGTTGACAAAAAACCATGTAAGTGTGGGTCTAAAGTTGCACCATTGTCCATGCAAAAATTCAGGAGGTTGGAGAATGGGGCAAAATGTGCTAATGAGAAGAGAAAAGCAGCTAGGAGAGGGGAAAAATAGCTATTGAGAAGGAAATAATATCTTGTGCAATGGAAGAAGAAACAAGGGAGAGGGAACTAGTAGCCAAGCAAAGGAAAGAAAAATTTAGGGTAAAAGAAAGGATAGTTCAAGAGAAAGCACACAAATATAGGGTTGCACTTGTTGTGTCATGAGTCCTATTTGCTTTTTTTATATAGTATTTTCTGATAGGGTGCGAAAAGTTGGATTGAAGCCATTAAGTCCACTTTAAAGCCAAGATGTTGTCATTGTTGTGTAATTTTGGGTAGTATGTAATGTATGTCATTTTTTTTTTGGGACAAGCTTTAATGGCTTGAAGATAATATGTAGTGTATGCCATTTATTTAACAATATTTTGTAATTGAATAAAGCATATATATTTTGACCATTCACAATCACTTAGCAATATTTTGTAATTGATTAGAGTATGCAATATCCAACTTGAAAAAAAATAAGTTTATCCATATTGAAACAAACAAATTATATCAACATCAAAAGTATCATTTCATTCATATAGATACTATTGGGTTAAGATAGATTGACCCAGGTTAATTAAATCAATTACCCAAGTTGATTGATTAGATTAAATTAAATTTTTCAAAATATATAAACTAAAATAAAAATACCAAAAATATAGGAATTTAAAAAGTTTTTTTTCTCCTAAAATTTTGCATAATAAATTCACCAAAAACAAAATTCTCTTTAATTTCTATAACTTCGATTCTAAGATTGTATCTGAACTTAAACCCAAAACAATATTGAAACTGATGGGACTGACGAGACCACTTTCCTTGGACGACCTCATGAAACACCTTCGTCCACTTGCAACACGGCATGGATGAGGGTAGGCAAGTCATTAATAGGAGGATTCAATGCCTCGGACAGTTACTAGCTAGCTGTCAGACCGTTGGAACCTCATCAAAACCTGCATTAATAAGCCCTAAGGCATTACATGAAGAGCATTAAAACAACAATCACGGCCCCAACGGCTAGAAACCACAAAGCTATATATACACACTCATTAGAAGCACAAAAGGTACATAATTCTCACCCAAAAAAATACTTTTACACAGATAACTTTGGTATTTAAAAATTTCTTATTTCTCTTAAGGTGGACACCAGTGTGGTGCCTGCCACAACATCTCCAACGCCAAAGTCAATATATAGAAATCTTGACTGACGATTTATAGATCCTCAGTTTGGCGCCGTTTGCGGGAGCGACATTTTCACACTAAGGTTCGAAAGCATAGTTCCAATCATCTTCTGAAATGCGCAGAAAAAGACAGTGTATCATTACCTATTGTAGATGGTACAAGTCAAGTTATACAAAATAATATGATGGTCCAAATGTAGCCATCAAACATTAGATCTCCATTTCCTTTACATGTGTGCGCACCATGATGAATGCTTCTTCACTGTTCTATGGCATAATACATGGAACCATGTTCCCATGTTTATAGTTAAGACTAGCTAGTATTTAATAATACATGATGAGTATAAGACCTCTAGCTTTTGTCTTGTTTCCTTTTTGTTTTGTTCCCTATGGCTTTCTTCCTCCCTACTCAAATGATGTGTTAAAGAGAATAGTTTGGTGTCAGGTTGAGGGACCTTGTAGTTTTATACTTTTTCCTAGAAGCGTGGAAGTTTCGTGGGGACTGAACAAAAGGTTTGCACATATTTCCCTTGTGTTCTTGCTCTGTGGTCCCTTAACAAACGGTTTCTACAGGGTCTGATTAGCTAGCTGATGGGAAACTTCCCCTTCTGTTTCTCCTTTTCTTACCACTTTGTTTTACCCTCTTTCTCTGTTAGTTTTTATTGCTATTAATAATTGATGTGCCTATAGATGGCAAGAAAAGTAATTTTAGAGTCCATTTGGTTAGGTGTTTTCAGAGCCTAAAAGCGAGTTCTGAAAACTCAAAATTTCGTTTTGCAACAACAATCTCTCATAGTTTTTTTTTACAAACACCATTTTAAACCCAAAACATTGTTTTGCAACAATTTATACAAATACACCCCTAATACAAGATTTGTAGATGTCCTATGTCAATTTGCATTTTGCACAATAAGCTTGTTATTATTCTTAGTTACAATAATTAGGTGTTGTTCCTTATGTTCCGCTTTTAAGATTCAATCATGTAGTAGTATTTAACTACAAATATATTTCCATTCTATAAGAAAAAAATCACATGCCTGAATCTTAAGAGAGGAATTCTAAGGAATAGTACCTAAGTACTGTACGTAAATTTTGTCCTATGCATCATCTATGGAATCGAGGCATATTATATATGAGTAATGTTACAACCACAAATTATTTTACAGTATTTTTATTAATTGTTGATATAGTCGATTCTTATTGGTTCTCATTTGAGCTCATCATTAACGTCACCATTAACGTCACTTATTTATTCTGATAAATCAATGTAGGATTTTAGTTTGCATCCAATATTTTTGTGCAAAAGACAGTAACACAAGCACAACATGTGTCTTACAATAACCAAGATGTCGGCCTCATATTTTGTTAGTGCACGTGACCCACTGGACTGAAGCTTACCCCTCAATGTGTAGAGATCCCCATAACATGAAAGGAACGTAGATAGACAAATTGATACCAACGAGGGAAGCATACCATCCCCTAATGGTGTGATTCTAGCTAGTAAGATAGTAACCCAAATATAAAATGCTAAAGTTCGAGAGTGTTTAGATTTTGTCTTTAAATTTCTAAGTTTGAGGGTCTTTATATTTTAAACCTTGACTTAGATTTTAACTTATGTAGTTATATTTCAGTTGCATTAGTAGTCCTATCAATATATTTTTTAGTTAAGTCATGCATGTTAATTAGTTTGTCAAATAAAATGATGCCACATAATTTTTGTGAAAAAAAAAAAACTTGAAATAATTAATATAAAAATGATGTCACATCATTTTATTGGACAAACTATATACGAGCGGTAAGTTCATGTGACACTTAATAGAAAATATAGATGAGGGGATACAAATATAAATGAAATATAATTTGAAGGTGTAAAATTTAAATTATGAAACATTATGGTGTAAAATTTAAAGACTCACAAACTATAGGGATGTAGGATATAGTTTGAGGTTTAGCTAACATAAAAAACATTAAAAAAAATATTAGGACAAAGGAAAGAAACATAATTCCCTTCCTTAGGTAGTTTCATAAGGATGGCGACTTTTTATTGATGCTGGAAGTTTGCTTATGCAATAGACTAATTAAAAGTCATACGTAAAGTAAACAAAATATTATAAATATCATCGAAATTGAATGATAAAATATAAAATATTATTTAAGTTATAAATATGGTAGGACCGTAGGATAATAAAATAGCTAAATAAATAATGAAATTTAATTTCTTTTTGAAAAATATTAACTTATAAAAGTAGAATATAATCAAAATAGTAATTTGAAATTCTTGCAACTTTGGCAATATAATTTCATATAGAGTAGAAATAGCTTCATTAATTTTTTTTCCTGAGTTTTTTTTATTCGGAGACTCTTCTATTTTTTTGAGTAAAAATTAAAAATTTTTACATCCATTATAATTTAGGATTACTACATTTTCCAATCAAAAAAATACTTGGGCGTGCAATGAAAAAATTATTTCACCAACAAAAATGCATAACACTCATCACACCCACAAACGTGCTTTTGTGGGTGAAATGATTTTTTCATCACACGTCTAGGTATTTTTGTGATTGAAAAATGTAATAATCTTAAATTATAATGAATGTAAATTTTAATCCTTAATGAGCACCTTACATTGCCCATTAACACAACCCAATAAAAAATTTTGGAGACTCAAACACGCGGAAGGCGTAAAGACAAGTTTACCCCCCTAAAAAAAATTATACACGTCTCAGTGTATGATTGATTTGAGTATTAGTTTTTACATCATTCTGAGAGGCTAATATGGTCATAAAAAATGCAATCTGTTTTTTTTTTTTTTAATTTTATTTATGGGAAAACACGTCTCAATGTATAAAGGAGAACATGTATTTCCAAACGGCACCATCAGCCTTACCCTAGTGAGTATCTTCATTTGAAAAAATAAAAAATTCTAGATTGTGTCGTATTTCATCTCTTGTTTGGGTTTGACTTATCTCTGGTACTTTTTAAACTTAAATCTTCTTTTGTTTTAATGAGAAACTATCACATCACCCACTAACTAAATAAAATGTGAATATTGAAACTCACTTCCATTTACCATTGTGTATTTAAAACAAAATGAGACCTCCAGTTAAAAAAGTACTAGAGGTAAGTCAAATCCCTCCTGTTTGCTTTCTCCTCCAAAACCAGGATGAGACGCAAATGTATACCGCCAGCTGTATATCCGGCATACAAGAAATTGTTACCGAGGCTCAGTAGGCTGGTAGTACCAGTGGAGGAAAATTTTCCCCTTTATGCTCCCTATCACTATTCGTTGTGACTCTTGCTCCCTCTCGATCTTTTTGTTTCCTAGATATGCCTTCCTTTGAGACAGGATATACATGATGCTGAAGCGTTCTGTTGTATACCTCTTGCCCTTTTTTCTTTGACTTTCTTCTCTTCTTGATAGAATACTATAAAACAAAATGTTTCTACCTAGTGTAGTGTGGCGTGCCTTCGTTATATCAATCACACGTGCGCTTGCACTTTGCGCCTAGGCTGTAGGAGGCGCTTTGCGGTTAAGTGCGATCAGCGCTGTTAACAACACTGAAAGTAACATAGGGAGTTTCGATCTCTTTTGTAAATGGATGGTTTCTCATTGCAGAAATATCCAGACTATGAAATCTACCTGATATGCTTCAATTGTACAAATTGCTCTGCTAAGCTTTGGATTAGGACAGACCCAGAAAACAAAGACTATGTTGTTGAGTCTGGCGCTACCAAAAAGCGTGTTGAAGAAGATGATGGTCAGTTAAAAGTTTAGATTCCCTCCCTAATCTTGATATCACAATGGATTCTGATTTCGTCAGTAAATTAAAATTATTCCTTTTACCAGGTTCTCTTTGATGATGATTGATCCTGACCATGACAAGCAAGATCGGAGGTAATGGTCATCTCGATCTCTTCCATTTTATTGGTTTTGGTGCTTTTAGTAGTTAGGGTTTTAATTGTTTGAAGTGGTTTTGGATGATGGGTTTTGTATTTGGAACTTGGAAGTATTTTAAATTACATTGTACTTTTTATCTTTTGAAATGTTGCTTAATGAATTGCACTGTTGAACTGCTAGCAAGTTTATAATGTTAATTTTTGGGAAAAATTTATCTTATACAGTTTGAAAATACAAATTGAATGCTTTTCTTTAATTAGCCTATGTTTTTCTTTAAAGTTAATGTAAATAGTTGGAGTGAGGAATATAATTTGTTCGATTTGGATTCTAGAGAGGGGATATATGGAAAATTTGTTCAATCTTGCTATGCCAAAAGGCTTTAAGTTGAGGAGCTAATGAATCCTCATTATGCAAGAGCATTTCTTTGAAAGCTAGACCGTCCAAAGAACCATAAAAGTGAGAGGTTCAAGTTTTTTAAGGTCAAACCGGAGTTCAACCATGGTCAAATCTCGACAAAATAAAATATAGGGCAAATTACATAGTTGGTCTTTATCCTTTACACCAGATGTCAATTTGGTCTCTAACCTTTTTTTTTATTTTATATATACATAGTCTCTAACCTTTTAATTGTGTTCATTTGATCTTTAACTTTTCTGTTTCGTATCAATTTGGTCCCTACCGTTATCTTTGAGATGAAAAAATCTGATGTGTCAAACGGAATAATAATAAATAAAAAAATTCCTACGCATCATTACCAACTATGCAGCCACATCAGATTTTATTTGTTTTTTAATTCCTTAAAAAAAATTATGTTCCCATGGAGTCATATTGATCTTCCTAAAACTTTTAAAATGTTCTAAAAACCCAGCCCAAGAGCACACTGGATTAAAGGTTGCGTAGAGAACGAAATGAACCAATATGACAACGACGACAAAGAGGAAAAGGATCCAGAGTAAAGGAGAGCCTTTGGTGCTGTGGTTGATTGTCGTTTTGATGAACTGATCGTCTTTTAGAGAAGTAGTTCCGGCGTAGAGGTTGATAGGGAGAATTAGGAAGATTGAGAGGAGAGCGATAGACGATAGGACGGTGAAACTTCCTCCTTTGATCAAGAGGAACTGAGCGGCATTAACGCCATAGTGGCGAGCGTTCTCATGACATGTGGCGTTCTAGACAGCGAGGACTTCGGTGACGAGAGCGGTGGGGTCTGGGATTCGACGGTGGTTGCTGCGGAGCATGATGGATAGGAGGATGATGCCGCAGGAGATGGAATCAATGACAAATTTGTTGAGAAGGTATTGGATGTTGACGAGAGAGTGTTCTTGGGATGGGTTTTCAGCCTTTTAGGCATTTTAGAAAACTTTAGGAGGTGTATTCTAATTTTAATTTTTTTTAAAAATTTTAAAAATTAAAAAATAAATAAAAAAGAAGAAGAGGAAGAAGACAGAGAACATCATTATTATTACATAAAAATTAATTAGTTACCTCATGTAAATAACTGAAACCGCAATACTAGACAGTCATTCATTGCCATAGATAATTCAACAATGTGCAATACAACAAACATAGTGAGAAATGGTTCTACAGTAAGTCCAAGGGCAGCACAGAATCCTCTAAAAAAACCACATGTGTCCCACAATAAGCCCTCTCTTCTATTTTACTCAGGATTCTACTCCTACGAGATCCTCCTCCACTAGCTAAGTTTGCCGACACTGAGGCATGTAATGCAGCCGCATACCCCCGACGATTGATAAAGAGAGAAAAACCATCAACAATGCACGCAGCTAGAAGCTTGGCCTGAGTGAGAGAGTGAGCCATCTGATAATATTATTTGATCCAACGGCTATTATCAACTTCTTTTGCTGTTGTTGCTGTAGAAGTTGTTTCTTCTTGGAAAGCTTTTCCAGGAAGAGAAAGAAACTTCCACAACAGCTGTTGGTCACTCTCTTTGTTCTGTGGTGGCCGGTCTATTCGAATTTCAATCTGACTGTGTGAATGTAATTTTTATATATATATAAATCTGATGTGTCACAGTTGACCATTGATGTGGCAGGAAAAATAATTTTTTATTATTTCGTTTGACCCATCAGATTTTTTTATCTAAAAGATAACGGTAAAGACGAAATTGACACAACACTGAAAAGTGAAGGATTAAATTAACACAATTGAAAGGTTAGAGATCAAATTTACATTTGATGTAAAAAATAGGGATCAACTAGGTAATTTACCCTAAAATATATTAGTTCAATTATATATATATATATATATATATATAGTTTGTAACATAAAGACCCAAGAAGCTGACTTGCTTTAATGGTTAGCATGTCAAACACAAGTTCTTGCACGGGGGACTTGGGTTTGAGTCCCTGCATGTGCCTCTAATTTAAATTTTTCCAAAAACACATCTTCCTTGAACTTCTTGCCAAAAAACCAGCTGGTCCGGTCCGGTCTGGTTATGAAAACTATCTGCAAGAGGCTATTTGGGTGGTTTTAGCCGTAGGTACCTTGATACTAGGACTTTTATTTGAACTGTCAGATTATAGGAGCTTGTTGACTCCCCAGTGTGAAAGTCTATAAGACAAGTTTGACAATTTTTTGTTCTTTAAATCCTATTTTATCTATTTGTTCATGAGTACTAGTGCTGAAATTAATGACCATGCTGATTGTTTTGGGTGAAAGACCTGATGCTCACACTGCAGTTCTACATTCTCAATTTGAGTTTAAAATGCTATTATATTTCCAAGTATATGCTTCTATATAGCATTATTAAATAATGTGCAGAAAATATATGTTCCTGTCTAGCATTATATGTCCCAGGTTTGCATCAAGATACAATAACTTCAGTTCATGTTTCCAGAGATGCATTGTACTCTAGTTTATCAGTTTGTGTTCTGTTATATCTCACCTGCAGATTATTTATTTATTTATTTATTGGGTGTTACATCGTAATACATTCTTTATATTTTGGGGGGAGGAGTTTGGGGTGTTGGGTTCGTGCTGTTTTCTTATTCTAGGTTTGTTCAAGAAATTTGAGGTCGAGATTAATGATGTGTTGTTTTCTCAAATTCCATATGGATTTTGCGATAGAAATTTTTTTTGCTTAGTATGGGCTTAGGTTGTTGATGATGGTCATTCATGTGGGTTGCTAACACAACGATTTTAAAATTTTTTTTTTTTTAAATGTGTTTTTAAAAATATGACAGGAGATAAGTTGTTGGGTACTTGGTGTATTGTCATTTCGGAATTTAGTGTTGTGAATTTATGCAAATGTTGTTTCAGGCACATGAGTATGTAGTATTACCTCATATACTCCATTATTTTGATTTTGTTATGCAGACGAATAGCAAAAAATTCTAGCAGCTCCCGCTGAAGTTGTATCTGTTCTTGCTGTGGGGTTCCGTAGAAAGCTTTGGTTGGAAAGTTTCTCAACAGAGATGGTCACTAGATAAGGTTTATGTAATCTTTTTTTGTTTTTTTTTTTTTTTCATTCTTATTTTATTTATTGAAGTTATATTACTAAATTAATAAATAAAAGTATTGTGGATATGTATTATGGAATGATGTAGTGTTCTGGATGTTTTTGTATTAAAAACTGGAACGTAGTAGTATTATGGTTGTGTCATGGAACAATGTCAAGTATTTTGAATGGTTAGGTGCTAGGTGTTATGTGCTACGAATGCTTATGTTTAATCATAATAATGTAATACGTGGAAGCATATGAGTGTTTTTCTCTGTTTGGTTATGAATGCTAATGTAACGTACTTTGAGATTATTTTTTGGGTTTTGTTTTATTGATTTGAGTGTTTTTCAAACTAGTAACTAACCCAGAAAATAAAAATTACATATATTTATCTAATTGATGGTGAAAGTTCGGACTTAAATGTTTCAATGCTGAAACCATCAGTACTATAGTTCCTCATAATTCCAAAACAGCCAAAGAAAAGAAAAGGCAAGCATTCATCACAAAAGAACAAATAGACAACTCAAATTTAGGTTAAATTATGCCAACCCTTTTACATATTACAAAATGACTCTCTCAGAATCAGAAAAAAAAAAAAAAAAAAAAGTTTTAAGAAATGAAACTTTTCGTGAGATTTGAATAAATGTAATCATTCATATTTTACAAATGGAATATTTTATTTTAAAAAAATTCTTATTAATTTTTACATACCTATGGGGGAATATCATTCCATTCACGTGTCTAAAGGGAGGAGAGTATCATTTTTAGTAAGGTAAGTTTTTATTTTTATTTTAAAAGGAATATGCTTTTAATGAAATAAAAAGTTTGAGAGGATTTATGTTAAGAGGGTATGGACTTTTTTTTTTTTTTTGGGTGAGGGGAAAGAGTGTATAGACTTAAACTTTACATTTATGCAACCTCAAAGGGGAGCGTAACTTCAGGAAACATCTGCAGGGAGTAATTTCGTAAAACCTCAGGAGGGTGTAATTTACCCAAAAATTAAACATAAGCACGTATTTGACTAACAGTTTTGTAGGATAAATTATCAAGCCCACCATTATATGGTATTCCAATTGCATAACAACCTAGAGAAGCAACCCAACATCACAATAAGGAGCCCCTCAAATTTTATTTTTAATATAGGTACTAATTTTAGCAATTTTATTCTATAAAATTACATTTGCCACTCTTAACTGTTGGAAAAATCTAGTTTTATGTCTCATACAAAACACATAGCGAAAGCAACAAACAAGCATCTATTTCATTCATGATTGATAACGTGCACTATGTAAATTTCAGAATTTAAGAATAAAATAGCGTACCTTGGTGTAGAGAAATTCAAAACAAAGATTAGAAGTACTTCGAAACACTTTTAATCTTCACTCCAATTCCACTTTACGCCCAAGATGTGTGGTCTCTCAATCAGTTTTCAAATGGAGAATGAAAATGTGTCTCACTCTCTCATACATACTGTTTCTTTTATCACTAATAAAAATTATGTATGTTTCTCCCTTTATAACTAACTGATTATCTAATTGGGCTGGCCTATTGGGCCTTTCCAATTGGGTTAGTGTGTGGCTTGGAGTGGGACCAAAAGAGACCAATAAGACACTAGCTCCAATGGGCCTTGGGCTTTTCCGTCAACTCTTGACAAGTCCAAAGTTACCATTAATTATATTTAATACCACTATATAAATATAATTGCGCTCTAGGCCTTATTAATAAATTATATCACAAGACTTTATCATACATACAACCCCTTCATAAAATATTCGTAGTAACACAAAGTCATGAATGTAGACTGCCATTTTGTAAATTACTACATCTTATCCTTGAGTACCCAGTTTAATCCTTTAACGTTATTCACCATATATTTATGAAATCCAATCTCATAAATATATACTTTAGTAACTTCTTACCAAAGTGGTTAGGCCTAACACTCAAAATAACCAAACTCATTAAATTTATCTCAAGGGAATATTTTATATCTCCGTTAAGAGATTATGAATTCCATCTTAAGAATATATATTCCATCAACACTAAATGTGGTTGTCCAACATACTGAGATTTTGACCGTTACTTTAGATCTCACTCTTGATATATCAAAGCAACCTATACCTCATGATCAGGTCCATTATTCTCTCAGGATTAAGAGTTCATGCAAATAAAAGTCGTGAGATTTATTATTCATTTGACAGTCGTTAGGAAAATAATAAATCTCACAGCGGTCCAGTTCAATATGTCTTAACTCTTAAAACATATCAACATATCAACTAAAAGTCTCCACTTCTATGATCAATACAAATCATCTTAGTCGATAGGTTATAGTCTTCGCAGATGAAATGTCCAATTTCATCACCGACTACGAACAATAAATTCTGAGTTTACAAAGAACTTGTGACTTATATCTTCTATGATTAAATCACATAAATCACATAC
The DNA here is from genome assembly GCF_040712315.1 of Castanea sativa. Taxonomy (NCBI): domain Eukaryota; kingdom Viridiplantae; phylum Streptophyta; class Magnoliopsida; order Fagales; family Fagaceae; genus Castanea; species Castanea sativa. The sequence goes on from NC_134023.1 coordinate 39,193,116, forward strand.
TATGCATCTCATGGACTATATGATAATTTCCAAATATTCATGTTACTATTATTTTTAGATAATAATAAAACAACTTTATTAAACACAACATTAAGTCATACACAATGTCATACATAATTTCATACATATTATCATACATAGCATCATACAATAGGATTTAAGGGCACAAATCCTAACATTAACAATATCATTGATTCTTTTAATAGTAATGCTACAACCACAAACTTTCATACAACAGTTTTACAAACTATTGAGGTAGTATATATGTGTGTGTGTATATATATATATATATATATTTAACTCTATTTGTTCTTATCGACTTATTTGGATAAAGAAACAATAAGTATTGTTTCAATTTTTTTTATAAAGTAACAATTTTACTTTTAGCTTAATTTAAACTTTTTTTTTTTTTTGGTGTGGATAAAGTATTAAATGATAGCTAATATGTATTAACATTAACATAAACTTAATTTAAAAAAAATCTAATTTAGATAAGATCAACACACAAAATTAGGATAAAGTAACCCAAATATATATATTTTTTTAAATGATAAATTTTGCAAAAAAATAAATGACAAATTCAAATCCATGCAAGTTTGAAGAAAAGCATACAAATTTTGTTTCATGATATTGACAAACAATAATATACCAAAAAAAAAAAAAAAGAACAAATCATCTTATGAATTTTGAAAACAAATATATTTATTGCACTCTTCTAATAAGTTATTACTATATATATATATATATATATATATATATATATATATATACACACACATATATATTTATATATATGCATTTCATAATACCTTAGTTTCACACAATATGAATGTATTATATAACTTAAAAGTAAAATATTTATTTATTTTTATTATCTATTCTATTATCTAATTTTAAGTAAATTAATAAAAAAACTATTTACATTTGAATTTTGATTAAGCCGTGCATCATATGGGCATAATGCTAGTATGTGTGTGTGTATGTTTTTTTTTTTTTTTTTTTAAATCAAATCAGTACGTATTATTAAGGAAAACTATTCAAATCAGCCTGAATGACAAATAAAAAGTTTGGTGGAACATCTTCCATCCAAACGGACAAAGGGGAGGATGAGATTACTCTTCTAGCTAGTGAATGGGCAACCTTGTTACATTGTCTCCAAACATGTGTAACTCTAAAACCAGTAAAGCTCGAAGCAAGAAAAATAATATCATTTATGATGTGACCAAAGGGCGCCAATGACCTGCTATAGCTGTTCAAAAGCTTGATTAAGACTTCGGAATCTCCTTCAAGGACAATGTTATCAAATCCCAGTTCTAGTGCAAACTCCATAGCTCAGCGTGCTGCCAAGGTTTCCACTTCAATGACTGTGGATGGCAGAGGAAGGACTTCAGACAACGACGCCATCACTAACCCCTCATGGTTTCGTATGACTACTCCCAGACCAAAGTGAGTTCACGAGCTCTGTCCAGCACCTGCTCCAGCGTGATAGAGGGTTTCCCAAGTCTGATATTATTTCTTCTATTCCACAAAGTCCAAGCCACTGATGAGAACAACTTCAGGTTCCTGTTATCTGCACAGATAACAAACATTAGATCTAAAAAACTGATGCATTGTGCTTTTTTATGCTTTTAAATATTTATATGTGCTGTGATATATATTGTTATACTAATACAATAAATTTCACAATATTATAAATGCGCAAATGCCCAGTAGCTACAGTGTCTTTTGGTTTGTTCAATTGGCGTTGTAGCTACAGTGCCTACAATTTTTTTCCCTTTCTCTTCAGTCATCAGTTTGTACTTTTTTTCCTTTTAAATATTTATATGAGCTGGCATATATATTGTTATATTGACACAACAAATTTCACAATATTTTGACAATTATTGAGGTGTCAATTTTTTATAGATCGAAATAAAATAATAAAATATGAGAATTTGACCAACCACAATTGAAAATAATTTTTTTGTGAATATGATGTAAAACTTGTTGTTGCCACAATATTTTCACAATTGTTGAGATCTTAGTTTCTTACCGATTAAATAAAAAAAATGCTAAGTCCGCAACATTTTCACATTAATTTCACAACAAATCATAGGTAAGCTACTATCGATGGATAAAAAAGTTATATTAGTTGTAGGTCCATTTTAAAATCAGTAACAACTTGTCATCTAGAAATTGTTATGAAAATATTGTAGAGATAGCATATCTATAAAATAAACAATAATATATTAGACCAAAACTTACCACGGCTACAAGTAAAAGTATTGTGAAAATTTGTGACATTTTGTTGTGTTCCTAAACTTCTTTTTTGGTTTAGTCAAATTTGTTGAGCAAAAATTCACTGTTTCACGTACAATTTTCTTCTGTAGGTTTTTTTTTTTTTTTTAAAGCATCGTTTAAAGTGGTTGTCCAAATTAAAAACCAATAAAATTTACCACATACGATTTGTTGTGAAAATGTTGTAAATGTAGCATTACTCTAAAAGAAAATTATAAAATATCATACCATGGCCTACCATAGCTAAAATAAAGGTATTGAGAATATATCGTGACATTTATTGTGTTCTTGACTTTTTTTTTTTTTTTAGCCAATTTGTTGAGCCAAAATTCATGGTTTTACTGATAGTTTTCTTAGGTTGAATTTTTTTTAACACTTTTTTTAAAGTAAAAAACACAATTTTACCAACAAAATAAAATTATGGAAAAAAGTAATTTCTCCCTTTATGTTTGGGGCAATTTCATCCCCCAACTTTAAAGTGGAATAATTTCCACCTTTATATTTAGTAGATAAGTATATAGTCCATGTTGTTACTCTCTTAGTTACACCCTAACAAAATCTTATGATTCTTAGAATATTACATTGTGCAATATCTAAAATGCCTCACTAAATCTATTTGTTACCTAGATAACACTAATTTAATAGTAATTTAAATATTTTAGATTTATAATTTTAATTTTATATAATAAAAACTTCAGTGACATATGTCTTTCGTTTTTTTTTTTTTTTTTTTCTTTCTTTCTTAAAAATGTGTTCATTAAAAGTTAAGTAAGTATCGAAGTTAGGATCATAAAATAAAATGATAAAAAAGGAAGTGGATTAGTTATTTTTTACTTACATGTCTCACACTTATTGGATTTTGATACCGCTGACGTGGTATCATTTGATACCAAATACCATCTCCTAAGAAATTATCATACTAAATATATAGTCATATGTTAAATAACTATTCTAAATTTAAATACATGGTTTGATACTACTTCAAAAAACAAATCTATCTTAAATTTTCTCAGTCAAAGAGCAGCACGTGCAACCCTTCCTAGTATATATAAAAAAAAGTAAATAGGTTTTCAACAGAAACATTTTGGTTTGTTCAATCATTAAGGCAAAACTGCAAAACTTACCGTTTGACACTTTTATTTTGTTTTGGCTTTTTTTACTTTGGTCTTTTTAAATGCCCAATTTTAACACTTTTGCTCTGGCTTCTTATTATTTTTTGTCTTTTTAAATTTCTATGTTTGGTTTGAAACTTTGACTTTGCCTTTTATTTACCATGGTATTTTTTTTATTTTAAAATAATAAAATATTGACATAATAAATTGTCACAATATTTTCTCAATTTTTTAGGTGTAAGTTCCTTATAGGTCAAAATAAAATAATAAAAATATTATACTAGAATCAACTAAAGGAAAAAATAAAAGGTCTTGTGAAAATGTTGTGGCATTTTTTTTTTTCTAGATTTTGTTTTTCAATTTTAATGAGCTAAAATTCACAATTTCATACATAATTTTCTTTGGTTAACTTTTCATATTTTTGCTTCTTTTTTTAATATGCCGTTTTAAATAATAAAAAAACAAAGTTTTTTTACACCAAAAAAAAAAAAAAAAGAACGAACAAACAAACTTTAGGGAAAAAACACTTTCAATATTTTATGTTTAGGATAGTTCACAATCTCCACCCCCAACGCCCTACACTTTAAAATCAAGCAATTTTCCCCTTAATGTTTTGGAAACAAGCAAATACCTCATACTTTGCTCTCTCAGTTAAACCCTATTGAAAATTTATGATTCATAAAATATTCCAATGTATAATGTCTAAAATACAACCATGATAAATTTTAATATCCCAAAAAATTTCTTCAAGTATTTTGAGTTTAAGGTGTAAGAATGCTTGGAAAGTTGGAATTGTGATATAGGATGTTTTATTTATTATCTAAAGAATGTCGATTTGTTAGATTTAAATCTTCTAGACATATGATTTTTGTTAATGGAAAATTTGATGGCATTGCCTTTGATTTATATATGTATATCTTTTATTGCTTAAAATGGGTGTTCATTAAAAACTAAGTAAGCTAAACATCACACCAATGCTCATAAAATGTAAAGATAAACAAAGGAGTATGTATATAACAAAATTTTTACTGTGGATGATTGCAGGTATTGGATAAAGGGCTTCAATTGTAGTATATAATATCATTCATTGCAAAAAATTAAATATTGTGACAATATTTAAACAAAACTCAGTGGATTATTATTGGAAGATAATGATATTCGTCATCATTTTTAAAAGTTTTTAGTAAATGGATATTGCCTGTAGCAATTAGATATGAAGAAACTTTTATAGCAAAATAGATATTCATATGTAAAATAACTATCATAACTTTATGAAATCAAAATTCTTATATGAATGAGATTAACATTATGACATACATATTTTATATATGGATATTGCCTTTACATGGTTTCATACTTCTTCAAATAAAAGTCTATCTTAATTTTCTCACTTAAGAGGCATGTGCCTTGCACGTGTCCCCATGCTAGTTGTCATGAAAATTTTCAAACGACACCCCTCTCGCTTCCCCCCCCCCCTCCAAATCTTATTTTTGCTTCTTATAAAAAAACCCTTGTTAAACAATTTCTTCTCTCTTCATTCCTTCCACTGGCTTCTATTTTTGTTGCCGCACCTATGTCCTCACATTTCTAGCTCCGACCACCGCAAAACAGTGCCCCACCTCTCCCTTCCTCCGATTTTGACCAACTCTAGGTATTAAATTCCAAATTTTTGTTTTTCTCTTTTCAGATACCTAAAATAAATAATAAATAAAAAGCCCAACACATTCTCATCACCATCGGCAGAGATCGCCGGTGCTATCAATGCTACCAATCTAAGCCACCACCACCTCTATTTTTAAGTAATTGCCTTTATGCTTAGCAAACCCAAATATTAAATCCTATTGTTTTGATAGAAGAGCCACCTCTGTGTTCAGCAAACGCACCAAAAAAAAAAAGATTTTTTATTTGTAATTATTCCATAGCTTTCTTCTTCAATTATCAAGGCGAAAATTGTCCTTTTTCCTTCTTATAGTTTGAATCACAACAAAATGCAAGTCTAGAAGTTTATGCTTTCTAACTTTCAATTCAAATCAACAAAGCAATTTGGCTTGGTTTGGTAGACAAAGTTGTAGATCTGGAGGAGACTGTGAGGTGGGCTTCTTTTTAAGGCAAACTAACAACAGTGTTCACACAGAATAGAGAGAGGGATTAATGGCGGCCTGGGAATGGTGTTGGTTATTTTATTTATTGATTATTTATTTTAGGTATCTAAAATAAGAAGAAAAATAAGAATTCAATTAAATATATATGTATATGTGTCAAGTTTTTATCTGTGAATATAGAGTGGAGCAGGAAAAGCGAGATAAAATATTTGGACTCGATAATAAAGTGCATATCATGCAACAAACATCATAAATTTAATACCTAATATATATATCTATATATATATTAAAAAATGTGACTCTTCTAAAAACTGATTAACAGTTAATATAATATTTAAGAAAAAAAAATTAGCTTCATACATGTTTGGAGTTTTAAGCGTCAACCTCCACTAGACTTCAACTCCCACTAGAAATATGATGTGTTGCTCACGTGCATTATGACGGATTGGAGCCAAACTTTGTCCAATATTTAACTATTTAATATAATCATCTACCAATGGAATGAAGTACATCTGATCCATGTTATATGATGTATTGTTTTTATACTAAGTATCTTGGAAGCAATTAATATGAACTTTAAATGACTAATTAGAAAATGAATGAAAACATATGATTAGTAACAAAATTAATTATTGGGAAGGTGCTTGGTGAAGTCGTCTTCAAGTTATATGTTATATTGTTTTTATATTAAGGACCTTGGAAGCCATCAATATAAACTTTGTTAATGCCCAAAAATTTAATGGAGCAGATCCAGCCCAAGGAAATAGACCGTGGGCCTTGCATAGATCTAAAAGGCCCATGGCTCATGGAAATGCTCTTACAAAAGAGGCAGGGGAACTAAGTAAAACGGGGCCAAAACCCAACAATGAAAGAAAGAAGAGAAAGGGCCTTGAAAACAAGGTGCAAACAACCTTATAGATGGGTGCAAGCAGGGCTATAAACGAGCCAAGTTTTGTCAAGTAGTAAATGCTCAAGCTCGGCTTAACAGCAAAAACAGAATGTTCTAACTTGGCTTGAGCTTGATACAAGCCTACAAATAATGTTCAAGCTTGAGCTCGTTATAAAGTATAAAAGTTTGAACTCAGCTTGGCTTGGATTGATTCATTAGTCAAGCCAAGCTCGAGCTCAATATCAAGCCCAAACTGAAGCTCGATATCATGCTTTTGAGCTTGAGATCCAACATAAGTATATTATCAAGCCTATATCAAGTTTATTATCTAGCTTATTTGGTTTGGATGAGTGGTCTCAACTTATAATTAATTAAAGTTTTAGAAAGATATTAGTTTACTTGTCAAGCTCATATCAATTTTATTACCAAACTCATAAATAAGCCTAGGCTCAAGTTATTTTATTACTTTTGTATCAAGCCTTAGTGTTTACAAGCTTGTTCATGAAAAATATTTTTCACTAGGGCTCTGCTCGTTTATTAAATAAGCTTAAAACTAAAGCTTAAATTTGGCTTATTTATAAACAAACAAACATGAACAAGATTTTTATCAAGTTAAGCCCGAACTGTTTATGAACGGCTTGATTCATTTACAGCCTCAAGTGGAAGTGAAGAGATTCTGCCTAGTAAGTAAGGGAGCCCAAAAGGGGCTCACTAGGGAAGGGGCCATGAAAGGCCAAGTCCCCAAAAAGAAAATGATTGAAAATGACAAATGATCCCACCAAACGTTGGGACCTGGGTGAAAACCAACCAGACCATAAGGGAGAAATTAGAAGGACCTTGGCCAAATGGAGAATGACGAAGAAAGAAGGATGCTTGAGTGCATTCCATCATCCCAAAGTAACCTTTAAAATGTCCCTCTCCCAATCTTTAGCAGAAATCCCTTTTGTTGACCTAGGTTGACACTTGGATTGTCCAGAAAAGTTAACTTCCATGTCAAAATACTTTTCGACATGAGTTCCTAGGAAAACGAAACAAGAACAAAGATGAGAACGTCGGCACACAGGGCCTTGGTCCAAGGGAAAACGACAAGATCAAGAAGGGAGAGAATAGTAGTTTTAGGCCAACCAAGATTAGCATAAAAGGGGGAGGAATCGACCGTAGAAGAGGAACAAGAAAAAAGCGGAGTACGAAAAAGAGAAATAGTAGAAGAAAGAAAAACAAAGAGCAAGGGATAAAATTGGCAATAATAGAGTATAGAACTTAGGTTAAGTTCCCTGAAATATAGTGCCCCTCATTTGTAGTATTACTTGGGGGCTGTACTTCAATACAGGGTGATTCTTGCAGATATATTTCTATATTGTTGCATTTTTTGGACCTACTTGTGCACATATTGGATCGTTAGAACTACCTAATTGGCCATAGTGGGTCCGAGCTCAATTCCCTCCCTCAGTATCTCACAACTCCTCCAACCCTTTAACAGACCCACAAGATTGTATTGGGCTTAGGCTTAAGGAACCTTTTCAGAACAAAAGGGTCCTACAAAATTGAAATGAATGAAAACTTATTATTGGTGACAATTTTAGTTATTAGGAAGGTGTTTAGTGAAGTTGTCTTCAAGTTTGCAAATACATGAAAAATAAATCTATATATATATATATATATATAGAGAGAGAGAGAGAGAGAGAGAGAGAGAGAGAGAGTTAAGGATGCCTGAATGTCCAAATTCAAAAAATTTAAAAAAAATATTTCATAAACCAATGTCCGAATAATGGGGAACTATAGAACTGATGGTTTGAGCATTGAAACATTTAAGTCCGAATTTTCACCATCAATTAGATAAATATATGTAATTTTTATTTTACGGATTAGTTACTAGTTTGAAAAATACTAGAATCAATAAAACAAAACCCAAAAAATAATCTCGAAGCACGTTACATTAGCATTCATAACCAAACAGAGAAAAAAAACTCATACTTCCACGTATTACATTATCATGATTAAACATAAGCATTCGTAACATATAACACCTAAACATTCAAAATACTTGACATTGTGTTCCATAACACAACCATAATACTGCTACCTTCCAGGTTTTAATACAAAAACATCCAGAACACTACATTCCATAATACATACCCATTATACCTTTTTTTATTTAGTAACAAAACTTCAATAAATAAAATCAGAATGAAAAAATACAAACAAACAAAAGAAAAAAAGATTACATAAACCTTATCTAGTGACCATCTCTGTTGAAAAAACTTTCCAACCAAAGCTTTCTGCGCAACCCACAACAAGAACAGATACAACTTCAGAGGGTACTGCTAGAATTTTTTTGTTATCCGTCTACATAACAAAACCAAAATAATGGAGTATATGAGGTAATACTACATACTCATAACTCGTGCCTGAAACAACATTTGCATAAATTCACAACACTAAATTCCGAAATGACAATAAGCCAAGTACCCAACAAACTATCTCCTGTCATATATTTTTAAAACACATTTTTTTTTTTAATCATTGTGTTAGCAACCCACATGAATGACCATCATCAACAACCTAAGCCCACACTAAGCAAAAATTTTCTATCACAAAATCCATATGGAATTTAAAAAAACAACACATCATTAATCTCGACCTCAAATTTCTTGAACAAACCTAGAATAAGAAAACAGCACCAACCCAACACCCCAAACTCCTCCCCCAAAATATAAAGAATGTATTATGATGTAACACCCAAAAAATAAAAAAATAAATAATCTGCAGGTGAGATATATAACAGAACACAAACTGATAAACTAGAGTACAATGCATATCTGGAAACATAAACTGAGGTTATTGTATCTTGATGCAAACCTTGGACATATAATGCTAGATAGGAACATATATTTTCTGCACATTATTTAATTATGCTATATAGAAGCATATACTTGGAAATATAATAGCATTCTAAACTCAAATTGAGGATGTAGAACTGCAGTGTGAGCATCAGGTCTTTCACCCAAAACAATCAGCATGGTCATTTCAGCACTAGGACTCACATGAACAAATAGATAAAATAGGATTGGAGAACAAAAAATTGTCAAACTTGTCTTATAGACTTTCACATTGCAGAGTTGATAAGTTCCTATAATCTGACAGTTCAAACAAAAGTCCTAGTATCAAGGTAAGGTACCTACGGCTAAAACCACCCAAACAGCCTCTTGCACATAGCTTTCATAACCAGACTGGACCGGACCAGACCAGCTGGTTTTTTGGCAAGAAGTTCAAGGAAGTTGTGTTTTTGGAAATATTTAAATTAGAGGCACATGCAGGGACTCAAACCCAAGCCCCCCATGCAAGAACTCGTGTTTGCCATGCTAACCATTTAAGCAAGTCAGCTTCTTGGGTCTTTATGTTACAAACTATTATATTTATTATATATAATTGAACTAATATATTTTATTTTGTCAAGATTTGACCTTGGTTGAACCCCGATCCGACCTTAAAAAGCTTGAACCTCTCACTTTCATGGTTCTTTGAATGGCATGGCTTTCAAAACAATGCTCTTGCATAATGAGAATTCACTAGCTCCTCAACTTAAAGCCTTATGGCATAGAAAGATTGAACAAATTTACCATATATCCCCTCTCTAGAATCCAAATCGAACAAATTATATTCCTCACTCCAACTATTTACATTAAAGAAAAACACAGGCTAAAAAAAACATTCAATTTGTATTTTCAAACTGTATAAGATACTAATTTTTCCCCCAAAAAAAAACATTCTAAACTCGCTAGGAGTTTCAAGAGTGCAATTCATGAAACAATATTTCAAAAGATAAAAAGTACAATGTAATTAAAAATATATTTCCAGCCCACTTCCAATTTCCAAATACAAAACCCATCATCCAAAACCACTTCAAACAATTAAAACCCTAACTACTAAAAGCGCCAAAACCAATGAAATGGAAGAGATCGAGATGATCATTACCTCCGATCTTGCTTGTCCTGGTCAGGATCAATCATCATCAAAGAGAAAACCTGGTAAAAGGAATAATTTTAATTTACTGACGAAATAAATCATACCCTCTTTGCAACTCTGGTTGGCGAGTCCTCATGCGTAGCATCTACACTCACAGTTGCATGTTGGGACTGCAAAACAGAAGAAAAAGGGGGGGTGGGGGTTGCATTAGTATCAAAATTATACAACTTTAGTTCACATTAAAGTGTTACTTTATACATAATTACCCATTAAGGAAAAAATGTGATGCACATACAGTGATGATGATCTCAGGCAACATGTGTAAAAGACAAATTACATAGGCTGTTTGAGCCCTTAAGATGCCATCTGTACCCAAATAATCAAAATTAAATTAAATTAAATTACTAAAGCAAGTACCTCCATGGATTTCATCTCATCCAGCGCAGTAATCTCTCTTTTAGAACCCAAGGTTGTGTTCTCTAAAGATTTCAGCGCATCTCCACCCTCTTCAGCTTCCCTTATCCGTTTTTTCAACACTGCAACCTGGTAATTCCCTTTTTTCGACACTGCAACCTGGTAAAAGGAATAATTTTAATTTACTGACGAAATCAAAATCCATTGTGATATCAAGATTAGGGAGGGAATCTAAATTTTTACCTGACGCTTTTTGGTAGCGCCAGACAGAACAGCATAGTCTCTGTTTGCTGGGTCTGACCTAATCCAAATCTTAGCAGAGCAATTTGAACATTTGAGGCATATCTGGCAGCTTTCAAAGTCTGGATACTTCTGCAATGAGAAACCATCCATTAAAAATTCAGTTCACTAAACATAGGATATTCAAATCTTGCATGAAGAAAAGAGTAGTGGGATAGAACATGGGGAAAACTAGGAAACAATAACCAACACCTGTTCATTTTATAGAATAAGACAGCTTATTTATAAAGTCTGGCAGCCATATACGGTACCTCATCAAGAACCTCCTCCTTGTAGACAAAGAGATGGGTGCCCTGGAAAATATATTTGGAGCAGGAGTTGCAGCGAATGTTGATAAGGAGAAATGAAGGGGAAATTTTCCTCCACTGGCATTACCAGCCTAGTGGGCCTCGGTAACGGATGCTTGAATCTCTGAGATACATGCGGCGGTCTACATCTCATGGTTCTAAGGCAAACAGAAACAGGAGACGAAAATTTTTTTTTTTTTTTTTTTTTCGAACGAAGAAACTCACTTCACTAGGGTAAGGCTGATGGTGCCGTTTGGCAATACATCTTCTGATTTATATAAAGGGTCATTCTACGCTACCCTCAGTTTTTTTAGTGGGTACGATACCCACCTTAGATCTTAACCGTAGATTTTTAAGTGTTTTGATATTGACCATTTATTTAATGTTACTGCTACACCGGTTACAGGTTTAGCAGGTCAGGTATAAAAACCATAAGGTCAACTAACACTCTTTGAGGTTTGGGAAAATTAACACTCACTCACAAACTTAAAAGGAAAAAATATTTTTTCCTTTTAATATTTATTTAACTAAACTCTGTTAAATTAATGTTAAAAATGTTATGTACTAACTTACCTTTTAGTTAAGAACATATTTTTAAAATTGGCTTCATATTATTTTTAAGGGTCCGTTTAGTTGGAGGAATGGAAAAGTGGGAGGATAGAAAATAGTAGGAGGATGAAAAAATGGGAGGATAAAAAACATTTTACTTTCTCTCTTTTTTGTTTGGTTGAGAATGAAAAAGTGGAAGATGGAAAAAATGAATTTGCATAAATTTACTCATATACCATTTTTGAAGAATGATACTTAATTAAAACAAAAAAAAATGACAAATAATCACAAAAAATAGCAATCATCCAATTTTATTAAAAAATAAAAATAATATCCCAAAAAAAGAAGAGGCAATGTTACTGCCAAAAAAAAAATACAAGAAAGGCAACAGCCCAGAAAAAAAAAACAAAAACATAAAAACATTAAAAAAACTATAAAATAAAAAAAAAATAAAAAAATAAAAACAACGGTACTGCCTAGTGAAAAAAACACAAAGAAAAAAAAAGGCAACTGCCCAGAAGAAGGGGGGGAAAAAAAAAGAGCAACGTACTGCCCAGTGGAAAAGAAGAAAAAAAAAAAGGCAACTTGAAAAATGTACACATGGGTATTTTTGTCAATTAAGAAAAAATTTATCCTCACTCAATTGTGCTCTCCATTTTGGAGAGAAAACTTTTTGGTAGGTTCGGAGAGAAAACACCTGAGCCCCACCATTTATTTTCCTTCCTCTCAACCCAACTAAACACACTTAAAAAAGCTTTCATTCCTATTTTCTCTCCAAAATTTTTCATCTTCCCTATTTCATCTCCAAACAAACACACCCTAAAAGTTTCACAAAACCCAAAATTTCGACAATCATCCCTTCCCGCTTATCATTTCCCGCTTCTTTGAAAACCTAGATTGATGTTAAGGACTTTTATTTACAAATTCACAATAACAAATACACATCAGCTAGTCCCTCATAACCTCTCATCCCATGGCCCAACAATGATTCCACAATGAATATAACAAAAGCTGAATAACCAGGTAAATGTCGACAAAGCCCTCAAAATATATTGTATTTTAGCATAGCTGAACCATGGATTTTTGGAATTTATGTGTAGATAGATTGTTATGTACACAATGGTTTAATATTCACAAAACAATTTGTAAAACTTTATTTTTTATTTTATTTTTTTGAAAAAGCTCGATTTTTGTTGTTGTTAATGGGTTAACTTCAAAGTTCAAAGGCATTTCTGTTAATGGATTTTGTTTGAAAATCTCAATTTGTTTGTTACACAATGCTTTGGATATTTACTCATGCTCTATTATCTTATTTCTTTTGCATTTTTTTTTTCGAAGATTTTATATTCGTTGAATGTCCTAAACCAAAATTTTGAAATTAATATAACTAAAAAATTAGTTATTGAGAAGTAGTTCTAGTATTTGAAAAAAGCCCAAACTATTTCTCTTGTGTCTATAATGCTTGAAAGGTAATTTGCAATTCAATAAGTGGATGCTACTTGTCAATAATTCAGCCAAAGAGACAATACTTGGCAGTAAAGAAGTAAATGGAAAAATAAGCTGGAAAGTAGAAGCCAATAGCCATTGACACCTCACCTGACTTGCATAAAGAAAAATAATTGATTTGAACTTCTAGAGTTTCTCTTGTACTTTGAATAATTAAAACTAGCTTAATAAATCTATAAATAGATATCATGTGTGATGAAAATGTGTGTGTGTGTGTATATATATATATACACACACACACATGCATGCACCTATGTAAATTCTATCCAATTTACCCATGTCTGAAAGTTTTTTATATTGATAAGTGACTCCAAAAATTTCAAACTCATTTTTAAACAATAAAAGCTTGAAAGCTTCGACAAATTGTTTTATTTCATAAATTTTGATCCAAAGTGTTGGAGAGAGGTGCGATTAAAAAAATCTAAGAGAATCATCCAAATTTAAAAAAAAAAAAAAAAATCAATTAGAAAGGTGCCAGAAGAGACTAAAAAATCAATTTAATCAACATGTTTCATAATATGCTCTTTTCATTTTTTATTTTATTTTATTTTATGTGAATGCTCTTTTTACTAACCATGGTTGAAATTTTGGTAAAAAAAATCTTTTGAAAAATTGGAATATTCCATTACTAATATTAACAGAAGGGGAGAAATGTTATTTTTTTCAAATCTCAAGGGAGAGGAGTATCTTTTCCTTTCAAGTTTGGGGTGAGTGTCATTTCTCCAAACCTCAAGGGAGGGGAGTGTACTTTCCCTAGACCAAAAAAAAAAAAAAATCAATTTGTGTTGTTCTCTAATCTAATCTGTTTTAGAAGAGATAAATTTTTTTTTTTTTGAGGTAAACTTGTCTATATGCCTTCTGCATGCTAAAGTCTCCAAAATTTTTGATTCGGTTGTGTTAACGTGTTAACGGGCAACTCATGGTGCCCGTTAACTGCATCTTAATGTTGCACTAACGTGGGTCCGTTTGATAAAAAGATTAAACAAAAAGAAAATAAGTACATAAAACTAGCCCACGACTTATTTTAATTTTTTTTTTTCTCTCTATAAAGCTAGTTTCATAACCTAAAAACTGGAAAAATATGACATAAAGTAAATGTTAACAAGCACCGTGTGATATTCTTAAAGTTGCACTAATGTGGGTCCCATTTGATAAAAAAATTAAACAAAAAGAAAAAAAAAAAAAAAAAAAAAGACATAAAACTAACCCCACAATTTATTTTAATTTTTTTTCTCTCTATAAAGCTGGCTACACAACCTAAAAGTTGCAAAAATATGATATAAAACTGCAATAAAATTGGAAAAAAAAGAGTACAAAGTGCTGCAATTCAACCTTTTTTTATTTTAGCAACCAAAATATTGAGAATATAAGAGCATCCACATTGGTGAAGCTATTTTTTTAGCTATTTGACACTACAAAAAGTTACTTTATTTATTTTACCTACTCTCTTTACAAAACATCTAACATCAGTGGATCTATTTTAGTTTTCAACATAATAAAATAATATAAATATCAAAATAAAATAATATATTTACTACAATAAAATAAGGGATAATTACACTTTACCCACCTGTGGTTTGCCTCTAATTTGACTTGCATACCCGTGATTTCAATTTTGACACTTTACCCACCTGTAGTTCCCTCCGTTACTAATCTGTAACCCAACTCTGTTAAAATTAAGGGTAAATAGATATTTTTGCTCAAGTTTTATGTCTCTCTCCTCCCAAAACAAAAAATAGCACAAAAATGCAAGAGAAAGAAGATCAAAAAGTGGTATTTGTCTCTCTCTCCATTCACACAAATCTTGAACATGAAGAACATACACACACACACACACAAAAAAAAAAAAAAAAAACCCAGATCAACCTACACAAGATCATTGACTTAGAGTCCGTTTGGATAGAACTTATTTCTGAAAACTGAAAACTGAAAACACTGTAGCAAAATAATTTTTAAATGGGTAAAAAACACTGTTCATTCCAGAAGTTACTGTTCATTGGCCTAAAATCACTGTTCATGGCCAATGAATAGTAACAAACACGCGTTGAAAAAAAAAAAAAAAAAAACTGGACGTGGACGCAGAAAAGTGCTATCCAAATGCCCTCTTAATGACTCAGATTATCCAGTTTCTAAGCAAGAATAATGCACCTTCCATCTAAATTCTATTAATGTTATCATCTAGTTCTTCAATTGAAAACTTTATCTTGATTTTAAAGATGTATGTGAACCCTTCCTTTTCCAAACAAAGGGGTGCATGACAAACTTCAAGCTTTCCACTTTTTAAAATTCGGTGTCCATTTCCAAGTTGCCATTTTTCTCACCCTCATCCGCGGTTACTTTATTTCCACTTCAAGCTTTCGAGTAGCTTTGTCTGTAATTTTATTGGTCCTTTCAAGCTGAAAAAGAAGTGTCCTTGTTTGATTTTACTCTAAAGGTTGTAACCACCATTTCATGTTTTGCCGTTAAAGAATTTCATTCAATTTTGTTTGGTATGGTAGCTGATCGATCACTCACTTTTATTAAACTTCGAATAGATAGAATTTTTCTAGATGATCGATCTCCTCTAGTTACCTCGAACAGTTTGTTACAATCCAATCAACACCATCCTCCAAACTGATCCAATCTTCCCGCTGATATGATTTGTAAAATCTTAGATGGATTACCTAATTTCAACAATATTAGAGCGATTTCAGCTGTTTGCAACCCTTGTGTAGGTTGATCTGGGTTTTTTTTTTTTTTTGGTATGTTCTTCATGTTTAAGATTTGTGTGAATGGAGAGAGAGAGAGAGACAAATACCACTTTTTGATCTTCTTTCTCTTGCATTTTTGTGGTATTTTTTGTTTTGGGAGAAAATAAATATAAAACTTAAGCAAAAATACCTATTTACCCTTAATTTTAAGGGAGGTAACTTACAGATTAGTAACGGAGAGAACCACAAGTGGGTAAAGTGTCAAAATTGAAACCAAGAGTAGACAAGTCAAATTAGAGGCAAACCACAGTTGGGTAAAGTGTAATTATCCCATAAAATAATATATCCACTACAATAAAATAATATACCAATTATAATAAACAACAATCACAACCACTGCAACCGCTACAGCTGCCGCTGTCGTCGCCGCTACTATCGTCGCTACTGTCACCGCCGCCGCCACATGATAGTAAATAATTGTCTAGTGTAACAAGTAATTTTTTTTAACCCCAAATTATAGTTATACAATTTTTTTTTTCTAAAACAATTTCTCAATTATCATGATAGCAAATAATCATCTAGTGTAACAATAATATTTTGTTTTAACCCCAAATTATATATATACAACTTTTTTTATTTACTAAAAAATTTCTCAATCGTCATGATAGCAAAAAATCGTCTAGTGTAGCAACATTATTTTTTTTAACCCCAAATTATATATATACAATTTTGTTTTTGACTAAAACAATTGTCTGGAAGCAATCTTGGAACAATGGGAACTATGAAATGAAGGAACCTTATAAGAAAACATATAAAATGCAATACATACTATAGCTGGAGCAATGCAGTCCATAGATTACTTACATACATAACTCAAACCAAATTACAAAAAAACTCACACATTCGCACAAGTTCCTATAACTCATGCTTCTCAACAAATTAAAAATAAAAAAAGTTTCTATGACTCACCTTGCAATTGCCATAAATGTTCAACAAAGTCCAACTGGAGTTGAGAATGAATTTCTCGGTCTCTAATGTGTCCATAACTCTGAATGTATGCCATAAATTCATTACTTTGTTCACGTGACAGTTGTATAGGAGGATTATCCACTCCATCAATTTGTTCATAATCCAAGTCTACCACTTCATTATCATCTTGCTTATCTTTAACAATCATGTTATGGAGAATTATACACGTTTTTATGTTTTTTAGAGTGTTTTAAGATGGAAAAATCATGTAGGTCCACAAACAATTGCGAAACGTGCTTAAAGCACTCCAAATGCACGCTCAACATCCTTCCTATATGCCTCTTAGTCTGCTGCAAATAATTTTCGCTTTTGTCCTTGTGGAGCTAGGATTGTTTTCACAAATGTTGCTCACTTTGGATATATGCAATAAACATGGTAATATCTCATTGTGTAGTCATGACTGTTGATTGAGTAATGTACTGCAGGAGCACATCCTTCAGCAAGATCAGAAAATATATGAAACCGCTCTAACATATTAATGTCATTATTTTACTCAAGTAACCCAAATAATGCATGCCATATCCAAAGATCATATGATGCTACTGCCTCTAAAATAATAGTAGGCTCACGAATATGACCACAATATTAACCTTTTCATGCACTTGGACAATTTTTCCACTTTCAATACATGCAATCAATTGAACCTATTATACTTGGAAAACCTCGACATTCGACGTGAGCTAACAGTCTAGTAATGTCTTTATTGTTTGGTTTTCTCAAGTATTTCTCAGAGAAAACATCAATTACAGCAGTAACAAATTTTTTAAACTTTGTAATGTAGTAGTTTCTCCAATCCGCACAATTGTTTTCACAAATGTTGCCCACTTTAAATATATGCTATCAGCAAGGTAATATCTCATTGTATAGTCATGACCATTGATTGGGTAATGTACTGCATGAGCACGTCATTATTTGACACAGGTAACCTAAAAAATGCATGTCATATCCAAAGGTCATATGATGCTACTGCCTCCAAAATAATAGTAGGTTCACGAATATGACCACAATATTGACATTTCCATTCACCTGGACAATTTTTCCGCTTCTAATGCATGCAATCAATTGAACCTAACATACCTAGAAAACCTCGGCGTTCGCCATGAGCTAACAGTCTAGCAATGTCTTCAATATTTGACTTTTTCAAGTATTCCTCAAAGAAAACATCAATTACGGTAGTAATAAATTTTTTCAAACTTTGTAATGCAGTAGTTTCCATTATGCACATATTCATCTATCAAATCACCTAATACTTCATATGCAAGCATTCTAAGTGCAGCAGTTATCTTTTGTAATGAAGATAAACTAAGTTTGTTGGCACTATCTCTTTTTTGGACAAAGTAAGAATCACGAGCTTTTACCTTAGATTGAATACAGAGAAAAAGAGAACGTTTTATCCAAAATCTCCTGCAAAATAAAGAGGGCGGATATATTGGTGTGGGAGCAAAGTAGTCAAGAAAAAACCTCTCATTGCCTAGCAAATGATTACATCGGATATAATTGTGAAGTAGTAAAAATTTTGGCTTCTCAACTTCAACTAAAAGGTAAAAAAAAAAAAAATATTATTATTTTATGTTGTGTTCACATTGATGAGAATATTTTAATATTTTCTTCTTCTTCTTCTTCTTCTTTTTTTTTTTTTTTTTTTTTTTTTTTTTTTTTTTTTTTCTTTCTCCTCTTTTCCTAAATCTGTCGTTGCTATTCTCTCATCAGTGCCGACCGAAGCCCCTGCCCAATCCAAACCGAAGCCCTTGCTTTGTCTCTCAATCTTTCTCCGTCTCAAACACCAAGACCCACTTAGATTCTAGTCTATTCAGCATCTGGGTATGTCTCATAATCTCTTTTTTCTCAATCAATTTCAAGTTCTCATTTGCTCTTGAAATTTATGTTATATAATGCGATACAACTTAAATAAAGCTCCCAAGTGTAGGATTGTAGGGAAGTAATAACTCAGTAAGTCCGAAGTCGAATCCACAAGGAAAAGGAAATAGATTAGCAAACTGCAAGAGAATAAAACTAAAATAATAAAGTTTATTTGAAAATATTTTTGGTGCTTTAGTAAAGGTAATTTAAATTGAGAGAAAATAACAATATATTAAAGCACTAAGATTTAAGGATCCACACACACACATCTATTGGTAGTCTTAACAATATTTATTTTATAACTCAACTAAAATTTATACGAAAGATGATCTTAGTCAGATGATTTAACAATAAAAACTCAAGAATTAATTTTTTGAGGTAATTTCATGAAATTGATTGATTTTAGGCAAAACAAAACTAGTGAATTAGTTCATAGGGAAGGTAAAGCATTTAACATGCCTAGAGTCTACGATAAATTAAAGGATTATAAAGAACTAAATTCTTCTCTAGATGAGTAAAACTATCAAAAACATAAAAACATAAGCATTAAAACCAATAAATAATTGTTGAGAATATACTAATAAACGGTTAGGTTTCACCCATTGCCTTAGCAAGGCTTCTAGCAAGCCATAACACAAATAATACTCTAAAAACTGTAAAGAAACTTTAAGAAAACCTAAATTATGTTCTACAGCAGCTCTCCTCTGAATTTTGCCCTAAAAAGCCTTTAAATAGGTCAAGGAATCCTATTATAAGTTGAATTCCCATTTGGAGAAAATCTCAGGTTTTTAGGCTTCACTGACCCCATTTTTTTGGCCCATTTAACTTCAGAATTAGGACTTTTGGTAAACTAAAAAGTTGTAGCTCTTTAAGTTATCTTTTCAGCTCAACTTGAATCATCTCGATTGGACAACTGAGCCGAAAGTTATGCTCCAAATGCTAACTAGTGCGCAGGCTGAAATTCTAATCCGAATTGGACTTGAATTTGGTGCAAATTTCCTTTGATTCCTTACTCCAATTGGACTTGAATTTAATTGGGTTGGTCTTCTTTGACTTCATCATGGCCCTTGTAAAAGTAAAGTTCATTAGCTTTCTTCTTTGCACAAATCCAATTATTTAATTTCATTATCCTACAAAAGACAAATTCACGCATTAAAATTCAATTAAGGGTGTGTTTGGATACCGCTTATTGCTGAAAAATGAAAACTGAAAAAACTATAGCAAAATAATTTTTAAATGTATGAATAGTATAGTGGGACCTAGTTTTAAAGTAAAATTTGCTGAATTCCGTACTTGTGCGTCCCGTGAACAGTGCACAAAACCCACACAAAAAATGCAGACACGCACGTCCCCAATTTTCAATGCAATCCAAACATACACTAAGTACAAGATTGATTATTCAGCATGCTAAAGTCACCCACTTTCTGATCTTATAGTCACGTTTCTCTCTCTCTCTCTCTCTCTCTCTCTCTCTCTCTCTCTGTTAGTGATATTTCATTCTTTCTTTGAAATGTTAAGGAATTTGGATCTGAACTTATTGTTCTTAGCCTTTTTGTTTCTCTGTAATTGTAACACCCTAAGTTTTTCTTTAAATATGTGTATATTTTTAGTTAGTGCATTTTTGTAAAATTTCTAACAAGATATATTTGTTATGTGTGGTCTAGAATCTCCCCCATCTATCACCACACGTGAAACACCCCCTCTTCATTCTCACGGCTACTCTCTCCTTCCTATCTCTTATTCACTCTTCTTCTTCCCCATTGATGACCGCACCTCAAAGCTCCCATCTCCTTCCTCATTTCTTTTTCCCCTCTAGTCGAAGTCTCCCTGTTAGGGAGGATTATGTCTCCATTGATTCTCCTAGTAGCCAAAAGTCCATGAGATTTTGAAGTGCAAAAGACCCAAGGTAAAAATCTAAGTTTTCTCTCAATTTTTTCTATGAAATCCTTTGGGTTTTGTTATTTTATGATGTTTATGGTATATACTTGATGGTTTTGGTGAGTAATGGAAGATTAGAGGGTTATGAGGATTTGGGTAGCAAGTGTTTTGTTTAAATCCAATGATTTCAGTTCATTGGTGGGTTTTTGCATTGATGGGAGGATTTGGTTTTTACCATGGGTATTTGAGGGTTGGTTTCCTAGAGCAACCATATGGGTTTCGTTGTTGCATGAGTTGAATTTATAGTGTTTCCTTTGCGTTTGAATGATTTTGACATATGTGAATGTGGGTATGTGTTTGTTGCATGCCAAGTGTTTGGTAAATTGCCTATATGAGTTATGAGATTGAATTTTATGACTTTTGTTGTGATGACTATTATATGAGGTTTTGGGCTACATTCTTAGTTTTTATACATGCTAACACATGTGGCTTTAAGAGGTTAATCAAGTCTCAATGCTTTTGAAATAGTATTAAAATTATAGTAATTTATTGCAGGACTTTAAATCTGTCCCTAATAGATTTGAGTAAGTTGAACTATGTGGTTTTTAATAAATTATCAAAAAATGATTTTGAGCCAAAATTTTGGTGGTACATACTAGACTTATAAGGGCTTATTGTCACGCTCCACTCCCGTGTGCATGATATTGTCCTCTTTGGGCAGCCTATAGGCTTTCTTAGTCCCTTAAGGTTTTGTTCTTCCCTAGGTTACGTTGGGGAAAAGGCCTCATACACAAAAAGGGAGGGTATTCCTTATAAGCACATCCCCATGTGCTTCCCTAGGCAATGTGGGATTCCATGAATTGCAAGACCCCATTTTGGGTCACTACAATCCACCCCCTTTACGGGCACACGCGTCCTCGTGTGTGGGGCCTACACTTCTGGCTAGAGAATGGCTCTGATACCATTTGTCATGCCCCGCCCCCGTGTGCATGATATTGTCCTCTTTGGGTGGCCCGAAGGCTCTCTTAGTCCCACAAGGTCTTGTTCTTCCCTAGGTTGCACTGGGGAAAATGCCTTATACACAATAAGGGAAGACATTCCTTATAAGCACATCCCTATGTGCTTCCCTTGGCAATGTGGGATTCCATGAAATGCAAGACCCCCTTTTGGGTCACTACACTTATCCCTATTTAATTTCAAGCTTTTTGGATAACACTTAGTTGGCCAAACGAATTTTATCAAAAGAGCTGACCTGTTGCAAAATTGATTTGAAAGTATGATTAGAATGCTAAGACTTTATTGGGGCTTGGCAAACAATAGATGGTTTTTGAAGTTTCCAGGAGTTAAAGTACACCACCTTCCTTGCAACACCTCGGACCATTTGCCCCTATTTTTTAATCTATTTGGTTTGCAGATCCTAACAAGGAGGAAAGTATTTAGGTTTGAAGAGATGTGGCTTTTTGATTTGAGATGTGGAGAAATAGTTGAAGCTACTTGGACCAACACAGGGGGATCGAATACTAGCAGCTTAATCTTAAAAAGAGTGGCTATGTGTGAAAGAGATCTAACCTGGTGGAATCACAATTGCTTTGGAAATGTTAGAAGAGAATTGGAAGAAAAAAAAGAGAAACAATTGGTGTCAGCTGAAGCAATAGCAATGGTGAGTGGAAATAATTTCTTAATTTGGATTTTAAAGGCAAAGATAAATGTTTTACTTAATCTAGAATCCGGAATGTGGAACCAGAGATCAAGAGTTTTAGGGTTGAGCAAAGGTGACAATAACACAAAGCATTTCCATAGCAAAGCCACCAAGAGATTTCGAAGGAATACAATCATGGGAATTTGGGATTCAAGTGGGAGATGGCTAGACCAAATGGTGGACATTGGACAGAGCTTCATTCGATACTATACTGAGTTGTTTTCCTCCTCAAATCCTCCTCGGGTCTAAGAAGCTCTCCACACTATTCCTAAGGTGGTGATTGAATCCATGAATGCCAATCTGGTAGGGACTTTGCATGAGTGGGAAGTCTTGGAAGCACTTAAACAGATGGATCCTTTAAAGGCGTCAGGCCTTGATGGTATGCCTCCACTGTTTTATCAGCATTTTTGGTCTGTGGTGGATCATGATGTGACCAATTCTATCATGTCCTGGCTCAATACAGGTACTTTTCCTTCACCTGTAAACCACACTTTTATTGCTCTTATCCCTAAAGTTGATAGCGCAAATTGGTAACTGAGTTTCACCCTATAAGCTTGTGTAATGTTTTGTATAAAATTTTCTCAAAAGTTCTAGCAAATCGGTTGAAATTGTTTTTACCATCTCTCATTACTAAAAATCAGTTAGCTATTGCAAAAGATAGGCTTATTTATGATAATATCCTTATTGCTTTTGAGACCTGCACTGCATGAAAAATCTAAAGTCTAAGGGAGATGGTTTTATGGTGCTGAAATTGGATATGAGTAAAGCTTATGATTGGGTTGAATGGGTTTATTTGGTAAATCTTATGAGGAGGATGGGTTTTTGATTTTTGTGACAGATGGATTAACCTCATTATGATTTGTGTCAAAACTGTATAGTGCTCAATTTTGGTGAATGGTGAACCACAAGACCTTATCCACCCATCTAGAGGGATTAGGTCGGGAGACCCATTGTCTCATTTCCTTTTCCTTTTATGTACTGAGGGTTTGCATGGACATATCGCAAAAGCAGCAACTGAGGGAGACCTTAGGGGCTTCTCTATTTGCAGATAAGGCCCTAAACTAACCCATCTATTTTTTGCAGATGATGGGTTGTTGTTTTGCAAGACAAATTCTTCAGAATGTTGAAAAATCCTTAATTTGCTGGCTATGTATCAATCCTCTTCTGGGCAGAAAGTAAACAAGGAAAAGATGACTCTTTTTTTCAACAAATCAACTCCTTTGGCTTCCAAAAATACTATCATAAGCCTACTTGGGGTGCATGAGATTAAATTCTATGAGAAGTATTTGGGGCTACCATCATTGGTTGGAAGAGGCAAGAGAGCAAGCTTCAATTACATCAAAGAAAGGATATGGCAGAAATTACAAGAGTGGGAAAGAAAACTACTCTCGCAAGCTAGAAGAGAGGTATTTATTAAGTCAGTTATTCAAGCTATCCCAACATTTGCTATAGGATGCTTCAAACTACTTGTGAGTTTGTGTCATGAGATTGAAGCCATGGTAAAAAGGTTTTGGTGGGATAGCGTGAAGAGTTTTTGCTTAATGATGATGATTTTGGATAGATATAATAAGATTTCAGACTATATTTTTTACTCAATGATGATGGTTTTTACTATTAAGTTAAGACACCAATGAAGGATTTTTTTTTTTTGGTGTAGACAAAATTTGATTGTTGATCCATTATTTAAAGACAAGTAGGGGTGTACAGAGAAAAAGCCGATTGAGTTGACCTCTCCACACTAATTGAATTGCATCAAGTGGCTAATAATGGCCAAACTAATTGTGCAGTCTGACGGTTCAAAAGGGGTACTACTTTATGGTTGATGCGGTTGTCGATAGCAGGTGTTGAAAAAAAATTGCACCAACCAACATTTAATTAATAAGAAAAAAATTTCAGTTGTGCATGCTATCGTTTGTTTGTTTAAAAAAAAATTAAATAAGGGGTATAGATGTTAAAAATTCCTGGCTCCGCCACTGACTTGGATCTATTCCTTTAATTTTTTGGATATCAACAAAATTTACATCAATTGCTTCCAAGGTCCTTAATATAAAAACAATATAATATAAAACTTGAAGATGACTTCACCAAGCACCTTCCCAATAATTAATTTTGTCACTAATCATATGTTTTCATTCATTCAAAGTTTATATTAATTGCTTCCAAGGTCCTTAGTATAAAAACAGTACATCATATAACATGGAATGAATGTACTTCATTACCATTGGTAGCTGATTATATTAAATAGTTAAATATTGGACAAAGTTTGGCTCCAGTCTGCCATAATGCACATGAGCAACAGATCATATTTCTAGTGGGAGTTGAAGTTTAGTGGAGGTTGATGCTTAGGACTCCAAACATGTATGAAGCTAAACTTTTTTCTTAAATATTATATTAACTGTTAATCAGTTTCTATTTTTTAGGTTTTAGAAGAGTCACATTTTTTAATATATATAGATATATATTAGGTATTAATTTATGATGTTTGTTGCATGATATGCACTTTATTATCGAGTCCAAATCTTTTATCTTACTTTTCTTGCTCCACCCTATATTCACAAATAAAAACTTGACACATATACATATATTTAATTAAGTTCTTTTTTTTTTCTTCTTCTTATTTTAGATACCCAAAATAAATAATAAATAAATCAAATAACCAACACCATTCCCAGACCGCCATTAATCCCTCTCTCTATTCTATGTGAACGCTGTTGTTAGTCTGCCTTAAAAAGAAGCCCACCTCACAGTCTCCTCCAGATCTACAACTTTGTCTACCAAACCAAGCCAAATTGCCTTGTTGATTTGAATTGAAAGTTAGAAAGCATAAACTTCTAGACTTGCATTTTGTTGTGATTCAAACTATAAGAAGGAAAAAGGACAATTTTCGGTGCCTTGATAATTGAAGAAGAAAGCTATGGAATAATTACAAATAAAAATCTTTTTTTTTTTTGAACACAGAGGTGGCTCTTCTATCAAAACAATAGGATTTAATTTTCGGGTTTGCTAAGCATGAAGGCAATTACTTGAAAATAGAGGTGGTGGTGGCTTAGATTGGCAGAATTGATAGCACCAGCGATCTCTGTCGATGGTGATGAGAATGTGTTGGGCTTTTTATTTATTATTTATTTTAGGTATCTGAAAAGAGAAAAGAAAAATTTTGGAATTTAATTAAATAAGTACACATGTGTCAAGTTTTTATTTGTAAAGTATAAAATGGAGCACGAAAAGTGAGATAGAATATTTGGACTCTTTATTATCAAAGCTCAAATACCGATTAATTTTTAGTGTAAAAGGAATATTTTAATTAAATTACGTTATATCTTATTTAGAAAATATTATTAAATTATGTTCCACTCTTAGCCTTTTGCTGTTTTTTTTATGAATTTTATTATTTTTTAAATTTTATTTAGCAATACTTATTATTATTATAATTTTTTGAAACTGCAATACTTATTAATATAATAATATGTAACATATATAAAAATATTTTTTGCTTTGAATTTTCAACTAAAGGGTACAACTACAAATACAATACAAACCAAAAACTAAAGCCTTAGCTCCGATCTCTCTCTGCAACGCCTTTCAAAGCGCCACGAGAGAGCGAGATTTTTTGCTTGAACTTTTGTGTGTAATTGTGAATATCTTTGACATTTGAGTCTAGAGGTTTATTGCAAATTTCAGTTGGTAACGAAAACCCAACCCTTACTCTCTCTCTCTCTCTCTCTCTCTCTCTCTCTCTCTCTCTCTCTCTCTCTCTCTCTTCGTAGTCTCTACCACCTCAATTCTCTCCCTCTAAAGCTTGGTACGTTTTTTTTTTCATCTGAGTTTTTGTAATTCTTTTGTCCAATATGCATGTTTTTTTTTCTTGATTAGTGATACTATGCACTATAAATTTGGTTTGCAATTGTGGATTACTTTGTGGGTTTTGTTTTTTAGAGAGAGATTTAACAAAGCAATGTGCTATGTTGCTTTGCTATATTAATTCTTGGGTATGATACTATGGTCTTCCTTATTGTTGTGCCATTAGCTGAGAAGATAATTTACTTTCTTGGTGTTATATATCTATTCTTTAAAGTTCACTCCACATGCTTGATGAAATGTCTGAGTTGCATTTTATGGGTAATTTAAATAGGTTGGATAAAGTTGTTGCATTGGGTTCAGCTTCTATCTACAGATAGCCATTTGAATGATGGGAATTTGAGGTGTTTCTCTTTTGAAAGCCCATTTAGTAGGTGAGGAGGAAGTTTGCCTAGGAATGACTATTGTAACAGTAGATGATTAACAAGTTGTGGGATGTAATGATAGTGTTGGGCTATTGGGAAAACACCACTTTTGGAACTTAAAAAGCTTTAAGAAATGGTTTTTTTTTCTTTTTCTTTTTAGCCCAAGTAAGCTAAGATTTAGAGACACGAACACGAACATGGGTAGGGGTATGATACGGTGACACGAGCAATTTTTGAAAATTTATAACATGATATGGTAGATAGGACACATATGAAGCACAGGAGCAGGTGTGAGTGAGGGTGTGAGACTTGACAATTTTTGAAAAAGTAGGGTGTGGGTGCGGTGGGGTGCAGCGATTAAAAAATTATTAAAAATATTTTTATTTATATTTTCTATATATTGTTAAGCATACTTTTTTACTTTATATAAACATATACCAAATTTAAGAGCAATAGTAGATAATAACTAAACATGATGTTTATAAATTCAATAAAACCCACAAGTTTGAAACTAAAACATTCTAAGATGTTCGGAAATCAGAATACAACCCATAAGTTTGAAACTAAAACAAAATAAAAGAAAATCAACAAGACAATCAAATACAACCGTCATCATCATTATCAACATCAATAGCTTCACTTTGAACTTCACTTTCACTAGTAGTAATACTAGTGCTAGCAATCCCAATAACCATGGCCTTCAACTTCGACTCATCAAGTGTAAAGGCAGCATTCTCAAGAATTTCAACTCCTCCATGTATGTCGCTCTCATTCCAAGAGTCTCCTGCAATATTCAACATCTTTGTTGCTGTATTTATGTACTCCTTATTGCGCCTTGACAAGAGTCGTAGATTAGAATGCATATATACCAAATACTCAGCACATGCAACAGATATTTTGTTTCTTTTTAAGAAATGAATGAATTTGTATGTGCTCCAATTCCTCTCAACACATGAGGATGAACAAGGTTGTCCAAGAAGTTTAAGGGCAAGGGTTTGAAGAGTTGGAAATGAGGAGCCATGGTATTGGCACCAAACCAAAGGTTGTAAGGCCTACCTATCTGTCAAGGCATCTAGTGAAGGAAACCTCCCTCCTGAAAATGTGGCAAAGTCAACTTTCATCACCCTTAAGTCATTCTCATCTTCAAAGTATCAATCCAAACACTTGTTTCTTTCCATAGAAATTTCATGATCTCAATGTGGAGCGATGCGTTTTGGATTCTCCGAAAGTCATTTAATGGAGTAATACCTAGTTAAAGATTTAAAAACAAATATAGATGAAATGTGTGTTTTACTAAAAGGGGGAACTAAGGAAAATAAAAAATAAAATTACTTACTTAGGATTTAAGGAATTAGCCAAGCAATGTAGGGTGTACAATTTTTAGTCCATTGATCAATGAGTATATCATACACTACATCAAAAAATAAGCTATACTCATCATCTTCCAAGCCTTCACGCTACTCGTAGCATATCATAAATAGGTACTATAAATTCAACGATGTAATCAACAACATCCTACCAACGATCACTTGGAATCATATCTTTCACCTTTTGAGCTTTTCCAACATCATCCTCCCTATAAGAAGCTCATTGGTCACTAATAGCCATGGCTTGAAGGCATCTTTTTATCAACTTCAACCTTTTCAGCATTATAACAACCGAAGCAAATCTAGTATCAGTAACTTGGAGCAGTTTTAATGAACAAAATTCATTAAAAATTGCCAACCTCATTGAATGGTTCATGATAAAAACACGTATGAAGGAAGCATCATCAGTAATACGTGTAATCCAACTACATTCCTCATATGTAACTTCATTCTTTTCAATATTTTTTGTTGCACAAATATTCTTCAAAGCTAGATTGAGAGTGTGGACAATACATGGTGTCCAAAATATTTTGGGATACTCACCTTCAATAGAAGCTTCAACAAACTTTATCATACTAGCATTATTAATGATGACTTGAACAACTTTTTCATGTCCAATCTTTTTTATAGCATCGTTTAACACCCTTCAACACCCCAGCAATATAATCTTTGTCTTTGAATTCACGTGACCCGTCAATTGCCTTTATAAACACTAGACCCCTATTTGATACAGCCATAATATTAATAAGAGGCCTCCTTTGTAGATCAGACCATTCATTAGAAACTATACTTACAGCATTTTCAAGCCAAGAGCCCTTAATTGGTTTCAAAAGTCTTTCAATATGAGCTCCTTCTCTTTGCAAAATTGTTGTTCTCAAGGCATTGTATTCAGGAAGAACATAACCCAAAATTCTATGGGTAACAACATATGCATAGGAACTACGATAATATGGGTTCCTTGCAAAGTGAAACAGAAGTCCACCGATGTAAAACATCCTACCAATTCTACTATCCAATTCATGTCTAACATTATTCTAGAATGCTTTCGCCAAAGGAGAATTCGCAATCACCTTCCTCCTCTTACCATCAACCGGATCTGTACTATCACTCCCGTCTTGTCTCCAAAATGAGGAAATAGGCCCATGGCTTGGGGGAGGTGGGGGTAAGGGAATTTGACTTCTACATTCTCTCTCTAACTGATCATTCTCAATCTGATCATACATTTGCTGCATTTCGAACCTATGCCTCGGTGTCACTTTAGGGCATGGTCTTATACATTTATTATTAATTTTTAATAAATGAGCCTTAAACTGTTGCACTTAAACTATGTATTTCCACCTGATTTAACAATAGAACCATGTGGTTTCTCTAATTTAGTCACATACTGCCAAAGAGGAGCATCATCATTTAGCGCTTCTTCATTAGATGAAGGTGAAGTTTTTGTGCTAGTAACTTCATCCATTGCCAATTCAATAGATTCAATTTAACCTACAAATAATTTGACAAATATATAATAACTATTAACCAAATAAAAAATCAAACCCAAGTCACAACATTACACTATTACAACTTATATAAAAAATCAAAAAAATCATATCACATATTGTAATAGAGCATGTGAGAGTATAATGAGCTTAAGATTGAAAGCTTTGATTAGTTCGATACATGAGTTGAGAGTGGGTCGGTGAGGTGAGGTGAGCTTGGGACTTGCAAAGAACTCTGAAGTAGAGAGGGGAGGGGAGACGGAGAGTGAGATTGTGAGAGGGGAGGCGAAGCAGTGGAGGTGTGGAGCTGGAGGTGCACAGAGAGATGAGAGTGAGAAGAGTTGAGCTGAGAGTTTGAGACGTGAGATGAGAATGAATCGGAGAGAGCATTATCCATTAGGGTTTCGTTGTTAATTCAAACAGTGCATTTTGCACCTTTATTTTTTTTTTGAATTTCGGCTTGAATCGGTAGATTCGGCTTCGGTACGGACTAAATCGGTTTGTTTCAGCGGTTTTGGCCAATACAGATCAATTCGGCCTGAGTTGGCGCCAAATCGGTGTGTGTCAGGGAAAAAAAAACTGGACGCGGCACAAACACGTGGGTAGCAGCATCGCCTGTCGCACGCCACGTTGGGCCGCGTTAGACGCGAGTGTGGCACCTATTTTTTCGCATCGGTGCTTCAGAGTAGGACACAAGTACGACACCCCAAACTAAGTATCTGTGCATCCTAGAAGTAGTGGTTATTATATCATCTTCCCTATAAATAGGACTAAGCTTCAACTTGGGTTGGTGATTTATGTGAATAGTGTAGACATAGTAGTATGTTTTTCTTCCATTTATATCATGTTCACTTTGTTTTTTCCTTTACCTTTTTTAAACTTACAATTTTCTATCTTAAATGGGGTACATGTTTTCTTCTTTGGAAATCAAACTAGCAGTGTTGGGTAAGAAATGAAAGTTTTGAGAATCAGGTCCAACTAATTCAAGAACCCAAAACAAGGTTTGCTCTAAAATTCTTATGCAATTTTAAAATTAAATACGGTCTCTTATTTGAAGATGAGAGTTGAAACTTTCAACCTATAAATTAGTTTCCCGGGTTCCACCACATTCATTTTCCATTCACCAATTATTGTAATCTAGTTTGCTTATTGCAATACGAGGACATAATGATGGGCCTATATCATAATCTAGTTGGGCCTATATTCATTAACTAATTCGAAGAAGTCCATCTTCCATATCATTACCAGTTTACCACTGTATCCTTGCACATAATGATGATGATTTGAACCTCTTTCACTAATCTCATATAAAAAGGATTGTTCAAAGTGCCTACATGTAAGAACTTTTGGAGTCACAATTGCTTAGGCTTAATTTTAAGAAGTCACTATATTAAGAGCAGTTATATGCTTATATTGTGTCGTAATTCTTTTGTCTTCTATAATTATTAGTACTTATCAAGGCAAATGTAAGAGCACTTTTATGGTAATGGATTTAACTATATATGAATTGCATTCATTTAGCCTAAGTTTTTTGTTATCATTTTCAAGTCATAGTACCTTCAAGTAAACTAGATAGTTTTAATATTTATTTAAATATACTATGCATCGCATAGGTTAGCAACTAATACGTATATATAATCATTCCCAGTGGCTGAAAATTTAGGGAATATAATTGTTCATAAATTATCCTCAGCAAGAGAACAAATTATAGATATTATACATTTATCCATGCAAGTTTCATCCTTTTTTAGCTTTTAATATTTCAATATAAAGCATTTTCATTAAGAGTCGTGCAAAACATTTTCATGAAAAAAATGGATTTGCAAATGAGTTCAAGCCTATCTTTAAGGTTTGATTTCAAAACAGAAGAAGCTTAAACATAATAACGTATTTATAAACAAGCTCTTAAATATGAAGGTTGATTGAAGTATATATAATATAATATCGGGCAAATTACCTTTTAAGTAACTATATTTTGGGGGGGGGAGGGTATTTTATTTCTGGTCTTTATTTTTTTAATACATTCAATATGGTACTTGTTTTTCAGAAATTTCATTTTGATCTTACTAATTTGAGAATTAAAAAAAAAAAAATCTAAAACAATGAATTTAAAATGAATAAAATAAATCGCCATCTTTTCTTGCACTTTCTTGGCGGCAACCAAACACAAGATTAGAGAGAAAACTGTACCTTGTGGTCACTGATACGAAGGAACAAAAGCAAAAGGTATCATCTCCTCTCTTCTCCTCTGTTCTTGGCATTGCAAGGTAAGCCCTATTGTATTGTATAATAGTCTTTGTATTTTTTTTTTTGTACATCTTGTTGTGGAATACTCCTTCATTCGGTTTTTAAACTCATTTCTATAACAGTCCTTGATCACATCATGGTTCTAAGCTTCAATTCTTTTGGCTTGGCTCTTGTGGTCAGTTTTATGAGATTGTGACATCAAGCTGTCCTCCACGTTGGTATGGTGATTTGGAAAGAGATTCTCATCTATTCGCTGTGCATTTTCCTGCACTTACAGCATCTGTTGTGAGGCTCACAGGCGCTGGTGATTGCTTGGTTGGTGGGACGCTTGCTTCTCTTTCTGCAACTGTGGATATTGCACTTTGTTTTTGCTATGGTGGATTACTCAGTTTGCAGCTGGGTTTCATTGTTTTCTGTTGCCATTGATATTGGCATCTCTTCTAAGAATTTGATGCTAGATTTTAGACTTATCGGTTACTGCCTCACTGAATTTGAAAGGTTCTGTCAATCCATGTCTAGTACTCCAGGTCTGTTTTGGAGCTATGGTGCTCATCTATTTTAGAGCCGTGGTGTACGTCATATTTTTGGAGCTGTGGTGTAGGTTTCATTGTTTTCGGTTTCTGCAGCAAGTTCTGTGTTGCTTCCGGTTTTGTCGTTCTCCATTGATGTGTTGGTTTTTTCCGGCAATACTTCGTCGGGTCTATTGTTCTCCAGCCCTCGTTGGTGTTTTTGCGGCCATCATTCTAGTCTTCGTCATTGCCCTTTTTCGGCATCTTTTGTCTGTGATCAGTGACGCCTCTCACCATCACCTTCGCGTTGCACTTGATCATGGCATCTTGGAGCTCACATTGAGCCTTTTACCTCTGCTATGCAGAATTTCTTCTTCTTCATCGAGGTTCATATGTGTGTACACTCCATCTTGACTCTTGAGGGGGCCTATTAGAAATTATATTGTAGATTAGTCTTTGTATTTTGTACATTGTATTTTAAGCTTGGTTTGGATACAGCTTATAGCGTCCACGTCTTGAATTTTCTACGTTTTCTATTTATTTTTCTTCTGCTACTGCTGCACTGGTCGGGGACAAAGGTTACTGTTCATGTTACTGTGCATGAACAATAGCCACATTTTGCTGATTTTTCAGTACATCTGTTGCTCTCGTGTACTGTTCACGGGACTAACAAACTTCACTTTACAGAAATTTTTTTATTAAAAATGGGTCCCACGAAACTATTCACACATTTAAAAATTATTTTGCTACAGTGTTTTCAATTTTCAGTAATAAACTCTATCCAAACGGACCCTTAGTCTACACATTTTCCATATTTTCCACGTGATTTTTCAATTACTTAGGAATTGCTACCTATTAAAAAAATTAGTTAGGAATTACCAAATTAGTTATTTTGTTAGTGATATTTTCTTAGGCTACCACTTGCATATATAAGAGTGCTTTGATGTAATTTACACACATTGATAATACAAGAAGTTATTTATTTTACTCTCTATATTTTGACAAGTCCTAAGCCCAAGTTTTAGCAACACCAAATTAAAGCATGTATTAATTATTATGGTTGATGATCGGGCATTCAAGGTTCTAATTATGTCTAATTGCAATTTTTTTTCTTTTTCTTTCTTGTGTAGAACTGAAAAACCCTACTAAAAATTATGTCTTTTTTTTCTCTTTTTTCTTTTTCTTTTTTAATTTTTTGTTGTCTATTCTTTGTATGTTTGTGTTTTTCTATTTAGAATTTAAAAATGGATGAGACTATGAAGCAATTCTAGGAGGGCTTAATTGAGCTTGAAACTGAAGCTAAGCATCTTCTTTTAGCTCGCCATCAGGTAATTTTCTCAAACTCACTTTTTTTTTTTTTTTTTTTACGAATCTGTAAATTTAGAACTCAAAAGTGAAACATTAATGCTTAAGAACACAAAATTATAATTTTTTTCTGTTATTAGGGAACTGAGAAACAAAATTGCAAAGCTAAACTAAGTCCAATACAAGGTGTTTGGCTTGGTTGAGTTAATAACACTATTTTTTATTTACTTGAGGAAAAAATTATAATTTCTTCTTCTTGTTGTTTGGTTGTTTTTTCCCTCTTTGATTAAAATTATGTTTACCTAAAGAAAGGGGAAGGGAAAGGAAAGGAATTAGAGAAGAAAATAATTCAAAATTCTTCCTTGGAAGTAAACAAAAATTTTCTATTCAAAATAGGTGAGATTTGGAGAGAAAAATTGGTTGCAAGGTGGGCTATGACTTGTGGAGTTTTGTTTTCCGACCTTTTGGGATGAATAGGGTTTAGTAGAGAAGGTGATTGATTTCTTTCTTGGTTGGAGAAAATGGGTGGTAAGCATTCATGAAACATATGGAAAATGGTTCCTTTGAGTTTGATGTGGACCATATGGAGAGAACGCAATAGACATACATTCGAAGATGAGAAGCACACAGGAAATCAATTGCTTGTGATTTTATTTTTAGTTCCTTATTTGGTTGGTCTCAAGGCATGGGGTTTTACAAATAGGGATTCTATTGTTGCGTTTTTAGATACGTTGCCTTTTTGTAGATAATTTTTTCATTTCTTGTAATTCTTTAGGCTCTTTGCGTTCATTTTACATGAAGTAGCCTCTTTTTAATTAATTATTATTACCTATTGTTAAAGACAAGAATAACATAATATAGAGAAATGATAACATGTTATGATCCTAGTGTCCTACATTGGTTAAGTGTAAACTTAACCATGTGTTTATAAGCCCTTGGACACCCTCTCCTTGCAAGTCGGTTTTCAAATGTGAGTTCTACCCATGGATTTGTAACATTTGGTATCAGATTCAACCATCACCTCGATTAGTTGGGTGTAGCTCATTGAGTATGGGATCAAATGAGTTGCGGTTTTGTGGTCGAATCTCGAAAGGAGCGACCTAGAGGCTGGATTAAAATTATTGATAGTTGAGTGGAGCCACTAAAAAGAGAGAGGGCTACCAACGGGTCAGTGTCGCTAGAGTGAACCGTCATGGACATCGGCTGTGGAGCGTGGTGGTATGTTATGATCCTAGTGTCCCATAAACTTAACCATATATTTATAAACTCATGGACACCCTTTCCTTGCAAGCCGGTTTTCAAGGATGAGTTCTACCCATGAGTTTGTAACATAGCAGAATAGAGAAAAAAACACAAGGGATTATATGGTTTGGCCAACGGCCTACATTCACCGGATAAAGCCCTGACTGCTACATCTTTACTGTATTCTCAAGTGTTGATTACAATGAATCTATAAGGGTATATATAGGAGGTAGGGTTAGCCCTACATGGGCTTACAATATATTGGTCCTTTTGGCCATTTTACATTGACATAAACTCAATATCTCCAACACCTATAAAGAAGAATTATTTCTTCTACTTTAAAGGAGGTAGTATAGCTTTTTATTCTTTTCTTTCTTCTTTTGTGTGCATGTGTATGTGTGATGGATAAATCTTGCTTTCTTTGTGAGGACATGAAAGGTTACTGATTCCTTAGATGAAAATGTAGCTGGTTGAAAATGATAGAGTGAGGAATGGGAATAGGGAGGCGCTTACTGCATTGAGGAATTAAGAGGGCTCGGACGACAAAAACTAGTGATGCATCTCCTTTTGAGTAAATAATGAGAGATATTGGGGGATCCCGAATCCAGGCCCTTGGTGAAGAGGTATGTACCACCTGTGGCAACCATCACTCTAAAGAGCGGACATGGATGGTGTTCCCCGGGACCGATCTCATTGGTAGGATTCTATTTCATGCTGCTCATACCATCTTGGAGACAGGTTTTCTCAAACCTTTCTTATTTTATTGCAATTATGTGTTTAAGTTGCTTTTTAGTACGATAATTATAAATACACAGAAAAATCATCACATACCAAATGACGTGATTTATTAAGGTGTTCCTAGGCTTACTAAGTTTTTGAGTATGTTGAGTTGAAGAAATACAAAATTAACATACATTAGAAATGAAACTTTTGTTCTTTCTAGAATTTGTGCTCCTTTTTCATGAGGGTGATAATATAATATATACTATATGCATATGCGGATAAATTGTAAATATATTTTGTGTATGTCCATATGAAAATTGTCTCTGTTTTTACTCAAATATTACTCGAATACTACTATAAGAGCATCCACAGCAGTGGAGTTAAAAATTTAGCAATTTAGCTCCACAAAAAGTTACTTTATCTATTTTACCTACACACATGCTGCAACAGTAGATCTATTTTAGCTTTCAACACAATAAAATAATATAAACATCACAATAAAATAATATATCTACCACAATAAAATAATACATCTCACTACAATAAAAACACCACAATAAAAAGGTAATGTGAACGCAAAATAAAAAATTAAATTTTTTTTTTTAGCTCTCATGAACAGTGCACATCTATCTATAGATGTGCACTGTAGCAATGAGCTAAAAAAAAAAAATAGATTTAGCTCCACTGCTGCATGCTTCTTTTTGGTATTTTAGTAGAGCTAAAATAGCTATTTAACTCCACTGCTGCAAGTGCTCTGAGCCTCTTTCTATAAATATTAACTCAAGTCAAACAATAGCTCTATTCCAACTCTCCTGGCAATCTACCCAAATTAAATTTGAATTCCTCCATCTAGGACAAATAAATTTAAGTTTTTAAATTTAATTTCTCTGCATTGCTTGTTCCCCTAGTAAATAATAACATTTTGGATTCATTTGAGAAATGCAATAGAGAAGGCTTAAAATTTTAATTTGTTAGAGATACTTGTAAATATATAGAATAAGACCAGTTAAGAAGCAATGACAGGCCTGATACTGATAGATATTAGGTTGATTGTTTTGGATTCTTGAACCCATATCTTGGAACTCGGAACCCTGTTTTGCTAATCCACATGGTCAACTAAATTTGTCTAATGATAAGTTGATATCTAAAGTTAGTTACAAAAAAAAAAAATGTTGGTGTACGTGTAGCTTACCAATAAAAAACTAGTTACAAATAAAGGAATAGCTATGTTTTATATGTTCAAGTATCAAACATTCCATGATAATGTCATTGTATTATTGGCTTGATATATTGGTTTTTATCCCTGATTTCAATCATGGGGATTGTTGTCAATTACATATCCAAAAAAAATGGTGATGTTGTCAAGGCTATTGTTTTGTTGGCCTTATAGCAGTTCTTAACAACTTACAATGCCCGGTTTGCAATTTGTGCTAGAAAAAACATTGTGGCTCTCCCTATATGCATGCCATATGATCTTGGATGCAAGGTCAGATTGAGTTTTATAACAGTTGGATCATAAAATCAAGATTTTGTTCTGTCCTATTACAAACCGATATCTAGATGAATCTCTTTTTTTTGTCGTAACATCTAATATTTATGATGTGGTGATGGGAGATTAATTTGTTGCTGCTTCGCAATTTTTTAATTCAAGATTTATTTTATTTTTACAAGAAAAATGTGTGAAGTTCGTTAGAATAATAGTCAAGTGATTTAATTCACCTCTTTCCTATTAGTTTAAGTTTTGGGTACTGGTGGTAGTTTATTATTTATTGAGGTTCTACCTCCCTTTAAAAATTAAAAATTCCATGTGTACTCACTTATTGATGGAGAAATTGGGTCTGCACATTAGGGATTGTATTAGAGTAATGATTACGTGACTAAATTCACTTTTTTCTTATTTGGTTCAACTTTCGGGACT
Organism: Castanea sativa; assembly: GCF_040712315.1. NCBI lineage: Eukaryota > Viridiplantae > Streptophyta > Magnoliopsida > Fagales > Fagaceae > Castanea > Castanea sativa. The sequence continues at coordinate 39,230,692 of NC_134023.1, forward strand.
AGCAGTAGTGTATTGAAGTCCGATTAAAGCAAATTTCTTATGATTTTAAAGATATAGTTATAAGAATTCTAGGCTTAAAACAATTTTTAACTTGGGTTTCTATTTTGCAAGTTATGGTTAGTTTTATGAGGCAAGATTTTTCCTCCAAATTACTAGCTGGCATTTTTTAAAATAAGCCACTTGCCATTGGGTCTTATGAGAATCACATTTTTTTTTAATTTGATAGGCTAGAATCACTTGATTTTTTTAAAATACTTAACAATGATTGCCTCTTAAGCCTATCATTTTTTTTTCCTTCTCTCTCCAATCTCACTTTCCCTAAGTTGTAACTAATCTTTATCATTGTCAATCCCCATATGCTAAGAATTCATCTACTTAAAAGTGCTGCACCTTTTCCAAACAAGATCATCGGTCTCTTCACATTTCTAAGCAATGACATTGTTTTCTCGACATCAGAAACCAAAGGGATTGGATTTGAATTGTAAATGTGTATGAAATTTTGACAATGGATAAGGCAGTTCGGCTAATGAGGAGTTGGGGATGGGCTTGGGCCACAGAATAGGGAATTCAAGAGACTTGTGTGACTTGGATTGAGAAGTTGGAGAAGGGCTTGATGGATTCAATGTGATTGAGCTATCACTATGATAACGGCTATTTAATTAAGGCCAACAAGCTCTGTATTTTGTGCACATAGGTGAGAGATTTCCTAGCGAGGGAAGTGCACGTGGGTGGGCTTGCAGGGAATTTCAGGTGCAATAAGACCATTGAGGAGCTAGAGCACAATTCTACTAGCCAAGCTTAAGTGAGATGTCACCAAGATAATTGGCCAGTGTTGCTAATGTCAACTGGCCAAACACCGTAAGCAAAATGTTGGCCTTTACACCCCTTTACTGGTGCTAGATCACCCTAGGTAGGATGTAAGCATGGATTTTGTGCTAGGTCTTTCTTGCACGCATGGGAAGCATGACTTTTCTCTTGTGACTATGGATAGGTTATCCAAAATGACCCAATCATTCCCTATTCTGAGACCTCTAATGCCTCCAAGGTTGCCAAACTTTATTTCGACAAAATTGTCAAACTCTATGGTCTCCCCAAAAACAGTGTCAAATAGAGACATTAGGTTAATGAGTTATTTTTAGAAAACTGTTTGGCCCATAGAAAGAAAAAAGTTGAAATTCTCTACGTCTTACCATCTTGCAACATATGGCCAGACCGAGGTTGTTAATAAGAACCTTGGGAACATTTCAAGGTGTCTTAAGGTGAACATGCTAGGAACTTGTACTCTATTCTCCCTACGGCCTGATTTGCATGCAATGCTCTATCAATAGGATCATAGGCATGAGTTCGTTTGAGGTTGTGCATGGTAAGAAGGCTAGGAAACCTTTAGGTCTCGTCCCCATGTTCCCTCATGTTTTAGTGTCTGAGTCAACCAAAGCTTTTGGATTGCATGCCCATGACTTGCATCATGACATCAACAAATGAATTCAACCGAGTAATAAACAATATAAAATTTAGGTTGATTCTCATCATCGACATTTAGAATTTAACATATCAGTAACACAGTGCGGCACAACCCTCCAGAAGACGATATTTCTATGTGGGGAAAGAGAGGTGAGAAAAGAAAGCAAGAGCGAGAGTAACCCCTTACTTGAATTATTTCTAGTATAGGACTAACATTTTTTGCCAAATTACAAAACTGCCGTTTTTTTCCTGCTGAATTTTCGTGACGCTCTCACCTCAAGCACCTTACAGCCTTATTTAAGGTGCTCAATTAGGCTCTAAAGGCACCTTGCAGACTTCAATGGCTCTTTAGTAGCACCTCACCTCGCCTGATCGTCTAGGCAAGTGCCTAGCTCGCGTGTGACTGCACTGCTTTGGGGTTCAAGATTTGTTGATACATGTATGCAAGTATCTGGGGAGCATCAAATATGACTTATTTCTTCAAAATTATTTTCCTGCCAAAATATTTGATATTTTTTAAGAATTATTGGATGGGTTTCTTGGGTAACCAAATAGTATCAGTATCTTGGATATGCTGCTAATATAGCTCCGTCATAGGAAAAGAATTCCACCTGAAAGGAGTGGATTCAAGGTAGTGGAACAATGTTGTGAAGTTGCACTGGAAAGGATTCTTTGATAACATTTAGCTGCATTTGTTTACAAACTGGGCAGCTAAAAATTGTTTTCAGTTTGGCAGTAAATCAGTCATTCAGGTGGCTGGACCATGAGATGGGATAAAGGACAGACTCTTCAAGAATCAAGAGTTATTGAGGTAATTAATTCTCCTTATTCTCAAATGGTATCTCCTTCCTTGTACTTCAAGAATCAAGAGTTGTTGAGATAATTAATTCTCCTTATTCTCAGATGGAACCTACTTCCTTGTAAGAGCAAGGCTGAGGATTAGGTCATGGGTACAAGACCCAACTTTCTAATTAAAAAAATTTATCCACCTACCTTTTTTTTCTTCATTTGTAATCTTACAAGTGGTTCCTTCGTAGAAAATGAAATTAGCTTTTCTGTCTAATGGTTTATGTTATTGCTTTGGCTACTCAATGCTACTGAAAGTGTTTTGATCTTGATAATCATTATTGTCAAGAAAAATTTTTCTTCACTTTATATATATAAGATAATTGATATTGTGGATAATCTGGGCCTTGTCCTTGTAATGTAGATCAAGCACAACTTGACATTGATGTAAAAAGACTACAGAGCTATATGAAAGAGAAGTCCCTTTCGATTTCAGAAAGAGGTGCCATTGCTGACAGGATCAGTCCAGGTGTACTCAAATCTCTCATAACCCTATCAGACAAACCAAAGTAAGTGGTGATTTTCGAAATATAGTCTACCTCATGGCAATAACCTCGCCTCTAGTCCCCCTGTGGAAATTACACTCTCATTTCTTCTCCATCTCACAATTGTAACATTCACATTTACTTGGTATGAAATTATGTATAGACTAGTTCTTGAATGTTTTCTCCTAATGCTGCTCATGAGGGTTGCCAAATTGCAGCATTTGACTCCATGTTAGTAATGATAGAAAATATTAGTAGTTAATGTTCGTTTGATCTACCTTAATCTTCATGGTTACACCTCTTTTGTAGGTCCTACTTTGCGGTTACACTTTTGTTCAGAACACTTATGCTTGTCAGTGATCAGCATATCATACACACCTGGTCACAGTATTTTTATGACACACACTTGAATGTACCAGCCTTGTTTCTGAAATGCGCAAAAAAAGACAGCGTATCATTACCTATTGTAGATGATACAAGTCAAGTTATACAAGATAATATGATGGTCCATATGTGGCCATCAAAGATAAGATCTCCATTTCCTTCACATGTGTGAACACCATGATGAATGCATCTTCACTGTTCTATGGCATAATACATGGAACCATGTTCCCATGTTTATGGTTAAGACTAGCTAGTATTTAATAATACATGATGAGTCTAAGACCTCTAGCTTTTGTCTTGTTTCCTTTTTGTTTTGTTCCCTATGGCTTTCTTCCTCCCTACTCAAATGAAGTGTTAAAAAGAATAGTTTGGTGCCAGGTTGAGGGACCTTGTAGTTTTATACTTTTTCCTAGAATTGTGGAAGTTTCGTGGGGACTGAACAAAAGGTTTTCACATATTTCCCTTGCGTTCTTGCTCTGTGGTCCCTTAACAAAAGGTTTCGACAGGGTCTGATTAGCTAGCTGATGGGAAACTTCCCCTTCTGTTTCTCCTTTTCTTACCACTTTGTATTACCCTCTTTCACTGTTAGTTTTTATTGCTATTAATAATTGATGTGCCTATAGATAGCAAGAAAAGTAATTTTAGGGTCCGTTTGGTTAGGTGTTTTCGGAGCCTAAAAGCGAGATTTGAAAACTCAAAATTTCGTTTCACAACAACAATCTCTCATAGTTTTTTTACAATTGCCATTTTAAACCCAAAACGTTGTTTTGCAACAACTTATACAATACACCCTTAATACAAGATTTGTAGATGGCCTATGTCAATCTGCATTTTGCACAATAAGCTTGTTATTATTCTTAGTTACAATAATTAGGTGTTGTTACTTATGTTATGCTTTTAAGATTCAATTATGTAGCAGCATATAACTAAAAATACACTTCTATTACATAAGAAAAAAATCACATGCCCAAATCTTAAAAAATGAATTCTAAGGAACAGTACCTAAGTACTGTACGTAAGTTTTATCTTATACATCTTTATGGAATCAAGGCATATTATATATATGAGTAATGTTACAACCCTAAATTATTTTACAGTATTTTTATAAATTGTTGATATAGTCAATTCTTATTGGTTCTCATTTGAGCCTATCATTAACATCACTTATTTATTCTGATAAATCAACGTAGGATTTAGTTTGCATCCAATATTTTTGTGCAAAAGACAGTAACACAGGCACAACACATGTCTTACAATAGCCAAGATGTCGGCCTCATATTCTGTTAGTGCACGTGACCCATTGAACTGAAGCTTACCCCTCAATGTGTAGAGATCCCCATAACATTAAAGGAACGTAGATAGACAAATTGATACCAACGAGGGAAACATACCATCCCCTAATGGTGTGATTCTAGTAACCCAAAGGGAACTTTTGTTGTAAGTGGGTGGCAGACTATTCTTGGTGTTAGTTGTAGTCAAAGATTGGCCCTAATATAAAATGTAAAAGTTCGAAAGTGTTTAGATTTTACATCATTAAATTCTAAGTTTGAGAGTCTTTAAATTTTAAACCTTGAAATTTCAAAACTTAGATTTTATCTTATATAGATATATATTTCATTTGCATTAGTAATCCTATCAATATATTTTTTCGTTAAGTCATGCGTGTTAATTAGTTTGTCAATAAAATGATGCCACATAATTTTTGTGGAAAAAAAAACTTAAAATAATAAATATAAAAATGACGTCACATCATTTTATTGGACGAACTATATACGAGTGGTAAGTTTATGTGACACTTAATAGAAAATATAGACGAGGGGATACAACTATATATGAAATATAATTTGAAGGGGTAAAATTTAAATTATGAAACTTCATGGCGTAAAATTTAAAGACCCCCAAACTATAGGGATGTAGGATGTAGTTTGAGCCTTTGAGGTTTAGCCAGCATAATATATATATATATATATATATATATATATATATATATATATATATATATATATATATATTGATAGTGATGATTTCTATAGGCCGTCAATGAGTTAAGGAGGCTAACGGGAGTATACAACCCGTCAGCCAAGTCTCATTAGGATGCCTCCTTTTGACATTCGAGGCCATACCCCTTACGTAGCGACGTTAGGCTGACAAATCACGCTGACGAGTCAGGGCTGACGACCTTGGTTGTAAGGGTCCTTGGCTGACGTTCTTTGTGGAGACATACATAGGCTAACGACAGTGTAGGAGGTACACGTGGGCTGACGACCTTGGCAGGTAAAAGCTGAAGGAGTAATGCAACCTTCATTCTTAGCCTATCTTGACTTCTACATACGTGAATATAAGGAAAGTTCTTGCGCTACACGTTCAACTTTAGTCAAGAAGATTCCTATAAGGAAAATGCTCTATACAATAGGCAAAGATCCACGAATTACTCTTTTAAAAGGAAAGTACTTCTTCACCAAGGCGTTTATTTCGACCCCATACCACTATATATACCCCAAAACCCTCATGACCCAAAGGTACGCACAATTATCTCAACTCTTACACTCTAGGGTTGTTTAAAAGACTTTAACTTGATCGTCGGAGGGTTTTTGGCCGGCACCACACCGGTGCTTTCTGTCCGATCATCTATTTGCTCTTCGCAGGTGTTGCTTCGATTTGAGGAGTATTCGCAGCTTACTGGTGATTTCTTCGGCATCATCAGTTGGCGCCGTCTGTGGGAAGAACATTTTTGAGTATCTCAGCCGTGCTCTATTCCTGAGACAAAAATTTGCATGGTACTCACTCGATCGATGGCAACGAACAACAACCAAGGCGACGAACCGCACGCCACAGCTTTAGAGAGGCAAGTCCAAACGCTTGCAGCGGCGGTTGAGCGCCTCACCAAGCAAAACCATGATCTGGAGGAACAGTTGCGACAAAGGACTGCACACCCGAGTGCACCAGAGGAAGACCAGGAAGGTGCTAGTCCGGAAGGAAGGAACGCGGAAGGACCTGAGGGTAGCAATGCCCCGACCAGACCGGAACGACAAGAGACCAACCGACCATCCGTCTCGGACGCCTTGCCGACCCACATCGCTGCTGAGATGCAGGAAATGAGGGAACGTATGGACGTAATGATGAACGCCCTTAGAGGACGAGTATCGAGCAACCTGGACGACCTAGTCCACAGGACGGATTCGCCTTTCACAAAGCTCGTGAATTCATGCCCTCTTCCTCCAAAATTCCGCATGCCACACATGGAGAATTACGACGGATCCAAGGACCCATTGGACCACTTGGAATCCTTCAGAACCCTAATGCATCTTCAGGGCGTACCAGACAAAATCATGTGCAGGGCTTTTCTCACCACTTTGAAAGGGCCTGCGAGGGATTGGTACAGCAGGCTGACGCCTAATTCCATCGGCACTTTTAAGGAACTAGGCGCATAATTCGTATCACACTTTATTGGAAGTCACCGACGCAAGAGGTCTACTGCGTGTATACTGAGTATTAAGCAACGAGAAGACGAGACATTAAGGTCATATATAGCCCACTTTAACAAGGAATCCCTCTCGATAGACAAAGCAGATGACAAGATACTTGTGGCAGCATTCATGAATGGGCTACAAAATGGTAAGTTCTTGTTCTCTCTATGCAAGAATGACCCAAAGACTATGTTCGATGTACATTATAGGGCAACAAAGTACATGAATGCGGAGGATGCCTTGCTCGCCCGAGAGGACAAGCCCAGAAAAAGGGAAAGACAGGAAGATGCACAACCAGACAGAGGACAAAAAAGGGGGAGAACCAGAGAGCGACGAGATGATCGACGACCCAAGCTGCCTACAGGAAGATTCACGAACTTCACTCCCCTAAATGCGTCCATCGACCAGGTGCTGATGCAGATTAAAGATGAGGAAACTTTGGCCTTTCCTGGCAAACTGAAGGGAGATCCCAACAGGAGACCAAGGGATAAATATTGCCGTTTTCATCAAAACCACGGCCATGACACCGCCGATTGCTACAACTTGAAACAGCAAATAGAAGCTCTCATTAGGCGACGAAGGTTACAGAGGTTCGTCAACAAAGAGAGGGCGGACCCGTCACAAAATCAAGCCCCTCGGCGAGACAATGATCGCCCCAGGCAACCTGTAGGAGACATAAGGATAATCGTAGGAGGCACCATGAGGGCCGGATCTTCCAAGAAAGCCCGAAAGACATACATCAGAACGGTCCAGAACGTCCAGTCGGCAAGTCCCGCGCTTGAAAGGTCACGGATTGACAATCCCCCCATTGAATTCTCGGAAGTAGACGCTCGGCGCCTTCATCATCCCCACGATGACGCTTTGGTCGTCACCATACGGGTAGGAGACTACAACATACACCGAGTTCTCGTAGACAACGGTAGTTCAGCAGACATCCTTTACTATCCCGCTTTCCAACAGATGGGAATTGAAAGGGAACGACTAATTCCGGCTAATGCCCCGCTCATTGGCTTTGGAGGGGCGAGGGTACATCCACTTGGCATTGTCACTTTAGCGGTAACCATTGGAGACTACCCACAGCAGGTCACCCGGAACGTAACATTCCTGGTAGTTAATTGCTTGTCGGCTTACAATGCCATCATAGGACGTCCAACCCTCAACTCATGGAAAGCCATAACCTCGACATACCATTTGATGATAAAATTCCCTACTGATCATGGAATTGGAGAATTGAGAGGAAATCAGGTATTTGCACGAGAATGTTACGTGGCCATGATGGAGATGGACGGTCACATTCAAGCCATGAACATAGAGGAACGTCGGGTGGCGACAGAGCCTGTCGAGAGGCTCGAAGACGTACCTCTCAACGAAGCCCACCCGGAGTGAACGACAAAAGTCGGAACCCTGGCCGACCCGACAATACGTCAAAAACTCGTAACTTTCTTGAAAGAAAACAAAGACGTATTCACATGGAGCCACGAAGACATGCCAGGAATTGACCCGTCAGTCATGGTGCACAGGTTGAACGTGTCACCATCTTTTCCGCCCGTCCGACAGAAGAAAAGAACCTTTGCCCAAGAAAGAGATCAAGCAATAGCAGAAGAAGTCCGCAAACTGCAAGAAGCGGGATTTATCAGGGAAGTGTATTACCCCGATTGGTTGGCAAACGTAGTGATGGTCAAAAAGAACAACGGGAAATGGAGGATGTGCGTCGACTTCACAGACTTAAACAAAGCATGCCCCAAAGATAGCTACCCCCTCCCGCGGGTCGACATCCTGGTGGATTCTACGGCCAAACATCAGTTGCTAAGCTTCATGGATGCATTCTCCGGGTATAACCAAATCCGAATGGATGGAGCTGATCAAGAGAAGACTTCGTTCGTAACAAGCCAAGGCCTCTTTTGCTACAAGGTCATGCCCTTAGGCCTGAAAAACGCTGGCGCAACCTATCAGAGGCTCATGAACAAGATGTTTGCACGACAGATTGGAAGGAACGTCCAGGTGTATGTCGACGACATGCTGGTCAAAAGTCAAAGGGAATAAGCTCATCTGGAGGATCTTAAGGAAACATTTGATACTCTTCACTCCTACAACATGAAGCTCAACCAAGCAAGTGTGCCTTTGGAGTGACGGCAGGAAAGTTCTTGGGGTACATGGTATCCCAAAGAGGGATCGAGGCCAACCCGGACAAGATTCAGGCCATTATGGGGATGGCCCCTCCTAAAAATATTAAGGAAGTACAAAGCCTCAATGGTAGGGTCGCCGCACTTAGTAGATTTGTGTCGAAGGCTACAGATAGATGTCTACCTTTTTTTCGAACATTGAAAAAATCCTTTGAATGGACTGCCGAGTGTCAACAAGCGTTCGAAGATCTAAAGGTTTACCTCTCTTCACCGCCATTGCTAAGCCCCTCGCAACCAAGAGAAGAACTGTTCCTCTATCTGGCCGTTTCCCCAGCAGCTGTCAGTGTGGCCTTAATTAGAGAAGACGACAAGGTCCAACGACCCGTGTACTACGCGAGCAGGGCATTGCATGGTGCAGAAGAGAGATATCCCCCCATGGAGAAACTTGCCTTCGCTTTGGTTACAGCGGCCCGTAAGCTCAAGCCATATTTCCAAGCCCATACAATAGTCGTCCTAACTGATAAACCTTTGCGGCGAGCAATGGGCAGCCCTGCGGCTGCCGGACGAATGGCGTTGTGGTTGGTAGAACTAAGCAAATTTGATATACAATATCGCCCCTGCGTTGCCATCAAGGGACAAGCGGTGGCCGACTTCATTGCGGAGTTCACCAGCGCGGAAGGCGAAGAGGAAAAGAATCCCCAATGGAGCATTTTCACTGACGGGTCGTCCAACAAGAAGGCTGGCGGGGTAGGGGTCGTGCTTAACTCTCCGGAAGGCGACGAGCTCAAATGTATGATTCGCCTCGATTTTCCTACAACTAACAATGAAGCTGAGTACGAAGCCCTGATAGCAGGTTTAGACCTTGCTCAAGTTGTAGGGGCCACGAACGTGGTTGTTCACTGCGACTCCCAAGTCGTCACAAGCCAGGTAAACGGCGAGTACGAGTGCAAGGGTGAAAGAATGAAGAAGTACTGGGAGCAAGCAAAAAAGAGAATAAATGGGCTGCAAGCCAAAATAGTCCAAATTCCAAGAGGAGAAAACGAACATGCCGACCGACTTTCCAAAGCCGCATCTGCAGAGCCTATGACCACCATTGACAAGGTACTTTCTTTTACTCAGTCCTCACCGTTAATTGACGTTGTCAGCATACATGAAATTGGTTCCGAAAACAATTGGACCACGCCCTTGATCTCCTACCTAAAAGATGGCACGTTGCCTGGTGAGAAGGAGGCTGCCAGGAAGCTGAAGGTCCGGTCTGCACGGTTTGTCTTGATAAAGGACGTCCTCTACAAAAGGGGTTTTTCTCAACCATACCTAAGGTGCGTAGACTCCGAAGAAGCAAGCTATGTTATGAGAGAAGTACACGAGAGGATATGTGGCAACCACTCTGGATCACGGTCATTGGTACAAAAGTTGATTCGGGCTGGATACTATTGGCCGACAATGCAAAATGACGCCCAGGTTTATGTGAGAGCTTACGACAAGTGTCAAAGGTTCAGCAACATCATTCGGCAACCAGCGGAAGAATTGACCCCCATAACTGCCCCATGGCCATTTGCCCAATGGGGGTTGGATATCATGGGACCATTCCCGATGGCAGCAAGGCAGCTAAAGTTCCTCGTTGTCGGCATCGATTACTTCACCAAATGGGTTGTAGCTGAAGCCCTAGCCACAATCACTGAAAAGAATATAAGGGGTTTTGTATGGAGAAACATTGTTTGTAGGTATGGAATTCCAAGAGTCTTAATCTCGGACAATGGTAAACAATTTGACAATGACTCCTTCCGAGCCTTCTGTTCAGAGTTAGGAATCAAGAACCATTATTCCTCCCCAACCCATCCTCAGGCAAACGGACAAGTGGAAGTAACCAACCGATCCTTGCTTCGAATCATCAAGACTTGGCTCGAGGGGGCAAAAGGCGTATGGCCTGAGATGCTGCCCAGCGTGTTATGGGCATACAGAACGACAGTACGAACCCCTACAGGAGAAACCCCTTTCCAGCTGACATACGGATGTGAAGCGGTCATTCCAGCCGAGATAGGACTCACAAGTTATAGGGTGGACAATCACGACGAGGGAAGAAATGATCAAGAGCTTCGTTTACAACTAGATCTAATTGACGAAGTAAGGGCGGTGGCTGAGCAGAGACTCGCACGATACCAGGACCTTGTAAGCAAGCACTACAACTCCCGAGTCAAGCACCGAGACTTCAAAGTCGGAGATCTTGTTTTAAGGAAAGTAATGGGCGCAGCCAGAGATCCCACACAAGGAAAGCTCGACCCGAACTGGGAAGGACCCTACAAGATCGTATCATGGCTAAGAAAAGGCACTTATCACCTAGAGACTCTTAACGGGCAGAGACTACAGCACCCATGGAACGCCGAGCATCTCAGAAAGTACTACCAGTAGAAGATAGCAAGCAGAACATTACTCCTCATTACCAGTTTACGATCTTTAATTATTTATCTTAGCTTATTCCTGTCTACAGTACGTTTTAAGTCCGAATGACTGAAAGTTTATCTTTCCTTTTTGAACAAAATTTTACTTATGCATTCATCATAATAAGAGGAGGTTCATTCAGAAACGACTAGTAAATTTTTTATGTCTTGAAGAAAACAGCAAATCCTCTACTACTAAGTCCACAAGTTGGACGATCTTATGGCCAAGTTCACAAAGTGGACGACCTACTTCTAAGTCCACAAAGTGGACAGCCTACTTATAAGTCCACAAAGTGGACGGCCTACTTTTAAGTCCACAAAGTGGACGACCTACTAATAAGTTCACAAAGTGGACGATCTATTCTAAGTCCACAAAGTGGACAGCCTACTTTTTAAGTCCACAAAGTGGACGACCTATTTCTAAGTCCACAAAGTGGACGACCTACTTCTAAGTCCACAAAGTGGACGACCTACTAATAAGTCCACAAAGTGGACGACCTACTAATAAGTCCACAAGGTGGACAATCCTATGGTCAAGTTCACAAAGTGGACGACCTACACCTGTCCATAAAGTGGACGGCCCCATGAATAAGTCCACAAGATGGATGACCTTACACCTAAAATCCACAGGGTGGATGACCTCATTTCTAGGTAGGGGGCCTCATCACTAAGTGCATAAGATGTACAAGGGCAATGAAATGATGATCTGTTCCCTCTTGAACTCGTCATCTTGCCATGATGCAACAAAGTGACGGTGTTATGTTCAAAGTGACGGCATAATAAGTTAGCTAAGCTGATGGCATTGTTCGTGGAAATGATGGGCGTATAGCCAAATAGATACATCGAACTAGACTAGCTAACAAAAGGAGAGCTGACGCCGTTAGGAAATTAACAGGCATACAATTAAGTTTTATCCAACAACGTCGCCCACGAAACTGACGGAATGATAATAAACGACACTAAGTTTTTATGAAAAAGAAACTGACGCCGTCATCAGTTCAACAAAAATTGAATTGAAAGAAAAAAACGCCGTCACAAATAAACTAACGAGCTCATATAATTTTGACTTGGAATAAAAAACACACATACTTGAAGTATAAAATGACGTTAAAATTAACATGGACGATGTCTTTACAAAAACCCAGAAAAATGGGCGTCAAGTACTACAAGTTCGTCTACACTTTTTCTTAAATAAAAAAAAGGAGAGAAAAAGAAAATTTTGAGTTCATAGGAGGGTCTCAAGGTCTTCCATCGTCTTCGACAGTAAAAGGCTGGGCGCAGGAGAGAGAAGGGCTGACAGCATTTTGGTCGTCACTGCGGGGATTTACTGGAGTCAGAGTAACGAATTAATCTGCAGCTGGTTGAGCTAGGATGACGCTGTTGTCTCTCTGATTGTTGTCGTCAGCTTCTTCATTGACGATGTCACCTGCAGGGGTTGACGGGATGGACTCATCCATTGAAATCCTTGACAAATCCAAGTCAGGATAGGCAGATTTTACTTGCTTCAAGCAGTCCTTGAACCCGTCACCATAGTAGGCAGCACAAGCGTCTATGAAGGCTGACGAATCCTTAAACTCCATCACAGCATCGTTCCTAGCCGTCTCCACTTGGACTAGGATGGACCTCAGCTCCTTCTCCGCCGTCACCTTGGCATCCGCTTCCAGCTCCCGTCGGCGGGTTTCCTCAGTCAGCTTTTCCTTGTAATCCTTCAACTCCTCGCCCAAGATGCGGTTCGCATCCCTGTACTGCGCTTGGCCGTCAGCTAGGTACGTGACGCGCTCGTGCAGACGGGTAATCACCCCTTCCTTGGCAGAGCACCTGCTTGACAGAGCCTTCATGCGAACCATAGCCTGGAAGAAAAAGGGGACAAGACAGCGTCAGGGTATAAAAAATTGGTCAGGCACCAAAGTAGAAAGCGAGACTCACTCTGGTAAGGTCGAAAAGGCCTGACGCCTTTATCTCGTCAATAGTCTGCTTGGCACAAGGGTCCATTTCCTCATCCTTCAAAATGGACTCCGTCACCTCTACAGCGTAGTCTTTATGGGTCAGCAAACGACTTACAGATCCCTGGGAGATAGGGCCTGATGAGGTCATGGGCCCCTTACCTGCCCCATGAGCGGGCCTAGGAGGTGACGGCCTTCGTGAAGACTTGTCCCCAGGAGTTGGGGCAGCTTTCTTCCATGGACGTTCTTCCCTACCGTTAGGTTTCCTCTTGGCCACAACCTTCCCGATGGGCCTGGGGGCTGACGGTGGGGTTGACTCGCCCCCAGCCTTCTCTTGCTATTTCTTCTTGGCTGCAGCGGCAGCTCAAACCCTTTGTTTAGCTGACTCCATTTCTGCGAAAAATAAGGGTTAGAAAGAGACAGCGTCAGGATAAAAACAAGAAGTTGAAGGACACTCACGACGACGAGAATAAGCTTTCAATTTGCAAGCTTCCTCCGTCGGTTCAGGACCACCACAATATAAGTGAAGAGTATCTAACGTGATTAGATCCCGACACTTCCTCTCGTTCAAGGGAATGGCCGTCACTCAACGAATGAAATCCTCTTGCTCCTCGGTAATATGTGGACGATTGTTAGCTGCAATGAAAAGTGACGGGTTAGGATAGTAAATAAGTAGACGAAGCGAGAAGGGTTGACGGGAGTAACCTGAATCTCTAACATATGCCCATGTGTTATCAAAACCATTAGGCATTGACTCCCACTCCTCTTGACAACATACCCAGTTTGTTCCTTCTGCAAAGAAGTATCTGCCCTTCCACTTCCTATTGGAGTCAGGCATATCTGACACTAACTTCAACTCCTTTTCCCTCACCGGAAAATGATACACTCCTTTTGACGAGGAAATGTGCTGAGGACGATAACACCAAAAGAACTCGTCCAAGGTCAGCTGACGGTTCCCACCACTCAGACAACCCCACAAGATCTCGGCACCAATGAAGGTTCGCCAAGCATTGGGGGCAATCTGGCTGACGGATATCCCAAGGATGTTAGCCAACTAACGGTGTAATGCCGTCAGCGGCAGCCTTAGCCCGGCCGCGAACATGGCATCATACATGCCGACGTCCGTGGTTCATCTCGAGTAACACCTCTCACCCTCCTCAAGAAAACGGATGGGAATGTCGTCTGGTATTTGGTAACGGGACTGCAAACTTTTGAAAATATTCTCCGACATCGTCGGAAGAAAATTGTTGACGGACCACTCTGAGGGTAAGATGAAGGGACGGTCATCACCAGAGGATCCCGAGGTGCTCTCTAAGGCTTCCTCGTCGCCGTCACTCTCACCCCCGTCACTGATACTTGCCTTTTCATGAATCCCCTAGTCTTCATCGTCTACCCCTTCTTCATCACCGCTCACCTCACTTCCTCTAGAACTCTCTACTTCACTGTCAGAAGGACCTGACGATTCTCTTTCTGACGACCAGGATAGGCCCTCCGCGGGCTCACACCTGATTGGAAAACTTCGTCGTAACCCGCTCCGTCGCGGATCGACGATTGATCACTCGGCGTCTCCCTAGGAGAGAAGAGGCTCGAAAGACGAAGCGACACACCCATCTAGATGCGGAGCCAATCAGTCTATGCCATGTGTCCCACCATTTAATGAAGATGGCACGAATTACCATGCACGAACCATTTCCCCAATAACGATAACTCCATGACCCGTCATCCATAGCTGACGGGGTAATGGAGTGGGGGGCAGTTGATAGTGATGATTTCTACAGGCCGTCAATGAGTTAAGGAAGCTGACGGGAGTATGCAACCCGTCAGCTAAGTATCATTAGGATGCCTCCTTTTGACATTCGAGGCCATACCCCTTACGTAGCGACGTTAGGCTGATGGATCATGCTGACGAGTCAGGGCTGATGACCTTGGTTGTAAGGGTCCTTGGCTGACGTTCTTTGTGGAGACATACATAGGCTGACGACAGTGTAGGAGGTACACGTGGGCTGACGACCTTGGCAAGTAAAAGCTGAAGGAGTAATGCAACTTTCATTCTTAGCCTATCTTGACTTCTACATACGTGAATATAAGGAAAGTTCTTGCGCTACACGTTCGACTTTAGTCAAGAAGATTCCTATAAGGAAAGGGCTCTATACAATAGGCAAAGATCCACGAATTACTCTTTTAAAAGGAAAGTACTTCTTCACCAAGGCGTTTATTTCGACCCCATACCACTATATATACCCCAAAACCCTCATGACCCAAAGGTACGCACAATTATCTCAACTCTTACACTCTAGGGTTGTTTAAAAGACTCTAACTTGATCGTCGGAGGGTTTTTGGCCGGCACCACACCGGTGCTCTCTGTCCAATCATCTATTTGCTCTTCGCAGGTGTTGCTTCGATTTGAGGAGTATTCGCAACTTACTGGTGATTTCTTCAGCATCATCATATATATATATATATATATATATATATTAGGACAAAGGAAAGAAACATAATTCCCTTCCTTAGGTAGTTTCATAAGGATGGCGACTATTTATTGATGCTGGAAGTTTACTTGTGCAATACACTAATTAAAAGTCATATGTAAAGTAAACAAAATATTATAAATATCATCGAAATTTAATGATAAAATATAAAATATTATTTAAGTTGTAAATATGGTTGGACCGTAGGATAATAAAATAGCTAAATAAATAATGAAATTTAATTTATTTTTAAAAAAATATTAACTTATAAAAATAGAATATAATCAAAATAATAATTTGAATTTCTTGTATCTTTGGCAATATAATTTCATATAGAGTAGAAATAGCTTCATTAATTTTTTTTATTTTCGAGTTTTTTTATTCAGAAACTCTTCTATTTTTTTTGGGTAAAAATTAAAAAAATTTACATCTATTATAATTAAGGATTACTACATTTTCCAATCACAAAAATACTTGAGCGTGCAATGAAAAATTATTTCACCAACAAAAACGCATAACACTCATCACACCCACAAACGTGCTTTTGTGGGTGAAATAATTTTTTCATCACACACTTAGGTATTTTTGTGATTGGAAAATGTAATAATATTAAATTATAATGAATGTAAATTTTAATCCTTAACGGGTACCTTACGTTGCCCATTAACAACCCAATCAAAAAATTTGGAGACTCTAACACACGGCAGGCGTATAGACAAGTTTACCCCCCCCCCCCTCCCAAAAACAATTATACACGTCTCAGTGTATGATTGATTTGAGTATTAGTTTTTATGTCATTCTAAGAAGGTATTATAGTCATAAAAAATGCAACCTGCTTTTAAAAAAAATATATATTTATGGGAAAATGTACGGTGCTATAATTAAAGGAGAACATGTATTTCCAAACGGCATTGTCAACCTTACCCTAGTGAGTATCTTCATTTGAAAAAAAAAAAATATAGATTGTGCCGTATTTCATCTCTTGTTTGGGTTTGGCTTACTTCTATTACTTTTTTAACTGAAATTTTCTTTTGTTTTAATGAGAAATTACTACATCACTCACTAACTAAATAAAATGTGGATATTAAAACTCACTTCCATTTACAATTGTGTATTTCAAACAAAATGAGACCTTCAATTAAAAAAGTACTAGAGGTATGCGAAACCCCTCCTGTTTGCCTGCTCCTCCAAAACCAGGATGAGACGCAAATGTATACCGCCGGCTGTATATTAGGCATACAAGAAATCATTACCGAGGCTCAGTAGGTTGGTAGTACCAGTGGAGGAAAATTTCCCCTTCATGCTTCCTATCACTATTCGCTGCGATTCCTGCTCCGAGTATATTCACCAGGG
The DNA here is from genome assembly GCF_040712315.1 of Castanea sativa. Classification (NCBI taxonomy): domain Eukaryota; kingdom Viridiplantae; phylum Streptophyta; class Magnoliopsida; order Fagales; family Fagaceae; genus Castanea; species Castanea sativa. The sequence continues at coordinate 39,247,660 of NC_134023.1, forward strand.
CACTAAACTCTTTGTCCACAAGGAGGAGGTTATTGATGAGGTACCGTATTTCTTTATCTTTCTCTCTCCCTCTCGATCTTTTTATTTCCTAGATATGCCTTCCTTTGAGATAGGATATACATGATGCTGAGGCGTTTTGTTGTAAACCTCTGCCATGTTTTCTTTGACTTTCTTCTCTTCTTGATAGAATACTATAAAACAAAATGTTTGTACCTAGTGTAGTGTGGTGTGCCTTTGTTATATCGATCAGACATGCGCTTTGCGCTTTGTGCCTAGGCTCTAGAAGGCACTTTGCGCTTAAGTGCGCTCAGCACTTTTAATAATGTTGAAAGTAACATAGGGAGTTTCGACCTCTTCTGTAAATGCGTAACAAGTAAAATGAACCCTCTTCCTTAACTGAAAACTCAAAAGTTTTGGATTCAACGAAGAAAAACGCAAATCCTCCCATTGAGGTTAGAAGAATAGCAGGAAGCGAAACAAAAACTAAGAAAAAACTCAATATCTATGGCTGATTTGAGGTAGCCAAGCCTCGTTTATGACTAATCTAAGGTAGCCATGCCTCTCTTATGCGAACATTCACAATTTATTTATTTTAAAAGACAAAAAAAAAAAAAAAAAAAAAAAGAATGAGTGCCAGACGTTATAAATAAGCTGTCTTATTGTATAAAATGAACAAGTGGCACCTTTTATATATATATAAAGTAACAATAAGTATTGTTTCAATTTTTTTATTAAGTAACTGTGGGGAGTAAAAGAACCCAAGTGGGCCTATGGGCCATTGGGCTGCAATATAGAGGGCCGACCTGCTCCAGGATTAGGCTCTATGATTTGGCCCATACGCCAAGGGTCCGGAGGTACAGCCGAGGACGAGTATTCTCCTCGGAAAAGCCCTAGAGAATTCAAAGTTTCATCATGAAGGTCAAAGCACAACTCTGGAAAGACCAGTGGTTAAAAGGGGACATCCTGAATCTTCTAGATGCACCAGTGTTAAAGAAAATATCAAGAGTAAAGGCTGCCACCTCCACATTAAAGGCTCTGCACCTACCTCCCTAGCCGCATTTATGGGGAGGTGACCCCTGAACAGTGAGGGGGAAACTTCTAGTCACTGTTCAAAAAGTATCAGGGAAGGAAGTATAAAAGGGGGGTAAAGGCCAAAGAAAAAAAGGGCGGTAGCTAAGAAAGAAATTGAGAAAGTGTAATCTTTAAGGAAGAAATAGAAATAATAAAGAAGTAGTCCTCGGCTCGAGTCCGAGGAGATCCATTTGCCTTTATCGTTCGTTATTTACTTGTGTTTATTTATAAAAGTTTGTTATCAAGCTCCCAGTACTTCTAACCTAGGTTTCAAGCCCACACTCTACAAATTTTTATTGTTTAAGGCTCATTGGGCCTAAGCCCGTGATTGTCTTTGGGTCCAGGTGCAATTGTGCACTTACAATTGGCACAATCTGTGGGAAAATCTAGTCTAGAAGAGGTAGGGATACTATGGCAAGCTTAGGTGCTCACCATGCAGAGTCACAGGGATCACAACCGGAGGATAATTTTGAGCGTCTTGAACGTCGAAGGGATCGTGAGGGAAGCGTCCACACAGAATACCCAGGGGCTAGCCATACTCATGGTGGGGGTAGCACTACCCACGAGGAGGGTTCTGAGTCCATGCAGAGGGAAATCAATCGTTTGAAGAGGAAGTTGCGCCGTGCTAAACGTAGGTTTTCACCGTCCTCGTCTAATCTTTCCTCAGAGGAGGATAGGGGAGGTGGCTACAGCTCAAGGTCGCGCTCCCCCACCAGTGCAATATCCTCCGGTGAGGAGGACGACCAGCCAACTCGCAGACGTAAGAAGCTTCGTTCTAGGGGCTTAGGCAACGATGCTATGAGTAGGGCGTTGCACCAACTCTCCAAATCTCCGTTTACACGGAGGATTGAGAAGGGGAGGCTTCCTAGGAGGTTTACTCAACCCACTTTTACCATATACAATGGCCGGATTGATCCGGTGGAGCACGTGAGTCACTTTAACCAGCGGATGGCGGTGCACTCTCACAACGAGACCCTGATGTGTAAAGTTTTCCCTTCTAGCCTGGGACCCGTTGCTATGAGATGGTTCAACGGCCTTAAAGCGGGGTCTATAGGTTCGTTTGGGGAGCTTACTCGAGCATTTGCTTCGCAGTTCATTACGTGTAGCAAAGTACCCCGGCCATTGGACTCGCTGTTATCCATGACCATGAGGGAAGGGGAGACGCTGAAAGCATACTCCGACCGTTACTGGGAGATGTTTAATGAAATAGATGGCGACTTTGATGAGGTGGCGCTTAATACATTTAAGGTAGGCCTTCCTACTGATCACGACTTGAGAAAGTCTTTGACTAAAAAGCCCGTCCGTAGTGTACGTCGCCTCATGGACCGTATTGACGAGTATAAGACAGTGGAGGAAGACCAACAGCAAAATAAGGGAAAGGAGAAGGTTATCCCGCAGGAGAGAAGGGATTTCAGGTCGGACAGGTACCACAACAACAGGCCGAGGAGAGATTACGTTGGGCAGTCCGGCTCGGCAGTACCTCAGGCCGTGAGCACTGTGTTCCGAGAACCAGTGCATCAGTTGTTGGAGAAAGTTCGTAAGGAACCCTTCTTCAAATGGCCTGGTAAGATGGCAGGGGACCCTGCGAAGAGGAATCCGAACCTCTTTTGTCAGTACCATCAGGATGTGGGCCACACTACCGAGAACTGTCGGACCCTTTGGAACCATTTGGAGCAGCTTGTCAGTGAAGGAAAACTGAAGCAGCACTTGTGTCAGCCTACTGGTCAAGGCAGCCAGTCCGGCTCAAACAATTAGAGGAACAATTCGTCTCGGCCGGCATTGGGAACAATCAATGTTATCTTCGCTGCACCTGGTAGGACCGGCTCAGGTCCCACTAGGGTGATGGCGGTTTCCCGTTCTCAGGCCGAGGATGCGGGCAGCAGGCTGAAGAGGATGAAGGGCATTTTGCCCGTCTTAGGATTCTCCGACGAGGATAAGGTAGGGACTATCCAGCCCCATAATGATGCCCTTGTAGTTACGCTTAGGATAGGGAATTACGATGTGAGGAGGGTGATGATAGATCAGGGCAGCGGTGCAGATATCATGTACCCTGATCTATTTAAGGGGTTAAGGTTGAAGTTGGAAGATCTTACTCCTTATGATTCACCGCTTATAAGCTTTGAAGGGAGAGCTGTTGTGCCGAAGGGACAGATCCGTTTGCCCGTTCAATCCGGCTTAGAAACGGTTGAGGTGGATTTCATTGTGGTTGACGCGTACTCTCCATATACAGCCATTCTCGCCAGGCCATGGCTGCACGCTCTTGGAGCTGTCTCCTCTACCTTGCATATTAAGGTTAAATTTCCCTCGGGGGAATGTGTTGAAGAGGTCCTCGGTAGCCAATCGGTGGCCAGGCAATGCATATCGGCTGCTGTGCTGCATCAGATGGAAGCCGAATCTTCGGCTCTGATCACCAAAGACTTATAGCAGTTAACAGCTCCTGGTTCATCTGGGATGGTGACAGGAGAGGAGACACACTGTGAGGAGTTAGAGAAGTTTCCAGTAGCCAATGACCCGGAGAGGTTCTTCCAAGTCGGCATACTTTTGCCACACCAAGAGAAGATCGAATTGTTAGAATTTTTGAAGGACAATATTGATGTTTTTGCGCGGGATCCTTATGAAGCTCCAGGCGTTGATCCGAGCTTCATTTGTCATCATTTAAATGTCAACCCAGCTATTGTTCCGAGAAGGCAGCCACCTCGTCGATCTTCCAGAGAACATTCCGAGGCTGTGAAGGAAGAGGTTCTTAAACTCAAAAGGGCTGGGGCTATCAAAGAGGTTTTCTACCCCGAGTGGTTGGCCCATACTGTTGTTGTTAAAAAGAAGAATGGGACATGGAGGGTATGTGTGGACTTTACTGATCTGAACAAGGCCTGCCCCAAGGATTTGTTCCCAATGCCTCGTATTGATCAACTGGTGGATGCTACTGTCGGACATCCCAGGATGAGTTTTCTGGACGCCTTCCAGGGGTATCACCAGATTCCCTTGGCATTGGAGGATCAGGAGAAGACTGCTTTTATTACTCCAACGGGGAATTATCATTATAAGGTCATGCCATTTGGTTTGAAGAATGCTGGGGCTACCTACTAGAGGATGATGACTAGAATGTTTGAACAGCAAATGGGGAAGACTGTTGAAGTGTATGTGGATGATATGGTGGTGAAGAGCAAAACAATACCCTCACACATGAGAGACCTGGCTGACACCTTTTGGGTGTTAAGAAAGTATAAGCTGCGCCTTAACGCCTTAAAATGCTCTTTCGACGTTGGGTCTGGAAAATTTTTGGGGTACATGATCACTCATAGAGGCATTGAGGTAAATCCAACACAGGTTAAGGCTATTCAGGACTTGCGGCCTCCTCGGAACCCAAAAGAAGTCCAGAAATTAACCGGAATGATTGCCGCCTTGAACAGATTTATATCTCGGTCGGCTGACCGATGTCGTCCTTTCTTTCAGTTGTTGAACAAATGGAAAGGGTTCCAATGGACCGAGGACTGCGCATTAGCTTTCCAACAACTCAAGCAATATCTTTCTCGGCCGCCCATTTTGTCTCGTCCCGAGGCGGATGAGGTCTTATTTGCTTATCTGGCAGTGGCTGTCCATGCGGTCAGCCTGGTCCTTATAAGGAATGATGATGGGGTGCAAAGGCCGGTATACTACGTTAGCAAATCTTTAAACGAGGCCGAGGTGCGTTATCTATCCTTGGAGAAAGCACTTCTCGCCGTAGTTCATGCCACGCGAAAGCTTCCTCATTATTTCCAGTCCCACACCGTGGTTGTCCTGACCCAATTGCCCCTTAAGGCAGTGCTACGTAGTGCCGACTACTCAGGCAGGATAGCAAAGTGGGGGACCATCCTGGGGGCTTTTGACGTTAAATACAAGCCTCACACCTCGGTGAAGGGTCAGGTCCTCGCTGACTTGGTGGCAGAGTTTACTGAACCATTACTTGAAAAAACTCTGAAAGAAGCACACATGGATGGAAAATCAGTTGGAGTGATCACGGCCGCAGTGCCCTCGGCTTGGAAAGTGTATGTGGATGGGGCTGCTAATCAGAGAGGGTCTGGTGTTAGACTTGTTCTAATGTCCCCTGAAGGAATTGTCTTCGAAAAATCTTTAAGATTGGCTTTCTCGGCTACTAACAATGGGGCCGAGTATGAAGCAGTCTTGGTAGGCATGCAGATGGTGCGTAGGATGGGTGGAAGGGAAATCCATGTGTTCTCGGACTCTCAGTTAGTGGTCGGCCAAGTCAAGGGGACCATGGAGGCTAGAGACCCCAGAATGCAGGAGTATTTGGCCCAGGTCAAACGTCAGCAAGCTGAATTTGACTCATTTGCCTTCGCTCACATTCCTAGGAGTGCAAACACCCATGCAGACTCTTTAGCCACATTGGCAACATCTTTGGCTCAGGGTTTGCCCAGGATTATCCTTGTGGAGGATTTGCTAAAGCCAACTTTTGCCCCCATCAATGTGGCTCGCATCCATCTAGTAAGGCCTGGACCTAGTTGGATTGACCCGGTCGTGTCTTTTCTTAAGAATGACATCCTTCCCGAGGACAAATCGGAAGCAGATAAGATACGTCGAAAGGCGCCACGCTTCTGGTTGTCCGAGGATCAGAAACTGTATAAACGATCCTTTTCAGGACCGTACTTGTTGTGTGTGCACCCTGACTCAACGGAAGCACTTCTGGAAGAACTGCATGAAGGGATTTGTGGCAGCCACACTAGGGGAAGGTCCTTGGCCCATAAAGCTCTGACTCAGGGTTATTGGTGGCCTAATATGCAAAGGAAGGCTCAAGACTACGCTAGGAAATGTGATCAATGCCAAAGGTTCGCCCCTAACATCCATCAACTTGGAGGAGTTCTTAACCCCCTTTCCAGTCCTTGGCCCTTCACACAGTGGGGATTGGACATAGTGGGGCCATTTTCGAGGGCAGCAGGTAACAAAAGATGGCTGCTGGTAGAAACAGATTACTTTACTAAATGGGTCGAGGCGGAGCCCTTGGCAAACATTAGAGATGTTATTCCAAGAAGTTTGTGTGGAAGAACATCGTTACTAGATTTGGAATACCACATACACTTATATCAGATAATGGTGTCCAATTTGACAGCAAAGCTTTCAGGAAGTATTGCGGTGACATGGGTATCATAAATGGGTACTCCACCCCAGCTTATCCTTAGGGAAATGGACAAGCCGAGGCCATTAACAAGGTCATAGTCAACGGGCTCAAGAAGAGGTTGGACGATACGAAAGGTAGATGGGTAGAAGAGCTCCCTCATGTTCTGTGGACGTATCGGACCACACCGCGCAGGTCCACTGGAGAAACGCCATTCTCTATGACTTATGGAGCCGAGGCAGTGATACCTCTGGAATCTGGTTTTCCTACCCTAAAGACGAGCTCCTTTAGCCCAGAGAATAACAAGGGACTCCTGGAGAAAGGTCTTGATTTACTTGAGGAACGGCGCGAGGCAGCTATGGTCCAAATGGCTTATTATCAGCAGAAGCTAAAACGAGGATATGATGCCCACGTGAAGCTAAGGCCACTTTCACCTGGTGATCTTGTGCTAAGAAAAGTTGTGGGCACCTCTAAGAACCCAACTTGGGGTAAGTTAGGATCCAACTGGGAAGGTCCCTATCGCATTGTTTCAGTAGCAGGCATAGGGTCATATCGGCTAGCTAACCTAGATGAGAAAATTATACCACGCCCATGGAATGTAAATAATCTTAGAAGGTATTATTATTAATAAAATGTGCTTTTGTTAGTTAACATTTCAAAGTTATGAGTACCTCTAACGCATGCAGTTACTACTTTTAAGAATCAAACAGAAACTTGGTTAAGTGTCGTCCTCGGACCACAAACCTTGTGGAAATTGATGTCTTGTCATTTGTTAAACAGAACCTTAGTTATGCCGGGTCCTCGGACCTCCTACTTTGGGAAAATTAACATTTGCAGTTACTACTTTTAAGAATCAAACAGAAACTTGGTTAAGTGTCGTCCTCGGACCACAAACCTTGTGGAAATTGATATCTTGTCATTTGTTAAACAGAACCTTAGTTATGCCGGGTCCTCGGACTTCCTACTTTGGGAAAATTAACATTTGCAGTTACTACTTTTAAGAATCAAACAGAAACTTGGTTAAGTGTCGTCCTCGGACCACAAACCTTGTGGAAATTGATATCTTGTCATTTGTTAAACAAAACCTTAGTTATGCCGGGTCCTCGGACTTCCTACTTTGGAAAAATTAACATTTGCAGTTACTACTTTTAAGAATCAAACAGAAACTTGGTTAAGTGTCGTCCTCGGACCACAAACCTTGTGGAAATTGATGTCTTTTCATTTGTTAAACAGAACCTTAGTTATGCCGGGTCCTCGGACCTCCTACTCTGGGAAAATTAACATTTTTGAAGTTACTGATCTAAATAATCAAACAACAACTTGGTTAAGTCTTGTTCTCTGACCGCAAACTTGATTAAAGTTAATTTCTTATTGAGTCTGGAAATTAGTGCCTTATTGTTTTTTAGATCGGATCTTAAAGTTCTATATCTTTAAGTGTTAAGCAAATTTATGTAAGGAACGGTCCTCGGATCTTACACCCTACCAAAAACAAAACCACACATTATAAGGGTTTAACCGTTATATGAGGTCTTTTTCTTTACCAAGGCGTTGTTTAAAATATCTCAACCATGTCATCTGCTGTTAAGTTTTTAATACTAAAACATGCGAATGACTGCGTGGAGGTTATGGTTGTGTAATACTTGGAGTTAGATTTATTTGTTCTGTCCCTTTGTGACTATGTACTAATGGCAATTTTTATGACAAATACAAAAAGAATAAAGTAAAATGGATGCAACATAGGTGAGAATTAAATGAAATTGTTCTTCATTAATTATTCAAATATACATTACATATTTGATTCAAATATGGAAAAAGAGAAGTCCTAAGCTAGGTCCTAAGCTTTTGGAGGGGGGTCTTGCTGAGAAGTGCTGGTGGCCTCGGTCTTTCTCAACTCCAGCTCAAAGGGAGACAGCACTTGCTTTCCTTTGTCTGATGCCTTTGTTGGAGGGACGTTGGACTCCACATTCTGGCTCAGGTCCTTCTCGGCATCCCCGTCTCCTTCCTTTTCTTTATTGGAACCCGAAGGTTCTGTAGGATCTGGAATTAGCCTTGGGACCATGGGAGGAAGAGCAGGAAGAGTTGTTTCAGGGGTAGGAGTAGCAGCAGGAGCCTCTTCAATCTCCTGTATCTCCAGGGGAAGCCGAACATTCTCGGACTTCCTCAGATCCGAGGATAGAGGAACTCCTGCTACGTTCAGAGCTTCCCCCCAAACCTTTTGACAGTACTCCCGGCACAAGGCCGCAAAGGCTTCTGTCAGTTGCTCCTCGGTGACCGCTACCCCTTCCTCATAACTCGCCTGCTTGGCGGCTTCTAGAGAACGATGAAATGCCCCGGCTTCCTCCTTCATTAGCGCAAGTTCCTTCTCCAAATCCGAGCGCTCCTTTTGGGCTTGGGAGAGCTCGTCATCTTTTTCACGAAGAAGCTTGCACTGCCCTTCTATCTGGGTCTTCATGGTCTTCAGGTTCGCCTCGGCCCCATTTATCTCTCTCTTCAGCTCAAGCACCTCCGAGGTAAGCTTCTCATTTTCAGCAAGGGCTGTGCCCAAGGACTTCTCAGTCTCTAGCCTGACTTCAAACTCAGTTCTGGCCTTCTTCCGAGTGTCTTCTATAAATTTCTCGGCTACGAAGACTTCTTGAATGGCCTGCAGTAAAGTGCGAGGAAGTCAGATATAGCAAGGCACTTATGAATGATCTGATAGTGTTAAAAGTGGAATCTTCCTAAAAGGGTTAAACTTACCAGCGCTAAATCCCTTTTTAAAGAGAGGAATAGTTGTGGCTGGCTCATTCTTTCCAAGGTTTCCATGTCCTTGGGCAGCAGAAGAGGGCGCTCCAACACTTCGGCCAAGTGGTGGGTATGGCCTTGTTGAACCACCCTTATACTGGATTGGCAGGAGATGGGTGCATCGTCCAGCCTTAAGTCAGGGGACCAGGTGGCCGGTGCTCGGCGCACTTCGGCCTCGTCCCTAATCTCCCCGCTTTCAACTGAGCGGGCCCTGCCTTTGCCTTTATCCAGCTTCTGCTGCTGAACGGCTGGCGGTTGTTGTCGCGGTTTCTTTGGTTCCTTGCCGCCTGTCCCCTCGGCCTCCCCCTTTATTTTCTTTTTAGGATCCTCGGCTGGAAGTTTTGGCTCAGCTGGAGGAGGGGGAGGTGGCAAGGATGAAAGAGCTTGGGACCCCCCTATCTTTCTCGCGACAACCTTCGCAGCTCTATTGGTTAGGAGACCATTCATCCTGTCCATATCCTCTTCGGATTCGTCCTCTGGTTGGGCAACGATTAATCCTGCAATTCCAGAGGCCTTAGTGGCTTCTTCTTCCTCATCAGAGAGTACAAAGAACTGGTTCCCTCGAGGTCTTTCGGTGTCTTCAAGTTGGAACTGTTCTATCTCCTCGTCTAGCGTGTTTGAAGAAGACACTTGCTCCTCTGGGACAACAGTTGCCTGAGAGTGTGTAGCTAGAGGGACCGCAGCGATCGGTTGTAGGTACAAAATGGTGTGAGGGGCGTCTGGGAGATCGTGGTCGTCCAAAAAGTGGGGCCGGGCTACGTTTATCTTCTTTCGCCTTCGGTTACCCGCGACTATGGCGTTTTCTATCTCCTGGAAGTCTGAAGAAATGGGATCGTATCCCAGAATCAGATGAGCAGCCCTGAGTTGTAGGTCCTCGCTGACAAACACCTCGGAGCGCAGTACTCAGTTGAGATCTGCAACGTTGCAGTGGCTTAAGCGTCGGCGCATGTGTTGCTTATCTTCAAAGAAAGGCATCAAAGCAAACGAACATGGTTAGATTCACATAACACACAATAAACCTAAATAAACGTGAATACAAGTGAATACGCATTTTTTGTGAGTGTTAGAGGAGTTTGTGTGGGGGGGGAGACTAATCCTAAGGTGTCGCACCTGGATCTCCCCACTCAACTGGGCAGTGGAGGCCGTCGTGCCAGTTCCCAGAGACGGTCAGGTAGTCATCCTTCACGCCTTTGTTGGATTTGGGCAGACAGGAGATTAGCCTAACGACGCTGGAGCGGGATTTAATGTAGTAACCTACTTTGGAGAGTTTATGGGACTCGTACAGAAAGACGACGTCGTGCCAGGTGAGGTTTAGACCCATTTGCTCGTTTAGAGCATCTACGCTACCCAAAACTCTAAAAACGTTTGGGAGGCACTGATCGGGACACAACCGATGGTTGTGAAGGTACTCCCTAGTTACAGGCTTCATTGGGAGGGTCATCCCACCCTCTACAAAGGCTATCATCGGGATGATAACCTCACCCTCCTTTCTAGAGCCGGCCACGGCTTCCACCGGGCAATATTTTAAACCTACATCGCCGGGAATGTGATACTTGGCTCTGAAGCCTTCCATTCCAGCGGCGGTATCAACTAGACACTTAAATCTTCCCATCAGAGAGGGACGAAAGACTAAACTCTAAAAGGGAAAAAGTCTGCAAGTATAGCCGAGGACAATTTCCGAGGAGAAAAGGTTAAGAGAAGGAGAATAAAAAACTTACGAATCTCAAGTTGTGCAGAGTTCCACGGTTTTCTGCGGGTTAAGTATGTTTACTGATGTTTTGATGGGATTAGTCCCTGATGAATTAATTGAAGGCGCAGGTTCCCGAAGTGTCATGGTGTGCGGAAAACGGCCTCGAAATTATATTTGTCCCGCCCAATTTTTCGTGAGATAACGAGAACCGTTGGATGCCCATCTCACCGTTGAATGTGGGGGACAAGGTGTAACTCATGGTAATAAATGCGCGCGTTTCTGAAAATAAAACCTCCAGGTGGCGTCTTCTGGAACGCGAAAGGGTTTCCACACGTGCAATCATTCACATAGTTTGCAGAGTTGGTTCTCATCGGATCAAAACCCTAATTTTCTCCTCGGATGTTGAAAATTAGAGTTTTTAGGGGCTATTGTGGGGAGTAAAAGAACCCAAGTGGGCCTATGGGCCATTGGGCTGCAATATAGAGGGCCGACCTGCTCTAGGATTAGGCTCTATGATTTAGCCCATACGCCGAGGGTCCGGGGGTACAGCCGAGGACGAGTATTCTCCTCGGAAAAGCCCTAGAGAATTCAAAGTTTCATCATGAAGGTCAAAGCACAACTCTGGAAAGACCAGTGGTTAAAAGGGGACATCCTGAATCTTCTAGATGCACCAGTGTTAAAGAAAATATCAAGAGTAAAGGCTGCCACCTCCGCATTAAAGGCTCTTCACCTACCTCCCTGGCCGCATTTATGGGGAGGTGACCCCTGAACAGTGAGGGGGAAACTTTTAGTCACTGTTCAAAAAGTATCAGGGAAGGAAGTATAAAAGGGGGTAAAGGCCAAAGAAAAAAAGGGCGGTAGCTAAGAAAGAAATTGAGAAAGTGTAATCTTTAAGGAAGAAATAGAAATAATAAAGAAGTAGTCCTCGGCTCGAGTCCGAGGAGATCCATTTGCCTTTATCGTTCGTTATTTACTTGTGTTTATTTATAAAAGTTTGTTATCAAGCTCCCAGTACTTCTAACCTAGGTTTCAAGCCCACACTCTACAAATTTTTATTGTTTAAGGCTCATTGGGCCTGAGCCCGTGATTGTCTTTGGGTCCAGGTGCAATTGTGCACTTACAGTAACAATTTTACTTTTAGCTTAATTTAAACTTTAATTGTTGTTATTTTTTTGTGTGGATAAAGTTTTAAATGATAGCTAATATGTATTAACATTAACATAAACATAATTAAAAAAATCTAATTTAGATAAGATCAACAAAAAAAAAAAAAGGATAAAGTAAGCCAAAATTTTTTTTAATAATGACAAATTTTGCAAAAAAAATAAATGCCAAATTCAAATCCATGCAAGTTTGAAGAAAAGCATACAAATTTTGTTTCATGATATTGACAAAAAATAATATACAAAAAAAAAGAATAAATCATCTTGTGAATTCTGAAAACAAACATATTTATTGCACTCTTTTAATAAGTTATTAATATATATATATATATATATATATATATATATATATGCATTTCATAATACCTCAGTTTCACACAATATGAATTTATTAGCCTCATCACACGCGCTTTGCGCATGCGATAAGTTTTTTTTTTTTAGCGTCATAATTTTTCATTCATTCCAATTTGATATTTAGACGTTTTCTCATTAATATTACGCATTTAGAACTACTAATACAACTAGGAGTATATTCTCTTATCTCATCTCCCTTCCCCTATGTGTGTGTGTGTGTGTGTGTGTGTGTTTCTCAAATAAAAAAAGAACTCAGTGTTGTTAAGTTATCTCATGTCGGTAAGGTGTAATATTGAGAAAATGTTTATCACTTGCTCTGCGACACTAACTGCCGCATGTAGTTTTGGTGTTGGTGTGTAAGTATATTCCCTTATCTCATCCTCCTTCCCCTATATATATATATATATATATATATATACACACACACAACCAGGAGTGTCATGAGTCTTCTTTTTTTTAGAAACAAACACATACACACACAAGAGAAAGGGAAAGGAGTTCTAATACAAAGACACATCACAACTTCACTCAAAAGCCATGGTGAGTGACATGAGTCTTAGTGGTCCTATTTTGTAGCAAAAAAAAAACTGTTTTTATTTTTATATATAATTTTTATTTTGAAAATTTAATTTATAAGTGTATAAAGTAATTTGAAAATCAACAGAAGAGTAACCCTATTTTTTAGGTCAAGTTTTAGTAGGAGTTAAAGTTGTATTCTTACTAGGTTGTCCTTTAGTTTTGTTTCTACTTAAACATAAAGGTGTCGGGACATTTTTTAACCCAAAAAAAAAAAATCCAAACCCTTTAAATAATAGTATAGAAAATAATTATTTTTAACCCAAAAATTTCAGCTAAAAAAAATACTCTTTTTCTCTCCCAAAAACACCCAATGTCTTCTGGAGTAAATTGGCATATAACACAAATTTTCAAACATATTTGTTAGTTAGCACATTTCCAAACTTATTAGCAAACTAACATCTCAAGGCTCTTAAACTCAAGTTTACTGTAGCAACTTGAGCCTTGGAAACTCAATTTCCATGTGTTGGCAAGTGGAAATCGAGTAGTAAAAACTCGAGTTCCTCAAAACAAAACTAAAAGAACAAAACTCACGGACAATTTCAACTCCTCATGCGTGAGCCTCGGGTCTCACTCTCACCTTTAATATCTCACAAGATTGTATAGCATCCTTCTAGGTCTCACCTTTAAATCCTTCACAGGTCTTCACTAGCAAGACCAAACCCAAACTTAACAAATGCACCAATTGGAACCTGCAAAATTGAACCCAGCAAACATGCCGATCGAAACCGGAAAAACGAAACCCAACAAATGCACCACCACCTCATCCCGATCCCAGTTGCTACCTGGGTTTATTGCTTCGTGTTATCGTTTTGATCTCATTAGGTTTGTTGCTTCGTGATTCTGTTTTTGATCTCTCTAGGTGTTATGGTTTCTGTTTTGATCTTCGTGTTTTTGTTTTTGTTATAGGGAAATCGAGTGTTAAAGAGTCGAGTTCACATGGAACTCATGTTTGTGAGACTCGAGTTGCTACAGTGAAATTGAGTCTAAGAAACTCGAGATGTTAATTTGCTAATTAGTTTGAAAACGATGCTAACTAACGAATATGTTTGAAAATGGTGTTATATGCCAATTTTCTCCTGGAGGATACGGAGGAGAGAGAACCCTATGGGTAAGGAAAGAGGGCAACCTAGCAGTATGGAGAAAGCTAATTGGTGTTTCATATCTAATAAACGAGTGACATGTCCCAAGAAAGCCATTTCAACTTACTCCACTAAACCAAATCAAAAGAAAATTTATCTATATAAAAAGCGCAAATGCCATTTTGGTTTGTTCAATTGACACTGTAGCTACAGTACCTACAATTTTTTCCCCCTTCACTTCAGTCATCAATTTGTGCTTTTTTTTTCCTTTTAAATACTTATATGTGCTGGGATATATTTTGTTACACTGACACAAAAAATTTCACAATATTGTGATTGTGAATGCGCAAATGCACAGTAGCTACAATGTCCTTTTGGGTTGTTCAATTGGCATTGTAGCTACAGTGCCTTTTTTTTTTTTCTCCTTTCTCTTTAGTCATCAGTTTGTGCTCTTTTTTTTTTTCCTTTTAAATATTTATATGAGCTAGCATATATATTGTTATACTGACACAACAAATTTCACAATATTTTGACAATTATTGAGATGCCAATTCTTTATAAGTCAAAATAAAATAATAAAATATGAGATTTTCACCAACCACAACTGAAAATAAATGTTTTGTGAATATGTTCTAACACTTGTTGTTGTCATAATATTTTCACAATTGTGGAGATCTTAGTTTCTTACAGATTAAATAAAAAAATGCTAAGTCTGCAACATTTTCACATTAATTTCACAACAAATCATAGGTAAGCTACTATTGATGGATAAAAGAGATATATCAGTCGTGGGTCCATTCTAAAATCAATAACGACTTGCCATCTAAAATTTGTTATGAAAATGTTAAGGAGATAGCATTTCTATAAAATAAACAATATTATATTAGACCGAAACTTACCCCGGCTGAAAATAAAGGTATTGTGAAAATATTGTGATATTTTGTTGTGTTCCTAAACTTCTTTTTTGGTTTAGTCAAATTTGGCGAGCAAAAATTCAATATTTTACGCACAATTTTCTTTTGTTGGTTTTTTGTTTATTGTTTTTTTTAATGCATAGTTTAAAGTGGTTGTCCCAATTAAAAACCAATAAAATTTACCATCTAGGATTTGTTGTGAAAATGTTGTAAATATAGCATTACTCTAAAAGAAAATTTTAAAATATCATACCATAACCCACCATAGCTAAAATAAAGGTATTGAGAAAATATCGTGACATTTATTGTGTTCTTGACTTTTTTTTTTTTGTTTAGCCAATTTGTTGAGCCAAAATTCATAGTTTTACGAACAATTTTCTTGGGTTGAATTTTTTTTAACACTTTTTTTAAAGTAAAAAACACAGTTTTACCAACAAAAAAGAATTATGGAAAAAAGTAATTTCCCCCTTTATGTTTGGGATAATTTCATTCCCTCAACTTTAAAGTTGAATAATTTCCACCTTTATATTTTGTAGACAAGTATATAGTCCATGCTATTACCCTCTTAGTTAAACCCTGACAAAATCTTATGATTCCTAGAATATTATATTGTGCAATATCTAAAATGCATCACTAAATCTATCTGTTACCTAGAAAACAATAATTTATTAGTGATTTAAATCTTTTAGATTTATAATTTTATCTAATAGAAACTTCAATGACATATGTCTTTCATTATTTTGTTTTTTTTATTTGTTTTCTTTCTTAAAAATGTGTTCATTAAAAATTAAGTAAGTTAAGTATCAAAGTTAGGCTCATAAAATAAAATGATAAAGTAGGAAGTGAGTTAGTTATTTTTTGCTGACATGTTTCACACTTATTAGATTTTGATACCGCTGACGTGATATCATTTGATGCCAAATACTTTTTCCTAAGAAATTATCATACTAAATAGAAAGCCATATGTTAAATAACTATTCTAAATTTAAATACATGGTTTAATATTACTTCAAAAAACAAATCTATCTTAAATTTTCTACTCACAGCACATGCAACCCTTACTAGTATATATAAAAAGAGCAAATAGGTTTTCAACAGTAACATTTTGGTATGTTCAATCATTAAGTCAAAACCGCAAAATTTACCGTTTGACACTATTGTTTTGTTCTGGCTTTTTTTTCTTTGGTCTTTTCTAATGCCCAATTTTGACACTTTTGCTCTGGCTTCTTATTATTTTCTGTCTTTTTAAATTTCCAGGTTTGGTTTGAAACTTTGACTTTGCCTTTTATTTACCATGGCATTTTTTAATTTTAAAATAATTAAATATTGACATAATAAATTGTCACAATTTTTTCTCAATTTTTTTAGGTGTAAAGTTCTTTATAGGTCAAAATAAAATAATAAAAATATCATACAAGAAAAAATAAAAGGTCTTGTAAAAATGTTGTGGCAGTTTTTCGTATTTCTGGATTTGTTTTTTCAATTTTAATGAGCTAAAATTCACTATTTCACACACAATTTTCTTGGGTTAACTTTCGTATTTTTGCTTCTTTTTTTTATATGTCTTTTTAAGTAATAAAAAAAACAAAAAATTTCTATACAAAAAAAAAAAAAAAAAAAAAACGGATTCTCAAAAAAAAAAAAAAAACTTTAGGGAAAAAACACTTTCAATATTTTATGTTTGGGATATTCACAATTTCCACCCCCACCCCCCTACACTTTAAAATCACTCAATTTACCCCTTAATGTATTGGAAACAAGCAAATACCTCATACTTTGCTCTCTCAGTTCAATCCATTTGAAAATTTATGATTCATAAAATATTCAATTGTATAATGTCTAAAATACAACCATGATAAATTTTAATATCCCAAAAAATTTCTTCAATTATTTTGAGTTTAAGGTGGTAATAATGCTTAGAAAGTTGGAATTGTGGTAATAAAAGATATATATATATATATATATATATATATATATATATATCTTTTATTGCTTAAAATGGGTGTTCATTAAAAACTAAGTAATTAAGCTAAACATCACACCAATGCTCATAAAATGTAAAGATAAACAAGGGAGTATGAATATTGTAAGTGCACAATTGCACCTGGACCCAAAGACAACTACGGGCTCAGGCCCAATGAGCCTTAAACAATGAAATTTGTAGAGTGTGGGCTTTAAATCTAGGTTAGAGGTACTGAGGACTTAATAACAGGTTAAAAGTCACAAACACTTATAAATGATAAACGACAATTGCAAATAGACCTCCTCGGACGTAAGCCGAGGACTTTCCCTGTATTATTTCTCTTTCTTTCTTAAAGATTACAATTCTTAATTTCTTTATTCGTTACGGACTACCCCCTTCTTTTTGGCCTTTACCCCCCTTAAATACTTCTTTCCCTGATACTTTTTTGAACAGTGACTAGAAGTTTCAGCCCTACTGTTCAGGGGTCACTTCCCCATTAATGCGGTCAGGGAGGTAGGTGCAGAGTCTTTAATGTGGAGGTGGCAGCCTTTGCTCTTGATATTTTCTCTAACACTGGTGCCTTTGGAAGGTTCAGGGTTTCCCCCTTTTAACCAACAGTCCTTCCAGAATTTTGTCTCGCCTTTAGTAGTGAATCTCCAAGTTCTCTTGGATTTGTCCGAGGAGAAACTCGCCCTCGGCTGTATCCTCGGACTCTCGGCGTGTGGGCCGATTCGTAGTACTAATCACTTCTTAGCTCAAGAGCAGATCGGCCCTCCTTGCTAGAGCCCAAATGCCCAAATGCCCACTTGGGTCCTTTTACTCCCCACAAATATAACAAGTTTTTTATTGTGGATGATTGCAGGTATTGGATAAAGGGCTTCAACTATAGCATATAACATCATTTATTGCAAAAAAATTAAATATTGTGACAACATTTAAATAAAACTCAGTTGATTATTATTGGAAGATAATGATATTCGTCATCATTTTTAAAAGTTTTTAGTAAGTGGATATTAACTTTAGTAATTAGGTATGAAGAAACTTTTATAGCAAAATAGATATTTATATGTGAAATAACTATCTTAATTTTATGAAATCAAAATTCTTATACGAATGAGATTAACACTATAACATAAATACAAGAGATTTACGCTTTAGGGAAAAGGGAAAATATAAAAGAAAGAAAGAAAGAAAGAAAGATATATAAATTGGCAGTTTCTTTTTTAACTTTTCTTTTTTTTTTTTTTTTAATTATATAAACGGCAGCTTCTCTGAGGGTTTTTATTTTTTATTATTATTTATTTTTTATATATTTAAAGAGATAAACGGTAGCTTTTTTACTACGTCTAGCCTCCTAGTCCTATTTTGCAGTGAACCTCCTGTTTTCTCTTTTTGAGAGTTTATTTTAAAGTGAGTCTCTTGTTTTTCTCTTTTTGAGAGTTTATTTTAAAGTGAGTTAAAGTCTACCGTATTAGCCCGTGCAAACTTTCTGTCTATTTTGCACAAAAAGTTACTTTCTATTTTACACACAAATTTTTTCAAAACACTCACATCAGTCTATCTATTCAATAAAATACTAAAATATTAAATACACGAGTTATAGTAACCGTGCATATATGCACGATTAGAGCAACCGCATTAGTATGTCTAAAAGATTTCGTCTATTTTACACAAAAAACTTACTTTTTCTACTTTACATCATCACTTTTACAAAACACTCATATCAGTTTATCTATTATACACACTTTTTTATTAAAATAATATTTTTTATTCTTTTGTTTATTATTATTTTAGGTGTAGATGCACTTTTAGTCCCTATATTTTGGTTTTTTTCCATTTCAGTCCCTACATTTTCATTTTACCACTTTTAATCCCTAAAACAATTAACGCGTAACATTCAAGTTCTTACCGTTACTCAACTAACAAAAAATGCTGATGTGGCTAACAGCACATTAAAATAATAATTAAAAAATTTATTTTGGCATTAAAAATTGTCACGTCAGCATCTAAATTAATTTTAATTAAATATAAAAATTAAAAACAAAAAATTGCAGATATAAGAACATAAGAACTTGTTCTTCAATCTTCTTCTTAAATCAATAAATAAACCCAACAACCACATCAAACCTAGAATCAAAGAGCACATAATATAATCACACACATTAATTAATTAAATTTAAAAAAAAACATTAAAGTTGATAGGGTATGATAAAGTACCAACCTCGACATCGTCCATAGAGGTCGTCCAAGAAAAGGCCAACGAAGCAAGGACCATGAAAACCTCGTCGAAGATCATCTCGTCCATGGAGGAAGAAGCTTGGACGAGATTCGTATGAACAAGGAAACAAAACCACGTCGTCTCATCTTTGGACAGCCACAAACCTCGTCTTGAACAAAAGCCATCCATAGGAGGAACGACCTTTGTTCCTTAGCAAGGTATGCTCAACAGGAAGATCCTTGGACGAGGCCTTCACACTTAGTAAAATTCTTGAGTGTGTTATGAATCGTTATTGTGGGGAGTAAAAAAACCCAGGTGGGCATATGGGCCTTTGGGCTGTAGCAAGGAGGGCCGACCTGCTCTTAAGCTAAGAATCTGTTAGTACTGCAAATTCGTCCATACGCCGAGGGTCCGAGGATACAGCCGAGGGCGAGCTTCTCCTCGGATAGGTCCAAGAGAACTCAGAGCTTCATCATGAAGGTCAAGGCACAACTCTGGAAAGACTAATGGTTAAAGGGGGAAACCCTGAACCTTCGAGGTACACCGGTGTTAGAAAAATACCAAAAGCAAAGGCTGCCACCTCCACATTAAAGACTCTGCACCTACCTCTCTGGCCGCATTAATGGGGAAGTGACCCCTGAACAGTAGAACTGAAACTTCTGGTCACTATTCAAATGCACTAAGAAAGGAAATATCTAGGAGGGAGTGGGTTGGAGCAACACGTGGATAAAGCATCAGGAAAAGAAGTATTTA
Source organism: Castanea sativa (assembly GCF_040712315.1). Classification (NCBI taxonomy): domain Eukaryota; kingdom Viridiplantae; phylum Streptophyta; class Magnoliopsida; order Fagales; family Fagaceae; genus Castanea; species Castanea sativa. The sequence continues at coordinate 39,267,335 of NC_134023.1, forward strand.
AGGGGGATGAACGCCAAAGAAAAGGGGGGCTGGAACTAAGAAAAAAAATTAAGAATTGTGTCCTTTAAGAAAGAAAGAGAAATAATACAGAAGTAGTCCTCGGCTCACGTCCGAGGAGGTCTATTTGCAATTATCATTTATTATTTACAAGTGTTTGTAACTCTTAGCCTGTTATCAAGTTCTCATTACCTCTAACCTAGATTTCAAGCCCACACTCTACAAATTTTATTATTTAAGGCTCATTGGGCCTGAGCTCGTAATTGTCTTTGGGTCCAGGTGCAATTGTGCACTTACAATTGGCGCCGTCTGTAGGAAGTCTAGTCTAGAAGGAGTGGGGATACTATGGCAGGCCTGGGTTCTTACCATGCAGAGTCACAGGGATCACAACCAGAGGATCTTTTCGAGCGTCTTGAGCGTCGAAGGGATCGTGAGGGAAGTGTCCATACAGAATACCCCGGGGCTAGCCATACTCATGGTGGGGGTAGCACCACCCATGAGGATGGTGCTAAAGCCATGCAGAAGGAGATTAATCGTTTGAAGAGAAAGCTACGCCACGCCAGACGTAGGTCTTCACCGTCCTCATCTAATCCTTCCTTAGAGGAGGTCCGGGGAGGTAGCTACAGCTCAAGGTCATGCTCACCCCCCAGTGCAATGTCCTCTGGTGAGGAGGACGACCAGCCAGCTCGCAGACGCAAGAAGCTTCCTTCTAGGGGCTTAGGGAACGATGCTATGAGTCGAGCGTTGCACCAACTCTCCAAATCTCCATTTTCACGGAGGATTGAGAAAGGGAGGCTTCCTAGGAGGTTTACCCAACCCACCTTTACCATCTACAATGGCCGGACTGATCCGGTGGAGCACGTGAGTCACTTTAACCAGAGGATGGCGGTGCACTCTCACAACGAGACCCTGATGTGTAAAGTTTTTTCCTCTAGCTTGGGACCTGTTGCTATGAGGTGGTTCAACGGCCTTAAATCGGGGTCTGTAGGTTCATTTGGGGAGCTCACTAGAGCATTCGCTTCGCGGTTCATTACTTGTAGCAAGGTACCTCGGCCATTGGACTCGCTGCTATCTATGACCATGAGGGAAGGGGAGACGTTGAAAGCATACTCCGACCGTTACTGGGAGATGTTTAATGAAATAGATGGTGACTTTGATGAGGTGGCGCTCAATACCTTCAAGGTAGGTCTTCCTACTGATCACGACTTGAGAAAGTCTTTGACTAAAAAGCCCGTCCACAGCGTACGTCGCCTCATGGATCGTATTGATGAATACAAAAGGGTAGAGGAAGACCAGCAGCAAGGAAAGGAAAAAGGAGAAGGTTATCCCGCAGGAGAGAAGGGATTTCAGGTCAGACAGATACCACAATAACAAGCTGAGGAGAGATTATATTGGTCAGTCCGGTTCGGTAGCACCTCAGGCCGTGAATACTGTGTTCCGAGAACCAGTGCACCAGCTATTGGAGAAGGTTCGTAAGGAGCCCTTCTTCAGGTGGCCTAGCAAGATGGTAGGAGACCCCACAAAGAGGAATCAGAACCTCTTTTGCCAGTACCATCAGGACGTGGGCCACACGACCGAGAATTTTCGGACCCTTTGGAACCACTTGGAGCAGCTTGTCAGTGAAGGAAAACTGAAACAGCACTTGTGTCAACCTAGCGGGCAGGGCAATCAATCCGGCTCAAACAATCAGAGGAATAATTCATCTCAGCTGGCGTTAGGAACAATTAATGTTATTTTTGCTGCACCTGGCAGGACCGGCTCGAGTCCCACCAGGGTGATCGCAGTTTCACATCCTCAAGCCGAGGAGTCAGGCTGCAGGCCGAAGAGGGTGAAGCTGAATTTTCCCGTCTTGGGATTTTTCGAGGAGGATAAGGTGGGGACTATCCAACCCCATGACGATGCTCTTGTAGTTACTCTTAGGATAGGGAATTATGATGTGAGGAGGGTGATGATAGATTAGGGCAGCGGTGCAGATATCATGTACCCTGATTTATTTAAGGGGCTAAGGTTGAAGCTGGAAGATCTTACTCCTTATGACTCGCCACTCATAAGCTTCGAAGGAAGGGCCATTGTGCCGAAGGGACAGATTCATTTGCCCGTTCAATCTGGTTCAGAAACGGTTGAGGTGGATTTCATTGTGGTCGACGCGTACTCCCCATATACAGCCATCCTAGCCAGGCCATGGCTGCACGCTCTGGGAGCTGTCTCCTCTACCTTGCATGTTAAGGTTAAGTTCCCCTCTGGGGAATATATTGAAGAGGTCCTCGGCAGCCAATCAGTGGCCAGGCAATGTATATCGGCTGCAGTGCTGCACCAGACGGAAGCCGAGTCTTCGGCTTTGATCACCAAAGACTTATAGTAGTTAACAGCTCCTGATGCACCTGGAATGGTGATAGGAGAGGAGGCTCATTGTGAGGAGTTAGAGAAGTTTTTGATAGCCGATGATCCAGAGAGGTTCTTCCAAGTCGGCATATGCTTGCCTCACTAGGAGAAGATGGAGTTGTTGGAATTTCTGAAAGACAATATCGATGTTTTTGCATGGGATCCTTATGAGGCTCCAAGTGTAGATCCGAGCTTCATTTTTCATCATTTAAACGTCAACCCTGCCATTGTTCCGAGAAGGCAGCCACCTCGGCATTCTTCCAAAGAACATTCTGAGGCTGTGAAGAAAGAGGTGCTCAAACTCAAGAGGGCCAGGGCTATTAAAGAAGTTTTCTACCCCGAGTGGTTGGCGCATACGGTTGTGGTTAAAAAGAAGAATGGAACGTGGAGAGTATGTGTGGACTTTATGGATTTGAACAAGGCCTGCCCCAAGGATTCATTCACAATGTCGCATATTGACCAGCTTGTGGACGCCACTGTCGGGCATCCTCGTATGAGTTTTTTGGATGCCTTCTAAGGTTACCATCATATTCCATTAGCATTGGAGGATCAAGAGAAGACTACTTTCATTACTCCAACAGGGAATTACCACTATAAGGTCATGCCATTTGGGTTGAAGAATGCTCGGGCTACCTACCAAAGAATGATGACCAGAATGTTTGAACAGCAACTAGGGAAGACCATTAAGGTATATGTGGATGATATGATGGTGGAGAGTAAAACAATACCTTCACACGTGAAAGATCTGGCCGACACCTTTCAGGTGCTAAGAAAGTACAAGCTGCGCCTTAACGCCTCAAAGTGCTCTTTTGGAGTGGGGTCCGGAAAGTTCTTGGGATACATGATTACTCACAGAGGCATAGAGGTGAACCCAGCGCAGGTCAAGGCTATTCAGGATTTGCAGCCGCCTCGGAACCCAAAAGAGATCCAGAGATTGATCGGAATGATTGCTGCATTGAATAGGTTTATCTCTCGGTCAGCTGACCGATGCCGTCCTTTCTTCCAATTATTGAATAAGTGGAAAGGGTTTCAATGGACCAAGGACTGCGTGTTAGCTTTCCAATAGCTTAAGCAATATCTTTCTCGGCCGCCCATTTTGTCTCGCCCCGAGGCGGACGAGGTCTTGTTTGCTTATCTGGCAGTGGCCGTCCACGCGGTCAACCTGGTCCTTATAAGGAATGAAAGCGGGGTGCAAAGACCGGTCTACTACGTTAGTAAGTCTTTGAATGAGGCCGAGGTGCGCTATCTGCTCTTGGAGAAAGCGCTTCTGACCATAGTTCACGCCATGCGCAAGCTTCCTCATTATTTCCAGTCTCACACTATGGTGGTTCTGACCTAATTGCCTCTTAAGGCGGTGTTACGCAGTGCCGATTACTCTGGCAGGGTGGCAAAATGGGGAACCATTTTGGGAGCCTTTGATGTTAAATACAAGCCTCGCACCTCGGTGAAGGGCCAGGTCCTCGTTGACTTAGTGGCAGAGTTTGCCGAACCATTGCTAGAAGAAACCCTGAAAGAGGCCCACATGGATGAAAAATCAGTTGGTATGATCACAGCTGCAGTACCTCCGACTTGGAAAGTGTATGTGGATGGGGCAGCTAATCAAAGAGGGTCTGGTGTTGGACTTGTCCTGATGTCCCCTAAGGGAATTGTCTTCGAAAAATCTTTGAGATTGGCGTTCTCGACTACTAATAATGAGGCCGAGTATGAAGCAGTCTTGGTGGGCATGAAGATGGTACACAGAATGGGTGGAAAGGAAATCCATGTGTTCTCGGACTCTCAGTTGGTGGTTGGACAAGTCACGGGGACCATGGAGGCTAGAGACCCAAGAATGCAGGAATATTTGGCCCAGGTCAAGCGCCAGCAAACTGAGTTTGACTCCTTCGTTTTAGCTCACGTTTCTAGGAGTGGAAACACCCATGCAGATTCTTTGGCCACGTTAGCAACGACTTCGGCTCAGGGCTTACCCAGGATTATCCTCGTGGAGGATTTACTAGAGCCAACTCTTACTGCAGTCAACGCAGTTCGCATTCATCTGATAAGGCCTGGACCTAGTTGGATTGACCCGGTTATATCTTTCCTTAAGAGTGACATCCTTCCTGAGGACAAATCTGAAGCAGATAAGATAGGTCGAAAGGCGCCACGTTTCTGGTTATCCGAGGACCAGAAACTGTATAAACGGTCCTTCTCTGGACCATACTTGTTGTGTGTGCATCCTGAATCAACGGAGGCACTTTTGGAAGAACTGCATGAAGGGATTTGTGGGAGCCACACCGGGGGAAGGTCCTTAGCCCACAGAGCTCTGACTTAGGGTTATTGGTGGCCCAATATGCAGAGGGAGGCTCAGGATTATGCTCGAAAGTGTGATCAATGCCAGAGATTCGCCCCTAATATTCATCAACCTGGAGGGGCTCTCAACCCTCTCTCCAGCCCTTGGCCTTTTGCACAATGGGGATTGGACATAGTGGGGCCATTTTCGAGGGCTGCAGGAAATAAAAGATGGCTTCTCGTGGGGACAGACTATTTCACTAAATGGGTTGAGGCCGAGCCCTTAGCAAATATCAGAGATGTTGATTCCAAGAAGTTTGTCTGGAAAAATATCGTCACTAGATTCGGTATACCACACACACTTATCTCAGACAATGGTGTTCAATTCGACAGCAAGGCTTTTAGGAAATATTGTGGTGACATGGGCATCATAAATAGATACTCCACCCCAGCTTATCCTCAGGGAAATGGGCAAGCCGAGGCTATTAACAAGGTCATAGTTAGTGGGCTCAAGAAAAGGTTGGACGATGCGAAAGGCAGATGGGTAGAAGAACTCCCACATGTTCTATGGACGTATCGGACTACACCGCGCAGGTCCACGGGAGAAACACCCTTCTCTATGACTTATGGAGCCGAGGCGGTTATACCTCTAGAATCTGGTTTTCCCACCCTGAAGACGAGTTCTTTTAGCCCAAAGAATAACAATGGACTCCTAGAGAAAGGTCTTGATTTACTTGAGGAACGACGCGAGGCAGCTATGGTCCAAATGGCTTATTATCAACAGAAGCTAAAATGGGGATATGATACCCACGTGAAGCTAAGGCCGCTCGTACCTGGTGATCTTGTACTAAGAAAAGTTCTGGGCACTTCTAAAAACCCAGCTTGTGGTAAGCTAGGACCAAACTGGGAAGGCCCCTATCGCATTGTTTTAGTAGCAGGCATAGGGTCGTATCGGCTAGCTGACCTGGATGAAAGAATTGTACCACGCCCATGGAATGTAAATAACCTTAGAAGGTATTATTATTAATGAAATGTGCTTTTGTTAGTTAACATTTCAAAGTTATAAGTACCTCTGGCATTTGAAGTTACTATTCTTAAGAGTCAAACAGAAACTTGGTTAAGTGTAGTCCTCGGACCACAAACCTTGTGGAAATTGATATCTTATCATTTGTTAAACAGAACCTTAGTTATGCCGGGTCCTCGGACCTCCTACTTTGGGAAAATTAACATTTGAAGTTACTATTCTTAAGAGTCAAATAGAAACTTGGTTAAGTGTAGTCCTCTGACCACAAACCTTGTGGAAATTGATATCTTATCATTTGTTAAATAGAACCTTAGTTATGCCGGGTCCTCGGACCTCCTACTTTGGGAAAATTAACATTTGAAGTTACTATTCTTAAGAGTCAAACAGAAACTTGGTTAAGTGTAGTCCTCAAACCACAAACCTTGTGAAAATTGATATCTTATCATTTGTTAAACAGAATCTTAGTTATGCCGGGTCCTCGGACCTCCTACTTTGGGAAAATTAACATTTAAAGTTACTATTCTTAAGAGTCAAACAGAAACTTGGTTAAGTGTAGTTCTCGGACCACAAACCTTGTGGAAATTGATATCTTATCATTTGTTAAATAGAACCTTAGTTATGCCGGGTCCTCGGACCTCCTACTTTGGGAAAATTAACATTTGAAGTTACTATTCTTAAGAGTCAAACAGAAACTTGGTTAAGTGTAGTCCTCAGACCACAAACCTTGTGGAAATTGATATCTTATCATTTGTTAAACAGAACCTTAGTTATGCCGGGTCCTCAGACCTCCTACTTTGGGAAAATTAACATTTGAAGTCACTATTCTTAAGAGTCAAACAGAAACTTGGTTAAGTGTAGTCCTCGGACCGCAAACCTTGTGGAAATTGATATCTTATCATTTGTTAAACAGAACCTTAGTTATGTCGGGTCCTCGGGCCTCCTACTTTGGGAAAATTAACATTTGAAGTCACTATTCTTAAGAGTCAAACAGAAACTTGGTTAAGTGTAGTCCTCAGACCATAAACCTTGTGAAAATTGATATCTTATCATTTGTTAAACAGAACCTTAGTTATGCCGGGTCCTCAGACCTCCTACTTTGGGAAAATTAACATTTGAAGTCACTATTCTTAAGAGTCAAACAGAAACTTGGTTAAGTGTAGTCCTCGGACCGCAAACCTTATGGAAATTGATATCTTATCATTTGTTAAACAGAACCTTAGTTATGCCGGGTCCTCGGGCCTCCTACTTTGGGAAAATTAACATTTGAAGTCACTATTCTTAAGAGTCAAACAAAAACTTGGTTAAGTGTAGTCCTCGGACCACAAACCTTGTGGAAATTGATATCTTATCATTTGTTAAACAGAACCTTAGTTATCTTGTCACTGTTCTTATTCCTATTACACGTTTTGTGGAAATCAGTATCTTACCATTCATTAATTCGAATTTTAAGTTCTATGTCTTTAGGTGTTAAGCAAATTTTTGTAAGGAATGGTCCTCAGACCTTACATCCTACTAAAAGCAATACCACAGATTACAAGGCGGTGTTTAACTAAGGCATTGTTTAACTAAGGCATTGTTTGATATCCAAACTAAGTTACTCTCTGTCAGGTTCTTAAGTACTCTACTTTGCCAAGCAAATATGCTCATGGCTGTGTGGAGGTTATAATTGTGCAATCCCTGGAGTTAGATTTGTTTGTTCTGACCTACCTTCAACTATGTATTAATGAGAACTTTTATGACAAGTCCAAAAATAATAAAGTAAAACAAATACAACATGAAAGAAAGTTGTTCAAAAATTGTCTTTCATTAATAATTCTGGCATACATTACATGCTAAGTTTTGATTACAAAGAAAGAGAAGTCCTAGGCTGGTCCCTAAACTCTTGGAGGGGGGTTTTGCTGAGAAGTACTGGTTGCCTCGGTGTTTCTTAGCTCCAACTCAAAGGAAGACAGAACTTGCTTCCCTTTGTCTGCTGCATTTGTTGGAGGGACATTGGGCTCCACAGTCTGGCTCAAGCCTTTCTCGGCATCCCCACCCCCTTCCATCTCTTTGTTGGAACCTGAAGGTTCTGTAGGATCTGGAACGAGCTTTGGGGCCATAGGAGGAAGAGCAGGGAGAGTTGCCTCAGGGGCAGGAGCAACAGCAGGAGTCTCTTCTATCTCCTGTATGTCCAGGGGAAGCCAAACGTTCTCGGACTTCCTCAGCTCCGAGGCTGAAGGAACCCCTGCTACATTTAGAGCTTCCCCCCAGACTTGTTGACAGTACTCCCGGCACAAGGCCGCGAAAGCCTCTGTCAGCTGCTCCTCTGTTGTAGCTACCCCTTCCTCATAACTCGCCTGCTTGGCGGCCTCCAGGGAGCGTTTGAATGCGCCGACTTCCTCCTTCGTTCGCGCAAGCTCCTTCTCCAAATCAGAGCGCTCCCTTTGGGCTTGGGCCAGCTCATCATCTTTTTCACGGAGAAGCTTGCGCTGCCCTTCTATTTGAGTCTTCATAGTCTTCAGGCTGGCCTCGGCACCGTCTCTTTCTCTTTTCAGATCAGCCACCTGAGAGACGAGTTTCTCATTTTCTGCGAGGGCTTGGCCTAGGTACTTCTCAGTCTCCATTCGAATGTCAAGCTCTAGTCTGGCCTTCTTCCGAGAGTCCTCTACAAACTTCTCGGCTACAAAGACTTCTTGAACGGCCTACACAAAGTGTTAGAGAATTATATACAGCAGGACACTCATTAATAATCCAGTATTATGAAGAGGGGAATATTCATAAAAATTAAACTTACCAGGGCTAATTCCCTTTTTAAAGACAGGAATAGTTGAGGTTGGCTCATCCTCTCCAAGGTTTCCATGTCCTTGGGCAGCAGAAGAGAGCGCTCCAACGCATCAGCCAGGTGGTGGGCGTGGCCTTGTTGGATTGCCCTGATACTAGACTGGCAGGAAATTGGTGCACCGTCCAGTCTTAGGTCAGGAGACTAGGTGGCCGGTGCTCGGTGCACTTTGGCCACATCTCTGATCTCCCCACTCTCGACTGAATGAGCCCTACCTTTGCCCTTGTCTAGCTTCTGCTGCTGAGTTGGCTGCGGCTGTTGTCTTGGCCTTTTTTTGTTTTTCACCAGCAGTCTCCTCGGCCTCCCCCTTTCTTTTCTTTTTCGGCTCCTCAGCTGGAAGCTTGGGTTCGGCTGGAGGAGGGGGAGGTGGCAAGGATGGAAGAGCTTGGGACCCTCCTGCCTTCTTCTGGGAGACTTTTTCGCCTCTCTTGGTCAGAAGGCCGTGAAGTCTGTCCATGTCCTCCTCGGAGTTGTCTAGGGGGTGGGCAACAACGAAACCTGCAATTTCGGAGGCCTCGGTGGGCTCTTCTTCCTCGTCAGAAAGTACGACGAATTGATTTCCTCGGGGTCTTTCAATGTCCTCGAGCTGAAAGTTATCTATTTCGTCGTCTAGTGTGTGTGAAGAGGACACCTGCTCCTCCGGGACAGCAGTTGCTTGGGAGTGTGTTGAGAGGGGGATTGCCGCAATAGGACGGTTGTACAGAATGGTGTTGGGGTCGTCGGGAAGGTCGTGGTCAGCTAAGAAGTGCGGCCTGGCTACGTGAATCCTTCTTCGCCTCCGGTCGCCCGCAATGATTGCGTTCTCGATCTCCTGAAAGTCCGAGGAGATAGGTTTATACCCTAGAATCAAATGAGCCGCCCTAAGTTGTAAGTCTTCGCTGACGAACACTTCGGAGCGTAGCACTCGATTCAAATCTACAACGTTGCAGTGGCTTAAGCGGGGGCGCGCGTTTTGCTTATCTGCAAAGAAAGACATCCAAATAAGCAAACATGGTCAGATTCGTAGAACATGTAATAAATCAAAGTTAGACGCTCAAGTAAATGCAAATGTACATTCCTAAATGATTGAGGGAATTATAGGGTGGGAAGTTAAATCCTAAGGTGTCGCACCTGGATCTCCCCACTCAACTGGGCAGTGGGGGCCGTCGTGCTAGTTGCCTGAGACGATGAGGTAGTCATCCTTCATGCCTTTATTAGACTTGGGTAAACAGGAGATTAACCTAACTACACTAGAACGGGATTTGATGTAATAACCTATATTTTTAAGTTTATGGCACTCGTACATGAAAACAATGTCGTGCCAGGTAAGGTTGAGACCTATCTGCTCGTTTAGAGCGTCGACGCTACCCAAAACTCGAAAAACGTTGGGAGCACATTGATCGGGACACAACCGGTGGTTGCGGAGGTACTCCTTGGTTACGGGTTTCATTGGGAGGGTCATTCCACCTGCTACGAAGGCGACCATTGGGATAATGACCTCTTCGGTTTTCCTAGAACCGGCCACGGCTTCTGCCGGGCAGTATCTTAAACCTACGTCGCTGGGAATGCGATACTTGGCCCTAAAGCCTTCCATCCCAGCGGCGGTATCAACTAGACACATAAACTTTCCCATCAGAAAGGAACGAAAGACTAAGTTCTAAGAAGGAAAACGGTTAGAAGGGGAGCCGAGGACAGGATCCGAGGAGAATGGGTTAAAGAAAGAGGAGTAATCACTTACAAATTCTAAGTTGTGCGAATTTCCACAGATTTGTGCAGACAAAAGGTGATTACTGATGTTTGATGGGATTATCCTCTAAAGAAATAAATGAAGGCCCAGGTTCCCGAAGCGTCAAGACGTGCGGGAAGGGCATCGAAATTACATTTGTCCCGCCCAAATTTTCATGGAGTAACAAGGGCCGTTGGATGTTCATCTCACTGTTGAACGTGGGGGACAAGGCGTAACTTATGGTAATAAATGCGCGCGTTTTTGAAAATAAAACCGCCAAGTGGCATCCTCTGGAACGCGAAACGGTCTTCACACGCGTGGTTATTTACAAAACCTGTGGAGAAAGTTCTTGTTGGATCAAAACCCTATTTTTCTCCTCAGATGGTGAAAAATAGAGTTTTGAGGGGCTATTGTGGGGAGTAAAAAGACCCAAGTGGGCATATGAGCCTTTGGGCTGTAGCAAGGAGGGCCGACCTGCTCTTAAGCTAAGAATCTGTTAGTACTGCAAATTGGTCCATACGCCGAGGGTCCGAGGATACAGCCGAGGGCGAGCTTCTCCTCGGACAGGTCCAAGAGAACTCAGAGCTTCATCATGAAGGTCAAGGCACAACTCTGGAAAGACTAATGGTTAAAGGGGGAAACCCTGAACCTTCGAGGTACACCGGTGTTAGAAAAATACCAAAAGCAAAGGCTGCCACATCCACATTAAAGACTCTGCACCTACCTCTCTGGCCGCATTAATGGGGAAGTGACCCTTGAACAGTAGAACTGAAATTTCTGGTCACTATTCAAAGGCACTAAGAAAGGAAATATCTAGGAGGGAGTGGGTTGGAGCAACACGTGGATAAAGCATCAGGAAAAGAAGTATTTAAGGGGGATGAATGCCAAAGAAAAGGGGGGCTGGAACTAAGAAAAAAATTAAGAATTGTGTCCTTTAAGAAAGAAAGAGAAATAATACAGAAGTAGTCCTCGGCTCACGTCCGAGGAGGTCTATTTGCAATTATCATTTATTATTTACAAGTGTTTGTAACTCTTAGCCTGTTATCAAGTTCTCATTACCTCTAACCTAGATTTCGAGCTCACACTCTACAAATTTTATTGTTTAAGGCTCATTGGGCCTGAGCCCGTAATTGTCTTTGGGTCCAGGTGTAATTGTGCACTTACAATTGGCGCCGTCTGTAGGAAGTCTAGTCTAGAAGGAGTGGGGATACTATGGCAGGCCTGGGTTCTCACCATGCAGAGTCACAGGGATCACAACCGGAGGATCTTTTCGAGCGTCTTGAGCGTCGAAGGGATCGTGAGGAAAGTGTCCATACAGAATACCCCGGGGCTAGCCATACTCATGGTGGGGATAGCACCACCCATGAGGATGGTGCTAATCCCAAGAAAAAAAAATACGACTCCACTAGCTCCTCAATTCCCCGCCGTTCGATCAGATCGCATTGTCGAAACCCTAAATCTTCGATCCAGATTCGCACAATGTCTTGGGGATTAGGCTGGAAGCGACCTTCGGAGATCTTCCACCTCGCTCTGAGCTACAACAATGAAGAGCTCATGGAGAGTCCTGGCCGCGTGTCTTCGTCTTCCTCCACTTCGTCGTCGTCGTCGATGATGATGGGCTTGGTGTCGCAATCGTCTTCGACGTCGTCGATAGTGGCGCAAGATCAGGAGCTAGGGTTTCGGATCGAGTTGGAGTGGTTGGCTGGGGACAATGAGGAGTAGGTGGCTCTCAGGCTTCAGTCGCCAGCTAGTTCCGATGATGGGCGGGGTCAAATTTGGGTTTGTGTTGGGTTGACAAGAAAAATCAGTTGCTAGGTTTGTGTTTGTTGCTTTTGTGTTTGGTTGACAAGGAAGATCTAAGCACCAAGATAGAGGGAGAAAGAAGAAAAAGAGGAAGAAAGAAAGAAGACTAAATAAAGAAAGGGAGGCGGAGAAACTGAGAGAAAGATCTGGAGAAGAAGAAGAAAAAGAAACTAGCACAAACATAACAAAACTAAAGTTCCACTATTTTTTTTTAATTATGTTTTTTTTGTTTTTTCTAATTTTTAAAATTGATAAATTTATATTTGAAGGTCAGATGCTGATGTGGAAGCTGACGTGAATGCTGATGTAGCATTTTTTAATATTATTTTAATGAATATGTCAGCATTTACTGTGCCAACAGTGCACTCCATTTGTCACTTCAGCTATTGCCGTTGGTTGAGTGACGGAAAGGACCTAATATCAAGTCTTAATTCGTTTAGGGACTAAAAGTGGTAAAAATAAAATGTGGGGACCAAAATAGAAAAAAGTGCAAAATGTAGGGACTAAAAGTGCATTTACGCCATTATTTTATTAACATTACCCCATCTCTCTTTCTTTCATTCTCTTAATCTCCTTCCTCAACTCTCTGCCTCTCTCATATCCCAAACTCATACACTCACACATAGAGGCGAGGAGATCCGACGAAAACGGCTGCAAATATTATGGCGGTGAATCCAACAATAACTGCGGAAACTCCGAGATATATCGGCGGCAACTCCAATGGTTGGGTTTTGATTTGTTTTGGGTTTTTCTAATGAGTTTTCTGGTAGTTTGGTTTTAATTTGTTTTGGGTTTTTCTAATGGGTTTTCCAGCGGTTTGGTTTTGATTTGTTTTTGGTTTGGATTGATTTTGAGTTGAGTTTAGGATGGGTTTTTCAGTGGGTTTGGGTTGATTTTAAGTTGGGTTTGGGATGGGTCTTCTGACGGGTTTGAATTGATTTTGGTTTGGATTGATATTTAGTTGAGTTTGAAATTGATTTTCGATGGTTGTGTTTGGGTTTTCAACCGTTAAAGTGGGTTGTGGTAGTGGAGGTTGGTAGTGTTGGATTGAGGTGGTGTTGGTGGTGGTTGGGTGGTGCTGGTGGTTATTGGTGATTGGCTCAACTCAACTGGTGACGTGTTGGCTCGCTTTTTCCAAGCAAAGAGTTGAGTCGCTGGGCTTGGGCAAAAGCTCTGGGTCAGATGAGAGCAGAGGTAAGAGACTGGGGAAAGGGAGAGAGAGACTTATGAGAGCAAATGTGAGAGAAAAAAATTAATAAAATAAGAATATACACAACTATAGTAACCGTGCAAATATGCACGGTTACAATAGCAAATGTGTATATTTGCACAATAATAAAAGGACTAATGCGGTGCAAATTTAAGAGATATTGTGTAAATTTTGCATCTTTTTCTATTTTACACAACTTTACACCCACTGATGTTGTGCATTTATGCACAATTTTACACCCACTAATGATGGTTTTTTTTTTGTGCTTAAAATGTGTAAAATAAAAAATGGACTACCTTTTGTATTTTGCAAGATTATGCACATTGTAATGCGGTTGCTTTAGAAGTACATAATAGCTTTAATTTTTTAACTGTGTTAATTTGAATTTTCAAGTCTTTGACAGCAACAAGCAAACAATTGCTTTATCCTTCAAACGACTATTTAGTAGGGCTAAGCATTGTCTGGATAGGGGTTAGGTCCATCACCCTCTATCACTTATGCATTGCAATGTGGGTGAGTTGTGGCATAATAGTTAATACTTGTAGAGTGACCATTGTGCTTATAATCTATATTTCTAATTAAGTATCTGGTTCTCGACACTATTTGCATGGATCTGCAGTAGGGATACTAGGGTCTCGTTTGGTACGCAAGTTTAAATATATGTTTTTATTTTTTAAATAACATCACACGTGTTTTTACACACTTTTTCATTTACATGTATTTTAAAAAAAAAAAACTGAAAATTATTATTTAAACACACTTACCAAATAGACCCTAGTTAGTAGGTACTCTTTTAAAAAAAATACTATATATATCTTGTTTGGATATAATTCCATTTTTTTTTCTTCGGCGTCGACAAATCACCCCATATCTTTCTTTCTGATTTTCTCTCTTTAAATTAAGTTCCTTAATCTATTTATCTAGTCTCTCTCTTCGTCATCCAATCACTCCCATATGTCAATTTTTTTCTTGAATAAGTCTTGTAATGCGTAAAGTGGCATAACTCACTCGTAGTTATGATTGGTGAAAAAATTGTGGTCGGTCTACACGGAAATATTTCTCCACCGCTTCAACTTATCACATGGATCAATTGTGGTATTTATTGTGTCAGTTTACGTAGTATTACAAGGATTCTCTTTCTTCTGATCAACCCTGTCCTGTGTCTTCGACAAGATTGAATTTTGCAGCACGCAAAGCTTCTGACGCCTACTGTCCCAGCACGTGATGATGCGGAAAGGAGAGAGCAGCTTTCTGGATGATTTCTCCAAGAAATAAAAGAGAGCCAAAAGAAACACAAATGAAATCCAACGGCCAAGCATCAATAAGAGAGCCAATAGCGTGAGAGTCCAGGGATTGATGCTTCTCTTTCTTTCTCTATAAATTCGTCACCAACCCCAACAGGTCTCATTTACTCTCTGACCGGTCTCTCTCTTCTAATCTTCGTTTTCTTTCTGTTTTCTCATGACATCCAGTAATATTGCAGAGGTTTCAAAATGGGGTCTGAGCAAGAAGGTAATAATAATAATAATTGGATTTTTAATTGTTATTTTGGTGAACCTTCTTTTATTTTTTGTAACTGACTTGGATATTTTGTTTTATTTTTACGGTGAAGATCTCCTCCTCAAGTGCCAACTAGCTACTAAGAGGTGCAGATCGTATGTTGGAATGGGAGGATTTGGTAAGAAGGTAAACGAACATGAACTTTCATTTTTTTTTTTTAAAGTTAAAAATGAAACCTGGGAATTTATTAAATAAAATTAGTCAATGTTAGCTAAGAGAACAGAATAAAGACTCCATCTACCACTAATATATTTACTAGGGGAAAATGGGCCATTAGGCATAGATGCTGAAGAATATAGTTAGTAGGCTTCGGTAGGAAAGTATATAAAATACTAACATCTCGACTCTTAGAAAGTCGATTTTCAACAAGTAAATTGAGTTTTTAAGACTCGATTTTCATGTTCTGATTAAATCTGATGTGGCCGTTTTTTACGTGGTGGCCATTTGAAAATCGAGTTTTTTAGAGTCTGTTTTTAAAAAGGAAAATCGAGTCTCTGAGACTCGATTTGCAATGTTTGGTTCACTTTAATCCAGGTGGTTAGGGCAGCTGCTTTTTATCACACAATACCTATTTTTTGGGGTTTGCTGTTTGCCACACTAAAAAATTCAGCAGCTCTCACTCTCTCTCTCTCTCACTCTCATACAAAACTTCAAATCAAACTCACCTTCCATTTACACATTCTCATGTCAAGTTAGGTTTTATACACTCTCTCTAGTTGTTAGTTTTTTTTTTTTAAATAATTGTTATTTACATATATGTAATGTTAGGGTTTTTTTTTTAGTAGTTGTTAGTTACATATATGTAATGTTAGGTTTTTTATGGGTATGTATCATGAGTTTTTTTGTTTGGTTTGTTATTTTTTTTTTTTTTTTTTGATAGAATGATTTTAAGATTTGTGTGTTTAGTTTTATTTATTTTTTTATTTGAGTATGATTAATGATTTTTTTTTTTTTTTAGAAACAAATGGTAATGATTGAGTATATATGCTAATGTGGGGTTTGTACATGCATATAATGTAACAAGTTAGTGTATATATGCCAGACTTTTTTTTTAATTTTATTTTATAAGAAGTAAAAAATATTTAAGATATATTTGTATTGTTAGGCTTTTATCATGGCTATTTTTGTTGTTTGGTTTAATATTTTTCATTATTTTTTTGTTAGAATGATTTGAAATTTTGTAGTGGGGGTAAGTGTTATCTTTAGTTTTTTTATTTGTTTGAGTATGAAATAATAATGATTGAGTGTGTTTGTATGTGATGTGGAGTGAGTATATGCAAATGTGGAGTGTGTTTGATGTAAGAAGTTGTAATTTTTGTACTTTGAGTACATAAAAATGATTTGTAATTGTGTTAAAATATGTCACTAACATACTCTTGACTCTAATAGGTTCACAATTTCTGAAGAATATTGACATAAATGAATACTACGGTGGACCTCTTTTCAATCCTGAACAGATTGACGGATTCGCATTTCAAGGGCCGGGTATCGAATGCTATTACATGATAATACGTTGTAAGTTGAAGACATTGAATGATTTGAAGATGAAAATAATGAAAGAACTGAGTTTGAGCCCTACTTGTTATGACATAAATATTATTTATCGTTACCTACAAGAAGTCCTTCATAAACGGATAAATTACAAGTACATGACGATCAAAGAAGATAAGCATGTAAATGTCATGTTTAATAGGATCCATAAAATGTCCTAAGTAAATGCTGTTGAGTTGTACGTAAGTTCCGAGCCGCTCGCAGAAGTTGATGTCGAGGCGTTGCAACAAACAACTATATCTTTGCAATTTATAGCCTTAGACGATAGATGCACTACAATGGGAGGTTACACATTCCCATCTCAAGATTATGCTGCCAATACTGGTGAAACACTTCAACCTCAAGACGATGGATGCACTACAATGTGATCATTACTACATAAAGACCAGTTTTTCACTTTCATTGTTCCTTCTTGATTTTTCCCAAATGATCTAAATTAAGCATATTTTTAATGAATTTTTTTTGTAAATTAAATTAAGTTTACTCCATTTAGTCTCTGTCATTTGGATATCCTATATTTTCTCTACCATTTTATGTAGTTTTCTCAGTTCACATATCCTGTTTCAGTGACAATTTATATGTATTTGTAATGGAGCCTTAACATTGCACATCATAATTTTTTGCCTATGATTTATTACTTCATCTTCCTCAATTTTGAGCTTGATTGACCTTTTTTTTTAATTTCTTTTAAGAGCAAAGTAATGAAAATCCATCAAAAGAAAAAGTGCCAAAGGGAATTCTAGTACATGGTGAGGTATACAAAGGAGAAGCCCAATGGTATGAGCTGTGTAAGTCTCCTTGAGATAATAATAGGCCGTATTGCCTTATTGTAGTGCATGAATACACGAGTTAGCTTAATGGCAGTGTGATAGTGGCTTTGCATAGGCAATGGTTTATGGTCATGGCTTGGCAGGTTGCAAGCCATGCATGTATTGTGGGCAACAAGTGCAGTAGGATAAACCATAGTAGTCTTGTGTGGATTTAGTATTGGGTAGGTTGTCATGCAGCGTGTAGGCTATGTGACTGCTGCCTGAGTGTAGCATGATGGTTTAGTGTACATGAAATTGGGTTGTGGTTTGCATGGCCAAGAAAGGTCGAATTTGCATATGGGTGGTGATGTGTGGTTAGACTAGAACATGGCACTGGCACATGGTGGTGCATAGACAAAGGATGCGTGTTGGCAAAGTTTTGGGGCTGCCACGGAAGAGCAAGGTCTGTACTGGGCTGAACATGTGCATAGGTTGGTAATGTGTTTAACAGGTGGCAATAGCATGTTGTGCCAGTCATCAAGCGATGGCATGCAATGTGAACTTTTTTGATGTGCTAATAGCAGGGTAAAAGCTCCAAGACAACAGGGTTGTTTGTCTCGAAGACTGCTCCTGTGATTTGGTAGCAAGTCAAGGGACAGTTATTTCCTGCACATAATAAACATATGTTGTTGGGGGTGTCGACAACATGTAAGGTTATGTTTGAGGCAAAAACCAGAGTGTTCATTGTGGGGAAACATTGTAATACTCTTTGGGTTAGTAAGCATTGGTAGTTGTCATTAGGCTAAGGGAGGTTTTGGTGAGGAAAAGCTTTTAGTGTTTCATTTGTGCTTTGAGTCAAAAGTATGGGTCCCTTTAGCAAAATTATGCACTGAATATTTAATGTAACAGATTTTCTCTTTTACATTATCAGTTTTTGTTGTTGTTGTTGTTGTTGTTGTTGTTGAGTTCATGTCAGTTTAAGGAACAATAGCCTTTTTATTTTTTTATTTTTATTTTTATGGCAAAGTGGCTGTGAATAAAATGTTTTCGCTGACACTCGCAGTTTATTAGGCCTAGCTTTTGACTGCTTTAACGTACTTTTTAGGGACGATTACATGTTGGCAGTGTATATGGTGGTAAAGACAGTTTACGGCTTGAAGAAGATCTAGATATAACTGCTGAACTCAGATGCCACTTAAAGTTGTTGACACTATGTTGGCATTTTTCAAAAAAGCCATTTCCTGTGTTTTTAAAGGAGATTGGTTATTCTGCAGACTGGTTTCCTGTGTTTTTAACTATATGCAAACGATTTATTTTTTTGGTTGGGGGTGGGGTGGAGAGATCACAGTGACTAGTAGATCAACAGCTATTGGCTGGGGCATAGTTAACAGCTATTTATTTCCTGTGTCATCAACACTTTACAATGGTATACATAGGGTGATTTTTGGGGTTGATAAGTATTTCTTACATGGAAGATCAACAGCTATTGGCTGGGGCATACTTAATTTTGAAGCACAATTTATGTTGCTTATAGACTGTGACCTGAATTTTCTCTGTTTTCTTTTCTTCTGCAGATTTTAAAGCCAGCGTTTACAATTCTAGTGGACCACAACATGAAATGTTTTATCTTAGTGATTCGTGGGACACATAGTATCAAGGATACTTTGACGGCGGCAACTGGAGCTGTCGCACCATTCCACCTCCGGATCACTCAAACAACCTCTTTATTAAACCAATCAAAGAAGCATCTTTTATTTTCTCTTCAATAAACAAACACAACTTATTTACATGCCTATCATCAAACCTTTCTCTATCAAACGTGACACTAAATAAAATCAATCATAATTTTCGAAACAGAGTACCACACGAAACAATCAAATCAATTATAATTTTTGAACAAAAACCACAAACCCACATGAAAAAATCACACAATTAAGAAAAACATACCTGAGAACTGAGTGAGAGTGGAGAGTGGAGAGGGTGCTTGAGAGTGGAGACTGAGTGAGTGAGTGAGTGACAACTCAGGGGGCGAGTGAGAGAGGAGCGAGCATGAGAGGGTGTCTGACAGAGAGTGGAGAGAGGTCTGGGCAAGAGTGAAAGGGTGGAGAGGGCGAGAGCGTGAGAGGGTGAGCGACAGAGAGTGGAGAGAGGCGCGAGAGGTCTGGGCGAGAGTGAGGGTGAGTGACAGAGAGTGGAGAGAGGCGCGAGAGGTCTGGGCAAGAGGCTAGACTTGGCTTAAATTTGAAAAACCCCTATTAGAAATCAAGTCTCAAAGACTCGGTTTCTAGGTGGCTCAACTAGCTTCCACGTGTCGTAAACGTCACGTGGAAACCAAGTATTTAAGAGTCGATATATAAATCGACTCTTACAAACTCGATTTTCACGTGAAAAATCGCCACATCAGATCTGAACAACCCATGGAAATCGACTATCTAAGTGTCGATTTATAGCCTTAAAATTGACTCTCTAAGAGTCGAGATGTTAGTATTCCGTTTACTTTCGCATCGAAACCTACTAACTATATTCTTTAGCCATTATGGCTAATTGCCCATTTTCTCCTATTTACTATGATTAGCTAGGTTATGAGCAACATAATTATCAAGTCGTTGCACATGAGAAAAAGAAATACAGTAATACGCTATACATATGATTTGAGTTTATTATTTGTATAATAATTATATCTAGAGTTTGTGACCTGCTTCACTTTTGGTATTTTCTCTTTGGGTAATTTTCTTTCCCCAAAATAAACCTACTCTCCTCTCTCACCCACACAGGTTCTGACCACCTCCAATGTTTTGATAGAATTTTCAAGGACTCATGCATTTACATTTTTAATTTTATGCTGGTTTGAAATTAGACTACTACCCAATTTCTATTTGCCAAATTGTAAGTAAAAGTTGTCATGTATATCTTAGATTTCGCTGTTTGCTTTTGTTTCAAGTTCAATGGGGATTATGATATATATATTATGTTTACCAACCATTTCTTTGAAATTCTCTCTTTAGTTGAAAAATTTATGGTGCCCTTTATTAGATGCATATGGTTGACCTAAATAGTTGATTGGGATCTATAGTTGATCTCAGGTGGCTAAGACTCTGTCAGTGTTGGTGTATGTATAAAAAATATATTTTGGGTTAGATTTATGTTGGATATGGTGTTCTAAAATTTGCAAACTTTTAAGTATTATATGTATTTGATTAAGTATATTTTAAATGTTTCCAAAATTTGATTTCTTGTTACTTGCTTAGAGAAATCACGAAAATCAAAGAAAATACAAAGGAAGAAAGGGACGAAGAACTAAGGTAGTCAACAAAGGACAACTAAAATACAAAAATCAAACTTAAAACATGAAGTAGGAAGCTACGGGAAAGTAAAAATGGTGAATGATAATAAGGACGGAGAATGGTTACAAGACGAACACGCTGACTGGATAATAAGAAGATCATAGAAGTTTATTAATGGCATATATTGTTAAAACACTATAGAAAATAACTACAAAATATGGAATAAAGCATAGAACAAGGTACAACAAACTGATGGATATTATTATATTGAACAAGTTTTTTATAGGACTGGAAGACATGAACTGCAAAATATTACACAAACTGGCTGACTCTCTTAAACTCTTAAGCTACTCTATTTTCTAAAACCTCTACCGAACTAAGGATACAAACGACCTATTCATAGGCAAATATTTTACAAAATGACAAAATAATTTACAATGAAGAAATGTGAATTTTGACTTCGTTTTTTACAGTTGTCGAAGATTTGTGATGATGCAGTGCCAGTTGTTTTCTGAATGGGCAGGAATTATTCTTTTGCAGAATTCTTTATTGACAATGGGAATTATGGATTTGAGGAAAAGGACGAAGCATTATGCATGAAAATAGTTGAAGTCTTGAAGAAGGTGGGTCGACAATGAAGAAAGGAAAGCTAAGACAAAAGTGGGTCCAAAAGTGGGTCCTGCAATTTTTTTTTCCATATATTTTTTGTACATATCTATCTTTTATCATCTCTTCCTTGGAACTATTCTTCATCAATATCTGCATCTGGATCATGGTTATGGTAATAAGGATCATCAAAGTCAAAGGACTAGGCATTTTCCAATGGTGTTGATGGGGTCATTGCTGTCGGCAAACATCTGGGTCTGCTGGCACAATGTCTGGAAGGATTCCTTGATTGAGGGATTTTGCCATTGTGAGTGAATAGTGATAGGATATCCAAGATACGTCCGTGTGTCTGTGAATAGTACCATCAGTGTTTGTTACCCAATGTACTTCTGGAGGGTGGACAATTACTTCTGCTTGAACATTATTTTTGGAGTTCAGCTTAGCTACTAGACATGCTGAAGTAATTTTGTGACCAAAACGGGGGTGAGCTGTTTTGTGATACTTGAACCATTGACCATTATGAGCATCATTTTTCAAAATTTCATGTCAAAATTTGTAAAAATATTTATTTTCATCAAAGAAAGTGTATGAGTAGAATCGTGGTTCAAAATGAATGCACAAGTGGTACTCATTGAGTAAGTACCACATGTAAAGGTAATGCGCAACATTCCAATATGTTATCCAAAATGCAAATGGGGTTTTCCATGGTTGCTCAATATCTGGGAAAATGGCAAAGAAATGGCTTTGGTGTTATTTGAGATAATCATGTAGGATTCGAATGATTCTTTTGGATCTGGTTTGGAGGGTCAGGGTTTTTATTTGATCTTTTATGTCTGGGGGAAGGGTTTCTATCATGTTTATGATATCATTAGAGGATGAGGTAGAAGGGTCAGAGGATGAAGAAGGGCCTGAGGATGAGGATGAGGATGGATCTGTTATTGGGTATACACATAAGGGTGGTGGAATTATTGTGGTATGGAGGACTGGAGGCTTTCTGGAAAGGTAGTCAGTGATAAGGTTATCTGTACCTTTGATGTGTTTGACTTGAAATGACCATTGTGAAAATCAATTTGACCATCTGAGTAACTAGAGATGGGGGAACGTTTTTATTTTGAACTAGAGCATTTTTAGGAAGGAAGACATCCATTTCTACAAGAAAATTGTGACTAAGGAGGTGAAACTGGAACTTTTCAATACCATGTTTAACTGCCAGAATTTTTTTGAAAGTAGAATGATAATGGAGTTCTGAAGGCTTGAATGCACCACTTTTGTATCCACAAATATTTCTTTTTCCATCAATTTCTTCAAAGAGAGCTGCTGCCCAATACTCATCACTTGCATTTGTCTATAGAATTCTTTTTCTTGTTCCTAGGATCTGCAAAGGGGGAAGTTTTTCTGCTAATTTTTTCAACTGTTGAACTGCTTCTGTATGAATTGAATTTCATGCTGGAGGAGATTTTTTCAACAACTTGGACAAACAATCTCTGTGTTTGAAAATTTTTGGGATGAAATCTGACATGTAGTTAACAATTCCAAGAAACTGCTGGATCTGTTTGGTGCTGGTGAGTGTATCTGAAAATTCATTGAAAGAGACTGCTATGTGAGGCTGCAGAGTGTACTTTCCATCTGAAATGTTTACTCCCAAGAAATCAATAGAGGATACTCCTATGACCATTTTCTTTTCTGAAAGCATTATCCCTTGAGCTTTCATTAAATTGTAGAATTCAGTAAGCAATTTTTCATGAGATTCTGCATCTTTTGAGAATAAGAGGATATCATCTACATAAATCAGTGCATTTGACAACAGTGGTTGGAAAAGTGTTACCATTGCCTTTTGGAATTGGGATGGAACATTTTTTAGGCCGAAAGGCATTACTGTCCATTGATAATGGTGGTCTGGAATGCAAAATGCTGTCTTGTATCTTTCTTCTGGATGGATTCCAAGTTGCCAAAATCCTGCTTTGAGATCAAACTTTGAAAACACTTTTGCATTGGAAAGATGCTGGAAAAGAGCACTTTTGTTTGGCAGTGGAAACTTGTCATCAGCAAGGAAATGATTAAGATCTTGATAGTTAATTACCAATCTAAGCTTTCCTCGAACTTGTTCTGCATGCTTGTTAACATAGAAGGCTTCACGTGCCCATGGAGAAGTTGTGGATTCAATGAGGTTTTCTGAGAGAAGGGTAGCTAACTCCTGCTTAGCTAGGGACAAGTGTTCTGGATTCATACCTCTATGACTAGCTTTTGTAGGGTTAACATCTTCATTCTTTTTGAAGGGAAGGGTTATGAAAAAGGCTGGGTTTTTCCACAGAGGATTTGGGTTTTTGAGAAGGAATTCTGAGTGGGTGGCTGCACAACATTCATTGATAATCTGGGCTTTCAAGGAGTCAAAAGGGTTTATTGAGAACAAATGTGGTACCTGGGTCCATGTGAGAAGGTGTTGTTTATGCAAGAGGCCTTTTGAAGACCATCTGAGGCTGGGTATTTGGTGAAGGAGGTCAAATCCTATGAGGAGGTCTCTGCCTGTGAGGGGGGATCCAAGGACTTGGTGTTTGATGGTAAGGGTTGAAAATATTCTAATGTGAATGGGTTTACTTTTCTGGATAATCAAGAATGTTTCTCCAGTGATAGCTTTGTTCGATACAGGAGCAGCAACAACAATCCTCCATCCTAAGATTTTACCAGAAGATTTTTGGTTACCCCATCATCAGATGTTCAGAGCAGCCAATGGTCCAAACCCGATATCATCATTTCTCAGAACTTTAATTCTTCAAGAACCAAACCCTTCCCCCAGACATAAAAGACCAAATCAAAACCCTGACCCTCCAAGCGCACAGATCTTTACCAAGTTTGTTGCAAGACTTATAGGAAGATTGAGACAATGGTGGATCAATCTTGGAGAATACAGGCAAGGACAAGCAGCACAATGTAATACTTTAGAAGATTTTTTCATAATCATTTATAAAGAATTACTTTGGCTACCCCATCATTAGATGTTCAGCCAATGAAGAAACATTTCTGATTACCCAAAACAAGTAAGCCTATTCACGTGCGAATTTTTCCAACCCTTACCATTAGACACCAGGTTATGGACTGCTGTCTAATGTATGTATTATGTACTTATATAAAAAAAAATTAAAAAAAAAAAATTATGTACTTGAATGTGTAGTACTTTAAATGTTGCCACACTAGAGAAAACTCACTATTTTATTCTATTCCTTTCTATTCTTTTATTATCTATCCATTCCATTTCATTATGTCTTTTTAAAAACTCTGACATGGTATTATGTGTTTGGAATAGATATTATGCTAGCTAAGGATGTTGCTCCAGTATATTATTTTAGTGACCTCATACTTAAAAAAAAGGTTATTGCATCGTGTTGTGCTCTATTTACTATCATATTCCATTAATATATGGCTGTTAATTTTAGATTTGGCACACTCAAGTTGAATTCTACCGTGTTTATGATTCTTCATGTAATCTTATAGCATACTTCTATGTGGATCCATATGCTCGACCACTCCAAAAAGAGAATGGTGCTTGGACGGTAGTGGTTTTTGATTGAAGTATGTTATGTGACGTGATGGATGCTTTGTTAGGTTGCCAATTGCCCACCTAGTGTACAATCTAATACCACCAATGCCACCAATGGGGAATATACCATCCCTACTTACATTTGAGGAGGTTGGTAAACCTAATTATCCTAGCTTTTAGTTGTGGTACAATAATTTATAATTTCTAAGATTGTAAAAATAATGGAAATTTTTGGATTGTTGGGGTTTTGAAGTTTTAAATATATTTGTTGTCAGATTCATTAATGAACTTTTGTCAGGTCGTGACTGTGTTCTATGAATTTGGTCATGCACTTCAACATATGCTGACCAAGCAAGATGAGGGTTTAGTTTTTGGTGTACATGGGATAGAGTGGGACGCTGTTGAATTATCTTCTCTGTCCATGGAAAAATGGTGTTATCACAAGTAAATTTGTCTTCATAGATTCTTAGCTTTGGTAATGAACGATCAAAAAAAAAAAAGGCTTGAGAGTTACGACAAACGCCCCAAATTTAAATGTCATTTTAGGGTCATCAACATTTTGTATACAAATGTTCTTACACTTCAGTTTTGGTGTGATATATGTTGACGTAAATCTAGAGACTATAAACTGCCCCCAAAGGTTTTTGAAGGCTTGTTATTTGGTGCAACTTTCATGGGTTTTCTTTTTGAGATTAAATTGGGTCAGGAGCTGGCGTAAAAGGGGTGTTTTACGCCAGCTAATCCTGACCTGACACATCAGCCAATAATAAAAAAATATTTTTCCTCTCCCTCTCCTCTTTCCATCTCCCTTACTTTTCCAGAAATATTGAAGGCATGAAACAACGTTGAAGGAGCCACTGCCTCTCTTTTCTTCATATTTCCCTCTCTTCTGCAAAATCCTCTGAAAGCCTGCAAATTTTATTAAAAAATCCCAGCAAAGGAGCTGTTCACGCACCCAAACTAACCATCAATGGAACTCACAAAAAAATACAGTGAGAAACCCATGCCACAAACTCAGATCCACCCAAAAAAAAAATCAACCCAGTAATTTCTACATTCTTTTCATTTGGCCCCTTTAATACCTTTTGGCCTAAAAAAAGCAAATGAGAAAAAACCAATTGGCATATTTACAACCCCGTTACTCCCCAAGCCAAAATTACCAAATCAATTTTCACAAAAAAGCCATTAAAAGAACAAATGGGTCTCTCGCTCTTTCTTTCTTTCTATCTACATATGACTAAATGCACGGATCTGTGGCGTTAAACCCTCATTGTTTTGAGATAAAACCAGGTTTTTTGAAGTGGGTTTCCTTTATTTCCTCAACCCATTTTAGGAAAATTAAGGCTTTTGCATTTGTTTACTGCTGATATGGTTCTGGTGTGTGTTTTTCTTGTTCCAATCAGAAAGAGCAAATGGGTCTCTGCAAGAAAGTTTCTTGCTTTTTGCTAATGGATGGGTCTGTGGATCTATGGATTGGAAAAAACCTCATTTTTTAAAGCTTAAAACTTGTTTTAGTGAAGTGGGTTTTTATAAATTTTTGTGAATATTAATTGGCATTGGAGAGAAAGAAAAATCAAGGCTTCTTTGTTGAAGGAGAGAAATGATTCAGTTGTTGTTCTTGGTTTTGTTTGCTGAGGGTGTTTTGGCATTTCTTCTATTGGTCAAGATTGGGCCTTTGAGAGAGCTTGTGATAAAGAGTTTGGATCAGCTGAAGATTGGGAAAGGTCCTGCCACTGTGAAAACTATAGCTGGTACCATGTCTGTGATTCTACTATCAAGCCTTATGAGCATTGTTAAGATCCAGAACAAGGGTGTAAAGCTTGGAACCATGTCACCCATGGATCAGGTTCTATGGAGGACCCATTTGCTTGAGGCTTCACTCATGGTTATGTCTTCTATTTTTTCCTTCTGTGATTTCTTGTTTGTATGTCTTCTATCTTTCTTGAAGTAAAATTGCTAGTTGAAACTGCTGAGATTTTTTTATAAAATTTGCAGGCTTTCCGAGGATTTTGCAGAAGAGAGGAAGATATGAAGAAGAGAGGTTGTGGCTCCTTCATCGTTGTTTCAAGCCTTCAATGTTTCTGGAAAGTGAGGGAGATGGGAAGAGGAGAGAGGGAGAGAAAAAATGTTTTTTTAATTATTTGCTGACGTGTCAGGTCAGGATTGGCTGGCGTAAAGCACCCCTTTTACGCCAGCTCCTGACCCAATTTAATCTCTTTGTTTTTACTATTAGTAGTCAGAGCTCCATAACATTTTGAAAAAGCTGCTTATTTCTTGCTACATTTTATATATATGTGTGTGTATGTGTGTGTATTGATGAGAAATTATTACATTTTATATTGGGAGTGATCTTTATGCCTTGCAACATGATGAGATTGTGAAATAGGCTATGAAAGAAATGAGGTACAACATGCTGAGATTGTGAAACAGGCTATGAAAGAATTGAGGTACAAATTTCGAGAGACGAATCTTCCTTTTAGAGGCCGCAATGTGGCAAGAGAGACGAACCTTGCCGTTTCGCTTGATGACTATTGTGGAATCTTTTTTTTTTCTAGATTTCTCTTATTGGATGTTCATAATGACACGTTGCATCCAGGTATTTAAAAAATTTAAATGAAAGAACATTCATTAAAGGAATTGGAATTGTTGAAGCAAATTAGAAAATCTTTACTAGAGGATCCGCTCAAGCTGTCCTCCTTAGGGTCTTTCACGGGTAAATAAACCTCTTCAGAGTCTTCACAGGTACAGAAACGGAGGAAAAAGAAAAAGTCTTCACATGAACAGAAACAGAGGAAGAAGTCATAATTAGCATTTTGAAAACTTTTGATTTTAAAGATGAAAGCCTTTCATTTTTGTTTTCTCGTTTCTCATTTAACTTTTTTTCCCCGTATTGATGAAGGTAGCAGTTGACATCTGTAAAGTAAAACTATCCCAATTTTTTTTTTAAGGATATGGGATTTCCTAAGATAAAGGTCTTGTAATTTTGTATCCCAATTAGTTTAGACTTTCTGACACAACAGCAAAACATTTTATATATTGTTGAGGATAGTCATGCATGCTTTTTACCAAGTGGGTCGTTAAAGCGGTTGAATTTGTGTGGAATTCCTAAAGGTTTAGTGCCACAGGATGTAGTTGTTACTTGTTATGGTTTGTCCTGGTTGATGGAATTGCATATTGTACAGCACCTCGCAAGCAAGGCCCACACCCTTGGGTTTAAAGGGTTAACTCCACTCATGGTGGTTAGCCTCTCTCTCTCTCTCTCTCTCTCTCTCTCTCTCTCTCTCTCTCTCTCTCTCTCTCTATATATATATATAGTTACGCATTTTTTAAATCATTCAACGATTTAAAAAAAAAGACTTATTAATGCTATCATTTTATATTTATTTTTAAACTCAAAAAAATTTATAACGTAGCTATTGCTTTTAGTGTCTATGAGACTTCTTTTTTTCTTTTGAATTAGTATTATTATTTTTCACTTACTCTATTATGAAATTCATACTAATTTTTCCACAAAAATAGCAGATTTAAAACTACTAATATGGCCAAAAAAAAAGTTAGCTCTAAAAAATAGCACAAAATAACAATGAAATATGTGTACTTTTTTTCACTATTGAAATTTAAAAAATTGCCGCATATCACACCAAAAAAGAAAAAAAAGTGAATATGTTTCAATCTTATTTTGTGCTATTTTTTAGACGTAGTTTTATTTTTTTGGCCATATTAGTAGTTTTAAATTTGCTATTTTTGTGGAAAAATAAGTGTAAATTTCAAATTAAAATAAGTGAAAAATAATAATATGAATCTAAAAAAAAAGAGTGAGGCTAGTTTATTTTAATAAGAAACTGTGGGTGGGATTTTTTCAAAGAAAATGGGGTAGTTTAGTTTTATTATTTTTTACCGAACTTAAGATAGGTGTTTTTTTAATAGAAAACCGTATTGGGTTTTTTTAGAAGGTGGTATGGTTTTTTTAGGAGAAAGTAGGGGCTGTGGAGAGTTTTTATTTTTTCACTTTTTTTTTGTTAGTAGTCCTATTTTGTAGATTATATATATATATATATATATATATATATATATATATATATAATTTTTATTTTGAAAATCTTATTTATAAGTGAATAAAGAAATTTAAAAATTACTAGGAGAGGTCTTATTTTTTGGATAATGTTTAAGTGGGAGTTAAAGTTGTATTTTTACAGGATTGTCTTTTGATTTTATCTGTACTTAAACATAAGGCTGTAGGGGTATTTTTGAACTAAAAAATGAGGAATTTAAACAGGGAAGCTCTTTAAATAGTAGTATAGAGATTATATATATATATATAATTTTTATTTTGAAAATCTAATTTATAAGTGGATAAAGAAATTTAATAATTACAAGGAAAGTGGTCTTATTTTTTAGGCAATATTTTAGTGGGAGTTAAAGTTGCATTTTTACAAGATTGTCCTTTAGTTTTGTCTGTACTTAAATATAAGGTTGTAGGGGCATTTTTGAACTAAAAAATGAGGAATCCAAATAGGGGAAGCCCTTTAAATAGTAGTATAGATACGTAGAGAAAAAAATGTATATATTTTCTGTTTGGATTCTTATTTTTTATACCCAAAATATCCCACATTCTACTCACTAATAGGTTTTAAACTAATGAGGATAAAAATGTAAAATAAAATCCCAAATCTTTAACCATCCATTAACCCCACGTTTGTTATAGTAAAAGAACTAGATTCAGGTTTGTTTAGGATTCATTTATTTTGCTGAAATTGAAATTTTGTTATTGAAAGTACTGTAAATAAATATAAAAGTTAACTGAAATAGTATAGTAAGACTTATGAATAGTATCAAAAAGTGAGACTCATGAATAGTATCAAAAAGTGTAGTGAGACTTATGAATAGTAATAAAAATAAGTTGACTTTTATAATTTGAAGCGCACACTCAATTTTGCTTCTCCATCCTTCCCCTCCTCCTTTTTAGGCAAAAGCAAAAAGAAGGCAGGATGGTTATCTCAATCTATGCCAATCTAATTGCTTCTCTTTTAGGTTCTAATATTTTTGACCGTTTCTTATCTTACTAATAATTACCACTCTAATTTACTCTTTCATATTTCAGGAGCTAAACAATGCAAATACATAGGCCAATTTGTGGTAAATAAAATCTATTTTTGTTTTTTCCTTCAAATTCTGAGTTTAACTAAATGCTAATTGAATTTTGATTTTAGGCATAGAGTTGTTCCTCTACTGATATTAACTACAGGAAAAAAAAATTTCCCTAGAAATGCAAGGTATTTACATATATGTCCACTTTTATCTAATCTTGGCCTTATTTAAGTTTTAACTTTGAAGTGAATTTTTGTTTCATATTAATAATCAAATTCTACGTTGATTTGTTCATTTATGTGTTGGTATTTTTATGTTATATGTAAAGCAGAAACTAATACTTTGATGTAATTATGGACACACTGAGTGCACACAAATCGTTTGTCATACTAAAACAACATCAACCAAGCATTAGTCCCAAGATTTTGGGGTCAACTATAGACTAAGAAATATGGACATGGACCACACGGTGATATGTTGATTCTTAAAAGAAATTAAGATATGATACAGTAGGAATATAGTAATTAAATCAATTAATATATTTAGGTGTATTTTATCTTTATTTTAAGAATAAGGATTTTGGAGTGTCCGTGCTTCTTGGGCTATAGATCTTTAGAGGGTCAACCATGTATTATTTTCTGCCATTCTAAATTGTTTGTCTTAATTTTTTTTTCTACTTTTGAATTGATGCTATGTGTTTTAAGGGCTCAAATTGATGATGAAGAAACAACAATGATGAACATTATCAGGTATAATGGTTGGGTACACTCTCAAACATGATTTGGTTAGGTCACCATTAAAACGGTAAGTAGATGATGATGGTGAATCCCTTATCTACATCTCTCATTGTTTAGGTTTTTCTTACTCACTATCAATTTTAAATAAATTTTTACTTAAAACTTTGAAGAAACATTTAATGTATTTTGCTAAACTTTGAAGAAATATTCAATGATTTTTGCAACAAGAATCAATTGTGCTGATATGACGAATCAGCTTTGGCGTCATTGTCTCCATCTGATGAATCAGTACCTAGCGGCTCTAGAAAGAAGAAGTCCAAGTGATCACTGCCATGTTCATGCAATACCAAAACACCATTGTTTATGCTAGAAAGGGTATGATTAATTTGAAAATTTTACATGCTTTTGATATTATTGGAATCATGGTCAGTGACTTAGGCTTGAGTTATGTTTATGAGAAATTCTATTTACATCATGTATAGAAAGTAATTTGTTCAAGGAAAAGTTATAAAGTAAATGCATAATATATTCATAAGGTAATTGCAAAGAACAAAGTCGGGCGTGATATTAGGAGGCAATTTCTCATATTTTATCTGTGGTAAATTAGCTCCTTGATTTAAGCATTGAGGCTGAGAATTTGGCTTTTGTTTTTGCCATATTGGAATTGAGGCATGGGTTGTAAGTGTGCTTCATTACTTAATATACATTTTTCTTCTTCTAATTTATTTGAGATATTTGAATTGCCAATTATGTTGCTCGTATGTTTTTGAAGTGACACGGTTATATATATATTTGTTCAAGGAAAAGTTATAAAGTAAATGCATAATATATTCCTAAGGTAATTGCAAAGAACAAAGTCGAGCGTGATATTAGGAGCCAATTTGTCAAGCTTTATCTGTGGTAAATTAGCTCCTTG
This sequence comes from Castanea sativa, assembly GCF_040712315.1. Taxonomy (NCBI): domain Eukaryota; kingdom Viridiplantae; phylum Streptophyta; class Magnoliopsida; order Fagales; family Fagaceae; genus Castanea; species Castanea sativa. The sequence goes on from NC_134023.1 coordinate 39,298,565, forward strand.
ATTTAAGCATTGAGGCTGAGAATTTGGCTTCTGTTTTGCCATATTGGAATTGAGGCATGGGCTGCAAGTGTGCTTCATTACTTAATATACGTTTTTCTTCTTCTAATTTATTTGTGATATTTGAATTGTCAATTATGTTGCTCTTTATATGTTTTTGAAGTGACGTGGTTATATATATATATATCTTTTATAGGATTTTGATGCCCTTCAAACTTCAGTGTGAAGCTTAGAAAGATTAATGGGTTTAAGACTTTCTGTCAAATTTATTTACTCTCATTGTGACTTGAAATGTGTGAGATCATTAGTATGATAGAATAACTTACACAAAAAAACCAACAATAGAGAAGACCAATTATACAAAAAAATCAACAATTTACTAACTTCCTCCTTTCCTTGCCTATTTTTTGTGTGAATATTTATCTTTCAAGTGGTTTGTTCTTTAAAATGGAATAAAAAATTCAATGATTGAAGTGTGTGTAAGGGCCAATCTCACTTGATTATTTAGCAAAAAAAGAATGTCGGTCTTACTTAACTTTATTCAATGTGAGTTTAATCTTTGTGCAATTAGGGTCAAGGACTTATCATCTGTGCAAAATGAACAATGTTGTATGTTGAATCATTGAGATGAAAAATATAGCATTTTTATTTTTGTTCAATATTGTCTAATAGTTGCTTCTTCTTTTCTCCGGTAATGATTTAAACAATAATTCACTAAGTGGGGGCACAACTAAGTAAACGGAAAATAAGAGATTTTATTAATCGTCCAATTTCTTATAGGGGTGTACCTCTCCATTACTGCCTTTGGAAGGAGAAGAAAACATTTTTTTATTGATCATAATTATATTTGAGAAGATGTCTAATAGAATGTTGTCTTTATGTAGTGCTTTTGGAAGGAGAGAAATGCTAGGAAACAGAGTCTGCAACAACGTTGAAACAGATGAAAATTTTTCCTATTCTCAGGCAAATCATGGTCCTAATGGAAGCTTCAAAGTCTAAGAAAGGCAAATGGATTGGTGTTTCATTTCAGTGTAAGAATTTGAAGAAGTTGCAATATGTTCATGGGCTATCAAAGTCAAAAAGTGCATATGAAGACTACTGCTATATTGTTATCTTTGAGGGTTCTCCCTATCAAAGTCATGAGATGAGATAGTATTATAGTTATGACAACTAGCAAAGAGGTAGCCAATCCAACTCAAGAGACTAAACCAAGATGGCAAGACAAGGTGGTGCAAAAGCTCAAAATATGGAAGAATAACCTATCAAGCTTTTTTGGCCATTTCCTATCTAATAGAGGAAGAGAGAGAATTTGCAGAGCAAGCTTCTTTATTTTTTATTCTATATATATTTTTTGGACTTAGGTTTCGTGTAAGGTCTTTATTTTGTCTGATAGATGTTTGTTGTACTCCCTTTGGCATATTTTTAAATTAGTACAAACTGTTGAAACATATACTATAAATGACCTATATTACTTTTCAATGTTGCTGTGTCAAGGCCTTAGACCTTCACTTGGTATCAATTTGGTGGGCAGCAGGTGTTTGTTGAAAGTTGTGAGTATTGGCACTTGGCAGCTAAGTTGTAAATGTTGTTAGTGGAACCTGAGTTTAATCAAGCACCATGGTCTTCTCTTTTGGTTCTTTGGGCGTCTCTTCAAGTCTTAATCCTTTGTTGACACGCTCTTGCACTTCTGTTCTTAACAGTTGGTTTGTCCCCGCTTCTCTTTCTATATTTGCATTCTGTAGGAATTTTGTTTCATTCTTGATTTCTCCATCTCCATGTAAATGATTTTTAATTTTGATATTTGGCTCAAATGGTTATGATTGGTAGGAATAATTGTATTTGGTGAGTGAGTGATTAGCTTCTCAGATCTTATTGTCAAATTAGATGCAATAAATTTTATGGTGATGACCTTAGTTTTTCATTTTGAGTTTTGATGCCAGGAGTCATGTGGGTAAAACAAAGTACCTGAAGTAGTTGAGGTCTCAAGGGATATACATGATTCTAAAGAGAATTTACCATCTATCAATTTCAATGTCAAGATTCTAAATTGCAAGTATAGGTGCACAATCCAAACTCCCTATGAATTTGTAACAATGATTGTAGTTTGTCAACCAAATATGTTGTGAGAGATTGTAATGGAACTTGAAATTTTACTTTAACTTTTAATTACAATTGCATTTTTGGTCCATATATTGGTTTTTTTAAAAATATATTTTAAACTATTTCTGTTTTTACTATTATACTCAATTCATCTTTATTTAATTGTCCTATTGTTTGAGACTTCCTGTTACAGAAAGCACACAAATTTGAAATTCATACTTAAATTTAAGACCCTTGTTAGGAAAAAAAATTCTATTGATTAATTAATCACTAGCCTCTTAATTCTTTTTGGTAAAGATTAAAAATTTACATCCATTATAAATTATATGCGTGCTCAGAGGCTCTTTTTTTTTTTTGGTAAAGATTACAAATTTACATCTATTATAATTTAAGATTACTATATTTTCCGATCACAAAAATATCTAGACATGTGATGAAAAAATTATTTCACCCATAAACGCACGTTTGTGGGTGTAATGAGTGTTAAGCGTTTTTGTTGGTGACATTAATGATGGGCTCAAATGAAAACTAGTAAGAATTGACTATATCAACAATATATAAAAGTACTATAAAATAATTTGTGGCTATAACATTATTCATATATAATATGCCTCGATTTCATAGATAGTGCATAAAGCAAAACTTACATACAATACTTAAGTATTATTCCTTAGAATTCCCTTCTTAAAATTCAGGTTTGTGATTTTTTTCTCATGAAATGGAAGTGTATTTTTAGTTAAATACTATTACATAACTGAATATTAAGAACGGAACATAAGGAGCAACACCTAATTACTGTAACTAAGATAGAATAATAATAAGCTTATTGTGCAAAATGCACATTGACATAGGCCATCTAGAAATCTTGTATTAAGGGTGTATTTGTGTAAGTTGTTGCAAAATAGTGTTTTGGGTTTAAAATAGCGTTGGTTAAAAAACCATGAGAGATTGTTGTTACAAAATGGAATTTTGAGTTTTCAAAACTCGTTTTTAGGCTCCCAAAACGCTTGACTAAATGGACCCTAAAATTACTTTTCTTGCTATCTATAGGCACATCAATTATTAGTAGTGATAAAATAAAAATAAAAAGGAGAAACAGAAGGGGAAAACAAAGTGCTAAGAAAAGGAGAAACAAAAAGGGAAGTTTCCCATCAGCCAGCTAATCAGACCCAGTACAAACCTTTTGCTAAGGGACCACAGAGCAAGAACACGAGGGCAATATGTGCAAACCTTTTGTTCAGTCCCCACGAAACTTCCACACTTCTAGGAAAAATATAAAACTACAAGGTCCCTCAACCTGACACCAAACTCTTCTTTTTAACACTTCATTTGAGTAGGGAGGAAGAAAGCCACAGGGAACAAAACAAAAAGGAAACAAGACAAAAGCTAGAGGTCTTAGACTCATCATGTATTATTAAATACTAGTTAGTCTCAACTATAAACATGGGAACATGGTTCATTGGTTCCACGTATTATGCCATAGAACAGTGAAGAAGCATTCATCATGGTGTGCACACATGTAAAGGAAATGGAGATCTTATCTTTGATGGCTACATTTGGACCATCATATTATTTTGTGGAACTTGACTTGTATCATCAACATAAGCAATTAGAAAAATCAACTCATAATCAAGCAAATCCAAAATCAAGCCAAACCCACCAGAAAACCCAACTCAAAACCAATCAAAACTCACAGGAAAACCCAACTCAAAAACAGCCTAAATCCACTAAGAAACCCAACTCAAAATCAATTCAAACCTACCGGAAAAGTATCCCAAACCAAAATCAAAACGAAACCCAATTGAAAGCCCACGTGAAAAACCCAACAGAGCTGCTGCTGCCAATCTGCTACCACCGATCTGCTGCTACTGCTGCTGCCAATTTCCTGCTGGATCTACAGCCGTGTGTAAGTGTTTGAGAGAAGAAGATAGTTGAGGGGGGATTGAGAGAAATACTTTTGGAATTTATATTTGAGAGATACGGTTCAGATGAAAGAGAGAATGATATATAAATGAAATAGAGATATTAATAAATAATAATAATAATAATAATAAAAGAATAAATAATATTATTAGATAGATTAGATTGTAAAATATCTAAATTGGTGTGTGTTTTAAAAAAGTGGTAATGTAAAATAGGCTGAAAATTTTATAAGTAAAAGAGTTTAAAAGGTTAAAAATAATTTACGGAAGGGAAATGTTAACCATGCCCTAAGAATATTATGAGCTATTTTTAAAAATATTTTATTAGGAGGATGATAAAAAAATAAATGTTGTTGACAGTTTTTTATATTTCTCATTAAAATGATGTCAAAACTTTCATATTATACTTTATTAACAATTATTCTAAAAGCATCCATTAACATGAACCTTTACGCAATCAATTTTTACATCTCACATAATGTGGTAATTGTATGGTGCATATCTAAATTTACAATTTTAAAGCATTCTTTTTTTTTTTTTTCTTTTTTGATAGGAAATTTGTAAACTTCATTAATCAAATCAATTCAAACACGATACATCATGGTGAAGATATTGCTCAATAAAGCAAGAGTTCTCTTCCAACCAAGCTACAAAATCAACAATACCAACCGCATATTTTGCTAACAGATGCGCTGGTCTATTACATTGTCTATGGACGTGAAAATTCACCCTGCTTGAGTAGCCACTCAGGACCTTAATCCCTGATACCACAGTTGCCACTGAAGAGGGAGGTGAGGTGTTACCACAAAGGGCGTTAAAAACTGTCAAGGAATCCCCTTCAATGATAAAATCCTGGATACCAATTTCTCTTACGAACTGAACTCCTGCTTCGACAGCCTTTGCTTCAAATTCCACGGGCCTCAAAGGTGCATTAATCTTCTTGCTCAACGCTGCTATTACCTGACCACGGCAGTCCCGAATTAAGACACCTACTCCTGCTGCTTTCTGGGCCTTGAAGACCGCTCCAACCACATTAATTTTATATCTGTCCGGCGGTGGAGGTGACCACCTCATTACTTGAACCTCTAGATCTGTGGCTGGTCGCTCAAGTGTTGCATAATACTCCTTGAGGTAGCGAGAAGTCCACTGCACCAATTCACATCCCGATTTCTTCTTACCCCCATTACGCACCTCATTTCTGTTACCCCATATTGCCCATGCAATTGTTGCAATCAAAGCCACCTCTGACTCATCATAGGTTCCTCCCATAATGCTACATTAAATCAAAGCAAGAATGAATATTCTTTGGGTCTATACTAAAATGAATCTTAGTGCAGCTCCATACCTCCCTCGCTTTCAGGCAGCTCCAAAATAGGTGGTCTGATGTCTCGGGTTCTTCATGGCACTCACTGCAGCAGTCATCTTGTAGCACCTGTCTTTGTACCAGATTCTTCCTTGTCGGTAAAATGTCGTGGCATGCCCTCCATATGAAATGCTGAACCTTATGTGGTGCTTGTATTTGCCACAGTAACTTCCAGAATTTTTTAGTTTGGCTATCATCTGAGCTTGAGCCATAATTGGCAGGCCGAGAGAGATTCATAGCCAACTTGTATGCGCTAGGGACACTAAATGATCCGTTTGCACTTCCTGCCCATATAAGTCTATCCTCGGGTGGTTGTATACTCAATGGTATGCTTTTAATACACTCTGCCCCGTGTGGAAGGAACAATGCATCAATCACCTCTGGTTTCCATTGGGTCAAATCCTGGGCAATCAATTCACACACCTTTGTTTCTGCACTCAAGAACAGTCTTGGAGATACTACTTGGTATGTTGATGTAGATGGCAGCCATTTGTCTCCCCATACCCAAATGGATGTCCCCTTACCTACACTCCACCGACTCCCCTGCTTCACCAACTATTGAGCTGCCATAATACTCCTCCACACATAAGATGGATTTGTACCAAGTGAAGCATGTATAAAATCTGTAGGAGGGAAATATCGCGCTTTAAACAGCCTATATAATAAGGAATTCTGCATTGTTTGAAGCCTCCATCCTTGTTTGGCAAGTAGTGCAAGATTAAATTGTTTTAGTTGGCAAAAACCCATTCCATCGGCTGCCTTGGGTTCACATAGTTTGTCCTAACTAATCCAAGCCATCTTCCTCTCATTTGTTTCTAACCCCACCAAAAGTTACGAATCAGACTAGTCAATTTATCACATAGAGAGTCGGGTATTTTAAAACAATTCATAGTGTACGTAGGTATAGCTTGAGCTATAGCCTTAATCAACACTTCTATTCCTGCTTTTGACAAGAGTTTCTCCTTCCAACCTGCCAATTTCTTACCAAGCCTTTCTTTAATTTTCTTGAAAGAATTCTGTTTATTTCTTCTCACAAGAGATGGTAATCCCAAGTACTTCTCATGTTGCCTAATGACTTGGGCCTCAAATCTATTTTTGATTTCTTCCTTCACTTCTTCTGGAGTGTTACTACTAAAAAAAAAATGATGTTTTGGTTCTATTCAATTGCTGCCCAGATGCCTTCTCATAGACTACAAGGATTTTTTTTATAAAGTGTTGCACTCTTCAAGTGTGGCCTTGCTTTGATTTCTTCCTTCACTTCTTCCGGAGTGTTACTACTAATAAAAAATGATGTTTTGGTTCTATTCAATTGCTACCTAGATGCCTTCTCATTGACTACAAGGATGTTTTAATAAAGTGTTGCACTCTTCAAGTGTGGCCTTGCAAAAAATAATGCTGTCGCCTGCAAAGAACAGGTGGGAGATTTTGGGTCCATTTTTGCAAATACTTAAGCCCTCCATCTCTCCATTGTCCATTGCTTTCTTAATTAGGGCTGATAAAGCTTCTGCATATAAGAGAAATAAGTAAGGTGATAAGGGGTCTCCTTGTAGTAGACCCCTTGTAGGAATTATATTTCCATTTATTTTTACAAAGTAGGACACTGATGAAACACATCTCATTATAAGATTCCTCCATTTTTCTGCAAACCCCAATTTAGTCATAATCTTTTCAAGACAAACTCATTCTACTCTATCATATGCCTTACTCATATCTAATTTAAGAGTCATTTACCCTTTCTTGCCTCCCTTTTTATGATGAATATGATCCATGGACTCAAATGCTACCAATACATTATCCGTGATCAACCTTCCATGCACAAATGCACTTTGGGTGTCACTAATAATGGATGTTAGTATTTTCTTTAACCTATTAGCTATTACTTTGGATGCAATTCTAAATACCACATTACAAAGACTAATAGACCTATAATCAGTCACACACTTTGGCTCTTTAATTTTTGGAATGAGGACTATATGGGTTTCATTAAATTTAGGGGGTGCTAACCCAATATTAAGAAAATCAAGAATGGTTTTTGTGACTACTTCACCAATATTCGACCAAAAATGCTGATAAAATAAAAGAGGCATACCATCCAGTCTTGGAGCCTTGAAAGGGTGCATTTGTTCTAGCGCCATCCTTACTTCATTTGCCATAAAGTCCATTGCAAGCTTCTGGTTCATGGCTGGTGTCACCTTTGGCTGAAGAGCTTACAACAACTCACTGAATTCATTTGGCTGACTAGTTGTGAATAGTTCTTTATAGTAGTCCACCACCATCCCTCCCATTCGGTCTTCATCATCTTGTCAGCATCCATTTAAGTCTAGCAGCCCCTCGATCTGATTTTTCTTATGTCTAGCAGATGCTTTTGCATGGAAAAATTGAGTATCTCTATCCCCGTCTTGGTACCAATTAATCCTTGATCTTTGATACCACATAGCATCCTCTTTCTCATGCCACCCATTCAGCTCCATCCTTGTGTTCTTCATATCCTGGATATTACTTGGAGATGCTGGTTGTAGTTCCAACCATTCCAAGTGTTCTTGAAGTGCAGCTATTTTCTTTCCAACATGCCCAAATTCGGTATTATTCCATGCCTCAAGCCTCACTCTACATTTTTCTAAGCATGATACTAATGGGTAATCCGAAGTAGAGGTCAGCCCCTCTTTCCATGCCTCCAACACCACTGCGTCCCACCTCGGGTCCTTTAGCCACATTGATTCGAATCTAAACATCATTCTCGTTCTTTTATTCCTTGCTTTATTGGTGAATCTAAGTAGCAATGACGAATGGTCTGATGCCGAGGAGGTAAGGCGATACAATTTAGCCATTGGAAACCGGTTTGTCAATTCAATCGTGGCCAAAGCTCGATCAAGCCTTCCACGTATTTGAGTCCCATCCCTTCTCTGGTACAGCCACGTAAAAGTGTAAAACGTGGATCTATAAATCCAATATCCTTCAATCTGCAATAGTCAATTGTCTCCACAAACTTCATCATTTGTTGCCGTGGTCTAGAGCTACCACCTTCCTTCTTAGACATCCCTGTTAGCTCATTGAAATCCCTAATAACAAGCAATGGTAGGGAAGACGTGTGGCTCACCTGTTTCTACTTTGTCCAAGATTCTGACCGCTTCGATGTATCCGGATTGCCATAAAATCTAGTAAAATGCCACCAACCTAAATCTGTTTCACCCTCCACAAGTGCATCAATGTGTGTTTGTGAGTAAGTTTGGATATCTAAACGAATCTCCTTCTTCCATAGTAGCGCCAGACCTCCACTTGCACCATTGCTAGACACAAAAAATCCATTCTTGAACTCACATTTATCTTGGACCATAATCATCCATTCCATGATCGACTTTGTCTCCATAAGGAAGACTACTTTGGGATTTTCTCTTTTTATTACCTCTTTCAAGGCATTAACTGTCCGGAGGTTCCCAAGCCTCCAACAATTCCAACTTAAGAGATTCATTGGACCTGGCGGGGCTGCCCAGCAACCTCCGTCGATCCAAATTCCGAAGCCAGTAGCAAGCTGAACTCTTTAGTTTCCTGCTCCATTCTAAACCTTTTTTCTTTTTCCTGCATCATACCTTCCTCTGTTTTCTGAGTATTTTTTTTTTTCCTTTTGAGCCCCTCTTTCTGCTCTAGTGTTTCCTCCTTTCCATTACTGGTCTACTAATTCTAGTCCATGTTCCTTTGGGCCGAGCCCTTTCCTCCTGCATGAGCCTAGTTAAACCCGATTCAATACCTGACGTTTTCCTTTTGGTCTCACTCTTCCTGCACTTATTTGCTCTATCAATTTCCACCCAACCAAATATTAAACCTTGATTGCATAGAATCCCCCTGTTCCATACGTTGCTGAAAACGTGGGATATCCCTTATATCCGCGTATTGATGATCTGTTACAGCTACCTTACTTTCCACAAATTCCATATCCATCACCTTTCCATCATTGGCCTTATTTACATCAGGTTGACTTCCGTTTTGGTATTGGGGTCCAAGATTTCCGTGGATGGCCTCATCAATTGCCTTTAATGTTTCTGTAAAATTCGCTAGAGATTGATTTCCCCCTGCTGTCACGGCCTTGCCTGTAACTGCTTTGCCTGAAACGTCGTCAGCAACATTCCCTGTCGTTATCCTCATCGTCTGTGACACCTTTTCCTTGTCCATCACCCTAGTATTCCCTCCAACCTTTTGCTTCAGTGCTGCACTTTCTTTTTCATACCCTTGGACTTCCACCACAGTCTTTTTCATTGGGTTATATTGACTAGCTCAAAGCCACGGGCCAAATTGTTGGTCGCTTGGTGATAAGGATCCTCGACTCCTCAACCATAAACTACAGTCCTTATCATCATGTGTGAGGTGGCCACACCAATAACATAGATTAGGTGGCCTTTCATACATAAACGACACCCATCCTTTCTCATTCTCATCAAATTTAACCCGACGACCCCTACAGAGTGGTTCAGAGACATCAATGGCAACTCTCACTCTTAGGAAATTTCCACCTCTCATTTCAGTTTGGTCTTTTGGCATCGTGACCACACCTAATGCCTCACCTAAACTGCTAGCCACCTCACTTGACAGTAAAGAGTATGGCAGATTATGAATCTGAATCCAAAACGATACTCTATTAAATGAAAGGTTCTCAATCGGAGTAGACATATCATACCGCTGGAAAACCACAAAATGTCTGTCGAAAGCCCAAGGTTCTCCCATAAGGACCTTTTCAATATCCTCATCAGATTCGAACGCAAAAAGTAGTATATTATCCCCGGCATTGCTGACTTCAAACTTCCTTCTCGTACGCCAGAGAGGCCCAAATGTTTTTGCCACCACCTCAATGTTCACCAAGCGGCGCGTAAAAATTTTTGCTGCTAAAGTGTACGTCTGAGCTTTCTTATTCTTTGACAAATCAAGCTTGTTATCCTCCTTACTAGATAATGACAATTTCTTCCAGTCCTTTGTTAGTTCCTCCATACCAATCCTCACTCACTGTATCCCACACCCCACGAAGAAAAACCCCTAGCCCTCCTAGCGACGTTGTCCCTAGAGGGGACTCACCTTCTTCCTTGAACAAGGAGGGTAACTACTATGCTACGGTATGGAGAGGAGGACAGACATGTTCTAAACCCAGCCGAGAACAGCTTTTTCCTCGTATAGAGAAGCAATTTTAGAGCATTCTTATTCGGGAGCCAAAATGTAAAATACAACCTTCAATAGTAACAACTATATCTAGATCTTACTATATATAGTATGTTTAATTTCTTTTTTTAATTTTTTTTAATAATGTGTCTGGTTTTGTGTTTTTTGTTTTGGGTGAGTGGAGCATGGCCACATTATAAAATTTGAATTTTTCTTAAATTATTTCAATATGATGCGTTATAAAATAGAGTTTGGGATGTAGGTTGTATTATTACGCTCTGTTTGTTTTAGCATAAACGTTTTTTGAAAAATAGTTCATTTTCCAAAGAGCATTTTCTAGAAAACTGTATCATTTTTCAGTATTTGATAACGACCTTGAAAATGAGCTTGAGAATGTTTTCTGGTGTTTGGTATGCAAATTTTTATTTTTTAAATTTCTTGTGTAATTTAAAATATGTGTATTATGTAAACCAACTAATGTAATCAATATAAATAAAATAAATAAAAAACCAAGAATGAATTTAGTTTTCATACTAAAATTTTGACAATAGATACAATCAAAATTAATTATCAAATTTTCATGATCTCTACCACTCATCTTGCTCATATATATGGACGGTAACGTCCATACGTACATACATACATACATATATATTAACCATTTGTCTATATACATAAAATTGACATGGGAGTACATCTTTAATAGGCGAAACTACACTATTGGTTCCTGAAGTTTACCCTGTGTGCGCAATTGGTCCCTTAAGTTTTAAAACTGAGTTGTATTGGTCATTTTACTAACTGCTGTTAACGGTGTTAATTACATGGCTAACGGAATAATGACTTGACATTTTTTTAATGATGTGACATATTTTTAATTAAAAATTAAATAAAATAGTTTGCATGATAGATGAAATTGAAAAATCATATTTGAATATTTGGCACAACTCATGCCTCCAGCTCTAAAGGACAAGATTGAAAAACTTAAGGATGAGTTTGCCCAGGGCGCCTCTGCAGCTCCTAATTATGAAACCTTGAAGTCTAGACTCGACATGTTGATGGAATTATTAAAAATCAAGATTGATTCTGCAAATAAAAAAAAGTATGCTAGATTAAAGCGGCAAGTCAATAAAAAGTTTGTCGAAATCATGAATCGGCCCTATATGAAAGAAAAAAACAAGGCACTGGAGGATGAAATTGAAAGTTCTGGGGTGACTGCGGGTCAGGATTTGGACCCTAAGCTGAAGGAGAAAATTGTGCAAAGGAAGAAAGAGATAGAGTTGGAAATGGTTGATGCTATAAAAGCCCCGGGTTTGGATGTTGCGACTATGAGGCCAAAAGCAAAGGAGATCAGTGAACAAATTCTAATACAAAAGCTGACGTCGTTGTTGATGATGTGTAACTAGGTCATCAAGCATCCAAAGGTCCCCAAAAAATTCATTATGATTTTTCAATTTCATCTCACGTGGAAACTAATTTTTTTAATTTTTAATTAAAAACATGCCACATCATTAAAAAAAATGTCAAGTCATTATTCTGTTAGCCAGGTAAGTAACACCGTTAACAGCAGTTAGTAAAATGACCAATACAACTCAATTTTAAAACTTAAGGGACTAACTGTGCTCGCTTCAAATTTGAAGAACCAATTGCGCACACAGGGTAAACTTCAAGGACCAATAGTGTAGTTTCACCTCTTTAATAAGTACAAATAACAATAACTTTTAATTGTCTATTCTTTTTGCTGGTACACTAATTGTCTACTATGGTCAACCACAAGGCTTTAATATTACTCAAAATTATGTATTTATTTAATGTATCTACCTAGTATATTATCACTGCATAGTATCTACATAATGTATTTACCAACAAATACATTTCCCCTAAACAATTATCATTCATTATATAACAATATTATTAATTTACCATAAAGATTATCCTATGTAAAAGCAATTTAGAGCCGGCACTATGTTTAAAATTTTTGTCTTTTACTTCATTCATTCTTTCTCCTTCTTTTTTGTTTTTTATATTCTTTTAGCACTTTTATGTGCAAAAAAGAACTACCTAGAATCCATCAAACCAAAAATTTCTTAGAAAAATAAAATCAAGTTTGAAATTCAAAGTAAAGTATTGGGATTTTGGTAGAGAGGAATGAAATAATTACCGCTGCAAATTTGTTCTCCTTTGCAAGTTGATAGAGAGGAATGAAATAATTACTGAGCAATGAGAGAAAAAAAATCTAATTAGAGAACTATGTCATAAAGGGGAAGAGAAACATGGAGAGAGAGAGAGAGATCTATAGAAGAGAGGAGACCAGAGTTAGTGACAGTGAGGGTGTGAGGAAAGGGAAAAAAAAAAAAAAAAAAAAAAAGGAAGAGAGAAAGAGTAAGAGAGCATACCGTGAGAGAGATTGTTTTCTAAAAAAAAATTTTGGAAAACAACCTATAGAAAACAAGCCTTGTTTTTATTACGATTTTCCATTCACTAAAGATAATTTTCCGTTGACCAGTTTTTTTTGTGCTACCAAACACTGAAAAATGTGAAAAACTATCTTTACAAAAAGTTTTCTAACAAAACGAACAAGGCGTTAAAATATAATGCAAACTAGATAAATTAACTTAGCATGCAAAATACTTTTTCTTTTTCTTTTTTTCTGCATTACCAGATGGGAATGCTTGTATGTTACTTTGAAATTTGGAATAGCTTTTTGGTTCCGCTAGCTAGATCACATTTGTAGAGAGGGAGAGAGAGAAAGAATATCCCAATGGGTTGTTGTGTATCTTAAGACCAAAAACAATTTCTTACCCTCGACAAAGAGTTTCTCAAAATGAGAATAATTTTCCATGTTAGAATTATCGTTAAATTAATTATTAAATTTAGTATTTCTTAACAACTAAACTTTTGAAATAATTGGTAATTTAACAAAGGAAATGTTAAAAAAAATGCCCTTAGGACATTTATTGGTGAACCATTCTAGAAAAAAATTTATGGGACAAGGAAAAAAAAAACAATTAGGGTATATTTGGTAACTATTTTTTCCTTTTATTTTTTGTTTTCAAAAATAATTTTCTATTTTTTAGACTAAAAAACTTGTTTGGCAACCCAAAATAAACAGAAAAAAAAATTGTTCTCAAAACTAAATTTGTGAAGGAAACTAAAAACATGTAAAAGACTATTTTCAGTTTTTAATTTTCAAAAGTCAATGAAAATACGCATTTAATTTAATGAATCTGTCTCATTTAATATTTTAGCATTAAAGTTCAAATCCTAGTAACAACATATTTTTGTATTTTCTATTTTTTTTCAAAAAACTATCTTTTTAATTTTAACTAACCAAACATGTTTTTGATTTAAAAAATACAAGAAAATTATTTTTTCTTTATCTTTCCAAAAACAAAATTTTGAAAATAGAAAGCAAAAACTGTTACCAAACATAACCTTAATATTTTGACAGCTTTTTCTATTTCTTAAAAAAGTGAAGTCAAAACTTTTTGAAATAATTTATTGACAATTGTCCTAAGGGTACCTGTCAACATGACCCATTTAACAATTCTAATTATTTTTTAGACAAAATTTAGTTACAAAATTGGTTATAGTTTAAGGCAACAATCTTACTCAATATTTTTTTATTGGAGGTGAATTTTGATAAATTCACCATTGGATTACATTTTCTTCTTATATCCTTTATGCTTGCAAAATTTCTAGAAAATTAAAGATCAATAGCTATGTCATCAATAAATTGTTTAAATTGCTAGTTTTTGTAGTTTAAAATTATGTATAAAATATAAGTTTGTAGATTATATAGTAAATAATGTCCAATTGACACAAAATTTGACATGTGTATTAATAGCGTAATGAACATGCAATCTAACAGTTAGATGGTCAAAATATGTTGTAATGTTAATTTTTTAAAAGAAAATAGTAACCTTAGGTTACGACCAATTTTGTAACTAAATTTTATCCTAAATTTTTTATCCTCCAATAGGTATACGGCAAAATAAGCATTTATAGAACATTCATCTATTATACACTCTTGAATGGGTCTTTGCAGGCACATGTATTTCAGCAAGGAGAATTTGAATCAGTACATCGTACCTTGCTGGTTAATTGGATTTGGGAATTCAGTCTTATCAATCTTGAGAATCCCTTCCCTAACAATAAAGTCTCAGTTCATTTGTGGCAAGGTGATGAAGATAAGCTTGTAGATGTTGAATTGCAGCGCTTTATTGACAAAAAACTTCCACGGATTCAATACCATGAGTTACTAGGTGCTGGACACTTTTTTCCTTATGCTGTTGGAATGAGCCAAGTTATCATAAAGACACTTTCATTTGGCAAGAAGCAACAGAATGTTGATCTTATATGATGTCCAAAAATTCTTTTCTCATTTTTATTTTTAAAGAGAACCTTTTGCTTTATTAAGAATTTAAGAGTGTCCTAATTTATTCTCCGAATTTGAGAGTGCATTTTGAGGTGAGTGGATCTGAGTTCGCCCTTTGGTTCTAATTTGGCCATGAGAAGTCAAATTCTGGCCATTGAGTGGCTGATCCAGGCTGAGGGTGGCCTATCTTAGTTTCGGGGCCTTGGATCATGCGATAGAATAGTTTTAAAAATAAATAAATAAATTCTAGTCCAATTTGCTTAGTTAGTGGGGTTTTTTCTTTTTCTTTTTCTTTTCATTTTTATGACTATTGATGTATGCTGTTTTGTTTATTTTAGTAAACTCAAGGCATAACTACCTTTTTTTTTTGTCCTTATATTTTGGGATGCTTTCAATTAAGGGCCTGTTTGAAATCCGCTTTTATATATATATAACCAAAGCCTCTGAGATTCTCACAATTTTTCACATTATCATTTTAATTTATAAATTTTTTAAACTAAATAGTCTAAATAGTGAGAGAGTCCTGTTAGGACTCTCTCTCTCTCTCTCTCTCTTCCTTAATCCTAAAGTTTTTTTTTGTTTTTTTATTTGAGTCTTTATTTTCTTTTTCTTTTTTTCAAAACCTAAATTGAGTCCTTTTTTAAAAAAAAGAAAAGAAAATTCTAACATGAAGTCTAATTAAAAAAAATTATAATTATGTTTTTAATCGTAATTCTAACATAAGTCTCTCAAAAAGTCAAAAACTTCAGTTTTATATTATATATAGATGATAATAATAATAATGTGGCAAGCTCGAAGGATATGAGAATGCAATTTGGAAATCTACTATCAAGATAACATAGATTAGATTAGTGGTGGATAATAGATTTAATTGCAGTTGAGTATTATGTGAAGTCATCACCATAGAATAGCCCACGCCAAAATGTGTTATGTGGAACCAATGATATGAAAAAAAAAAAAAAAAATTTCTAAACCATTATATTGAACAAAAAATTACTTATTTTCATTCATTTTCAAGTTATACATTTTTTTAAGTTAAGTTATAAACCTTTAAGCAAAATAAGTACTTTTAATTTTTATTTAACTATCCTATGCATTGCACAGGTTAGCAACTAGTATTGTTTAAAAACTGAAAACTGTCATTTAAGTACATGTAACAAACAGGCCCTTACTTGTTAAAGTGTCCCAAATGTTTGTTACTTTGTTTACAAATATTCCCAAGCATAACACTTTTCTTTTTCTGTTTTTTTAGATAAAAATACCAAAGTTTTTAAAAACACATATGTAATAAAAGTTGAAATTTTCATTAATAGAAATTCTAACAACAAGAGGTAAAATTCTTATTACCAATAATTATAAAAGATGATATTACTCAATTTTAACGTGGGAGCATTGCAACTCTATTTATGCGTTTGTATAAACTGTTAGGAAACGGTATTTTTAATTTAAAATAAGCGATTGTAAATAAATTATGATGAGTTGTGATTGCAAAACAGAATTTTGAGTTTTAAAAATGTTCTTTTAACTTTTAAGCTCCCAAAACGACTAACCAAACGAACCTTATATAAGCCTAAAACAAACTGAGCTTAGGTTGATTTATGGGCTTAGTAATATGCTTGAAAAACAAACTCATATCTTACTAAGTCTTTAATTAATTGAGAGTTTGGACCACATTTCCAAATTGAATGGGCTTCTTAATATACTTGTATTGGATTGTGCATGAGTTTGAACTTGAGCATGGCTTGATTAATGAATCAAGCAAAGCCAAACTTTTTTTTTTTAATAGAAAGCCAAGCTGAGCTCAAGTTTTTTGGACTTTCTTACGAGCTTATACTCAAACATTGTTTGTAAGCTTGGTTCAAGCTTAAACCAAATTTGAACATTTTACCTTTGTTGTTGAGCTAAGTTTGGATTAGGCTCAGTTAGTTTACAATCCTAAATTTCCGACCAATTTCTCCACGTTTATTTACATCCTAAGTGTAGCATCAATTTTATGAATTGCATAGATTATTCATTGCCTAAAGTCCTAAACTTTTTTTCCCTTAATGTGCAATAGCAATATCAATCTTTAGAGAAATATAGACATAAAGATAGTAGTGAGTGTTAATTTTTAGAATGCTTTGTATATTACTATTTTGTTTGAGATAAAATCCATAATGCTTCCTACAAAATCACCTATTCAATTTTGCTCTTTTATAAAGGGGGTTTGCATAATTCTAATCCCAAGTAAAGAATAAAGTTGTTCAAAGTCCTCTTCTCCAAAAAAGAAAAAGAAAAAGTTGTTCAATGTCTGTTGAATTTGCATAAGGTTATACTTATCTTGAAGCTTTCTTTAGGGCTAGCAAAGCATAAAGTTGTTTTATACTGATTGGTTAAATCTAGTCTTGTTTCATCGAATTTGAAAACTTTTTGCTGAAAGTACTATAGATAAAGGTAAAAGTTAGCTGAAATAGTATAGTGCGACCCATGTATAGAACCAAAAAGTGCAGTGGACCCATAAATAGTAGTAAAAATAAGCTAAATAGTAAAATAAGTTGTATTTTTAAGCTGAAGCCAAACGCACACTAAATCTTCAAGTTTTTATAAGTTCATTTTTTGTCCTTAAAATTTTAATTTTCTATCAACTTGATCCTTAAATGAGGATGTGATATAAACCAAAATGACAGTAAATTTATAAATACTAATCACAGACTCACACAATGCATGAGAATATATAATTATTTTTAGATGCAGTATAATATATAACTTACTCTCTAAATTTTATTGTTAAATAATTTGTTTACCCTAAAAATTAAACAATTTTTAAAAATGCATGTACACTTGGAGCGCAAGCGCAACTTCTAAAATGCAAGCAAAAAGGGCAAGTCCAAAGAGAAATGATCAATAGATTAGGAGGCTTAGCCTCTCTCTCTCTCTCTCTCTCTCTCTCTCTCTCTCTCTCTCTCTCTCTCTCTCTCTCTCTCTCTCTCTCTCTTAGCTTTTTCTTTTAGAACCATGTCTATAGCTTTCTAGATTAGGGCTTTATTTTTCTATACCTTCCATGGGCCACATTCTTAGGATATGGCAATGTCTGATATTTTCTTTTCATGTACCTTGCTTACGCCATACCCCTTTGGATGTTGGCAATGTCTGATTTATTTTTCTGCACCTTGCTTAGGCCACGTTTCTTGGGTATGACAATGTCTGATCTTTTCTTTTCCTGAACCTTGTGCAGGTCAAACCCTTAGGATGTTGGCAATGTCTGGTTTATCTTTTCGTTCTGCGTGTTTGCATTGTGTGTGTGTGTGTGTGTGTGTGTGTGTGTGTGTGTGTGTGTGTGTTATTTGCTTGTTTAAAGATGGTCACGCACTTTGTATGATGGACTCACGTGGTTACGAGGGTACCCCCTTGTGATCATGGGTACTCTTAACCTTGGAGTATGGTATGCATCTAAGGCTAATGTTGTAGATGCATACTCATACTACATTTTGTACATGATTATCGTGGTGTGATTGTCTTCAATCCATGTCAACTAGTAACATTAATTTCCCCGTGCATGCAACACGGGTCAATGTGTTTAATGCTTTGGTGAGCTCCGACTTGCCTTAGTATGAACATACTAACGCATGCCATATACATAGGCATGAAACCCTGCCAGTGCACCATAGCACACCAAACACAAAACTCTGCCAGATTTTTGCCATGAAAAATCCTTTTGTTATATTCTCATAGGGAAAGCTTGGTGAAAATAGTGTTTTATGTGCTATGACACAACTTACTAGAAATGCTACCGGATTTCTGCCATGAAAATAAGGCGGAATGCTGCCAAATTTTCTTTGTGATGAGTGCCCTCAAAGCCCAATTCTTTTAAAGCCTCGAAAACTAATGCCAATAGCTACTTTTTAACTGCCAATGACCAAAAATTAATATTTTACCAAAATAAAGGACTGTCTTTAGACAAGCGTTATGGGGTACCTAACACTTTCTCCACACGTAACCAAACCTCCGAACTCACAAATCAAGATTTTTTACCATCCGTATTAGATTTGGAAAAATGACAATTTTTCTTAGCCTAAAACAGATAATAAAATCAAATAGAGTCAAGTGACCAATCATACCTTAGAAAAAAATTAAATGATTGGTGGTGACTTCACTACCTTTGGTAATATTAGATTAAAATTGACTCAATTTAGTCACACACCAAAGGTTACTCTTTCTTTTCACCCTCTTTCACAGCACTCAAGCCCGTGCTTCGGCATCAAGGGGCGCGAGCATCATCGCAATGGGTGATCGATCACTGCGAGGTATAACAACTTGCAAGGACAAACTAGATAAAACTATAGTGCTTTGTTGTTATGGTGTTACAGCAACAACAGAAAAGGAGATATTCATTGTAGCTCTTAGAGAAGCTCTTGGGGCAGTTTGTACTTTATTGAAGGAGTATATAATGTTATTGTCGTGCTGGGTAATTACTAGCTTTTGTTAGAGCTTCTTAATGATAGATGTAGTAAGTAGAAGTTGTTACCTTTTGTATAAGAATATTAAAATGTGGAGTAGAGCTGTTGTCAGTGTCTGGTATAAATATGTTAATAAGGAGGCTATTGGATGGAGTTTATGGATTCCTCTGGAATAAACTACAAACATATAAATGTATTTTAAAATGATTCTCACTAAACTTAATTTGTATCTATGCTTTTTTTTTTTTTGAAGACAATAAAGGAAAGGCTAGATGTCGTAGTTCTTCACCATGGTCTTATTCGTGGGTAAACCTTGAAGTCATGAGATTTAAACAAGTGAATTGTCTTATGTTACTATTGCATTAATCTGTTGGGAGTTTTTTATTTGGTGTGCAGTTGAGTCATTTCATTTGTCAGAATTTGGTCAAGCTCTTGCAATATAATGTATCCGCAAAGGTATATGTACCTTTGGGAAGGTATATGTACCTCTTGCAACACATGGGTTGGGAAGTCTGTACCTGACTGGCATAAATAGAAATATATTGAATATATGTATTCGCAAAGGTATATTACTTTTTTTTTTTTTTTTTTTAAGTATGAAATAGATTGAAACACATTTAAGCTAGCATTGGGTGTAATTATATTAAATCGATTTGTGCGTGTGTGTGAACATTTTATCAATATTTCCTTAAACATTGTGTTGACTTTTAACTAATATAGCATATCGCAAGTTGTTAGGATATGTTAGTAATTGTAATTAACAAAATGATTTTAGAAATTTGGAGTATAATAATTTTTAAGAAAAACTTTGATATCATGTGCTTTAAAAAATAGATTTCATTAAAAATTAAGCTAAATGAGTATGTCAAACTAACAAGTTACAAGGTAGAGGCATTATAAGAAGAAAAAAAATCATAATTTAGAACAAAATTTTCATTGTGCATGATTGTAAGTGTTTAATGAAGAAATTTCAACCAAAGCATAGTACAATATTTTTTGTGAATTTAATTATTGTTTTTTTAATTCAGAAAAGAGTCAGATTATGGTTTTTGTTATAACTTTTTGAAGTTTTTGGAGAGTGATTAAGTTTACCTTTACATTGTACAGCTCTAAAAAGGTAACTTAATTATATGGATATTTCCATATCTTACGTAGTTATTCTAACCATGTAAAGAAATTTGTTAAGATTAAGAAATTAGTATTACTTATACATACAATTTTTTAGTACAAAACTTTGTGGTTTTGTGTTATTTAGTGAAAAATATAATTTATTTTCGTAAAACCACTGAGCAGTATATATATATATATTATCCTATGACTTCGTTGGGTGTAGAGTCAATATCGATACATTTGATGAAGACTTTGGAAGTCATTGTGTATGGTGATAGATTGATACTAAAAGTGACTAGGGTAGTTGCTAGGTTTGGAGGACCAAAATGTGACAAGAAAGCCCATTCCATGAAAAGTAAGGAAAGAACATGGGTCTTAACATAAAAGGACCTAGTTCATGATGAGGGCCCAAAGGTCCAAAAAGAAGGAAAGTGAAAGAAAAAGTAAAAAAGAAGAGGACTCAAACTTTGGCTAGGAAGCAAGTCCTCCATCTTTTGGGAAGCAGATCCTTTGAGAGAAAGCTTGAAGATCCTCAGAAGAACATGGACAGCCTTGAAGATCCTAGGAAGGACGTAGCAGCCTAGAAGATCCTGAAAAGGACATGAGAGACCTATAAGATAGTTTGGGAACAAGTCACTAACATGTATCCTTGAAAGAAGGAAAAAAAAAAAGGGAAAGATTCGTTAAATATCATGTCAAAATCAAGAGGTAGAGAGAAGTGAAAGGGACAAGTGGTGTTCTTGGGTTCAAAACCTGGCGAAGGAACCGAGGGACCTCGGTCAGGGCAGAGGACATGCAACAAATGGGAGGATGGTCATAGGCTTTCCAAACTCACCCATTGCAAGGAGGAATTTATGTCATTTCTGGGAAAAGGCCAAACCAAGAAGAGTCAACATCAAGGCCCTAAGACCTTGATGTGCCCTTTGAAAACCTTAAGAAGAGGACCTTGGCTAACACATGGGAAAGCCAATGTGTATGTTCAGATTCCCAGCAAAAGTCATTAAATATCCAGCAAACAAGGTATCACATTTGTAATCCATGGTCCAAGCCCATGGGATCTCGAATTGGTAGTAAGGGAGAAGTGGTTTGGTTGGTAGGGGAGTGATTTCTAGTGAACGAAAGAACCTGAAGTTTTCCCTTGGTTAATGTATTTGCTTGGAATGCATGAACTAATGGAAAACTCAGTTCCTCTATGTGCATGGCATCCCTCCACAACTTCCTCTCAGTTGCCTTTATCAATCAAAGCTATCATCCATTACATTGAATATCCCACCTACTCCTTTGACTTTTTAGAAAGACATCTTCCATTTGTAGCTAAAGTTAAATACTCTTTTGAGTTATAATTGCCAAATTAAGCTAAACTTCTGCCCAATGAACTCTTTCAGGTTCCTATCAGAAGACATGGTTTTACCCAGTAAACCAAGGACATCCTCGCCTTGGGGTCCTAGACCATGTCCAATATAAAATGAACACCAAAGCATAGTGTTAGGTTACTCGTGTGAGTAAAATCCCACATTGAATAAAGATGAGAAGAATGAGTGGTTAATATAACATAATTGAGCACATACCCATTGGGCTTAGGCCTTTTGGGTTAAAGTGTCTCTCTATATGTTATATTAATTACTCAAGGAAGCTCCCCAAGGTGTTTATCCCCCCGGCATAAAGCAAAAAAGGGGGTTCAAGGGGGGAGAGTTCTAGGGGTTTAGAGGGAAGTTCTGAGAATTCTAATAGTTCAGCGAGGGAGGGGGGAGAAAGAAAGAATAAAACAAGAGAGCCAAGGAGGAGGACTTCATCCCATATCCTTGAGATCCTTCAAAATATCACTTAGCCTCTAAAGAAACATATACAAAAATATGCACACATCAGATATCACTCTTTCCCACAAAATCCTCCTCACTTGACTGCCTTGGAAGGAAATGTCCAAGCAAAGCTACTTGGACTTGAGTTCTAAATTCCACAAGTCTTATGCAAAGCACTAAGTTTGTGAGAATTGGGACCAATGACCTCGTGGCTAACCCATTTTTGTGAAGTTCATTCATATATATATATGTGTGTGTGTGTGTGTGTGTGTGTGTGTGTGTGTGTGTGTGTTTTAGAATGTATATCCTAACCTGAGGAACTAACAATCACTTGAGAATATTTGTATTGTATAGTTCTTATGTAGAACCTACAAAAGTAAAGGGAAATGACATAATCCAGTAAGCATGGAGGAAGACCCTGTGGCTAAGGAACCAACATTTCAAGTTCCCAGATTATAGGCCTCATGATTCAAGGAACTAGAGTCTTGGGTTCCATGGATCAAAAATCTAGTACCCCTGGGAACCACAACATCACGCTCGGGGAACCACAAACCCACGTCTTGGGAATCACTAGTGGAGGAACCATTGCAACATCTTTCCCAAGGCATCATCATGGGGGAACCGAGTGAAGGAACTCTTTTAAATATTCACACAATAAAAAATAAGCTTTAAATATTCTATTTTAATCTCATTCTCATTGTGAATATTATAAATAATTCTTTTACTCATTTTGTAAGAATAAAATGTCATTTTACAACATTAAAACACTTACAATGATATTTTATTACTTAGGAGAAAATCGCATTTTTTTTCTTGTGGAGCTCTATGTAACTTACGCACAAACCGGTTCATATAACGACCCCAATAGGCCGCGGAGAACCAAACCCAGTTCACCCAACTTCTACTTCAACACCTTCTCAATGACCCGAGATCCCATATTAGCATTGGGCCTAGGAACTGTCAAAAAAGGACTCACACTAGGTTATCCATCAATTAATATGATGTTGAGATTCAAATATGTTAAAAGTAATTTTTAACCTTAAAACTTTTAGGGTAGAATATAGTCAACATCTTTTTAGTTTGGGCTAATACTAGTCAGGTCCAAGACATTTTAAAACTAACTAATTTGGATTCTAATCACTGTGAGGGAGGAGTAACAATTTAAGGATCAAGTTGGGTTTAGGGACCAATTTGGTCTTTTTTATATATACAAAATAGAAATTCTACTTTAACTTGATCCAAGTATATATGTGTGTGAAGCTCCCTCTTGGAGATTTCAACCCTAGCCCTTGACCCTACACCCTACAAGCACTTATACTTGTGGAGAACTATCGCACCAAGTGTGGTGAAATTATATTTACTCTTTGAGATTTATTTGTTGCATCTCTAATTCATTGTGAACTTAAGTTTGCCATAAACTTGAAAGTTATAATATCTATTTGCATAGTGAATTTTTTAGGAGTTGCTCTATGGTTTTTCCCTTTAAATCAGAGGATTTTCCATGTAAGATTGGTATTCTTGTGTGATTGTATTTCTATTGTACTTACTAAAATTTTTGCTTCCATAAATTTTTTTTTATTGCTTAGTAGTTATTAATTTTAATTCACATAAAGACATTAAGAGGATTTAGGTTATTTCACCGGTAGAATTCTTATACATAAAATGAACCTTATAGGTGAGATTTAACAAAGCAAAATTGAGTTGAAATTCAGCATGCTATACGCGAGATAAAAGCAGCGTTTGGATAGCGTCTGCGTTTTCAGTTTTTTTTTTTTTTTTTTACTGAGAAGCGCTCCATCATTTCTGTCAGCATTTTTTACTGTTCACGCACTGTTCACGAGACCCACTACCACTTTATTCAAAAAAAAAATATTAAAAATGGATCCCACGACATTATTCACACATTTAAAAATTATTTTGCTACAGTGTTTTTAGTTTTTAGCAAAATAAGTTGTATCTAAATAGACCCTAATATCATTTTCAACCAGTGTATTGACGAAAAAAAGTAAGTGAAAGTTTCCAATTTTACTAGTATTAGACACTTTCACTTATCGGTTAGAATTGGACTTTTGTATGATTGATATTGTACTAGTATCTAAATTAAAAGCCAACTTTTCACGTGTTTGTTGAAATTATACAAACTTTGATAGCACTAGTTGAGATGTGTGTCCAGTTTTGAATCTGTACATATCCAAACGTGTCCAGGGAAACTAGCTACTAGAGACAAATTTAACCCTTCTTTTTGTACAAACAAAACCAAAGCCCCTTATCTAAACTCCTTTTATACGGATAAAAACAAATCTTTTACCCAGTTTATATGGACAAAATACATAGTAATGTAATGAAATTTGTAATATCTTTAACATTTTTTTTATTTAGATTTTTTTTTTCTATTAGATAATAAAAAAATGTGGGGGCATTCTTCCATTCAGCGCCTTCTAGAAAGGGTGGCCTTGTGCATGTCCTTACTATTTACGAAATTGCTGTCCACCAACTATCAAATTCAAGCCACAATTTCAACACCTTGCCCACCAATAATTGATAATAGGTGCTAGCCTATAGTATATATAGACAAATGTATGACAATAAGTTTAAAACAAAATACCTGTTTAATACAAACTAGAAATAATAATGTTGCAAGCAAGCAAACAAATTGCACAATGCGTACGTAGTCCCAAATTATTCCCAAAATTTAAATATGTACTGTAAGTGCCACGAATGAGCTAACGTAATACAATAAATTTGTAGAGGTGGGAACTTGAATCAAATAACCTAGCACAGTTGAAGAAGAAGAAAAAGACAAGGAACAATGAAGATTACTGGTCCTCGGCCAAGGTCCGAGGACAAATACTTATGTTAGATTGATCTCAAAAAAGATTTGCTACAGTATTTCTCTCTCTCTGGGATTCTCTTGCCCTCTCATCTCAGGGGGATCTCTTACATTATATAGCCTTTTCAGCTGACCTTGGCCTTCCAATTGTTGATCATGTAGGCCACTACTCGAGTGCTTGTCCCATTAGACACTTTCCCAAATCTTCTGTGAGTTGTGGCAACCAAGACAACACTGTTCAGGGGTCTTCTCCACATAAATGCGGCCAAGGGGTTTGGTGGGGTGCACTAAATGTGGTGGCAGCTACAATCCCTTCAGACGCGTCAGGACTAACCCCCTCTCTAAAGCTATTCCTCTACGTGTGTGACCTCCTCTGGTAGTGTGCCACTGACATGGCCAAGGCTCACCTCCCCTGCCTTGCCATCCAAGGGTATGGTCCCCTCGAAACTATATCAACCTCCTCAGCATCGGATATGACACGTGGCACTATTACCTTCTTAAATTTATGTGTCCCACAATAGCCCCTCAAAACTCTAGTTTTTCCCTCTTGTTTGAGGAGAAAAATGGGGTTTTGACCTTGGGTGAGTGGCCTCACACGCTTCTTTGATTTTCCCACATGAGAACGTCATTTCATATGCCCTGTAACCACTCTTAACATTTTGGAGTTCATAACGCCTCATTAAATGCTCCATACGGCGCCTTGTTCCCCACATCCTACAGTGAGATAGAGATCCTACGGCTGGTGTTTTTCCCCAAAATTCGGGCGAGGTAATTCCCTCCCAATTCTACCTCCCATATAAGGTGCCTGGGGGACTAATTTCTCCCATTTTCTAAATCTTCAAATTTTCAATAAGCTCCTGAGGTGACTCCAGTCATTATTTTCATAAGTTCCCTGTCTATTCCAATCTCATTCTTAGGTTCTTTTCTCCTCTGCCAGTCTCGTCGGCCTTCTGTTTTCTATTTCTTTCATCAAAAAAGTTCTTTTCCTTAACCTTAGTTTGCTTAGATGGGTAGGTTTGCTCACCTAATAGATACCCCCGTAGGTATGGAGGGGTTTAGGGCCTTGTATCATATTCCCTAGGGTGTCTCCTTGCGGTATTGCCCTCTGGGTGGTTGGCACACCCTCAAAAGGGAGGGGGAGGTCGTTATCTCAATGATCGCCTTAGTAGAAGGGGGAATAAGGCTTCCCATAGGTAGAGTGACAAGGGACTATTTGATCGCCCATAGGATCTACCCTTATCAATGCGCACCTAACCTGTTTAGAGTCTTAAGTAGTGTAAACACTCTTAACGAGTACATGGGGTTGGACCTCACCTGGCACGATGTTGTTTGGATGTACGAGAGCCATCTTCTTCTAGACTCTAGCTATTACCTTAAGTTTAGGTCTTTCTAAGTTAGGCTTATTTCATGTCTCCCCAAATCAAACAAGGGCATGAAAGATGACTTTCTAGTCGTCTTGGGTGAATGGCACGACGATCTTCACTGCCCAACCTAAGAGGGAGCACCAGGTAGGGTACCCTAGGTTTAGGTCTTTTAGCACGGGAATCAGTTTTGTAGTTTGCCTCTTTCTTGATTTATCTAGTAGTTTGTTTTCTTCTGACTGATGATTCACCTTTCTAACCGTGGTTTTGCTTCTCGGCTTTTTCACAGATAAAATATTCGTGTCCCTCAATCTTAACTTCGTCAACGTGCTAGATCTCAACAGAGTGCTGAGATCCGAGGTGTTCATGAGCGAGGATAGACAATTGAGAGTTGCCCATCTTATTCTTAATTTCAAGCCCTTGTCCGATAAGTTTTAGGACGTGGGCAACGCGATCAGAGCAGGTGATTCTCAGTTGGCTCAGATTGACGTTTCGGTGCCTGGATTCCTAGCCCAAGAAGGTTTCGTGCAGGTCAAGTTGACCTCTGATCGTTCTCCCTGTGAAGTAGCAGTTCCAAGAGAAGAAACAACTTCCTTGTGCTTGTCGCTCAAGGAAGAGATAGACCAATTTCGGCTTGAGGAAAAGAGAAGGAGTAGGGAGAGCTTGTGATTAAGGTCTCAGCCTTGGAATATGAACTTGACTGATCTTCAGGTGTTCGTTCCATCAAGCTCGTCGTTGCACGTATAACTAGTAGTTTGGAAGAAGAAGAAGAAGAAGAAATGCCATAGAAGAGGAAGAAAGGGGCAAGCCTCCGTGAACTCCTTGCAGGCAGGTCCAAGGGGTCAGCGTCTAAGGATGCCTCGGGCTCTCAGCTTCCTCGTCCTTCAATTTCCCCATTCACGCCTGCTAATCTGAGGAAGAGAAAGAAGGATAAGGAGGTAATCGAGGAGGGAAAGTTGGTCCCTTCCAACGAGGGGGTCCCTCCGAAGATGCCAAAGACGGACAAAGGCAAGCAGAGGGCCTCCTCTGCAGAGAGTAAGGAGGCTGAGTATGTGGCTGAGGTGCATCTTTTGAACCCGGTGTGGAACCCTCAACTAGAGCTGGACAGTGCTGCCATACCATGGAACTCCTCCATCAGGGAGTTCCAGAGGGGGAACGCCCAACATGTTGCAAACGCTTTGGAGTAGACCCTACTATTGCCGAAGGATATGACTGTTCTGAAGAATTTGGAGCAGCAAGATCTCTTTTTGTCCCTGAAGAGGGACTTGGCATTGGTAAGTCTTTCGGCACCTCTTACTAACTTCATGTTAGGTCATTTTCTTCTTATCTGATTGGGTATTCCTTTGTCCTTTTTACGTAAGCAATCCAGGAGGTATTCATGGCCGAAGAGTGGGTAAAAGATGCCCGATCTGAGACTAGACTTGCAGACAACCTTCGCGCAAAGACCAGTAAGTCCTTGACCACTATCGAGAAGAAGAATAAGGAGCTTGCTTTGGAGCTAGCCATTGCTAATAGGGACAGGAAGAGTGTTGAGGCTGGCATCTAGAATGCTCAGATGAAAACCGAGGAGCAGCATAAAAAGCCCCACTATAAGGAGATACAGCTGGCCACAGCCAACTAGTAGGTTAAGGACTTGAAGGTAGAGCTGAAGAAAGCTAAAGAGATTGCTCAGGAGGCTACGGAGGCTTCAGATCAAAAATACTATGACCTTGGAGCAAAGGATACCGAGGTCCGCCTGGCTGATGAATTGGCTGGGGTCTGCAGGGACTATTGCCTTGAGGTGTGGACCGAGGCATTGAACCTGACAGGAGTTCCTACTGCCTCGAAGTAAAGGAGAGCTGAGAATGTCTATTATCCACTAGAGCTTCGAGAAGCTCATGAAGCACCTTCAGCCCCTAAGGTAGATTCTGCCCCTAAAACAATTGCACTAGAGCAGCTTCCAATCACCCAAGCTTCTCTTCCTCCCTCAGAGACCTCCATAGGGCCTGGCAAGGCTGGTGGCCAAGGCCAGGTGGTGGAGGTGGCTAAGGACAAGGAGGCTGCCCTCAGTGGAACTCGGCTAGAGTCTAAGGGCAAAGAGGCTGGCCAAGGCAAAGGGCTTTCCCAAGCTAAGCCTTTGCTGGAGACCAAGGGCTTAGAGGTTGGCCAAGGCAAGGGAACTACTTCCAACACAAAGGAGTCCAAGCTGACTAAGACTCAAGCTATAGCCTAGGAAAAGGAGGCCGCCTAGGAAAAGGAGGCCACCTCGTGCAAGGCTGATGATCCTCCTGTCCCCTAACCAGCCAGCAAAGAAGATCCTACTCCAACCCAGACTTAGTTGGGACCTTTCTTTTCTTTTTATATATTTATTATTTTATCTTTTTTTGTGGCAGTTTGCCATGGTTTGTGATGTATTTTTCCTTTTTGATTAATGAAAAGATGTTAACTTTTGCTTTATGACAAGTGAATTTTTACTTTGATTAATGTAGAAATTGTATTGTTTCTTGCTAAGAAGTTAGACTAATGATGATTCTAAGGGTGAAAACCCATACTAACGGTAATGAATTGTTGTTAATCCAAGTAAATTAAGCCCACGTAATTAGTGAGAAAAATGACTATGTGCTAGTACTAGAAATTGTATAATTGGTAAAAGTGTTTAAGTCCTTAGAGACAAACAAAACACTTAGTAGAATAGGTGTTTGAGGTCTCTCATTTCAATAGTATCTCATGAACGCACCTTCAGAACCTTTACCCAAAACCCAAGGTGACTTCACCATTTGGGTGTTGCCACATGAGTCCTTGTTTTCCCTAGATGATGCATATGCCGAGGTCTCATCTTTGGTGAAAATGTGAGGCATTAATTTACCCAAGGCATGGGTCTAAGGGACCAAACATGGCTGAGATTCTATTTAACCCTTAGTGAGGTTGTGAGGTGTTAATTTACCCAAGGCATGGCCAGAATTCTGTTTAACCCTTAGAGATGTGTGGGGTGTTAATTCACCCAAGGCATGGGTCTGAAGGACCA
Organism: Castanea sativa; assembly: GCF_040712315.1. Taxonomy (NCBI): domain Eukaryota; kingdom Viridiplantae; phylum Streptophyta; class Magnoliopsida; order Fagales; family Fagaceae; genus Castanea; species Castanea sativa. The sequence continues at coordinate 39,328,004 of NC_134023.1, forward strand.
AGCATGGCCAAGGTTCTGTTTAACCCTTAGAGATGTGTGAGACGTTAATTTACCTAAGGCATGGGTCCGAGAGACGAGGCATGGCCAAGGTTCTATTTAACCCTTAAAGATGTGTGAGGTGTCAATTTACCCAAGGCATGGGTTCGAGGGACCAGGCATGGCTAAGGTTTTGTTTAACCTTAGAGATATGTTAGGGCGTTAATTTACCCAAGGCATGGGTCCGAGGGACTAGGCATGGCCAAGGTTCTGTTTAACCCTTAGTTGGGATGATACAGGAATAACAAATGAGATGTGCTTGTATTAATAATAATATATTTTCAAGCTATTTACATTCCAGGGTTGTAGTACAATGTTTCCATCTAGATCCTCTAGTCTAAATGCACCTATGCCTTCTATTAAGGTGATGCGATAAGGGCCTTCCCAAGTCGGCCCCAATTTTCCCCAAGATGGGTTTTTTGTATTGCCGACCACTTTCCTAAGGACAAGGTCCCCGACACGAGTGGCCAAGACTTCACCTTTTTATCATTACCCTGCCTCAACTTGTGTTGGTAGTAGGCCAACTGTTTCCACGGGTATAACTGCTTCCACTCCATACGTCTTGGAGAAGGGGGTTTCCCCAATTGATCTTCTCGGGGTAGTTCTATATGACCATAGTACGTGGGGCAACTCGTCTACCCATTTCCCTTTTGCCTCGTCCAGTCTTTTCTTTAGACCATCAAGGATCACCTTGTTGGTGGCCTTGGCTTGCCCGTTTCCTTGTGGGTATGCAGGGGTAGAGTAATTATTCCTAATTCGAAGTTCACTACAATATCTCCCGAAGGCCTTGCTGTCGAATTGTGTCCCCGTTATCTAAGGGCATAAGGTATGCCGAACCGCACGACAATGTTCCTCCTCACGATTCTCTTCACGTCCTGGTCTCGGATGTTAGCCAACGGTTCTGCTTCTACCCATTTCATGAAATAATCTGTCCCAATGAGCAATCATCTCTGGTTTGAAGTAGCCCGAGGGAATGGGCCCACGATAACTAGACCCTATTGAGCGAAAGGTCACAAGTTAGAGAACGGGTTCAAAACCCCTCCGTGTTGGTGGATATTCGGGGCATACCTCTGGCATTGATCACATTTCCTCATGTAATCCCTGGCGGACTTCTGCATACTAGGCCACCAATACCCCTAGGTAAGGGCTCTGTGAGCCAAGGATCTTCCCCATGTGTGGCTCCCATAAATCCCTTCATGTAGCTCTTCCAATAACGGCTCCACTGCTTCTGGGTGTACACACAACAGGTATGGCTCAAAAAAAGATCATTGATACAATTTTTGCTTTGAAGATAGCCAGTATTGTGAGGTGCGCCTCTGGATCTTCGTGGCCTCTACTTTATTATTTGGCAAGTCTCCACTCCTTAGGAATGCCAGTATGGGGTTCATCTAGTTAGGTCCAACTCGGACTGACTGCACCATGGTTGAGCTCTGATATTTCCACTTTGGCTTGTCTAATTCCTCCACTATGATTAATCGCAATAGAGCACCATCGAACATTGTTTCTAGTGTGGCTAGTGAATCAGCATGGGAATTTCTACACCGTGGTTTTTGCTTTAGGGTGAACTCCTGAAAGTGTGCCTGGAGTTGCTTTATATTGCCCAAATAAGCTTGCATCCTTAACCTCATATTCTCTCAATACTTGCCCCACTATCAGTTGGGAGTCACTGAAGACCTTTAAGTTGTTTCTTTCCAAGCCTTTTACTGCCTCCAATCTTGACCATAATGCCTCGTACTCGGTCTCGTTGTTAGTGGCCGAGAAGGACAGTCTCAGGGGTTTCTCTAAAACTATCCTATTTAGGGAGACAATGACAACTCCAACTCCCGAGCCCTTCTGGTTGGCAGCCCCATCAGTGTACACAGTCTATGGAGGGGAACTTTCAGCGAAAAAAAACTCCAACGGCTTCTTGGCTTTGTACACCCTCCTTGGTTTGATATTCTGAGAACTTGACAATGAGGTCAGCTAGGACTTGTCCTTTAATTGATGTCCTCGGTTGGCACTTAATGTCAAAAGCCCTAGCATGGTTCCCCAATGCACTACCCTTCCAAAATAGTTTGATTTCCGTAATACTGCTTGCAGGGGAAGCTAAGTCAGGACCACCACCATATATGCCTGGAAGTAGTGTGGCAACTTCTTGGTAGCGTGGACAATGGCTAAGATGGTTTTTTCTACGTGAGAATACCTCGTCTCGACATCTCGCAGCGATTTGTTGACATAGTACACTGGTCTTTGAACCCCGGAATCGACCCGAATCAAGAAGAGGCTGACCGAATGGTTTATGACAGCTAGATAGGCATAGAGGACCTCCTCCTGCCCAGGACAGGACAACACCAGTGGATCACACTCCTCAGTCCAGGAGAAATCCTTCCACTTGTGCAAAAGTTGGAAGAATGGTCTGCATCGGTCAACCGACCATGATATGAACCTATTCAGGGCTGCTGTCATGCCCGTCAACCGCTGCACCTCTTTAGGGTTCCGATGTGGATGTAGGTCGTTTATGGCCTTGATTTGATCTGGGTTAACATTAATGCCATGGTGTGTTATCATAAAGCCCAAGAACTTCCCTTAGCTCACTCCAAACGAACATTTTGAAGCGTTCAACCGCAGTTAGTGTTTCCTGAGCACTGAAAAAGCTTCCTCCAAGTCCTGTATGTGTTCAAATGCAACTTTGCTTTTTATCACTATATCATCTATATAGGCTTCCATATTCCTACCCAGCTGGGCCTTAAACATTCTTGTCACCATCCTCTGGTAGGTGGATCCTGTGTTTTTCAACCTAAAAGGCATCAGCTGATAATGGTAATTGCTGAAGGGAGTCCTAAAGGCTGTTTTTTCCTGGTCGACGAGCGTTAGAGGGATCTGGTGGTATCCCTAAAAAGCATCAAGAAAGCTCATACGAAGGTGTCTGAATGTGGCGTCTACCAACTGGTCTATCCTCAAGATAGGGAAGAGGTCTTTGGGACAAGCCTTATTAAGATCAGTGAAGTCCACACAAACTCTCCACTTCCCATTCTTCTTTTTTACTACCATAGTGTTAGCCAGCCAATCTGGATAATAAGTTTCCTTTATTTCCCCAGCTCGTTTCAACTTGTTGACTTCTTCTTTTCCTGCATTGGAATGCTCATCGGAGGATCTCTAAGGTAGCTATTCCTTTAGCCGAGCTTCGGGGTTCACGTTCAGCTGGCATATGAAGTCTGGATCAATCGCTGGCGCTTCGTATGGGTCCCAAGTGAACACATCGATATTCTGCTTGAGAAAAGCCACCAACTCTTCCCTTCTATCGGTGATAAATGCGCTCCTACCTAAAAGTATTTAACGAGATTTCTCCCAATAGCCACCTTGGTGAGGCACTTACAGGCCTCTACTGCTCTGACCTTATCATCCTCGGCCTTAGCCGCAGTAAGCATTAACTGCTATAACTTTCATGGCATCTCGTCCAATCCTTCCAGAGGGGTTTGGTGGTAAATTTCTACGATAAGGCATTGTCTCGCCAAGGCTTGGCATCCTCATATCTCTTCAACCTAACCTTCAATCTGGAATTTCACCTTTTGGTGCAAAGGGGATGATACAGCTCCAAGAGCGTGTAGCCACGGCCGAGCCAAAATAGCTGTGTATAGTGAATATGCGTCCACCACAATAAAGTCCACCAACACCTCCTCCTTCTCTACTTGGACCGGTAGTTTGATTCTCCCCTTTGGGATCACCACTTTCCCATCGAACCCCATGAGTGGGGCTCCGAAACTCTCTAAGTCTGTCTCCTTTAGCCCTAATCCTCTAAACAGATTGGAGTACATAATTTCAGCCCCACTTCCCCCATTGACCATTACCCAGTGTACGTCGAAACCTCCAATACACATTGTGACAACCAGAGTGTCAACATAGGGTTGGGTAGTGTCAACATAGGGTTAGGTAATGCCAACCAGGTCTTCGTTAGAAAAACCCATGACTAGACTAGGCCCTGTCCTGGCCCTCTTGCAGAGGTCTTCTCAGCTGAAGTTGGTAACTTGGGGGGGGACACGGACATCACCCCTGTTTTCATGGCCAACATCTGCTCAGGTTCGACAAGGATAACATAAATAGTTCCCAAGAAGGGCCATGGTGCTTGGCCTCCTTGGTATCCCTGATGTGGGGCTCCTCTTTGTGCCGAGGTCTCACTCATGAACTCTCCTAGCTTTCCTTCCCTAAGCAGATGATTCAGGTACGACCTCAGGGTTTTGCATTCCTTAGTGGTATGCCCCTTATCCTGATGATAATGGCAATACATTAACTGATTTCTTTGAGTCGGGTCTCCCTCCATCTTGTGTAGCTAAGTGAAGTAAGGCTCGTTCTGGAACTTCTGCAGTATTTGGTGGATTGGGACCCTAAACACCAACTTGACGGGTTGGACCTCGCTCGGCTGTCCCTGATTACGGAAGTTTGCTTTGGGCCAATTTCCCCTTGTCTTACTAAAGCGGTTATCTTCTACTTTCCCTTAATTTGTGCTCAGTCATCTTCTACCCTCTTATGCTCGTCTATCTGATCCATCAACTGTTTCATGGTCCAAGCAGGTTTCATGGTGAGGGACTCCCATAGGTTGGACTCGGTGAGTAGCACACTCTTGAAGGTGTGTATTACAACATCCTCAAAGTCCCAGTCCAGTTTGTTGTACAATTCCCTACTGCACGAAACAAACCTCACACCAAAAGCCCTAGTGAGCTCCTTGAAGGAATTAATAGTTCTTTCATGTAGTCCATCGAACCATCTCACTGCCACAGGGCTGAGGCTGAAGGGGAACACCTTACACATCAAAGCCTCGTTTCTGGTGTATATGGCCATCTTCTGATTGAAGTGACTAACGTGCTCTATGAGGTCGGTCCTCCCATTGTAAACGGTGAAGGTGGGTTGCGTGAAGAGATTGGGCAGCTCGGCCCTATCGATCCGCCTCGTGAAGGGCGACTTGGATATTTGGGAAAGGGCCTTGCTCATGGAGTCCTTGCCTCTATCTCCCCAAGGGATGGGCCAGTGCAGCTTGCGATGGCGCCTGCGGTGCCGCCTTTCATGTAGTCCATCGAACCATCTCACTGCCACAGGGCTGAGGCTGAAGGGGAACACCTTACACATCAAAGCCTCGTTTCTGGTGTATATGGCCATCTTCTGATTGAAGTGACTAACGTGCTCTATGAGGTCGGTCCTCCCATTGTAAACGGTGAAGGTGGGTTGCGTGAAGAGATTGGGCAGCTCAGCCCTATCGATCCGCCTCGTGAAGGGCGACTTGGATATTTGGGAAAGGGCCTTGCTCATGGAGTCCTTGCCTCTATCTCCCCAAGGGATGGGCAAGTGCAGCTTGCGATGGCGCCTGCGGTGCCGCCTTTCTCTGTGCAAATCTGTGGAAGGATTAGTTTCCGTTTCGCTGGGAGGCGTCCTGCCTCTCCTACGCCGGCCTTGCTCTGGCTCTAAATTAGAGCCCGAGCTCGCAGTGAGACTCCTACTCTGTTGGTTTCTCTTATTCTTCTTTACTCACCTGTGTTGATGGTTCACCTCCCGTCTTTGGCCAATGGTCTCATTTGAGAGATGGCTTCACGATCTCAAGTAACTGTGGTTGCGTTGACTGGAACAGGTTAGTCTCGAGCTCTTGGACTCAAACCTAGCTAACTCACGGTCCCGACAATTTTTTAGGTTTATGAACTGGTCCTGCCACCCAGGATGAGAGCTCACGGATCCTTCACTACTGGACATCCTTTGGCGTTCTCCTTGAAGGTGTGTAGATTAAGTGAAATTCTCACAAACGGCGCCAATTGTAAGTGCCACGAATGAGCTAACGTAATACAATGAATTTGTAGAGGTGGGAACTTGAATCAAATAACCTAACACAGTTGAAGACAAAGAAAAAGACAAGGAACAATGAAGAATACTGGTCCTCGGCCAAGGTCCGGGGACAAATACTTATGCTAGATTGATCTCAAGAAAGATTCGCTACATTATATAGGGGGATCTCTTACATTATATAGCATCTTTCAACTGATCTTGACCCTCCATTTATTGATCATGTAGGCCACTACTCGAGTGTTTGTCCCATCAAACGCCTTCCCAAATCTTCTGTGAGCTGCAGCAACCAAAACAACACTGTTCAGGGGTCTTCTTCACATAAATGCGGCCAGGGGATTTGGTGAGATGCATTAAATGTGGTAGCAGCAACCATCCCTTCAGACACATCAAGACTAACCCCCTCTCTGAAGCTATTCCTCTACAGTGTGACCTCCTTTGGTAGTGTGCCATTGACGTGGCCAAGGCTCGCCTCCTCGACCTTGCCATCCGAGAATATGGTCCCCTCGGAACTGTATCAACCTCCTCGGCATCAGATATGATACGTGACAATATTACCTTCTTAAATTTCTGTGTCCCACATGTACAATAGCTGCCACGCAGGATATAATCATATTTAAAGTTCTTTCTTCCAATCACATATTCATTCTTAAAATCTTTTAGCGGCTATGCGCAACATATATTCTGACTTCATGGTTTATTGTAATGGCAAAAAACCCATAGATGATGACGTTAATATAACAAATGAAAATATGATATTATTATGAAAAATCTCGTCGAACCAGAGAGTGTGGCATATGCTTTTCGCAGTTGAAGCTAATGATCGCTATCTAGAAAAGAGAAAACGAAAAAAAAAAAAAATATATATATATATATAGAGAGAGAGAGAGAGAGAGAGAGAGAACAAAAACAAAAATACTTTAAATGAATTTTCCTAGCTGCCTCAGTTAGGAAAGCGCATGGTGAGTCCTGTGTTCTTTTTACTCCATAGCAAACATGTAGAGATATAGAGAGATGAGATCACCTTGCCTCAGTTCCTTCCTTGAGTTTAGACCACCATTACTTTCAGAAAAAGGTAGAAATTACATGCTCAAATAAACTCATACGATAAAAATGTATCAGAGTGAAAATAGGCACATGAAAAAAATGTAAGAACTGTTCTCTAATCTATATATATTAACAGGCAAAACTTAAAGAAAATCAAACTAGATTTTATAATTAAAATTCAATTTTGCACAATATATTCTAAATTATTTATATTTAGAGACTTTTATTTCTTAATTTTAAAGTCAAATATGGAACTACATCATAAATTTAAATTTTATGCATAAAAATTATACTTTATACCTTAATATATCTTTTAAGCATATTTATACATATACAAAAGTTGTATTGAAGAATACCCTGAATGATTATTAATAATATTTAAATTTTATACATAAAAATTATTCTTTATATCTTAATATATCTTTTAAGCATATTTATACATACACGTTTTTGTTAATATTGACGACGATACAAACTTTGATAGTACGGCCCAAACTATTCTCCCTAACGTTTTTGTTGAAATTGACGACGGTACAACTTTGATAGTACGACCCAAACTATTCTACCTAACATGATGTGGGTCCAGTTCTTGTGGGACGCGCTGCTATTTGTCCTGTAAACTAAAACACGTTTCTTCAACCAAAAAAAGAAAAAAACACGTGGGAAATGCAGGGGGGTGGGACATTGCCTCTAGCTATATACTTTGGTTACATCGCAAAGGAGAGATCACAAGGTAGTTTGGTGATGCTCTTCGGGTTTCATTTTTCATTTTTACACATATTCTAACTTCGTCGACCATGGGAAGTTTCTCATTAGTCTCGGCTGCAGCAAGAAGGTATGAAAAAATTTTAGCTATCTAGCTTGCCTCTGTATGTTTAATTTAGGCGTTAATCTACTTTTAATCTCTACATTTTGAATTTTTTCCATTTTGATTCCTACATTTTAAGTTCACTATTTTTAGTTCCTAAATCAATTAACGCGAGTTATTTTGGTCCTTTCCGTCAGTCAAATTGAGTGCACTACTGGCAATTCAAATGCTAATGTGGCCAATTAAATTCTAATTTTATTATTATTATTGTTTTTATTATTTTTATTATTTTTTAGGTAAGAACACAAGAACTTGTTCTTCATGTTCTCCCGAATCCAAGAACAATCAAACCCAAAACAAGAGCACAATCAAACCCAGAACAATGCAAAATTTCATACAAAATCTCTATCCTCCACCAAACCTCCAGAACATGAAAAAATCATCAAACCCAAACCCACATGAGAAAACCAACCCAAAAAAATGTCAAACCCAGGAACCTCCAACCCAGAACATGAACTTCATTCTTCATGTTCTTCTCCAAATCAAGACAAACCCAATTGACTAACCCACTCAAAATCAATCTTAGCACAAAAAATTCCAACATAATCAACATTGAAACCTCTAGCAAATCAAACCCACAAATTCAGAAAAATATACAAATCTGCATAAAATAAATAAATAAAAATCCCATAACAGTTTGGGAAAAATCTCAGCACACAAACAAACTCATAACACATACAAACCCAGAAGATCAAGGGCAAAAAAAAAAAAAAAAACACAAACAAACCCAAAATTCGCCATCAACAACACCAAATCTGCTGTCAACAAACCCAAATCCACCATCAACTTGCCATCAACAGCACCGAATCCACCATCAACAAACCTAAATCAGCCATCAACAACACAAAAGCACCAATGTTCTCTACCTTCCTTCTCCGGCAGAAAACTCCTCATGCAAAGCGACCTCGACCACTCCGATCCAGAGCTCTAATGCCATCGTTCTCTCTCACCTAGGTTGAGTTCATTTTTCCAATGAAATACATTATTCCCATCGTTTTCTCCGCATCAAGAGAGAAGCTTGATCTGCTGCCTTAATTTGCTCACACTGATCTTCTCGTCGTTGGTCTACTTGTGAGTTTGTGAGCTCTGGCGCCTGGTGGAGAAGAAGGCTGAGCTTGTGAGCTTAGTGGTAGAGAGTGTAGGGTGAAGAGAGAGAGAGAGAGAGAGAGAGAGAGAGAGAGAGAGAGAGAGAGAGAGAGAGAGAGAGAGAGAGAGAGAGTTTGAGATTAGTGGTAGAGAGTGCAGAAGGTTTTTTTTTTAAGCTGATAAGGTTAACCAAAAACAAAAACAAAAAGAATTAAAACGATTATGAATTTTTATATTTTAAGAAATGATTTTAGTTTAAATTAGATTTAAGGTTTTTTTTTTAAATTTAATTTACTTTTTTAAAATTTTCTTAGCTGGCTTTTTTAATTAATTTAAATGCTGACATGGCATTTGACATGGATTCTGTGATGGGTGACATGGATTCGGAAATTGCTGAAGTGTCATGGGTGATGTGGATTTTTAATAATATTTAAGTCTTCCATCAGCCACCTCAGGTATTTCCGTCTGTTAATTAACAGAAATGACCAAAATAACACGCGTTAATTGATTTAAAGATTAAAAGTGGTGAAATTAAAATGTACGGACCAAAATGAAAAGAAAAAAAAAAAAACCAAAATGTAAGGACTAAAAGTGCATTTACGTCTTTAATTTATTAAAGAATAGCAATACTCTATGAAAATAAATCTTGAAATTTCCCTCTCTCCAAGTAAATAATTTTTCTATTTTTTTTTTTGTTAGACACTGCATGCATTACCTTGTGGCTATAACAAATATCTTATGCAGATGTGCCATCGAATTAATGTTGACTAAATTTGAGAGATAATTTATGCAAATATGTCACAGGCTAGAAGGAAAAGTGGCACTAATTACTGGTGGGGCTAGCGGCATTGGTGAGTCCACTGCAAGAATCTTCTCCAAACATGGAGCTAAAGTTGTAATCGCAGACATCCAAGACGAGTTGGGTCACTCTATATGCGAAGAACTAAATCCTCAATCCTCATCCTTTGTCCATTGTGATGTTACTAAGGAAACGGAAGTAGAAAATGCTGTTAACCATGCTGTTTCCAAGTACGGTAAGCTAGACATTATGTTCAATAATGCTGGTATAGCTGGAGCAGCCAAACTCAACATCCTTGACACCACCAAGGCTGAATTTGAGCAAGTGGTTAGTGTCAACCTAGTTGGTGCTTTCCTTGGCACAAAACATGCAGCCCGTGTGATGATCCCAGCTCGAAAAGGCAGTATAATCACAACTGCTAGCACATCCTCAATCATAGCAGGAGGTTCAACGCATGGCTACACAAGCTCAAAATTTGGTGTGGTTGGATTAATGAGAAATACAGCAGTGGAGCTTGGACAGTTTGGCATTCGTGTGAATTGTGTGTCACCGTATGCGATTGGTACGCCGTTATTAAATGATTTCTTAAAGCAGCTGGATACTGATAGAATTTCCAGTGTTTTTTCAAGCCTAAAGGGTGAGGTTCTCAAGCCAGAGGATGTGGCTGAGGCTGCTCTCTATTTGGGAAGTGATGAGTCAAAATATGTGAGTGGACATAATCTTGTGATAGACGGAGGCTTCACCATTGCAAATTCAAGCTTTTGTTTATTTGCACAATCTTAAGATATGAGTGGACACTCTAATTCAAGGAATGGCCTTTTGTTTGTTTGAACAATTCTCGACATGAATAATGGATGAGGAGCAAGTTATGGTCCATGAAAAATGAGTTTTATATGAATTTTTGAAATGATTTGATTTTCCCAATTTGACAATGAATCTCAAATTTTGCTTATGGCCTTCCCGCCAAGTGATACCTTAACTAGCTATACATAATTATCATATTGTATCATATATACATAATACATAATTATCAGTATCATATATACATAATACATATCATATTGTATTTAAAAAGTTTCGTATCCTATGGATATATCGTAAGTGGTCATGAATGGTACGATACAATAGTATCCTATAAATTGTATTATATCCAGTTATTATAGATTTTTGGGCTGATCTGGATTTATCTTCCATTTCAGTGTTATGGCTGCTAATACTGTAAACACACATGGCCAGCAGTTGCCACGTGGTTCAATATATGTGTAATGCAAACTCCCCCCATATAAAAGAAGGATAATGCCAAAATGGTGTCGAACTACGTAGATAATAAATGCTACAAGCCATTTCTCATTTTCCTCTAAATAGGCTACAAATGTATTTTCCAACGCAAAATGCAATTTATGAAAGTTTGGGATTAAAAAAAAAATTGTGAAAGTTTGGGGGCAAAATGTAAATTTGAAAATGTTTGGTGGCATTCTTGTAATATTGAAAAGTTTTGGGGTCAAGGTTGTAATTTGCGAAAAGTTTGTGTGAATGTGCTAGCTGTTTGCTTTTGTTTTGATTTTGGATTGGGCTATGAATGGTTTAATTTGGATTAAGTTTGGATTTAATTTTAGTTAAAAATCGGATCGAACTGGCCAATTCAACAAGAATTAGCATCAACCCGGTTCGGTTATGCTTAAAAATTGAAAAATTACATACAAAGTAGAAATAAAAAAATAATAATAATAATAAATAAATAAAAAACCAGCTATTTAATATTAAAAAAAAAAAACGAAAAACTGGAACTGTTGGACCAGTTTTGGAACGGTTCAATTAAACCAATGTAAAGAAAACAAAGTGTTTTCTCAACAACAACAAAAAAAAAAAAAAAAAAAATCAAATATATTATTAAAAAAAGACACGCATGTTTGCAGAGAGGTAGAAGTAAAGATTAAAGGGTTATCTTGATAATTTTTTACAGTGGATTACATTTACCTAGTCGTTTTCAACTTCACTAATTCTTCAAATTTTTAGGAGAGAGAGTGTCTGAGAGATGGAGAAGAAGAAGCATAATCAAAATTTAATAACCCGTTTGGATAGAGGGGAGAAGGAGGGAGAGTGGAGGAGAGTAGAGTAGAGTTGGCTTAAAATAGACTAATTTTAGGCTAAATCTATTCTACTCTACTTCTCTTCTCTCTCCCTCAATCCAAACGGCCCATGAGAGAAAATAAATAGAAAGCTTAAAGAAGTGGAGCTAGACTCTAGACTCGTTGGCTCATTCGGTAAAAGAAAAAGAAAGAAGTAGTGTAGGTGGGATCGGTGGAGGGCTTAATGAGTGATGACTTTCGACGTGAGGGCTTAGCTTAATACTCTTTTCTTTTTCTTTTTTGAGAAGAGGCTTAGGCTATTTTTTTTTTCTTTTTCTTTTTCTTTTTCTTTTCCTTTTTTGTTGGTCGGTCTCTTTTTTTTATCTAAGGCTATACAGTGATACAACACAAATATATTATAAATTATTTTTAAATAATAATATATTATATAAGTGATAGACATACTATAATATACAATATATATATATATATATATATAAATAAAATAATAAATGAACTTTAGTATAACTTTGATATTATGTGTTGTGAATTATTTTTAAAAAATTTAAACTAAATATTACTAGTTATAAAATTATCATGTTTGTGTGTGTGGTAGGAGAGGTGGTCAAAAACACTGACAATGAAGAACAAACTCAATGTATCCGATCGACACAACTAATTTGTAAGGAACAAAAGAGTAATCTGCAATGGGAAGACTGAACAGAAAAACTAAAAAACAAGATGAATTGATTGGCTATATTTCACTAAAAATGGCTTTTGCTGAGCTGTACAATAGTTGTTGGACTAATACAAAGCTCTCTATTTTTTTCTCTCTCTCTTCTCTAAAATACCAAGTCCCTTTCCCTCATGGAAAGGTCCACCTTTTTATCTCCCCGGCTCATTCCTTTCTAGCTGTGCATTATCTTGCTGGATGTTAAGAGATGTTTGTCACATCAGACACCTTCCCTCCTACTTGTTGATCATGAAAGAAGACTTTTAGGGTGTTCTTATTGCTTAAGTCAGTCATTCATCATTTAATGTTGTTGACATTAGGTAAGAACATCTAATTAATGCGGAGGTGACTATTACTTTCAAATCTATGTTGTCTCTTCCGAGTCCTTGACAAGAATTCTGGGAGGAGCTCTGATCCTCGGCTCTACTATTGACACTTTCCTCAGCAAGGGATTCTCGACTAACCTCAGTAGGTAGCTTGAGTCACTCTGCAACCCTCCTCGATCCTTAGGTCTATGATGTTAGGATCTAGGCCAGACCAGACCTTTTATGTTGTTGCTTTGATAGGCCTTCCTCAGGCCAGAATCCATCTAGTGGAGACATCCCTCTATAATATAAATATATATATATATATATTCATAATTTAAAATTATTAATTAATTAATTATAACGTCATCAGTTCGACCATCGGTTCACCCTAATTGAACTAGAAAACCAATAACAAATCCCTTTTTTGTTCTTTGATCGGTCCGATTTTTAAAACCATAAAAAAAAAAGTAACTACTTTAGAGATGTAACTAACCTTGTGAGAGATAAATAACGAACAAGTGTTGTTTTTAGAGTTGTTTGTAGAATGTATAACACGTATGAATATATATATATATATATATATATATATATTTATAATTTAAAATTATTAATTAATTAGTTATAACGTCATCAGTTCAACCATTTGTCCGACCCTAATTGAACTAGAAAACCAATAACAAATCCCGTTTTTGTTCTTTGATCAGTTTGATTTTTAAAACCATGAAGAAAAGTAACCACTTTAGAGATGTAACTAACCTTGCGGGAGATAAATAACGAACAAGTGTTGTTTTTAGAGTTGTTTGTAAAATGTATAACACTTATGAATTAAAAATGGTTGATAGAATTTTGAGGGGAATAAAAGTGAAGAATAAGAAGGAGACTTTAGTCAACATTAGTACTGTTTAAATAGGATGTAAGTTCTTTCGCATATAAGTTAAATTCTAATATTTTAAACCGTATAACTAGATATGCCAATTGACTAAATACAACACAATAAATATCGAGATGGGACAATACTCTAAAACAAACAAGTTAGTAAAATATACACGGAGATTCACTTTTACTTCTATCTTCTTCTTCTTTTTTGTAGTACAGGCAAATCATACACATGCAAAGAATCTATGTTTTTTCACATTGTGCGGACAAATCATACACATGAAGGATTTTTTTTTTTTTTTTTTACAGTGTGCAAGCAAATCAATCATCTTTTTCATCCTCATGTTGGCCAGAATCACCTTTTTCTCTCTCTCCTATTTAGGCAAGTCAATTGCCAGAATCACCATTTTTTCTCTCTCCACGTCCTATTTCGGCAACTCAATTGACACGCTTATAATTGTCTTCCCTCTCCTATTTCGAAAATTCAATTGCCACACAATACCATTTTTTCTCTCTCCTATTTCGGCAACTTTACACGATTACCTCTCTCTCTCTCTCTCTCCTATTTCAGCAACCGAATTGCCACAATTACTTAATTTTTTTACCATTTTTTTCTCATAACTTTTTTATCTCTCCTCTCTCCTATTTTCAACACCTTTGCCCTTTTAAATTCTCTCTCTCTCTCTCTCTCTCTCTCTCTCTCTCTCTCTCTCTCTCTCTCTCTCTCTCTCTCTCTCTCTCTCTCTCTCTCTCAGCAACACAATTTCCACAATTACTTTTTTTTTTCTTCCCACCTCTTATTTTGGCAACTCAATTGACGCTATTATAATTTTCTCTCTCTCCTATTTCGGTAACTCAATGCCCACAACCAATTTTCTCTCTCCTATTTTGGCAGCTTTACAAAAAAAAAAATTTCTCTCTCCTATTTCGGCAACTCATTTCACAATTATTTTCCTCCACTCATTTTTATTTTATTTTTAAATTTTCTGAGTAAAATGATGTATATGTGAGAAGTCAACTCTACTCTTCCTCTAGTCTTCACACCAATCTTGTATTTCAACTCTATAACTAAATAATCAAATTTATATTTGGTACTCAAAATAATTACAAAATGATGTTGTGCTAAAAGCCAACTAACCAATTTTAGAGTTAAGAGGATTTATAAATGCATTGCATTCATTAATTTTAAAATAAAATTATGAACTTAAACACACCACTTTATTAAAAAAAATTTAAAAAAATATAAATCATAGGCTTGTCTTAAATATTCGATCTACTTTACAACGACTAATCATCAGTCTAATAGATAGTGCTCAAAGTTTAATCCATTGTTGCGCTTGTGAGTTGAGATTTCTCTCACTTATGTCAGAATTTCTCTCACTTTCATAGTAATCAAGAAAAGGAGGTAAAAGCCAATTGCCTCTTGCTCTTGCCATGGTTATGTGAATGAGAGTGGGGATAGATGGCATATATATACATATGGATTTTGTTAATGTGTGCCCTAAGAGCACACAATAATAATTTATTTTTGAAAAAAAAAATTTCAATAATTGAAAAATGATTGACAACTTTTTTAATTTCTAAGAAAATTTTACCATATATAAGTAACTTAATGTGTACCCTAAAGACACTCATTAACCGAATCTTCTGTATATATTGTGGGCACTCTTGTGTATTGCATTTAATTCTTTAGATTCACCCGTAACTATCCAGTTGTATATGTTGTATTGATTTTCGAGGTGAGAATCTTTGCACGCCATCATGTTTTCACACAAAGAATAAGAATCCCTGCGACTTTGCATTTTAATTTTTTTTTTTTTTTCATGCAAAATCTATGCGTAAGTTATCCGAGATCTTTTTTGCAGAGAACCGATTCACAGATTGCTTTATAGGCTATCTGCAATGAAAAGAGGTCATGCAAGACGAATAATTTTTAGCTTCTGCAATGAAATGAAACTTTAATGCTAGAGATCTCTGGCATAATTTGTTTTTTCACAAATAAGGAACTGTTTCGGTCAAACAAAACTACCTTAGAAATAATTTTTTTCTCTTCCCTCCTATTTCGCCAAAATACAAATTTTTTTTTTTTCTTCTCCTCTCCAATTTTGGCACTTTAATTGCCACAATCCAAAAAATTTTCCCTCTCTCCAGCAATGGTATTGCCACAATCCAATTTTTTTCTTTCCTTTCTTTTATTTTGGCAGTGGTATTGCCACAATTCAAATTTTTCTCTTCCCTTTTTCAGTCCGTTGGGCAGACTGGGCAGACTAGCACGGGCACAAAAATTGGGCCGCAGCAATTTTGGCAATCGTATTGTCAAAATTACTTTTTCTCTTCCTTTGCTCACATCATCCCTCTTCTCTCTTCTACCTTTTCATTGCCGAAATTCACCTCTTCTCATGCAGCTAAATAATTTGAACAGTACACTTATCATAGATAACCTTGTGTTTAAGCAATATTTAACCAATAGAAAGAAGATGAAGCATAGCCCCCTCTTTCCTCTCTCTCTCTCTCTCTCTCTCTCTCCTTTTTATAACTATTGCCTATTGGCGTATGCTACTTTTATCAATTTCTTTTGGTAAAATTGTACCAATATATTTGAATTTCAATATGGTAAAGAAAAATGAATTTGAAAGGAAAAAAAAACTCTTATTCAAACAATTATTAGGGATTTACCCAAAAAGTTACAAGCCTTACGAGTTACATTTGAAATTCTCGTAAAGCAATAAACAACTTATTCTTAACCAAGTCAAAAAGATAATGAGTATGTAACCCTCATAAATTAAACAGCAAAAAATAAATTACAACTACACAACAGAAGACCCATAAACAGAAATTCATGAAGAACAATTTAGATAATCATTTCAGTGACCACAGGCACAATATAAAAGATATTTAATTGAAAAACTCCCAAGGCTCAGAGAGTTGATTTAGCCTGATACAGAATACATAAAGCACTTGAACCGATTCGTCCAAATTTACTTAGGTAGCCCAGTTTCGGGGTTGAGAAGAGCCTGGCTCTTATCAGAAAGCAAAACTGGACCTCTCCCAGGTCTTGTGCAGATGAAATAACTAACATCCCCCCTAAATTTATGGGATGGAATGTCATCTTTTATCTTGGAAGGTGGCGGCAAAGCGTCCACATCCTCTTTCTTCTGAATCCCAGCATCTTGTAGGATTGACTTATCACCAATAATATAACTGAAAGAAAAAACATCAGTGAAAAAAAATGGTCCCTCATGAAACTCACCCTGGGCAGTGCAAAAGATTAAAAAAAAAAGATCTCTAGACATTTGCAAAGAAATTGTACATAGATTTTTCACCATTTTATCTCCTAGCTGTAAAACACTAAAACCTTAATGCAAATCACCTGTTTAAATCTGTATCCGCATTTGGAGGGAAATGGAAGAGCAGCCTCTGAAGCAAAAGGCTGGCAGCTTTTCTATCACGTGCAATCATCACTGCATTCGGCCCCGCATCAAAAGTATATGCCACCTGTCAGTTCTCTCAATCTTAATTATACATTCAACATAATCAACCAATATTGTTTGGTAACAAAAGGATTAGGCAGTACTTGATCATTTACATATTTTACATTGTTATATCACTGATATCAAAATAATCAACATGGTTACTGACAGTAACAGGATGAGCTGGGGCAATCCAACACCAGGTGGCTTGAGTTCAGTGTTTCTTCATTTAGTCTTTAAGTCACATGACATTGTCACACAAAGAACAGCATAACTTTAAATTCTTTGGATTATTGGACAAAATGAAGAACGACATAATGCAATCAAGGCTGTAAATCATTCTGACACTCATGAAGCAAAGGCCAATTTGGCGTTGTAATGTTGAGAGGGTTTTCTGATTCCTTTACTAGTACGCAAACAACAATATCCAAGGCCTGGTGCCTTCAGGAGAAATTGCCATAAAGTACCAAATTAAAACAATCAATCTTATTTCATTTTTGTCAATATATGAAAAGTAACTTTGAGAGCTGATTTCTTTCTAGTTTTTCAGGAAATAGAATGTTCTATTAGTGGCCAATCCCCCCCCCCCCCCACCCCCCCCCAAAAAAAAAAAAAAAAAACCAAAAATGTGCTAGTAAGTTGGAACAAATCTTCATGGCCTAAATATGAGTGCGTTCAAGCAATTGCTCTAAATACTATCATTACATTAGGTAAAGAAATCACGCATGCTAATATATTGAATTTCAAAGAAACCTTCATCTATAACTCTTTTTCTTTTCTTTTTTTCACTAGTCAAAGCATAATTCATTAACAAATATACTAAAAAATGACTGTTCACAAAGCACCAAGCAAGTGCAAGCTGGGAACCTTGGTTCAATCTGGGTTTTCTTCTTTGGCCCCAAGGGAAGGGGGAAGGGGGAAGGGGAAGGTTCAACCTATTTTTAAAGAAAAATCATAAAATTAAACAGAAAAGAAATTCGGGTGGGGGTGGGGGTGAGGGGATAAAACCTGAGGCACTCCTTCAGATCGATTCCACTTTTCAACAACACTAATTATCCTGAAAAATGGTGATTTCATTTCATCAATATTAAATTCCAGGGATTAATGCTGCACTCAACAACAAAAATATATAGAAATAATTGATGGTGTATACCCAAAAATTTAAAGCAGAACTTGCCTATGGGATGTATCATTCATGTAGAATATTGGGGGAGATGTGTCCAGGCAAACGGCATGAAACTGGTTACTATCAGTGCAAGTCAGTTGTGCAAAAGATGCAAAATCACGATTTTTTATGGCTTCTTCCATTTGTACTATGCGTTTGGGTACAATTTCCTGTTACAATGCCAAAAGTGGAACTCAGAAAGCTGAATAGACAATGGAACTTAAAAGAAAAGGCCTTGAGAGAAAGAGGGGAGGGGAAGGAAGGCATAAAATGTGATTAAATTCAAACTCAAATAAAAACTTTTCTGAAAAATGACCATGCAAGTTTTAATATATTACTATATCCAATATTCTATACTAATTTATACAGCAAAACTTGAGTTAACTCTTAAATTTCTCTCTTGGTTTCTTTTATATGACCAAAAAAAAAAATCTAAATTTCACCTTCAAGTATTTCGGGGTATAAAAGTAATTTTAGCCATGATTTTGTGCTATCTTCCTCTCTCAAAATTTTCTCCTCTCTTTTCTCTCTCCTAGCTTTTTCCTATCTTTTCTCCTTTCAAGTAATAAAATTTATCTCAACCATCAAATCCATAATCAATAGAAAATATTTTAAAAAGAGAGAGCCATGTACCATGTGTTAAGCCCTTGCTAGTTTCATGAAATGATTCTAACACTATGTTAAACCCACAAATTTTCTATTTCTGAAAACAATGACCTTTTAAAAGAGAGGAGGAAAGATATACAAAAACTACCTTTGCTCTATGCTTTAATAGCAAACTTGTTTCGACAGTTTCACGCATTCCACTGGTGCTACTTGTTTCCTTCTGCCTTGAACTTACCTAAAATCAAGACCGAAACATGATTGTCTCTTGTAGAAAAAATACAAGCTAGTAGGCAATAAAACAAGATTGCAGATATGGATTTGACATATACTGCCCAATAAAAAGTCACACCAAATATTTGACATTAATTGGAGACACATTTGAGACAGTGGTGTTCCTATTTGAAAATCAATAGAATGATCATGGAGATTAACTGATCAGAAAGGTCGACCTTCATCGTATCTAAATTCAAAAATTTAAAACACACCTAAAGTATCTCATTACAAAACAGGAG
Source organism: Castanea sativa (assembly GCF_040712315.1). Lineage (NCBI taxonomy): Eukaryota > Viridiplantae > Streptophyta > Magnoliopsida > Fagales > Fagaceae > Castanea > Castanea sativa. The sequence goes on from NC_134023.1 coordinate 39,347,381, forward strand.
AGACATCCAACAGATAATCAACTCAGAGATGAATTTGGCAAGCCAACTACTGAGAGAACTTTAGAAACAAAAAAGTACAGCATAAACTGGAGGAAAAGAAGCTCTACTGCCCACGTTTCCAATTTTCTTTCTATTTCTTTTCTTTAGGGTTGCCCCTCTGTATACTTCACGAATGCTTGGGTTGCACCCCATCCATTTAACGCTTCTTAAAAAACTTCCATGTATTCAAATATAGAAGGAAAGAAAAAAGAGAGACATACCACTGCAATAATAATAACAAGATCATCCCAGTGTTTCTCATCTGCCAGTTGAACTGCAAGACTGTCCCTTCCATCCTCATCCTTAACATATCAAGGTACATAGAATCAGAACTAAACACTCAAAGCAATATCATGATTTCTTGACAAGAGGCACGTAAGATGAACATGGGAAAATAAAACTTACTTTTCCCATGATCCACTTGACAAAGCCACCATATAAACTGCGACAAGCGCTGCCTGAACCTTGTCTGTATTAATTTAAATAAAGAAATTTTAAAGATGTGATTTCCAATTACAGCAATAGATGTTGGATCCCTCAATATAAGAGTACAAGACATTTGATTTGGTAAGTAGTAAATTTTATAAGTAGAAATTAATGAACACCAAGTACATAGGAGGTATACTCAATGTAAAATTGATTTTGTAAGTCACACATTCACATTGAGCAGGTTTTGAGCCCATGACAACCCATGACCTCACCTTACTCTCCACCCATTATCATGAGAGGTGGGAGCTCCATTTGAGCACAAATCTCAATTGGCTTAAAATTGAATATATAACAACAGAGAATGAGATACCTTGCAATAGCAGAAAGCTGGCTTTGATCTTCTTTAGCATTCATTAGCTTTGCAAGTGCAAAAACTGCAAATAGAAAAAAAATAATTAATTATAAACATGCTCCAATATGTAGTCTTTTGAAGTCATTTAGAATAATACGGGTTACTATGAGGTCATTTGTAATAATATGTCAACTTTTTACATTCCATTATAATTAAGCTAAAAATCAAAAAAGTTGAGGATAGTTGTATATTATAGAATAAGTGAATAACAAAAGATATTCTTATCTCTATTAACACACGCAAAAATAAGATCAAAAGACATTCTAGCATGTACAAACAAGTTGTTTTGGGGCATATGATAGGGTTTTACCAACAAAGTTCTAACTTGAATCTTATGGGAAAACATACAGACTTATGCACAGTTTCAGAATTGGATTTATTTATTCCATTCAAGACTTACGTTGGCCCATTTGAAAAGTAAATGAGAATTACCATAACTTGATGATGCAGGATGTCTAATTTGGCAGCCTCCAAATTTTGAAAAACAACATCAACCAAGCCTTAGTCCCAATTTTTTTGGGTTTGTTATGAATCCTCAAGATACTAGTCAAGGTAAGCCACATGTATTATTTTCCTCCATTCTATTCTATCCAACGTCATACTCTTTGTTTCTTCTTTGATTGACACAAATTTGTCTAGCTTTTTTGTTCCCTCAACTTAAATCACTCTTTTCTGAATACAACCAAACACAAGTGACTTTCCCTCATTTGTTCTCCTCAATAAGGGACACCCCTATCTTTAAGCTAATTTCGAATCTCATATTTCCCTATGTTTCCACTTATCAATTGTAACATTCTCATTTCAACTACAGTCATTTTATGAATATCATAAACCAACATACAGTACCATAGAGCATAACTGGTCCTATAGCAGTCTTAAAAAAAAATTCTTTAACTTGGTAGTCTCCCAAAATAAGTTGCAGGAACAAATATGTGAATTCAACTATAGGATAATTAATTAATTGATAGTTCTTCAGTTTCTACAAGATACTGTGATTCACTGTTTAATGATGTAATACTAAGCTTTTTTCTTCAGATACATGTTTTTTCTTATATCCCTTTGTAATTTTTCTTTGGACATAGCTTTCAAGAAGTCCATGCAAAACAACAGGAAACACATAGGTAAAATTTGGAGGCAGGTGAAAAATCTTCCCACTGCCAAAAAATAAGAAGAAAAAAAATAATGAATCTTTATATTGAACAGTCATGATTGGATAGTTTGGCTTTTAAAAAGATAAGAAGAATGGTCATGCATTTTTCAGAATACACTTCAGCTGGAGATGCGATTAATAGAACAGATCCATTAAAATGTGTATAATCAATAATTTTTAATGAGGCTAGACTTAAGGAATAAACCCATATTGTCCTTCTGATTCTTTTTTTTTTTTTTTTTTTTGATCGATATAACAATAAAGCAGCTCAACACCAAAACCCCCTGATGTTACTAATTTTTAAAAAAGTGAAAACCAACTCAATCATCATTCATATTGCAGGAATAAGCAAGCTGACTGCTCAAATTAATGGAACCTGACCTACTAGCATACTGCAAGAAAATAATAACTGACAAGAAAAAAACTATATAGGGGTAAATAAAGAGATCATCTACCAAGACAAGCAAACCCAGCAGCCGAAGACGCCAACCCAGCAGCAGTAGGGAAATTGTTGTAGGAAGCAATATGCAAATGCAAATTTTCCCAATCTTTCTTTGCAATTTTGATACCCTTTTCCTCATCCTCAACATCACAAGCACGACTGCGAATTTCCCTCAGACAGCTTTGGAACCTGCCTCCAGCAAGGGAAATCTCCTACACTAACGAAGAAGAGCAAAAATCACCACAAATTAATTAGAAAAGTAAAAGGATCACAAGAATACTTGATAGCTGAAAAAAAAAAAAACAAAAAAAGTCAACTTTTTTGTTCTACATTTGAAATAAAAATTACGTTCAATTTTTCGAAGGAATTTCGTTTTCTAGCCACAAAAATTATGAAACTATGATTAACATTACTATTATTAATCCAACATGATTAATCAGTTAACATTCAAATCTTCAACTTCTTTTCCACTTTGTTTGACAATTCGATAGTTGGGGGAGAGGAGACTTGAATGCCTTCCATTGGAAACACCAAATAAATTATCCTGCAAAAAAGTGTCAGTTGAACTACAAAAAAAACTCTTAGACTTCAATTTTCCTTTCATTTTCCAACACTTTCTCATCAGCCAAACTGATAATAAATACCCATCATTAAAGCCAAAATCTGAAGTTTGCATCCTTAAAAAGCTAATTAAATAATCAATAATAAACAGGAAGTCAATTCAAGTCTCTTTTTAACTTTTTTTTTTCCCAGGAAACAAACACAGAATTCAAAGAGAGAGAGGGAGAGAGAGAGAGAGAAATAGAACCTTGCCATTGAGCCACATGCGGTCCTGATCAAAGGAAGGGCTGACGGCGACGGTGGTGGTGGTGCAGAGGTGGGCGGGATCAAGAGTAACACTGATGCTATCATTGACAGGAAGGATGAGGGCTTCGTCCCTCTTGCCCCAGTACTTGATCACCGCTATGTTCGTCGGAGTCTGCGCCGTCACCATCCGCACCCATTTCCCTGCCATCACTACTCACACAGACTCTTAGGATTTTGGATTTTTTTTTTTTTTTTTTTTGAATCTCAAAAATGTGAATATGAAAGAGAGAGAGCAATGAGAGAGTTAGAGGGAAATTGTATTTATAATAATAATAATAATAATACTAATAGACTAGACTATATGAAACAAATGGTTGGTTGGTTGATTTGTTTGGTTGTTAGTTCTTGTTCTTACCAATGGTTGAATTATTTTTTTAAGGCCCCACCGCCATGTTTGAAATTTTTTTATTATTTAGCGTTTTGGATCGGCCGGAGGAGCCTATTTTGGATTTTTTTTTTTTTTCTAAATAAAAAAAATGAAATTTTCGGAGTGAGCTCATCAATCTCATTTTACGAGATGATAATGGATAAGGAGTTATCATCCGAATCACTTCTTTCTAAGTACTGAGATAAAAACTCTTACTATCAAATACAACATAGTGGATAAATTATAAAATCTTTATAGTGGACAAGTGTAAGTCTTCACACCTATATAAAATTACTGAGTTATAAAAATTTTTTAATTTCTAACCTAATAATTTTAAAAAAATTGAAGTTTTTTTTTTTTTTTTGTAAAAAAAGTGGACAAAAAACAACTATATAATTTATCGTGGTGGAGCTATTGAAAGTTAGGGAGGGAAGGCCATTTATTTTACTTTGGGAATTGGGGAGTTTGTTTTGATTAATTGTTAACAGTACACACGAGATTTTATGGGAAATTGATACAACGTGAATAAAAATCTAGACCTACCTACTACAACAAACTCTCACGTGCCAGCAGAAGGGAAAAATAAAAAAAATAAAAATTCACGTGATGCACATTCATGTGTGGACTATGCATGGATCCGTACAGTGGAGAGTGGACCTGACTATTAGTTCTATTATATCAGTCGGATTCAAGTTTGATGTTACAAGGTTGAGCACAAAAAATAAAAATAAAAAAAATTTGAGAGAGAGAGAGAGAGAGAGGGGAAATGATAGGTGGATAGTGTGAAGGATAGGAAATCACATTCAAACTAACACACAAGTTCAACTTGAACTAACTTGCTAGGACTCAAATTGTTACAATTGGCGGCGGATTGAACTATCCAAAAACCAATCTTATTCAATTCAAGTGTCGGGTTTGAAATCAAACATAGCCAAACCGATTCATAGAGATTTTAAAGGGCTTCTAAATCAAGCAAAGATCTAATGAACTCGACCCCATTGCCCTTTGCCATTTATCATTTTAAATTCGACCATCACGTACAGTCAAGATCGTGGTTCTTCATAGTCGATGGCAATTTTTGTTATTTTTCACTAATGGTTTGGTTTAGTTGTTGTTGGAACCTCAAACCAACTAAACGTAACCCGTAGTTATGCCTAGTGAGGGAGAGAGAGATAGAATATTGATTAATGTTTTTTTTTTTTCTAAACATAATGGTGAACTTCTCATCCGCATTAACTCACTCAAGTTTTTCTTTTCCAACTAATGGGCCAGAGGAGGAGAAGGTGGGATTTGAACGACACATAGGATAATTTGTTAGGTTCATTAAGTTCCATTGACTTTATGACTTACGTAATGACATTTAAGGGCTTCTTTGGCATTAGAATTAAATCACAGGTTTTCGTTTTTAGTTTCCTAAAACCTATTTTCAAAAAACTATTATCCAAGATCATTATTAAAACATTGTTTTTTCAAAAACACCTCTAGGGGTGTTTCCTATTTGAGGAATAATGGTTAAAATTACTGTTTATTAAAATAATAATGTTTTTCTTACACATCTCTCTCTCTCTCTCTCTCTTTCAATGAGGACAGAGGGGGTTGTGGTTGCTTCACGACAACTTTTGTTTCAAGGGTGTGATCAGATCTCTAGGTTTTAGCTTTAAGATTGGATCTGGGTGGTTGCAATAAGAACTTTAGGTTTTGGGTTTGTGTCGAATTTGGGGGTAGTACCTTCGCAAACAAACCAAAACCACCAGCTACAACATTAAAACAAAGGCTTGCAATACATGTCTTTCACTCTTTTGTGATAGACTTCAATTTTGGGTTTGTTATGGGTTGTATAATTTTTTATTGGATGAAAATTGATACTAGTTTTTGAATGAAAAACACAAACCAAACAAACTGAGTTGTGTTTTGGGTTGAGAAAGCACATTTTGAAAAAAAAAAAAAAAAAAAAAAAATTGCATAACACCTACAAAAATTGAAAACTGAAACCAAACAAGCCCTAACCTTCTTCCTTTTCCTTTTTCTTTTTTTTTTTTTTTTTTTTTTTAGTCACCTTCTAAATGTTGCATACCGACAGGCCCTAACCTTCTTCCTTTTCCTTTATCTACTTGTCATTTTGGCAGGGTTATAAATTATAGCAATAGATACTTTTTTTTTTTTTCTTTTTTCTTTTGTGTGATGGGAAGCAATAGATACTTTTTTTTTTAAGCAATAAATACTCTTATTTGGCCACAAAGGGGGAAAAAAATCCAGATGCTTATCTTTGGAAGCCATAGTTAACTACAATAGTCGTTACAAGAGGCCAAAAAAAGGAAAAAAGTTACGTGTTAATATTGTACTATCCCTAACACACACACAATACTTTGATGAGTTAGGGGGTGTTTGGTAGAGTAGTTTGAGATGAGATTTTTGTAGTTTTTTGAAATTTTTATGGGTGAAAATGTGTGTAAAATTGTTTAAAATATAAAAATGATAGTTTGAGATTGTGTCACAAACAGGCCCTAATTTCTAGGATTTTTTGTAGGAATTAACCAAAAAGACACTTGAAGTAGACTTTTATTATTATTATTATTATTATTATTATTATTATTATTATTATTATTATTGATGATGTCAGAAATCGTCAGTGAGTCACACGGTCCTTACAAGCTTTAACTAATACTTGCACAATGCAAAGGGAATAAGAAGAACCTACGAAGAGTACCGGTGTGGTATCGGCTAAAAACCCTTCAACGGTCAAGTTAGAGAAATCTCTTCTTTTATAACTCCAGAGTGCCAGAGTTACGGTAAATTATGCATACCTTGGTTTGTAAGGGTTTTGGGGTTTTTATAGTAGTGTAGGGTTGACATCCGTGCCTTGGTTAAGAAGTTCTTTCATTATAGGAGAGAACCTCTTTAATTCGCGTATCTCCTGGAGTTCTTTCCGTGTAGGGATCTTCTTGATTAGGGTTAAGCGTGGAGTACAAGATTTTTCCCTACACACGCATGCGTGGAGATCAAGTAAGGCCACGTCAGATCCGTCGAAGGTCCACTTATCCCCTTCAGCTTATCCCCTTCAGCTTCCTGTGTCATCGTCATGGTAGGGTCGCCAGCTTCAATGTGGAGTTGTAGATGTTACGCTGCTATCGTCTGTCATGAGCAACGCTGACGACCTTATTATGACCGTCATCTTTTGCCTCGTCATGGGTGAACATTAATATTGCAATTTTACCCTTATCAATTATTATTATTATTATTATTGTTGTTGTTGTTGTTGTTGTTGTTGTTGTTGTTGTTGTTCCTTGAATACCAAGTAGACTAATTCAATGAAATTCAACTTGCTAGGGTTGCATTTGCACCACGACCAAACCTAGCAAGTTGAATTTCATATGGCCTTTTAGCAGTTCACATCATTGTTGACTTTTTATGAGCTTTTCTAGGGTTTAATAATTTCACTCTCAAACGAAACATTCGGCAATTGATGACCTTCAATGGTTTGACTATGAAGTATGAACAATATATATATATATATATATATTCGGTTCATTAAGATAATTTAATGGTTTGACTATGAACTATAAATGGTCTGACATCTAATAAGTCATCTCACAAACTGATTTATTTCCCACTTTCTAATTTTCAATAAAAGAATGAAAACGAGAAGTGTCATATTCCATATATATGTTGTTTTTAATGGCCATGTGAAAGGAACAATGGATGGTTGGTGGAGGTGATTTGAACATATTCAGCCATCTAATTTGAATGCAACAACATAGTAGAATATAATTATATAACAATGTGTAGCACACTCTATGCACCAAAAATAAAAATTTTCTTTAAAAATAACAATTAGTACATGTTAATAAGTGTTTTTTTTTTCTTTCTTTTTTACAAATAAATAAATAAATTTTGGGATGTCCAACATTCTTGGGGAATTCCAATAATCCCAAGCTCATTAGTCATTACTCTAAAATTTGATGTATGATGGAAGATGAATGAGTTATAGCCTTATAGGTGTATTGAAGAGATAGCAGTTATACAATCATCATTGCATTGATATTTATTGTATGCATTTGCAAAACCAAAAGTTTTGAGATAATCCCTCTATCATAAGCCATGTTGAAGCAAAAAGAAAAAAAGAAAAAATTCATGAGAATATGTCATATTGCCATCACCCTTTCCTTTCTCAGAAAAACAAATAACACACAAACAAATTCTTTGCTCCAGAAAAATCCACATTTTCTAACCAAAAAAAAAAATCCATCAGTTTAAATTTTTAATCCCAGAAATTCAATTTCTTAACCATAATGAATTAAAAACTATCTTATGTAGCATGGACTATAAAATATTGATCAATTTATTCAAGACCATAAAAAAAAAATCAAAATTTAAACGAAAATTTAACATGAATTACTGAGTGCTTGGATATCTGTATATGTGTATTCATAATATGAGTTATCAATTTTTTTTTACACAAATAACATATTTGATACCAATAAACATAACAAGTAACATATTCAATTTCTAGCTTTTTCTCAACAATATATATATATATATATATATATATATATATATTTTTTTTTTTTTTTTTTTTTTTTTTTTGAGGGGGATACATCCTAGACAATATGAAATTAAATAATTGACTTTATATATATATATATATATATATATATATATATATATATATATATATATATCATATCTTGTTCAACGACTAAAAAAATTAATTCATGGATTCTTTTAGGGGTTTTTTTTAGGTTTTTAAATTTGTACACTTCCTTGTCTTAATGTCAATAGATTCTAGTTAGCTCAATTTAAATAAATTAAAAATAAAATTGTCGTCAAATAAAGGATTTGGATTCAAATCATCGTAACAAAATATGATTAATATCTTGATTTAATAATGAAAAAATAATTATGATGGAAAGATCTTCATACAATCAAATCCTACCACATATATATATATATATATATGTGTGTGTGTGTGTGTGTGTGGGGCAAATGTTAACCAGCACAAGTGTGGTGCTGGTTAAGGATGTACGTTTCATTCAAAAACCTGCAAAAAGTTGTAAAAATGTGTAAAAAATAGTATAAAGCAAAAAGTTGTAAAATTGTGTAAAAAATAGTATAAAGCTGCAAAAAGTTACAAAAGATGACAAAAAATTGTACATAAAAAAAGTAAAAAAGGTGTTGTTAACAGGTACCTTACGGTACCCATTAACACAACTCTATATATATAGGAAAATGTTAACGAATGTCTTTAGGGAATTAGTTAATAATCTATTTAAAGGAAGTTTTTATGGAAAAATAAAGGAAAAAAAAAAAAACAATTAATGTTTAGGTAGTTTTTTTAATTTTTCATAAAAGTGGTGTAAAAAATTTCCTAAAATTAATTGTTGGCCAATGCCTTTTATATATATATATATATATATATATAAGCCAATAAAACTTCACGTGTGATATATATATATATAAGCCAATAAAACTTCACGTGTGAGTGAGGTTGAGCTCCTTGAGAATACTATAGAAACTTATTCAAGAATAAACAGCCCTTTAGTCCTTTACTCGCTACCTAACATTATAACAATAATAACCCTTCGTATAGTGCACAAGTATCTTAGATTATAACTTATAAGTTTGCTCATAATTTTCGTCTATCTCACAAGGTTCATACTCATTACTCAGCAAGTCCTCTCCTTGGTCAGATTTTGCACAAAGTCAATCTTACCAACTTTTTTAATTTCTAGTCAAATCACAGCAGCCAAGCCCACTAATATGGTTAATGGTTATGAGCTTTGTTTAATGCGTATTGACTATGGCTCCCCAATAATTATACTACATCATTAAATTTTAGTTAATAATGCATTTAATCTTACTTGGAGGGGAAAAATAATAATTTATTTAAAAAATCTGTTTGTAAGGTGTGAAGCAACACAAAACAAAGTAATTTATCTCCACACATAACGCCTATTTAAAAAATCCAGCAAATAATATTTGGGCCAAATTTGGATTTCAAATCCCCTGAGATGCAAAGATAAGTTTTCCAAGGAAAAAGAAAGTAAATTAACATCTGGAATATTTGTTTAAACCATTCAATTTAAAATAAGAAATCATAATTAGGAGACATAATTGATTCCAAGACGTTTGGCCAACGGAAAGGAAATACAGAATCTACTCTCGACAGTGGAGTTTGCTGACTTTGCTCATTCAAAATTGTATGCTACCCTAATGAAGCAACCTCAAAAGTCAAGGCTCAAGCTAAATAGATGAAACAAGTTTTAAATACTACCAAAGCAACGACCAACGAGTATTGCATCCTTCATAAATCAACCAAGAAGCTAAATTATTGAAACCCAACTAAAAGAAAAGACAATGCTGAAAGCTTATTACGGGCGCCACAAATCTCAATTTTCAGCAATTTTTTCATTAAAAATGAGTTTTACAGTACTATTTATACATTTAAAAATTATTTTGTTACAATGTTTTCAGTTTTCAGTTTTAACAAAATAAGTTCTATCCAAACGGACCCATAAATATGATTGGAGGTCACTGGCTTCTTTGCGTTAGTGACCACCCGGGAAAAAAAAATTCATTATTATATAGGCGTAAATGTACTTTTAGTCCCTATATTTTGACGTTTTTCCATTTTAGTTCCTACATTTTATTTTTACCACTTTTAATCCCTAAACCAATTAACGCGTATTATTTTCGTCCTCCTTTCCGTCAGTTAACTGACGAAAATAGCTGAGGTGGCAGCCGAAGACATTAAAATATTATTAAAAATGCCACATCAGCATCTTTTTTTTTTAAAAAAAATTGTCAATTTTAATTAAATAAAAAATGGAAATAAAACAAAAAATCACTAAAATCATGATCAAAAGGTATCTTTACTCTCTAGTGTTTTCTCTTCTATCTCATTTTCTTAAATTAGTTTTTCTTCTCTCTCTCATCTGTGTCTCGCTTTCTCTCAAAATTTCTCATTCTCTTCTCTCTCTCTCTCATTCGTGTTTTTCACTCGTGGTAACTGGTGGTGCAGTGGCTCGTGGTGGGTTGAGATCGGGGTGGGGTGGGTTAAGGTTGGTCTGGGGTGGGATGGGTTGAGATCGACTGGGGTGGCTTAAGTCGGGGTGGCTGGGTTTGAGGTTGGGTTGAGGTGGGTGGGTTGTGAGCTGGCTGGGGTCGTTGGGGTTGTGGGTGGCTGTGGGTAGGCGTGGGTTCATGAGGTCAGACTCCTCTGACCTTTCTCTTCTTTTACTTTTTTTCTTTTTCTTTTTTCTCATCTCTTTCCCTCACGCTCTCTACTCTCTTCCTCGGTGAAGCTTCTCTCTTCTCAAGATCGGCTTTGGGTGGGTGGGCTTCAGATCGGTGTGGGGTCGTTGGGGTTGTGGGTGGCTGTGGGTTGGCGTGGGTAGCCATGGGTGGGTGGTTTTGCTCACCATGGGCGTGGGTAGTCGTGGGTCTTGTGGGTTGGTGTTGGTGGGTTGTTGTTGCTGTTGTTGGTTGCAGGTGATGGGTATTTGGCTGTGATTTGTTCTATGGGTTTGGTTTTTGAATTTTAGTTTGGGTTTTGAGGTTTGATTTGATGTTTAAATGGAATTCCAGAAGTGGTGGTTGGATTGCAATGATGGGTTGGGTTTTTTCTTCTTGTTTTCATTTATGTCCTAGTGATCTGGATTTGAGTTCTTGGTTGTCGGATTTGATTTGGGAAAAATATGAAGAATAAGTTATAAAATGAAGAACAATATGCAGAACATGATTGATTGAAGTTTATTGTCCCATTAATTGAAATGAATGAATGAAGCATGATTTAAGGCACTGCAACTACTTCAAAAAAAAAAAAAAAAAAAAGTTTGACTAACGCGTGGTAGATAGCTCACTGGGGCTTTGGGCTAGTCTTGAATGTTGACCGCCAGATCTTTTGCTCGGAGAAAATGGTTTTCTCACCGATTACTAATAGAAAAAAGTTGCTCACATGCTCATCAATAAAAAAAAGATTCTCACATAAATAATAAAGGTACTTCTTGGGTTTTCTCACCGATTACTAATAAATGTACTTTATCTATTTTTCGTTTTATGCTAAACTTTATAAAAATAAATAAATAAAAAAACAATTCAGTCAGACTGAGATTTTCACTTGTGCCTATCACTCAATGTCTATCTTCTGCAGCCTAAACTTTTAAGCTCTCTTAGAAAGACTGAACCTTCTTTAATAAGCATCAATCTCTCTCTTGCCCAAATCGTTTTCTACCCGCAGCAATGTCATCTCAACGAAGACACTTCAATTCAGAGTATTGGGTCTGAGAGATAGAGAGCATACTTCAGAGAAGCCAAATAGTAATCATGACAATAAGGGACATGTTATGCATATAGAAATATTGAAGAGGAAAAGCTTTTTGGCACAAGCACATAGCATAATTAAATTTCTAATTTATCGTTTTCACACAGTACGGAAAGCAAATAAAATACAACAAACAATATGTGAGCAAGACATGCATATGTAAGAAAAACAAAGCAGGTATATGTATGCCACCATGAAATTGGGAAAAAAAATAATGAAAAGTTTATGAAAAAAGTATTTAGCAAAAGAAAAAGTTTATGAAAAAGGTGAATTAAAAAGTGATAATTCACCGATCAAAATCATTAGAAAATGTAAGAGAGTAGAAGAACTTATTTTGAAAAATTAAAAAAGTCGCACATCAATTAATAAATTATTATAAAAAAATTTCAAAAAAAAAAGAGAAATTAAAATTGAATTTTTTTGGGACAGATCCGTGATGTTGTTTCTAAAATTGCCATTGTCTCATTTCTTTGCTTGGAGCGGGAAGACCAGATTGAAAGCCTCACTGAAATCCCATCACATTTATACCCCACTTGGACCACAGTACTGAGCTCGGCTTTGTTTCTAAATATTGAAGTGTCAGTTTGGACATGAGTTCAATTCAACGGCTGAGATTAAAGTAATTGCCTCCCGACCCGTGCCAAAATATAAAAAAGCTGAAACCTTCAAGTTCTCATCTGCTCGTGGGAATCGTGTCAGATATGAAGGCATCGTTGACCTGAATGCCTATCAGATTTGCCTATAGAAAAAAAGAGCACATTTATCTCAAATTTATAGAACTTAACAGTATAACGTAGCCAGTAAAGGAGTTAGAATTTTAGTATAAAGGGGGCAAAATTAAAAGACGATATTAAAAGTGAAATTTATCTAAAAAACATTAATCAACAATAATAACAAAATAAATAAACAATTGTAAGAAAATATGAATATATTTCATATTATTAAAATAAATAAACAAAAACAACTCATTCATAGCAACTAAAAAATTTACAAACTGATGGAGTAAAAATATGATTAGTGTTACTTAAAAAATATAATGAATAAATGTTTGAAATTATTTTTTGTAATTGATGACATGCCAATTTGTAAGACATAAGTAGTAAAATTTATAATATCTCTAATATCATTCAAAGATAAAATGCTGTGAAAAGTATCATAAATAGTAAAAATGGTGTAAATAATGATATAAAATAAAAATAAAAAATAGTGAAATAGGTGGTTTGGTCACTTTCAAGTTTTAACAAGTAGAAGTCTTTTTTTTTTCCCCCTCCATGTGACTACTAATACAAAAAAAAAAATTAGGAGTCAGGGGGGGCAGGTGCCCCCCTTCGCCCCCCTTTGGTACCGCCAGTGAATGTAGCAGTAGCTGCATTAATCAATGGGTTGTGTTAATATTTCCGCAATTTAAATTCTTATTCACCTACCATAAGAGGCAGACTAAGAAATTTTGTTCTAGATTATTAAGATATTTAAATTAATCAAAATATCATATAAAAAATTTTAAAATATCAAGTTATAAAAAAAAAATTTATAATTTTCTTCTACCAATTTTCAAAACTTGAAGTTGTTACATAATCTGAATAAGGACATTTTGGAACCATATTGTTAAAAGGACATTTTTGAACCATATAAAATTTTAGGAGTTCTTTATTTGAATTCAAAAATAGAACTCTTAAAATTTTGGATTTTTTTTATTCATGTTCAAAAAAAAAACTACAGTTATTGCTTACCTTTAAATTTTATCCTTTTATTTGTTTGAAAAATAAATAAATATATATATATATTTATAAATTATAATAGAAGCAAATTATTAAATTTTACCAAAAAAAAAAGCCTCAAGTACGTGCTAATATGCGTGCTCAAAAACTAGGAGTCTTTTGGGTAAATATTGCTAAAAATGAAGTTTTTTGTGGTTATAGTCACTGTTCCAAGTTATTTGGAAAAATGAGGAGAGAGAGTGAATTTTGACAACACCGTTGCCGAAATTCTAAGAAAAGTATGAGAGAGAAAATGAAAAATGAGGAGAGATAAATTTTGGAATTTCGGCAACACTGTTACCAAAATTCCTTTTGCCCAGCTCCTACCCGAGTCACTGAGTGCCCAATGCCCGTGCGCGAATGCCCAAAAGCAACAAAAAAAAATGTTTTGTGGCAATCCCATTGCCGAAAATGGAGGGAAAAGGTTTTTAAAAAAAAGAATTATAGCAATAGAATTACCGAAATAGGGGGGAAAGAGAAAAAAAAAACAGAGAATTGTGGCTGTAAGGACACAATTCAAATTCCCGAGCCACGACTGGGAGGAAATGGGCTTGAAAGGCCTTTCTTCACAATGAATTTGTAGAGGATGGGTTTGTAATCTAGACTTCAAAGATGGCTTAGACAATTACAAAAAGAACGGGCTTTGGGCCCAATGGAACAAAACAAAGAATCGTTTGCAAAGAGTAAGACTGAGAATTCCTCCTCGGACTGTTTCCGAGGATAGTTTATAATAGTATTTCTCAAGTTTGGATACAAATATTGATTATCATACACTTTTTCTTTCTTAAAAAGCCTCCCCCTTTCTTCGTATGCCTTCCCTTCTATTTATATTCTTTTCCTTCTCTTCATCATCTTCCACTTTCTGGTTGCAATCCTGATTTTTGGATACTTGTCCCATCCATTCTTCCCTAAAGCCCGCTGGGATTAGGGACCAAGTTCCAAGCTCTATGCTCAGGTCCCATCCTTCCATCTATACAGTCAGCGTATCAATTACAGAGCATTTAATGTATGGGCGGTGGTAGCAACTTTACTTTAGACATTCCACCGCTCTTTCTTATTGTCCTCCACGTATACTGTGTATCCCCATAGTTGTAGGACTCTTTATAACCTAACTCGGGGACACTAAATTTCTCTTCCTATGTCCTCGGCTTAACATTCCGAGGACAAATCTACTCCTCGGACGTTTTGGGACATTTAAATACTCCACGATCATTTTGATATTTTCGGATTTGGGTTTCTAGCCCAAAAGACTTCGTTGGGCCGTCCTTCATAAATTACTGGGCTCAATACCCCTACAGTGGCAATGGTATTGCCGAAATAGGGGGAAAAAGAGAAAAAAAATTGTGGCAATGTATTGCCGAAATAGGGAAAGAGAAAAAAAAAAAAAAAAAAAGAGAATTATGGCAATGGCATTGCCGAAATAGGGGGGAAAAAAAGAATTGTGGCAATGTATTGCCGAAATAGGAAAAAAAAAATAGAATTATGGCAATGGTATTGCCGAAATAGGGGGAAAAAAAGAATTGTGGCAATGTATTGCCAAAATATGGGGGAAAGGAAAAAAAAAATTTGTGGCAATGTATTGCCGAAATAGGAAAGGGAAAAAAAATTGTGGCAATGGTATTGCCAACATAGGAAAAAAAAGAAAAAAAAAAAAAGTTGAATTGTGGCCATGGTGTTGTCGAAATAGGGGGAAAGAGAAAAAAAAAATTGTGGCAATGCCATTATCGAAAATGAGAAAAAAATTTTTAAAAAATTAAAAAAATCAATTGTGGCAATGGCATTGCTGGAGGAAAAACAACAAACTTAAGTACGCTGAGTGTTTGATTCTTGTCCGTCTGTCTGAAACAAATTTAAGTACCATTTGATTCTTATTTAAAATACATAGATTCTAAAGCGTATATAAAAGAAAGTTATAGAAGAAAAAAAATGATTGATGTGTACCGTAAATAAATAATAAAAAAACTGAGGTTTTTGTAGAGATTATTTGCAATGATATTGCCGAAATAAAAGGAAAAAAAAAAACGTCCACAACATTTTTATTTTTACAATAAATTATAGGTGGTTAGTTGTTGTTGGTTCAAATTTGAACCTAACACTAAGATATTTTTTTGCCCTAACAATAACAACTAGTAACAACCTGCCACTTATAATTTGTTGCAAAAATATTCATCTATTCCTCCCATTCTTATTTTCTGCCTGAAATGATTCCATTCATCATTCCCAATAAAACCATATCATGCCTAAAATTTGGTTTCAGAGATTCTTTTTACTTTTTATCCCTCCTCCCTGTGACAAGTGATTGTTTTTTGTCTTTTAATTTCACATCTTTCTAATAAAAGGCAAGTGCCTTTTTTGAAATCTCCTCACAAAGTTGATCTTTTTGGCTTTTTGTTTTTTTATAAACTGTTTTGTATTTGGTAAATTTTTATTAGTACAGTTTAAAGTACATAAACATTCTTATTCAGATTCTTATCCATGCATGGGAGAAATTTACGGAAGAAAAAATGATTGATGTGCACGGTATAAACAAAAAAATAAAATAAAAAAACTGAGGATTTTGCAGAGATTCTTTGCAGGATTTGCAGAGATTTATAAATGATTGATGTGCACTGTTAAAAAAAAAAAAAAAAAAAAAAAAAAAAAAAAAAAGACCACTTTGAGATTTTTTGCAAAGATGATCCTTGTTGTATTTGGTCAATTTCTATTAGTATAGTTTAAAATCTAAGAATTTAACTTATACGAAACTTGCATCTTATTTAAACAGCACCAATATTACTTTAGTTTCCACGTTTCTTATTTTTCCACTTTTTTCCCCCTAAAAATTATATCAACCTTCTTCTTCACTCTTATTCCTCTCATAATTCTATCAACCATTTTCAATTCATGCGTGCCATACATTCTACAAACAATTATAACGAATAACACTTGCAAATACCTATTCGTGTTTATCATTTTACAAAGTGAGTTACATCTCTTTAAGTAGTTACTTTTCTTTTTATAATATTAATGTTGATATGTTTTAGGGGCATAACTAAGCATGAAGATTTTGTTTTTGTTAAATTATTTGTTCATGAAAATCTTGTTTTTGTATTATGTGTTTTGCAACAAGAACTGATTTGTATGATATGTTTTAAATTATGGGTCTTCCCTAAAATTTCATATAGCAAAAATAAATTTCAAAATTGACATAAATTTTTCTTAAAGAAATTCTTACTTTGTTAGCCTAAAATATACATGTATGCTATAAGAAAACTCAAAAAAAAAAAGGTCAGTATATGCCCCTAAATCAAAAATCTAAGTTTTAGTTATAATAATAATAACAAAAATTATACGATATGATAAATATTTATCTATTATCGTAATAATGCATGAGAAATATAATCTGTCTTATTTTAGAAGAAGCAAAATGAAGAGTTACATAAAATAATTTACGTAACCATAACAGATCATTCTAAATAATTTTAATTACTATGATGGACAATAATAAATTATCAGTGAACCAATCTTCTTTAATATAATTCTCTTAACTCTAGCTATTTAAACATTGAATATTTTTAATAGATTACCTTCTTGTATTGCATTTTAATGGTAGTGCAGTGTTAATATATTAATACTATTTTTATGTTTTAGTGTGAAGGGCAGAAAAATTATTTATTTTTCTCATCTATTCCGGCGGAATAATTAAACATGGCGAAAATAAGATTTATTACCAAGAGCCACCTCCTTCTATGCTTCCATTAAGGAGGGGTGTGACATTTAAAGATCTATGAGATAGAGTAGCATCCACGCTTCATACAAACAGAGAAGATTCAAAAATTACTATTTGGTATAAATTTCCTTTTCAATGTCATCCACATCCTGTGAATTACCAACAAGTTTTGGTAGAAGATGATAATGGTGTCAATGCAATATTCGATATGTTAGACTGCCAAAATGGTTTTGTAGGTGCAGAGTTGTACGTGGGTGTGGAGCCCATAAGAAGCCATCAAGATGTTTTTCCCATTCGATATGCCAACGAAGGACCGAGTGCACCGTTTAGTTATTCACATGGCAGGCACTTTTATGATCCATATGCCACTCATACTGATCATTATTCTGAAGATGTGGCTCGTTCCCCAATCAACATTAGTGGTGCTGACTATCATGCTCCATATACCCATGTTGCAACTGAGGACCAACATGCTCTTTATCAGCCAATGAACACCAATGATGTTGACTATGATAACCTAATTGAGCATGTTGCACCAGAGTTTGAAGCTCAGTATGACCAAATTGCCATTCAGAGAGCTGCTAATGATCCCAATGATACACACTGCATAACTGCTACTACTGAAAATGCGATCCATACATTATCAGAAAGGATGCAGATTATGGATAGTAATGACTAACTTGATAAAGACGAGGTCCTTGATGATGTTGGAGATGAACAGGAGCTTTCCAATGAACCTAATCATGAAAGCAATCCAGCAATGGTGTTCCATCAACCTTCATCACTGAGCTTTTCACAGAATACGTAGGATAATATGATTGATCCAACCCCACCATTTGAAAAGCTCATTCAGAGTACTTGGGATCCTACCCAAGAGTTTTATATGGGATTGTTTTTTGCTGATAAGGATGAACTAAAGCTACTGTTAAACAATATCACATCAAGAGGAATCAAATATTTAGTGTAAAAGAGTCAGATCCAGCATGTTGGTCTGTACGTTGCAAAAAAATTTCTTGGCGTCTTCGAGCATGCTTCCGAGCTACACATGGGTTCTTTGAGGTTAAGAAATACAATGATCCACACACATGTACGGAGTCCACGCTCACACAAGATCACAAGCAATTAGACATTCATATTATTGAGAAAGAGTTGAGAGATATTGTCAAAGATGATCCAAACATAAGGATTTCTTCACTTAAACAGAGTCTTTACAATAAGTACGAATACCGGCCTTCTAATTTTAAGGTGTGGGAGGCAAAACAGAAGGCAATTGGTAGAGCATTTGGTGATTGGGACAAATCTTACCAATTATTGCCAAAATGGTTGAGAGCTTTGACTAATTCAAACCCGGGCAACGGGGTTATTTGGAGAACGGTACCTGCTACTATGCCATATTTGAGAGAGTGTTCTGGGCTTTTGGTCTATCAATTGAAGGTTTTCAACATTGTAAGTCAATGATTAGTATAGATGGAACTTTCCTATATGGTAAGTACAGAGGTAAGTTATTGATTGCATCAACTTGGGATGGTGACAATAGACTTTTTCCACTTGCCTTTGCCATTGTGGAGGAGAAATCTGATGATAGCTGGTATTGGTTTTTGCGTTGTATTCAGAATAATGTCACTAATCGAGATGAGTTATGTGTCATATCTGATCGCCACCCTGGTATAATGTCAGCGATACGGGTTATATGTGAATCAACACGTTGGCATCATCGTTTTTGCCTTCGCCATGTGGCTAGCAATTTCAATCAAAAAATTGGGAATAAAAACTTGAAGACTATGGTAATGTGAGCAAGCATGGAGAATCAACTACGAAAGTATCAAATAACAGGAGATAGAATTACTCAATTAAATGCAGATGGTGATAAGTATTTAAGGGAATTACCAGTGCAGAAGTGGACATTAGTACATGATGGTGGACATTGTTATGGGGCAATGACCACAAATTTGTCTGAAAGTTTCAACGGTGTTCTAAAGAGTGCTAGAAATCTGCCCATAACTGCGTTAGTCGACTTACATACTACCGTTGTGTAGCCTACTTTGTCAATCGGTATACTAAGGCACGCGCAGAGATTACAGCCGGTGAACACATTACAGCCTATGCAAAGAATAAATTCAATAAATGGGAAAAAAAGGCACCAAAACATTCAGTTAAAGTGTTTAGTCATGAAGA
The DNA here is from genome assembly GCF_040712315.1 of Castanea sativa. NCBI lineage: Eukaryota > Viridiplantae > Streptophyta > Magnoliopsida > Fagales > Fagaceae > Castanea > Castanea sativa. The sequence goes on from NC_134023.1 coordinate 39,367,048, forward strand.
TGATCTCTTTAAAGTCAGAACACCAATAAACCCTAACTTTGCATATAATGGTAATCATCGTCATGAGGTAATTTTGAGGAAGAGCACTTGTATTTGTCAAAAATGGCAGGTTTATAAGATTTCGTGCTCACATGTCATTGCCGTGTGTAAATATCAAGGCATCTCTGCAATGCAATATATCAACTACTGCTACTGTTTGGAAGAACAAGTTGCTTGTTATGCACCTAGATTTCGCATGGTTCCAGACAGTGTACATTGGAATGAGCCTGATTTCCCGGTCTTGTATCCTAATGTAAAGTTGCGCCGTGCAAAAGGTCGACCAAGATCAACTCGGCTTCTAGATGAAATGGATTTAAGGACGGAGCATCAACCAAGACCATTGTGCAGCCTCTGTAGGCAAGAAGGCCATAACAGAAGAACATGCCCCACTCGAACTGTGGCAGCTCCACTAGTGGCCAGCTCCACTAGTGGCCAAACTGAATGACCCAACATAAGTATTCAATCTACTTCAGTGGATTGGTTGGACTGTTTTTTTTTTTTTTTTTAAGAGTTAGACCATATTGTTAGTTTGTATTATTTAATAGAACAAGTTGGTACTAATTCCATATGCTACAATATTTTCTATCACTGCAAGTTTGATTGGGGTGTATGTTTATTTATTTTGTGTGTGTGTGCATGTGTGTGTGTATATATATATATTGTGTATTATAGTTTAGGGGTTCAATAACACCTTAAAATATATATACTTTTATGGAGTACTTGGGTCCTTTACTATGTTTGAAAGCTTTAAATAAGAAAATAAATCAAAGGGCCACAATCTAAAGAGGAAAAATCATATTTGAGCACTAATTAATATTTTAGACGTATCTCGCTCCTCAAAAATCCAATTGACTTAAGACTAGATGGGCTGGAACCATGACTTAAATATCTACAACTTTTATGTTTTAAGTTTTTTGAAATTCACATTTTTTGAAGGTCAAAATTAACTCACAAATTACTATTGTAAATTTGGACGAAAATTAGACGGTGAAAGTTTTATTTTTTTTTTGACACTTTTACAAGAGTTTGGAAGAGAGCCTGTAGATTGGAAAATTATATTAAATAGATGTATGATTAGATTAATTGTGCACTAATTTCAAATACCAAATAAGTGTACACATTTCTTATTTTTGCAAATGTCTTACGGTTAGTAGTATAACATGATATGTATACTATCTAGGCATAATATTTTATGCTACAATGATGCATAAACGATAATACTTTAATATATTTTTAATAAACAGCCAGGTCATATTAATTAGTAATTTCCACGATGAAGTACATGAAGTTTTTGTTGTGTTCCACAACATGAAGGATGCCTATTTACTCGTTGAGGATACCTTCGTGCTTGCATAGGACTATTCCCCATGCGCCTTGGCTGTGTTCTAATATCAAAATCTGTTTGATAATTACCACCTTCATCACTTTCATTATCTGATGACACCTCCATATCTTCTGCATCTTCCCCACCATCCTCATTTGAGGCATCTTCCTCAAGGTCCGTTACAAAGGCCTCTTCCTCAAAGTTCGAAGCACATGCTCATGTATTTAGTGGCGTGCAGAAATTACCAACATGAGAGAATGGTTGGGAAGGTTGTTCATAACTAAACTGGCTATCTTGACCATAATTGTATTGTCCAGAATAGAATGAAGGTGGCGATGAATGATAATTTAAACTAGACTGGGGATAGTGGTCATAGCTAAACAAACCCTCTAATCCTTGTCCTATGGAAGTGGATAATTCAATATGTTGATATAAAGACATACAATACTCATTGACATTAATTAAATTATACTCATTAAAGGTGGTAGGCTCATTATGGGCAGATGTGGATGGCCCAGCTTGGGTAGAGGTGGATGATCCAGCTTGGGTAGAGGTGGATGGTCCAACTTCATCATTTCTGCGTTGTCTACCCTGTCTTCCTTGGTGCCTTTGTCGTCGCCTAAAGTATGTCACCCTCTCAGTAGGGATATCTGCTTTCGTCGATAACTTCACTCGAGTAAGGCCTTTTACTATTGCCGAAAGAACTTGTTGTGCAGTCAGGTCAGCCTTCCCTTGGTTTGCAATAGCCGAAGTTAACATATTATTAATTTCTAATTTCCGTTTGCTATCACATAAAAAGAAAAAAAATTATTAGTGCAATATTATTGAAAATGCTAAAATAATAATTTGTTATCAATATTAGTGCAGTATTAAAAATGCTAAAATAATAACCTGGAACATATAGGCAGCCGCCTCTGGTGTCGTAAATAAGTGACCATGTTGTGTAGTCCACATCTAGATGAAAATTGTCATCCCCAACTATATTTTGAGCTCACTCGTTCCAAAGTCGGTAGTAATGTGCATGATGCGTACACCAATCAACACCAATCTTTCTTGTCAACTTTATATAATGCACAGATTTATCAAAATTGTTAGTAGGTCACTTTAGACATCTTTGCAACAATCCAAATTGTCGCATGACTCTCTCTAGATGGTAATACTCAACAATTTAGAAACATAGCAATGGCGTTGTTGTAAGCCATATATGTTTTTCTGCAAGACATCATAAATGCAAATAATTATCGTACGGTGTCCAAACAACATGCGATTTCAATTACAATAACTATGTTATAATCGATCAAGACAATAATATAACTAATAAATTAACTATTGACGCATTGTGACAACATATATTACCTAATCCTTATTATGTGTGTCGTGATTAGAACGGTACGCAAGTAGAACATGCATTGGTGTGTGAGTATACGTTCTCCTGGTATCCCATCTATACACAATTAATGATTACCACTGATTTTAGGGTTTGAAAGTATCAAAGATAAACGCTATAGTATACAATATTGTATAGAAATAGAAAGTAAATATTATACCTGTAATAGTATAGGTAGTTACCATTTAAATTTATTAGAATTATTGAAATTGGAGTCAGATATGAAAAATGCTCTCATGCCCATAATTGTAATATATATATCCTTTTAACTTGAAACAAAAGTAGATTGCAAAATGTAAGATATACATGACAACTTTTACTTACAATTTGGCAAATAGCGATTAGGTAGTAGTCTAATTTCAAACCAGCATAAAATTAAAAATGTAAATGCATGAGTCCTTGAAAATTCTATCAAAACATTTGAGGTGGTTGGAACCTGTGTGGGAGAGAGGAGAGTCGGTTTATTTTAAAGAAAGAAAATTACCCAAAGAGAAAATACCACAAGTGAGGATATGTCACAAACTCTAGATATAATTATTATACAAATAATGAACACAAATCATATGTATAGCATATTATTGGATTTCTTTTTCTCATGTGCGACGACTCAATAACTATATTGCTCATAACCTAGCTAATCATAGTAGACATATTAGTGGTAGATGGAGTCTTTAGTGGTAGATGGAGTCTTTATTCTAATCTCTTAACCGACATTGGCTGATTTTATTTAATAAATTCCCCAGTTTCATTTTTAACTTAAAAAAAAAATTAAAAAAAAAAAAAGTTCATGTACGTTTACCTTCTTACCAAATCCTCCCATTCCAACATACGATCTGCGCCTTTTAGTAGCTAGTTGGCACTTGAGGAGATCTTCACCGTAAAAATATAACAAAATATCTAAGTCAGTTACCAAAAATAAAATAAAGTTCACCAAAATAATTATTAAAAATCCAATTATTATTATTATTATTATTAGGTTAAATTTCACCAACAGTTTGCTGTAATACCAAGCAAGTCCACAACTTCTCAAAATAACCGATTTAGTCTCTAGTCCACCTTAAACTCTAAACAGACTTAACAAACGACATTTTTTAGCTCTCCCTTCTCTCTCTTCTACTCTCTGACCCAAACACCAGCACAAACGTTTCTTCTCTCTTCTCACTCTATCTCAAACCACCACCATGAACACCACCAAAACTTTAACGGCAAGACACCCAACTACCAAACCACAACACCACAGGTCCACAACCCATATACGCCGCCGATTCATGACACAACCCACAAGTCCGAACTCAAATCGCACCCAAAAGAAAAAAACACCACCACAACCCACAAACTCGTTGAGACCAAAACCACCGCCTCACCACCATCGTCACAAAGCCCACCACAATCCAACACCATAAATAGGAGCCCAACCACCACAGGTTTACAGTCACAGCCACCCAAATCAAACCAATTCAAAAACCCACGGCTGAACCGAACCAATTTCAGCCTCCCAAACCACTAAACCCACGCACCACGGTTCACATACACAGAAAATACCCACAAACCCAGACTCAAGGTTCACAAACCCCATCCCAGAAACAGCAGAAAATTCAACAAAACCCACCTCTTCTCAAACCCAAACCCATAATCAATGAGACCCACAAACAAAAAACCACCACCACCACCAATTCAAAAAAAAAAAAAAAAATCCAACCCACAAAATACCAAATCAACCCTTGCAACAAAGATTCACCACCGAGATTCGCCCACATCCCTGGCAAAACTTAACATCACCGATCGGATCGGCGAGCCAGAGGAAGCTCATGCATGGCACTCCTTACTAACGGAGCGGCGTACCGGATAAAAAAAATAAGAAGAAAAAGCCCATTACGCAACCTTTTGCTGTAGGTCTCGCCGATTATGTCTCGGTGGTTATAGTGATGATTTGAGAGAGAAAAGAGCTTTGAGTCAGTGAAGAGAAGAGAGAAGAAACATTTGTGGTTTGGGTCAGAGAGGAGAAGAGAGAGTAAGAAAATAACGTCTGTTAAGTCTGTTTAAGGTGTACTTGGGACTAAATTGGTTAGTTTTGAGAAGATGTGGACGTTGAAATTTAACCTTATTATTATTATTATTGTTACCTTTTTGCTCACACCCCATTTTGAAACCTCTGCAATATCACTGTTTTTCAGGAGAAAACAGATAGAAAACGAAGATTAGAAGAGAGGTACTGATCAGAGAGTAAATGAGATCTGCTGGGTTGGTGACGAATTTATAGAGAAAGAGAGAGAAGCATCAATCCCTGGACCCTCACGCTATTGGCTCTCTCTCATTGATGCTTAGCCGTTGGATTTCATTTGTGTTTCTTTGTGTGTTTCTTTTGGCTCTCTTTTTTTTCTTGGAGAAATCATCCAGAAAGCTGCTCTTTCCTTTCCGCATCATCACGTGCTGGGACAGTAGGCGTCAGAAGCTTTGCGTGCTGCAAAATTCAATCTTGTCAAAGACACAGGAAAGAGTTGATCAGAAGAAAGAAGAGTCCTGAGTTTTTGGGTAAATATTGCTAAAAGTGAAGTTTTTTAGAGTTATAGTCACTGTTCTAAATTATTTAGAGAAATGAGGAGAGAGTGAATTTCGGCAACAGTGTTGCTGAAATTCGAGGAAAATTGAAATTAAGAAGAAAGAAATTTTGAGAATTTCGGCAACAGTGTTGCCAAAATTTCTTTTGCCCAGTCTTGTCCGCTTCACTGAGTGCCCATGCGCGAGTGCTCAAAAGGAAAAAATAAAAAAGGTTTGTGGCAATTTCATTGTCAAAAATGGAGAGAAAAGAAGAGAAGAAAAAAAGAATTATAACAATGGGATTGTCGAAATAGGGGGAAAGAAAAAAAGAAAAAAAAGGAATTGTGGCAATGGGATTGCCGAAATAGGGGGAAAGAAAAAAAAATGGTGGCCATGTAGTGCCGAAATAGGGAAAAAAAAAAATATGGCAATGGTATTGCTGAAATAGGGGGAAAGAGGGGAAAAAAAAAATTATGGCAATGAGATTGCCAAAATAGGGGAGAAAGAAAAAAAAAAATTATGACAATGGGATTGTCGAAATAGGAGGGGGGGGGAAAAAGAATTGTGGCAATGGTATTGCCGAAATAAGGGGAAAGGAAAAAAAAAATTGTGAGTATTGTGGTAATGCTATTGCCGAAAATGTGAAAAAAATTATTAAAAAAAAAAAATCAATTGTGGCAATGACATTGCCGAAATAGAAGGATTCTTATTTGCCTCTTCAATTTTAAGTATATAGATTCTAACACGTGAAAGTTATTAAAAAAAAATATTGATGTGACTCGTACTTGAATAAAACTTTGCTGAGATTCTTTGCTAAGAATCAAACAAGACTTGAAGAAGAATCTCTGCAAAAAAAATATGATTGATGTAACAAAAAGACTGGAACTCAGTTAGTCTCCGTGACAAATGAATTTTTTTTGTCTTTTATTTCACATCTTTGTAATAAAAGGCAAGCCTTCCTTCTCACAAAACACTTCTATATCTCTGCTTGAAGTTTTCTCACAAAACACTTCTATCCGATTGTTCAGTTTTGCTTCAGCATACACAATTATAAGTTTTGGATTAATGTAAGTTTTGGATTAATGTAAGTTTTTTTACTTTTTGCTTCAGCGATTATGATTGTTGTTATTGCTATTGTTGTTTTTATTCAAATTTTAGATTAATAAATTTTTTATGGTTAGGACTACAAATATTTTTAGTATTGTTATTTTGTGTTTATTTATTATTATCTAATTATGTTTTTCTTTTTTCTTTTTTTGCAAGTATCACTATATAATTCTCACTCTTTCAGTTGGTATCACAATTATCATAAGCATCTCAACTCTCTATCTAATTAAATTTACGTATATATTTTGTTAATTTTAAAATTATTTAATATTATTTATTGTTATTATTATTAGTAGTATATGACCACAAAAATTGTAATAAATTATATTATTGTAATCTTTTTATAGTCAATTTTACTTTGTTATTATCAGTTATTACATCATTACTTGGAAAAAAATATATTGCATAATATGTTTGTTGATTTATAATAAAGATATGTATGTGTATTTTTTTTTATTTAGTACAATAAATCGTACATTTGTGTTTCGTTTTCTTTAAAGTTTAGTTGACATAAAAATTAATTATATGCTTTATGTATGACTATATTAATGTTATTATATTTTGTTGTTGTTCTTTTGTTCTTAGAAGATATTTATGATTATCTAATTGTATTTTTCTTTTTCTTTTTTGCAAGTATCACTCTATAATTCTTACTCTTTCAGTTGGTATCACAATTATCATAAGCATCTCAACTCTCTATCTAATTAAATTTATGTATATGTTTTGTTAATTTTGAAATTATTTAATATTATTTATTGTTATTATTATTAGTAGTATATGACCACAAAAATTGTAATAAATTTTATTATTGTGATCTTTTTATAGTCAATTTTACTTTGTTATTATCAGTTATTACATCATTACTTGGAAAAAAATATATTGCATAATATGTTTATTGATTTATAATAAAGATATGTATGTGTATTTTTTTTTTATTTAGTACAATAAATCCTACATTTGTGTTTCGTGGAAAAATTATATGCTTTATGTATGGTTATATTAATGTTATTATATTTTATTGTTGTTCTTTTGTTCTTAGAAGATATTTATGATTATCTGATTATGTTTTTTTTTTTCTTTTTTTCTTTTCTTGCAAGCATCACTCTATAATTCTTACATTCCTTCACTTTGTATCACAATTGTAGTAAGCTTCTCAGCCCCTAATTTAATTGGAAATTATTTGCTTAGTTTGTAATTTTTTATATAGATGATTTGTAAAAAATGTACTTTCAGATATTGTAATTTTTTAATCTCAGTAGTACAGTATATTAAAAATATTGTGAAAACGCATCTTCAGATATGGTTTGACTCATTGTAGCATTTAATGTAAGATATATTTGAAATGGAGCCTGGGTCATTCGATCATTCTCTGCCAACCCAACAACAATATCACATCTCTAATGATACAATGGAAGGCAATGTACGTTGCAAGAACCAAATTTATTAATATCCTAATAATATCTACAATTATTCAATTTACATGAAAATGATTTCAACATTAGCAATATAACATTGTACATTTTTTAAAAAAATTCAGGTTTCCACGTTACGAGTGCGACCCCAACGGTTTGCACCCCCCTGGCAGTTAGGTGAGCATATCAACCCATATTTGCATCAATGTAAACTATACCGTGTTACCCGCCTACCACGTATAGATATTGACTGGAGTCTTATCACTTCTTTGGTGGAGCGGTGGCAATCTGAAACCCATACATTTCACCTACCAAATTGTGAAATGTCGATCACTCTACAAGATATAGCAATCATTATAGGATTGCCTATTGATGGCAATGCAGTGTGCCGGCCTACTAATATGAAATGGGGACCAGTTTGTCAGAATTTACTTGGAGTGACACCACCTGAAACTGCATTGACATATGGTAGCCTTAAAATAACATGGGTTAGGAATACATTCTTGAACCTACCAGAGGGTGTCAATGCTGTAACAACCCAACAGTATGCTAGGGCATACATGTTCTAGGTCTTGGCTTTACTATTTGGAAATAAGAGCCAAAATAAATTGCATTGCTGCTTTCTCAGGCTGTTAGCGGACTTTGGTTTAGTTGGGCAATATAGCTGGGGTAGTGCCACGCTTGCTTTCTTTTATAAAGAGTTGTGTATTGCTTCTATTAAAAAAACCACGGAGGTTGCAGGTCCTATTTTCATATTACAATTATGGGCATGGGAGCATCTTCCATATCTGACCCCAATTCCAAGAATTCCAATAAATTTAAATGGTGACGACCCATACGGTTGCAGGTATAATATTTACTTTCTATTTCTATATAATATTGTATACTGTAGCGTTTATCCTTGATACTCCCAAACCCTAAAATCAGTGGCAATCATTAATTGTGTATAGATGGGATACCAGGAGAACTTATACTCACACACCAACGCATGTTCTACCTGCGTACCATTCTAATCACGATACACATAATAAGGATCAGGTAATATATGTTGTCACAATGCATCAATGGTTAATTTACTAGTTATATTATTGTCTTGATCGATTATAACATAGTTATTGTAATTGAAATCGCAGGTTATTTGGACACCATATGATAATTATCTGCATCCATGGTGTCTTGTAGGACAACATATATGGCTTACAACAGCGCCATTGCTATGTTTCCAAATTGTTGAGTATTACCATCCAGAGAGAGTCATGTGATAATTTGGATTGTTGCAAAGATGTCCAAAGTGGCCTACTGACAATTTGGATAAACCTGTACATTGTGTAAAGTTGGCAGGAAAGGCTGGTGTTGATTGATGTAGGCATCATGCACGTTACTACCAACTTTGGAACTAGCGAGCTTAAAATATAGTTGGAGATGAAAATTTTCATCTAGATGTGAATTACACAACATGGTACCACCAACATGGCCACTTATTTATGACATCAGAGGCTGCTGCCCATATGTACCAGGTTATTATTTTAGCATTTTCAATACTGCACTAATATTGATAACAAATTATTATTTTAGCATTTTCAATAATACTGCACTAATAATTTTTTTTCTTTTTATGTGGCAGCAAACAGAAATTAATAAGATGTTAACTTCGGCTGTTACAAACCAAGGGAGGGCTGACCTGACTGCACAACAAGTCCTTTTGGCAATAGTAGAGGGCTTTACTCGAGTGAAGTTATCAATAGAAGCAGATATTTCCTCCATCCCTACTGAGAGGGTGACACACTTTGGGTGACGACAGAGGCACCAAGGAAGACAGGGTAGACAACGTAGAAATGATGAAGCTGGACCATCCACGTCTACTCAAGCTAGACCATCCACCTCTACCCAAGCTGGGCCATCCACATCTGCCCATAATGAGCCTACCACCTTTAATGAGTATAATCCAATTAATGTCAACGAGTATTGTGTGTCTTTATATCAACAGATTGGATTATCCATTTCCATAGGACAAGGATTAGAGGGTTTGTTTAGTTATGACCACTATCCCCAGCCTAGTTCAACACCTCCCTCTTATCATCCATCACCACCTCCATACTATTCTGGGCAATACAATTATGGCCAAGATGCTCAGTTTAGTTATGAACAACCTTCCCAACCATCCCCTTATATTGGTGATTTCTGCACACCACCAAATACATGGGCATGTGCTCCGAACTTTGAGGAAGAGGCCTCTGTAACAGACTCTGAGGAAGATGCCTCAAATGAGGATAGTGGGGAAGATGCAGAAGATGCAGAAGATATGGAGGTGTCATCAGATAATGAAAGTGATGAAGGTGGTAATTATCAAACAGATTTTGATATTAGAACACAGCCAAGGCGTATGGGGAATAGTCCTGTGCAAGCACGAAGGTACCCTCAACGAGTAAATAGGCATCCTCCACGTTGTGGAACACAACAAAAACTTCATGTACCCCATCGTGGAAATCACTAATCAATTATTAAAAATATATTGAAGTATTATCGTTGTTTATGCATCATTGTAGCAAAAAATATTATGCCTAGATAGTATATATATCACGTTATACTACTAACTGTAAGGCCTTTGTAAAAATAAGATATGTGTACACATATTTGGTATTTGAAATTAGTGCCCAATTAATTTAATCATACATCTATTTACTATAATTTTCCAATCCACAACCTCTCTTCCAAACCCTTGTAAAAGTGTCAAAGAAAAATAAAACTTTCACCATCTAATTTTCGTCCAAATTTACAATAGTAATTTGTGAATTAATTTCGGCCTTCAAAAAATGTGAATTTCAAAAAACTCAAAACATAAAAGTTGTAGATATTTAAGTCACGGTTCCAACCCATCTAGTCTTAAGTCAATTGGATTTTTGAGGAGAGAGATACATCTAAAATACTGATTAGTGCTCAAATATGATTTTTCCTCTTTAGATTGTGGCCCTTTGATTTATTTCCTTATTTGAAGCTTTCAGACATGGTAAAGGACCCAAGCACTCCATAAAAGTATATATTTGAAGGTGTTATCAAACCCCTAATCTATAATACGCAATATATATATACACACACACATGCACAAAAAAAAAAAAATAATAATAAACATACACCCCAATCAAACTTGCAGTGATAGAAAACATTGTAGCATATGGAATTAGTACCAACTTGTTCTATCAAATAATACAAACTAACAATATGGTCTAACTCCTAAAAAAAAAAGAACAGTCCAACCAATCCACTGAAGTAGATTGAATACCTATGTTGGGAAGCTCCTGTTCATCTCCAACATCATCAAGGACCTCGTCGTTATCAAGTTGGTCATTACTATCTATGGCCTGCATCCTTTCTAATAATGTATGGACCGCATTTTCAGTAGTAGCAGTTATGCGGTGTGTATCATTGGAATCATTAGTAGCTCTCTGAGTGGCGGTTTGGTCATACTGAGCTTCAAACTGTGGTGCAACAGTTAGGTTATCATAGTCAACATCATTGGTGTTCATTGGCCGATAAGGAGCATGTTGGTCCTCAGTTGCAACATGGGTATATGGAGCATGATAGTTAGCACCACCAATGTTGATTGGGGAATGAGCCACATCTTCAGAATAATGACTAGTATGAGTGGCATATGGATCATGAAAGTGCCCGCCATGTGAATAACTGAACGGTGCACTCGATCCTTCGTTGCCATATCGAATGGGAAAAACATCTTGATGGCTTCTTATGGGCTCCACACCCACGTACAACTCTGCACCTATAAAACCATATTGGCAGTCTAACATATCGAATATTGCATTGACACCATTATCATCTTCTACCAAAACTTGTTGGTAATTCACAAGATGTGGATGACATTGAAAAGGAAATTTATACCAAATAGTAAGTTTTGAATCTTCTCTGTTTATATGAAGCGTGGATGCTACTCTATCACATAAATCTTCAAATGTCACACCCCTGCTTAATGGAAGCATAGAAGGAGGTGGCCCTTGGTAATAAACCTCATTTTCACCATGTTTAATTATTCCACCGGAATGGATGAGAAAAATGAACAACTTTTCTGCCATTCACACTAAAACATAAAAGTAGTATTAATATATTAACACTACACAACTATTAAAATGCAATACAAGAAGGTAATCTATTAAAAATATTCAATGTTTAAATAGCTAGAGTTAAGAGAATTCTATTAAAGAGGATTGATTCACTGATAATTTATTATTGTCTATCATAGTAGTTAAAATTATTTAGAATGATCTGTTATGGTTACGTAAATTATTTTATGTTGCTCTTCATTTTGCTTCTTCTAAAATAAGACAGATTATATTTCTCATGCATCATTACGATAATAGATAAATATTTATAATATCGTATAATTTTTGTTATTATTATTATAACTAAAACTTAGATTTTTGATTTAGGGGCATATACTAACTTTTTTTTTTTTGGGTTTTCTTATAGCATACATGTATATTTTAGGCTAACAAAGTAAGAATTTTTTTAAGAAAAATTTATGTCAATTTTGAAATTTATTTTTGCTATATGAAATTTTAGGCAAGACCCATAATTTAAAACATATCATACAAATCAGTTCTTGTTGCAAAACACATAATACAAAAACAAGATTTTCATGAACAAATAATTTAACAAAAACAAAATTTTCATGCTTAGCTGTGCCCCTAAAACATATCAATATGAATATTATAAAAAGAAAAGTAACTACTTAAATAAATGTAACTCACCTTGTAAAATGATAACCACGGATAGGTATTTGCAAGTGTTGTTCATTATAATTGTTTGTAGAATGTATGGCACGCATGAATTGAAAATAGTTGGTAGAATTATGAGGGGAATAAGAGTGAAGAAGAAAGCTGGTATAATTTTTAGGGGGAAAAGAGTGGAAAATAAGAAACGTGAAAATTATAGTAATATTTGTGCTGTTTAAATAAGATGCAAGTTTCGTATAAGTTAAATTCTTAGATTTTAAACTGTACTAATAGAAATTGACCAAATATAACAAGGACCATCTCTGCAAAAAATCTCAAAGTGTCTTTCTTTTTTTTGTTTACAGTGCACATCAATCATTTATAAATCTCTGCAAATCCTGCAAAGAATCTCTGCAAAATCTTCAATTTTTTTGTTGTTTACACCGTGCACATCAATCATTTTTTCTTCCATAAATTTCTCCCATGCATGGATAAAAATTTGAATAAGAATATCTATGTACTTTAAATTGTACTAATAAAAATTTACCAAATACAACACAGTTCATAGAAAAACAAAAAGCCAAAAAGATGAGGAGACTTGTTACAGGGAGGAGAGATAAAAAGTAAAAGGAATCTCTGAAACTAAATTTTAGGCGTGATATGGTTTTATTGGGAAGGATGAATGGAATCATTTCAGGCAGAAAATAAGAATGAGAGAAAGAGGTGAATATTTTCACAACAAATTATAAGTGTCAGGTTGTTACTAGTTGTTATTGTTAGGGCAAAAAAGTATCTTAGTGTTAGGGCAAAAAAGTATCTTAGTGTTAGGTTCAAATTTGAACCAACAACTAACCACCTATAATTTATTGTAAAAATAAAAATGTTGTGTACGTTTTTTTTTTTCCTTATATTTCGGCAATGTCACTGCAAAGAATCTCTACAAAAATCTCAATTTTTATTTTATTTTTTATTTACGGTACACATCAATCATTCAAACGGTACTTGAATTTGTTTCAGACAGACGGACAAGACAAGAATCAAACACTCAGCGTACTTGAGTTTGTCGTTTTCCCCTCCGGCAATGCCATTGCCACAATTGATTTTCCTTTTTTTTTTTTAATTTTTTTCTCATTTTCGGCAATTGCATTGACACAATTTTTTTTCTTTCCCCTATTTCGGCAACACCATGACCACAATTCTTTTTTTTTTTTTTTCGCAATCCCATTACCATAATTCTCTTCTCTCTTTTTTTTCCCCTATTTCGGCACTACATGGCCACCATTCTTTTTTTTTTTTTTTTTTTTTCTTTCCCTCCTATTTCGGCAATCCCATTGCCACAATTCCTTTTTTTTTTTTTTTTTTCTTTCCCCCCTATTTCAGCAATCCCATTGCCACAATTCCTCTTTTTTTTTTTTTTTTTTTCCTTCCCCCCTATTTCGGCAATCCCATTGCCACAATTCCTCTTTTTTTTTTTCCCCCCTATTTCGGCAATCTCATTGCCACAATTCCTTTTTTTTTTTTTTTTTTTCTTTTCCCTCCATTTTCGGCAATGGGATTGCCACAAACCTTTTTTATTTTTTCCTTTTAGGCACTCGCGCATGGACACTCAGTGAAGCGGGCAGGGCTGGGCAAAAGGAATTTCGGCAACACTGTTGCCAAAATTCTAAAATTTCTCTCTCCTCAATTTTGATTTTCTCTCTCATACTTTTCTTTGAATTTCGGCAACATTGTTGCCGAAATTCACTCTCTCTCCTCATTTTCCCAAATAACTTGGAACAGTGACTATAACCCCAAAAAACTTCACTTTTAGCAATATTTACCCAAAAGACTCGAAGAGTCCTTATAATGCCAAATAAACTTGCCTTAATCTTTCCACCAATTACAACTCGGCAGATAGATAAGTTACGTCATTCTATGCGGAACCAGACTTATCCAAGAAAGAAATGGTCATATGGGAGTGATTGCGAAGAGAGAGACTAGAGAGATAGATGAAGGAACTTAATTCAAAGAGAGAAAATCAGAAAGAAAGATATGGGAGTGATTTGGTGCTGCAGATAAAAAATAAAAATAAATAAAAACTGAATTACATCCAAACAAGATATATATAGTATTTTATTTTAATAAGTACTTATTGATTAGGGTTGTTTGTTTAAACAACAGTTTTTAAATTTTTTTAAAAAATATATATAAATAAAAAAGTGTGTAGAAACACGTGTAATATTATTTTAAAAATGAAAACATGTATTTAAACTGCCCTAGTATCCCTATTGCGGATCTGTGAGAATAATACCGAGAATCAAATACTTAGAAATATAGATTATAAGCACAATGGTCACTCTACAAGTTTTAACTATTATGCCACAACTCACCCACATTGCGATGCATGAGTGATAGAGGGTGATGAACCTAACCCATTTCCAAACAATGCTTAGCCTTGCTAAATAGTTGTTTGAAGGATAAAGCAATTGTTTGCTGGTTGCCGTCAAAGACTTGAAAATTCAAATTAACACAGCTAAAAGATTAAAGCTATTATGTACTTTTAAAGCAAGTGCATTAGATCGTGCATAATCTTGCAAAATACAAAAGATAGTCCATTTTTTATTTTACCCATTTTAAGCAAAAAAAAAAAAAATCATCATTAGTGGGTGTAAAATTGTGCATAAATGCACAACATCAGTTGGTGTAAAGTTGTGTAAAATAGAAAAAGATGCAAAATTTACATAATATCTCTTAAATTTGCTCCACATCAGTCCTTCTATTATTGTACAAATATACACATTTGCTATAGTAATCGTGCATATTTGCACGGTTACTATAGCTATGTATATTCTTATTTTATTAATTTT
Source organism: Castanea sativa (assembly GCF_040712315.1). Classification (NCBI taxonomy): domain Eukaryota; kingdom Viridiplantae; phylum Streptophyta; class Magnoliopsida; order Fagales; family Fagaceae; genus Castanea; species Castanea sativa. Next base: position 39,382,425 of record NC_134023.1, read on the forward strand.
TTCTCTCACCTTTACTCTCATCAGTCTCTCCTCCCTTTTCCTAGTCTCTCACCTCTGCTCTCACCGAACCCAAAGCTTTCGCCCAAGCCCGGCCACTCAACTCTTTGCTTGGAACGGGCGAGTCAGCACGTCACCAGTTGAGTTGGGCCAATCACCAACAACCACCAGCACCACCCAACCACCACCACAACCCACTTCAACGGTTGAAAATCCAAACACAACCATCGAAAATCAATTTCAAACTCAACTTAAAATCAACCCAAACCCACTAAAAAACCCATCCTAAACTTAACTCAAAATCAATCCAAACCAAAAACAAATTAAAACCAAACTGCCTGAAAACCCATTAGAAAAACCCAAAAAAAATCAAAACCCAACCGTTGGAGTTGCTGCCGTTATTGTTGGATTCACCTCTGTAATCTTTGCCGTTGTTTCCGTCGGATCTCCTCGCCTCCATGTGTGAGTGTGTGGGTTTGGGATATGAGAAAGGCAGAGAGTTGAGGAAGGAGATGGAGAGAATGAAAGAAAGAGGGATGGGGTAATATTAATAAAATAATAATAAACAAAAGAATAAAAAATATTATTTTAAAAAAGTGTGTATAATAGATAAACTGATGTGAGTTTTTTGTAAAAGTGATGATGTAAACAAAAAAATAGTAAGTTTTTTTGTAAACTAGACGGAATCTTTTAAACATACTGATGCGGTTGCTTTAATCGTGCATATATGCACAATTGCTGTAACTTGTGCATTTAATATTTTAGTATTTTTTGGTAGTGTTGGGTATGTGAGAGAGAGGGGTAGTGAGTAAGGAAATAACAAAAAAATTGTAAAATGATGAATATTTTATTGAATAGATAGACTGATATGAGTGTTTTGTAAAAGTTAATTTGCAAAATAAATAGTAATTTTTTGTGCAAAATAGACGGAAAGTTTGCATGAGCTAATGCGGTAGACTTTAACTCACTTTAAAATAAACTCTCAAAAAGAGAAAAACAAAGAGGCTCACTGCAAAATAGGACTAGGAGGCTAGATGTACTAAAAAGCTACCATTTATATCTTATTTTTTTTTTTAAAAAACCCCAGAGAAGCTGCCGCTTATATAATTAAAATAAAAATAAAAAACAAAAGAAAAGTTAAAAAAGAAACTGTCAATTTATATATCTTTCTTTCTTTCTTTCTTTCTTTTACATTTTCCCTTTTCCCTAAAGCGTAAATCTCTTATATTTATGATATAATGTTAATCTCATTGTATAAGAATTTGATTTCATAAAATTAGGATAGTTATTTCACATATGAATATCTATTATGCTATAAAAGTTTCTTTGTACCTAATTGCTAAAGGCAATATCCACTTACTAAAAACTTTTAAAAATGATGACGAATATCATTATCTTCCAATAATAATCAACTGAGTTTTATTTAAATATTGTCACAATATTTAATTTTTTTGCAATAAATGATGTTATATGCTATAATTGAAACCCTTTATCCAATACTTGCAATCATCCACAATAAAAATTTTGTTATATTCATACTCCCTTGTTTATCTTTACATTTTATGAGTATTGGTGTGATGTTTAGCTTAATTACTTAGTTTTTAATGAACACACATTTTAAGCAATAATATATATATAACAAAAGCAATGTCATCAAATTTTCCATTAGCGAAAATCATATGTCTAGAAGATTTAAATCTAACAAATCAATATTCTTTAGATAACAAATAAAACATCCTATATCACAATTCCAACTTTCGAAGCATTATCACCATGTTAAACTCAAAATAATTGAAGAACTTTTTTGGGATATTAAAAATTATCATGGTTGTATTTTAGACATTAGACAATTGAATATTTTATGAATCATAAATTTTCAATAGGATTGAACTAAGAGAGCAAAGTATGAGGTATTTGCTTGTTTCCAAAAAAGGGGGAAATTGCTTGATTTTAAAGTGTAGGGGGTGGAAATTGTGAATATCCCAAACATAAAATATTGAAAGTGTTTTTTTGATAAAGTTTTTTTTTTTTTTTTGAGAATCCGTTTTGTTTTGTTTTTTTTTTTTTTTTTGTGTAGAAAATTTTTGTTTTTTATTACTTAAAATGGCATATAAAAAAAAGAAGAAGCAAAAATACGAGAGTTAACCCAAGAAAATTGTGTGTGAAAGAGTGAATTTTAGCTCATTAAAATTGAAAAAAAAAATCTAGAAATACAAAAAAATGCCACAACATTTTCACAAGACCTTTTATTTTTTCCTGTAGTTGATTCTAGTATGATATTTTTATTATTTTATTTTGACCTATGACGAACTTACATCTAAAAAATTAAGAAAATATTGCGACAATTTATTATGTCAATATTTTATTATTTTAAAATTAAAAAATATACCATGGTAAAAAAAAGGCAAAGTTAAAGTTTCAAACCAAACCTAGAAATTTAAAAAGACAGAAAATAATAAGAAGCCAGAGCAAAAGTGTCAAAATTGGGCATTTAAAAAGACCAAAGAAAAAAAAGCCAGAACAAAACAAAAGTGTCAAACGGTAAGTTTTGCGGTTTTGCCTTAATGATTGAACAAACCAAAATGTTACTGTTGAAAACCTATTTGCTCTTTTTATATATACTAGTAAGGGTTGCATGTGCTGCTCTTTGAGTGAGAAAATTTAAGATAGATTTATTTTTTGAAGTAGTATCAAACCATGTATTTAAATTTAGAATAGTTATTTAACATATGGCTTTCAATTTAGTATGATAATTTCTTAGGAAAAAGTATTTGGCATCAAATGATACCATGTCAGCGGTATCAACATCCAATAAGTGTGAGACATGTCAGTAAAAAATAACTAACCTACTTCCTTCTTTATCATTTTATTTTATGAGCCTAACTTTGATACTTAACTTACTTAATTTATAATGAACACATTTTTAAGAAAGAAAAAACAAATAAATAAATAAAAAATAACGAAAGACATATGTTATTGAAGTTTCTATTAGATAAAATTATAAATCTAAAAGATTTAAATCACTAATAAATTAGTATTTGCTAGGTAACAGATAGATTTAGTGAGGCATTTTAGATATTGCACAATGTAATATTCTAGGAATCATAAGATTTTGTTAGGGTTCAACTAAGAGAGTAATAGCATAGACTATATACTTATCTACAAAATATAAAGGTGGAAATTATTCAACTTTAAAGTTGAGGGGATGAAATTACCCCAAACATAAATGGGGAAATTACTTTTTTCTATAATTCTTTTTTGTTGGTGAAACTGTGTTTTTTTCTTTAAAAACAGTGTTAAAAAAAAATTCAACCCAAGAAAACTGTTTGTAAAACTATGAATTTTGGCTCAACAAATTGACTAAAAAAAAAAAAAGTCAAGAACATAATAAATGTCACAATATTTTCTCAATACCTTTATTTTAGCTATGGTGGGCCATCGTATGATATTTTATAATTTTCTTTTAGAGTAATGCTACATTTACAACATTTTCACAACAAATCCTAGTTGGTAAATTTTATTGGTTTTTAATTGGGACAACCACTTTAAACTATGCATTAAAAAAAATAATAAACAAAAGAAAATTGTTCGTGAAACAGTGAGTTTTTACTCACCAAATTTGACTAAACCAAAAAAGAAGTCTAGGAACATAACAAAATGTCACAATATTTTCACAATACCTTTATTTTCAGCTGGGGTAAGTTTTGGTCTAATATATTATTGTTTATTTTATAGAAATGCTATCTCTATAACATTTTCATAACAAATTCTAGATGACAAGTTGTTACTGATTTTAAAATGGACCCACGACTGATATATCTTTTTATCCATCGATAGTAACTTACCTATGATTTGTTGTGAAATTAATGCGAAAATGTTGTGGACTTAACATTTTTTTTATTTAATTTATAAGAAACTAAGATCTCAACAATTGTGAAAATATAATGAAAACAACAAGTGTTACAACATATTCACAAAACATTTATTTTCAGTTATGGTTGGTCAAAGTCTCATATTTTATTATTTTATTTTAACCTATAAAAAATTGACACCTTAATAATTGTCAAAATATTGTGAAATTTGTTGTGTCAGTATAACAATATATATGCCAGCTCATATAAATATTTAAAAGGAAAGAAAAGCACAAACTGATGACTGAAGAGAAAGGAGAGAAAAAAAAAAAAAAAACTGTAGGCACTGTAGCTACAATGCCAATTAAACAAACCAAAAGGGCATTCGTGCTTTTTATATAGAGAAATTGTCTTTTGGTTTGGTTTAGTGAAGTAAGTTGAGTTGGCTTTTTTGGGACATGTCACTCATTTATTAGATATGAAACACCAATTGGCTTTCTTCAAACTGCCAGGTGGCCCTTTCCTTACCCACATGGTTCTCTCTCCTCCGTATCCTCCAGGAGAAAATTGGCATATAACACCCATTTTCAAGTTAGCATCATTTTCAAATTAATTAGCAAATTAACATCTCGAGTTTCTTATTTCATTGTAGCAACTCAAGTCTCACAACACATGAGTTCCATGTGAACTCGACTCTTTAACACTCAATTTCCCTATAACAAAAATAGAAACATGAAGATCAAAACATAAACCACAACACCTAGAGAGATAAAAAAAAACAAAATCACGAAGCAACAAACCTAATGAGATCAAAACAGTAACACAAAGCAACAAACCTAGGCTCCAAGCAGCGAACCCAAGCAGCAACCGGGATTGGGATGAGGTGGTGGTGCATTTGTTGGGTTTGGTTTTCCAGGTTCCGATCAATGTGTTTGCTGGGTTTGATTTTGCAAGTTTCGATCGGTGCGTTTGTTAGGTTTGGGTTTGGTCTTGTTGGTGAAGACCTGTGAAGGATTTAAAGGTGAGACCTAGAAGGATGCTATACAGTCCTGTGAGATATTAAAGGTGAGAGTGAGACCTGAAGCTCACGCATGAGAAGCTAGAATTGTTCGTGAATTTTGTTCTTTTAGTTTTGTTTTGAGGAACTTGAGTTTTTACTACTCGATTTCCACTTGCCAACACATGGAAATCGAGTTTCCAAGACTCAAGTTGCTACAATAAACTTGGGTTTAAGAGCCTCCAGATGTTAGTTTGCTAATAAGTTTGGAAATGTGCTAACTAACAAATATGTTTGAAAATTTGTGTTATATGCCAATTTTCTCCGGAAGACATTGGGTGTTTTTGGGAGAGAAAAAGAGTTTTTTCTTAGCTAAAATCTTTGGGTTAAAAATAATTATTTTCTATACTATTATTTAAGAGGCTTGGATTCCTTATTTTTTTTGTTCAAAAAGACCCGTAGTTATGCCTAGTGAGGAAGAGAGAGATAGAATATTGATTAATGTTTTTTTTATATTCTAAACATAATGGTGAACTTCTCATCCGCATTAACTCACTCAAGTTTTCTTTTCTTTTCCAACTATTGGGCCAGAGGAGGATGAGGTGGGATTTGAATGACACATAGGATAATTTGTGGGTTCATTGAGTTCCATTGACTTTATGACTCATGTAATGACATTTAAGGGCTTCTTTGGCATTAGAATTAAATCACAGGTTTTCGTTTTCAGTTTCCTAAAACCTATTTTCAAAAAACTATTATCCAAGATCATTATTAAAAACATTGTTTTTTCAAAAACACCTCTAGGGGTGTTTCCTATTTGAGGAATAATGGTTAAGATTACTGTTTATTAAAATAATAATGTTTTTCTTACACACATCTCTCTCTCTCCCTCTCAATGAGGATAGAGGGGGTTGTGGTTGCTCTACGACAACTTTTGTTTCAAGGGTGTGATTAGATCTCTAGGTTTTAGCTTTGAGATTGGATCTGGGTGGTTGCAATAAGAACTTTAGGTTTTGGGTTTGTGTCGAATTTTTGGGTAGTACCTTCGCAAACAAACCAGAACCACCAGCAACAACATTAAAACAAAGGCTTGCAATACATAATGTCTTTCACTCTTTTGTGATAGACTTCAATTTTGGGTTTGTTATGGGTTGTATAATTTTTTATTGGATGAAAATTGATACTAGTTTTTGAATGAAAAACACATACCAAACAAACCGATTTGTGTTTTGGGTTGAGAAAGCACATTTTGAAAAAAAAAATTGCATAACACCTACAAAAATTGAAAACTAAAAATACAAAACAGTTTTAAGTTACCAAACAGGCCCTAACCTTCTTCCTTTTCTTTTTTTTCTTTTTTTTTTTGAGAGTCACCTTCTTCCATTCATTCAAATTTTCTTCTAAATCGCCTTTCTTCTAAACAAAATACAGAATATTCTATGAAGGAAACATTTCTCAAGTATTAGGCTTAGAAATTAGATAATTTATTTGCAATATTTTTTTTTGCATACTGACAGTTAGAAGGAGAGATTGGAATTTAGGTTTATCTACTTGTCATTTTGGCAGGGTTATAAATTATAGCAATAGATACTTCTTTTTTCTTTTTTCTTTTGTGTGATGGGAAGCAATAGATACTTTCTTTTTTTTTTAGCAATAAATACACTTATTTGGCCACAAAGGGGAAAAAATGCAGATGCTTATCTTTGGAAGCCATAGTTAATTACAATAGTCGTTACAAAAGGCCAAAAAAAGGAAAAAAGTTATGTATGAATCTTGTATTATCCCTAACACACACACAAAGCTTTGATGAGTTAATTTCTAGAATTTTCAGTAGGAATTAACCAAAAAGACACTTGAAGTAGACTTTTATTATTATTATTATTATTATTATTATTATTATTATTATTGATGATGCTAGAAATCGTCAGTGAGCCACACGGTCCTTACGTGCTCCAACTAGTACCTGCACAACGCAAAGGGAAGAAGAATAACCTACGAAGAGTACCGATGTAGTACCGGCCAAAAACCCTCCGACGGTCAAATTAGAGAAATCTCTTGTTTTATAACTCTAGAGTGCCAAAGATAGGGTAAATTATGCGTACCTTGGTTTGTAAGGGTTTTGGGATTTTTATAGTAGCGTAAGGTTGACATCCGTGCCTTGGTTAAGAAGTTATTTCCTTATAGGAGAGAACCTCTTTAATTCACGTATCTCCTGGAGTTCTTTCTGTGTAGGGATCTTCTTGATTAGGGTTAAGTGTGGAGCACAAGATGTTTCCCTACACACGCATGCGTGGAGATCAAATAAGGCCACATTAGATCCGTTGGAGGTCCGCTTATCCCCTTCAACTTCCTGTGTCGTCGTCATGGTAGGGTCGTCAGCTTCGGTGTGGAGCCGTAGACGTTATACTGCTGTCATTTGTCATGAGCAACGCTAACAACCTTATTATGACCGTCGTCTTTTGCCTCGTCATGGGTGAACATTAATATTGCAATTTTATCCTTATCAATTATTATTATTATTATTATTATTATTATTATTATTATTATTATTATTCCTTGAATACCACGTAGACTAATTCAATGAAATTCAACTTGCTAGGGTTGCATTTGCACCACGACCAAACCTAGCAAGTTGAATTTCATATGGCCTTTTAGCAGTTCACATCATTGTTGACTTTTCATGAGCTTTTCTAGGGTTTAATAATTTCACTCTCAAACAAAACATTTGGCAATTGATGACCTTCAATGGTTTGACTATGAAGTATGAACAATATATATGTATTCGGTTCATTAAGATAATTTAATGGTTTGACTATAAACTGTAAATGGTCTGACATCTAATAAGTCATCTCTCAAACTGATTTATTTCCCACTTTCTAATTTTCAATAAAAGAATGAAAACGAGAAGTGTCATATTCTATATATATGTTGTTTTTAATGGCCATGTGAAAGGAACAATGGATGGTTGGTGGAGGTGATTTGAACATATTCACCCATCTAATTTGAATGCAACGACATAGCAAAATATAATTATATAACAATGTGTAGCACATGCCATTCACCAAAAATAAAAATGTTCTTAAAAAAATAACAATTATTACATGTTAATAAGTGTTTTTTTTTTCTTTCTCTTTTACAAATAAATAAATAAATTTTGGGATGTCCAACATTCATGGCGAATTCCAATAATCCCAAGCTCATTAGTTATTACTCTAAAAATTTGATGTATGATGGAAGATGAATGAGTTATAGCCTTATGGGTGTATTGAAGATATAGCAGTTATACAATCATCATTGCATTCATCTATACTACTATTTAAGTGGCTGCCCTATTTGGACCGGATTTTTTTTGTTCCAAAATATTCCTACACCCCTAAGTTTAAGTAGAGACAGAACTAAATGATAGTTTGGTAAAAATACATGTTTAACTTGCACTAAAATATTGCTTACAAAATAGGAACACTCTTCCACTAATCTACTTCTTCAAATTAACTATACGTTTATTGTTTTTCTTTTCTTTTCAAATAGAAAAATAAGTTAAAACACCCTACGTTTATCCAAAAACTAATCTATATATATATATATATATATATATATATATATATATATATATATAAATTAAAGGACAATCCAGATTGTTTTTGTTCTAAAATACCCTTACATTCCTATGTTTAAGTAGAGACAAAACTAAAGGACAATCTAGTAAAAATACAACCCTAACTTCCACTAAAATATTGCCTAAAAAATAGGGCCACTTACCTATTGATTTTCAAATTTATTTATACACTTATAAATTATATTCTCAAAATAAAAATTATATAATAATAAAAAACATAATTTTTTTTTTTGCTACTAACACTAAAAAGAAAAAAGCCTCATCTCACGCGCGAACCGTGTGTGATGAGGCTAGTGTGTGTGTGTGTGTGTATATATATATATATATATGGCTTATTCTATACTATTATTTAAAGGGCTTCTCCTGTTTGGACTGAATTTTTTTTTGTTCCAAAATACCCCTACACCCCTAGGTTTAAGTAGAGACAAAACTAAAGGATAGTTTGGTAAAAATATATGTCTAACTTGCACTAAAATATTGCCTATATATATGGCTTATTCTATACTATTATTTAAAGGGCTTCTCCTGTTTGGACCGAATTTTTTTTTGTTCCAAAATACCCTTACATCCCTAGGTTTAAGTAAAGACAAAACTAAAGGATAGTTTGGTAAAAATACATGTCTAACTTGCACTAAAATATTGCCTACAAAATAGGAATACTCCTCTACTAACCCACTTCTTCAAAACAACTATACGTTTATTGTTTTTTTTTTAAATAGAAAAATAAGTTAAATACCCCACGTTTATTCAAAAACAAATCTAAATATATATTAAAAAAAAACTAAAGGACAATCCATATTTTTTTGGTTCTAAAATATCCTTACATTCCTATGTTTAAGTAGAGACAAAACTAAAGGATAATCCGATAAAAATACAACCCTAACTTCCACTAAAACACTGCCTAAAAAATAAGGTCACTTTCTTATTGATTTTCAAATATATTTATCCACTTATAAATTAGATTGTCAAAATAAAAATTATATATAGTAAAAAACATAGATCTTTTTTTGCTACTACCACTAAAAAGAAAAGAAAAGAAAGCCTCATCTCACACGCGAAGCGCGTGTGATGAGGCTAGTATTTATTGTATGCATTTGCAAAACCAAAAGTTTTGGGATAATCCCTCTATCATAAGCCATGTTGAAGCAAAAAGAAAAAAAGAAAAAAGTCATGAGAATATGTCATATTGCCATCACCCTTTCCTTTTTTAGAAAAACAAATAACACACAGACAAATTCTTTGCTCCAGAAAAATCCACATTTTCTAACCCAAAAAAAAAAAAAAATCCATCAGTTTAAATTTTTAATCCCAGAAATTCAATTTCTTAACCATAATGAATTAAAAACTATCTTATGTAGCATGGACTATAAAATATTGATCAATTATTCAAGACCATAAAAAAAAAAATCAAAATTTAAACGAAAATTTAACATGAATTACTAAGTGCTTGGATATTTGTTTATGTGTATTCATGATACGAGTTATCAAATTTTTTTTTTTTACACAAATAACATATTTGATACCAATAAACATAACAAGTAACATATTCAATTTCTAGCTTTTCCCTGTTGGGGTTGTTAGAGGTATAGTTGAAGTTGTCAAAAGTTCATTCAGTTAATAAATCCTATTATTTAGGACATGTAGGTAGAGTTTGACCATTTCCTTAACCATTTACCACGTTATTAGCCACTTACCAAGTGGGTTGTTTAATGTGGGTTGTTTGTTTCCGATTTTATCTCTTTGTAAGGCTTATATAAGCCAATAGCTTATTTTGAATTCAATAACATTTATTCAGATATTTTTTCTGAAGTGCTTTGTGCTTAGAGTTTACAACAATCTGGTATCAGAGCTCCATCACGGGGCCTGATTGTGAGAGAAAAGAAACCGCAGTTTCTTAAGAAGAGAAAGAGTGAGAAGAGAGAGAATCGAAGTATGGCAGCTGAAAATAATTTCGTTCAACCTGCAATTCCTAAGTTTGATGGCCATTACGATCATTGGTCCATGCTTATGGAAAATTTTCTTCGTTCAAAGGAGTATTGGAGTTAGGTGGAGACTGGAATCCTTGCTACAGTAGAAGGAGTGGAGCTTACTGAAGCACAACGAAAATCAATTGCAGACCAAAAGCTGAAAGACTTGAAGGTCAAGAATTATCTGTTCCAAGCCATTAATCGAACCATTACGGAGACGATCCTCAACAGAGACATTGCCAAGCACATCTGGGACTCTATGAAGTAGAAGTACCAGGGTTCCACAAGAGTCAAAAGAGCACAGCTCCAAGCTCTTTGGAAGGAGTTTGAGGTTCTACAGATGAAAGAGGGTGAGAGTGTTGATGCGTACTTCGCTCGAACACTCATCATAGCAAACAAGATGAAGATTCATGGTGAAAACATGCAGCAAGTGGTGATCATTGAAAAGATCTTGAGATCAATGACCTCAAAGTTTGACTATGTTGTGTGTTTGGTTGAAGAGGCTAATAACTTAGACACCTTAACCATTGATGAGTTGCAGAGCAGCTTACTAGTACATAAGCAGAGGATGAACGGGCATGAAGGAGATGAGCAGGCATGAAAGGTGGACTACGATGATAGAATTGGTGGAAGAGGAGGCGGTCGAGCTCGTGGAGCTTTTCGAGGAAAAGGCAGAGGAAGAGGCAAACAAGCATTCAACAAGGCTATAGTTGAGTGTTATAAGTGTCATCAATTAGGGCACTTTCAATATGAGTGTCCTAAATGGGAAAAGGAAGCGAATTATGCTAAACTTGAGGAGAAAGAAGAAATGTTGTTGATGTCATATGTGGAGCTTAATCAATCAAGGAGAGAAGATGTTTGGTTCCTTGATTCAGGGTGTAGCAATCATATGTGTGCAAATAAGGAGTGGTTCTCGGATCTTGATGAGGAATTCTGGCACTCTGTGAAGCTTGGGAATAATTCCAAGATGGCTGTGTTGGGAAAGGGTAACATTAGATTGCAAATTGCTGGAGTAACTCAGGTAATCACTGATGTTTTCTATATACCAGAGTTGAAAAATAACTTATTAAGTGTTGGACAATTGCAAGAAAGAGGTGTAGCTATTTTGAGACAACATGGAGTATGTAGAATCTATCATCCCAAGAAAGGGCTTGTTATGCAAATAGCAATGTCTGCAAACAGGATGTTCATATTGCTTGCAAGAATTCTGCCGAAAGCTTCCACTTCCTTCCAAACAATTCTTGAAGACAATACTCACCTTTGGCACTGCAGATATGGGCATCTAAGTTTCAAGGGTCTGAGAACATTGCCATATAAGCAAATGGTGAGAGGGTTACCACAGTTGAAGGCACCATCCAAAGTATGCACTGATTGCATGGTAGGAAAGAAACACAGGGATGCAATTCCAAAGAGGAGTTTATGGAAAGCATCACAAAGACTGCAGTTGGTACATGCTGACATCTGCAAACCTATTAAACCTATTTCCAATAGTAAGAAGAGGTATTTCATAAGCTTTATTGATGATTACAGTCGTAAGGTGTGGATATATTTTCTTGCTGAAAAATCTGAAGCTTTTACTATCTTCAAGAATTATAAAAACCTTGTTGAGAAAGAGACAGGAGTTTTTATTCGTTGTCTGTGCACAGATAGGGGTGGAGAGTTCATCTCTCACGAGTTCAATGTCTTTTGCAAAGCTAATGGTATTAGCAGGCAGCTTACTGCAGCCTACACTCCCCAACAAAATGGAGTAGCTGAGTGCAAGAATAGGACCATCATGAACATGGTTAGAAGTATGTTATCAGAGAAGCAAGTTCTAAAGAATTTTTGGCCATAAGCAGTAAATTGGATAGCGCACATGCTCAATAGAAGTCCTACATTGGCAGTGAAAGATATGACTCCTAAAGAGGCTTGGAGTGGTGTCAAACTCAATGTTGATTATTTTCGGGTTTTTGGATGCATTGGCCATGTTCATGTGTTAGACAGTAAGAGAAAGATGCTGGATGATAAGACTTTTCGGTGTGTGCTGCTAGGGATGAGTGAAGAGTCTAAAGCATATAGACTTTATGATCCAGCGTCCAAGAAGATAATTGTGCAGAGATGTGTTTTTTGAAGAAAATGAGTGTTGGGATTGGGGAAGAAGTAATGAAGAAGCAAGACTTGATATCCTTAAGTGGGGAGATAGTAATGAAGAAGGAAGTGAACATGATCAAAGTGAAGAAGAATCTGAAGAGGAGGTGGCAGCAGAAGAAGAAGGAGGAGAGTTTAGCTTATCTTCAAGTGAGTCACCTAGAGAGAATTCTCCAACATCTGAAGAAAGCTCACCAGAAGGGAGGAACAGAAGAGTAACGTTGCGGATGGAAGATTATGTGAGTGAGGAAGGATTTTAGATAAAGAAGTTGAGCACAACAATTTGGTTCTGTTTACCTCAACTTCAGATCCGACTACCTTTGAAGAAGCTATTCAGAGTTCCAAGTGGAGAGCTGCAATGGACTTGGAGATAGAAGCGATGGAAAGAAATGGGACTTGGGAGCTGATAGATTTGCCTAAGGGAATGAAGAAGATTGGAGTAAAGTGTGTTTTCAAAACTAAACTCAACGAAAATGGCGAGGTTGACAAGTGTAAGGCTCGGTTGGTGGCGAAAGGGTATGCACAACAGCATGGCATAGATTATACTGAGGTGTTTGCGCCTATGGCTAGGTGGGATACGATTTGAATGATAATTGCTTTAGCAGCTCAAAATAGTTGGAATGTGTATCAGCTTGACATCAAAAGCGCTTTCTTGCATGGAGAGCTAAATAGTGTTTGTTGAGCAACCACAAGGCTATGAGAAGAAAGGTGAAGAGTATAAGGTATACAAATTGAAGAAGGCATTGTATGACCTTAAACAAGCCCCTCGTGCATGGTACAACCAGATTGAAGCATATTTTGTCAAAGAAGGATTTGAGAGGTGCAACTGTGAACACACCTTATTCATAAAAATGGGAGATGGAGGTAAAATTTTGATTGTTAGCTTATATGTTGATGATCGAATTTTTACTTGTAATGATGAGAGTATGTTTGTTAAGTTCAAGAATTCTATGAAACTTTGAATTTGATATGACTGATTTGGGAAAGATGAAATATTTTCTCGGTGTGGAGGTTTAACAAAATCCTAAAGGCATTTATATTAGTCAAAGAAAGTATGCAAAAGATGTTTTGGAGAGGTTTAGGATGGAGAAGAGTAATAATGTGAAGAATCCCATTGTTACTGGAGTTAGACTAATGAAGGATGAGGAAGGATCCAAGGTGAATGCTACCGTGTACAAACAATTGGTTGGAAGTCTTATGTATCTAACTGCAACAAGGCCAGACTTGATGTATGTGGTGTCTCTCATTAGCAGATTCATGGCAAGTCCAACTGAGTTGCATTTGCTAGCTGCGAAAAGGGTGTTAAGATACTTGAAAGGTACCGTGGATTTGGGAGTCTTTTATCGAAATGAGGGTAATGGAGAGTTGATGGCATATACAGACAGTGATTATGCAGGAGATGTAGATGACAGGAAAAACACTTCTGGTTATGTGTTTCTACTCAATGAAGGCACTGTGTCCTGGTCCTCTAAAAAACAGCCTGTAGTTGCTTTGTCCGCTACCGAAGCAGAGTTTGTGGCAACTGCCTCTTGTGCTTGTCAAGGGGTGTCGATGAGGAGAGTATTGGAGAAGCTTGGTCATTCTCAAGGCAAGTGTACCACTGTGTTATGTGACAACAATTCTACCAATAAGCTATCCAAGAATCTAGTCATGCATGGATGCAGCAAACACATTGATGTAAGGTTTCATTTCTTGCGTGATTTGACCAGAGATGGAGTTGTTGAGTTGAAGCACTGTGTCACACAAGAACAAGTTGTAGACATTATGACAAAACCACTTAAGCTGGATATGTTCTTGAAGATGTGTGAGTCAATGGGTGTGTGTGTGGTACCATGAGTAAACTAAAAGCATTACTACAATCAGTTTAGGGGAGGAATTTTTGGGGTTGTTAGAGGTATAGTTGAAGTTGTCAAAAGTTCATTTAGTTAATAAATCCTATTATTTAGGACATGTAGGTAGAGTTTGACCATTTCCTTAACCATTTACCACGTTATTAGCCATTTACCAAGTGGGTTGTTTAATGTGGGTTGTTTGTTTCCGATTTTATCTCTTTGTAAGGCTTATATAAGCCAACAGCTTATTTTGAATTCAATAACATTTATTCAAATATTTTTTTCTGAATTGCTTTGTGCTTAGAGTTTACAACATTCTCAACAATATATATATATATATATTGAGGGGTATACATCCTAGACAATATGAAATTAAATAATTGACTTTATATATATATATATATATATATATATATATATCATATCTTGTTCAACGACTAAAAAATTTAATTCATGGATTCTTTTAGGGGTTTTTTTTTTTTTTTTAAGTTTTTAAATTTGTACACTTCCTTGTCTTAATGTAAATAGAACTGCAAATTCTAGTTAGCTCAACTTAAATAAATTAAAAATAAAATTGTCTTCAAATAAAGGATTTAGATTCAAATCATCATAAGAAAATATGATTAATATCGTGATTTAATAATAAAAAACAATTATGATGGAACGATCATCATACAATCAAATCCTACCACACACACACACACACACACACACACACACATATATATGGCAAATGTTAATCAGCACAAGTGTGGTGTTGGTTAAGGATGTACATTTCATTCAAAAAGTTGCAAAAAGTTGTAAGAGTGTGTAAAAAATAGTATAAAGCAAAAAGTTGTAAAAATGTGTAAAAAATAGTATAAAACTGCAAAAAATTACAAAAGATAACAAAAAACTGTACATAAAAAAAGTAAAAAAGATGTTAACAGGCACTTTACGGTACCCGTTAATATAACCCTATATATAAATTTAAGTCAATAAAACTTCTCGTGTGAGTGAGGTTGAGCTCCTTGAGAATACTATAGAAACTTATTCAAGAATAAACAGCCCTTTACTCGCTACCTAACATAATAACAATAATAACCCATTATATAGTACACAAGTATCTTAGGCTGCGTTTGTTTCGGCAGTAAATAGTTTCCGGGTGTAAAATGATTTCAGCTGAAAACATTTTCGGGAAAAGAAAATATTTTTAGGTGTTTGGTAACATTTGAAAAAATACTTTGAAATTTTTTTTCAGGTGTTTGGTTGTCATCTTGAAAATATTATAGAAAATGCATTTTGTATTTGTTGTTCACATTTTCTCACATTTTCTTAGCTTCCAATCAATATATAAAAATCTTTTCTCAGATAAACACAAAACAAACAAAGCCAAAAAAAAAAAAAATCATCAAATTTGGGAGAGAAGAAGGAAGAGAGAGAGAGAGGAGAGATCGTGCGATCGAAGGATTTGATCGCGCGGCGGAGGCTTCGATCGCGCGATCGATGGCGAAGGCGAGACACGTGGCGGAGGTTCGATCGCGCGATGGACGGCGAAGGCGAGATCGCGCGGTGGAGGCTTCGATCTTTGCTTGATCGCGCGGTGGGGATCGATCTTTGCTTGATCGCGCGGTGGGGATCGATCTTTGCTTGATCGTGCGGCGTTGGATCGATCTTTGCTTGATCGGCGGTGCGAGGCACGGCTCGGACGGCGAGATTGCGCGGCGTTTGGGCTGGCCGGAGCTTGGCTGGGCTGGCCGGAGTTTGGCTGAGGTGAGCTTGGAGATGAGTTTTGGACTGTGTGAGGAGTGTGCTGAGCTCTCTCTTCAGTGTGATTTTCGGAAATGGTTTGAAGGTAAAATCAAAGTGGAAATGATTTTCCGTTGGAAAGGGCTGATTTTTCGGTCAAACTGTAAATGATTTTCCGTTGACCGAATTTTCTGTGGCTGCCAAACATACGTAAACGCGTAAAATGATTTCCTGAAACTGTTTTCAGTCCAAACAAACGCAGCCTTAGATTATAACTTAACACAACCCGATATATATATATATATATATATATATATAAAAGTCAATAAAACTTCTCGTGTGACGGTGTGAGTGAGGTTGAGCTCCTTGAGAATACTATAGAAACTTATTCAAGAATAAACAGCCCTTTACTCGCTACCTAACATAATAACAATAATAACCCATTATATAGTGCACAAGTATCTTAGATTATAACTTATAAGTTTGCTCATAATTTTCGTCTGTCTCCCAAGGTTCATACTCATTGCTCAGCAAGTCCTTTCCTTGGTCAGATTTTGCACAAAGTCAATCTTACCAACTTTTTTAATTTCTAGTCAAATCACAGCAGCCAAGCCCACCAATATTGGTTAATGGTTATGAGCTTTGTTTAATGCGTATTCACTATGGCTCCCCAATAATTATACTACATCATTAAATTTTAGTTAATAATGCATTTAATCTTACTTGAAGGGGAATAATAATAATTTACTTAAAAAATCTGTTTGTAAGGTGTGAAGCAACACAAAACAAGTAATTTATCTCCCCTATTTAAAAAATTCAGTAAATAATCACTGCGCACTTTTGGTACGGTAGTCACTCTACAAATATAAGTGCTTGTAGGGTGTGGAGGCCAAGGGTCAGGGTTCAATTCTCTAGGAGGGAGCTTCACACACATATACACTTAGATTAAGTTAGAGTATAAATTCTATCTTGTATAAAATAAAATAAAAAATCCAGCAAATAATATTTGGGCCAAATTTGGATTTCAAATCCCCTGAAATGCAAAGATAAGTTTTCCAAGGAAAAAGAAAGTAAATTCACATCTGGAATATTTGTTTAAACCATTCAATTTAAAATAAGAAATCATAATTAGGAGACATAATTTATTCCAAGACGTTTGGCCAACGGAAAGGAAATACAGAATTTACTCTCGACAGTGGAGTTTGCTGACTTTGCTCATTCAAAATTGTATGCTACCCTAATGAAGCAACCTCAAAAGTCAAGGCTCAAGCTAAATAGATGAAACAAGTTTTAAATACTACCAAAGCAACGACCAACGAGTATTGCATCCTTCATAGATCAACAAAGAAGCTAAATTATTGAAACCCAACTAAAAGTAAAGACAATGCTGAAAGCTTATAGTTATAAATAAAAAAGAAAAAGAAAAAAAAAAAAAAAAAAAGACCCCTCACTAAAAGCTAAAAGTTGCTCAAAATTCCAATAACTCAGAGGCAACAAAAGTCCCTACAGATATAGCAAGACATTCGTTACATTTCACAATCAATTAGCGTTGTTTTTAACTCCAATCTGGGTATGAAATGGGATTTCCTTTTAACATAACAATACAACAATTAAATATTATAAACAATTTAAATCTTAAACATAAAAATATAAATTCAATGATACAATACCAAAAGACATAATAAATTTAAAATTTGAAAGACTAAAGAACATATACATGTCATATAAAAAAATTAAAAATAATATGTATTTTTCTAATTTTTAAATATAAACGAGGCAAGATCATCTAATACTCACTCCATTCCAATTTTCTTACATACATGGGTAAGATTTAACCCCGTCTTTGCCCCATTTGCAATGCAAGGCAAGTAAAATCCGCCTCATTTAGGTGGGGTAGGATGGGTTTAAATTGTAATCCATACTGACCCACCTGACTTGAATTAGACTGACCCAAAAGGTATTTGTCAATATGAGGTTGGTCTTAAGCTTTTTAAATTTTTTTTTATTAGTGGGTTCAATGTCGAGTATGAATATTTAATTATTTAACAATATAATTCTAACACTCCTCTTCAGGTGTGGACCCCAGGCTTCCGCTTAAAAAATGTGGCCCAACACATGATATTTTTAAAATTTTAAATGGAATGTTAAGTGGAGACAAATCAAATTCTGGACATTCTATTTTGATACCATGATAAATTATCAATTATTTCGAAAGTTTAAGCTATTAAAAATGACGAATTTAATTATTAAGCCATATATTTCTAAAACACACATTTCCTCACTTAAAAACACCTATCATCAACAAAAACAATTCACCAAAATCATCTCATTCTACCAACAAAGCCAAAGACCTAGGTAATCTAACAATATTTCTTTCATCTACTTAACATATAGAGATAAAGCACCACAACCACGACACAATACTCCATAGAAGTCATAAGGAGAGTTGATGATGAGTTAACCATTTGCGTGGAGAATATAGTTGTCCATTACAGCATCAAATTATGATTTTGATTAACAAAGGAGCACTCACCACCAACACTTATTCAAGGAGCCGTGCATGC
This sequence comes from Castanea sativa, assembly GCF_040712315.1. Classification (NCBI taxonomy): domain Eukaryota; kingdom Viridiplantae; phylum Streptophyta; class Magnoliopsida; order Fagales; family Fagaceae; genus Castanea; species Castanea sativa. The sequence goes on from NC_134023.1 coordinate 39,401,104, forward strand.
AAGTAATCGTTTTAGTCAGTTTAATTCCTTCTTCTCTTTTTACCATGCATTATATTGGTTAATTTAGAGTTTGTCATCATTAGTTATGTTTATCAAAAAATAAAAATGCATTGCCTTAGTTTTAATTGTATTATAAATTGAATACTTTTTCTATTTGATAAAACATGTGATAGTTGTAGTAAAAAAAATTTAGTATAGATTTGTCAACTAATTCTTTGCATGGTGATTTGTACCTTTTGCATCACGTATCATGACAATTTCAATCAATATGCTCAACATTTTACATCACAAACTAGATTAGGGATTCAGAATAATGATGTTTATGAGATAGTGTAGGCTATGGAAAACTACAATAGTATAATGCTTTTTTTCCCCCTAAAGGATAGAAAACATAACCACTACAATGCAATTATATAGCATAATTCTATGATTTTTTTTATGCGAATAATTTACGATATGTTATTTTATGTGAATAATTTCATTTTCTTATACATATTTATTATAAAAAAAAATGTTTCACATACACAATGTTTAAAATTCTAGCATGTAGTAATTTTATTTTCAAAATATAACATAATGAGAAACAAAATTTTAAATTTGATTTTCATTTTTAAGCATTATTCACACGACGTGAAGATTAGGTGAATGCATCTTTCTCACATGAAATTCACCAAATATTCATATAAAATAATAGTTTTTGTTAAAATATTGGCATATAAAAGAAATTGAATAATCTTCTCATTTTTTTATATATAAATAATGTAGCATAACGGATTTTAGTAGATTTCTATTGATGTTAATGTCAATTTTAATTGTTGTGATGGACGATAATGTGAACTACATTAATTTTCCTTCATTTTTTTAATTTATTTGTGCATTTTTAATTAATTGTATTCGATACATAATCTTTGAATGTATTTTGTTACTATTCATAAGTCTCACTGTACTATCCACTAATTTTACCTTTATTTACAATATTTTTAGCAAAAATACTTCAATTTCAGCAAAATAAACAGATCACAAGTAAACCCTTAATCTTTGAATGTAATGTAGGCTCGTAGATTTAAAAATTATCCATTTATGGCAGATATTATTAAGTATGAATTGAATAGCAAAAATAATAGAAAACGAGCTTTCTTGCTGATACAAATGATTCAGGACATAAAATGTGCCAGGTGCTACCTGTGAGTGAGGAATTTATTAGATAGACCACAAACAAAGAATAAATAAATACGGAGTAATTCTTAAAAATCTAGAATAAATTACATAGAACTTGCTTTTGGTTGTAAAGTAATTAAATTATATAAATGTTAAAAATGTGTTTTTTTCTAACCTGAATTATATAGACTAATAAATTACATAAAATGACAATTAGTGATTTTTTTTTTTGGGATAAACTATTGGCATACTCAGTGAGTCTTTAAACCCACAAAGTCACCTTTCACTTTAGTCTTACAAGAGAAGGGAATGACATTTGAGCTGGGGCTAATTAGCTACAATCTAGTGTGTCTAGGTTCATGTTACTTCTGCTGAATACAAATACACTAATCTTTTACTCATCCCTTTTCATATTCCTAAAATAAATCAACAAGGGCCCCAGCTTATTCATCGTCAGACTCTGAATTCTCCCAAAGAATTTCAGGACCATCAAAATCTAACCCATCGCCTGTAATTTTCTCAGAAATTGCTATTGCAGCATCAGTATTCCCAAATCCATCGCCTTTAGCTACCAAGACATCCTGGCCTGATGTAAATACATTACCTGCATGATCTGATGCACCCTCTGTGCCCAAAGAAGCGCCAATTGACTCAGGAACTGTGGCGCCTCTGGAAGAAACGGGTTCCTGAACTTGTGCCATGGATTTATGAGATTGGTCAGTCTCAATCATAATCTCATCCTCATTGCCTACCATCCTCACATTTACGTTAGTAGCAACTGGCTCCTGCCCCTTTTCCTCGGGAACTTTTGTACCAGATGAACCCTCCACATTAAGGTTTTCCTCACCTCCAAACATAGGCTCTTCAGTATACATTATATCCGCAGTTTCTTTGCCATTCTCCAGCCAGCTTTCATACAGGTCATCATGATCCGAGTCTGAAATATTGTCCCTTATCCCCTGTATGCCACTTGTAAATGGTCCACCATGGTTCAGACCACCAGAATACATACTTCCAGAAAATTTAACTTGCTCAGAGGAGTAGCAACTAGTTGGGGAGAAATCAGTAAGTGGAAGGGCTCTGGGATGTATAAGCACCTCCAAGGCTAAAAGAGCATGAGCGCAGAATTCAGCAAGTTTTGTTCCAGTTTCTTGCTTGCCTGCAATCCATTTTCATGTGGTTAAAGAAATTGGTGAAAAGAACTAGATGAAACATATTACATAGCACATTGAAAGGACCAAAGCAGCCCACATTACTTCAAATGCACACATCAACACTAAGCTAAAGCTATTTTACTCATAAAAAGTGCCTTGTCAAATTATGCTTTTTCCCTAGCCATTAAGAGGAATTAAAGTTTAATAAGGATTAAGTTTTTTTTTTGTGTGTGTATGAGAGAGAGTTCAGGCTTGGTTCTGCATCTCCTTTTACCACTCTGCTCCATATAGATCCAGTAGTAAATTTATATACTTCCAACATCTTTCACTGCATTATTTTAATATTTTATAAATACCACAGACAATTTCATAGGAGGCTGTGTCCAGCTTATGATTAACATACCATTTCTTTTTTTTTTTTGATAAGTAACGAGAAAATTTTATTAAAAAATGAATACTAGCCAACCCGAGTACATTGGGAATGTACTATGGGGGCATAAATCAAAAACCAAGATTACAACGATCAAGTAAAAGATTAACATACCATTTCTGCGATAGGTAAGCTCTGAATCCTGTCACATCTCTAAAACTAAACATTTTTTAGATGAAAATTTTACTTTGATCAGGACAATTGTAAATTTACAGTAGACTCACCATGAGACAATTCCTGTTACAGCCTATAGGATTACATTTTACTTAGGAGGGTGAATAATTTAAGGTTTGATCAGGACAATTGTAAATTTACAGTAGACTCACCATGAGACAATTCCTGTTACAGCCTATAGGATTACATTTTACTTAGGAGGGTGAATAATTTAAGGTTTGATAAACTTGGTCACTTTTTATGCCTAGAAGAAGATAAAGGAAGGGAACCTGGAAGACATAATTAGCTGAATGAATTACAAAATTTTGGACTAAGACTTTATTGTTGTTATTTTTAAAAACATGAGTGCCCATATGTAAATAGACATTAAGTACTTTTCTCTGACTTTTATCTCCCACACTCCTTAATTGTTGTGACAAGTTTTCTTCATTTTGCTGGAAAGCAGGCATAATGCCCCTCTATGAGAAATTAAGAATCCACTTTGCTCCCCCTGCAAATGTCTCCATAGCACAAGACTAAGCATTTATATAAATCCTCATTTTTTAAATTATCTATGCGAACATCTAGGCTCTTTCCTTTAATGCACTAATTTATAAAATGTCTTTCCCACTACTTCAATTCTGTCGTCTTTATGTTCTCCCTTTTTTCTTTTTTTGATTGGGAAATAACGTACGCACCTGGCAAGTTTTGAACACACAACCTCCTCCACCTTGTTTTTAAAATGGAAAGAGATGCCGTTTAAGCTAGAATTCATTCGCTCAGTCATTTTTAATATTATTCACAATTATCAAATATCCTTGTTGAGGAAAGCATGGTTGAGCTAATTGTCATGTAAACATGTTCTCTGATTGTCAATTCAAAAAATTTCAAGTATTATCAACTCACACATTTGTCTGCAATGTCAATACATACCGCTGCTATTATTATTAATGCGATGATATCAATGATGAGGAAAAGGACAATGCTCATTGCTGAAAAGACTTACCTCTACGAAAAAGTTCAAGACTCTGGCTTAAATATGGGGGGCGGACACGAACTGAGGAAAGAAGAGATGACAAAAGTGCTCGCAATGCTGCTAGCTGAAAATCTACCCATATTCCAGTAGGTTCATTCTGCTGGAAAATGTTCTTCTCCTCGCTGGCCCATCCCCATTTCAAAGAATTTGTTGCTGTTTTTATCAAAAGCAGATCAACATCTGATCGCCAAGATTCAGATCTCAAAGCACCACCCTGGGAAAATTACAAAACATTTAGCACAAAATAGTATTCATTCCGGGTGAAAATCAAGAATTACTAACAGCAAGTTGCTCATGTAAGGATTTAAATATTTTCTTCATATGTAGATTAAGAACACAAATGACCTCGCTAGAATGCAAATTTCTTATAATAGAGTATAGATGGAAATAATTTAGACCAGGTGCACTATGCAATCTGGCTAAAAAAACTGAAGGCATACTAGCAATGCAATAATAGCAATGACTGCTAATATTAGTACATTTTTCTTTCATAAGTAACACTCCTGTCCCAATTTAAATGTCTTGTTTTCCTTTTTGACGTCCCTAAACTATTGAAAACGTTGCACTTTCTGTCCTTAAAACATTAGAATAATCTTTTTCCATCCCTAGACTATTGAAAAAAGCTACTTTAGTGTACATTTTCAATAGTTCAGGGACACAAAACAAGCTTCGTGCAAACTTTAGGGAGGAAAAAAAAATTTTTGATAAGAAATATAAGTTTAAATTTCTAGCTGCCAGATTTTATTAGCAGGATTACAATTAGCTTCAATGTAATTGCTAAAAGGTGTAATGTCAAAGTGCAGACTGATGTACTAATTGAAGCTTTCCCAGTTACTAGAACCTCCATCAAATTTAAAATATGAAATAGAACAACCTATTTGGGCAAGAGGAATGTCTTGGACCGGAACTTTATAGAAGAGACCCATGTGAGTCAATATGGTTAATAGTACAACACGTGGCAAATGACCAAGCAGGACTCAACAGAATTCAGGTGCTCAGAGAACCATGAACCATCAGTTTTGAAGACTTATTTGACATTTTCCAAATGCATTATCACCTGCTAAAGCCTTAAAGCAAACTATAAGAACCAAGATACCATAATAATTTTAGTATTTAACAAGATATCTAGGGAGTCATCAGTTGTGTCGTTCTCTCCGTCCCTTGTAAATAAGTTAAGAGGACAGCATTTTCAATGATCAGCCTCAGGCACTGGATAAAATGAACTTCTGAAGGTGTAAGTAAAGATTCTACCTCTAAATATTATTAAAAAATAATAATAATATTCATTCTTTCTACAGTGTCAGTCAGCCGTATATCCAGGAATTGACATGAATTAGTATAAGTAATTATGTTTAAATCTACCAGAATATGCATAAATACATGTTTGAAAGCCAATGAGGGAATGCCTACATAATATGGTGGTTCAGATCTCCATATGATTTTCTAGGTCCTAAAAGATTTACATACCGCCAGCTTCAGAAAAATAAATAGTGACATCAACAAGGAAATTTTGGAAATCTTAAAAAAAAAAAATCAAAATTGAAACTTTTCCACTAGCAGCCTACTTGATACAGCTTCAGTAGGGTGACAACAAATGCAAGAACAATAACAGAAAATCATTAAATAAAAAAAAAAAAACCTGCCAGCTGTAACTATTGATTGTTAGGATATCTGAGGATAACTTAATTCTAATTTATTTAGTTACCCTGATACGACATTCTTCATGCACACAAAACACATACCACAGTGAGAAGTGCTTCTAATGCCTCAAGAGCAGCTATCTTCACAGAAATTGGAGATATTGCGTGGATCTTAGGGGCTGCAACTGGCAAACCACTATGGTCATGCTGTTCCTCAGGATATCCAGTTGAATTACCATGTTTCCTTTTTCTATGGCATGGCTGCAGCAATGCTTCAGAAGAGGCCTTCAGGTTAGTACTAGCAGATGCTCCAACACTCTCATTAGTAACAAGATTCAAATCAACAAATGCATTGTTGATAACTTCCTGTGCAAGACACACAGCCATCCCTGATCATGATATGATGATGAATTAGTATAACCACAAAATGCGAAACGATGAAAACTACAACAACTACTGTAGACGTGGAGAATTTCTAAGAAAGCTCTGTGATCAAACAAGAGCTAGCTGAATTAAATAGCCAGGGTTTAAAGCTCGAACATCAACATAAGAAAATACTAGAAAATCCATGCTGCACATATGCAAAGCACACATAAAAGCGTACAAGAAATTAATTTTAAGATAAAAAGTAAATGAGGATAGAAGCACAGTGATGCCAATCACTCGATAGTTAAAAGCTAGTACACACCCCCCGATGAACTATATGACAAAAGGGATACATGTACTTTTGAGGGACCTCTCCTATTGAACAAACTATGTCCGATGTAATGCTAGGAGAATGCTTTGGCATACAGCCAGTGTACTTAAGTTATTCTTCTATGTTTATTAACTCAATAAAAATTATATTTACTTAAGTTACATACTCTATTTATGATACCCCAGATTGTGTGGATTTTATTACATTGCACTGTATGGGCGTGTGTTGAATCCCACATCGGGTTTTTAACTGGTTTATCTGGATATATAAAAAATTATGAGAAGAACTAATTGTTACCGGTCCTTTTATGGTATAAAGGAGATCTAGCTAGTGCTTTTCTATGATAATGACAAATGGTATTAAAGTGAAACTAGTAATGTCATGTGCCTTTAGGGCACCGCAACACAACCCAAGTCCAAATATAGACATCAAGGATTTAAGTGGGAGAAATTATGATACCACAGATTGTGTGAATTGTATAATAACTCTTCATGTTTAACTATAAAGTTTATCCTCAAAATATTTATTGTGTATATTTCCATGTTTTGACATATTTGTCATATTAATCAGATGTAGGAAATATCTTTGAACGATTAATGCACCAGTAAGAAAAAGCGAGTTGATTTAAGTTGAGGGAGTAGAAAAAGGTAGAGGAAGACCAAAAATAACGTTAGTAGAATTAGTTAAAAAGAACATGTTGGTTTGACAAACACGGCTCGGATATTTGGAACATGGTGCCCACTTGTTTGATGTGGCTTGGTTGTTTGGAATTAGCGGAATAGACTTACTTTTGAAGATATGGAGAGCTCCTTGGATCAATTAAAACTTTGTTTGATTGGTCCTAGATTTTAGGTTTCACAAAATGTTTTTCTATTTTAAAGTTTCCAATTTCTCTTAGATTTTCCTTTTGAGACTTCTATACTTTTTTGACACTTAGTGTACATCATCATGAACATAAAGTATATTTGATTTTAATAAAATTGCATTCTTACTTATCAAAAAATAAAAATAAAAAAAGGAAGTAATAGAGGCTATAATTACTATAATTTCAGATAGAATAAAATGGAGTAAAAGAGTACATATGACTGACCCTAACTAATCTATTGAAGATTCATAGCTAACTCAAAAAAATTTGAAACTAAGGCTTTGTTGTTGTTGTATCATAAAAGCGATCATCTACGGTAAACAAAAACAACAATAAAGCCGATGTAGAAAGACTGAACCTAAAAGCCACAACTACACTAAGTTGATAATTGTCCAAAGCAACAGTAAACAATACGCACAACAGCACATAAACACCCAAACAAAAATCTCACCCTTAACACCATGACAAAATAACTGCTGACAAACAGAAAAATAAGCTAGTTACCTCATCAGAGACTCCCTCCAAATTTAATAACCAACACAGCCATATCATAAAAGTGACCAGGTCATTGAGGAAAACAAAAACAAAAATAAAAAATTTATTCCTTGCATCTTTGAGCTACTAATTCCACCCTTACATACATATTGACAAATTCAACAGCAAAATGTCAAAGTAAAGCTAAATCCTTATACTTATTTAGCTTTCCTCAAATCTACAACAAAACAAGTCAATAGTGCTGGATAAGAAGAATAATTAGTGCTTTAAAAGTAGAATAATTTCAGGCTTGCTGGTGTTACTTAGTTGCTATCTACCAAATACCTACTATGAAAAAAAAAAAAATTTCTGGCTTTTAACAGTTTGAAGGTTTCATTACAAGCTTTAGGGAAGCATGGTATTCAGCTTGATAGTCCAGTGGCCTCTAAAATTTTGCAGACAAAGGCAGGTATGCCATTTGTTGAGTCTACTTTGCTTCTAGTTTCCCTGAGGATTGGCTGTGTCTTGTTTCATGGCTGTGTATGTTAGTTTTTTTGGGAGACGTAAGGTTCACTCGTAGGGCCATCATGGGCTAATTTATTTTTCTCCAAGAATTATATAGGGCTAATTTGCAAGGGTGTATAAATTATAAAATGCAGTTGTAAAAACAAAAACAAAAAATGTTCAGAGGCCACCCGGTATGTCAAATCATCTATATCCCATAACAATCAAGAATAATATTATAATATTAACTATCTGACCAGTTTTAAAGTTTGGAACAACTTTGTCAATTGAAATTAAGAATTTACATATGTATTTATAAGCTTTTCAGAAAACATACTGTGTTGTCATAATGCAGTTTTACAACAACAACGCAATCCTTGAAAATGAAGTTAATGGATTTGTTACGAATTTTCATTTACTTGGACAAATAAAAGTCAAAGGATTTAATTTTAGCTACACAGAATTTCACTCTATAGAACTAGTTGGATATTAAGTTTCAAGTACCAGCACTTCTTTGGCAACAACAAAGCACTGATGCTCTGTACATGAATATTAGCACTTGGCAGCTTTGCAGCATTATAAACAAAAATGTGATACAAAGATTCTTTAAGGAATTACTACATACCAACACCCATGGATATAAGCAATATCCTTGTGATTGAGTAGATCTTTATCCTTAATTCTGGCAATGCACATCGCTTGAAATATGCTGTAATCAGACGCACAATAGAAGCAGCATATGGTAATAGTTGACTGCAAATGAACATAATGACATGGGCAGAAAGTGAGTTTCAACATCGAAAAGACATTGAGAAACAGTAAAGGTAAGAAAAACAACTGGGAACATAAATTGAAGGTGACAGAACAAGAATTCAAAAGCCTCTAAAACCTTCCCTGGTTTATATAGGTTTGGATTGTTTTAAAGCTGGCAAAATCTTTCCAAAGTATCATTAGGAACTTTTCAAGCAACGATCATATTAAGAAGTGATGCAGAACAGGGTTCAAAAATAAGTAATAGAAAGAAAAAAAAAAGACCAAAAACCCAAGGCTTCACCAACCAAGGGTGCTTGGAATGTTTTTGACAAGTCCCTAAGGGTGTTTGGAATTACCAACAAGCTGTAAGGAAACATCTCCAATCAGAAATTTTATTCAAATGCACTTCTCAAACTATTGTTGGAGCCTTATTTAAATACAATGATGGAACTGTGTAGATACCCAGGGGAGGAGGGGGATTAAACTATGTTTGATCTTCCCTAAAAGAATTCTAATTGAATTAGTTAAGTTTTTTCTACACATTCTCTGATTTGACTTTTTTTATTAGCACTTATTAATTAAATATGCTTCACACACACACACACACCCACACTCGAACGTTCCCATGCATTGCGTGTTAACAACTAGTTTACAAATCAATAATCAATACATATATACATACTATATAGGAAAAAAACTGTGACTTACCTGCGCGTACCCTTTATGATTGCAATGAGGAGTTCCAAACTATATAAGTGCAGAACTGGAAGTTCTGAACATATGAGCTCTTGCTGCATGGAAGTCGTGAAGGCTGATAAAGCATGTGGCACCGATCCATCCACCATCAATACTCTCTCAACAAGGACTAATAATGATCGAACAGGAACATTTACCTACTAACCAGAACATATGACATATCTTAAAATTTTCACATCCATAAACATTTTAAGTATGGTAAGCAGATCTACATTCCTGTTTTTCAGTAAAGTTTCTTAAAGAGTTAACTCTACCTGTACAGGGTATGAACTTGTAAGCATTGTACAACAGCAGAGCATCAGCATAGAGACACTGGACATCAGTGATTGCTCAGACCCCCTTTTTGAATTGTCTGAGGCTTCTCCTGACAATATCTGAGCTCCCAGGGGTGGCGGGAGATCTTTTCCTGGTGGAACCAATAATCTAACAGCTTCCGTACATTTACCTTCTGCAAGATGTGTAAGACGTCACTTTCAAGTCCCAAAACCAGTTCCAGAATAACCAAGATTGAATTCAAATCTACCTTCTTCTAGACCTTGGAAGGCATCATTCAGGTGCACATTTAATAATAATAAAATCTTCTGTATCATTAAGGACCAGCTATCCTCATCTCCTCTTGATTTTGGCAGTAATGCTAGGCAATGAGCAAGCTTCTGAATTTTGAAGACCAAACAGAAATACCTCAGAACAAGTTCACATACATCTTAGTCATATGCCAGAAACAGCTCATACTAAGCTAAAAAAACAATGTTACCTTCAGCATATCAACACCACATTTTCCTGACAAAAGTTTTGAAGCAATAGCAACTTCAGCCTGCAAAGAGTAATTAGTACCCATCATTATTGAGTTTACAACCATCTAATATTTTGTAGTAGATGCTTCTAATATGAGGTGCTCCTGCTATAACTATTGTTTTTTAGATTCTAGAACACTAAGCCTAACAGAGAAGAAATAAGACATCAGTAACAGCCACCACAAAGAGCTAAACTATGATGGAGCACTTGACTCATGGTGGATATTTATAATGAAGTGGGACTTATGTGAAATCACTAAGGCATAGGGTCAAACTTTGTATTGTGCTTGGTCTGGATTAAGTTGTGTTCATGATGTGTATCAAATCATATTTTTATAGTTGATTTTTTGGACCATATGGATGTCCATTTGTAATTCTTCAATTCTTCAAGGAAGTTCACCATTTCAAGCTCTCCTTTCTTCTAATAAAATATCTTACTTATAAAAAGGAGAAAACAATGTTTTAATTGATGTCTTTCCAAAAATATATTAAATATCTTTATAAAAAGTGTAATTATACAAATAAGTTACTGATAAAGTTACAAATTGTCCCAAAAGCTAAAGCTGCTAAGAAATGGCGAATTTATTTTTGGAATATAGTTCCGTTGTGTTTGATGTGGTGTATTTGGAGGAAACGCAATTGGTAGATCTTTGAGAATCTAAATAGATCCGATGACCAGCTACTTGCTCTTTGCATTGGCTCCCTTTTTGATTGGTCAAGGGTTTAGGGACTCACATCTAGTGATTCTCTCCCTTTGTTCCTTAGCCCTTTATAATTAGTTTTTCCTTTCTATTTCTACTTTTCTTTCTTCTTTATAATTTTTGTTTTGCTTTGTGCTACTTTGCATAAAGTAGTTTTTTGAATATACATCTTTCTTAATTATCAAAAAAATAAATTCATTTAATCATAGTTCTAACGCTCCCCCTCACTTACGGGCCTAAACTCCCTCTTAGCAAGTGGGCCCAACATGTGAGATTTTTAATATTTAAAATGGGAGGTAGAGTAGAGACAAGGATTAAATTTAAAATCTCCTGTTCTAATACCATGATAAAATACTGATTCTCTCAAAAGTTTAAACTATTAGAATATACTAAATTTAACCATTTAACCATAATTCTAACAGTTACATATAACATTAACCCAGAAATAGAAAATTCATGACAACTTATGTAATCACTTGAATGGAACTTAAGCATCAAATGGAAATTCCTTCATAAAAACATTGAAAATTAGATTGTCTTTCGTGGAGTATGGCATGGAGACTGATGCTTTATGGAGGAGGGTTATAGAGGCAAAATATGGGAATATTTGGGGTGGTTGGTGTACGAAAAAGGTGACAAGTCCATATGGGGTTAGCCTATGGAGATACATTAGAAGTGGCAGGTTGAACTTCTCTAAACTCCTTGTATATGATGTGGGGGATGGTACTAGAGTGAAATTTTGGAAGTATGTGTGGTGCGGGAATTGTACTCTCCAAGAGGCCTTTCCAAAGCTTTATTGTCTTAGTAGGTCAAAGGATTCCTCGGTGGCTGAAGTTATGGGTTGGTTTGCTAGGAGGGTTCACTGGAATGTGCAATTTTGTTGTCCACCACAAGATTGGGAAGGAGAAGCCTTTGATCGGTTTATGGGGTTCGTCTATTCTTCGAAAGTGAGGGGGTTTGGCCCAAATAAGGTTTTTGGAAACCTGCAAGGAATAGAGCTTTTGAGATTAAAGGATATTATAACTCCTTCTATCCTCCTAACCTTATTTCCTTCCCATTGAGAATGATATGGCCCTTGAAGGTTCCTCCAAGGGTGGCCTTCTTTTCTTGGGCTGCTTCCTTAGGTAAGATCTTAACAACACACAACCTTTGTAAAAGACGTGTGATAGTGCTTGACTAGTGTTATATGTGTAAAAGTTGTGGGGAGTCGGTGGATCATCTCCTACTTTATTGCTCCTTAGCATGGGAGTTGTGGTCTTTGGTTTTCTGCTTGTTTGGTATTCAATGGGTTATGCCTCATACTGTTCTGGAGTTGATTTGGTGCATTTGGCGTGAAAGGAATGCTAGAAGCTTTGAGGATTGTGAACGTTCTTTGTTAGAGATTAAGTCTTTTTTCTTGCACACTCTCTTTGTTTGGGGTGTGGTTTTTTCTCATTTTTCTTGTTCTTCCTTTCCTATTTTTCTTGACCATTGTACTTTTGTTTCCTAATTTGTGCCCCCTTAGTACATGCTCAATGTATTTGGTTTGGCACTTTTTTTTTTTTTTACTATTATTCTTACGTTGCTTATCAAAAAAAAATTTCCCAATTTGACATTTTGCTTTCATTATAAAGTGCACATAAAGCTTTATTATGGCTTGGCCCTTTATGGAATATGTTGGTGCACAGACCCCTTTCTTCTATATTTTCAAACAAAAAGAATTAGTAAATAATCTATTCAAAGCTCCTACAGTATGAGATTTATGCATAAGTACTATCACATCCAAGGAGTAGCAGATGATCTACCACCACATGCAGATATGAACCCTGCTCTTATTTCATTCAAAAGATGACATAGTACAATAGAACGTGGTGCCAATAGTTCAATTTATGCATCTCATTTTATGTATATATGGAAAATATATATCGAAATTCAAAAAATATTTGGCTTCTACAACACAGATATTAATAGTTGGAGGTCTTGCAACAAAGGATAAGAAACTTACACTGTCATAATGACGATGCACAGAAGATGGAAAATAAGTTATAATAGTGCATAACATTTGAATTGCTCCTTCCTGCATGCACCAGGATGGAGATGATACATAAAACTTGAAGACTGAAAATATGCCACTTGGTGTGTGAATTAATTAGAGCAATAATGATAAACAAAGATGATATATTTATGCAATATGATAAAATAAGATTGTGGAGAATAATTTAGTCACACGCACAGATGAACATTAAGGGCCATAAAGTAGAGAATACATCTCTGACCCCAACAGTTTTCAAGAAAGAGGCTTATGCTGTTATGTTTCCTTTACCTGGGCGCGTGTGAGCAAGAGAGAGAGAGAGAGAATGGGTTATGATTTGTAACTGAGAAAACACAAACTCAATGAAATACTTCAAGACTAAAATAGCCTCTTCAAGACTAAGATAGCCTCTTTATCTAATAATTCAACAATTTTATCATCTCGATTTTAGATTCCAGCCCCAATGTAACAAAAAAAAAATGGGAAAAAAAAAAACCTTTATAGGTAGTGTTCAATGGAGATTGAAAGAGTGTGATTCAGTTTTTAAGTGAAAATTTTTACATTGACTAATTTTAAAAAAAAGATGTGAAATAATAAATATTAATGGATTTCCTCCAGCAAACGTCGAGGACTGAGGCAGTATTGTAAAATAAATTAATTAATTGTAGAAGTTCTAACTTTACTACTTACCCATATAGCCTCTGAACTATCATCATTTAATAACTTCAAAACTGGTTGTATGAGTTTTCCAGCGTGGGAAGTCCCATCCTTCTTTATATTTGGCAAACCGCCCAACCTAATCCAGGAAAGCAAAAAGCTTCACAAGTTATGAAACTCATAATAACACTAACACATACAGGCTACAAGTATTATAGACAGACATTAAGATGTGTTGCTAATCAGAATATATGATTTCATACCATAAAAGTAGATAAAGCAAGGTTCAATATAGAACTCATGCATCAGCGATATAAAAGCAGTCTTCGAAAATCATAGGCTACCAGCTGTTTTAATAAAGAAATATTTACCCCAATTAGAATTGAGACAACTAATAACCAGAGTGAGGAATCCCATAAGCCATCACCTTCCATTTGAAATTTAGACAAAAAAGGGTAGTCACACACAATCCAAATGCATCTGGTCAATGAAATTAACTCGATCCACATTATGAGAAATTTTACTACTATCTAATTGACTCCTTAGAAGACAACAATACAAATTATGTACTTTAAGAAAGCTTATTGTACTGTGAACGTGCACCAAACACACCTAAAAAAATTATTATCAGCCTTTATTATTTGAAAGTGCCTTTTATCACAATCCAGGCACATTGTTGAAGCTTCATTTCTGGCCAAAAGTATGCCCATGCTATATATCGAATGAAATTTTTTTTGGAGATGTCATGTCCTCTTCATGAGCACCCGATGTTACCAAGTCCTGAATCAAAGAAGGGTAGCTCTGAATAGTATCTAGAAAGAGCAAAAACTAAACCATACACCCGGTCACGAGCTATTCATGAGCCCCCAACGTACCAACTCTATCATCAAACAATGGTAGCTCTAGATAGCACCAAGAGAGAGAGTGTTGGTAACTTGGGTTCCACCATGGAGCACACTTGCGCTCTTGCACACAGCCCATCATGCGGTACGGCTCATGGCATGTGTGGTGACACCAATGAGTAGGACATTGCTCAAATACCATTTGAAACACCCTGGGTCCTTCAAGCCCAAAACGGTAGCCCAAAATTCTTGACAACCCCAAACCACTTACAAGGTTCCAAACTCCTTCCCAAGCTTTTATTTCACACTCCCATTTCTATTTTTCTCAAAACAATGCAATTTAAGCTTAATTATAATATTTTCCAAGGAGTACACAACTCACCTCAAGGAAACAACCCAGGTCCTTCAAGCCCAAAACACTAGCCCAATATTCTTGACAACCCTGAACCACTTACAAGGTTCCAAACTCCTTCCCAAGCCTTTATTTCACACTCCCATTTCTATTTTTCTCAAAGCAATGCAACCTAAGCTGAATTCTAATATTTTAACCCCAAGAAGTGCGCAACTCACTTCAAGGCAGCTGATCAGAAATCCGCATCCACCTTTTCTATCCCATTCTTTTCACAACTCACCCAAAAAATCAACAGCAACCAATTACCTTATAAACTTACATTACACTCAATAGCCTTCCCTAGTTCATGCATAATTTGGGAACTAGGCATTAGTTACAAATAATTACAAAACAATATCTACAATTAACTTTAGGTCCCAGTTAGAATGTGTGTGTGTGTGTATACATATACACCCGTCAGGGTGTAGCCTAGTGGTTGGAGGCTTGGGAAAAGCTATAATTCAGACATCCTAGGTTCAATCCCCACTAGGAGTACACCTGGATTACCTGATACACGGTTCTAGTGGGTGGGGTCATGCATCCATGGCTTACTCCCCTAGAGTGGGTCCAAAGGGCCTTGCCTTGGTAAGGTTCCACATCATCCAGAAGAAATAGTATGTATATAATGCTAAGAAAGGATACCTAACCTTGCACTTACAAAAAAAAAAGGATATCTAACCTTGTAAACAGATCTGATACTGAAGCACAAGAAGCCACCTTTACAAAATGAGAATCTCCTGATGACTGAGTAGAACAAAAGATATGGCAGCCATTTCAATAGAGATTTCTAAGGAATTTAAAATTTTATTAACATTTAACTTTTAGCACTGAGATAAAGACAATATTTTGGTATATTAAGAGGCAAGTCACAATCTTTAACTGCAAGATGTTTCTCAGCATATGAGTGCTCTGTAAAAGAATAGTGATTTATGATTACCAATTCTTTTCATCTTCTTTTAAGCTACAGATCTGATAATCAATCTCAAGAGGTAGTACAAGTTCATTTTCATATTATATGTAATACAGATTGCTTTTATATAACAGAGAATGTGGGAAGACACTTGTCCTAGAAATTTATTAAAGAAGTGTAGACTGATTAAGATGGCTTAATTAGATATGATGTGCAAAATTCAGTAACCAGAATGGTTCCTTTAATAACCCACAAAGGAGAATGGAAATTCATTTTCATAATTACTATCTAATGTAGCATGGTGTACAATCAATTGTATCAAAAATCCAAGTCTAAGATGCAAGCATATTATCAGAGTCTAGCCCTTAAATCATCAGCCTTAGAGAAGCTGACTGGCAAGTAAGGTAGAAATATGTCATAATTAGTCTGGCTTAAGCTGAATGTAAGTGCCCCATACATTGCTTCATATTTAGTAAATATACCATAATAATGAAGAGTTCTATAGACTTTTTAATAGTTAATAAGCACAAATTCTTAGATGGACATAAATGATTTTAATATGACTATTACAATGCATGATAGAACTAGACTTATATACCTGAATATAAGGTAGAAGCTTGTGGAACCAAAGAGTGTATGATGCCAAGAAACGATCAGAGCTACATTCTTGACAAGTCATTCCCAGCAAGCAGATTCCTGCCCAACATTTATCTGGCTAGAACATCATACAAAAAAATAAGCAAACATTTGAGGAAGAACTACATTCTAGTAAAATAAAAAATATGTAATTTCTCTTTAGCAATTCTAGCACATTTTAGAATGTCGAAAGATCCCTTGAACAGCTAAAATCATTATTGATTCGCAAGCTGTTTGAGTGATCACGGGTTTGGGGCTTTACTCATTGTACCTCTGTTTTAGAGTTTCACGACTCTCTTAGCTTTGCTGTGTAGTTTTTCTTGACCCATTGTGTTCATCATTGTGAACATAAAGTTTTTGTTTTTTCTTCAATAAAGCAACTATACTTACTTATCAAAATAATAATCTCTCTATATTTTCCCCCTCACAAGGTAACTATCAAGTATTAACTAATAGTCAGACAATATTTTTTGCATTTCTCCCTCCAATGACATCATTCCTATGTCCTCCATTCACCAAAAAAAACAAGCCATATTAACATTGAAAAAAGAGTCCACCATAGGTGAATCCTAATACATCCAGCGCATTTACTGCAGAACAATTTCATAAAAATAAGCCAAATTCACATCTTTCTAACATTTCTTCTGCCCTGGAAATTCTCAAAATGTGTCATAGTCATCAAATACAATTGTTTTTTCATAAATTTGATCTCTTACGTGATACCCATCAGATAAGTAGTCCCAATTCAATCCTTCAAGCACAAATGGCTGAAATGTGATAGGATTGACTCTTATAGGACCTAACCCATCTACCCTGTTCAAGATATATTGGGTTTATATTATTTTAGTGTAAATCCCATATAAATCTAACCCTAGACCAGTAGCATCTATATTTACCACACTAGGGTTCATTGTAGCATGTACTTCATCACATAATAAAGATGTAGCCGTCAAGGGATTTACACTGTGGACGTAGGCTATCAAGGCCATACCACATAACCCTCATGTCTTATCTTTCGGTCTCTTTTCTCGCTTCCGCGTCTCTTTCTCTATTTCCTTCAATTAATTTCAACATGGTATCTCAGATCTTGGCTCAAAGACAAGTTTTGTCTTTTTCTTCCATCAATACTCCATTAGATCAGCCTTTCAATCACGCTCACTACAGTATTTCTCTACTTCATTTCAAATTTCAACTTGGTATCCAAGCTACCCAGATCGTTCAGATCTTCACAAGCTTATTTCAAACTCAAGGCAGTAATCTTCAAGCCTTTACCTTGAGTTTGAGGGGGAGTGTTAAAGATTTGGGTTTATCTTATTTTAGCCCATCTACACCTAACCCAAGACCTGTAGCATATATATATAGTAATAGAATTTTACGCTCTACTTGTTTCGATGGAAAACCATGTATAAAGATAGTTTTCTGTGTTTTTCATTGTTTGGTAGCATAAAAAAAGATGAGTCAAAGGAAAACTATCTTTGGTTAACATAAAAAGTATGAATTATTTTTAGAGATTTTTTTTGGATAGGTAATATAAGAATTATTATTGATGAAAAAGAGAAAAGGAAACATACAATGAGTTCATGAGAATGAACACAACAAAGCACAAAAACAAAAAACAATAGAAAACAATCATGAGACTAAACTAAGAGAAGAAAAAAACTAAGCAATACAAGAACATTCTGTAAAACCCTAGCACCGAGACCAATCAAAAAAGGCTTCTCTGGCACAAGCCTATTAACTCAACAAAAGACTTCTCAGAATCTTCGAAGGACCGATGATTGCGCTCCATCCATATAGTCCACATCAAACATCCTGGAATTAAATTCCAAAAATCTGAATCATGTTTCCCAAGACAATGAGTCCAACAAAATAATAATTCCGCCACAGATTATTTTTAGAGATGGTTTTCCATTAAATTATTTTGGAAAATGACCCTATCTCATAGCAAGCTAAATAAGAGAAGTTAAGAGGATTTTTTTCAATTCATTTAAAGTTGCTCTCAAACATTGGAAAATGAAATAGTTTTATAGAAAATGTTTTTTAAAAAATGACTCATTTTCTAAAAAACATCATTGCTGAAACAAACAGAGCGTTATTGAAAATGAGAATGGCAACTCTATGTCCACGATGATGAACATACAGCATTTTTAAAAAAAATACAATAAACTCTTAACAGAAAATCTAAGGGAAAGTTGGAAATCAGAAATTGAAGTACAAATAGTAAAACCCCATGTCCAAGACAAATCAAGCAGGGTATGAAGCAGCAAAGACTTCAATTGATCAACAGATCTTTCAATCTCCTCAAATGTGCGGCTGTTTCGTTCCTTCCACACTAAACAAATCAATCAATATATACCCTACTAGGGCTTTCTCTATCATGTACTTCATCACATAATAAAGATGCGGCCATCAAGGGCTATACACCGTGGACGTACGCCATCAAGGCCGAACCATGTAACTCTCATGTCTTCTCTCTCTGTCTCTTGTCTCGCTTCCACATCACTTTCTCTATTTCCTTTAATTAATTTCAACCCACCCATATGCACTTGGATGTGCCACAAAAATTATGTCCCTCTGATGTGTTTCCCATGCCATCCAAAGGCTCATTAGAACAAGGCCATGAAATTAAATCGAAGCCCTAACCACCATCAATGCTAAGACCTATCAGCTCCAAAAGTCAACGAAATGCTCTCTTAGAGCCTCCATTACTTTTATGCCCCTCTCGCCAAGACAATTCACCCGCAAAATTACAACATATACTTTAAATAATTGCACCTAACTTGGTTCAAGTAAAAAACAAACATAATATAACCAATTCAACTAAGCCCGGTACAAGTATAAAGCTTACACTCGTGAAGCCATTTGTTATGATCCTAGTGTCCCACATGGATTAGTTGTAAGCTTCACCATCTGTATATAAGCTCTTAGGCACTCTCCCATTGCAAGCCGATTTTCAAGGGTGAGTTCTACCTATGGGTTTGTATCACCAGTATCTCTAAGATCACCTAAAGAAGATTTTCACTCTTGTGACTTGTCCACACTTGTCCAAACTTTTGCTACAACTTTGATGTGGTCGACTATGAGCAGTGGAGAAAAAGGGGTGGATTCATGCGGAAGTGTTTGTCTATCAACCACTTCATCAAGTTGTGGGCCTTGTGGCAAATGGTGTGTACCTAAAACAACTTATGTATAGTTCCCTAGGTGTTATAGTTTATGTTTCCTAGTTAAATTCAAACACACGATCGCATTAACAAATGAAACACAAACAATGCAATCTTTTTCAAGGAAAATTAAATTCAATGTAGATTTGTGTAAGAATTTAATTGGAAACCTAATGTATTGCCCCTAAGAAATTGAACTATGTTGTACCCAAATATACATACATATTTTTGATAACATGTAACCAGCAAAACCTATTAGCCACTGAACCCACCCACCAAAACCAGTTGCGCTAAGCAATATATAATTACATACATAAAACACATTCTAATTTTTTTTATAAAAACAAAAATTCACATATTGTGAGTACCATATTGTTAGAGACGAGCAAGAGCACGCGCTCGACCCAGGAATCGACGGCGGATTTCCAGTTATCGACAACCTTTTGGTCCGTGGATTCTCTTAAGGACTCTGATAAGAGGCCGTGGGTTTTGATCAACGAAACGACGGTGGAGAGCTCCGCCGGGTTCTCGAACGGGTGCTTATCGTCGGGAACGCGCTCTTTGAGGAGCGTGCGAAGGAGGCGGGGCTTCATATCCACGTCGTACATGTTCTTGAAGTAGTTGAAGGCCGCCATTGGTATCGAATCGAAGCTCTGAGATTTCACAGAGAGAGAGAGAGAGAGAGAGAGAAAGAGAGAGAAGGGTTTAAAGGGTTTTGTGTCGTTAAACCCTAAATTTGGTAGCCGTTATTGAATTACTTTTTTTTATAAGATGGGCAAAAGGGCATACGGTGTCGTTTTATTCTAAGAGTATAGGGTTTCCATTTTTCTTTTTTCTTTTTTTTTTTTCCTCTTTTGTCATGGTGTGAGTGTGACATGTTTTATGTTGAATTTTTCTTGGGTAAACTACATAAATGGTCCCTATCTTTTACATTATATTTTAATTTAGTCCCTAATCTTTTAATTGTGTCAATTTGGTCCCTAACCTTTTAATGGCGTGTTAATTTAGTCACTGCTGTTATCTCTTGGATGGAAAAATCTGACGTGTCAAACAGCCTAAATATATAAATAAAAAATTGCCACGTCAACCGCTGCCTAGACTAACATATCAGTTTTTTTTTTTTTTTTGGGTAGAGAACACATCAGTTTTTTTTTTTTTTTTTTGAAAGCAACACGTCAGTTTAAAAAAAAAAAAAACCCCAAATCAAATCCTTTTAATTTGATTCAGAATTTTGTTATTTCATTAAACAGGGACAGTCATAGTCCATGTCAAACACTCTCCCTAAAATCCAAAATCTCTTCTCCTCCCTTCCGGCGGCGCCTTCTCCTTCCTTCCAGCGGCGCCTTCTCTATTCCAGTGGCTTCAGGTTCGTGCCTCTATCTCACTGAGTAATCCAAACAACAATAAAACATTCTGAAACCCCTGACTCTTCCTCCACATATATTGGGAACAATTTGTTCTTGTTATAATTGTGTTTATTTCTTGATTTTCTTTAATACTTTGGAATGCTGTTTGAAATTTTCTAGCTAAGAACCTTAGCTATTCTTTAAAGGTCTTTTTATGACATTTTTTTTTTCCAGGTTTTCAAGCAATTCTATACTCGTGGATATAGGAGCAACAAAGGAAGACAGGGGTGGTATTTTGTGTAAAGCAAGAAATGGCAGACCTCATTACTCGGCTGTGACTTTAGCTAGACTTATCTCATAAAACAATGATCATTCTGCTTGCTGTGAGAGAAGCTTTATTTAGCCTTAAGGATCTTTGGATTTAAGCAGTCATCCTTTTGACTAGTTGGAGTGAAGTATTTTTGTTCTGAAGCTATATGAGAAAAAGTAACTAGGGAAGGAATGCTACCTATCAACAAAAATAAGAAGTTATGTAAAGCTACTACTCTTTTTTGAAGATTTGCAGATCCTACCTGTTATTGTGGCAGAGCAAAGAAAGTTGGCATCAGAAGGAGAAGGCGCCACGGGAAGGGAGGAGAAGAGATTTTGGATTTTAGGGAGAGTGTTTACATGGACTGTGACTGTCCCTGTTTAATGAAATAACAAAATTCTGAATCAAATTAAAAGGATTTGATTTGGGTATTTTTTTTTAAACTGATGTGTTGCTTTCAAAAAAAACTGACGTGTTCTCTGCCCAAAAAAAAAAAAACTGATATGTTAGTTTAGGCAGCAGTTGACGTGGCAATTTTTTATTTATATATTTAGGCTGTTTGACACGTCAAATTTTTTCATCCAAGAAATAACGGCAGTGACTAAATTAACACGCCATTGAAAGGTTAGGGACCAAATTGACACAATTGAAAGGTTAGGGACTATATTGAAATATAATGTAAAGGATAGGGACCATTTATGTAGTTTACCCATTTTTCTTTCATCTGAAACTATATTTTGAAGAAAATTGTTTAATTAACGTGTTCATTGTGTAACAATTTCACATTTTCCAAGGTATAACTTATATATAAAAAAAATCAGAAAATTTTCTTGTATTTTTATATAACAACTAAAATCAAACTAAAAACGAGACAGAACTTGAAGAAAAATATTAAAAATTATGCTAATAAGAGTGTAAATACTGTTCAAAAAAATAAACTAAGGGTCTATTTGAAATCTACTTATTTTGCTGAAACTGAAAACTTTTTGCTAAAAGTACTGTAAATAAAGATAAAAGTTAGCTGAAATAATACAATGGGATCCATAAATAGTACCAAAAAGTACAACGGCCCCATGAATAGTTGCAAAAATAAGCTGAATAGTAAAATAAATTGGCAAAAATAATTTTTACCAAACACACCCTTAGAGTATAGATGTAAAAAAAATTACTAAGAAAAATTTCAAAAAAAAAAAAAACTATCAATAAACTCACTTATAGATTATAACATAAAAAATTGGGGCCTAAGTAAATAGTTAATGTCCATTATCCACCTAACATGTTTAGTATTTATTATGGGCAAGGCCCAACTAATGAATTTACATAATTACGCATTCATATGGATAATTACAAGCACTTGAAATCTCTGAAAACTTGAAAGTTGTTTTGTACACGTTTTTTAAGATTGGGAGTGATTCTTGAAGTTTTGATGCATTTAGCAGTCATTTTTAAGGTTTCAAGATATTGTCTCTATTTCAATTGTTCTAGGGGGATTTTTGTTATTTTGGTAGTATTATAGGTATTTCCAATCCAATGAAAAATTGCAATGACATCTTCTAAGGTTTTATGTTATTACACTTACCTTCCCCCTTGTTTGGAATAAGACCCTCAACTTTCCTAAAATGCAAACTATTTACATTGACTTTTCTTGGATAATTGAAAAAAGGGCTTCCAAAAAAAGAAAAAAACTTCAATAAATCTAGGAATCCTATTCGAGAGGGTGTAGAGGACAATTTAAGTGGAAGGCAAATAGGAATTCAAGATTTTTTTAAAACCTTTTTTTAGTCATCAAGTAAAGGGCAATGTAAACAGTTTGCATTTTAAGGGAGGTGAATATCTCATTCTAAACTAGAGGGAATGTAAGTGTAATACAGAATATCTCAAGAAAGGTCAATACAATTAACCCAAATTTCAACCATATTGGAGGTTCTAAAGGTATTTGATCTTCTTCTTTTTTTCTATTTCTTTTTTCATTTTGTAGGTTTAGAAGTATTTTATTCATTTGGTGGTTTTAAGGGTTTTTAGTTATTTTGGAGATTTTATAGATATTTTTTAATGAATTTTCAAGATATTTTGAGAATTTTAGAGGTTTTAGGGGTATTTTATCATTTTAGAGATTTTGAAGGTATTTTATTTTGATTATTTTGAAGGCTTTAGTAGAATTTTGGAAATTTTGGTGGTATTTATATTTTTTTGAGGTCTTACAGGATATATTTTTCATTTGTTAGGTTTTATGGGTATTTTAGTATTCTTGGATGTTACAACTTACTTACGAGGGTATTTTTTATTTTGGATGCTTTAGGGGTATTATGGTCAACCCCAATAAAAATGTTTCTCTTCATGGCAAATAATATTTATTTGATAAAACTAATTATATTACAGCTCTTTTGAATATACACTATAGGGTACAACAATTTAATAAGATAGCAATGCTACGTGTCATACCCATAACCGAGGCGTCCAGTGCAGTTCTGAGGAGACCATCCCCTCGACCAGTGAGGCCAGGGAGGCGAGTCATGACCACGTCACTGGCACATCATCAGAGGGGGCCACACTGTAGGGGAGAGACTTACCAAACTCTCTAGCCGCATTTATGTGAAGAAAACTATTGAATAGTGTCGTCTTGGTTGCCTCAACTCACAGAAGATTTGGGGAAACGTCTGATGGGACAAGTACTAGGGTGGCGGCCTGCGTGATCAACAAATGAAGGGGTCAAATCAACAGAAAGAGGCTATATAATGTAAGAAACCCACAAGAACAAGAGGGCATCCGAAAATTGTGAAAGAAGACACTGTAGTAGCCAAGAACTGAAATTGTAACTAAGTTTGAAGAAATCTATTCAAGAACTACTTTCCTCGAATCGAGGAGGGATTTTCTTTGCATATAGTTTAATTTTCTTTGCTTTCCTACTATTCTTAATCCACTGTGCGCGTTGATCAATCCATTGAAGTCTAGTTTTTAAGCTCACTCTTTATAAATTAATTGTGTTGGGCTCTTTGGGCTCTAATCTAGTCATTTCTTGGGCCTAGGACCCAAAACTTGCCCTTATATACACTATTGTCAATCTCTTTAAGACTTTCTCCCTTCTCCCCGTGTGTGTGTGTTAAAAATACTTTGTATTCTAAAAAAAAAAAACTAATTATATTACATTAAAGGTATCATCAAATCAATTAGTAAAGACATTAGACTTGGAACTAAGGGTAGCAAAATTAGACACGACTTGCGAACCCGATATGACACGACACGAAATTAGCAGGTTATGAGTTGAGACTTAATGAGTTTGTGTCATATTCGGGTTGATACAATTGACTCATTTAATAAACGGGTTGGATTAGTGTTCAACACATAGAACCCATTTAACTCATCTGACTTGTTTAATTAATTAAATAACATTTTACCAATATACCATTCAAACTCTAGGTATTTAAACTTATTAGTTGTTGTAGTTTTTTTTTTTTTGCACATATTGTGATTGATTATTTTTGATATTGAGATATGCTTTAGTTTTGAATGATTATTTATGATGCAGTTATTCGTTAGTTCTGAATTTTATATTAAAAATATATTTTTTTTCATAATTTTTTTCATTTTGATGAAATATGATAAATAGGTCGATACAATTGACCCGTTTAACAAGTGAGTCGAGTTAGGGTTGAGGAATCTGGACTTGTTTAATAAACATGTCAAATTAGTGTTAACCTATATAATTGGATACTCATGAGTTGACACGATACGAATCCAACATACAAACACAAATTGCCACCCATTGGAACTACAAGAGGACTATACACACTCAAGGGAATAGCAAGCGTTCAAAGGGCCCTTAATAGCAACCAAAAACAAAAATCCTATTTACTAAGATTAACAAAGAAAAAAAATTACATTACCTTAAAGGTGTCACGAGTAAAAATATTACACTGCATTAAAGGTGTCATGATCCCGTTAATAAAGTTTCTTAATTGATATAAGATTAAGATTCAAATGATAATCTGAGTTTTAAATTTTAATTAGTTCAATTGATAAAGGCTGAAATAGACGTCATAAGTTAAAACTTTCTTAAAAAAAAAAAAAAAGTTCAAGCGATAATGTCATATAGTTCCAACCTTACCTAGCTACCCCTTCTGCGTTATCTATCTTTAAAAATAAAAAATAAATAAATAAAAGAACGAATAGGAATCAAGTTTCCTTTTTACTTAGATTGAGAAGGAAGAAGATTGCCACCCACGTTCTGCACTCCAATCATAATAGGTAAAACACAACAACAGAAGATTCCATTACATTATTACAGTGGGATCCACTTTGGAAAAGTTGATTAGGACCCTTGTTATGGACGGCAAACCTTGATAGGACTTAAACATATTATATATTTTTTTATGATAATTGTTATTTGATTAAGATATTAATTAGCTTTTACTATAAACATGATTAAATTTTAAATTTTTTATTCGAAAATAAAAAAAAACACCTTACCAATTAGTTCATAAAAATAAAAAAAATAAAAAACCTTACCAATTGAGCTAAGTAAAAAATACCTCCTCTTAAGAATAGAGATGCACTCAATTGAAGAAAAAAAATTAGGGGCCATTTTAGAGATATTCAAATTAAATTACATGGAAGTGTAGTAAAATTTTAAAAGAGATTGAACAAAACTAATGAGTAGCGGGAACACCTATACTTTAAATTTTAATCAATAGAAATGAAAAACCAAATTTATCTTTATTATCTAAAAAAAAAAGGATAATGGTAAAAAGTAAACTATATATTTCTTTCATATTTTTTTATAAACTCCCAAACTTATTAAGAAAATAGACAATTTTCATTCCAATATTTTATGAATTATATATTCCATTCTTTGGTAAGTTCGCATGCGGTAATCCTCCTATGCACACCTCCAAGCAAGAGTTCATTTAGTAAAATTAATTTCCATCATTAATTTCAAAACTATTTACTAGAGCAAAGATTTATTTAGAATCTGCTTATTTAACTGAAACTGAATTTTTTTTGGTTAAAGTACTGTAAATAAAAGTAAAAGTTAACTGAAATAGTACAATAGGATCTATGAATAATAGCAAAATAAACTAATTAGCCAAATGCACACCAAGAGTTTATTTTTTTACCATATTTGAGCATTTTTACCATTTAGCATAGTTAGCACCATTGTCTATGAATGGGGGAATATAAATTTCCATGGTCATAATGCGTAGGTATGGTTAGGTAAAACTTTTGACTTAAAAGAGAGAGATATAATAATAATAATAATAATAATGTGCAATGGTGCTTCAGTTGGAGCATGCTCACTTTGGTTGTGTGGTCATCCCTTTAATCTTTTTTGACATCGAAAGAAGCAATACAAGTCATTATTTCATGGCCTACATGCCCGTAACTCTCGGGTTTAAAGCTTCTTTTTTTTACCATCATTAATTGTTTCTATTTTAACCACCCAAAACCAACCGAACTCTTTTGCTTTATCTTTCTCTCTTTTAAATCTATAGAACACAATAAAGAGAAAGTCCTAACCATCACCATACAGTAGAGAACATGGTGGGACTTATGATATAAAAAGGGGAAAGAAAAAGAAAGACACCTGCAAGTTCGGTTTCCTCATAAAAATGACACAGGATTGTGATATAGTTAACTCCTATGGGCAATTCATTTATCGTAACTACGTGTAACATTAATGATAGGATGCCAGTTTTTTATTGGATTTGAAAAGTTTTATGAGAAAGAAAAAGAAGAAAGAGGCTCGATTCTTGGTATTTCTTTTAAGGTGTGTTTGGTTGGAGTAAAAACAGGGAGGATAAAAAATAGGAAGAGAAAAATAAGTTGAAAAATGTTGTTATCCACTGTTAGGCTAGGGAAGGAAAATAGGAGAGACATTCTATTGTTTTAGTCCTCCTAAATTGAGAGGAAAATGTGGAGAGAAAAGTGCTGTGAAAGCAATTTTACACAAATACCCCTTCACAGCACACCAAGTTCTCTTCTTCTTTTTTTCTTTCTTTTTTTAACATGACCTCATCAACATTCTATTGTTTCTTGCGTCCAGGTTTCATATAAAGCATTGGTTGTATATGTATTATGTACATTATAATAATAAAAATAATAATATAAATTTATATGTATGATGCGGTAAATATTATATTATTTAATAAGTACAAATAAATCTATTTCTTACATATTATATAACAAGGTTATGATAGTCAATTTATAGAAATAACATTTTCCATCCTTCCATTTTTTTCTCCAACCAAACATAAGAGTTTTCCACCCTCTCACTTTTCCACCCCTCCAACCAAATATACAAGAGGGAAAACCAAATATTTTCTATCCTCCTACTTTTTCATCCTCCCACAATTTTCCATCTTTCCACTTTTCCACTCCTCCAATCAAACGGACTCTTCAGTTCTCTCATATAATCATTAATATTTGTTTTACTAAAAAAGCTAAATTTGACAGAATTTTTCACTTTACAATACTTAAACTTTTTGAGAGACTTGTAATTTAATGATATTAGTTGGTGTTTTCAATAGAAATGTTTAGGGTTTGAATCATCCTCCTCTCATTCAAAAACGTATCAAAAAAGAATTAATACTTCCACAATATCAAAATCTATATATCTAAAAGTTGAAGCGTAGCATTATTATTGTTACGCTTCAGTATAACCACATCAACATCCACGTTATTATCTGTTTTCTTTTCAATTTTCCTATAATTTTTTTTAACATTTATTTTTTAAATATTTACATTTTTCCAATCTCTCTCACCCTTGCCTTTTTATCTCTTCACTACCCTCTATATTAATATCATTCGATCTCTTTCCCTTCATCTTCCTTTATTTTTGTCTTTTTTTATTCACAATCTCTTACTATAAATTTGTTACTATCTCTTCTATTCTATGCATAGTTTTCCCTCACAAAAAAGTTTTTTTTTCTTCTCTCTCTCTCTCTCTCTCAAATTTTTGGTAGATTTTTTTACTTTTCTTGCATCTCTACTTTAGGTTGATAATTTTTTTTTAATTCTTTAAAACTCTACTTTGAGTTAATGCGATCTAGTTTTGTTTTTAATTTTAATTTTTTGGTGTTCTCTTTGATTATTAAAAGTTATCTAATTGCATTATAAAGAATTACATATAGCATATAAAAATATAATATTATTTTATCAGATAAAATAATTTAGATAATTTGGTATTTATTGTAATTTGATATTTATTTTATTACATAGCATGCTTTTTTTTAGTGCTCAATTTAGATGTTAAACTATGAGACTTTACTAAAAAAAAAAAATTTTAATCATTTGTGGTGGACAAAGTATTCTTAATAATTGTATTAGAAGTACTCTATAATACTATTTATTTAGAGAAAAACAAAGTATAGTTAAACGAAAATAATCAAATGGGTGACAAATTTTACCTTTTGCAATTTTATTTTTTTTATTATTATTATTATTTTATAACAATGCATATATAGAAATATAATTCTTAGATTTTGCTAATAATTGTTTATTTAATAATATGTTTTGGGTGGAAAAAATTACAATTTTTGCAAAGAAAATAACCTTAATAGATTATCAACAAGAAATTGTTTTCCTTATTGGTCCAATTAATCATTATTAAATTTTATTAATTTTTTTAGTTACGTTTTTTGGTATTTTAGATTGTAGGCAAAAGAAATAAGGTTTGAGAAAGTTTGTTTAAGACTAAAAGAATCATTTTTAAATTTAACATTATTTTTAATGATTCACAAAATGTTATAAATAATTTTTTATTAAAAAGAATACATATTTTTGTTAACTTTCCTTTTGAATTTTTGAGAAAAGTTGTATTGTTTTCATTTTGGTACAACAAAATTTATATTTATGATTGTTCCTATATTACATTTATGATTGTTCTTATAATAAATAAAAATATCAAAATACATTACTCTTTATTAAATTAGTTTAAGTTGTAAAAAAATAATTTTAATAAAACCACCATAAAAATAATTATTACTCACGGCTAATTTATTTTAAAGATCAAGCTAGAACATTTTCATTTTATTCAGGGGCGGCTTCACATTAGGTCCAAGGTGGTCACAAGACCACCCTGACCTGGAAAAAATTGTTATTATTATATATAAATTTAAAAAAGATTTATGATTTTTTTATTCTTATAAAAAAATTTGTGACTACCCTAAATTTTGTTAGGCAAAACATAATTAAACTTTGGACAAAGTTTGGCAAAAAAATTTATTGTAAATTAATGCTACAACTCCACTCAATATTTTTTTTATTGGACGTGACATTTGACAAATCTATCTTTGGATTACATTTTCTTTTTATATCTTCCATACTTACAAAATTTCAAGAAATTGAATTTATATGTCATCAAATAAATGTTTAAATTTTGAGTTTTTGTAGTCTAAAATTTACATTAAAATAAATTTATAGATCGAATAGTAAATAACATCCGATTGGCATGAAATTTGACATGTGTTTTAAGAACATAAGAAACATGCAACTCAACAGTTAAATTTTCAAAATATGTAGCCATATTAATTTATTTAAATTTTCAGAATTTGTAAACAAATTTTGTTCTTAAACTTTGATCCCTTAACAACATTTTAGGTCCTTACAATAAAAAAAAAGACCAATAAATTTTTTGAAAGAAATTTAGCTTGCAACATTAATAATGACACTATTATGTAATAATTTCAAAATAAGAAAATTTATTAAAAGAAATTGTAAGACTTCATATATTTGCATACTTTTTTTTTAATATATGAAATTATTTTTTTATTAAATTTTATATAATTTAAGTTTTTTAATGACCACCTTACAAAAAAAATTCTTAGAATGAACGCTGATTTTGTTAAAGGGTAATAACAAAGTCCACACAACTATCAAACATTGATCAGTTACTGAGAAGGCGTTACTACCATTACCGTGTATATCCTATGTGTTGGTCGCTCACTCGCTCAAATGATGAAAAGAAATCATAGACATCAATTACCCGAAACAACGGCAATGAGTAAAAAGAAGTAAAGAACATTGCAGACGGTCCACTCAGCGCAAGTCATGCCTTAATGGAACACTTATAGTCAACATCATGTCCTTCCAACTTAAAAGGTGCTTCTTCACTTAGGAAACTTCACTCCAAGCTTCCCTTTGGCATCAATGGCTAAACCAAAGTTTCAACTCCTCTGCTTTATCCTCTTCTTCAGTTTTTTTCTTTGCTTGTTTCATTGTGAATCATCAGAACTTGAGCTAGACGACGAGTCATGGCTCAACGAGGAAGATAATGAAGTAATCATGGTGCAGAGCCGCCATGATTCAAGAAACAAATGTGACTTTTCTACTGGCAAATGGGTTTATGATCTATCCTATCCTCTCTATGACTCAAGCTGCCCATATCTTAGTACAGCAGTGACTTGTCAGAAAAATGGACGGCCGGATTCTGACTATGAGAAGTGGAAGTGGAAGCCCCAAGGTTGTTCTATTCCAAGGTACATGGAGAAAAAATGTGTAAATTAGTTCACATAGTATATACTTCAAGACATATCAGTGATTAATCACTAAGGGTGCTATTAATTTTCTATGCTAATTGTGACAATGTTGATAAGCAAAACATGCATGACATGTTGCATATTAGCTATTGCATTTTCTCTATACTGTTGCCATCACAATTCTGCTTAGTGCTTGTTATATTTGTTATATGTTGTCAATTATATCCTGGTTGTGGCAACAAATGAACAAGTACTACTCATTTACATTTATATTTGCTAAAAATAGAGTAATACATCATGGTACAGATTTGATGCATTGAATTTTCTTGGAAGAATGAGAAGGAAAAGAATAATGCTGGTGGGTGATTCTATAATGAGGAATCAGTGGGAATCTCTTGTCTGCTTAGTGCAAGGAGTTATTCCAACTGGTAGAAAGAGAGTGACATACAGTGGTCCTTCCATGGCCTTCCATGCTATGGTAATTTTATACATAAAGATGATAACCTTTTTGAACTTGTTTATAATAATTGCCCTTCATTCAATTATATATAACACTGGTATATAATATTCAAATACAGGATTTTGAGACATCAATTGAGTTTAGCTGGGCACCACTGCTAGTGGAACTGAAGAAAGGGCCTAAAAACAAGAGAATCTTACATTTGGATCTGATAGAAGATAATGCAAAGTATTGGAGAGGGGTTGACATCCTTGTGTTTGATTCAGCTCACTGGTGGACTCATTCTGATCAATGGAGTTCGTAAGACAAATTTCTCAACACCTCTTTTTCACTCTTCATTAAATTATTGGGCAAATTACACTCTCATTCCCTTGAGGTTTGAGGAAATGACACTCCCTCCCAAAATCTGAAGAGAAAAAACATTTTCCCCATTAACATTCATTTAACCAAACTCCATTAAATTAAAGTTAAAAATATTGTATACTAACCTGACCTTTGGTCAAGGATAGATTTCTAAAATTACCCTCCACTTACCCTTAAAGGTTTTGCTATATCCAAAATTACCCTCCATGTTTATCTCATAAATTTTTGAAGCAGAGCATTGGTGAGAGCCTGAGATGTGCAATTAAAAAAATATAAGAATCATCTATCTTAAATAATATCAATTGGTAAGGTGTGACTAAAAAGCAACTAGTTTACCCAAAAAAAGAAGAAGACTAAAATCAACTAAAAAAATCTGTTTCAACATGTTTTATAATATGCTCTTTTCATGTTTTTATATGAATGCCTTTTTACTAACAATGGTTAAACTGTGGAAAAAGAATCTATTAACAATTTGGAATATTTTATTGATAATGTTAACAGAATGGGTGAAGTGTTATTTTCTTCAAAAGTTAAGGAAGGGGAGCGTTTTTTTCCTTTCAGGTTTAGGGATGAATGTCATTCCCCCAAACCTCAAGGGAGAGGAATCTAATTTGCCCTAAATTCTTTGTCCGTATGTGTGTGAAGTTTATTAGTTAGTGAGGTTAGAGAAAATTTTGCATTTTAGCATTTCCATATATTCTGTATATAAAATGGAAAAGGGAAATATTAAAGTTACTGCCAATTTTTTAATACAGGTGTTTTTTATTTTTTTTGGTAAGAAGGGGATACGGGTGTTTTTAAATGGCCAGGCATGCGAGTTTAACTCATCCAGTTCCTAAGTAATCAAATAAATTCACTAACAATATAGTTTAAATCCTTTCATTAAAAGGCTTTCTGAGTAATGATTGAATTCAATTTTATTTATCAAATGCAATAGTATGCTCAAGGGTTTCATACTTTCATGATTCTAATATTTTTTGTTATTTATTTATTCATCATTTGGTCATAAGAATTCATGATTCTAAGTGAGGATTACAAACAATTTTAGGTGGGACTATTTCATGGAGGGAAATGGCCTATTTAAAAGTATGAATCCAATGGTTGCATACGAGAAAGGACTCACAACATGGGCTAGATGGGTAGACTTGAATCTAGACCCTCGCAAAACCAAAGTCATTTTCCGAAGCATGTCACCTAGACATAACAGGTACCTAATGAAATTTCTAATGCAAATCATATACTTTCACTTTTTTATTTTAATTATTGGGCCAAATAGTGCATTGGATGGGATACGACACGTTACTAATTTTGGACACATGTCATGTCTGTGTCGCGTCTAATGCACTAAATGAGATATGAGGTTGACACGTGACCAATTTTGGACATATGTCATATTTGTGTCGCATCAAGTATAATGGAAACAAGCTAAGCCCTTATTTATTTCTTTTATTTTCTGTGGAAGTCATTTTAATTTGATATATCTTTTCATTTTTTGGCAGAGAAAATGGATGGAAATGCTATAACCAAAAGCAGCCACTAGCTTTCTTGAGCCACCAGCATGTCCCCGGACAAATGCTAGTACTACAAGGGGTGTTGAGAAGGATGAGATTTCCAGTATATCTTCAAGATATTACGACAATGTCGGCCCTTCGAAAAGATGGGCACCCTTCTGTGTACGCAAGGGTAATGGACCAAGCAGAGAAGCAGCATCCAAGGGACTTTTCCTCTGACTGCAGCCATTGGTGCCTTCCTGGGGTGCCTGATATCTGGAATGAGTTGTTGAATGATTTGCTCAAAGAATGAGCTCTGTAAGATAAATTAGGTGAGGTTTGTTAGAATGACTTTTTAATTTGTGTTTGTTTTGTAATCTTAGTGCCTGTCATGGTTAATTATGGTGCTGTGTCTTGTGATGCTTAGTGTTATGAGATGGATAATGCTTTATATGTCTTGAATGTGACTCTAATTTCCAAAAGATATTGAATCATCAGGTGTCCTTTGTAAATTAAAAATACTAGAAGTTAATTTATAGCACTCTATACATATTACATACATGTGACTTCAAGTAAAAGGTTGAAAGTTTGTGGTGAACTTTTATCCTATTTGAAAGTTTTATGTGTACTTATATTAAAAAGTGCTAAAAGAAAGGGAACAGAGAAAATAAAGAAAGAAGTACTAGAAAAATAAAACCCATAAGGTTATTCTGTCTAAAATGGATTTTCTCCTCAAATTGGTGAAGGGTTAGGTTGTGGGTCAAAATTTATGCCTGCATAAAGCATGAATAAATAAATAAACCAGAATATCTTTTAAATATAAGATTGAATTGAGCATTAAATATCATGCACTTAACAATAAGTCTATCCATATAACATTTTTCATAATTGTTGATATTATTTGACTTGTTGTAATTAGTATATTATAAAAATGGTATGAGTAATAGACTCATGTGAAAGTGATATTAATTTAATATAATCATAACTTATCATCTTTACAAGTTGTTAAAATAATGATGAGAGTATCGATGGTAGCCACCTAGTTCTCTGACAGTTGGGAAAATATGAGGTTGTTCTAAGGCATGTAAATCTTACCGCACACTCTCTAGCTATTTAGGCTTCTTCCTTGTAATTTATATACATATAAACAAGAACTTAAATCAGTTATTATACAATCTTTTCAGCAAAAAGCTATACAATCTGAAATTTCAACTCCAGCTCCAGGGGATTCTTCCATACAGTTATAGACATTTATTTCAATTGTAAAACATATGCAATATAGTGTTTTAACTCCTAAAATGTCTAAACTAAAAGAGACCCTTCCATGACAGTGACAGCTTTTCCTCGCAGTAGCACTCTCTGGTTTTGTTCGTCTAGATGATGTTTAGCACTCCACTTCTAGATGATGCCTGAACGGAGTAAACATTGTTATTTATTACAACCAAGACAAAATTACAATTGAGTTTGTGATAGAGATGGTGAAAATACCTGATACGCAACAAAATCACACTTCCCCAGTTTCTTGCTCCAGTATGGCGCCAAGGCACAATGTGCATTTCCACAAACAGGAGCCTGAAACTGAAAGAGTAAAGATAAAATGAGGTTAAATAACATCTCTTTTTTGTTTATGGAATTAGCATCATAATTCCATTCTTCAACTTCAAGCAATAATTATTACGTTAAACATTATTGACCTTACAAAAGTCCCTTCCACAACTTGTTGAATTATATATCTCAAGAGATCATGCTAACAAAATTATAAAATATATTATTAACACAGTAAAGAGATGCAATAGATATTTAGCTATAACATCATGCACTTCACAAACATAGCAATCAGTTGAGACCAAAGGCTGACAAAGTTTACCTCATTGATCCCAAGTTTCGGGCAAAAGAACCGACTGTAAAAATCAAACCCAGACCCTGAGAGAGCAGCCCCTGAAACAATTATCCCCATTCCAGGACATTTACGTATAGCATCGAACACTGGCTGTATTTCAACCACACTTTCTCCTGATGGGAGTACTACCTGCAAAATTGATAAGCTTGACCCTTGAGTACTTACAAAGCAGTCATAAATCAGTAAAAATTTAAAATTTCTCCTTAAAAACACAAGGATTGGTGCAAATATTCCAAACAACCACACATCCAAGTCCAAAGATTTGAGCAAGAAAGTCATGGTTTTCACTTGGGTCAACCAATGAGACACCAAATTGTTCATGTCATTCATTTTAAGTAAACATTAATCTTCTGAAAGTTTTGCAATGCATATTTCATTGAAGATAATTAAGATACTAACTGATGTATAGAAGCAAAGGAAAACAAATATAAACTTGATTCCAAGAACATTACAAAGAGGATATCTTTAATAGTTGTTTTCTTTATATCAATCACAGAAGCACCATTCAAGGCACTGGAAATTGATGAAACTTCTGCAGAACTGAAATCAATTGTTGGAACAGTTGGAAAATCCAATTCAATAAGAAAGCACTCTTGCGCTTCACCATTCTGAATATTTGAATTATCAGATGCCTTGGTTTCTGGGAACTTTCTAGCAGTTGGAATCTTGGATGGTGTGACAAAGTCAATAATGTGGGAATCCGCCACCAAATTGAATGAAAACAATGCATGTGCAGCTGCCAATGTAGCATGGCCACAAAGCTCAATCTGCAAAAGGGCATTCAAAATATTTATTGTATTAATTACTTCTGATCAATAATTTCTTAGCAGTTAGTATATTATAAAAACCTCACTTAGATAAATGATTAAGATACGCACACACCAATTAGAACCCAAACTACACCACTAATCATATCATGCCAATATAAAACGTAGGAAAACACTTGCATGCAATTAGATCATGCTATGATGTTCAATTTTATGAGTAAACAAACAATCGTAAATACAACAAGGTATATCTAATCCTATAATTGAATCTAACTATGATAATGCACTTAAATCACATACAAGCAAAATCATGCTCCCTATCACAATTTTTTCTAAAAAATAAGTATAGTAATAAACCTATTTATCATCATTTAACCCTTCTTGGCTTCTTCTATCATTCTACCTCATGTGTGATCTAGATATCCTCAAATAAGTGAGACCAAACACATAGAATTGTCCAATACACTATCATTTGAACACTTTCTCTCATCTCACATGTAACTCGGACTTCACTGAA
Source organism: Castanea sativa (assembly GCF_040712315.1). Lineage (NCBI taxonomy): Eukaryota > Viridiplantae > Streptophyta > Magnoliopsida > Fagales > Fagaceae > Castanea > Castanea sativa. The sequence goes on from NC_134023.1 coordinate 39,437,453, forward strand.
ATAAGTTGAGCCTACCACATGAAATTACAAAACAAGATAAATCGCTACTTGTTTTAAAAAGAAGTAGTAAATTTAATCATTTAACTATAATTTTGAATCTTAAGGTCTAAAATTTAAATAAAATAAGATGAACTAAGAACACCCACTAAGGCAACAACATTAACAAAACCTTAGTTTCAAATTTTTGGGGTAGACTATGAATCCTCAACAGATTAGTTAAATTCGGTCTCTTGTATTTTTATTTTTTTTTCCTTCCATTTTATTCTATGTGACTAACAACATCCACTAAGTCAAATATTAAAATTCCAAAGATAGAACTAGGAAACAAACTCTGTTTTTTAAAAGTGGAACTGTGGAAGTGAAATTAAGAAGTGACCTCAGCTAGGGGCAGAGCCACGTTGCCCCTTGGGGGGGCCGTGGCCCCTGCAGAGAAAAAAAAAAAAAAAGTCCACCAGCATATATAGAAAATTTTGGGCCCCCCAATGATGTACATCCGGGCCCCCATTTCTGTTCAATTCACTCCCAGCATGCTCTAGTTTCAATTGTAGGCCTCTTTTTTCTTCTAATAAAACAAAATAATGACCCACTTATATTTAAATACCCAAAGACACTACCCAACAAAATACTATTCTCAATCTCAAAATGAGAACCCTTTCTTTTGTTATTTTTTTTATTCCCTTCTAGTCTTCTGTGTACACACCACTGCCCACTTATACCAGCAACCCCAAAACAAAACAAAACCCTCAGCTTAGCCCTCCTTTCAGACTTAGTCCTCACAATCCCAAAAAAAAAAAAAAACTGACCATTATTTTCTTTCTTCTTGCTTTCTTAAAATAAATCATTCAGGCATTCAACATGTTTCATTTTTAGATTTCAAAATTTAGAACTTAGACCAGTGAGTTTTCGGTTTTCTTTTCTTTCTTCAGCACTACACCTTCATCTCTTTTTAGTGTCTTTTTCTTTTTTCTTTTTTCTCAACTATCTACACTTAAATATTCACATGCTCTTTAATTTTTCATAGATTTTTGGAGAAATATATGATTGAAGGCATGAGGAGGTTGTTTGTGATGAGTCTTGAAGGGAAGATCTACTAGGCATTGCCACACCCACACGGCCCACACCCATCTTTGCACTTTGTGAAGACAGTTTCTAATGTAAATATTTTTTGATTTATTACCTATTTTTGATTAGTTAGATATCATGCGGCAGTAAGTGTTGTTAAATTGTTTGGTTCATGTTATGTACTTGCGTGTTTAATTTTTGCATTTGTTTGTTTAATTTTTGCTTTGGTTTATAAGAACCCTTTCTTTTGTTATTCTTTTTATTCCCTTCTGGTCTTCTGTGTACACACCACTGCCTACTTATACCAGCAACCCCCAAACAAAACAAAACTCTCAGCTTAGCCCTCCTTTCAGACTTAGTCCTCACGATCCCCAAAAAAAAAAAAAAATGACCATTATTTTCTTTCTTCTTGCTTTCTTAAAATAAATCATTCAGGCATTCAACATGTTTCATTTTTAGATTTCAGGATTTAGAACTTAGACCAGTGAGTTTTCGGTTTTCTTTTCTTTCTTCAGCACTACACCTTCATCTCTCTTTAGTGTTTTTTTCTTTTTTCTTTTTTCTCAACTATCTACACTTAAATATTCACATGCTCTTTAATTTTTCATAGATTTTTAGAGAAATATATGATTGAAGGCATGGGGAGGTTGTTTGTGATGAGTCTTGAAGGGAATATCTACTAGGCATTGCCACACCCACACGGCCCACACCCATCTTTGCACTTTGTGAAGACAGTTTCTAATGTAATTTTTTTTTGATTTATTACATATTTTTGATTAGTTAGATATCATGCGGCAGTGAGTGTTGTTAAATTGTTTGGTTTATGTTGTGTACTTGTGTGTTTAATTTTTGCTTTTGTTTGTTAATTTTTGCTTTTGTTTGAGGGGTTATTCTTAATTAAAAAAAATTAAAATACAGGAAAATTTTAATAATGATGATGGGTTGACTGTTTAAATTATAGTGGAAATTTTGTTTTTTTTCTTGAATATGAATAACATCCATATAATTAAGTAAAAATTTCTAATTAAGATTTTTTTTAAAGTTCTTTTCGAGTTAATTTTTAAGTCATATTCTTAAAGTTAAAAGAATTATGAGCAAACGAAAAAAAATTCATGCATTATTTAAGAAAAAAGATGTTAGCAATTCAGAATTTAGGACACCTGTGGCTGTAGGAACAAATGTAGCTGTAGAAATAAATGTTGATACTTCAATGCTGGATGAATGCCCCTTCAAATGTTCAAGAATTCATTTTGAACTGCAAGGGAGTCAATATCGTACCGGAGGCTATTTCGGTTTAGGTTGAAAATTGAAATATTTTGGTACCTATAAATACCGGTGTACCGTTTTGGGATTACCGCTACTTAAGAAATATATTTATATATTAATATTATATATTAATTACATGTTTATAAATTTAATTATTTGATAAAAACCCATATAAATTCTTACAACTGCAAATTTCATACCTATTTCAATATGCCACAACCCATTTTGAATGGTTGGTGGTGATTTGGTGATTGGTGGTGATTCTAATGGCTTTTGGGTGATTGGGTAGATGATGGTGGCTAATGGAATGGGATTACAGTGGGTATATTTTTGCAATAGTTGGTGGTGGTTGGGTATGTGATGGCTGGTTGTGGCTGATTTATATTTGCAAAATTTAGGTCACGACACTTGCCAAACACTTGCAAATGTTTTATAGTAAAATATTTTATAAGTAAAATATTTACATGTGAAATCTTTACATTTGAAAATATTTTACATCGAAACAAACGGAGCGTTAGAGTCTCAGCTCAATTACAACCATAAAAAAAAAAATGTTACAAGTTTTAAAAAGAAAAAGAAAAAGTGAAGTGGGGATGGGGGAAAGTTGTTGGTAAAACCGTAAAAGAAAAATGAATTAATCCATTTGGTATTTGATGGGCACGGGTGATAAAACCAAAGACTGGTTGCTTTTTTTCAAATTTCACGAGTTCCAACGTTTTCTTTTTTCAAATTTTCACGAGTTCCAACCAATTTTTCTACTACATGCACTGTATCGACTGACTATAAAGTCTTACTCCATCAACATTGTTTCTCTTCACTTCACTTGTTTTCAGCTCTCTCTCTCTCTCTCTCTCTCTCTCTCTCTCTCTCTCTCTCTCTCTCTCTCTCTCTCTCTCTCTCTGCTTAGCAACCCCATTAAGCATAATCTTTGCCAACATGAAGCTCATAAAATGATGGCTTAATGAGGAAAAAGAGACAAGGAAGGCCATATTCGACGTGAGGAGGAGAGAGATAGTCATTGTGATGGCGTTTGTTGGCTTTGTCTGTCGTTTACTTTCGAAAGTCTAAAACATAAATTGGTCAATGCATATTAATTAGTTGAGAAGGAATTTGGTGTAATCGTGTGCATGGGGTGGATCCCATTCTTTTGAGATTTGCAAAACAGTACTTAGATATTGTTCTTTAAATTTTGTTTTTAAGATTTAGCTGTGTGATTTTTTTCTCATGGGATGAAAGTATATTTTAAATTAAGTACATCCATATGGCTGAATTTTAAGAGTGAGAACTTAAAGAACAACACCTAAGTAGTGTATCTTAGTTTTGTACCCCATCTTCTATGAGATGAGTTACTTATGCCTAGTTGATAAAAATATTATGAGATATTAGTTTTTTATTTATTTTATGAAATAGTAATACTTTTTAGAACACACAAACACGAAGGTAGCATATAGAGTTTTTTAAACAGGCTTAATATTGGTTGAGTTATAAAACTGTTATGTAATTGCTTATAGAACTTATCTTAAATTTTTTATTAAATTTATTTATATGATTGCATCAAATATAATTATTCTTAAAATAGATAGCATGATTTATACCTTAGAAAAATGCTATGACCATGATCTATTGAAAAAGTTATGTAAAAATCTCAAAAGTTTATACTTTATATCCTATTTCAAATTAAGTGTTAGGTGTTTAATTTTGTCAATTAGAGTCATAGAATTATGAAACTGTTTCAATTTGACGCTCATCTTCATTTGTGTTATTCATTTTTATTATTTTAGATAGTTACCAAGCATAGAAAAATGAGAAATTACTAACAAAATTTGGTATTTCACATAATCAATTTTGATTTTCTAGCAATCACTTTCTCAATATAAGTGAAACTTTCTCTCTCTAATTGATCTTTATTTCTCTACCCTCTTTGTCCAATGATGACCAAATTGATTTGTGAACAAGATCTACGTGAAACTTCATCATATCAATAATTTTCCGCTTTTTTCTATTCTATTACTACCAAAAATAACAAAAATAAAAAAGTTTCAAATAAAAATAATTTCACAAATTTGACCTTATTTGAAAAAATTAAGAACTTGATACATAATTTGAAACCATGTATAAACTTGGGGCCTATTATGTAATTTTCCTTTTTTTTTCCATAATTTGTTATTAATAAAATGGCATATTTATATGGCTAACACACCAATTAAAAGTTTATTTTGTAGCTTAACTAGCATCACTTTATAACTGCGCTTCTTAACATCATAGACTATATATATATATATTCATTTGGAATGTACAAAGTGTTAAAAATCAATATTACCTCTCTCTAACTTCTCCACAATCTCTCTCTCTTTCTAGAAATTTCTCTCTAATTCCGGACATTTCTCTCTTGCTCTCTTTCCGGAATTATCTCCAAGATAGTTTTCATATTTTCTCTAGAAACTTACCTGCACTAGTGAATTTCAGCTACAAATTTATAGGGTGTCTAGAAGGTTGGAGAAAGACATTAATTTAATGCCAATAAAAAGGAAGAAGCTAGAAGCTTCAAGTTGGTTTCCTAACCAACATACATCTAGTATAAATAGATGTAATGAGGTGAGTGAGAGACTTGTGAAGTGAGAAGAGTGTCATAAAGCACCAAGTGAGAGATGTGTGAAGTTGTATGAGGTGGTAAAGTGTGTGCCATAGGTAGCAAGTGTGTAGAGTGAAATAGAGTCAAGAGCTAGTGTGTGTACGTGTCTAGAAGTGAGGTCTGTGCAAGTGTATTTGGTGAGTAAGTGCCGTGTTTGTAGTGCACTAGTGTCAGTGCATGGGAGTCAAGCATCTGTGCTTGTAAAGTGTTGTAATTCAAAGAGTTAAGTTTTAAATAAAAGCTCCTTGTTCAATCGCACTAGTGTCAGTGCATGGGAGTCAAGCATCTGTGCTTGTAAAGTGTTGTAATTCAAAGAGTTAAGTTTTAAATAAAAGCTCCTTGTTCAATCTTTTGTTTAACAATCTAGTGTCGAAGCTTCCGCTAACTTAACACAAAGATATGGTGATGTTTTTTACTAGAATCACATATTGCAACTCTTGAACAAATAAAACAGACTCTACAAATCCTTAATCCCAAAACTGCTTTTGATAGCAAATTATTGGCTCAATTACAACCGTCCTTGCCATTCCACAATTTTGTTATCCTACTTGTTAAGAATATAAAGAGAGAGAAATTGAAAAGTCTGTATAATAATAACATATATTCTTTGTGTAACACTGGGTCCAAGTCCAGTAAGCTAGATTAACGTATATACCAACACTCTACCCTTGACCTCTCAATCCAGCCAATTTACCACAACTCAACCATATCCCCATAACTATCCATCCCATACACTGGCTGATGAGACACCCTTTCTCCTCTCTATTTGCTACTTCAAAACCATAATCCAGGGTCTTCAAAATCTTTCCCTCCCATCACCTTAACAATCTGAGCACCTGACTTCTTTTCACCAAAACAACTCAACCACATTGTAACTGTTACTAACTTACTAGAGTTTATCTCAATCTTTCCTGAGGGCATAACCTGTCAAGAACAGAGGATTTGAAAAAGATTTTTAGTCTGAACATTGAAAGGAAAAAATATTAGGATAAGACCCTTCCACAACAAAAATTATCTTATGTAGAAACCACTAAGGCATGACTCTTAATTCTTTCATGCTTTGATTTGAATTGATATGATTTAGTGTTTTGATTCCCATCACAGGTCCTCTTTCTTATGAATTTGGTATCATTTTTAGATAGGTCATACTTTTAAGATACAAGATGAGAAATTTTGGATTTTAATAAAGTTTGTTTATGTAATAATTGTCAATTTCAAATATACTTTGATAATATTTGTAATTTTTTATTTTTTTGGTCAAATAAAAGTTTAGGTGAGGGGAGACTCTCAAACCTAGGCCTTTTGGGCAAAGCATTTGAACCTTACCAACTGAATCAACCTCGTTGGCGTATCGAATATACATTAATGTTATTTAAGAATGGATGTTTTCTTTACCTCACCTTTTGAGTTCTTTAAAAAAAGAGATTATTTTTCATCAATGAAAAATAATCAATGATAACAAAGAAATTGTTTTAACCATATACAGTGTATTTATGCATAAATTTTAAGAAAGGATCTAAATGCTTTTAGGGCATTTATCAATGAATCATTTTAAGAAAAAACTTTGATACCACTTTTATGAAAAAATATATAAAATATTGTCAAAATTGTTTTCTCTATAAAAATTTCTTAGCAGTATTTCTTAAATGAATGCTCATGTGTCCTGCTGTTAATAAAATCCATACAAAAATCATATTGTTTATTTATCATTCACCTTTTGTAGTGGTAACTAACTTGCCATACACTTCACTTGGAGAACCTTTTGCTTCTCCAATCAAAACAGCATGCGAGAATAATAATGTGGGTTGGAAGCTGGAACGTGCACTAAAAGTGGGGATTTTTAGCGTAGCCTTTTATGATCTTCTCTAAAATCATACTGTCCGGTGGCTGGCAATTAGTTGTGCTTTTCCTATATATATTGTTCCACTGTAGAGAGACAGTGGTGCTAGGGAGAAAATTGATGCCCGTGCAAAAAGTGATTTGTGTGTACGATTGTACCTTGTGTACTTTAAGTGGCGTGTAATTAACATTATTCTAAACTATAATGCTTTCGAGTAGTGATATAGAATGTGTTTGGATTCAGGCTGCGTTTTGCGTTTTGCGTTTTGCGTTTCAAGCTTCTTTTTTTTTTTTTTTTTTTTTTCCAAGCCGCAGATGTTGACCAGTCTTCCGTGAACAGTGCATTCGTGCACTGTTTACGGACCCACAAATTTCACTTTTCAGTTACTTTTTCATTAAAAATGGGTCCCGCGGTACTATTTACACATTTTAAAATTATTTTGCTACAGTGTTTTCAGTTTTCAGTTTTCAGCAATAAGTTCTATCCAAACAGACCGATAGTCATTCTTTAGCATGGGGCTAGGGCCCCTCTCAATTTTGTTTGTGCAATAAAATTGCACTCGGTCCTCCTCAACAATATTGTTGCCTCTCTTAAAGGTTATAATTTTTTTTTATGGATCTAAAATCTAGTGGCAGGGCTAGAAGATCTTCTTAAAGGGTGGGGGGGTGTACTTATAAATTGTATGTAATTACTCCAATGCACATACCTTCAAGCTAAAAAAAAACTATCATATATATGTAGAATAATTTTAAGACTTCTTTTACATTTTATGTATTGATTATAAATTTTTTTATTTATTGAAAAGAATGTTATAGAAGTGTGATTGTGTGTCTATATATTTAATTCTCAAATCACATGGTTTAACAATTTGGTTACAGTATATTGCATCAAGATTGTAAGTAAATCAATTAAAAATTTTACATACATGATCAAAATAATTGAAAACTAAAATGGTATATTAAGAAAGAAATCATAGTTGGAGAGATATTTTTACATTTTATACACACAAAAATATACTACCCACATATATATATATACACACACACACTTGACATATATTTTGGGAGGATTATAACTTACACTAAAATTTAAACATTAAAATTTTACCAAAAAAAATTTAAACATTAAAAAAAATTGAGAGGTCAAGTAGTATTTTTTGTAAGGCTATATTTGTAAGTTTATTATGGGGTACTAAAGAATATTTAAAAGTTTGGGGGGCCACCGGGTCTACATGTGGCTCCACCACTGCTAAAATCCAAAAAATTAGCATGCCCAAAAAAATTAACTCAACAGCAAAATCGTCAATGGCAATTTTACCAGAGAATGGCTATGATTTGTGAGGAAAATTCTATGCCTCTGTTTACGTAGTGTTGAAGAGAGTACTCTGAATTCTGATATGATTTTTGCGTTAGTGAGAGAGGGAGGGAGAGAGAGTGAAAAAGAGATTTGAGAGGAAGAGTCTGGAGAAAGAAAACTACAAGCAATGGAAATGATAAAGATGAAAGTTATATCTGTGGATGATTATGTTGTGCTGACGGTTCAAATGTTGTGAGCAAAGTTAAACTTTTTAAACCACGGATAAGCAACATGAATTTGGGTCAAACTACAAGTGGATTTACTATAATTACCTCTTTATTTTAAATGTCAACAAAAATTATTAATTATTATAATTATAATTATTATTGTTATTATTATTATTAGTGGTACGGTACATCGGTATGAACTAGAAAATCATATTACTACCCACTTGATAGTGAGAACTAGAAAATTAGAATACTACCTACTTGTACTTACTCTTCTAGATTCTACTAGCCAGCATTTTTAGTTATGAATGTCATCAAAACTTACTTCGCAACAAAATAGAAGATGAGTTTTTGATGGACACTTTGATGTTATTATTGAAAGGAACCGTTATATATATAGGTATATACATGGATAGGTTGTAATAATGATATTTGAGTTTAAAGAATATTATTTTATAAAGTTAATAAAGTGAAAATTCAAGTTCTGAAATTTTCTAAGAGAAAATTTAAAATTCAATATTTTCGATAAGTCGAAACTTTGACTCGATAGATCAAAATGGTAAGAAAATAATCCTAAAGTCTCTGGATGATTCGATCGCTATTCGATTCCTGTTCGATCAATCGAAGAGAACATTCGATCGATCAAAAGGAACTCTTGACCGATTGAAACTTGTAAAATTAAGTTTTCTGCAGAATTTTCTAGTACCTATTCTGAATGTTTGAAGAGGTTTCAAACCTGGTGAATGGTTCTGTGAAACATTTTGACTCTCTGTACATGCATTTTGATGAAATATAATCCTATCGATATAAATTGAGGCTTATGTTCACTTGAAAAATAATCCAACAACTTGGTTGTAAGTTAGAGAAAAACACAAGAAATCCTATGATTATTTTCCAGAATTGCTATCTGTAGAACACAATATTAGTTGTATCCTGAGGACAAATTTGCGATAATCCTTTAACAACAAGAGTATGAGGGCAAATATTGTCTAAGGATAACAATTTTGTGCCCCCAAGTTATCTATTTTTGTTTGTCTTTTGTGTTATCCTTGTTTTTTTCTTTATTACTTTGTGTATTATTCTCAACAGAAACATCATTGAGACATTTAGTTCGGATTCAATTATCAAATGATTTTGAAGATTTAAAAAAACAGCTTGAATTCATTTTCATAAATGATTGTATTGTAATGTTATAATGTATTAGGAAATAACGATTTTGTGTCTTTATCTTTGTTAACGGTTTGTTAATTCTCAATTGATGTTTATTTGAAGTTTCATATTTTTTTTTTGGGCCCCCTAACTTGAGGTTTAGGTTCCATCCCTGCTTTCAAATTCATAAGAAAATGAATTAAAACAGAGTAACCAATGTAATGAGTAAAATATGAAAATCTTAGTGAATACAGCCCCCAAAAAAGAAAATTAAAAAATAACCTGAATAATAGCATTGTTTTGTACCCCACATCTTGCTACATACCTATCAAGATTTTCATAGCTTTTTTAATTTTAAAAAATTAATTTGTATCATCTTGCTACTTGAATTTATAGCATTGCTTTGTACCCCACATCAAGAAGAAGAACAATCAATCTAGAAACTAATTGAAATAACCTGCGGATGTCTCAAAAAACTGGATAATAACAACCACTAAGCAGGACCAAATATGATAACTGTCCACTAATAATCACCAAAATTATAAGTCATAAATATTATATAGATGCAGTTATTACATTATTTTTTGCAGACATAACTTAGCTCGTAACATATGCTGCACTTTTGAAGTATTTTAAATAAGTTTGACATGAGTGCACAGCTCAATCAGTGGGGAGCAAACCTCTTCCTCAACTTGGCAATATCCTTAGAACTCAATCCGAAAACGTTCTCCAAAAGCTCTTCCTTAATTCCAGAACCGAAAATTGCAGTTGGGAGCCTCATCAATCCTGGGTTTTGGCTGTCGAAACTCCCTAAAATGGTCGCTGGTTTATCTCCAACATTCATTTGAAAGTGTACTAGACCTCTAGGAAACACCATGACCTCGCCTTTCTCTATCACTTTGGCAAAAATCCGGTTGCTAGTATCGACAAATCCTGAATAAATCCTTCCCTCCAGCACAAAAGCAGTCTCAGTTGCTCTAGGATGAAAATGTGGCACATTGATTCCATCAACATCAAAGTCTGCCCTTACAAATGACATACCAAGCGTGTTTAATCCCGGAAAGACATTTGAATTCACTGCCACGGATGAGAAGCCAGTTTGCCTATAGTTTCCAGGAGTCTTTATGCCTGAGAATATGAAATCTTCAACTGTGACAGCTGATGAGTTCTTGCATGAGGGGTTACTAATTGCAGATTCTTTGTTGGCTACGCAGTAGTCTAGGACTGGATCAGGGTCAGAAGCAAAGACTACATGGCTGCGGAGGAGAACAAGAGCTAAAAAAAGTGTAATTTTCTGAATCATTGTTTGCATTCTTTGGTTATGGATCAAGAATGGTCTTTGAGAGGAAATTGTTGTACCAACTGGAGAGAAGTTAAAGCCTATTAATTACTGGATGAATAATATGTATGAATTTCTTGCTATATATATAGAGAGTATAGATAGACAGTGGTTTTCTAATTCATGATGTACTTAGCTTGGAGACAAAGACTAGCACGTCCAGAGAGGATAACATTGCTTCTTCTTCTTTTTTGCCTAGGCCTGTTGGCATTTTCTAGTGGGAGGATTGATTGGTTGATTAATTAAAGTGATGTTGAGTTGTGTTAATGGCTTTCATAATTGCACAACGCGTATATTAAAAGATTTTGGTATGCTAACAAATCCCTCACCTAAACACTTCTTATTCTTTTTTAATGTAATATTGTAAAATTGACCTAAATCCATGAACCTTCCAACTGCTACAAATAGGGGAAATAAATAAAAAAAGAAGAATGACTTTTTTTTTTGGTTATAGTAGTTCACAAGAATAATGCCATTCCCACGGGTATGTACAACTTTGTAAACAAGATTTTTAACATATTTTGCTAATTAAACACAGCTGCGGCTATTTATTTTAGAAATTTTATATTCACAACATTATCACAATATTTTCACAACAAATCTTAAATGATAGGTTGTTACTAGCTGTTATTAGCAAGCAAAAACATAATTTCAGTAGTGGTTTCAAATTATAACCGATAACAATTTATTACTAAAATTTGTTGTGTTGTAAATATTTCACTTGACCTGAGATTTAGAGGAAAAAAAACATATTTAACTATTATGTCGGCTGGGGAATGGGGATGCTCTAAGAAGCACAGCCTCATTAAAATTTTTTAAAGGGTGTCCGTGTCAAACATGGACACTTTGAGAACACCTCACATGCATGTGATTTGACCGTTGAAAAAAAAAAAGATTTTTTAAATTTATTTGAAAGTCCCTTTAATTCAAAAATTGTTAGTCATCATTTATTTTAAAATTAAAATAATATATTTAAAGCTATATGCTGAAGGTTAAAATTTAGTTGTATTTAAAAAAAAATTAAATTTTTTTCTAAGTGAAGCTTGTTGCATACATTTCAAATATAGAATTCATCCCACTCAATTTTTACGCATTCTATTAAAAATATTCATTATTTCTCCTCTCAAAAGTCAAAACACCAACACTCATCCCACAGCGAGTTGCAACACAAAATACTTAATTGATTTTGCAAGCTCAAGACATAAATAAAGGGTACTTTGGCTTCCATGGGCAAAGTATGGGTATTGAGTATAATACTTGCCAAACAACAACCAAAATGACTCCCTTTGAGATACTTTATAGTCATCCACACTAGCAATATGAAAAAGGATTTTATGTTTCCACTGCATGCAACAAAAACATGAGATAAAAGCTTTATGCAAAACTTAAGTTTGAGACTGGAGATTAAGGTTTTTCTTAAGCTTCGAACCTTGGACAACTTACTATTCATACATGTGGAAACATAAAGCTTTCTCCAAGGTTCCTTTTCCACAAAGCTTTCGCCATGAAAATATAAAGTTTTCTCCGAGGTTTCTTTTACAACTTTTTATTCATGGACGTGGGAACATGAAGCTTTCTCCAAGGTTTTATGGACGTTTTTAAATTGTGGAGGGGATGAGGATGGTTGCTTACTTTTTGGATCCTCCCTCCAACATCTACATCTTGTGTTTCTCATTATTCAAACTATACATGAATAGAGCCTACTCAAGGTCGATGAAGATGGAGAAGTGATGTTAGAACCGAATGTGATTACTGATTTCGGTTGGCTGAAACTTGGTCAAAAGATCATACAATAGGTCCTACAACTTTGCCAGTTTGACTATTATTAGAGTTTCTATTTGGGATAAACTTTCTATATAGCAGGTATGCATTTAATTCTTTTCTTCCGAACAAATTATATAAATACCTCCTAGATGCAAAAGAATATGCAGCAGACAGAGACAATGTACTAACAAACAAACTCGACTGTCTACTCTTTTTTTTCCCTTTAGGAAAAGAAAACTAAATAATAAAAATAAAAATAATAAAAATAAAAATGATGATGATGGTGGTGATGATGATGATGATGCAAGGGCAAATAAGTATGCACGCATGTGTGCTATTATCACAAAAACTATATAGTTTTCCTTGTGCCTGTTTACTACGTCTAAATTGGGAAACATGAAAAACAAAAGCAAATATTAACGCACCAACGCTTGCAAGCCTGATTTAGAATCCTAATTACACGGTTTACACCACACTAACGCACCAACTAGTTTTTCATCCTTTTGTCCCTGCAAGTTAGCATGCGTATTGGGGCATGGGCAAATCAATGTCTAAGACATCACACATCATTTTTCACAAACTTTTTGCTTAAATATTAATATGGCTCTTTATGATTGGTGCATAATTTAAGTTATGTCATTGATAGCTAAAGTGAAAGCGATATTGCTCTAATCACAATTTGCCAAAACAGCAAGTTATGGAAAAAGTTGTCCTTTGGAGGGTAAAACTGCACAAATGGCTAGTGCCAATATTTTACATACTATTTACAACTACTCATTTTCAAAGTAACTAGACCAGAGTTCATGGCAAAGTATCCCAAAATGCAATTAGATTACCATAGCTCAGGTTCTTGAAACACAACTTAAACAGAGGACTTTTATAGCTCAAAGATGATCTGGTAGCACACCTTAAACAGGGGACTTCTATAGATCAAGGATGATTTAGTACAAGAACAGTTATTTTGAGTTTACAGCCAAGAAATGGTTCTTCCAAGGTATTAGTAACTATCTATGTCAGTTTCTGGCCTTCGGAGATAATATCGTAGACAATTCACCAATACCTGCACATTCAAATATATTGTATCATAAGTGTCTTAAAAATGGCTTAATTTTTTAAAAGATAAAATCTAACTTTTTCTAAACCTGGAACATACAAGTTGAAGAAAAAATTTAGTAATTGCTCAACAACAGGAAGGAAACTTCCAAGGTGTCCAGCATGTTGATACCTAACTAATTACCTGAGACAAGGAGCTGTTTAATGCTGCCCCTCTGTAGCTGACATGAAACTTATCTTTGGCTACCAGTCCCTGTAAGATGAGAGATGAGAACTTGATCTAGCAAAATAAGAGAGAGAGAGAGAGAGAGAGAGAGAGAGAGAGAGAGAGAGAGGAAAGCATACTTCTGTATCAATCTCTGCTGATTCCACATCAATGTTAATATCAGCAATGATTTTGATAATTTCTACCAGTAATCCAGGTCTATCCGCGGTCTCTATGTAAAGTAAGCTGTAAATTGCAGAGCGACATGCAATATGAGATGATACATCAATGCACCCATTCTTTCAAATAAGTGTCAAAACTTCATTCAGATCATGACCTCCCAACAGGGTGAGTCATGCAAAGATAGAACCAGCAGAGCAATAAGAAGTCAAGAAGAAAAAAAAAAAGACCAATAAATCAAAATGCTAAAAGATAGCAAAACCTCCTCTTAGGTCCATCTTCCTTGACTTGTATGTGAGTTGCAATATCAATATCAAGCTGCAGAACAAATCAATAACTTCAATTCAAATTTCTACAGTTACAAAAGGCACATTAAATAGAAGTTAGATTTGCTATCTAGATTCTAGCCATGAAACCTCTGATTGATCAACATCGTATGACTATATATAATTTGTTAAATATGCCTCACCCATGGCACATGGGAAATAAAAAAGACCATTCAATATCAAACCAGTAATAAGCTAAAACATTGCATTTGGTTCAAAGAATCTAATATTGCTCCCCAACATCTATATTCCTAAGAATGTGATGCCTAATAATCTAGATGTTTGGGGATGTAAACATAGTCAAGTTTGGTTTGATTAGGAATCCTAAGATTCTCAATTTAAAAATTAAAAAAAAAAAATTTTAAAATCTAATAAGATTCTTGGATGTATGAGATCCCCACGTTTGGTTTATTCCTAAGAATCTTATAGGAATTATTTATTCTTTTTGTAATATTTTTGGGTTTATAAATACAATATCAAGCGTATACATCAATTTTACAAATAATTAGATTTTATATGGCTCCCTACAAATAATTAATGAGAAAGATAATATCGGCTATGAATAAAGTCAATTTCACAAAATAAGAATCAAATATTTCAAAATGACACATACAAGACCAAAATAGTTATGGTCGTTGGTGTTTTGCTTGTTTGGAATTCATTGGGTTATGCCTTAGAAGGTTATTGAGTTGTTTGAGTCTTGGCAGGGTAAGTTTGGAAGACATAGAAATATAGAGTTGTGGAGAATTGTGCCTCATTGCTTGTTATGGTGTATTTGGCGCGAAAGGAATGCTAGATGCTTTGAGGGTTGTGAACGCTCTATATTAGAGATGAAGTCTTTTTTCTTACACATTCTCCTCGATTGGAGTGTGGTCTTTTGTCATTTTTCTTGTTCTTCCCTTCCTGTTTTACTTGATCGTTGTAATCTTGGTTATTGATTTATGCCCCCATAGTACATTCCCAATGTACTCGGGTTGGTTGTTTTTCATTTTTTAATAAAATTTTCGTTACTTATCAAAAAAAAAAAAAAGTTATTTCAAACTCTTGTTTCATTATTTATCAGAAAATCATGGCTTATTAATCAAAATGATGCCCTCCCTATGTGCATTGCTATCATGCAAATGTGTGGAGATTTATATTTTTGATAGTTAAAGGGTATTAAAGAGGGGATAAAACTAGCACTTTAAAGAAAATATAACTTTTTCATGCCATGGGAATGTTGATACCCACCTTTATAAGAGTGAACCCACATTCCCACAAAAGTGAGGTTTGGTAGGAATCCAAATGTCGGCTCCTATGAGTTAATTGCAACCAGACATGGGAATACTAGAGGATTCCAAAGAATCTTAAAAGATTACCATGAAACAACCAAAATACTAGTAAAAGTTTTGAGACGCCAGATGAACTTGTTTGGATATATAGTTGCATTATCATAAGGACAAAATTTTCCTCCAACCAATTACATGGTGATTTATAAACTATCAATCTGTACAATTTTAATAAGTCATATGACTCATGAAATAAGTCATGTGACTAAACATATACGTGGATGGTTTTATAAATCACCACATAGTGGGTTGGAGAAATTTCCTCCAAACCAGTTTGGAGGTAAACTTTTTCCTTCTGAGAAAGGGAAGTAGCAGAACTTGAAGACAAGAGAGAGGGGCTGGGGGAGTAAATGGACATATAGGTGTCCCTTCTGGCATTTACAGTCAAGCATGCAAAATATTTCTTCTTTATTTCACATCTGTGGATATGGAATGCTTTCAAAGTGACAATCATGAAAGGCATTGTGCATGTGCTCATGTACATGTATATATGCAAATGCACATACAAGTTTTCAACCATGTTTGGCATCAATTGATTCACACTATCACCCATGAGACTAGGTAGACGTCTCTATCACAATTATACGGAAGACACAAGCCAAGGCTTATTCCACTCCAAGCCTCAAATTTGTTTTTTCTAATAACAATTTCATTGGCTAACCAAAAATAGTTGCAAACCACAATGAAAGAAATCTATTATTTGCACGTTAGAATCAAAACCCACATAATCTAAATGTTGTTCGGTTACATAGTTTCACCATGGACCTGAATGAAATGAATTTCCGTACTGGAAGCTCAATCTCTGAAAAGTATGTCCGATGTAGAGAAGCATAAAAAAGAAATTTTACTAAGAAGATAAGGTTCTAATATTAAAGGATATTCAACAAATCACCTTTTTCTCTGGAGCTTTTATTCCAAAAGCCTCACCCAGAGCCAGTTGCACGCTACATTCCTACAAGAAATAAAAAATAAAAATTGACACTTGCTAATGAAAAACCAATTGACAGAAATGTAAGATAACTGGGGGAAAAAAACTATCTCCAACTTGCATCCCTCAAAACACCAAAGGATAAAACAAAAATAGAACTTATATGTTGTAGAGCATACTCACGGGATGGTACTCCAAAAGATTGTTAATGATGGTAAGTCGAATCCTCTCTAACATATCAGGATCTTCAACTTTGCGCCCAGTGTCTCTAGCATAACCAAATTCAATCTGTAAATGCTAAAAACTTGCAGTAAACAAGTACCAGTACAATAATTAGACCATGGGGCTGATGTGAATTTTTCAGTCTTCTGATATCTAGCATTGGTAGCATTGTCAATATCGAAAATTATGTAAAGCATCTTATTAATCTCCGCTCACAAATTCTCCTTCCAGGTTGATGCAAACAAAAAAAAAAGGTTTTAAGAAGAGAAAAAATAAGAAAAATGTGCAAGTGCAACTAGTTTCTCTACACTATTAGCTTCAAAATATTCTGTTTTGCTCAGAAGTTTATATATCAACATCCAATAGATGAACTGACTACACTAATGGATATATTGCAATATGACAGGACTTCTAAGAATGTGAACTGACTAGCTTCAATTACCCATTGGACTTTGGTTAAAATACATGTTTTTGTCCAATCGTTGTTGCTGACTTGCTTGTCTTTTTATTTTATTTTTAAAAAAGTAATAATATTTTATTGAAAAAAGACTACTTCATGTACATAATAATTAACACAAAGAAGCCTAAAGATATACAAAGAAAAGGTATTATGCACAACTACAGGATTGACATCAATTTTAGAGCAAAGCTTCTGATGCTTAAAAAAATTACGTTATAATCTCCAACAAGCTAAAGCAGGGCCCTCGACTAGTTACGTTTTAGCCTCATCCAATCTATAAGTGACAACAAATTTTTTGTCTTGCAACAGGTTGGACAAATTGCACGTACTACTTTTAGAAGAGAGATATTTGTCTCTAATGGTAAAAAATTAGAGGAAAAGGATAAAGAATTTTTGTTGCAGATGAAGAAAAATTAACCACTTGACTAATTAACAAATTTCCTTTACCACCATGTAAGGGATAACTTTACAAAAGGACCCTGAAGGAGATGCCAAAAGAATCACTTACAATCGCTTAATGAAAAATTTTGTTTTTTTGACAGATCCCTCAGTGGCAACAGTTCCTTTTGACACATCCAATCCCAAATCTTTCAATGCTTTCATCTGCCCAAGCACAATAAACCAAGGAAACTCATTAGCTTTAACAGTTTTCAAGAATCTATTAGTATTAAATTCATCAGAAAGGGAGGGCAATGCACAGCTCTGACCCTACTATGAGGCCTCCTTTACTTATCATTAGTGATTCTGAATTACTTCTTTTTATATTCATAAAAAAATAATAAAATCAAATCAAATAATAGAAGGAAAGGGACAAGAAAGTACACAGGCAGTGTACTAAAGGTCTTCATTAGTGAATCTAAATTACTAAGCAAGAACAGCACAGTTGGTGCTCAGATTAATGTGTTTTCTACCAATAACCCCCACCAAATTTGCTTAATTTCTTGTAATCCTTTAAGACTTTAAGTTCCCACTTTTCAGTAAATATATATATATATATATATATATATATATATATATATATATATATTAATCTGTGGAGTTCCAGCATATCAAACAAGGCCCTATTTGAGAATCTAACTGGGTAGCAATTTTTAAGAAACCCAACTAAGAAAATTTTCTTCATAAAAAAAAATTTGTAGTTTCAACCTGTCCCACATTCCTTCACAATGTGATAGCAACCCCAAGCATGTTTCATGTACAGTAATTTAGAAATTCATGATGTATGTTATCTTATACTAGTTTCTTCACAGAGAGTGAATAGCATAAGTTGCCAGTAGCCACTTTACCGTGTCAAGGAGAGCTCCAAGGCGATCTCCAAAGCTGAGCTGTACAATCGTTGCATCAGAATCTGAATCTTGATCTATATTGACTATTGGCATAGGGACATAATCAGCATCTTGTTCGGACTTCTGCATTACAATTATCCCACCAACTTACAATAATTTATCCTTTAAGAAAAACCAAACCAAAAGGATTACATCCTAATACTTCCAAAGTTGACCATACTTACAGATTCATTGGAGTCATGACCCCCAACCCCCCTCATCCCCCCCCCCCCCCCACACACACACACAAAAAAGAAGAAGAAGAAGAAGAAAAAGGCAACCAAACAACTCATCTAGTGATGCAATTACATGGGCAATGTTGAAATACTATAGCTAAATTAAACTTATTTTGTACATTAAAGTTATCTAGGGTTTCATCATATACGTTTTAGTTTGGTCCTTTACTCTCCACACGTGAAGGTCTTGTTATTACTCTTTTAGTCTACGCCAATGAGCTATACTCAACTGGCACTTTCTTCTCCCATAATAATGGATTGGAAGGTGAGGTTATAAATTCAAGGCCCACTAGGTGGGTGTAACTTACCAATCAAAAATAAATAATATCTAAGCATACTGAGTTTTAATTCGAAAGGGAAACATTTTCATCGGTAAAGTGTTACAAACCATGGGTAAGTAAAGTGAAATCACCCTAAACCACTAGTGGGTTATATTTCCTTTTCTTTTCCATAAGTTACAAATTCTAGTAAGATAAAGAGTGTAGCCCGAGTAAACAGGAAGTATACAATATGTACACCCACATATAAATTCTAAAATTACAATGACCAATCAAATCTAATGAGTTTGAAATAGAAAATAATCCAAACATTGTCATCTTCAAGCAACGATCTGAAAAAACAACTATTTCAATGACGAATTGCCTTTCAAAAAGTTCTATGTTCTGATGTCAACCAGAGTGGCCTTGCCAACATTATAGCAAATATATTACACCTTTACACCACGCATTGTACCCCAAATAGGCTTAAAACCATAGTCCACAACTCTCTGGCCATAGAACAATGAAAAGAGTAACGATCAACTGTCTACAAATTTCTTTTGCAAATACAATAAAAATTTACTAAAATAACATTCCTTTTTCTCAAATTTTCTATTGTTAAGATTCTCCTGCTGTCCCAAAACAAAAAAACGCAACTCTGGTTGGGACCTTAGCCTTCCAGATACTTTTCCATGGGAAATTCACATCTCCATTAGGAACTAAAGCTCTATAGTAATATTTAACCTCAAACCCCTTTTATGCAGCTGATGTCCAACAAATATTATCATCTCCATCTCCCAGTCATGTACTGTTTTGATAAAATTCAAAACCAAAAGAACAAAGTCATTGCAATACTGCATGTGATATGCTATTGAATCTTCACTAACACGCACAAGATGAAATAGCTCCAGGAAAGCCTCCTTCAAAAGATCACCACATCAAATTTCATACCAAAATCTAACTTTGGTATCATAACCCACCTCAAACTTGATGAGCCGCAAAAACTTTTCCCAATCTCTTTGAATATGTTTCCACAAAGTACCATACTCCTCTACAATCTCTCCATTAACAACATTAGTTCACCATCCACCTCACATATAATCTTCTTCTCTACTACCCTCCTCCACAATCTTAACCACATCCCCAAAGCTTTAAAAACTTAACAAATTTTATTCCATTTAACAAAATGGCATTTACTAACCTTGCCATAACTTTTCAATGCAGTGATCCACATCTACTGGCAGGCATGTTTGAAATAGTGCTTTTGATCAAGGTAATTATATCTCCCTTTGAGAGATAAAGTTGTTTCCATCCTGCCAGTCTTTTTTCCATCTTCTCCAAAATGGTGTTCTAGATAGTCTTTGCTTTGAATTTGGCACCCAAAGTAAGACCTAAATATTTCATTGGTACGATCAACATTTTACACCCCAAAATAGTTGCCAAATTCCTCCAGATTATTCACATCACCAACTACTAGCTCTGACTTTCCCAACTTAAACTTTAGAGCAGAGACAGCTTCAAAACAGGTAAAAAAATGCCTTAAATGCAAAATCTGATTTGGGTCAGCTTCAGATAGCTTCAGATAACCCACTGGTGGGTTATTTGTCATTATCCCAAGAAAATGTGCAAAAGAAAATAACTGAGAGGAAATAAAATTCTCAACTAGATCTTATAATATCAGTACATCCCACAACACCAAAGGCAAAATTACCATGCAAGACTCAAATAACAAGTTGTTCCATTGGTGGGTACTCTTCCCTTGTACAAACAATGTATTCAGTTGTTTTAAGCAGAAATATGGAAAAAAAAATGTAGGTTTAATAGATTCTATACATTACTAATCAACTGTACAAGCGACTACAATCATTGCATCAATGTTCATGAAAACAAAACTCTACCTCCATAATCATGATAATATGCTTCTTTTTCATACTCAAAGTTTTCCTAACAAGAAGTCAAATACATAACATATGAAGTGGCAAGAATCATGTTACTGACCAATGAGGTTGAACTAACTGCATTCAAACCATCAGTAGATGCGTACAAAATGTTCCTGCATAACAGATGAAGCAATATTAGATAACAAATCATTCAGGGTCATCCTCTCTGTTTCATAGAAAGACAAATCAGACCCAGACCACATAAAGATCATATAATATACATGAATACTAGAGAATTATTACAACAAGTATACCAATTAACAGGGTCAAAAACCATGGAGTGCAACTACAACTACAGCATCACTGAATAAACCACAAACATCCAACAATATAAACAAAGTTTCATATTATTCCATCCAGAATATTTTATGAGATTGTGACAGGAAGAGTTAAGAGGATCCATAACCAAATGTTCGTTGATAAAAAAAAAAGAATAAAAAATATATTTCAGCTTCTACTTTAGCCTCAGCAAAGTAACTTGCTCTTGATAAATCAATTGCAAGCATCCTTCGTAAGTTCTCTTTATGAGTGATCCTTTGTGCCAAGTCTCATAGATAGTAACTCTATCCATTCTTTCATAGATTTGATCCATATGTAGATAGTTTTCCATTTGTAATTTTTTAGGCTACTTCATGCCAATTGTCACGAGGTAGTCACGATTCAATAAAATTATTTTTACCTATCAACAAAAATATATCAATTGGAGTTTGTACAAGACAAATTCTGATATCACTCTTTTTTTTTATAAATATAAACTCAGCTGGACCAAGTGATTGTACTGAGCTAAATTCGGCTGTTATTAAAATCCTAAGACCCAGATATCCAAGTTTTAAATTTCAACGTGGGCATCGAAAATTTATTGAAAACCTTTAATTTTAAGGTTCTGCAAACTAGTAGGACAAGACAATAGAAGACCAAATACTTCAGTCAACAAAGAATAGAACAAACATTTAACACTATTTACTAGAACATATTCACTTTATTAAAAAAAACAAAAGTATAGATCCATCTTTTCTTTTCTTTTCCTTAATATTTTCCTCAGTAACTACTAATTAAAAAAATTACTTTCCTCAGTAACCAAACAGACGATCAATTATTTGACTTTGAAAACTTTTCAAAGCATATTCTCAGGAATCAAACACAGCACCAGGTCGTTGTATATTATTTTTCATTGATCAACATGCTGCTTCATGATTGAAGATATATAAACAAAACGAAATTGATTGATTTTCAGAATCAAAGAATAGGAACCAAAACAATCCAATCGAACAGAGTAAAATTCACAAATCTAGTACACCTATCCCCCGTTTGGTTGCTGAGAAAACAGATAAAGCCAGAAGAAAGAAAAAAAAAATCTAATCTATCTGAAGTTGCCGGAAATGAATATCACCTACTTTGAACAGAAACAATCCGATCAGATCACCTACTTTGAACACAGTAAGATTTACATATAGAGTCAAAAATAAATGAAATCTTACGAAAATCAAAGCGGAGCTTCGTCATGCACATGCACATACGAAGTTTTCTTTTTTCTTTTTTCTTGGCATCCAAACAGCGAAAGAACAGGAGCGAGTGACTTACTTTTTAGTGGAGAAAGTGAATCCGAGTTCGGAGCACTTGTTCGGAACTCCGAAAACCGTGAGTATCGGAGCGAAATCGAGAGCGAAAACCCTAGATCGGTGGCGGAAGGCAGAGGAAGAAGAGGCAAAGAAGACGGTGGAATTTGCGAGAGCCATTTGGAAGTTTTTTTTGAGGAAATGGTTAGTGGAAGAGAGTGGTGATGGTTGTTAGTTTTGGAGTTGTTTTTACTGTGAGTAGGGTACAAGTACGTGCTAGTCTTATATGATATTTTTTCTTGTTTGAAAATGTCAAAGCATTGAGTAGCCAATAATTCTATAACTACAATAATTCTAGAACTACCAATTATTACATGACTTTTTGTTATAATATTGATGTGGTAGATTGTGAGTGATTTGCTTAGTTTCTTACCACTTTGTCTTTGTTACTTGTATTCTACCAAGTCATAGTTGTGACAAAAAAATTGTGTAGTAGTTTGTAGTGCTAGATTCTTCTTATAAAGAGTAATGATACCGCTAACAATATGCCACAATAGTCGGAAGTAAAATTTTTTATCAAATTTTTTGTGTCAGTAGACTTCTCTAAATTTTATTTTATAAGTTTGAATTTTTTTTTTTTTTGTCAAATTTTTTATGTCTATAGACTTCTCTAAATTTTATTTTATAAGTTTGAATGTTTGAATTGTTTTTTATTTTAAAATTTTATTTTATATTTTTTTATGGAAAAAAAAAGTAATTGACTTTTTTGACACATTTTTATTTTTGGTAAATTGCAAATTACATTTCAAAGATTGGGGTGTTTAGATTTTATACCCTAAAGTTTTGAAATTTGGATTTTACCTCCTAAAGTTTGGAGATGTTTGAATTTTATACCCTGACATTTCAAAATTTGGATTTTACCTTCTAATTTTAGGGATGTTTAAAGTTTATTCTCTAAAGTTTAGAGATGTTTGGATTTTACACCTTGAAATTTCAAAATTTTAAAATGTAAAATCTAAACACTCCAAAACTTTAGAGAGTAAAATTTAAATTTTAAAATGTCAAGGTATAAAATCTAAATACTCCCAAACTTCAGGAGATAAAATCAAAATTCTAAAATTTTAGGGTATAAAATCAAAATATTCTTAAACTTTAAGGGTATAATTTGTAATTTATTCTTTTATTTTTATATATCTCACGAAGTTGGTGTCAAAATTTTCCCAAATAATCTATTACCAAATGCCCTAGGTACTTTCGATAACACAACCTTTCTTTTTTAACAATGTTATCTCTAACATCACTTGGGTTGGCCTTGAGTGTGAGGTCATTTGGGTGGGGTCCAGAGTAGTGCATGCCATGTTGGATTGCATGTGTCATGAGGGTCCGGGGGAAAGATTATTATTTATGTTCTTTTTGTATCAGAAGTGGGGTTCAAGGGCCAACTTTTTAATCTTCTTCTGTTTGATATTGATTGATGATGGATGGGAAGCATTAGGCATGGCCCTAATCCCCCTTTGTCCTTTTTCGTTCGAAGTCTTTCTCGCATAGAAAAGTGAAATTAGTGTATTTTGATTATAATAATTAGAACGGTGACTATCTTGATATTTGTTTTAACACTTTGTTTTCCTCTCCTTGTTTTGTATAAACATAGAAATTGTACACACAAAATTCGTAAAAAAATAAATCACACGGTTATAAAATAGTGTAACAAATTATTAATTTATATTGATTTGTATATATGTGAGAACAATCCTCTGTATGACTCTTTACAATGAAATAATACAATCAAACTCATCTGATTCGATCTCCAAAGAACTCTACAATCCAAAAGGCTATAAAGCTTGATCTTGAATCGTACTTGAATGTCTCTAAGTTGGATGTGTGATTGGATGTATTTGAGCTTTGATTTGAAGTTGAGGGCCGTTGACTTGATCTCAAACTAAATTGAAGGAAAATCCCTACTTTGATTTGAAGAAATGGAAATAAGCCTTGATTTTGAAGGAGTAAGGGTGCTCTTTTGGACTTAGAGATGACTCTCTATTTTGGTAGAGTATCAGTAGGAATTTTCTCTCTAAGTTTCTCCTTCTTTTTACATTTGAGGGGTTTTTATTTATAGGCAACTTAATAGCATTTGATTTGGAATATTCTCTCAACATTTATTGAGAGTTAATTACAAATTTAAATTTGAATTTAATTCGTTCTTTCATTTAATGAAAATTTTTCATGTGAGTCTTTTCTTTTGAGATTGTCACATGGCTTTCTTCATTTAATGCTGCCACGTGCCTTGGACACATGTCATTTATATGTGAGTCATGGTAACTCTTGACGTGTGGCTTGATTTTATTTGCTGATTGTCCACTGTTGACACATCATTAAATGCAAACTAATTTGACCACAAGTATTTGATCATGATCAATCAAACGGCTATAAATACATCATAAAATTTTGATGTGTACACAAATATTTTATATTTGTTAATAATTTTAAGTCCCTCGAAAATAAAGTAATAAAGTCCTATTCTTGGTATGTATTGAGGTTATTAGAAGTATTAGATTATATAAGGCAATACAACTAACAAATGCTTCAAACTATACCTTCTTCATTCTTATGCCCATATCTCAAAAAATATAATTTATGTAATTAAAAAATAAATAACAATTTCTAATGTCAAGAGGCATTTCTTACTTCTTAGTAGAAAGGAAAAACTTTAGCAAAATTTATCGATTTTTTTTTAACAAACCCCTTTTTGGAAAGTCTTGTTCTTGTTTTTCCTCAAACATTTTTCAATGTTCTACTAAGCCTTCTTGTCAAATTGTGATTCCTAGGGTTCTTGAGAAGAACTCTCTTTTTTCTTCAATTTGATCTCCAATTCTTGTCACTAGAAGGCCAATCAAATTGACTCACCCTTTATCTAGAAATGTGGTGAGATCTTCTCCTCTATAAGAAGCATTACTTCATTTATGGCTTGGAAAATTTTTAATGTCAAATAAGTGTTTGTGTGTGTGTTTTATGTTTTCACGAACAATTAATTGTTGGTCTTACTTCCATAGATGTTGTTTTATGTAATTTTTGTCGCATTGCTAGATTTTCGAATCAATAGTAGATTGATATGATCACGACCTACTATGAATATCCTATAATACTTTACAAGTTTTAGAGCTTTTAACGTTTCAATAGCTTTGCATGTATGATTTCTTTGATTTCATCTCCTTTGTTCTATATTCAGTCATGAAGTATGTTGAGGACAAATTTTTCACATCACATGCCTTTATTTCATTGGCAACCCGCACTAGATCAACATTATCATGGATTTTGAGAAAATCTCTTTTAAAGCCCAAAAGAGCCCATATTTACACAAAAAGACATCAAAGCCCATGGTCCAAAATCCATGGCAATATTATCTCATCAAGGTCCATGGTTCAAGCTCATGGCACATCATCTCATTTTCGGCTCATGATCCAAACTCATGAGTCTCATCAAGGGAATTTTAGGAGTCGTGGTTTGGAGGGCCAAGAAGTATATTTAGTAAAGCTCCAGTAGTTCAAAGTTGATAAAGGAAAACATGTTGCTTGGCATGTCTTCCCAAATTTCCTGAACTCTGACGGGTCAGTGTGTAATAGGCAGCATCTAGTAAGTCTCTTATAT
Organism: Castanea sativa; assembly: GCF_040712315.1. Classification (NCBI taxonomy): domain Eukaryota; kingdom Viridiplantae; phylum Streptophyta; class Magnoliopsida; order Fagales; family Fagaceae; genus Castanea; species Castanea sativa. The sequence continues at coordinate 39,463,689 of NC_134023.1, forward strand.
CACATAACACTTAAAATGATAAAACTCCCTATGCTCTTTACATAAAAATCAATGTTCATCATATAAGTTTAAAAATGCAATTATATTATTTCATATAAATTATATTATTTTCATTTAAATCAATCTTAAGCACATGGCTAAATCTATATTAATATATCATATCTAGCATTAAATAATCTCCTTACTTTCCAAGATTTGGTCAAAACACAAAGAGACCATAATTACATCTCTAAAACTTCATCAAATATCAACCAACTAGTTTATTACTTACCAAAATTATATTGTAATAAAGTCATAGATTAAACATACAACTTTCTAAAAGAGGAAACTTAACCAAAAATAAAAGCAATAGTTCCAGCAGAAACTGCCTTAACTCCAGCAGAAGTTGCAATAGCTCCAGCAAAAACTGCAACGACTTTAGCAGCAACCGCAAAAGCTCCAGCAGCAACTTGGGTAGTTGACACATGTCCTAAAATTACATCACTTGCCCATTAATGGTCAATCTTAGCAACTACCTGCTATACCAAAAGAAGCAAGGATCCCATAAAAGAAATCCTACCATTTTAAGCTAAGACCCTTAGCCCCTAGCTGCAGTACCAGAAATAAGAAGGTCTCATAAAGGTTATCTTACCATTTTCAACCAAACCATAAATTTAATGCTAAATATTTTCCTCCAGCAGAAGATGTCATTCAGATGACATCATCTAGCAGTGTCAGCTACTGCTGAAAAGCTGATAGCTGTGACTGACAGCTGTAATAGTAACTCCAGCAGCATTAAAATCTCAAAATTTCCTCTTTTAGCTAAAACTAAAAACCAACTAAGGAAACCACTTACTTTGTCAAAGACTTTTCCTTATTTGCTAAATTTCCTTTCAACTAATTCTAATTTAGTTACATACTTGGCTCTATATAAAGAGGACCAAACCACACACTATTACAACACACTATCCATCCCCCTCTCACCCCCTTATTCTGAAACTCCATTCACTTTGCTGCCTATATCTCTAAGCATTTCCATACTTCTCCATCTCTCTAACAAAAATATATCTTCTTAGATAACACCATTACAACACACCTATTACACCACACCATTATCCATTATCCATCTTTGTCACACTTTCTTATTCTGAAATATCATCATTTTGCTGCACATATACACATCTCTATCTCTTTCTCTATTTCTCTTACAATACCTCTCTTCTTATAAAACAACATAACCAATGTCATAACACAAAAAACAACTCTAGCAGCAACTATAAGCGCATGTATTTACTATATTTAACATTCATATTATCTATCTCATACTTCCATATATTTTACAATCACATTTCTCACAAACTATCTATACATACTTCTCCCATATATTTCTAATCTATTTTACAAACACCATATCTCACAAAACATATATGTTTCTTACCATCTCCATGTATCTTAAAAGATACCAATAACTCTTCTAAGAACTTATTACTAAAAGTCCTTTCTCATGGAAGGCATATGAACATTAAAGACTAAGTGTGTGTTTGGATACCGCTTATTTTGCTGAAAATAATAAAAAATTAATTTCTGCAACACTGTTCACTCTTTTAACACTGTAGCTTTGCCTACTTGCACTGTTCATGTTCCGTAAACAGTGCAAGAGGCGCTTCAAGGAAAAAAAAGAAAAAGAAGGCAAATGCAGACGTGAGTCAAAGACGCGCAATACAAACGAAGCCTAAAAGTCCTTCTCCCAGAAGGCATAATAATTTTATGTTAAAGTCATTCTCATGAAAGATATTAACTTCTAACACTAAAAAATCTTCTTATGGAAGACAATAACACTTATATTTGACTAAAAACTAAAAGAGTATTACATAGGGAAAATTATTTAAGTGCATAATAAAGAAGATAAACTTAACGAACCTATGCACACGGCTGGACATGTTTTTTCTCTCTCTAGTTACACTCATTTTTCCCCTTCAATCATAAAGTCACCATGGAATGACTCACAATATCATACCGTACTGTTGGACTCATTTTATCATACTGCTAAAATGTTATAAGTCTACTACTATTATACGGTTGGAGTTATAAACTGTGAAGATAAGTCATTATATTTTTATCTCCAAAATTATACTATTGAGTATATTTTAATTTATTATCATTGTACTGTTGTGCTCATATTATTCTGCCGCTAGAATGTTATCAGCTCACTAACGCTATACAGCTGGAGCCACAAATCATATAAAGAATGAAGTGCTGCTATACAACTGGAGTCAGAAACATAAAAGATAAGTCAATGTTTTCTCTATCTTTGAAATTACATTATTAAGTATATGTTAACTCATTATCATTGTACCGCTGGATACAAATTACTCTAATATCATCTCACTATTTAATAAAACGTAATCTTACTAATACTTCGTTAATGAACATATATATTAACAAATTGATCTACCATCACTGGAAATATTATTCGTACATAAACCACCAATGGACATATATTATTCGGACATATACTACTGATGGATATATATATCATTTGGATATGAACCACTGCTGGACATACATTATTTGGACAAATACCATTGTTGGACATACCTTATTTGAACATAGATCATTACTTGACATACTTTATTATATTGAACATGAACCATGAACTGCAGTTGAAAATGGACTATTTTGGACTCATTCTTTTACTGGACATATGACACTTGATTAATTACTTTTTAATATTGGACATCACTTAATAAACATAATACTGATGTTCAACTAATCATTTAATCAAAACTACTCAATTAAATGTATTATTTATTTATTTATTTCAACCATTATCATGATTCTAAGACTTTGGGCTTTATCTATTTTGTAGGCTTAAAAATGCACCGGAAGCCATTGGTCTATGTGGCCCAACGTCGAATTCCGGATTGAACTCTCCAAAACAAATCTGGGCCTAGTAAAGTCACACATCTAGTGGAAAACACGTGGCTACGTGCAAAAACCGCTCCTGACAAAGTATACTTTAATTTTGTTGCACTTGATGCCTCATATAACACACATGGTTTTGTAATATGCAATTATGTCCATAATTGATTGTATTCAATTGAAGGATGTGAATGCATGGGACAAGCATGCTCACATTGCAAATGGTTGGGTCAAATTGGGGTGGTCGGGTCATTCGGGTTGCGGGCCAAAATGGACCATTTTAAACGGGTTGAAAACAGGTCGAGTCAATTAAGTTGTTAGCAAGTTAGGTTGGCCCATATTTTTCACATTAAAAAAAAAAAAGTCAACTCTTTAGAGAGAATGAGTCAAATCAAATAGTTAAACTATTTGTTACTAATTTACTATTATGCATGTGAAAGGAAAAAAAATAAACAAACCAAAAAACATAAAGATTTCCATATCCTTGCAATTCAGATAGTTTTGACTTTTAAGCATGACTAAAATTCTTTACATATTTCAAATTCAAAGTTCATTAATGATATCATTCCCATAAAAGAACCAAAAAAAAAAAAATACAAAACTAAATGTCATAGACCATGTTAGGTTAACGGCCTTCTTAAGTACACAAATTCCTGTTGCATTTAAAATAATAATAAAGTTAAATTATATAGAAAGATAAACTAAATTAAAAAAAATCTTTAAAAATAAACATAACAATCTAAGTAAAGAAGACAGATAAATATTTTATAAAAATTATATTTCAATTTACTTAACGTTGGTAGTAAATTCAGCACTACAAATATTCATACTTGCGAATTGTAGCTCAAGTTGACCAATTTCACCAGTTTTTTCATCTACAATACAATATTTTAATATAACTTAATTGAAAGCAAATCAAAACTTATCAATAAAGAGTTAAAAATGTATAATTTCTATGATTCTATTAATAAATTAAAATACTTTCACATCAATATAACCAACTTTTAGTGCACAAGGTAGCTTCCACATTCTCAGGCACAAGAAGTGATGCATACAAAGTAATAATTTGTTTTCCTATGCTAGAACTTGATTTAAATGCAACAATAGTTATAGGAATGCTAATGAGATCTTGTGCCATTAAAGAGAGCTCTAGAAACCGACTATAATGTTCTTTCCACCAAGAGATAACTTCCAACTTTGGATTTTGCTTTTTGCTAAGTCTAATCTCTTCTAAATGCAAGTCCAATTGAGAATTTTTTGTTTTGGCACTATGCGAACTTTCATAATGCTCAAATTCCTAATCATTACAAAAAATTGCAATTAAAAAAATACCTAACAACATTATAATTTCATTATAAAAAAATACCACAACATATACCAAACAAAATTCAATATGTTTCCATATCTTCATCATGATCATCCATATCACCATGGCTAAAACTTACAACACAATATGAAACATTTGTAGTAGCCATAGGCTTGAGACAATCATATTTTAAAAAAAGTTTATACAATTGTGTTTGAACTTACTCCACATTCATTCCAACAGTGTGTTCAATTGACTTTATCTTCTTGAAACTAAAGTCCACAAAATCTAACTTATACCTTAGATCAAGAACAATAGCACCTAGTACCACACTATAACAATCCCATTATTTGTCAAATTTACCTTTCATCTGTTGTGCCATATTACTGATAAATGAATCTTGACTCTCCATTTCCTCAAGTAAGAGCAATTCAATTTAAGACACTTCATGAAAATATAAATTTGCTGTGGGGTAATCGATTCTAGAAAATAGAGTTGTAATTCATTAAAAGGTTTCAAAAATCGAGTCATCCTTTCAATTCTATACCATTCATCCCTTGATGGACAATGCTTCAAATTAGCATCATCATGTGCTAAATAGTTCAACACAAAACAATATCTCATAGAACTATCAAGCATGTCATATGTTGCTTTCCATTTCGTAAACACATCTAAACATAAGCCTTTTGTTCTCTTCACACCAGTATCTTGGCACAATTATCAAATCTGCACATTCTACTCTTTGATCCTTTAAGATATTTTATAGTTTTCCGGATCTTAATCATTGAGGCATCTATTACTTTCAATTGTTCTTGAACAATAAAATTAAATATGTGGCTGACACATGAAAAAAGATACCACCACATAACAATAAACCCCGCTCATTAAGCTTTTCTTTTATGAAAGCTTGGCAATTATCATCCTTAGATGCATTATCTAAGATAATGGAAAATAATTTCTCCTCAATATCCCAATCTTCTAAAAAATTAAAAATCTTCTCTAATAAAAGAGTTTCTATGTGTGGAGGTGGCATATGACAAAAATTCAAGATGATTTTTTTTTCAATTCCCATTTCTCATCTACATAACGAGCTATAAGCCAAATATATCCCTCACTTGTAATAGAAGTCCATAAATCCAAAGTCAAACATATTCTACCAAGAATTGATTTCAACTTCTATTGTCATTTTTCTCTTTCTTGTAAACTTTAATAACAACATTTTTTTGTAGTATTCCTAGAAATATGTTTAACAATTGAATTTAGATATGTGAAAATCTTTCTAATGCCTTCATACTCAACAAATATAAATGGTAAGTTATGTTTAACAATAGCCTCAGCTAACGTCTCATGAAACTCTTCTTGACTTATCTCTCTTTGTGACACATTCCCTTCTTTTTCAGCATTTTGTTTTAGGTGTAAATGCACTTTTCGTCCCTATATTTTGACCCGATTCCATTTTGGTCCTTACTTTTTTTTTTTACCACATTTAATCTCTATTTAAAAAAAGTCATCCATTTTAGTACTTTCCGTTAGTGCCCTAACGGATTAATCCTACGTGGCCCACGGGACTATTAAAATAATAATAATAAATTTATTTTGGTATTAAAAAATGCCACCTCAACATATAAATTTAAATTAAAAACCAAAATTCACAAGAATTAAGATCTAAAAGTATCTTGAACAAAATTAAAAAATATAGATTTAGATTTAGATTTGAACATGAAGATCACAAGAACTCAAGAACTTGAACCCAGATCAAAGAACTCTAGAACACAAAAAATATCTAGGCATTCAACATCTTTCCCAGAAAATTTCTTTCAAACCAAATACTAAAAATATTCACATCTAAAAAGCCGATACATCATAACATTTTCTTTCCACTCAAAACCATAAATTTTCTTATAAAACAACACACGCACACAAACCCAACCAATTAGGCTCACAATAACAACAAACCCAACCAAACTCATAAATTTTTCTTGAACAATCATTAACATTTTCCCCAGAAAATCAATTTCTTTCAAACTAAACTCTAAACACATTTAACAAACAAACATAAACACAAACCCAGCCAAACAAACTTAAATGCAAACCCAGAAATTTTCTTTCCACCCGAACCCAAACCTAGAAATTTTCTCTCTACCCAAACATAGAAAAATCCAGCTACCACCTTCACCGATCAAACCTAACCAAAAAACTTAAACACAAACCCAGAAATTTTCTTTCCACCCGAATCCAAACCCAGAAATTTTCTTTTTACCCAAACACAGAAAAATCCAGTCATCACCTCCACCGATCAAACCCAACACCACAACACTTATCAAACAATCAAGAGAGAGAGTCAAGTTTAGAGATTAAGAGAAAAACAACCCACCACCACCGATTGAACTCGAACCCATCAAACTTGCTGGAAGAGTCGTCTGATCCCCAGACGGTTGCCTCACTTCGACTCGGTCTCGGCTCGCACCCAACAAAGTCGTGGTCAAGCCTAGAAATCAAGCTACAACGTCGACTCGAGAATGGTCTTGTCATGGAGAAGCTCAAGGTTGTCATTACCCTTGTTGAGAGAGTGAGATAGAGAGGTAGAGATAGAGTCGACGTCATAGCTTGACTCCCTGGCTTGACCCATAAGTGGATTTACTCAATTTATTTGAAAATTTTTCTAAGAAACCAAACTCTCTTCCACTTTCCTTAAATTTTCCTTTTTCGGTGGGCCTCTCTCAGATGGAGGTCGTTGATCAATGGAGGTCTGGGTTTGGACGTTTCATATTGTTAGGTTTTGCTGATGGTGGGATTTGGGTATGGTCGTTCAGATCTATGATTTGGTGGTTTCGGATCTAGTTTTGATGGTGGGTTTTGTGTTTAGTTTCTCTGGTTCATCACTTTGGCCTCACGATTTTGCTACCACTAGAATCGATTACCCATATCTTTGGTTTAGGATTTGGCTTTTGTTTTTTTTTTTTTTTTTTTTTTTTTCATTTGAGCTTGTTTGTACTAGGAGTTTGTGTAGATGGAGGTAAGCACATTGGGTTGTTGCCGGTTTTGCTGAAGATGGATTGATAGGTTGGTGTTTGTATTCTTGCTGGATTTGTATTTGTGTTCTTTCTGGATTTGCTTGCATTTGTGTTTGTGCTCTTACTGGATTTGTGTTTGTGTTCTTGCTTAATCTTGTGTTTGTTTTCTAAGAAAAGAAAAAAGAGAAAATGTCAAATAACGGAAAATGTTCTTCTTGTTCTTAAATCTGGATTTGTGTTCTTATTGTTCTTGTTTAAGGCATCTTAGATCTCAATACGTGAGATTTTTTGTTTTTAATTTTTTTATTTAGTTAAAATTAATAAATTAATTTTTTTTAATTTGGATGCTGATGTGACATTTTTTAATACCAAGATAGATTTATTATAATTATTTTAATAGTGTCATCAGCCACGTCACAATTTTTTGTTAGTTGGCTGACGGCAAGGACTGATATGATACGCGCTAATTAGTTTAGGGACTAAATATGATGAAATGAAAATATAAGGACCAAAATAGAAATGAGGCCAAAATCTAAGGACTAAAAGTGCATTTATGCCTTTGTTTTACTTCATTTCAGGACATTTGAGAAGATGGCAACACAAGCTTGTTATTCCATTATGACTATGCCCATAATCTTTCTCACACCATTGACAAATAGTCTTACATATCTTCTCATCATCAATAGGCAATTCTACAAGATCATCTCATACGTTAGAAGTGGTTTTTTTTTTTGTCTTTTCAGAACATTTTTTGGTTTCTTAGACTTAGTTGAATTTGAAGTAATTCTTAGAGATGGTAAAGGATGATTAGTACAAGTATCCATAATAATAACATCATCATCACTTTCCAAATTTACAGATGGAGATGCAGCTATACTCTATTTATCAAATCAAAAGGCATAATTAAAATTACAATTCTAGTGATTAGTCTATTCAAAAAATCTAAACAATTGAATAACAAAATACTAGACATTCAGATTACAATGAGTGAATGACATTTCAATTTTTTCAACAACTGACCACATTAACATAATGCTAGTAGTAGTAATTACTAAATCATAATATTGAAGAATCAATTAAACACAAAAAAACATTTGGGGTTTTGAGAGAGGGATGAAAAAAAAATTACCTTCACCACGGTTGATTGTTTGTGGTTGTGGTCCTCTTGGATGTATAGGTCAGTATAACAAGTGCTGAGATGGAGGTTTTGGCTGTGAGTGATGAGAGATAGAGAGGTGTGTGAGAGAGAAGAGGAAGTTGGCTTGCTAATGTTGTGAGAAAAGCTTTTTCATTTATGGAGAGATAAGAGGAGCTACTGGTTGATAGAAGGAGATGAAGAGAAAAAAAAAATTAATGGCCTGTTTGGAAGTTTTGGGAGGGAGGAGAGTAGAGGAGAGGAGAGTAGAGTGAAATGATTACCCTCCACCTTGTTTGGATGTTTTTAAAATTAGTAAGGGGGAAGGGAGTAATTAATCATTCCTCTTGTTTGGATGTTTTTAAAATTGGGATGGAGAGGAGAGGAAATAATTAAATAGACAAATTTACCCATATTTGAAAATAAATTGCAACATTAGTCTATGATTAATTGGTTTGTAATTTTGTTAATTTAAAAAGGGTAAATTGGAGAATTCATTTGGTTAATAATTTATCTACTCTACTCTCCCTCCAAATCTCTCCAATTTGAGGGAATTAAAAATGAGGGGTTAGAGGTAGTTAAAATCCCCTCAAATCCCTCCAAATCCCTCTCCCTCCTTTCTTAAAAAACTTCAAAACAAGTGATTTAAATTACTCTTCCTTTCTCTACTCTACTCTCCCTCCTTTTTTAAACATCCAAACAGGCCATAAGAGAAAAAGAAGGAAGGCGGAGAAGAGAGAGGTAGAAGCTACTGAGAGTGAAAGTGAGAGTGAGAGACAATAAAGTTAGGTTTTTCATTTTGCTTTTTGGCCTTTTAAGTCACTATTGAATTCTTTTAATTTTGTTTTATTTACTGTTTTGTCATTTTGTGGCTGGGTTTGTGCTAGTTAGATAGATATTACTATATTAGTTAGACAGACTTGGACATGTTAGTAATAATTAGTAGTCTTTGGAATAGATTAGTAGTTTTAGTTAGTGAATGTTACAACTAGAAGTAAGCACCACTAACTACTAACTACTAACTACTAAGCTCTAAACTATAGGCACTGGATGGTAGATACTTTAGGCTTTAACTTTCCTTTTGAATTATTTTTCCTTGTTATTTAACTCTTTATTTTTTTAATAAATAGAGGGCACAACACACAAGGTAATTGTGCCTTTATGATAATTTTATGCACCTAGGAGCATTCCAACACAACTTGCTATCTAGTTTTTAAATATTTTTTAGGGAAAAAAAAGTTAAAAAAACGGGCGGTCTGCGAGTTGGCCCATATTTAATTTGGGCCAAAAATTGAGTTTGAGTCGGGCCAAAATTGGCAAGTTCAGGTCGGGTCAACGAATTTCGGCTTATTTTGCCATGTCTTGATGCATACATGCCCTTATTACATGCACATACACTTTAGTTTTGATCTTTCAAGTTGATTGCTGTTTGCTTATTTTAATGTTTGTGTTTTTCTTAAACCATGATGCATATTTCTTCATTCTATGTATTTTAATTAAGATTTCATAATTAAGATAGAGTTCCACTTTAATAAAATCCTTAATTAAGAATGGCATAGGAAGCATGAATGATTTTGGTGCCCAACACCTTCTCAATCTCGTACGCTAACTCTAAGCTCATGTATATTTAAAATTACACATGCATATAGGCTTAAATCGATTCTTACATCTAAATCAAAATGGTCAATCCTCTCTTCATACTAACCCTACAAAACTAAAGTTAATTGTGCATTCCTTAATCCATGGTTATAAGGAGCCCACATGGGTGTTAAGCTTCTTAAATATTCTAAGGAAGGAATGGAAGAATTTATAAAATTGAGTAATTGGTTAAGTTAGTTATAATTTCTTTGTAAGAACCAAGGCCCCTATAAAAGATAGAGATAGAAAGAAGAGATTAAGAACAAAATAATTGTCATTTCTGTTATGATCCTTTCCATAGAGTATACTATTTTTTTGTAGTTTCCTCTATGCTTTGCTAGTACTTACCATCAGTAATGTATTCTAACAGTATTCTAACAAACTAAACTACATATTACAATGCAATTACAAATTTACAATAGGTTTTGTCTTATAACAGCTATAGTTTTGTATATCAACTACCACTTACATATTATACAGATTCCTGGTGTAACAATAGCTCCCTTGCTAGGTGCACCTCTATTAGGCTTTTAACAATGCTCCTAGAAGTATTTAATGCGACATGTTAAAATTTGAAAACCACGTTTTGGGGCGCTCATATCTTGGCATAGTAGCATTTTTCAACTCCTCTAACTTTATGTCATCACATTCATTCCAATTATCTATATCTCTTACGTAACGAGATGCATAGTTTGCATTGTTTATTATCATGTGCAGTTGGATCAGGACATGCATGGTACATAACAAATTTCTAAGCTCTAACCTCAAACACTTTTAACCTTTCAAATTTATTTTCAATTTATTTATATACTTCTAGTGTGAGAATAATTTGGTTGTTTTCAAGATTAGAAATAAAAAAGTACACTTGACTTATTGTTTTTTTATTTATTGTTCCTTCCATAAACCTCACAATTGACATCACAAAACCCATAACCTAGCAAAAAAAGAAAACACCTAAGACAACCCAAATAACAAATCACCAACAATCCTATATTACATATCACTATCTTATATCATATTACAAGGCACAATCACATATTGATGCATACAAACAACATGTTATTAAACTAACACCATTATAATCAATATGAAATTAACTTTACACCATCACAAATCGATGCCTACAACGTCAAAAAAAGGCCACATAGGTGTCCTTGATGGCTTGATCAATTGCCGCAAGATCATCCCTAAGCACTTTCATGAGTGCCATGATGCTCAAGATTTAGCATATGTGCTTCGTGTTGTCACTAAGTGTAATACTAGTTCAAAGTATAGCATATTATTGTTTTTATATATAGTTATTTGATGTTAAATCAAATTAAAGTAATAGTTGAAAGGCAATCTCACGCCTTGTTTTAAGTTCTTACAAGTCTAGGGGTATTTACAAGTTTGATTTATTAGGGTAGTGTAGTTGGTATATGTAACTACTTGGCTCATTATATTTAAGGAGTACTACTTGGTATATGTAGTTGGTTTATTTATTATATTTTAGTAAGAGGATTTTAATTAAGAGTTGAATATGTAGCACCTAATAAGTTATCCATATCTGTATTAGGTTCTAGTGACATTACTCTGGATAGTTGAGGCTAAACATGTTTTGGTGATTTGAGGAAGTAGATTTCATAATATGATTCATCTCGAGATATTGTATTGTATATATGTATATTTTTAAAAAGAACCTTTGCAAAATAGTGAACCTTTTATGTAAAAGTTCTTTATATAAGTAAGTATGTATTTTAGGATTTATATTTTGAACAATTTATAAATATTGTTAACGATAAAGAAATTGTTTTCAAGTAGTTAGCTAGACTGTCTGTAACATTTGTCAACACATGATTAACTGTTGGTCTTTGGCCAAAGCATTGTTTATTGTGGTTTGGTGCATTGTCATTGTTTGCTCTTTGTAGCCATTTTTATTGTTTGCATTTTGGAATCATTGTTATTGTATGCCTCTATGAGGTTATTGTTTCCCATGGGACTCACCCATCGATCATTTGGCAAGATATGTCATAGTTTGGCTAATATTTTAAATGCTACTCTATTGTTTATACATTGTTATTGATATCTTGAAAGTGGAAAATAGTTCTTACAAATTGTTATAAACAATTTATTCCATTTATGATTTGAGGTTCTTTGAGTAAAACTATTGCAATTAAGAAATTTTGAGAGCCTTTGTTATTATAGCTATACATTTTTATCTCATACTATTGACAAATTTTTTAAGGTTTACATGTATTGCACAATCTAATAAGTATTTTGCATGAGAGTATCATGTGAAGTGGCATCTTATTGAGCTTCTAGTTCACCCCCCTTTTTCCACCCTTTCATATTAGAACAATGGATTCTCTTTTGGTGGATGATTATTGGAGTCATTGATTGAAGACTTCATTTGGAGCTATGTAAGTTAATGGACTGCGTTATTATATTTTCTTAGGATAGTGAGATTGGTATTAGTGAAATTATTTGAGATTGTATTTGGAGACTTTATTGTTAAAGTTTTAGTTTTTGAAGGATTTTATAAGAAAGACTTTATGGTTTGATTTCTTATTTGTGGATATTTAATTATGCTTTGTTTTGTTATTTTTATTTTTGTATATACATGACAAGCCATGTATCTAAATCCTTAGTATGGGGTTGGGGCTTGACACTAAGTAATTTGATGATGACTTGACTTATTGCCATCAAAATCAACCCATACCACTGTGATTGGCATTGAGTTCTACTGCAAGGATGTCCGAACTCCATGAGTGTTGGCCATGTGTGAACACGATATATATATATATATAATTGGTGAATGTATAAACCTAATAGAAATGTAAAAAAAAAAAAAAATTCTAATAATGGGTTTCAAAACCAATATGCAATTACACAAAATAATTTAAAAAAATGCTAGCATTAATTTAGAAAACATAAAACACAATATGAAAAAAAAAAAAAAGAAGGTGTTCTTCAACAACTCACCTGTAGAATAATTTTGAGACAATTCTTAAGATGCCCTTTTAGAAAATGCTCAATAGTGTAATATTTTTGTGTGAATACCACCAGTGGCGGAGCTAGGATTTTAGTTTAGAGGGGGCAAAATTAAAAGACGATATTAAAAGTGAAATTTATCTAAAAAACATTAATCAACAATAATAACAAAATAAATAAACAATTGTAAGCAAATATGAATATATTTCATATTATTAAAATAAATAAACAAAAACAACCAATTTATAGCTACTAAAAAATTTACAACTAATGGAGTAAAAATATTATTAGTGTTACTTAAAAAATATAATGAATAAATGTTTGAAATTATTTTTTGTGATTGGTGACATGTCAATTTGTAAGACATAAGTAGTAAAATTTGTAATATCTCTAGCATCATTCAAAGATAAAATGCTGTGAAAAGTATCATAAATAGTAAAAATTGTGTAAATAATGATATAAAATAAAAATAAAACAATAGTGAAATAGGTGGTTTGGTCACTTTCAAGTTTCAACAAGTAGAAATTTTTTTTTTTTTCATGTGACTACTAATACAAAAAAAAAAAGGAGTCAGGGGGGCAGGTGCCCCCCTCGCCCCCCTCTGGCTTTGCCAGTGAATCCCACACAAGGTTGAAAACACGTTTTAAAAACATGAACCAAGCAAGCTCTATATATTTAAAAATATGAACCAAACAAGCTCTATATTTTTCATGGCAAGGAAATGACATTGCTTGCTCAACAAAAACTAATTTATGACCGACTTAGATTTTTGTGGTTTTCGTTTTCTTTTATTTATTATTTTTATGAAATGTGGCACAGTTGTTAAACCGAACAACTTAAAATATGTCACCCAAACCCATGCAAAGCTTCAACTCTAAAGTCAACCGAATGTCAATTTTAGTAAACCCATTCACTTTTTAATCCTACACAAACCCAACATAAAATTTTGGTATCATGACACAAGAATTTACATTCACTTCTCTAGGGATAGAGTTGGGATTTCAAGTTAAAGGAGCTAAAGAATTGTGAACAATGATTGTTTGGGTAGATTTGTGGAGTTTTGAGGCTAATTTGTGAAATGGCCAAGATTTTGGAGGAAGGGGAGCCAAGTTTTATTTTCCTTAGATCTAATTCAAATTAAGTTGTAATACATCTATAAATAAATAAATAAATTTATTTATTTACTTTTGTATCATCGAACAATACAATACAAATTTTTATTTTTATTTTTTATGTTTCAAGAACCCTGTAACTCAGTAATATAATGTGCAGTTATTTATTAAGAAAGTAATGATTCAAATCATCAATGCTCATAGTTGTGACAATGATTTTTATTTTTATTTGTTTTTAAAAAATCTATTTTCTTTTGTCAAATATAGTACACTCTTCTTTATTAAGAAAGTGATGATACGAAATCACCTATGCTCATTGCTACAAGCCTACAACCATAAATTTTGTTTTTAAAACCTATTTATTGTCAAATATAGGAAACAAATTAAAAAGAAACAACAAAGAAAAAAAAAAAAAAAAAGACAGATAGAAAGAAGGAAAATTGAAAAAGTGAGTAGTACTAGTAGTATATTCAAAAAGAAGAATGTCCCCAATTGATCCGCACACACTGAAACTGAGACATCAACAAATACAAAATCCAGATATCCAACACAAGATAAAGGGCCCTGATTTAATCATCAGTCCTCCGCGACTCACACCCTAAAAAGTCACCTCTCCCTATATTTCTGCGGGACCCACAAACTTCCTCTCTCTCTCTCTCTCTCTTTCTGAAGAATCTCCGCGACGACAGCTCTCGAGTCCAAAACGAAACCCAGAATCAGCTCTCTTTCTCTCTCTCTGCAGAATTCGATCTCCAAGCTCGATTCGTCAATGCCGGTACGTCTCGCTTCGCATTTCAATTCCAATTTTGCTTCAGAGCTCTTCAATTTCTCAGTTTCCGAGTGTGGTGCAATTTTTTTTTTGAATTCGATTCTGAAAAACCCTAGAATTTTTTTTTGTTTGTTTTCTTTTTCAATTTCATCAGTTAGGGTTTCGAAGCTTACGGAGCTCGTTTCGTTGATTTTGTAATCGTTCTTTCTTTTTGAATTCTTCAATTCCCCTGGTGCTTTGTGTGTCTGCTGAATTTCGTTTTCTAAATTATATCAATTTCAGTGTTTTTCCTTAAATGCTTTTTGGTTGTTGAAAATTTAGGGTTTTGGATTGTGTTTAATTTATTATGATGATTTTGAGAGAATGTAGGAAGAGAAAGAATGAAAATTTGGATTTCAGTTAAAAATACTCTGACTTGGTGCTGTAGTTTTTTTTTTTTTGCTGAGTTGAACTTTCTATTTCTGGAAACTGAAATTTCAAGTGTATTTTGCTTTACATTGTGAATTTTTCAACTACTGAACTGGAGTGAGTGAGTGAATGAGTGAGTTTTAACTGTTACGTCCCATAATAATTGTACTCCTGTGCTACTTTATGGAGTAGATAGAGCATGGTCAGCTATTAGGTTGAAGTAAAAAAAAAGGAGTAAACAATGGGTTCTAGAATAATTCTGGGTCATGGGTATTGTAGTTACAGCCACTAGTGTGAATCTATACTAGTGCTTATTTTGGAGTTGCTGACTTTTTTTTTTTTTTTTTTTGGGGTATTAGGTCACTGCTGTAGGGTTTTTAAAGTCATTGGAATGAATTGTTGAGGAGAAATTCTTCTTCAAATTGAGTTTGTTTGATTGGGTTTTAAGTGATGGCGGGAAATGTGAGGTTTGAGTTGTGTTCAGCTAGTCCCGAGGAATTTGCTTTTGGGGGGAACTATACAAATGGGCAGAGGGGAAGTTATACTGGTGCTAGTTTGGATAGGTCTGGAAGCTTTCGTGAGGATGGCGAGAGTCATGTTTTTGGTTCCATTACTAGTTCCCGGGGGAGTGCTACATCGATGGGGGATTTGCCCCCGCTATCTGAGTGTTTGATGTTGGATTTTATTAAAATGGGGGATCAGAAATGTACTCGGTCCGGTGAGCTAAGGAGGCTACTAGGGGTTTCATTTGGGAATAGTGTGGAAGATAATTCATTTGGAGCTGCTCACTCAAAGCCTCCTGTGGCTACGGAGGACCTAAAACGATTTAAAGCAAGTGTGCGAGATGCCTCTGACAAGGCCAGGTAACTTTTTGCATTTTTCTGAAATACAGAAGATTTGTGCTTGAGGTTATCCTGTATTTGTACGATTCCATACATATTACCAAATCCTAATCTTCCCCTCTTTGAATGAGATACTTGAAGTTGTGTTTGATTCAAGATTAATCTCTTTTTCATTATATAGCCCTTGGAAACCTATACCAATGCATGTCTTGTTCTTGGTGTTTTGTTGTCGCTTATAAATAGACCCTGATGTAATTGCGATAACCTAGGATGTAATGTTTTTGTCATTTAAATAGATATTCTCTGCTGAAGATTCAACATTTTTTGGTCAGGGGTAGAGCAAAAAAGCTTGAGAGCTCCTTAAATAAATTGAACAAGTATTGTGAAGCTTTAAACTCAAAGAAGCAACAACGGAGTGATATGACAAACGAAAGATCAGGGGGGTCTAACTTGTTGAAGATGGGAAATCAGATTCAGAGAACTCCTACAGACCTGGCTCAAATACTGGAGGACAGGCCAAAAAATGTTGTTCTAAATAAGCGGGTTCGCTCATCAGTTGCGGAAATACGGGTTTGTATCTAGCAATATTTTAACGTTTGTTCCTTATGTTCATCCTTTAAATTTTATTTTCTCTTCTGTAGTTCTTAGGTGTTCTTGAGGGTCTTCAGCTGGCAATAAAAATAGAATGCGTGTGTGACTTGTATGTTTTGCAATAAAAGCTTGCAAATTTTTTATCTTTCTGGTTTTGCTATTTGAATGGGGCAAATTTTCATCTTGCCAATTATCCAGCAATATTTTAAATCTGTTTTTCATCCTCTTAATTAATTTTCCTTTTTGCAGTTCTTAGATTTTCTTGAGGGTCTTCATATGGCAGTAAAAATAGAGAGTGTGTGTGACTTTTCTTGTATTGTATTGCAAATTTTATATCATTCTGGTTTTGCTATTTGAATAGTGCAAGTTTTCTTCTTGTCAATTAGCTGTTTTAAAAAATGAGGAACAGACAACAAGGAAGAAATGTTGCGCTTTTAGAAAAACAAAGGAAGAGATAACAGAGGAGAGATCATGTCACAAGCAGAAGGCCAACACATAGCAATATAGAAATTAGTGTGTAATACACCATAAGGTTGACATGGAAACAATGATTTAAAAAAAAAATGGCATGAAAAATACACCGAATCTTCCTTCACTCAACTTAAAAAAACTGTCCAAAATTGATGTACAAAATTATAGATGATTTAAAAATTTTCCATTTTCTGTTGGCATGTTTGATCCTTTTAGATCAATATATATTGCTTAATGCTAATTAATTAGGTACATTTGCTTCAAAATTCTCCTGTAACTCAATGTCTGTATTCATTTTGAAATTGCAACATATCTATAATATCTCATTGACTGGTATGCATCTCATTTTTTCCCTCTAAATTATTTAGGCTGAAGGTCGAAATAATTCCTTTTCAAGGCAGCCTCTTGTCATAGGAAAAGATAGAGATATTCTCAAAGATGTTGGTGATGGTTCTGATATTGTTGAAGAAAAGATTCGCCGACTGCCTGTTGGAGGGGAAACATGGGACAGAAAAATGAGAAGGAAACGCTCTATGGGCACTGTCTCTACCAGATCTATAGATGGTGATGTAGAGCCGAAAAGAGTTATGCATCATAAGTTTAACAATGAGTCTGTTCTGCAATCTTCCGATGTCCAAGTTTTTAGGTACATACAAATTTTTATTTTTTTGGTATCACAATGCCCTTATTTACATTTGCTCATGAGATATTGATTCTTGTTTATTGATGGTAGGAGATCCCTTGAAGAATGATATGATTTTTATGTGTGATTCTATCCATTTTCTAGGACAGAAAACGTACTACAGAAAATAAATTATTGTGATATGTTCATGAAACTAAAATTTTCAAGGTGTGGGATATGTTTGTAAGATAGCGCCCCCCCCCCCCCCCCCCTTCCCTTCATCCCTGAGGTGTAGGTTTTATAGTTAATCTTTCACACTACCTGCGATGTAACTATTCTTGGGTGGTGTTTTTTTTTTTTTTAATTTTTAATTTTTTTTATCAATGTTAAATAGTTTTGTAGATAATATAAAAGAAAAAAAAATTGATTAAAGAAAGTGTCAAATCTGCAAATCACCTGACCATGCTTGAAAAGTCATGCATTTAGTTTAAGCAACTTCCATATGGTTGATTAATAGCCAACTGCCAATGACATCTAGGGTCTAGCTCAAATGCCATCTCTTTCCCTTGTAATTGCAAGGTGGAGGGAGAGGACTTGGGTCCAAGGCACATTAGGTGTGTGTAATTCAGTAATAGAATAAAGGTTGATTAATAGCCAACCTTAGAAAAAGAACTCTTTCAAGAAGAATATCAGAAAACAAAAAGCAGGGAAACCTGAACTAAGTTAATTAAGTCCCAATTTTTTTTGGATGGGATTTTTTTTTAGATAGGGGTTGTGAATCCGTTGTTTACTCCCCTGGGGTGGGTCCAAAGGGCCCTGCCTTGGTGATGTTCCACGTTATATATGAAAAAAATTTATATTAAGTTTGTTTTAGACACTCATTTTTTTCACCATGTGAAGAACAAAGTATAAGGAAATATGTGAAGCATGGATGCGCCAAAATGGACATGGGCACATCGCCGACATGGCTACATGTGTGTCCCAATGTTTATTTATTTTTTTATACTCTAGTGCATGAGCATAAACTACTTAGCTTATTAGGGATGGAAACCCCTAAATTACTCAGCAACTAAATCCGTTGGGTGGGGTTAGTTGCCCGTAGGTTCTACTAGCTAGAGGTGAGTCCAAAGGGCTCTTCTCTAGAAAGGTTCCATATGTTATCCCAAAAAAAAAAAAAAAAAGGGACATGGCACTGACAAATCCTGTAGATGCCACAGCAAGACATAAACACATATATGCAAAAATTGAAAAAAGCAAAAGAAAAGAAATAGAGATCTGCTTACACCTGGCATGATCTCCACTGCCGAAAGGCTTCTCGACTGTGGAGTTTGGTTTTTAGATCTTTTGGGTTTTCCTGGGTCTTGCCTAGATCGATTGCGGATACTCTATTCAGTTGGTGGAATTGGCCTGGAAAGCACTCGTCTAGCATTTGGAATTTAGCTCCTTTATGCTTGATGTGGTGTCTCTGGAGGGAACGCAATAGGAGGACGTTCGAGGACATGGAAAGCTCAGACGACCAGCTTTTGGCCTCTCTTAGTGGCACTCTGTTTGATTGGTCTAGGGCTTGGGGACTTACCTCTAGTGATTCCCTCCCTATGTTTCTTAGTTCTCTCCTGTGTACTTAGTTTATTTTCCTCTTTTCTCTTTTTTCTCTCTCTTCCCTGTGTACTTATCTCTCTGCCTTATGTCTTTTGCATAAGGTAGTGTTCTTGAATGCATATATTTTTACCTATAAAAAAAAATGATCTCCACTGCCGAGATAGGGTTTAACTTATGAGCCCCTGTTATTCAGTCTTTAAGCTCTCTCTGTCTCTCTCACCCCAACCACCCTAAGATCGGTGACTGGTGAGCAGCATCGCAGCCCCCTAGTTCTCTCTCTCTTGGCTGTCACTTCCACACTTAGATCAGTGATCAATGAATTGGGCCGGGTTGGTTTTTAGAGCTACCATAGGTTGGGTTGGGTTGGGTTGGGTTGATTTTTCAGCTACCACATGTTGAAGATTTCTCAACCTGAGAAAGCCGGGTTAGTTGAAAAATTACCCCAAAGCCAACCCAGCCTGATTCATTAACACCCCTAATCTAGGCGCTTCACATTAATCACAAGAGAATAACTTTACAAGTTTCTTCTTGATTGTTTGACCCCTTGTACACTCCCTGTGTACTAGGGTGTTCCCTTTTTTGATATCAATAAACTTTTTACTTATCAAAAAATAACTTTACAAGTTTCAAGGTTCTTGGCATCACCATTGTAATCCCTCACTAAACATAACATAGTTCACGGGCTTCTGGAAAATGTAGTAGCTATTGGGAAATGTAGAAGCAAATGATCCATTGATTCTATTTAAGAAAAAGAAAAGGATCCACCAATTCCCTGTCTGCCTTCACATAAACCACCAATCCATGATCACTGGTATTGCACGCATCTTATGCAAATTCTGTTGTAAGGATCTTACTGATTGCTGCGGTCTACATGAGAAAAGTTACCCTTGATAGTGCTTTAATCCTCCAGATAATCCAAGGGAGTGAGATATGACTTCTCAATCCATGATCACTTGTATCGCACGCATCTTCTGCAAATTCTGTTGTAAGGATCTTACTGATTGCTGCGGTCTACATGAGAAAAGTTACCCTTGATAGTGCTTTAATCCTCCAGATAATCCAAGGGAGTGAGATATGACTTCTCAATCCATGATCACTTGTATCGCACGCATCTTCTGCAAATTCTGTTGTAAGGATCTTACTGATTGCTGCGGTCTACATGAGAAAAGTTACCCTTGATAGTGCTTTAATCCTCCAGATAATCCAAGGGAGTGAGATATGACTCCTCAATTTAAAGCTTTTGTGATAGGTTTTAACTTGAAAACCTATTCTTGTAGAAGGAATCCAAATTATTCTATCCTCTTCCATTGGAGTAGTACTGACAGCATACTAGACCTCTAAAAACTGGGTCATGGGCTCTAGTTCCCAGTGTTGGTAAAAATGTCAAGCGCAGTAAAGCGCGCATGCTTCTAAGAGCCTAGGCGCAAAGTGCAAACATTGAAGTAAAACGTAGAGTGGAGCTAGTTATTCTACTTCTATAATTTACTACTACTGTTCATTAAGAATAAGATTGCTACACAGAGCTTTCAACAATCGCTATGCTATGCGCTATGTGGCTCTATTAATCCCATCATTCAATGCACATTTTAAAAATATAATTAATAACCTTTGATAAATATATTCATAGCATATAATAAAAAAAAAACTAAAAATTAAAAATTTTTATATTTGACCTATTAAGTGCAATTGTATAATGTTTGAAAGTTCTGATTTTACTTAAGTTATTTCAATTTCTTATAACTTTTATATAGTAAATTGAAAACAATTATCAGTGGATAATATGATAATAACTTAGTTATAGAAAGTTTAAACATAACATTTTATATAATTCTTTGTGCAAGAAAAATATTTTTACTTATCAGAAAAAAAAAATCTTTATGCTTTATAAAAATACATAACCATCAAATGAGGTATATATAGTTCAATTAACATACATCTAAAAGGAAAATACCCAAAAAAAAAATAGTAATTAACCTTTTTTATATCTTTTGACATGTAAATAAAAAAATTGCTTGTGTAATACAACATTTTAAGGATAGTTTGTGTATAATAAATCAATGGTCCATTTCATAACCTTCAAGATCAAGCAATTAACTTAACGATTCATATTTTTTTTAGTAATAAAATAAAAAAGCGTGCTTTGTGCTTCTTCAGAAAGCGCCAAAAAAGTGTGCCTAAAGTGCACTTCATTAAATGTGCTTTGCTTTGGCCAAGTGAAGCACTTAGACCTTGGGGCTTTGAGTTTTAAGTGCGCTTTTAACAACATAAATTTCCCAGCCATAAAGAATGTTCCAATGAACTCCAATTGTATTATTGATTTCCCTTTTATTTGGCTAGCAGAATTGGTTTAGAAAGATTTCTTCGGCCATCTGGAATATGGCGCCACCATGTTTGATGTGGTTAGT
Source organism: Castanea sativa (assembly GCF_040712315.1). Classification (NCBI taxonomy): domain Eukaryota; kingdom Viridiplantae; phylum Streptophyta; class Magnoliopsida; order Fagales; family Fagaceae; genus Castanea; species Castanea sativa. The sequence continues at coordinate 39,485,472 of NC_134023.1, forward strand.
GTGGAAAGAAAGAAATTTGCACACTTTTGAGACACCAAGAGATCTTTAGAGCAACTGAAATCCTCTTTGGTTTGTACTTTGTTCGAGTTGTCTGGGGCTTGGGGATTTACACATTATACTTCCATTTTTGAGTTTCAAAACTCCCTTTATACTAATTCTTGGTAATCCTTTTTGATACTTTGTGTTCATCATTGTGAACATGAAGGTAATTATATTTTTCAAGAGAACAGCATCACTTAAATAAATAAGAACTATTGACTTTTTTTTAATATTTGTATGGATTTGTTTTGCTTATTAGCTAGAAACTATCTTGTTGCTCATGTATTGTATTTTTTTTAAGTGATTTTTTTTTCTAATTGGTACTTAAATAGTTTCAGAATTTGACTTGGAGATGGTAATAATAAATAGTGTGTAACTATATTTTTTTCTTAATGAATTATTCAATACCTTGTCTTTGTCTCTGATTCTTTTTTGTATTATAAGAAATGAATTACATGTAAAAAATTCTAAAAGATGTGCAGATTCACAATAATCAAAACTTCTAGTCTAGCTGTATGTTACAGTCATAGATAAAATAGCAAAGTTAATTGACTGTTTTCCCCCTTTACCCCACTGATCTGATGAATGTCAACTAGGATGGTTGAATTCCACGTGTGACAACTATCTAAGAAAGATTTGAGCTCTTATGAGATAGGAAACCTTTGAGTAGCTATTACAAGAGGAAGATTTACTGAAGTGCGAATTTAAGAAAACACTGACTTCTAATGAATGGGTGGTGCCTATAAGACTGTCGGAACTTTCAGACAGTTTGGCTGGTCAAAATGTAAGTCGAAAATCTATAGAGCTATTCTATCATATCTGATGTGGACTGTTTGGAGAGAAGGAATTTGCACATTTTTGGAGACAAAGGACATTTGGTAATCCAGTTCAAGTTGTAGATGGTGGGTAGGTTATTCGGATGGAGCAGGCTACTTTGCAATCCCTTGCTTTTGATTCTGATCTTTTGGTTTTTTGGACGGTCTATATCTTGGTGGACATGTTTTACTTTTCCTTTTTGTTTGAGTGTCCTGTAGTATATTCCTTTTGTACTTGGGTCATCCCATTTTCAATTTTAATGAAATTCTTTATTACTGATAAAAAAAAAACTTATATGTTTCAGCTGATACAGATGTAAATTTGCTTAATGTGAAAGAAGGTCAAAAAGGGACGTGGGGCTCTCAGGGGATGGTAGAGACTGTCTTGAAGCTCATATTGATCCCCCCTTCCCCCTCCAAAAAAAAGAAGAAAAACCTCAAACACTTGTTATCATTATGCTGTTGTGACCTCCATTTTTGTCTTTGAAATTTATTTCCTATATTTAGACATTTGACTCATTTTGTTTACTGTCTATATACTAAGTTATTCCCTCATGGGTTCTTGTAAACTGCATTTTTTCACATTAAAATTACTAAAAAATAAAAATCGTTTATCCTACTACTCTTTTATTGGAAACATTAGTAGACGTTTGCATCTTTGTTGTCTCCGAAACGTTTTAATTCTGTTTATCATTGGGTTGTGTATTGTTTGTTCCCTGTGGACTTGAGCATTATTTTGTCTTGTTTTTGTGCATTCTGAAATAAGGGACAAAAAATGTCCAAAACTTCAAATCTTGCAGATCAGGATCCTCTAGCGTTAGTAGCAGTGTTAACAAGTTAGATGGTACTTCCCTTCCTGCTAGTTCAAGTGCCCGTGCAATTTCCAAGAATGAATGGGACAAAGCTTCTCTTTCAAGGGATTCAGTTGCATTGAGTAAGGAGCGAATTATAGCAAAGGGAAACAATAAGTATGTATGCACTCCTTAGGATCATTCTTGTACTTGGTCCCTGACTTGTACTTCTAGTAGTTGGAGCTCCATTAAAAAATTTTCTGAATGCTTTTTATATTATGATATTTGATTCTAACCTCATTGTAATGTTTGATTTATCATAACTATGTTTAGGTTAAATAGTTGTGAGGATAATTCTATAGTCAGTCCTTATCCGTTAACAAAGGGAAAGGCTCCACGGGCACCACGATCTAGCCCTGCAATGGCAGGAAGCTCATCTCCTAATCTTCCTCGCAGTTCTGGGGTACCTGAAGTGTGCGAACAACCTACAAGCATAAGCAAATTCCATTCAGTGAATGGGACAAACAATCGGAAGCGTCCTGTGCCCACAGGGTCATCCTCTCCCCCCATGGCTCAATGGGTTGGTCAGAGACCACAAAAAATCTCTCGCACACGAAGAACAAATCTGGTGTCTCCTGTGTCAAGCAACGATGAAGTGCAGATATCAGAAGGGGGCTTGCCTTCTGATTTAGGTGCTAAAGTAACTTCCATTGGGTCCAATGGGTTGCTTCTTGCCAGGAATAACATCAAACAATTTAGAGTGAAACATGAACATGTTTCATCCCCAGCCAGATTATCTGAAAGTGAAGAAACTGGTGCTAGTGAAAATCTTGAAAGTAGATCGAATGATAAAGGATTGGGAAAATTTGAAGTCGATGAAACAGCAATAAATTCTCTTCAGAATGTTGTTCCTCCCATATTGTTTACAAAGAAGAATAAATTACTGAATAAGGAAGAAACTGGAGATGGCGTGCGGAGACAAGGAAGGAGTGGTAGAGGCACATCAGTTTCTAGGGCTATTAATTCACCTATAACAGAGAAACTGGAGACTTCAGCTTCAACAAAGCCACCTAGAAGTACGAGGCCTAGTTCTGAAAAAAGTGGAAGGTATTGAAAAATTATCTGCAGATGGGATGAAAGTTTCGCTTTCTCTCTCTCCCTCCACAGTGTTTTTTTAAATATTTTTTTAAGCTAAATATCATAGTTGTTACATTCAATCCATGTATGCGTATTTTTCAGTAAGTCAGGCCGACCTCCAGTAAAGAAATTTTCGGATCGCAAGGCCTTTACTCGTCTTGGGCATATGTCAACTGGCGGTTCTCCAGATTTAACTGGTAAAATCTCAAAATATTCCATGTTAAATTTCAAAATATTCCATCTTTTTGTGATTTTTTATATGCAGAATGGAATCACCATTTTTCCTCATAGTTTTGATAGTCCTACTAATTTGTTTCATTATATTCTCAGAAATTTTAGAGGATCCTTTTTCTTTCATTCCTTGTTGGAATGGACTAGAGCTTTACAATTTTTTCTTGTGTTATACTGTGTTAGATTTGTTGGAGCATTGTAATTTGAGATGCTGAGGTTGTTAGGGATCCTTGTCCTTGTTGTTAAAGGATGGACCATAGCCTTGGTTTGAGATTGCTTAGGCGAGTCCCATGCGAGTACATGTTATAAGTTCACAGAAAAATATTTTGTAAACCCTTATCTTTATAGTTTATTTATAATACTCATTAAGTACTATTATATTTTTTTTGTTTGATAAGCAAAAGTAATAGATAATATTGCTTACTAATTAGTATTATATTTGAGAATTAGTTATATTACATGTTATTAAAAAGAGTGGAAATCATAAATTCAGTATATGAACACATTGTTTGAATGAACTCACAAATATTCATTATATTGACTAACTTAACCACATAATTATTTTCTATATATTTTATTGCATGTATTATTAAATTTGCTTTTATGTTTTGCTGGTTTTTATTTCAATTTTTTTAAAAGCAACTAAATCTGAACATGAATGCCATATTTTTAATCAGTTGTTTTCAATATAAATCTTTGAAAAATAACCATATAAATTACCAACTCTTGTGTCTTAGTGGCATTGCTTGGAAGAACCCAAATATAAATCTTCCCTCCCAGCACGTTGTGAGCCAAAAAAAAAAAAATGATAAACCCCTTTTTATATTAATAATTAGTGCACTTCCTAAAAAGAATTAATACTTAAAAATGAATGCATGTACATCATTACAAATGATAATAAATTAATATTTTGTCATAAAAGCTTTTTTGATGAATTGAAAAGAATACTAGAAATATTGAAAGAAATGTTTATAAGTTTTGGTGAGTTGGAAGGCTATTAAAGAGTATTCTCTTTCTACTTATCCAAAAAAAGAGTATTCTCTATCTTTCTCAAGGAATGTGTCACATGGAAAAACATTTGGTTATTGCAGCTTGAAATAAAATGCGTTGAACAAAATTATTAGTTGGGAACTTGGGATACATATAGTGGACTTTTAGTTTGAAGATTGATTAGCCAACACATTAGTTTACATACTTGGCATTTACATACTTGGCATTTACAAGTTGGCAAGCCATTTATGCTGCACAAGATATCAATATACATCCTGCTAAGTGGTTGTGCAAAAAATCTACCAAAATTTAAATACATTGGAAATAACATTTTGCATTATTGAATATAAATAAAGAATTCATTAAAACCTTTGCTTATGTGGAAGGTTAAATGAATAGTAACTATTTTCTTTTCAAGGAAGAGTGAGACATGGCATTGATTAAAAGATGAGGTGGAAGAACTTAAAAAAAATGTGCCACTGGCAGAACCTCTACTCTTACACATGAGGTTTCTACTAGATTTGTTTACTATTTACTTTGCATTACCAGGTTGCTCTTGTGATTTCAATCCACCAAATTTTAGCATTAAAGTAACACTTTCAGCCTTTCCACATAATTGAATCCTAAATCCTAATTCCACATAATTGCATACCTATCTAGGCACTTAACATCCGTTCACTTTTGAGCAACCATATACCTTAAGGCTTAAACGACAGCCTTCTCTTATACCATTAATAGGCCTCAAGCCAACTTATATTCCTTCCTACCATATTATCGTAGCCCTATCTCTCCTTGAAACCCAGAATACACTGCTGTCAGAGAATATCCCTTTTTTTATGACGATTAAACCCCTCAAGGTATGGGCCAGTGGGACCACCCCCGAGGGTCAAATCTTGGATACCTACACAACCCCATTGAGCAGGCATTGGGTAAATCATGGCATGCCTTAGCTAGGAGTCGAACCAGTGCCATCTGGGTTTACAATTAGTCCAGACACTCTCCCTTGCCACAGCCGTCAGAGAATATCCTCCCACCATATTCTTGCTTCTAGCTATGTAAAACCTATCAAATATTCAAATTTTTATTGCCTGGATCAATCTTTTAGCCTCTGGACCCAATTCCATGGTCTTTTCTGAAGTCACTGAAAGCTTTCAAGTAAATATCCATAAAGTCCATTGCTGCTGCTTCTTTCGTACATCAGAAACTCCCAATTGCTTAAGTTTTTGTCTGGTTCACAGTTTTGTCCATCAAACCACTGGTTTGGTATGGTTTTAATAATTATGACTAAAGAAGATATTGAAAGTTTGAAATTTATTTTTGTTTACATATGCATCTATATTTGTCTCTTTGCATGTTAGACTTCATTTCTGATATATATTTCTATGAAAATTGCATTTTCTTCTTTCTATTACATAATTCCTATTATTCTTTTCAAAGACATAGTTGTCAGATACATATTTAAAAGTTAAAATAAGATATATGTAAGCTGATTTCTTGTTGATATGATATTCTGTTGTTTATGATTTCCAGGTGAATCAGATAATGATCGCGAAGAACTCTTAGCAGCTGCCCATTTTGCTTCTAACGCCCACTGTATGTTTTTAAACTCAATATCTTTGATTTTTTTCTTTCGAAAATTGAAATATGTACATAAATGCTTTTCTCCTCATGTTTGGGCATTTTTCATAAAAAAAAAATAAAAATATTTCTTACTTACAGATCTGGCCTGTTCAAGTCCATTTTGGAAGCAGATGGAACCAATTTTTGCTTCTGTTAGCTTAGAAGATGCATCCTATTTGAAGCAGCAGGTGGTAGCTAGAAAGTTGAGCTAGAAAGATTTTTTAATCATACTTTCAGTTAGTTTCAAGCAGTCTCTCATATCTACTTTTTGTTGTCTATGTTCTTATTTGGTCCAGCTGAAACTTACAGAGGAAAATCATGAAAGATTGTTTCAGATTCTTGGTCATGGCAACAATGTTTTGGTAATGTCTATGAGCAGATAATTGCTTGTTCGAATGTATCTTCTGGTAGTTAAGGACTCATTCTTGCCCAGCACGATAAAAGCTCTCTCTCTCTCTCTTGGCCTGGCTTTGCTTTAAAATAGCAACATGCATCATTTGATGTCCTTTTACAAGCATATAACCTGAGGCCCAGTTACTTGTGAAAAAAAGAGACATCTGGGTACATACCTTTGCAATAACAAAAGCCTGTTCAGATTTCTGCTGCTGGAAATAAACTCTTCCTTTTTTTTTTCTCCTGGGAATTTCACAGGCCAAATCCCATTCTTAAGAGACTGTTGCACAAAACTAATTTAAAATCTATCAGTAGAAATTGTTGGTAGAAAAATATTTTTGCCTAAGGGGTGATGGTAGTCTAAAGCTTTACTTATGACATTATTGAGTTAATCCTTGCCTTGTAATGATGTCCACTAATCTCACTTGTCCTGAAAATGAAGTGCTATATAAAAGCACAATGGTTTGGTCTTCATGGTATGTAACATCAATGAAATCATCTCATGGTTTTTGATTACTATTATGTTCTGCTGACAAACATTCTCTCTGATATTTAAAAGCATGAATAAATTCCATGTTACTGATCTATCCTTGCTAATTTCTGCCATAATTGTTGCTCCATTGGTCCAATTGAATATATTCTCCATTTCAATTGGCAGTCTCTTATAATTGTACCTACATGGACATCTTATTTTGCCTCAACATTCTCATCTCTGTTTAATTAATGTTGGACATCTCTTGTCTCGGATTCATTGATTGACAAAAAATGAAAGAAAAACAAATTTGGAGAACAAGCAATATATTTTTAAAAATTCTTGTGGTTCTTGAACATAGTAGTTCTAACTCTATCCCATTTTCTCAGGGTGCACCAGAACATGGAAAGAACTTTTTGTCCCAAGCTCTCAATTCTGGAGAAAGGCAGAGAAGTTTGCAAGAACAAAATGTGTCAAATGGGCTTATTAAGACTGGTAGTGTGAATGACGAATATCAGGACATTGGTCCTGTTGGAAAATTTGATTCAGAAAGAATGACAAAAGTTACCCCATTGTACCAAAGAGTGTTGTCAGCTCTTATTGAGGAAGAAGAAACTAAAGAATTTGAAGAAAACAATGGAGAAAGAGATATGTCTTACCAATATAGTGGAAATGATTCTCCTAATGATACAAGTCTCCATATTGACGGTGATCATACAAACAGGGTCAAGACTGAATCTGAATCTGAGTCCATGTTGAGTCTTCAAACTCAGAGACAATGTGCTGTCAACAGATTTTCTTGTAATGGGAGCACTAACTGCACCAGGGGCACTAGCATCGACAATAAGTTATCTAATGGCAATCTGTTCCAAGGAGATAATGGATTTCTGCATTCAAATATTGAGATGTTCCCCCAGTTTTCTGAATATGGTGTTGATGAGCCACTAGCTGAAGATAAAAATGCTTCTGGCATTTACCCTGTTGACTGCCGATATGATCAAATGTGTCTAGAGGACAAAATCCTGTTGGAGCTGCAGAGTGTTGGCCTATATCCAGAGACAGTGGTGAGTAATATATTTACATTAACCATGAGTGTGTTGCCAGTTATCTGGAACGGTTTTGTCACTTAATTCCTTTAGGATCCTTCTTTCTTTTCTCTAGTTTTAAAGAAGTGTGGAATCAATCTCTCTCTCTCTCTGTCTCTCTCTCTCTCTCTCACTCTCTAACCATGAGTACGTGCATGCACATGTATGCCAATTTTTTTTTTCTTTAAACAAGTTGATCATATTTTCAACCTCCACCCCCCCCTCCCTTGGGTGTCTTGTCACAGCCTGATCTGGCAGATGGAGATGATGAACAAATTAATCAAGATATTGTTGAATTACAGAAGGAACTTCGCCAACAGGTTATGTTTCTGATTGTTACTATTTTTGGATGTTTCTAATATTCCAAATTTTATTCTCTCAAGCAGAAATTTAAGTACAGTTTAATTTGATCCATTGTATTCTTGAATTTTGTTTAGATTTTTATGGAAGTGTTTCTGGTTGTGTGTTACTAAGCACTTTTTTTTGGTTGTTGCCGTCTATTTATAACTGATTCTGCAGGTTGATAAAAATAAGGTGCACTTGAACAAAATTATTAAGGCAATTGATGAAGGAAAGGAAATGGAAGAGCGGTAGGATTTTCAGTAAATGAAATGTGTTTTAGAGTCTGTTCTGTATGAACGTCAATCATTAAATCATTTCTTTGAATTCTGTTAAAATTTCATATTGCAGGGCCCCTGAGCAGGTTGCGATGGACAGGCTTGTTGAATTGGCTTACAGGAAGCAGCTGGTAACTTACCCCCCTCCAAATTGGAAGTTACTTATTTACTTTATGATGAGTAATAATATGAATCATAATGACACCTCAAGGGGCAAAATGGATGTAGGTTGTGTGCAAGGGCGAAAAGATAATAGAAAGAATGAAAGATACTAGAGTGGGGTGGGGGAGTATCTTTTAAATTTAGATGATCTTCAATAACAGCAACTCACTGCAAGACTGTTCTCTCAAGATGTTCAAAATTATGCATTTTATCTCTCCAACATTAACCTTTTTTTTTTCCTTAAAAGTGTTGATATTTAAAAGGAATTTTATTGTCATATATTTTATTTCTGTTTCGGCATAGTGTGGGGCCGGGGGAGTATATTTTATATTTAAGCTTCATGTTCAAAGACCTAGTGTTCTAATAATTACTTGACTGTAAATTATATATTTCAATTAAAAGTGCCTCACAGTTTGGCTTTTGAAAAATTGTTTTAATTATACATGATATGCTTTGCTGTATTTATCATTCACCTTTGACTAATATTGACAGGCCACTAAGGGAAGTAGTGCATCCAAAGGTGGGGTCACAAGGGTTTCAAAACAAGTTGCCTCAGCTTTTATGAAGAGGACCCTCTCTAGATGTCGGCAATTCGAAGATACAGGAAAAAGCTGTTTCACTGAGCCTCCACTTCGAGATGTCATTTTTGCTGCACCTCCTTTTGGCAATGCTGAAGAATCTATGAATTGCAATGGCTCTACAGTTGCTATAAATTTGCCCCTTGAAACTGAAAGCTCTCAACAAGAGCCTGGGAAATCAGGTTTGTAATCTTTATTTTTCTGATTTTCATGGAATATGTACTTTTGGTAATTTGTCCAGTACAGTGGTCATCCTATATTGCTAGGAATTGAATAGTGGAGGTGTATGGTTAGGGACTATTTATATAGACAAACCGCTCATGATGTTGGAATTTTGTTCCAAACAACTCCCAAGTTTTTCAGTTTTTTACCTCAACAAGTTTCTTACACTAGCTTAGTTTTACTTAATAAATTGGGTTTTCTGTTCTTACAGGCTCCTTCCTCAGTAGGGCTGAGCGGCATGATATTTTTAGTGATAAAACTGGCAGCGGTTCATTTGATGTTTTTGGAAATCTTACGTACCCATCCGACCATGAGTTTGCCAAAACTGGGCCCATATTTAACCGAGGGAAGAAGAAGGAAGTGCTGCTTGATGATGTTGGTGGCAATGCTTCCTCAAGAGCCTTATCGACTCTTAGTAATACACAAGTTGGTGGAACAAAGGGAAAGAGAAGTGAGAGAGAAAGGGACAAAGATACATTAGGCAGAAGTTCTGTTACCAAAGCCAGCCGTACATCACAGGGTAACTTTAAGGGTGAACGTAAAACAAAAACAAAGCCCAAGCAGAAGATAGCTCAGCTATCAACTTCGGTAACTGGATCTGTTAACAAGGTTACAGAAACAACTCATCCTGAAGTGAATGCCAATGGTAGTGATAAAAAAGGAGACACAGGACTGATTTCCTGTGGTGAAACTCCTCAGGATTCATCTAAAGAGATCAAGGAACCACTAGATTTTGCCAACTTGCAGTTGCCTGAATTAGACCCTTTGGAACTAGGTGGGCCTCAAGATATAAGTTCTTGGTTGAACATTGATGATGACACTCTTCAAGACCATGATACAGAGGGCCTTGACATACCTATGGATGACCTCTCAGATTTGATTATGATTCCATGAAGACAGTATACTGTATATTCCCATGGATTTTTCAACTATTTAGATAAGAATGATGGTGCTGTTGCTGGGGGACAACCTGCCAATATAATTTATGCCTCCAGCTATTGGCACTTGTAATTACCCCATTCTTTTTGTATACTTTTTGAAAGAAGTAATCAATGAAAAAGAGAAAATATATCTTTACTGTTTATTTGATCCAGATAATATCTCACTTTTTTTACAATTTACATTTACCTTTAATTGCCTTTTTCTGTTTATCTTGTTCAATAAACTTTGCGACTTCTTGATTGTATCACTTCTGTTTTATAGTACTTGTTGGAATATGTGTGCAAGTGAAAAGTTCTGGCCCCTAAAATTTGGATAATGTCGTAGGCCTTCATGTGGCACTTGATTTTAGATATGCACCCACAAGTATATTATTGTGTTACATATTTGTTTTCTTTGGTAGATGAACTATCTAACAACTGTTGTCTTCAAAACTAAATTGCAATTGAGCATGTTGTAGAATTTTGTTCACTGTTACTAGGATTAAGCTGTAAAATATTGTTACTTGTTTTTTGCTCCACTTCTATAGTAGGTTAAAACTTCTTAGGCTCAATAGCTGGCAATCGCTGCCTTAGGGGAAATTTTAGGTTTATGCTTAGTTTTTTATTTTATTTTATATATATTTTTTGTGTGATGAAAAATAGTAACAATGTTTCTGTAATCCTAGATTATATTCTAGCTGGTATTCATGTCTCCAGCATTTTGTTCTGAATGTCTTGACAGTCTGAATAACTTTTTTAAACAATTGAGATGCATTGGTGGGAGGATCGCTAAAATTTGCCTTTTAGTGTTGAACAGACCATTCTTGGGGACCCATCCTTGTGCCACATAAATATTGGAAGCCTCATATTTGTTTCATTGTATGGTTCCCTTTATAAACTGAAATTTGAAGCTCCGAAAAGTTGTCTTTAGAATCTCTTATGGTTTGTTATTTTTTCATATTTTGGAATGATTCTAATGCTTTGAACTGGGAAATATCTGGAAGAGTGTCATTTGGGTGGCAACTATCAAGCATGAAGTCAGTCATATATCTGTTTGGAGTATTTAAATTCATGTTCAGGAGCTGTTATAATCAAATTTGTCCGCATTGATCAGGAATAGAGATCGGTGTAGGAACATAATGGACAAAATTGCCCTTATTAATCATGGTTGTGTTTCCTTCATTCTTTATTATTATTATTATTATTATTATTATTATTATTATTATTATTATTATTATTATTATCTTTTTGCTTCTCTAATTGTTAGTTGGCTTTGTTTTTGATAAAGCTTGTCTTTCATCCATCTTTTCGTGTGTTCTTGATTTGTGCTGTTGCAGGTGGATTTTCAGAAGATGCTTGTCCTGAATTTATCTCATAATATGTTTGTGCCATTGCTACATATCTTTACTGTGAGGTGTGAAGAAGGTGAAGAAATTTGTTTTTACTGTGACTGAGGTATTTATGTCTTGCTATCATAAATAAATGCTGGTTTTGTTCTATTTATGTTGTTGATTTGTGTGCATTTGTTTCCTGAAATTCACATCTGGTTCTGATTATTGTTTATTTGGTGGTTGGAATATGCAAGGTCAGAAGATCAAAGGATGGTTATATGTACGCAAAAGCTACATTCGGTACCATTGCAGCTCCTGCTGTAGTATTGCTTGACATAAAATTTGGTCTGTGCTGCTATCTGTCTGTTAGTTTTGTTTGCATTTCGTTTGGAGAATGTTTTACTTCGGAATTCTAGATTAAATTTTTGAATTAATCAAAGTTCAACCACAAAAAAGGATTTATAGGCCTTTCTTTTGGTGCATGTTACCTGTGCTATTTTCTTGGTTATAATTTCACATCGGAATAAGAGTAGCATTCTGGTCTACATCTCATTTTCTGTTATTAATAGGGCTGCAAATGAACAAAGTCGATTATGAACAACTCGAGCTCAGCTTGATAAAAAGCTTGTTAATGTGTGTTTATTTATAAGTAAGCGCTTTAGTTTTAAGCTCGTTTAATAAACAAGCTAAGCTCAAGCAAAAAAATTTGTTCACGAACAAGCTCGTAAGCTATTAGGCTTGATACATAACAATTCAAGCGTAGACTCATTTATAAGTTTATATGTGTTAACTAAATATACTCATTGCACATATCTTAATAATGACATGGCCAACATGAGACCACTACCTATATTACCTTAATTTTTTCCTTCCCTTTAAACTAATCAAGATCCACTTTAATTAGACTATAGTTACATTTAAAAATAAATAAATAAATAATTAAGGAAGCCGCATATGATCCTTTCCTATCAATCATCTAAAGCAAAGTTATGAAACATATTAGTATTTTCTCATTTATAATAGTTACAAACAGGTATTTTTTTAGTCCTTCACCATCTAACGTGAATGTAAAAATTGTATTTTGAACAGTTGCTGAAGTTGTAGGTAAAGAATGATGAAGGAATGAATTTAATTATATAAATTATTAATTTGAATAATAACTAATCATAAGTAAGACTTGATGCATGATAAAATGAGTATACTATTTTCTTTTTTCTTAATTTTAGAGATTTAAGCATTTAATAATGTAATTTTTTAGATTTCAACCTCAAAAGCTTGACACGAGCTCGAGTCTGAACTTGATATTAAGCTTGAGTTTGGTTTGATTAATTAATCAATCCAAGCCAAGCTAAGTTCAAGCTTTTTGGCTTTCCTACGAACTCAAGCTCAAACCCTATTTTTAGGTTTGTCACAATCTCAAGCCAAGCTCAAGCTTTTGATTTTTCCTAACGAGCTAAGCTTGAACATGCACTACTCTACAAAGCTCGGCTCGTTTACAGCCTTAGTTATTAATCTTTTCTTTTCTGAGAAATTTTACTCCTTGTTGATTTATTTTTCTTTTCTGGTTGTCTGTTTGATTGAAGAAGTTACTTGTTTGAGATTGTATATCTGTGGCTGATAAAGGAGGGCAATATGCTGGTGTTAGCGCACAAGATAATCTGTGAAGTTTTTCAGAAAAATGATGTATTAGGTATTCCCAGTCTGTAAGCAATAAGAGAACATTTTCGTCAGCATAATGCCTTGCTTCTTAGTGAGTATGGGAAGGACATAATAATTTAGTGACTAGTGAATCGTGATAGGGTTTAATCCCGATCTACCATAATTTGAAAGTAAAATGGGGCCTTGTTGGAGATGACAGAAGATAAAGAATTTTAGGGTTGCAAAATTCTTATTGCTGTTCCCATTAAATCTAAAGCTATGAACAAGACAATCTGGCTAGTGTTTGTGTTCCCTTCTCCCTTCACAATGATACTTGCCAAATCAAACAGGATGAACTCCTATGTATTATCTGCAGCTGAGATTTAACTCACTCTCATCTGCTGGTTGAGACAATTATGTAGAAGGCACACAGTTTGAACTGCTTGTGGCCGTAGTTGCAGTTGTGTGGTTTTAAGTATGCTTAGTGCAGCCGTTTCTGAATGCATGAGTGATGCTTATTCACTGTATTCTGCATTCAATATCATCTATAATGCCCTTCTGCCTCCTGTAATTCTCAATCTTGGTTTAGGCTTTTTGTTTACCGGTTAGTTTCTGCTTCTTTTCACACTTTTATCAGTAAAATTGCAAAATTACTTAATATCGAAAAAGTCAGTAAACCTGCAAATTTTCTTTTATTCTGTTAGTTTTCTTGATCTTAGGGCTATGCCAGTGAGTAATAAAGCGTTGACAAAATCTGTCAAACATGTAGCACAAACCATAATAAATTGATAATAAATTTCTGCTCTAAAAGCATGAGAAAGGTGAAAAGAAGAGTTGGGGTAGAATAGACAGAAAAAAGGAGACTAGAGAGGATGCTGAAGCAACTTCCAATCCTCTTGAAATGGTGGTCCACTTGAATGTAGGATAAGAGCTTGAGCAATGTGTCCCCTGTTAGTCAACAGAAAGAGAGGAGTTCTAGCCCACAGCCCACTAGGACACCATTTCATCATTTATCTGTGCTTTATATCCTTGGAAAAGGTCATCAAACACGATAATAATATGCTAGAGAGATGAACATGTTTCAGTTTTTCATTTGACTATAGTTGGAGAAGAGTTTCTTATAACTTATTATTGTAAAGAATGCTTTGGTTAAGACTATTTTATATTGCCATTATGAATATCGGTTACATTTCACTAGTAATATGGCAACTCTAGTTTATTAGAACTTGTTATTGTAAATATTGCTTTGGTTAAGATCATTTCATATTGCCATTATGAATATCGGTTACATTTCACTAGTAATATGGCAACTCTAGTTTATTAGAACTTGTTATTGTAAATATTGCTTTGGTTAAGATCATTTCATATTGCCATTATGAATATCGGTTACATTTCACTAGTAATATGGCAACTCTACAAATTAAATGCTATTAAGTTATAAACTTTAGGGTGCAGTGACAAACTGTGTTGGAGGTTTTGAAGGAATGAAGAATTGATGTTCATTCATTTTATGATGTCCTAAGGGGCCTTTGTGTCCAAGCCTTACCTTGGAGGAGTATTTGGTGTGTGAATGCCTCACTTTGGGTTTCTTTTGTTGTTTGGACTACAACTAGGGGGAAGATTCTCACATATGATAAACTCATGAGTTTAGATGCTACCTGGGTGGTGTTGTGTGTGTTGATGTAGTGGGGAGATGGTGAATCATCTTTTGTTACGTTGTATTGTTGCATTTGATTTGTGGAGCTTTGTCCTTGGATCATTTGGGGTTTAGTGGGTATTACTGGAAAAAGGGTATAGATCTCTTGCATGGATGGAGAAATTGGGTTGGCAAGTACTTGTCGGAAGTATGGAACTTAGTTGCATTATGTTTGATGAGGACAATATGGAGGGAAAAAGATCGATGTATGTTTGAGAACACAGAAAGCACAGGGACTCAATTGTTAGCTAAGTTTACTAGTTCTTTATTTGATTCGTCTCACTTTTAGGGGTTGGGGCTTTACCACTAGTACTTCCATTGTGGAGTTTTTAGAGTTGTATCTCTGTACATAATATTATTTTTTCTGTAATTCTTTTGGCTTCTTTATGCCTTTTGTGCATAAAGTAGTCATTTTGCAATAAAATAATTTTTACCTATAAAAAAAGTAATTGTACCCCAACTTCAATCTAATTTGGAGATCTAACTTAAATATGAATGTCACTGTTTTTATTCCTATTTTTTGCATGTATTGTATTTTTTACCGAAGGTTATTTCATGATGACGAGTGAACTAAGCTGCTCTATTACTAATATCCTAATGATGGAGGCAACAAGAGGCTTGCAAAAAGCAAGCCTATAGGCCCAAATATTCAACAGATTGTATGAATTTTATTAGGTCACATTGGAACATTCATGTCTTGTGCTGCATTTATGAAGGAGGAAATGCTTGGAATTTTGAAGATCATGAGTCATCATCAACATGGACGTTGATGTTTCTTTCTCTATATTTGTATGCGTGGATGGATTACGGATGCTGGTAAATGCCCTTTACCAATTTACTGGATTTCCTATTACTTATGAATTTTAGGATCTAGCTCTTTCTAAATATAACCAGGTGTTACTCTTGTATTTACAGTTATCTTTACTTGTGCCTTTTATTTCAATTATTCATATTTGCCTTCATTTTGCTTTTGAAGTGCATATTATATAAAATGGGAATTTTTTCTTCCACATGCTGGACGGATTTGCTGTTGGGGAGAATGGAGGAATCATGATCTGCTTCATTATCTTCTCTTTGTGCTTTGCTTTGAGGCTATGTCCAGTTTGAAGGTTTGGGTAAGGAGTGAGATGGTTTCAGTGGGGAGGTTGGTGGAAGATGATATGGCTGGTACTCTGGGTTGAAAGGTGAAATGTTGCCTATATTTTAGGTTGTATTGCCACTAAGGTTCTTGTATAAATATAGGGCAGTGTGGTTGATTGATAACGAGATGGCTGGAATTTTGGGTAGTAAAGGTAGCTTCTTTGGCTACATATTATTTGAGATTTTCGTGAACTTGGGCTACAAGACTTTTTTGATTAATAAATTTTGTTCATAATAAATATATATATATATATATATATATATATATATATATATTTATTATTCAGTTGCACTGCTAGGGCAAAATTTTTTAAATAACTATAAAATCTAAACTATATTATTAGTTAGCCAAGGTTTGAAACTATTTTAGTTTCTAACAAATCGAGTCCGTTGGACTCGATTTTATTGTAGCAAATCGAGTTTTAAAGACTCGATTTCTATGAGGTGTGTTGCTGATGTGGGGGAAAAAAATCCACGTGGAAATCGAGTCTCTAAGACTCGAGTTCCCTCAGAACAAAACCAACGCTGAAAACCCATCTTCCTCCTCCGTTCTTTTTCTCCTTTTTTTTTTTTTTTTTTTTTTTTTTTTTTTTTTTGGTTCTTTCTCCATCTTCTGTCCCAAGAAAGTTCTTCCTTCTTCTTCTTCTCCTCTTCTTCTTCTCCTTCCTCAAACATCCAAACCCTTTTCTCAAAATTTGAAACCTAGCAATCTCAAAATCGGAGCAAAAACCCAAACCCAAAATTCACGATTTCAGCACCCTAGAGCCATGGGTTTGATGATCTCGGCACCGGAGCGGCTTGGGTTTGTTGATCTCAGCACCAAAGGTTCGTTTTCAGTGTTTTCTGGTTTGGTTTGTCTCTTGATTCATTTTCTGTTTTTTCTTGGTTGATGTTTTGGGTTTTTTTTTTTCATTTTTGGTTGGTCTGTTTGTGTTTTGTGGGTTGCTGTTTTGGGTTTCTGGTTTGCCAAAGAAATATTGACCGTACGATCAAAGCTCAAAAAAACAAAGCGTGATGGTGAAGATCGTGATTGAAAATGCAGTTTGATCGAACGCACCGGAGAGGAGGGAACCAAAGCCACAAATGGAGACGAGGTCGTCGGAAGAGATGATGTTTTCAAAATCGGACTCGTCGGCGAGTTCTTCACTCGGTTTTGATAAAGGAGCTTGGGGGCGGTGATCAGAGGCCATAGCGAGTTCTTCAATTTCTGCGTTGGTGATTTCTGCTGTTCTGGGTTGGGTGATTTTTGCTTGGGTGATCTGGGTTTTTTCTGAGGGAACTCAAGTCTTAGAGACTCGATTTCCACATGGATCCACGTCACCAACACACCTCATGGAAATCGAGTCTTTAAAACTCGATTTGCTACAGTAAAATCGAGTCTTACGGACTCGATTTGTTAGAAACTAAAATAGTTTCAAATCTTGGCTAACTAATAATATAGTTTAGATTTTATAGTTATTTAAAAAATTTTGCCCACTGCTAGGTATAAACGTCTGATGCTTTGGACGACATGTAGTGTGCTTAATTGTCTCATTGCTTGACAAAGATCGACCTATTGAATTAGTGTGAGTTGTCGTTTACTGGCATAATCACTGCATCATCTTGTGCGACATGTATTATTGTCTCAATATCGGATAGGATGGAGAAGTTGAAGCAGGACTTCTTTTGGGTGGTGTGACTGAATGACAAGTTTTGATGCTTTTTTATTATTATTATTATTTTTTATGTTTGGAAGGATGACCTTATTCCAAGTCTAGAGGCTTGGATATTAGAGAAACTAGCCTTAGTGGGGCTATGTGAAGTCAACAATACTAAGAATGTGTTTGGATTCAAGTCTGCGTTTTGCGTTTTGCGTTTCAAACTTTTTTTTTTTTTTTTTTTTTCCAAGCCGCAGATGTTGACCAGTCTTCCGTGAACAGTGCATCCGTGTACTGTTCATGGACCCACAAATTTCACTTTTCAGCCACTTTTTCATTAAAAATGGGTCCCGCGGTACTATTTACACATTTTAAAATTATTTTGCTACAGTGTTTTCAGTTTTCAGTTTTCAGTTTTCAGCAATAAGTTCTATCCAAACGGACCCTTAGAGGGCGTTTGGATCCGGCGCGTCTAGCGTTTCATGGTTTTTTTTTTTTTTTTTTTAAGCCGTGATTGTTGACTTTTTTTTATGAACAGTACCAGTGGTTTTTTTTCCTTCTCCTGGACGCGCGTTTGTCACTGTTCATTGGCCATGAAGTAATTTTAGGCCAATAAACAGTGATTTTAGGCGTGAACAGTAATTTTTCACAATTAAAAATTATTTTGGTACAGTATTTTTCAGTTTTCAGTTTTCAGTTTCAGTTTTCAGTTTTCAGCTATATCCAAACGGATTCTAAGGAGATACACATTGCAAAGTTGTCAATTTATGGTGGGAGTAATATCACTCTCACATGTGTTCACTATTAACACTATTTTAATGATCACTGCGTACTTTTGGTGCAATGGTCACTCCACAAGTATAAGTGCTTGTGAAGTATAGGGGTAAGGGCTGGGGTTCAAGTCTCCAGGAGAAAGCTTCACACATATATACACTTAGATTAAGGTAGAGTAGAAATTTTATCTTATATAAAAAAAAACACTATTTTAATGAGAAAATTACACTTTACTACTTTAAACCATGCATTAATTTACACTTTGCCTAAATTATCCGGCTGCATACTTTGCACCCTAAACTATCACATTTTGCACTCTGGTGTTATTTTTGTCGGTATATTTAACAAGATCTTTTTATATGTAACAAGCACAAGCTTCTTGCTTAGGTGGAACAAAATTAAAAAACTGAAACATTCTTCTTCAAAATCAATTAAAATAAAACTCAAACTTTTCCACATCCCTGTTTGTCTGTGCGTGTCATCCTCTTCCCTAGATTTAGTTCTTTGTAAACCCTAAATCCCTTATTTGGAAATTGTCTCTGGGTCTTTCTTAGTTTCAAGAGAACCAAGATAAACACTAAAGTGAGCACCACTAAGAAGCCTGCACCACCTCCAATGGCAATGAATATTGTTTTCTTTGTTGTGACTCCTTGTTTGCCAAGGCAGCAAGTAGAGACGGAAGCATCTGACTAGGTATTGCGAGGTTATCATCTGGGTTGCTCAATTTGAACACTTCCATACCGTTTAAAATGGCATTGTCGTGATAATAGCTTGTACTACCAAGGTGTAGATCAATGGAGAGACTATGCCTGTCCTCATCTCCCTTCTTTCTAATGTTTACTACATAGTCTTTGAAAATAGGCCTAGCGATTTTGTCAGTCCACAATATTACATCAACACCTAAGTCGGTTGTAAGAGAGTATATAAAAGATGAACAGCCTTTCACCAACGACGTTCATATTGGGGTCTATTCAATAGAAATGGAGCCTTAGTAATTAAATCCTGTATCAACTGGTAATTCTCATGTCAAATTGGAAACCTGTTCTTGCTGCTATTAAAACCCATTGTCCTTGCAGATCGATAGACATCATTTGGTGTAGTGTGATTTGGTATGTTTGGAGCAGAGGCAATTTCCGAATTGGGGATTTAGGGTTTACAAGAAACTAAATTTGGGGAAGAGGATGGCACACACGCAGGACAGACTGAGATGTGGAAAATTTAAGTTTTGTTTTAATTGATTTTGAAGAAGGGTGTTTAAGCCTTTTAACTTTGTTCCACCTAAGCAAGAAGCATGTGCTTGTCATGTGTATCAAGATTCGGTTAAATATAACAACAAAAATAACACCGGGGTGTAAAGTGTGAAAAGTGTAATAATTTAGGGTGATAAAGTGTAATTTTACCTTTTTTTTTTTTTTTGGTTGAGAATGTAATTGCACTTATTTTAATTATACATCAATTACAACTTAATACATTAGTTGGGTGTAAAATTGGACGTGCCTTTTGACTTGTAGATATGAAGTGCTTTCTTCTCATTTTTATATTAGTAAGAATTTGACTTTTAATGTAATTAAATTTTTTTACAACTTAAGCAATAATAGATGTTTATAAATTACAAAAAATATAACTTAAAAAGTAGTCCATTCCAATGATAAGAGTATATATATAAAATTAAAAATTTTCAAAGTAATTTCTAAATTCCTTTCCTTGGTACAAGATTTATATAGGTTAGGAATTTTAAAAATATGGGATAAAAAGAAAAACTCACACTTTTCTCCTGTCATGCTTCCATGTTTCCTTTCAAAACTTTAAAATTGTCAATGGGATAGCTACAAGTAAAGCACTCATGCCAGTAAAAGTGAAGAAACATGACCTGAAGTCAAAAAACAAAACCATTTTATTTAATCAATTTCTTTTCTACTTTATATTTATTTTATTTTTTGGCAAAAGTATTGTTTCCGTATCTAAAATTTGTATGATGTTTGTTTTTATCCTTAAACTTTAAGAATTTTTTTTCCTAAACAGTTGAAAACGTTATTTTTATTATTTTTTATAATCCTTATCCAATCCTATTAACTTTTATCATGCATGACTAATTAGTAATTAGGTGAAACTATCCTTTTGCAGTAAAAAAATTGAAATTTATGACACGGAACCAATTACGTGTATAAAAAAAGAACATAAGAGCATCCGTAGCAAAATGTTGCAAAAAAAAAGTCATTTTGCCACACTAAAAGCCTACTTTATTATTTTACCACATCATTTTACAACATCCCATTTATCAAATATTTTATTCTTCAATTCTATACATTAAATTAATATTTGTATCACATTAAAATAATATATTAAATTCCTCCCCCATCATCATCATCAACAACAGCAACTACAACAACAAGTAGAAAAATTGTTGCATCCACAATCACCAGGAAAAAAAAAAAAAACACAATCACCAAAATCAACCCACAATCGCTACCGAATCCGCTGATTCGCCAATCAACACCACCAATTCGCCATCACCATCACCATCACCATCATCGATTCGCCCACCATCACTGACCCGCCCATCACCATCTCAACCCACCCACTGCCATAACCCACAGCCCATGAAACTCAACCCACCCACAACCCGAACCCACCCACCATCGATCCGCCCATCTGAACCCACCCATCAAACCACAGCCAAAAAACGTGAATGGAAAAAAGAAAAAAGGAAAAAAAAAAGAACCTGAAGCAGAATAGAGAAGACAGATGGTCGGCGGCATCGAATGGTGGTCTTTGGTGAGATTGGCGGCGTTGAGTGGTGGCCTTTGGTGATCGGCATGTTGTGGAAGACAAATAGAGAAGACAGAGATGAGAGAGAAGACAGAGATGAGAAGATGAAGAGAGATATCTGTGATGAGGAGAGAGAAAACGGAATAAAATAACAATATATATTTTGCCATGGCTTGTCCGTGCTGTGGCAAATTGGGAGGGTATTGTAGCATGTTGCAAAATTTTGACACATTTAACACATCTGATAAAAGGGGGTTTTTAGTGTTTGGTGTGCCAAATGTGCCAAATATTTGACATTTGGCACATCTGCTGTAGATGCTCTAAGGTGAACTAGTCACCTGAAACTATTTAATGGTATAAAATTTCTTTTTCAAAGTTTATGAATGATTTTTTTTCTCTTTATTTCAATTGATCTCTTTATAAAGTTTAATGACTAGGGTTGCCAAGAATGAACAAAAAGTATAATGTTTTCATTAGTTTAGATTTTTTTTTTAAACTTTAAAATTTAGGAATTAAAAAGAACTTCATGCGAATTTTAGGGCAAAAATAAAAAAATTAGTTGCATATTTGAAAATTTTTAACTTTTTTTTTTAAAGAGAGTTTCAACTCATGGCGTCCGTTCCTTTGGTCTAGCGGAAATTGAACTTCAGATCTCTTATTCAACTATTAGAGACTTTACTAGTTTAACTAGCTAGCTAGGATGCACGGACGCGGCGCCAGAGGTGCCGCACTTGCGTCCGACGTGGCGACGCACAAGGGATGCCGCTGCTCGCGCGTCGGTACCGCGTCGGGCCGCGTTTGTCACGTGTTTTCATTTTTTTTTTCAACCGACTTGAGCCGACGCGGCTTGACTCGTGCCGAATCGGCCAAAATCTGGTCGTATCGAGTCGTATTGGCCGGCAACCGAAACGGCCGAAACATTTCGAAATCGGCCTTGAATCTTGCCGGAACAGCCGAAATCGGCTCTGAATGAGACCCAAACACCCTAAATTTGTCATTCCTCAATTTTATTTTGAATATTTGTTACTTTTTTTGTGTTTTCTTTTTGGTTGTGTTTCTTGCTTTCTTTTTTCTTTGTTTTGTGAATCAAAGTACAGTAATATCTTTTTTAAGAATATTTTAATAGTAAAAATATATAGAAAATAAAAATAAAAATATTTTTTATAATTTTTTAATTGCCGAGTCCCGCTGCACCTGCACCTACCTTTTTCAAAAATTGCTGAGTCCCGCGTCCGTACTCAAACCCGCACCCGACTCCTGAAACGCACCCGTGCTTCATAGCTAGCTAGAAAACAATGAAAACTTTTAATTTTATATATGAATCTAATGGACCCACCAAAAGTGAGTAATGTGCGGTGAAAACAGAGATTCGGGCGATGAAAATTAAGAATACAAAACTATAGCCAACATAGTGAGTTCCAAATGAGAATACAAACTACAAAGAGAAAAGCAAGCAACCCAGCAGTTCCTTCCCAAAGCAAAGCTTCACTCTCTCTCTCTCTCTCTGTCTCTAAAGTAAAATGTCCCAAATGAGAGAACCACCGATTCTCCGACACAGGAACAATAACCATATTCCTTACGACATAGTACTGAACATCATGGAAAGGTTACCGGTGAAATCAGTGATGAGATTCAGGTGCGTATCCAAATCCATGGACTCCTTAATCACCAGTCACGATTTCATCTCCACTCACCTTAAAAACGTCAGCAAAAATCATGATCATGAAAATGGTTATGTCATACACTTGCCCTCGTGGGAAATAACTCGCCATATAGCTCGTCCTCTTCCCGACACATCATTCTGTACTGTCATTTTAATTTTACGTTTGCCAAGATGGTGGGTTCCTGCAATGACTTATTGTGTTTATCCATTTTGGAGGGTGGCGTTATATTTTTGTGGAACCCCAGCATTAGAAAATTCAAGAGGTTGCCCGATACTTGCTTAGGAAAGTTAAGAGTCTGTTAGACTCGGATTAGCCTATCATTCCGAGAATGATGACTACAAGGTTGTCAAGATTTCATCTGCAAAAAAGATTGAGGTGTACACATTAAGTTCAGATTCATGGAGAAGGGTTGAAATCTCATCGACAGACTGTATTATCCTCTACCCTAACAAAGCTTGAGCCAGCCCCATTTGTTAGTGGAGCTTTGTACTGGATGGCACTTATCATAGATGGACAATGGCTTCTTCGGAGAAGGTCTATTATGTCACTTGATGTCAAAACTGAGACATTCAGCGAGCTAGCACTGCCTAATTATACTGGCGATTCCTACTGTATGGCATTATTCAAGGGGAAACTGACTTTCACTACACTTGCAGAATATGGCAGCCAATACTCCATACGGGTGATGAAGAAGTATGGTGTGGTTGAGTCTTGGAATAAGCTTTTTGTTGTACCAATTCAAAGAGCACCTTTTTGCCTTGCCTTTACCGAGTATGGTTCACTTCTGGTTTCCTACTGCTACACCATTATTCCAATGAGGAATGAGGAATTTAAGTTTGTATTGATTGACGCTGAAACTCTACATGAGAAGAAGGATCCTGATATCCAACATCCTTCATATGTAGCTACTTTCATGGAGAGCCTTGTTTTACTTGATGGAGAAAACTTGTTGTCTTACTATACAGATGGTGGTGTGCATATGAGAATGAAGTCATTAGTGGTATGGATGAAGTGAAACCCTTGTTATTCCATTTCCTTTAGTTCGGTAGTAGGCGTGATAGTATTGCTAAAAGCATCATTTTTATCCCAAGTTTAGATTAACCTTTTGTGGCTCTATTACATATTAGTATTTGTAAGTGGATGTTTGTTGTGTACATACCCAAGTCTGACGATGTTAACAAAAGCAATACATGGCCAACTTAATCCTTCTTTGCTTGTGTGTCCCTCTGGTAGTGTCTGAAAAACTAGATTTGAGCTCTCATGACTTTAATTTAAAAGAAGAAATGAAAAAAAAAAAAAAAAAAAAAAAAAGAATGGATTGAAAAAAGCTCTAAAGCTGAGAATGTTGAAAGAGAGCAGCCATGTGCTTGTCTAGTGAGCATGTTACCATTCCAATATCATGTTCTTACTTTCCTGATTTAAGTTACTTGGTCTTTGTTGGTTTGTGTGCTACATTAAACCTTAGTTTGATGACCAGAAGCTTATTTGTTTGACAGAGAATTGATTACAACATTTGTGATCTTACTATGGCATCCAATCTTTGGCCTTTGAGAATTGTATCTAGTTGAGAAATGCTATTGACTCATGCTTAGCTGGGCTCAATCTCATGTTTATTGTCAAGGGATGTAGATTAACAAGTTTAAATGCTTAAATGAAGTGTTTCTGTTAGTATCGTTGTGTTCTTTCTCCTAAACAAACATGCTATGGTTTATACTACTAAGAAATTAAAAAAAAAAAAAAAGTGTTGAAAAGACTATCAATCTGATTTTGGTTCTTGATTCTATTGCTAGTTACAACTGCTTGTGTAACTGTTTACATGTCGTCACCGTGGCTCCTTGACTTAGAGACCTCTGATTGCATGTGTGGTGCTTCATGATTATTCATTGTTTTCTGCATTTGATATCATCTAATTTGCTTATCCACCTCTCGTAGTTCTTATTCTTGGTTGGTTCATTTTGTTTACCAGTTGGTCTCAACTTGAACTTTTTGTCATTTTATCAGTAAACTAGCAAAATTACTACCTATTGAAAACATCAGTAAACCTACAAAATTGCTTGTATTGTGTTTGTTTATTGATCTTAGGGCTATGCTGGTGAGCAATAAAGCGTAGCGAAAATATGTCAAACATGTAGCACAAATCTTGATAAATTGATAATAAGTATCCGTTCTCAGAGCTTGAGAAAGTCAGAAAGGAGAATTGAACAAATAAGGTAGAAGAAAGGAGACTAGAGGGGGTGCCCAAGCAACTGATCCCCTTGGACCTAGGAGAAGAGAATGGTGGTCCACTTGAATGTAGGATAAGAGCTTGCATATTGTAGCACCTGCTAGTTTACAGAAAGAAGGGAGTTACTGACCTGTAGAACACCATGTTGTGATTTAATTGTGCTTTATATTCTTTAAAAAGCCATTGAACATGATAATTAATACACTGTAAAGATGCGATGATTCAGCCTTTCATTTGACTACAGGTGGACTGGTGGAGAAGATTTTATTAGAATTTACTGGAAAGAATGCTGACTTTACTTTCTTTCCTATTACCTCTGAATTTTAGGAGCTACCTCTTTATAAATATAACCGGGTGTCACTCTGTTTTTACAATTTACTGGTCTGCTTACATTTATATTTGTCTTCTATTTTAATTATTCATATTTGCCTTCATTTTGCTTTTGAAGTGCCTGATTATATAAAATAGGAATTTTTATTCCACATTCTGGACGGATTTGCTTTTGGGGAAAATGGAGGAATCGTGGTCTGCTTCATTATCTTCGCTTTGTGCTTTGCTTTGAGGCTATGTCTAGTTTAAAGGTGAATTTTGGGTAAAGAATGGGATGGTTTCAGTGGGGGAGGTCTGTGGAAGGGGAGATGGCTGGTACTCTGGGTTGAAAGGTGAAATTTCGCCTATATTTTAGGTTGTATTACCACTAATGTTCTTCTATAAGTATGGTAGGTTGATAACGAGGAGATGGCCAGAATTTGGGTTTTAAGGTAGCTTCTTTGGCTACATATCATTCAAGATTTTCATGAACTTGGGGTACAAGCCTTTTTTGATTAATAAATTTTGTTCTTTATAATATATTTTTTGTTCAAGATTTTATTGAGGGTCCTTGTTTATATTTGTGGCTGTGCTGTAAGCAATTTTAAAGTAGAGGTTGGGGTGGTGGTGGTTTGGAAGATGCTGTGTGTGTTTGTGTGTGTGTAAAGAGGCCATATTACTCTTATAAGATAATAAAATCACTCTTTTGAACTTGTCAACCTTACCTGTTGATATGACAAATATGTAGAAAATGAAGTGTGTTGCAGTAAAGGAATGAGTAAGAGAAGAAGAAGAGGAAGAAGAAGAAGAAGAAAACGAGGACGCATCAGAAAGGAATGATGCACCAAAAGTTGAGGAAGTGCAAAATGAAATCAATCTAATTTGAATACCCCAATCTGTACTACAATGATATGTATTTATACTTGTATCTACCATCTATGCATGTATTGAAGCCAAAATAATATTATCAGCTGTATAATCTGTTGTTACAGTACATAACAGTAGGTGTAGTGGACTTAAAGTAATTCTAACAATCATAATTAGCACTACTGTAGAAACTGTCTTCATCCAATGATACTACGATAGTCTTCTAGCATTATATTATAGGGAGGGAACGATTGCTTGCACTGCTAGATATAAATTTCTGATGCTTTGGACGACATGTAGTGTGCGTAGTTGTCTCCATGCTTGACAAAGATTGACCTGTTGAATTTGTGTGAGCTGTCGTTTAATGGCATAATCACTGCATGATCTTGTGCAACATGTCGTATTGTCTCAACAATGGATAGGATGGAGAAGTTGAAGCAAGTCTTCTTTTGGGTAGTGTGAGTGACAAGTTCATTTGCTTTTTATTTGGTTGGAAGGATGTCCTTACTCCAGTCAAGAGGCTCCGATGATAGAAAATCTGGCCTTAGTGGTGCTTTGTGGAGCCAACAATACTAAGTTGTCAATATATGGTGAGAGTAATATCACTTTTACATGGGTTTACTGTTGACACTATTTTAATTATGCATCAATCATAGCTTGATACATAAGATGAGTTTAAAATTGGACGTGTTCTTAGACGTGAATTACTTGCTTCTTAATTTTATATTAGTAAGACTATAAGAGTTTGACTTTCAATGTAATTAATTTTTTTACAACTTTAGTAATAAAATATGTTTATAAATCACAACAATATAATTTAAAAAGTAGTCCATTTCAATGATAAGAGTATATATATTGAATTAAAAATTTTCAAAGTAAGTTTCAAATTCCTCTCCCTGATACAAGATTTGTGTAGGTTAGGATTGTTAAATTTATGAGAGAAAAAGAAAACCTCACACTTTTCTCTTGCCGTGCTTTTATGTTTCCTTACAAAACTTTAAAACTGTCAATGAGACTACTACAAATAAAACACTTATGCCAGTAAAAGTCAAGAAGCATGACCCGAGGTAATAATATCACTTACTAAATCAATTTCTTCAAAACTTCTATATCTCATTATTTCTATCCTACCTATTTGGTTTTCGCAAAGATGTGATTTCCGTATCTAAAATTTGCATGAAGTTTGTGTAAGCGCACAATTGCACCTGGCCCCAAGAACAGTTACGGGCTCAGACCCAATGAGCCTTAAACAATATGAATTTGTAGAGTGTGGGCTTGAAACCCAGGTTAGAAGTGTTTGATGATTAAATGACAAGCCAAAGATCGCAAACACTTGAAAACAACAAGGAATATTATAAATCAACCTGCTCGGACGTAAACCGAGAGCTGTTATTATATTATCTCTTTCTCTTTTTTCTTTTTCTTTTAGATTACAAAAAAGAGAGTCCCCTCTTCCTGTTCTAGGTTTTTTCTTAAATACTCCTCCTTGTGATACTTTGTACACGTGTTGCCCCAACTCCCCCTTAGCCCAGATATTTCTTTTCTCAGTGCCTTTGAATAGTAACCAGAAGTTTCCCTTCCACTGTTCAGGTGTCACTTCCCCATTAATGTGGCCAGGGTGGTAGGTGCAGGGTCTTTAATGTAGAGGTGGCAGCCTTTATCTTTGGTATTTCTCTAACATCGATGCTTCTAGGACATTCAAGGGTTCACCCCCTTTAACCATTGGTCTTGACCGTGTCTTTCCCTAACCTTTACCATGAAGTCCCGGGTTCTCCGGTGTCCGTCCGAAGGGAAATTCATCATCGGCTGGATCCTCGGCGTATGGGCCGACCCATAGTACTAACAAGTTCTAAACCCAAGAGCAGGTCGGCCTTCCTTAGCATGGCCCAAAGGCCCACATCCCCATCAGGGTCTTTTTACTCCCCACAATAGCCCCTCAAAACTCTAATTTCAACGTCCGAGGAGAAAAATAGGGTTTTGATCTGACGAGAACTTACTCCCCACACTTTGTGAATGATTGCACGTGTGGAAATCGTTTCGCGTCCCAGAAGATGCCACTTGGCGGTTTTATTTTAAAAAACGCACGCATTTATTGCTGTAAGCTACACTTTGTCCCCCACGTTCAACGGCGAGATGGGTATCTAACGGTCCTCGTTACTCCACGAAAATTTGGGCGGGACGAATATAATTTCGAGGCCGCTTTTCTGCACATCGTGACGCTTCGGGAACCTGCGCCTTCATTTAATTCCCCAGGGGCTAATCCCATCAAAACATCAGCAATCATACTTTACCTGCAGAAAACCGTGGAAATTTGCACACCTTCAACTTTGTAAGTTCTTGCTCTCTCTATTCTTAACCTTTTCTCCTCGGACATAGTCATCGGCCGTCCTCGTAGATATTCTCCCCTTTAGAGTTTAGCCTTTCGTTCTTTTCTGATGGGTAGGTTTAAGTGTCTAGTTGATACCGCCGCTGGAATGGAAGGCTTCAGAGCCAAGTATCACATTCCCGGCGATGTAGGGTTAAAATATTGCCCGGCAAAAGCCGTGGCCGGTTCTAGAAAAGAGGGAGAGGTTATCATCCCAATGATAGCCTTTATAGAGGGCGGGATGACCCTCCCAATGAGACCTGTAACTAGGGAGTACCTTCGCAACCACCGGTTGTGTCCCGATCAGTGCCTCCCAAACGTTTTTAGATTTTTGGGTAGTGTCGATGCTCTAAACGAGCAAATGGGTCTAAACCTCACCTGGCACGACGTCGTCTTTCTGTACGAATCCCATAAACTTTCCAATGTAGGTTATTACATTAAATCTCGCTCTGGTGTCGTTAGGCTAATCTCCTGTCTGCTCAAATCCAATAAAGGCATGAAGGATGACTATCTGATCATCTCTGGGAACTGGCACAACGGCCTCCACTGCCCAGTTGAGTGGGGAGATCCAGGTGCGACACCTTAGGATTAACCTCCCCACCTCATAACTTCCTTTAATACTCACAAACATGCACACTAACATGTGTTTATATTTGTTTAACTTTATCACTTGCTATGTGAATCTGACAATGTTGTTCACTTTCACGTCCTTCTTTGTAGATAAACAACACGTGCGTCCACGCTTGAGCCACTGCAGTGTTGCCGATCTAAACCGAGTGCTTCGCTCCGAGGTGTTTGTCAGCGAGGACTTACAACTTAGAGCTGCTCACCTGATTCTGGGGTACACTCCCATCTCCTCGGACTTCTAGGAGATAGAAAACGCCATAGTCGCGGGTGACCGAAGGCGAAGGAGAATAAACGTAGCCCGGCCCAACTTTTTGGACGACTGCGATCTCCCTGACGCCCCTCACACCGTCTTGAACAACCAGCCCATAGCGGCAATTCCCCTCGCTGTGCACTCTCAGGCAACTGTTGTTCCAGAAGAGCATGTGTCTTCTTCTCATACACTAGACGAAGAGATAGATCAATTCCAATTTGAAGACACCGAAAGACCTCGAGGGAATCAGTTCGTAGTGCTTTCTGACGAGGAGGAAGAAGCCACTGAGGCCTCTAGAATTGCAGGGTTAGTCGTTGCCCAACCAGAGGACGAATCCGAGGAAGATATGGACAGGATGAAGGGTCTCCTAACTAATAGAGCTGCGAAGGTTGTGGAGAAAAAGACGGGGGGGTCCCAAGCTCTTCAATCTTTGCCACCTCCCCCTCCTCCAGCTGAGCCAAAACTTCCAGCCGAGGATCCCAAAAAGAAGAGAAAGGGAGAGGCCGAGGGGACGATCAGTAAGGACCCCAAGAAACCACGACAACAACTCCCACCGGTTCAGCAGCAGAAGCTGGACAAAGGCAAGGGTAGGGCCCGCTCAGTTGAAAGCGGGGAAATCAGGGACGAGGCCGAAGTGCGCCGAGCACCGACCACCTGGTCCCCCGACTTAAGACTGGACGGCGCACCCATCTCCTGCCAATCTAGTATAAGGGCGGTTCAACAAGGCCATGCCCACCACTTGGCCGAAGTGTTGGAACGTCCTCTTCTGCTGCCCAAGGACATGGAAACCTTGGAAAAAATGAGCCAGCCACAACTATTCCTCTACTTAAAAAGAGACTTAGCGCTGGTAAGTTTACCCCTTTTTAGGAAGATTCCACTTTTAACAATATTCATAAGTTTTTACTATTCCTGATTCCATCATACTTTGTCACAGGCCATTCAGGAGGTCTTTGTAGCCGAGATGTTCATAGAAGACACTCGGAAGAAGGCCAAAACTGAGCAGGAGATTAGGATGGAGACTGAGAAGTCCTTGGGCACAGCCCTTGCTCAGAACGAGAAGCTTACCTCGGAGGTGGCTGATCTAAAGAGAGAGAAGAATGGAGCCGAGGCGAATCTGAAGACCATGAAGACCCAGATAGAAGGGCAGCGCAAGCTCCTTCGCGAAAGAGATGATGAGCTCTCCCAAGCCCAAAGGGAACGCTCGGATTTGGAAAAGGAACTTGCGCTGATGAAGGAAGAAGCTAGCTCATTCCAACGCTCTTTACAGGCTGCCAAGCAGACGAGCTACGAGGAAGGGGTAGCAACGACCGAGGAGCAGTTGACAGAGGCCTTCACGGCTTTGTGCCGGGAGTACTGTCAGAAAGTCTGGGGGGAAGCCCTAAACGTAGCTGGAGTTCCTCTATCCTCGGATCTGAGGAAGTCCGAGAACGTTTGGCTTCCCCTGGAGATACAGGAGATTGAAGAGGCTCCTGCTGCTACTCCTACCCCTGAGTCAACTCTCCCTGCTCTGCCTCCGATGGTCCCACAGCTAATTCCAGATCCTACAGAACCTTCAGGTTCCAACAAAGAGAAGGAAGGAGGCGGGGATGCAGAGAAGGACTTGAGCCAAAAAGTGGAACCCAACGTCCTTCCAACAAAGACAGCAGACAAAGGAAAGCAAGTCTTGACTCCCTTTGAGCTGGAGTTGAGAAAGACCGAGGCCACCAGTACTTCTCAGCAAGACCCCCATCCAAAAGCTTAGGACCTAGCTTTAGGACTTTTCTTTTTCTACATCTGGATTAAATGTGTAATGTATATTTAAATGATTAATGAAGAACTATTTCGTTTGATTCTTACTTATGTCGCATCTATTTTACTTCATTCTTGTTATATTGGTCATAAAGATTGCCATTAGTACATGGTCAAAAAGGGGCAGAGCAAACAAATCTAACTTCAAGTTTTGCACAATCATAACCTCCACGCAGTCATTCGCGTGTTATTAAAAACTTAATAAAAAGTGATATGGCCAATATGTCTAAATAATGCCTTGGTTAAAAAAGAGAGACCTCATATAACGATTAAAACCTTATAATGTGTAGCATTGTTTTTAGTAGGATGTAAGATCCAAGGACCATTCCTTACATAAATTTGCTTAACACTTAAAGATATAGAACTTTAAGGTACGATCTAACAAACAGTAAGGCACTAATTTCCAGACGCAATAAGAAATTAACTTTAATCAAGTTTGCGGTCCGAGAACAAGACTTAATCAGGTTGCTGTTTGATTCTTAAGATCAGTAACTTTAAATGTTAATTTTCCCCAAGTAGGAGGTCCGAGGACCCGACATAACTAAGGTTCTGTTTAACAAATGATAAGACATCAATTTTCACAAGGTTTGTGGTCCGAGGACGACACGTAACCGAGTTTCTGTTTGATTCTTAAGGATTGTAACTTCAAATGTTAATTTTCCCAAAGTAGGAGGTCCGAGGACCCGATATAACTAAGGTTCTGTTTAACAAATGATAAGACATCAATTTCCACAAGGTTTGTGGCCCGAGGACGACACGTAACCGAGTTTCTGTTTGATTCTTAAGGATTGTAACTTCAAATGTTAATTTTTCCAAAGTAGGAGGTCCGAGGACCCGACATAACTAAGGTTCTGTTTAAAATGATAAGACATCAATTTCCACAAGGTTTGTGGTCCGAGGACGACACGTAACTGAGTTTCTGTTTGATTCTTAAGGATTGTAACTTCAAATGTTAATTTTCCCAAAGTAGGAGGTCCGAGGACCCGACATAACTAAGGTTCTGTTTAACAAATGATAAGACATCAATTTCCACAAGGTTTGTGGTCCGAGGACTACACTTAACCAAGTTTTTGTTTGATTCTTAAGAATTATAGCTTCAAGTGTCAGAGATACTCATAACTTTAAAGTGTTCACTGACAAAAGCACATTTCATTAATAATAATACCTTCTAAGATTGTTTACATTCCATGGGCGTGATACAATTTTTTCATCTAAGTCAGCTAGCCGATATGACCCT
This sequence comes from Castanea sativa, assembly GCF_040712315.1. Classification (NCBI taxonomy): domain Eukaryota; kingdom Viridiplantae; phylum Streptophyta; class Magnoliopsida; order Fagales; family Fagaceae; genus Castanea; species Castanea sativa. Next base: position 39,517,860 of record NC_134023.1, read on the forward strand.
ATGCCGGCTACTGAAACAATGCGATAGGGGCCTTCCCAGTTGGGTCCTAGCTTACCCCAAGCTGGGTTCTTAGAGGTGCCCACAACTTTTCTTAGTACGAGATCACCAGGTGCCAGTGGCCTTAGCTTCACGTGGGCATCATATCCCCGTTTTAGTTTCTGTTGATAATAAGCCATTTGGACCATAGCTGCCTCGCGCCGTTCCTCAAGCAAATCTAGGCCTTTCTCCAGGAGTCCCGCGTTATTCTCTGGATTAAAAGAGCTCGTCTTTAGGGTAGGAAAACCAGATTCCAGAGGTATCACCGCCTCGGCTCCATAAGTCATAGAGAATGGCGTTTCTCCAGTGGACCTATGCGGTGTGGTCCGATACGTCCACAGAACATGAGGGAGCTCTTCTACCCATCTGCCTTTCGCATCGTCCAACCTTTTCTTCAGCCCATTGACAATGACCTTGTTAACAGCCTCGGCTTGCCCATTTCCTTGAGGATAAGCTAGAGTGGAATATCTATTCATGATACCCATGTCACCACAATACTTCCTAAAAGCCTTACTGTCGAACTGAACATCATTGTCTGAGATGAGTGTGTGTGGTATACCGAATCTAGTGACGATGTTTTTCCAGACAAACTTTTTGGAGTCAACATCTCTAATATTTGCTAAGGGCTCGGCCTCAACCCATTTAGTGAAATAGTCTGTTCCCACGAGAAGCCATCTTTTGTTACCTGTTGCCCTCGGAAATGGCCCAACTATGTCTAGTCCCCACTGTGCGAAGGGCCAAGGACTGGAAAGGGGGTTAAGAACTCCTCCAGGTTGATGAATACTAGGGGCGAACCTCTGACACTGATCACATTTCCTGGCGTAGTCTTGAGCCTCCCTTTGCATATTGGGCCACCAATAACCCTGAGTCAAAGCTCTGTGGGCCAAAGACCTTCCCCCAGTGTGGCTGCCACAAATCCCTTCATGCAGTTCTTCTAGAAGCCCTTCCGTTGAGTCAGGGTGTACACACAACAAGTACGGTCCTGAAAAGGATCGTTTGTACAGTTTCTGGTCCTCGAACAACCAGAAACGTGGCACCTTTCGGCGTATCTTATCTGCTTCAGATTTGTCCTCGGGAATGACATCATTCCTAAGAAAAGATATGACCGGATCGATCCAACTAGGTCCAGGCCTTATCAGATGGATGCGAGGTGCGTTGGTAATGACAAGAGAGGGTTCTAGCAAATCCTCAACAAGGATAACCCTAGGTAAACCTTGAGCCGAGGACGTTGCCAGCGTGGCTAAGGAGTCTGCATGGGTGTTTCCGCTCCGAGAGATATGAGTTAAGGCGAAGAAGTTAAATTCAGTTTGCTGGCGCTTGATCTGGGCCAAATATTCCTGCATCCTTGGATCTTTAGCCTCCATGGTCCCCGTGACCTGGCCGACCACCAGTTGAGAGTCCGAGAAGACATGGATTTCCTTTCCACCCATTCTATGCACCATTTTCATGCCTACCAAGACCGCTTCATATTCGGCCTCATTATTAGTGGCCGAGAACGCCAATCTCAAAGACTTTTCGAAAACAATTCCCTCGGGGGACGTCAGGACAAGTCCAACACCTGACCCTCTCTGATTGGCTGCTCCATCCACACACACTTCCCAAATCGGCGATACCGCAGCTGTGATTACACCAACTGATTTTTCACCCATATGGGCCTCTTTTAAAGTTTCTTCCAGCAATGGCTCGGCAAATTCCGCCACCAAGTCAGCGAAGACCTGGCCCTTCACCGAGGTGCGAGGCTTGTATTTAACATCAAAAGCCCCCAGGATGGTCCCCCACTTTGCTATCCTTCCTGAGTAGTCGGCGCTACGCAGCACTGCCTTGAGGGGCAATTGGGTCAGAACAATCACTGTGTGGGACTGAAAATAATGGGGAAGCTTTCGCGTGGCATGAACCACGGCCAGGAGCGCTTTCTCTAAGGGTTGATAACGTACCTCGGCATCACCTAAAGACTTACTAACGTAATATACCGGTCTTTGCACCCCGTTATCATCTCTTATCAGGACCAGGCTGACAGCGTGGACGGCCACTGTCAGATAAGCAAACAAAATCTCATGTGCCTCCGGACGAGACAGAATGGGTGGCCGAGAAAGATATTGCTTGAGCTGTTGGAAAGCTAATTCGCAGTCCTCGGTCCATTGAAATCCTTTCCACTTATTCAACAGTTGGAAGAAAGGTCGACACCGGTCAGCTGACCGAAATATGAACCTATTCAAGGCGGTAATGATTCCCGTTAACTTTTGAATTTCTTTTGGATTCCGAGGAGGCTGCAAGTCCTGAATAGCCTTGACCTGCACCGGATTTACCTCTATGCCTCTATGAGTAATCATGTATCCTAAGAATTTTTCAGACCTCACGCCAAAAGAGCACTTTGAGGCGTTGAGGCGCAACTTGTACTTTCTCAGTATCTGAAAAGTGTCGGCCAAATCTTTCACATGTGAGGGTATTTTTTTGCTTTTCACCACCATATCATCCACATATACTTCAATGGTTTTCCCCATTTGTTGTTCGAACATTCTGGTCATCATCCTTTGATAGGTAGCCCCAGCATTCTTTAAGCCGAATGGCACAACCTTATAATGATAATTTCCCGTTGGTGTAATGAAGGCAGTCTTCTCCTGATCCTTTAATGCCAAGGGAATCTGGTGGTAACCCTGGAAGGCGTCCAAAAAGCTCATCCGAGGATGTCCGACAGTGGCATCCACCAGTTGATCAATACGAGGCATTGGGAACGAATCCTTGGGGCAGGCCTTGTTCAAATCTGTGAAATCCACACATACTCTCCATGTGCCGTTCTTCTTTTTAACAACAACTGTATGGGCCAACCACTCGGGGTAGAAAACTTCTTTGATAGCCCCAGCCCTCTTGAGTTTGAGCACCTCTTGCTTCACAGCTTCGGAATGTTCTTTGGAAGAACGCCGAGGTGGCTGTCTTCTCGGCACAATAGCAGGATTGACGTTTAAATGATGACAGATAAAGCTCGGATCTACGCCTGGAGCCTCATAAAGGTCCCACGCAAAAACATCAACATTGTCCTTCAAGAATTCTAACAATTCCATCTTCTCTTGGTGTGGCAAAAGTACACCGACTTGGAAGAATCTCTCTGGGTCATCGGCTACTGGAAACTTCTCTAACTCCTCGCAATGTGTCTCATCTCCTGTCACCATTCCAGGTGAATCAGGAGCCGTTAACTGCTATAAGTCTTTGGTGATTAAAGCCGAAGACTTGGCTTCTGTCTGATGTAGTACCGCAGCCGATATGCACTGCCTGGTTACCGATTGGCTGTCGAGGATTTCCTCAACACATTCCCCCGAGGGGAATTTGACTTTAACATGCAAGGTAGAGGAGACAGCCCCAAGCGCGTGCAGCCAGGGCCTGGCGAGGATGGCTGTATATGGAGAGTACGCGTCAACCACAATGAAATCCACCTCAACCGTTTCTGAGCCGGATTGAACGGGTAAACGGATCTGTCCCTTCGGCACAACGGCTCTCCCTTCGAAGCTTATAAGCGGCGAATCGTAAGGAGTTAGATCTTCCAACTCCAACCTTAGCCCCTTAAATAGATCAGGATACATGATATCTGCACCGCTGCCCTGATCTATCATCACCCTTCTCACATCATAGTTCCCTATCCTGAGGGTGACCACAAGAGCATCGTCATCGGGCTGGATAGTCCCTACCTTATCCTCCTCAGAGAAACCTAAGACGGGCAAAGCGCCCTTCAACCTCTTCGACCTGCTACCCACATCCTCGGCCTGAGGATGGGAAACCGCCATCACCCTAGTGGGACCTGAGCCGGTCCTACCAGGTGCAGCGAAGATAACGTTAATTGTTCCCAATGCTGGCCGAGATGAATTATTCCTCTGGTTGTTTGAGCCAACTTGACTGACCTGCCCAGTGGGCTGACACAAGTGCTGCTTTAACTTCCCCTCACTGACGAGCTGCTCCAGATGGTTCCACAGGGTCCGACAGTTCTCAGTAGTGTGGCCTACATCCTAATGGTACTGACAGAAGAGGTTTTGATTTCTTTTCGCAGGGTCCCCTGCCATCTTACTGGGCCATCTGAAGAAGGGCTCCTTACGAACTTTCTCCAACAACTGATGTACTGGTTCTCGGAACACCGTGCTTACGGCCTGAGGTGCTGCCGAGCCGGACTGCCCGACGTAATCTCTCTTTGGCTTGTTATTGCGGTACCTGTCCGACCTGAAATCCCTTCTCTCCTGCGGGATAACCTTCTCCTTACCCTTTCCTTGCTGCTGGTCTTCCTCCACCCTTTTGTACTGGTCAATACAATCCATGAGACGACGTACGTTGCGAACGGGCTTTTTGGTCAAAGACTTTATCAAGTCATGATCAGTAGGAAGGCCCACTTTAAAGGTATTAAGAGCCACCTCATCAAAGTCGCCATCTATTTCATTAAACATCTCCCAATAACGGTCGGAGTATGCTTTCAGCGTCTCCCCTTCCCTCATGGTCATGGATAACAGCGAGTCCAATGGCCGAGGTACTCTCCTACACGTAATGAACCGCGAAGCGAATGCTCTAGTAAGCTCCCCAAATGAACCTATAGACCCCGATTTAAGGCCGTTGAACCACCTCATAGCAACAGGTCCCAGGCTAGAGGGGAAAACTTTACACATCAGGGTCTCGTTGTGAGAGTGCACTGCCATCCTCTGGTTGAAGTGACTCACGTGCTCCACCGGATCAGTCCGGCCGTTATAGATGGTAAAAGTGGGCTGGGTAAACCTTCTGGGAAGCCTTCCTTTCTCAATCCTCCGTGTAAATGGAGATTTGGAGAGTTGGTGCAACGCCCTACTCATAGTATCGTTACCTAAGCCCCTAGAACGAAGCTTCTTACGTCGGCGGGTTAGCTGGTCGTCCTCCTCACCGGAGGACGTTGCACTGGTGGGAGAACGTGAGCTTAAGCTGTAGCCACCTCCCCTATCCTCCTCCGAGGAAGAATTAGCTGAGAACGGTGAAAACCTACGCTTAGCACTGCGTAACTTTCTCTTCAAACGATTAATTTCCTTCTGCATGGATTTAGAACCCTCATCGTGGGTGGTGCTACCCCCCTCATGAATATGGCTAGCGCCTGGGTATTCTGTATGGACACTTCCCTCACGATCCCTTCGACGTTCAAGACGTTCGAAATGATCTTCCGGTTGTGATCCTTGTGATTCTGCATGGTGAGAGCCTAAGCCTGCCATCCTACTCCCACCTCTTCTAGACTAGGTTTCCCACAGACGGCGCCAATTGTAAGCGCACAATTGCACCTGGCCCCAAGAACAGTTACGGGCTCAGGCCCAATGAGCCTTAAACAATATGAATTTGTAGAGTGTGGGCTTGAAACCCAGGTTAGAAGTGTTTGAGGATTAAATGACAAGTCAAAGATCGCAAACACTTAAAAACAACAAGGAATATTATAAATCAACCTGCTCGGACGTAAACCGAGAGCTGTTCTTATATTATCTCTTTCTCTTTTTTCTTTTTCTTTTAGATTACAAAAAAGAGAGTCCCCTCTTCCTGTTCTAGGTTTTTTCTTAAATACTCCTCCTTGTGATACTTTGTACACGTGTTGCCCCAACTCCCCCTTAGCCCAGATATTTCTTTTCTTAGTGCCTTTGAATAGTAACCAGAAGTTTCCCTTCCACTGTTCAGGTGTCACTTCCCCATTAATGTGGCCAGGGTGGTAGGTGCAGGGTCTTTAATGTGGAGGTGGCAGCCTTTATCTTTGGTATTTCTCTAACATCGATGCTTCTAGGACATTCAAGGGTTCACCCCCTTTAACCATTGGTCTTGACCGTGTCTTTCCCTAACCTTTACCATGAAGTCCCGGGTTCTCCGGTGTCCGTCCGAAGGAAAATTCATCCTCGGCTGGATCCTCGGATCCTCGACGTATGGGCCGACCCGTAGTACTAACAAGTTCTAAACCCAAGAGCAGGTCGGCCTTCCTTAGCATGGCCCAAAGGCCCACATCCCCATCAGGGTCTTTTTACTCCCCACAGTTTGTTTTCATCTAGAAACTTTAAAAATATATGTTTTTTTTTCCCTAAAAGATTGAAAATGTTACATTTTTTTAATCCTTATATCTAGTCCTGTTAACTTTTATCATACATGTTTAACTAGGTAACATTATCTTTAGCAGTAGTGAATTGACATTTATGACACGGTTCAATTGCATTTATTAAAAAAAAAAATGGACAACATAAGGTGAAATAGTCACATAAAAGTATTGGTCTTTAAAGTTTGAGAATGATTTTTTTTTTCTTTATAAAGTTTAACGACAAAAAAGTGTAATGTTTTCATTAGTTTAGAATTAAAAAAAAAAAAAAAAACTTTAAAGTTTAGGAATTAAAAATAAACATCATAAAATTTTAGGGGCAAAAAAAAAAAGTTGCATAAAAGTTTTCAAATATGCAACTATTTGTTTTCATAACTTACTAAACAAATGGCAACATGGGGATGGATTAGGGATGTTTTGTCCCCTCCTCAGGCATAGAAAACTATTTTGAGGCGAGAGCCGATCATGTTTGGATTTGTATAAATTTTTTAATTTTATCATCTAAAAAAATATTTTATTTATTATATCATCATACTTTACAATACACTCATCATCACAATTTTTTATTTTAACATAGAACTCATTAAAATAATAATAGCCTCATCACACGCGCTCCGCACGTGCGATGAAACTCTTTTTTATTTTATTTTGAGTTTAATGTAATTTTCAATTTGAATTTATCTAGTTAGTGAGGTTACACTAAAATGGATTTTTAAGAAACTAAAATTTAGAATTTGAAATAGAGTAAATTGTTGGGTTTAGTGTGTGTTAATTTTTAGAAAAAAAAAATGTATTAAACGTGCGTGAGATATATTTAAAGCCAAAATGCAAAACTCACCTTCTAAGTTTCACTATTTTTCATTTCAGTCCTCCAAGTTTGCATTCAGTTATTTTAGTCTTTAAGTTTCAAAACTTCTCAATTTAGTCCTCTGTTAAATAGCCATCCATTTTTGCCGTTAACATCCCAAAACAACACCGTTTTGGACTGATTTTAAATTTTAATTATTTGTTTCTTAATTTTTAAAAAACGTTAATGAACAAAAAACTAGAAATTAAAAATTGTAGATGCTCATTTTCGAAAGCCCAGTAGGAGGAAGAAGCCCAACAACGTGGGCAGAAGAAGGTGGGATGGAAACACCGTTATGCCCAAGCGGAAGGATTAATGGATCATGGGTCCATAAAGCAAATAAATGGACCTTGAAGAAGTAAATGGGCCTAAGAAGACCTGAAAAGAAAGAAATAGCAAACCCATGGGCAGTATGGACGTAGAAAAGTGAGAATGGGCCACAACTGTCATAGCAGACCTAAAGCAATTAAGTAAAGAGAGTAAGGGGCAATGGGAAACTCATAAGCCCCAAGGATGAAGTATAAAGTACTTGGGCCAAGGAAGCCCAAGGAGTCAGTATAAGCCCATGAGAAGCACAGAATTAGAAAGGATCAAGGATGCCCCAAGAAAGTAAACAGGCCAGGTATGCCTAAAAGGAAGTAAGCGGGACGCGGGAGCCGATAAGTAATGTAGTAAAAGGCCCAATGAGTCTATTGGGCCATTAGAGAATGAATGAACAGTAAGCCCAAAGAGGCCTAGCAGCCCTGGGTCAAGCAAACATTGCGGCAGGTATAATAGAATGATGTGGCAGGAAACAAATAGTAAGGCTGAAACACGGAAAAGCTCACAATTGGGTAAGGCCCAGCCCCTAAGGAAGCAAGCCATAAATGAGAAGCCAAGGAAGGCAGCCCACGCTATAAGAAGTCAAGAACGAACGGCAGAATGGGCAGACGGACCTTCAGACCGCGGTAAGCGCATGAGCAGTAGACATATTTTGGACGAGTGTGGAAATAAGGCACACGCAAGACCCAGACACTACCAGCCTGTACCAAGCCAATACAAGAAGTGGTGGGTCATGGGTCAGAGGTAAGAGGGCATGGTTTAGCGGTGGGGAGGGGGAAAACCTATTTTTGTGTTTCTTGCTTAGGCTCTTTTGGAGGCAGTGTTCTGCTAGGATGACATACCATCCAAAAGAAGCAAAATTGAGTTGGAACCACTAGGTGCATGCCATGAGGGACGGAGAGGAAGAGAGTATTTACACTGTGGCAGGTAAGAATGCCACGGCAAGCAAACAAAAAAAATAGTCTTCTTTGTCTGGTGAGGTGGAGTGGCGCAGCCAGCACAGGTAAGTGACGCTGGTTGGGCGATTGACCAATCAGTAATGGTTGGCAAGGACACCCACACCAAATCAAAACGGTTAAGGGCTAAAATGGTAAAACCCAGCCGTAGCTGGCATCATATAAGGAGCCCTTACTGTGCACGAGGGTGAGGAGCGACCTCTGGGAGAGAATCACCATAACTAAGAACAAACATTGAAAGATAAAACGAGGAAAAAGGAAGGAAAGAATTAGAAAGAATAGCAAGAAAGGTAAAAACGAAGAGAATAGAATGGCAAGCATGCACCAAATAGGTTGATCCCCCTCTCCCTCTCCGACCCATGTCCTCTGTTAACGGCAAAGGACCACTCGGAGTACGAGTTATTTAGGCCCGCCTCCTCAAAGCAGTTAATTTCTTTTCTAGAGAGATTATTTGCGTTAAGGAGATGGCTCCCTTCTTGACTTAGACCTAACAATATAACTTGACACGGCAGACTAACTCTTTCTTCTTTTAATAAGCTTAATTCTATTCGTTCTGTACTTATTCTTTGTTGCTGTTTCATAAAACGAGTATTCATTATCAAATCCCATTATTTACTTTTGTCTGAATAGTGAAATAATTTTCATTATTGTTTTTATTGTATCCGCCTGCCACGGGCATGTGATAAAAGACTTGGCGAACGGGGCATCGTTTGTGCATAAGCCGGACCAAGGAGGGTTGCTATTAGACCGGTCCCAACTCCTTGATCCAGAAAACTTTAGGCCTAGTGCAGCAAGAGGTGGCCCAGTCCAGCATTTGCAAAAAAGGCCCCCACAAAAATAAAACCTAACCCCCAAGGTTTTCCATCGAGGGGAGAGAAGGGGATGACAACTAAGAAGGCATAGGAAGGACAAAGGACGATTGTGAAATAAATTAATAGTGTAGTTTTGGCGAATAGGGGTTTGGAGGTTGATAATGAGGCAGTGGAGACGGCGGTAGTGGATGCAGTAGATGTCAGAGAGCTAGGAGTCAACTATGTAGGAAGTATGGGTGACGAAGGTTTTGATTTGGTCGGAGTTGAGTGCGACTCCGAAGAGGTCATGGGTGTGTGTCTTGGTTCAATTCATGGTCGAAAATATTCATAGCCATAGTGGTGAAAATGAAAAGATAAAAAGTTTAAATAATCTATATTTAAATAGAGAGTGTGCTAATTTTTAGGAAAAAAGCTTCTCGGGTAGTTTTATTATTATTATTAATTTTGTTGAATTAAAATTTTAATCCTATTTTTTAGATAAATATTATTTAATTAGATTATGGGTATTTTGACATTTTTTGACGTCATAATTGACTTTTTGATTCCTCTTAATATATAGAGATAATTACACTAAAAAAATAATATAAAAAAAACAATCATCTTAATGGATTTCAGTTAATTCAACTGATAAAGTCTCTGATGTTAAGTAAGAGATCAAATTTTTATTTATTTATGATTTATTTATGTTTTAGGACATAAAATGCTAAAATGGCAATTTGGAGTTGTGCTAAGAGCATTCGTTGTGAGCAAGGTAAATGGTATATGTTAAGGAATTTACAATTCAAAGCAAAAAAACAAGCCAACATTAGGTCTTGTATTCTAAAAAAAATTAGAATCATGCTATAGTACCATCACAAATTTGTGATGGTACTATAGCACAATTCTAAAAGAAAATAATTTTTTTTTATTCATTCCTCTCTCTTGCCACTCTTTGTCTCACGTCTTAATCTCTGTCTCTCTCTGTGTCTTATTTCTGGCTTTTATTTATATTTTGAAATATATTATTTTATTATATTGATAAATTATTTTAATGTGTTGTATTATAAAATAAAAATTAAAATATTAAAAATAATATAATATAATTGATAAAATAATTTTTTAAAATAATAAAATAGAATAGGATATCATTCACCCTTTTGAACGATGTAATGCTCTTGTTAGCTTTAACATTATTGAGATACTCTTTAAATAATTGAAGTCTGAACCCACTGCAAAAGCAGTACTTAACTGTGTGTTTTTGAAGTACCAGAGCTACATTCAATGCAGAAAGACTAGTCTAGTCTTGTTAGTCAATCTAGTAGTACCCCCAGAGTTTGAGTATTCTTCGATCTGACTGTGTCTTTAACCCTTTACCTCTCACTCTCTTGAGTCTTGGGTATCTCTAAAAAAAATGTCCCAAATGAGAGAACCACCGATTCTCCGAAGGAGGAATACCCATCTTCCGCACGACATCGTACTCAACATCCTGGCCAGCCTACCGGTGAAATCGGTAATGAGATTCAGGTGCGTATCCAAATCCTTGTACTCCTCAATCACCACTCACGATTTCATCTCCACCCACCTTAATAATATAAAAAATGATCATGATCATGACAATGGTTATGTCATACACATGCCCTTGTGGGGAACAAGTCACCCTTTGTGTTCATCTCCTCATCCTGACACACCAGTCTGTACGGTCGCTTTCGATCGCACCATTGATAGGATTTCCGAGGTTAGAATTCCCTTTGATTTTGATTTTGAGCGTGCCCCAATAGTGGGTTCGTGCAATGGCTCATTGTGTTTAGCCACTTCGGATAATGTTATATATTTGTGGAACCCCAGCATTAGAAAATTCAAAAGGTTGCCCGATACTTGCTTACAAAGTAAAAATTCTGCTATACTCGGATTGCCTATCATTCTGAGAATGATGACTACAAGGTTATCAGGATTTCACACTTGTCTTGGAAATTACGTAGGATTGAGGTGTACACATTAAGTTCAGATTCATGGAAAAAGGTTGGAATCTTGTCGACAACTAAGGTTGAATTCTGCTCTAGAAAATCTCTTTCGCCAGCCCCATTGGTTAGTGGAGCTTTGCATTGGATGGCATTGATCAAAGAAGGAGAAATGCCTTACTGGAGGAATTCTATTATGTCATTTGATGTCAATACTGAGACATCCAGAACGCTAGCACTGCCCTGTTATTCTGACGATGCCTATTGTTTTGCATTATTCAAGGGGAAACTGGCTTTCATTACATATAACGAATATTGCTACCGATACTCCACATGGGTGATGAAGGAGTATGGTGTGGTTGAGTCTTGCAATAAACTTTTTGTTGGACCGTTCCAAGGAGCACCTTATTACCTTGCCTTTACCGAGTGTGGTTCACTTCTGGTTTCCTACTCCTACCTTAATGATCTAGTAGGGAGTCGGGGGTTTAAGTTTGTATTGATTGACGTTGAAACTCTACATGAGAAGAAGGATCCTGATATCCAATGTCCTTCATATGTAGCTACTTTCATGGAGAGCCTTGTCTTATTTGATTATGGAGCAAACTTGGGGTTTTACTAAACAGATGGTGGCGTGCCTATGAGAATGAAGTCATTAGTGGTATGGACGAAGTGAAACCCTTGTTATCCTTTTCCTTTAGTTCAGTAGTAGGCATGATAGTATTGCAAAAAGCTTCATTTTTATCCCATGTTTACATTAACCTTTTGTGGATATATTGCATATTAGTATTTGTATGTGGATGGTTCTTGTGTACTTTTAACCTTAATATTGAGGAACCTAATATATAGACAGGGAATTGGTTTCAATATATGTGATCTTGCTATATCATCCAATCTCTTGCCTTGTTGTGTACTTTTAACCTTAATATTGATGAACCTAATATATAGACAGGGAATTGGTTTCAATATATGTGATCTTGCTATATCATCCAATCTCTTGCCTTTGAGAGATGTATCCAGATAATAAATTCTTTAATCTCTAAAACTGACAATGTTGAAAAGGAGCAGCCAAGTGCTTGTCTAGTGAGCAAGTTACCATTCCCATATCATGTTCTTACTTTCTTGATTTTAGTTACTTGGTCTTTCTTGGTTTGTGTGCTACATTAAACCTTGATATTGACGACAAGAAGCTTATTTGTTTGATGGAGAATTGGTTCCAACATATGTGATCTTGCTATGTCATCCTATCTTTGGCCTTTGAGAGTTGTATCTAGATAAGAAATGCAATTGTCTCATGCTTAGCTGGGCTCAATCACAAGTTTTTGGTCAAGGGATGTGGATTAACAAGTTTAAATGCTTAAATGAAGTGTTTCTGTTAGTACCATTGTGTTCTTTCTCCTAAACAAACATGCTATGATTTATACTACTAAAAACAAATATGTGTTGAAAAGACTATCGATCTGCTTTTGGTTCTTGATTCTATTGCTAGTTACTACTGCTTGCATAACTATATGCATGTAAACACCGTGGCTCCTTGACTTAGAGACCTCTGATTGCATGTGTGGTGCTTAATGTTAATTCACTGTATTCTGCATTTGATATCATATATAATGCATATACACCTCTTGCAGTTCTTATTCTTGGTTAGTTCTCTTTGTTTACCAGTTGGTCCCTACTTGTACTTTTTTGTCATTTTATCAGTAAACTTGCAAAATTACTACCTATTGAAAAAATCAGTAAACCTGTAAAATTGCTTGTATTGTGTTTGTTTATTGATCTTAGGGCTATGCTGGTGAGCAATAAAGTGTTGCGAAAATATGTCAAACATGTAGCACAAATCTTGATAAATTGATAATAAATATCTGTTCTCAAAGCATGAGAAAGTTAGAAAGGAGAATTGAACAAAATAGACAGAAGAAAGGAGACTAGAGGGGGTGCCCTAGCAACTTATCCCCTTGGACCTAGGAGAAGAGAACGGCGGTCCACTTGACTATAGGTGGACTGGTTGAGATGGTTTTATTAGAACTTACTGAAAAGAATGGTCAATTTACTGGTTTTCCTATTACCTCTGAATTTTAGAGTCTACCTCTTTTTAAATATAACCGGGTGTCACTCTGTTTTTACAATTTACAAGGCTGCTTACCTTTGTTTGTGCCTTCTATTTTAATTATTCACATCTTGCCTTCATTTTGCTTTTGAAGTGCATGATTATATAAAATGGGAACTTTTATTCCACATGTTGGACAGATTTGCTATTGGGGAAAATTGAGGAATCATGATCTGCTTCATTATCTTCTCTTTGTGCTTTGCTTTGAGGCTATGTCTAGTTTGAAGGTGATTTTTGGGTAAATAATGAGATGGTTTCAGTGGGGGAGGTTGGTGTAAGATGAGATGGCTGGTACTCTTGATTGAAAGGTGAAATATTGCCCATATTTTAGGATTTATTACCACTAAGGTTCTTGTATAAATATCGGGCAGTGTGGTAGGTTGATAACGAGGAGATGGCCAGAATTTTGGGTTGTGAGGTAGCTTCTTTGGCAACATATTATTCAAGGGTTTTGTGAACTTGGGGTACAAGATTTTTTTGATTAATAAATTTTTTTATTTATAATTTGTAGATTATTCAAGATTTTATAGAGGGCCCTTGTTTATATTTGTGGCTGGGCTGAAGGCAATTTTAAAGTAGAGGTAGAGGTGGTGGTGGTTTGGAAGATGCTGTGTATTAGTGTGTGTATAAAGAGGCCATATTACTCTCATAAGATAATAAGATCACTCTTTGAACTTGCCAACCTTACCTGTTCATATGACAAATATGAAGGAAATGTAGTGTGTTGCAGTAAAGGAATGAGTAAGAGAAAACAAGGATGCCTCAGAAAGAAAGGAAGTATGCACCAAAAGTTGAGGAACTGCAAAATAAAATCAATCTAATTTGAATACCCCAATCTGTACTACAATGATACGTATTTATACTTAATCTACTATCTATGCATGTATTGAAGCCAAACTAATATTGTCAGCTGTATAGCTTTTGTTACAATACATAACAGTAAGTGTAATGGACTTAAAAGTAATTCAAATAATCTTAATTAGCACTACTGTGGAAACTGTCTTCATCCAATGATACTACTATAGTCGTTTAGCATTATATCATATGGAGGGAATGATTGGTTGCACTGCTAGATATAAACGTCTGATGCTTTGGACGACATGTAGTGTGCTTAGTTGTCTCATTGCTTGACAAAGATTGACCTATTGAATTTGTGTGAGCTGTCGATTAATGTCAATCACTGCATGATCTTGTGCAACATGTGGTATTATCTCGACAATGGATAGGACGGAGAGGTTGAAACTAGTTCATATTCTTTTTATATGGTTGGAAGGATGTCCTAAACTTTATATTTCCATCCAAGTTAGCGGCAAACTAAATGTGAGGGTATAAAGTGTAACAAGTGTCATAGTTTTAGGTGGAAAACATGTATTCAAAAGATTTAAGGTGCAGAGTGTTGTCTAGGATATAGTTTAGGATGGTAAAGTATAATTTCCCATTTTATTTTTATATTAGTAAGAATATGACTTTTAATGTGACTAGTTGTAGACCCGCACGTTGTGCGTGATAATTTTTAGGTAAAACAATATTTTAGTCCCTAGACTTTGTATAGAACTAAACTAAAAAATTTTATCATATTTTTTATAATCACGTTTATATCGCTTCTTACCATTATTGTATATTTATTGGTTGATAATTTGCGTGACATATACATTAAAAGGTTAAATGATTTTTTTTAAGTCATGGTATGTGGGTGTGGGTGTGGGTGTGGGTGTGGGTGTGTGTGTGGGTGTGGGTGTGGGTGTAAAAGGTTAAATGAAATGTAAAAAAATGAGATTATAAAGATTTTCAACTTTATTGCTAATATAATTTCTAAATTACTGAAGAACATTTCATTTTTAGTTATGATTGGAAATATAATTTCCCTAGTTAGAGTTTGATTAGTTTTAAGTTTAAATTTTGTATTATTATATTTAATTGTTGATTATTGATTTAATTAAGTGAATGCAGTGGTTGATTTTATTACACTATAAAATTTTCAATGTCTTTTGTATAGTAATTTCTATTTTATTTCTTACTCTTCTCGGCCACTTTTTTATTTTCCAAATAATGGTTACTATTGACTTTTGATTTCATTTCAATTTTTCTTCCATCATTTATTCTTGATTACTTTGTATGTACCCTCACTAGTTGTAATTTTTATGGTTATCAATAAGAAATAGATATCATGGATGACTTAAATAGTTATAGATGTCTCAAAGGTTTTTTTTTCCCCCTTCTGAATTTTCAAGGAAATATAAAATGCATTTCTCTAGTTTGGTTCAATCAATTAAGACATCAATAATATCTTAACAGAAGTAATAATGAGCATTAATTTTTTTTTTTTTAAATGTATGAAGCTGTTAGGTTAGTGGTATGTCAAAGTTAAAAATAAAAAAATAAAAAAATTTTGCAAGGAAATGTAAAAGGCATTTTTTTTTGAAAAAAGAAATGAGAAGTTTTTGAATTGTAGAAATATGATTGTTTTAATTATCTTGTTTATAGACTTCATTATTAAGTTATAATTATCTAAATTATAGTAAACCATACAAGATAAACATGTATAGATGATTATTTATTTATTTATTATTCATGAATCATTATTTCATTGTTTACTTATAAATATCTAAATTAAAGTTTCTTTTAATCTAAATTAAAATAAATGAATATGTAGAGGTAAAATTATACGAAAAGTTAAAATTATTCAAAATGAACGTTTAACATTGGTAGATATGTGTTTTTTGAAGACTAAAAGTTTGCTTGATTGTTTTACCTAGAATTATATAACTATGCAAATAATGTCGCAATTGGTTCTATCATTTGCAAATTATCAAGTTTGGGAGCATTACATGAACTCATTTTTTTTTTAAACTTTTTTTTTTTTTTTTTTTTTTTTTTTTTTTTTTTTTTTTTTTGTGCAGAAACAACTTAATAATATTAAAACTTAAGTTATCATATGTGGTAATTGTAAAACACGTCAGTGATAGAAAAATAGAAAATTTAAAATTTTTTAAAAATATTTTTAGTAAATTGTAATATAAAACATTTTTTTTCTCAATATTTTATGCAACTTTTTCCATAAGATCAATATTGTTGGCATCCTTTAAAGATGATACATAATATTTTTGAAAAGAAGAAGAAGAAATAGACATGATGCTAACACATAATATAAAATTATTAAGTTTGCGTGATTTAAATTTGTGGAAAAAAAAATTAATATATCTATGATAAAGGTTTTTATCTAAATGATATATAATAGTACATATTTTTTAGTCTTGATTTAAAAAGTCCATTCTCAATAGCCTTATAAGACTACAAATTGCTCAATCTTTAGGCCTAGACACATTTAAAGAGTGCTATCTAAATTATAAATTATATGACTCTCTATCACACAAATATTTTGATTCTCCTAATGTATGGCAAAGGAAGGCAAGTGTGTGTCTAGTCATTTTCTTAATTTGTGCTGCATAAGTATGGATGATGTGATTGAATTTAAATGTTGAATAAAATAAGATAAGAAGAAAAAAAGAGTAAAAACAAAATATATAACAATAAACATCAAATTATCCAAGTCATTCTATGTAACAAAATAATATAATATTATTATATACTATATGTATAATGCAGTAGGATAATATTTAATAATTAAAAAGAATAGAAAAGATAAAAACTTAAAACACAAAACTATGGGGGATAAGAATGTTTGAACAAACGTTTGGGTTTTGAGCCTGATTGGTTGATACAAGTCTGTTTGGTCAGAGTCCATAGGCCCACAGGTCAGTCTACACTATAGTGGTCCGAGAAATTTTTCGAGGAGTATATCCTCGGACAGGCCCAGCAATGGCCCTGAGACTTGCTAAACGGGTTGGAGGCAGAATTCTGGAAGAACTGGTGGGTAAAAGTGTGATCCAAGTACCCTTTAAAAGCGGGGACGTGTGAGAAATATCTGAGGGAAAAAGCTGCTACCACCACATTAAAGGCCTTGCATCTACCTCCCTATCTGCATTAATGGAGAAATGACCTTTGAACAGTAGAATTTAGCCTTCCTGCTATTATTTGAAGACTTCAAGAAGGTGGTGGATGGGACAAGTGTCTGAGAGAAAGATTTGTGTGACACGTGGAAAAAATAGGAAAGAAGAAGAAGTATATAAGAAGACGAGAGAGGAAAGAAGGGGGGATCGGCTTCTTGGACAAAGAAACTAAGTCTTGTAATATTTGGCCTAGAGAAAGGAAATACTACACAAAGTGTCCTCGGCTTACGTTCGAGGAGGCTCTTTTGTCATATTTATTTATCACTTGCTTAGATTGTGGCAATCTAACATGTTAATCAACTTCTAACATCCCAAACCTAGATTTCAAACTCATACTCTACAAATTTTATTGTATAAGACTCATTAGGCCTGAGCCCATTACTTGATTTTGGGTCCGAGTACAAATTGTGCACTTACAAAAACTAAATCGCATCAACCTAAAGTAGAATTCTAATTAACACAAAAATTCATCCACTTAAGTATGGATGCAATAAAAAAATGAAAAAAAATTGAGAGAGAGAGAGAGAGAGAGAGAGAGAGAGAGAGAAGTAATCCTTTTTATGTGACAAACTATGCATAGAATAAAAAAGAAAATGTTAAATTTATAGTAATATGTTAAGAAAAAGAAGAGTCAAAATAAAGAAAAATAAAATGGTAGATAATGAATGATATTAAGGTAGAAAGTAGTGGGAAAAAGAAGAGGTAAAAGGGAGAGAGAGATTTGGAAAATTAATAATAAAAATAATGGTTAAAAGATATTTTAATTTTTAAATAATGGATTTTTTAAGTTACATTATTAAATGAGAAAATGTTTTAAAAATATATAGGAAAAATTAGAAACAAAAATGATAATGACATGGCTACTGAAGTGGCTCAACCGGAGCGTAACAACAATAAATACTACGCTATATATATAGATATAAACTAGTTGCAACCTCGAGTGATGTGCGGGAATACGTGATTATTTTATAATAAAATATAATGTAAAAGTTATTTTCTAAAAAATTCGTAAAGTCATATATTAAGATTAGTCATCTGTAGTAAAGTGTTTTTCAAATAAGATAATTTAATTTTAAATATATTAAACTATTAATTAAGAATTTTTTTTTTATATAACTCTTTACCAAACCAACAAAGGAAAATGCTTTTTTTTCCCCCCCTAGAATAAACAATGTCATATTGCTTTCTTTTTTAAGTAATGAAATTTTGTGTTCTCTACAAATAAATAATTATATATCTTTCCTTTCTTTTTATATTAAAATTTTCATCAACACGTATTATGAGCTAATTTGTAGCGATAAAATATAGTGGGATTCAGTTTTTTTAATTATGATTGTTAAAAAGGAACGAGAAAAGTAAAGTTTTCACACCATTCAAAAACCTTCAACTTGTAGCCTTATATTTTAATGTTGTCTTTAATCTCAAACCAATCTATGTCTTTTGAAGTATACGACGTATGATCATTGTCTCTTTTCTAGAATACATTGTTTATTTCAATACATTCATAAATAAATACTGAATCAAAATAAACTTATGTAAATATGCTTTGCAAACAAACAAAATGTCATATCAATTGTCACTTAACAATGATTAGTTTGATCAATTAGGAAATCAATTTGTTACTGATAATCTATTGCGATTATTCTCATTGTAGAACTACAAATTTGTCTACCCAAAAAGATTATCAAATAAACAATTATTAGCAAAATCTCATAATTAAATTTCTATATGCATCATTATAAATAATAATAATAATAATGAAAATACAATCTCAAAAGCTAAAATATGTCACTCATCCAATTATTTTCGTTGGACTAGCATTTGCTTTTGTATGAATAAGTGACGCTATAAAGTAATTCTAATACAATTATTAAGATTACTTCCTCTACAAAAACTTAAAGTTTATCCGCCCAAAAGGATTAAAAATAAACAAAACTTAGTAAAGTCTCATAGTTTGACATCTAAACAGATCACTAAAAAAAAAAAAAATCTAACTTACAGAACAACTAATTATTAACCAAATCAAATCAAACAGATGGTACATTAAAAAAAAAAAAAAGAACTTGTGATCGTGAATTAGAATACCAAAATACCCAATTATGCATAAAAGTTGATACAAATTTGTTAAAAAGAAAAATAAATGTGATGTGAAAATTAAATAAAGAATAACAAAAAAAATATCATTAGTGGAAAAAAAATGGTTGAAACTAGGGGTGTGCAAAAAACTGACGAACCGAAAAAACCGCTTCAAACCGACCGAACCGTTGTAAAAATTTCGGTTCAGTTCGGTTTTAGTTCGGTTTCAGTTTTACTATATAAAAAACCGAAATTTTCGGTTTGGTTTTCGGTGGCAGATTTGAATGCACCGAACTGACCGAACCAAACCGAAATATATTATTATATTATATTTTTTTATTAAATATATATAAAATAATATAAATTTATAAACGTGGGCTAGGCTTTGCCAAAATTACTCAAGCCCACTGCCTTTTTTTTTTTTAAAGAAGCCCACTGCCCATTTTTTTTAAAGAAGCCCACTGCCCATTAGATAATCTAGATTAACGAACTAAACTAATAAAATAAACAGTAACTAATAAAATAAAAACCCTACCCTTACCCTACTTACCCCACTTTAACTTACACGCCTCCATCTCCCTCATCTGAGTCTCCCTCACGCCTCCATCTCCCTAATCTCCCTCATCTCCCTCCTCCATCTCCCTCATCTCCCTCACACCTCCATCTCCCTCACGCCTCATTCCTCCATTGCCCTCATATCCCTCACGCCTCCACCTCCTCCATCTCCCTCACGCCTCTGTTGTCGCCTCCACATGCCGGCCTTCACACGCCGGCCTCCCCACGTAGCTTGATCTTTTCATTCTCACGGTGACCTTCTCTAGCCTCTTTTTAATTTTTGGATAACCCTTTCTCTTTTTTGTATTTTGGGTTTTGTTTAATACTAAATCAATGCTATTTTTTGTGAATCTGATGTTGAGTTGTTATTTTCTTATGGAAAAAATGTGATGTTGAGTTGTTTTTTTCTTTTTGTGACTGTGAATCTGTGAAGTTGACTGCAACCGAACACCGGCCGAAAAACCGACTGAAACCGAAACAAACCGAAACCGACGGTGTTTCAACTATTTCGGTCGGTTTCGGTTGACAACTTTGGAAACCGAAAATTTCGGTTTCGGTTGGCCAGTTAAAAAAAAACCGGCCGAAACCGAACCGAAACACCCCTAGTTGAAACAATAAAAAAAAAATTAACCAAAAGAGAAACCAAATTGGAGGTAGAGAGAGAGAGATATAAACATATTTTGTCTTGAACAACTTGGAAGGAATATGGGAGAGAGGTGGAAATGAAGTAATAAGAAATTTATATGAATAGAAAATTAAGACAGAAGAATGGTGGAAGTAGATGAAAGATTGAAAAATTTTGATGCTTTTAAAAAATATTTGGGGTTGTAAGGATGTCCTCACTCCTAGTCTAGAGGCGTAGATATTAGAAAAACTAGCCTTAATGGTACTATGTGGAGTCAACAACTACTAAGGAGATACACAATGTTAAGTTGTCAATTTATGGTATGAGTAATATCACTCTCATATGGGTTCATCATTGACACTATTAATTATGCGTCAATTACAACTTAATACTTTAGTTGGTTGCGAATTTGGATGTGTCCCTAGACTTGTTGATGTGGAGTACTTTCTTTTTTATTTATTTATTTATTTTTATATTAGTAAGAGTTTGACTTTTAGTGTAATTATTATTATTATTTTTTTAAACTCAAGTAATAAACTATGTTTATAAATTACAAAAATATAACTTAAAGAGTAGTCGATTGCAATGTTAAGAGGATATATATTGAATTAAAATTTTCAAAGTAGTTTTCAAATTCCTCTCTTTGGTACAATATTTGCGTAGGTTAGGAAATTTTAAAATATGAGAGAAAAAGAAAAACTCATACTTTTCTCGTCATATTTTCATGTTTCCTTTCAAAACTTTAAAACTGCCAATGAGACTACTACAAGTAAAACACTCATGCGAGTAAAAGTAGTATGGCCCGAGGTAATAATACCATTTACTAACTCAATTTCTACAAAAGCTTCTATATCTCATATGATTTCTATCCTACCTATTTGGTTTTCGCAAAGATATTTTTTCCATATCTAAAATTTGCATGAAGTTTGTTTTTATCCTTAAACTTTGAAAATTTATGTTTTTTCCCCCTAAATGATTGAAAATGTTACATTTTATTATTATCCTTATATCTAGTCCCGTTAACTTTTATCATACATGTTTAACTAGGTGACACTATCTTTAGCAGTAATAAATTTGACATGCATGAAATGGTTCAATTACACACACATATATAAAGAATAAAAGGCAACATAAGGTGAACTAGTCACAAGAAAGTATTTGTCACACGCATTGTAAAAAATTGCTTTTTTAAAGTTTAAGAATTTCTTTTTCCCGTTTTCAATAGTTTAGAGATAAAAAAACTCTTTATAAAGTTTAATGACAAAAGTGCAATGTTTTCATTCGTTTAGAATTTAAAAAAAAAAACTAAAAATTTAAGAATTAGGAATTAAAAATGAACTTCATGCAAATTTTAGGGGCGAAAACAAAAAAAAAAAGTTGCTTATTTAAAATTTTTTATTTTATGTATGAATTGTTTAAAATATTGAAACTTTGATATACTACGAAAGGAGAAACCTTGAGCTTCAAAATGATACATCTTGGTAACGTTTAATGCTAAAAAAGCAACGTAATTTAAAATCTTTTTCACAACTTGCTAAACAATTGGCAACATGGTTTGGATTAGGGATGATTTGTCCCCTCTTCAGAGAAAACTAGTTTGGGGTGAAAATAGGGTAGATCATGGTGTAGAAGGGATGGCAATGGGATAGGGCGGGGCTGAAGGATAAGGTCTTCACCCTGACCTTGCATGATTTTGTTTTGCCCCATCCCTGTCCTACCCCACATGATGGGAAAATTTTCTTACCCCATTTCTGCCCCTTGGGGCCCTACGAAGCTCCGCACTACCCCGTAAAACTCTACTTCTAGTTAATTTTCTCCACAACTATCACAATTTTTAAAAATAAAAATTGTTTCATTAATAAAAATAAACTTGAAATTGTAACTAAATTTATTCCATCAAATCAAATTAATTTTTAGTAAAAACTAAATAATATTATCCAAGTGTTTGACAAGACAATATTACAACAAAAACAAAAATCTCATAGTATAATACATAACAAAATAGATGCAGAGAGCTAATTGGGTGTAAAATTCTTAAGGGAATCTAAATAAATTTGAAAGAATTTTATTGATGGAAAAGAGTATTGCAATCGAATTGAAATGAATAAAACTACACAGCCTAATCTATTTATACATAGTCCTAACCAAGTATTACTAACTTCCTAAAAACGTGCCAAAAACTGTTACTTGAAACTTCTAGAACTATACACGTGTCACACTGGAATAACAAACTTTGTTATTCCCTGAATTCACAAAACTAACTCCTTAAGGCTCTTGGAAGAACAGCTCATGATAAGGTCTCCTCAATCACTTCTAAAATCTCTATGTTAACCAAGGCTAGCTCTGATGCAACCTTCGTGGCTTGACTAGTGCACCTCTCATCAGCAGGTGCTGCACTGCCTGCTACCCTCGTGGCTTGGCTAGCTCACCTCTCATCAGCAGATGCTACATTGCCTGCTACCTTTGTGGCTTGGTTTATGCAGCTTTGCTCTACAGTATCACCTGCAACTTTAACACTCCCCCTTAAGAGCAAAGCTCTTGCTTTCTGACTTAGTGCAGTTATATGGGGAGATTCCACCACATGAGCAAAGATATTGATGATGCCTAACCTCTTAATTAGCCTTAGATAGTCTTTTTCCCCTAAGGCCTTTGTGAATACATCTGCTAGCTAATTTTTGGTTGAGACATAAAAGGTTTTAAGTGTACCATCCAATATTCTATTCTTTACAATGTGACAATCAACTTCTATGTGTTTTGACCTCTCATGGAACACTGGGTTAGCAAATATATGAAGTGATGCCTAATTATCACAATACATTAGCATAGGCTTGTCATGCTTAACATGCAAATCTTGCAGCAACTACAAAAGCCAAGTCAATTCACAAGTGGTTGTAGCCATGGCCCTATATTCTACTTCTGCACTGGACCTAGACACTATGTTTTGCTTTTTGGACCTCCAAGATATCAAAGCATCACCTAAAAATATATAATAACTTGTAAGGGACTTCCTTGTATTAGGGCACCCTGCCTTATCTACATCACAATAAGCTTTTAAGTGTAAATTAGATTCTGTAGGAAAGAAAACACCTTGTCCAGGTGTGCCCTTAATATACTGAAGTATCCTGGTTGCTGCCTTCATATGTAGTACTCTAGGTTGTGCCAAAAACTGGCTAAGCTTCTATACTGCATAAGTGATATCTGGCCTACTCAAAGTCATATACATTAACTTCCCAATGAGTCTTCTATACTGACCAGGATTTAGAATCAATTCTCCACTGCCTTTGGACAACTTTAGTTGTTGTTCCATTGGTGTCTTGAGCGGCTTGCAGCCTGTCATACCTGTCTCCTTAAGGACCTTAAGAGCATTTTTTTCTCTGATTCAAGCTAATACTAGTCTTATTTCTTGCAATTTCTAAACCCAAGAAATACTTGAGTGACCCAAGATCTTTGATCCTAAACTTCTAATCTAAAATTGAATTTAGAGAAGTAACATAAATAGGGTCATTGCCTGTGATTATCATATCATCAACATAGACTAGTAATGCAGTAAATAAAGGCCCTTCACTATAAACAAACAATGAGTGATCTGCCTGGGACTGAAAAAAACCAAAGGCTTGTCTCAAGCCATAAAGGGATGTAACCAACTTGCATACCCTAGGAGCAGCTGATAAAGAAGCTAAGGAAGAAGCAAAAACACACTCCCCCTTATTGTGAAAACCAGGGGGCAGAGTCATGTAAACCTCCTTATCCAAATCTCTATGGAGAAAAGCATTATTAATGTCCAATTGGTGTAAAGGCCAAGCTCTAGTAGCAGAAAGTGCAAGGAAAACCCTCACTGAAACAATCTTAGCTACTAAAGAGAAGGTTTCTAGAAAATCAAAGCCCTCTCTTTGGGTATAGCCCTTAGCCACCAAATCAAGGCCCATCGGGATTTAGCTTCACTTTGCACACCCACTTGCACCTAATAGGTGATTTACTAGGTAGGTAAAGTAGTTAGATCCCAAGTGTGGTTACTCTCAAGTGCCTGAATTTCCTTGTCCATGGTAGCTCTCCAAAGAAGGTCTTGAATAGCTTGGTGAAAATGCTGGGGTTCTTGAGGGCAAGAACTGACTGCCGACAAGTAGGACTGATAACAAGGCTCCAAATGAGAATAAGTGAGTGACTAAGCAAGATCATAAGGTGCACCAGGAGCAACAGCAGTACATGCATAATCCTTTAAGTAAGCAGGTGGCTTGGTGTCCCTAATTGACTTTCTAAGAGGTACTGATGGTGCTAAAGAAATAGGTGTAGGAAATGGTAAAGAAGTCATTGAAACATTAGAGGTGAGAATCTGTTCATCACTAGGAAAAGAACCATTAGACATTAATGGCAGAGAGGGGTCAACATCAGAATGAAGAGGAACAAAAGAAGATGGAGTAGTTAAAGAATCAATAGAAATAGTGGGTACAACCTCAGGTATACTAATAGGAGTGACAAAAGTATCATTACCAACTGATGAAAAGGGAACAACATCAACTTCAAAAGAAGCAAAAGAATCTGCAACATTAGTAGAAACAGTGGCAAAAGGAAAAGAATCCTCTTGGAAAACAACATCCCTAGAAATAAAAAATATTGTGAGTGAACAGATCAAGAACCTTGTAACCCTTCACCCCAAAAGGATATCCCAAGAAAACACATTTCTTAGCATTAGGAGCAAATTTGGTTACGTTATTGGAAAGTGTGGAAGCAAAACATAGGCACCCAAACACTTTCAAATGTGAATAACTTGGTGGATGACCAAAGAGAATTTCAAAGGGAGTCTAATGTGATAAAGTTGATGTTGGTATTCTATTTATCAAATAAACAGCAGCAAGAACAAAATGTCCCCATAGATGTAATGGCAAATGTGATTGAAACATGAGAGCTCTTGCCACATTTAAGATGTTGGTGTTTTCTTTCAACAACAACATTTTGTTGTGGTGTTTCAACATAGCTCAATTGATGCAAAATGCCTTCCTTGGCAAAGAAATCTCTCATGATAAATTCAGTACCATTATCAGACCTTATGAATTTAATCTTATTAGAAAATTGTGTTTCCACCATAGTACAAAATTGTTCCAATATTAATTGTGTTTGTGACATATGTTTTAACAAGTAAACCCAAGTACACCTTGAGCAATCATCCACAATGGTTAAGAAATACTTGCAATTATCAACAGTGGACACTGAAAAAGGTCCCCACAAGTCACAATGTATGAAATCAAAACAACTACTAGAAATGTGAGAACTTTTATTAAAAGACAATCTTTTTTGTTTATCAAGTGGACAGATCTCACAAGTAAGGGTCTCAGCAGAAGTAAAAAGGGGTACACCGTTATTCTTCATTAAAACCAATTTGGCATTAGGCAAGTGTCCCAGTCTAGAGTGCCATACAGGAGATGGAGTTCTATGTACAGAAAGTCTTGCAGAAATAGTAGTAGAAATTGAAGTTGATTTGCTCTCTTCTAGCAAGTAAAGACCATTGCATTCCCTACCCAGACCAAGTGTGCTCCAGTGAGCAAGGTCTTGGATAAAGCACAAGTTTCCAAAGAAGATAAGACAACATAAGGTGGATTTGGCTAACTGACTTACTGAAATGAGATTGAAAATAAAAGATGGAACACATAAGGCATTATCAAGGCTAAGCTTTTCTAAGATTTTCATAGTTCCTATGTGTGTGACTAAAGCTATTTCACCATTAGGCAAATTGACATGAGTATTCAATGTAGTAGTGATTAAAGTGAAGCATGAAATGGAATGTACCATATGATCAGTAGCCCCTATGTCTATGACCCAATCAGTGGCATGGAAAACTTCTCTATTAACTATTTTGGCAGATAAAATAGAGTGTTTTAAGGTAGGTGTGAAGGATAAGCTTGGATTGATACCTGACATAGTGTCAATGAAATTGGAATTGACATTAGCTAATGGTGAAGTTGATGTGGAAGCTACACAAGCTACAACAGACACACTAGAAGCTCTAGGAATTAAGCTAGAGACACCACCATTTGTACTTATAGATGCAGCATGATGATTGTCACCTTGATTAGCTCTAGTATTGAAAAGAGCAAGCAACTGTTCACACTGTGCCTTGGAAATAGGACATTGAACAGATGCATTTGAAGGAGTCTCAACAGCATTACCTTATAGATATGAAACCTGGTTAGCATTGACATTGGGCTTGCCTTTGTGCTTGTATCCAGGTGGATACCCATGGAGTTTATAGCACTTGTCCACAGTATGCCCAAGCATGTGGCAATGAGTGCACAAAGGTCTCTCCTTTTTATTGCCACCCTTACTACCAAAATTACCTTTGGTGTTAGCATACATTGCAACTGAATTAGGTCTTGGTGTGAAAGTAGAACCATGTCCAATATTCTTATGAGACTCTTCTTGAACAACCAAAGCATACACCTTGCTTATTGAGAGAAATGGCTCAGACATGAGAATCTGACTTCTCATAGTCTCAAAATTCTCATTTAGCCCCATTAATAACCTCATAACATAGGCCTTCTCATGTGAAACACTTAGAGTCTTCATTCCTCCACAAGTGCATGCCAGTAATGGTTCATAATGAAGTAATTGATCCTAAAGCTTCTTGAACTTGGAGTAATACTCAGTTACTGACATTTGATTCTGAGATATATGTGAAATCTCTCTTTGTAGATTGTAAATCTTTGGACCATTTCCCTGAGAAAAGAGATTTTGTAATTCAATCCACATCTCTCTTGCAGTTTCACAATACATGATGCTACTAGAAACATCAAAATGCATGGAATTGATCAGCCAAGAAAGCACCATTGTATTAAAACTTTCCCAATCTTCATACAAGGGAGAATCAATATTAGGCATTGAAATCTTTTCATTCACAAAACCTATCTTCTTCTTGGTAGTGAGTGCTAGAACCATAGCCCTAGACCAAGATTGATAGTTCTTCATCCCAAGCAGTGGCTGAGTAACCAAGATATTGCCTGGATTCTCACTTGCCCTAAGCAAGAATGGATTGGGTGAATTAGACTCAGTATTAGAATTTGAGCTTGGTTGTGTGAATTGAGTGTGTGTGGGATTGGAGTGAGCACTTCCTTCAGTAGAGGCCATTGATTTTCTTCACAAGCTTCAGTGGTACCTAAATTGAAAGAATGATAGAACTGAAAAGAAAGCAAGAAACTTTCTGAGAAGAATTAGCAAAAAAGGATCAAGATTCTCTGAATCGAAGTGAGAAAATGAGAAACTTTCTTGAGAAAATTCCTATTTAGAGAGTAAGAAACTTCTAGAATCAAAGAAATAAAGCTAGGAAATCAGTGAGAACTGTGCTAGCTGCTTTGATACCACGTAAAATTCTTAGAGGAATCTAAATAAAATGGAGAGAATTTTATTGATGGAAAAGAGTATTACAATCGTATTGAAATGAAAAAAAACACTGCTTACTCTATTTATACACAGTCCTAACCAAGTATAACTAACTTCCTAAAAAGGTGCCAAAAACTATTACTTGAAACTTCTAGAATAGTACACGTGTCACACTGGAATAACAAACTCTATTATTCCCTAAATTCACAGAATAACTTCTTAAGGCTCTTGGAAGAATAGCTCATGATAAGGTATCTCCTCAATCACTTTTAGAATCTCTGTGCTAACCAAGGCTGGCTCTGATGCAACCTTCGTGACTTGACTAGTGCACCTCTGATTAGCAGGTATTGCACTGCTTGCTAACCTTGTGGCTTGGCTAGTGCACCTCTCATTAGCAGATGCTGCATTACGTGCTACCTTTTGAAGGAAAAAACTGGTTTTATATCTCATACAAAACACATAGCGGAAGCAACAAATAAAGATCTATTTCATTCATGATTGATAACGTGCACTATGTAAATTTAAGAATTTAAGAACAAGATAGCATACCTTGGTTTGGAGAAATTCAAAACAAAGATTAGAAGCACTTGGGAAAACTTTTAATCTTCACCCCAATTCCACTTTACGCCCAAGATGTGTGGTCTCTCAATCAGTTTTCAAAGAGAGAATGAAAGTGTGTCTCACTCTCACATACACACCGTTTCTTATATCACTAATAAAAATTTTGTATGTTTTTCCCTTTATAACTAACTGATAATTTAATTGGGCTGGCCTATTGGGCCTTTCCAATTGGGCTTTAATGTGTGGCTTGGAGTGGGACCAAAAGGGACCAATAAGACACTAGCTCCAATAGGCCTTGAGCTTTTCCATCAACTCTTGACAAGTCAAAAGTTATTATTAATTATATTTAATACTACTATATAAATATAATTGCAAGCTAGGTCTTATTCATAAATTATATCCCAAGACTTTATTGTACATGCAACCCCTTCATAAAATATTCATAGTAATACAAAGTCATGAACGTAGACTACCACTTTGTAAATTATTACATCTTATCCTTGAGTATTCGATTTAATCCTTTAAAGTTATTCATTATATATTTATGAAATCCAATTTCATAAATATATACTTTAGTAATTTCTTACCAAAGTGATTAGGCCTAATACTCTGAATAACTGAACTCATTAAACTTATCTCAAGAGAATATTTTATATCTCTGTTAAAAGATTATGAATTCGATTTTGAGAATATATGTTCCATCAACACTAAATGTGACTGCCCAACATACTGAGGTTTTGATTGTTATTTTAGTACTCACTCCTAATATATTAAAGCAACCTACAGCTCATGATCATGTCCATTATTCTCTAAGGATTAAGAGTTCATGTAAATAGAAGTCGTGAGATTTATTATTCATTTGACAGTCGTTAGGAAAATAATAAATCTCACAGTGGTCTAGTTCAATATGTCTTAACTCTTAAAACATATCAACATATCAGCTAGAAGTCTCCACTTCCATGATCAAGACAATTCATCTTAGCTGATACGTTATAGTCTTCGCAGATGCATCATCGACTACGAACTAAAATTCTGAATTTACAAAGAATTTGTGATTTATATCTTCTGTGACTAAATCACATACTATGCATCTCATGGACTATACGATAATGTCTCAATTTCATGTTACCATTATTTTAGATAATAATAAAACAACTTTATTAAACACAACATTAAGTCATACATAGTATCATACAATAGGATTTACGGGCACACATCCTAACACCTTTGTGACTTGGTTTATGCAGCTCAACTCTACAGTATCACCTGCGATTTTAACGGGATAGAATAAAATAAGCTAATATTGATATGTTTATTTAAATAATAGGGTTCTAGGATATGAAAAACTTATAATTATGACCCTTATCAACAGAGGGCGGGACAGGGTAGGTCTAGTAAGTCTAAATCCATCACAGCTCTGCCTCATGGTACGGGGTTAAAATCTCACTCTATCCTTACCCACCACCTTTGCGGGTTGAGGAAAACTAATTTGGGGCGAAATGGAGAGGGGTGGATCAAGTGGAACGAGGCAAAATTGCCATCCCTAGATATAGTACTTGGTTAGAGGCATTTCGTTTTAGGACAAGATTTAAGTACAGTACTTAGGTGCAATTCTTTAGGTTCTCATGTTAAATTTTTTTCATAGAATTTTTTCTCATACACTGAAAATATATTTTTTAGTTAAATAACTGCATAATTAAATTTTAGGAAGAGATGCTGAATAACATCACGGGAGGTATATCTAAATTTTATCCCTTTTTTTTAATCTTTAACATTAATGAGATACAGTCTAAAGTCCTAACTGAAGTCTAAACCCATTTCCAGGGGAAAAGCAAGCCAGCAAGTACCAAAGCAACATTCAACGGAGAAAGACTAGTGGTCTAGTCTGGTTAGGAGGACACCGTTTTGTTGTATCTGAATCGATCTAGTAACCCCAAGGTGTTTAGAGTATTCTTCGCTCGTGTCTTTAACCCTTTACCCCTCTCTTTCTCTCTAAAAATGTCCGAAATGAGAGAACCGCCGATTCTCCGACCCAGGAAGATCAACCATCTTCCTTACGACATCGTACTCAACATCATGGAAAGGCTGCCGGTGAAATCAGTGATGAGATTCAGGTGCGTTTCCAAATCCATGGACTCCTCAATCACCACTCACGATTTCATCTCCGCCCACCTTAATAACATCAACAAAAATCATGATCATGAAAATGGTTATGTCATTCACATGCCCTCGTGGGAAGCAAGTCACCCTTTGTCTTCATCTCCTCATCCTGACACACCAGTCTGTACGGTCGCTTTCGATCGCACGTTTGATAGGATTTCCGAGGTTAGAGTTCCCTTTGATTTTGATTTTAAGGGTGCCCAAATAGTGGGTTCTTGCAATGGCTTATTGTGTTTAGCCACTTTGGATAATGTTATATATTTGTGGAACCCCAGCATAAGAAAATTCAAGAGGTTGCCCGATACTTGCTTAGGAAAGTTAAAGTCTGTGTCTGTTAGACTCGGATTTGCCTATCGTTCCGAGAATGATGACTACAAGGTTGTCAGGATTTCATCTTTTACTACACTTATACATGAGGTTGAGGTGTACACATCAAGTTCAGATTCATGGAGAAGGGTTGGAAACTCGTGGACAGACAATTTTATCTTCTGCTATAAGAATCTTCTTGTGCCAGCCCCATTGGTTAGTGGAGCTTTGCACTGGATGGCATTTATGGTAGAAGAACAAGCGATTGGTCCGAGAAGGTCTATTATGTCATTTGATGTCAATACTGAGACATTCAGAAAGCTAGCTCTGCCCAATTATACTGGCAGTTCCTACTGTATTTCATTATTCAAGGGGAAACTGGCTTTCACTACACATGACAAACATGGCAGCCAATACTCCATATGGGTGATGAAGAATTATGGTGTGGTTGAGTCTTGGAATAAACTTTTTGTTGTACCATTTCAAAGGGCAGCTTATTGCCATGCCTTTACCGAGTATGGTTCACTTCTGGTTTCCTACAGCTACCTAAATGATCTAGTATGGAGTCAGGGATTCAAGATTGTATTGATTGACGCTGAAACTCTACATGAGAAGAAGGATCCTGATATCCAATGTCCTTCATATGTAGCTACTTTCATGGAGAGCCTTGTTTTACTTGATGATGGAGCAAAAGCGGTGTCTTACTAAACAGATGGTGGCGTGCATATGAGATTAAAGTCCTTAGTGGTATGGATGAAGTGAAACCCTTTGTTATTCCTTTTCCTTTAGTTCAGTAGTAGGCATAATAGTATTGCTAAAAGCATCATCTTTATCCCAAGTTTAGATTAACCTTTTGTGGCTCTATTACATATTAGTATTTGTAAGTGGATGGTTGTTGTGTACATACCCAAGTCTGACGATTTTAACTGAAGCAATACTTGGCCAACTTAATCCTTTGCTTGTGTGTCCCTCCGGTTGTGTTCAAAAAACTAAATTTGAGCTCTCATGACTTCAATTTAAAAGAAGAAATGAAAAAAAAAAAAAACAAAAAAAAAAGAACCAGAATGGATTGAAAGAAGCTCTAAAGCTGAGAATGTTGAAAAGGAGCAGCCAAGTGCTTGTCTAGTGAGCATGTTACCATTCCAATATCATGTTCTTACTTACCTGATTTACGTTACTTGGTCTTTGTTGGTTTGTGTGCTACATTAAACATTTGTGATCTTGCTATGGCATCCTGTCTTTGACCTTTGAGAGTTGTATCTAGTTGAGAAATGCTGTTGACTCATGCTTAGCTGGGCTCAATCTCATGTTTATTTTCAAGGGATGTGGATTAATAAGTTTAAAAGTGTTTCTGTTAGTACTGTTGTGTTCTTTCTCCTATACAAACATGCTATGGTTTATACTACCAAGTCATTTAAAAAAAAAATGTGTTGAAAAGACTATCAATCTGCTTTTGGTTCTTGATTCTATTGCTAGTTACTACTGCTTGCGTAACTGTTTACATGTCGTCACCGTGGCTCCTTGACTTAGAGACCTCTGATTGCATGTGTGGTGCATAATGCTTATTTATTGTATTCTGCATTTGATATCATCTATAATGCTTATCCACCTCTCGTAGTTCTTATTCTTGGTTAGTTCATTTTGTTTACCAATTGGTCTCTACTTGTATCTTTTGTCATTTTATCATTAAACTTGCAAAATTACTACCTATTGAAAAAATCAGTAAACCTGCAACATTGCTTGTATTGTGTTTGTTTATTGATCTTACTCTTGGTTAGTTCATTTTGTTTACCAGTTGGTCTATATTTGTACTTTTTTATCCTTCTATCATTAAACTTGCAAAATTACTACCTATTGAAAAAATCAGTAAACCTGCAAAATTGCTTGTATTGTGTTTGTTTATTGATCTTACGGCTATGCTGGTGAGCAATAAAGCGTTGCAAAAATATGTCAAACATGTAGCACAAATCTTGATAAATTGATCATAAATATCTGTTCTCAGATCATGAGAAAATTAGAAAGGAGAATTGAACAAAATAGACAGAAGAAAGGAGACTAGAGGGGGTGCCCAAGCAACTTATCCCCTTGGACCCAGGAGAAGAGAATGGTGGTCCACTTGAATGTAGGACAAGAGCTTGCATATTGTAGCACCTGCTAGTTTACAGAAAGAGGGGAGTTACATACCTGTAGAACACCATGTTGTGATTTAATTGTGCTTTATATTCTTTAAAAAGCCATCAAACATGATAATTAATAGACTGGAAAGAAGGGATGATTCAGCCTTTCATTTGACTTTAGGTGGACTGGTGGAGAAGATTTTATTAGAACTTAGTGGAAAGAATGCTGAGTTTACTGGTTTTCCTATTACCTCTGAATTTTAGGAGCTACCTCTTTTTAAATATAACCAGGCATCACTCTGTTTTTACATTTTACTGGTCTGCTTACATTTATATACATCTTATATTTTAATTATTCATATGTGCCTTCATTTTGCTTTTGAAGTGCCTGATTATATAATATAAGAATTTTTATTCCACATGCTGGACGGATTTGCTGTTGGGGAAAATGGAGGAATCGTGATTAGCTTCATTATCTTCACTCTGTGCTTTGCTTTGAGGCTATGTCTAGTTTAAAGGTGAATTTTGGGTAAAGAATGAGATGGTTTCAGTGGGGGAGGTTGGTGGAAGGGGAGATGGCTGGTACTCTGGGTTGAAAGGTGAAATTTCACCTATATTTTAGGTTGTATTGCCGCTAAGGTTCTTCTATAAGTATCGGGCAGTGTGGTAGGTTGATAACGAGGAGATGGATTTTGGGTTTTAAGCTAGCTTCTTTGGCTACATATCGTTCAAGATTTTCATGATACAAGCCTTTTTTGATTAATAAATTTTGTTCTTTATAATATATTTTTTATTCAAGATTTTATTTAGGGTCCTTGTTTATATTTGTGGCTGTGCTGTAAGCAATTTTAAAGTAGAGGTTGGGGTGGTGGTGGTTTGGAAGATGCTGTGTGTGTGTGTAAAGAGGCCATATTACTCTTATAAGATAATAAAATCACTCGTTTGAACTTGTCAACCTTTCCTGTTCATATGACAAATATGTAAGAAATGAAGTGTGTTGCAGTAAAGGAATGAGTAAGAGAAGAAGAAGAAGAAGAAGAAGAAGAAAACAAGGATGCATCAGAAAGGAATGATTCTCCTGTACTTAACTGAGTGTTTTTGATTCTCCTATTCCAAATAGTACTAGAGAAAAGCAAGCCAGCAAGTACCAAAGCTACATTCAATGGAGAAAGACTAGTCTAGTCTTGTTAGTCAATCTAGTAGTACCCCCAGAGTTTGAGTATTCTTCGATCTGACTGTGTCTTTAACCCTTTACCTCTCACTCTCTTGAGTCTTGGGTATCTCTAAAAAAAATGTCCCAAATGAGAGAACCACCGATTCTCCGAAGGAGGAATACCCATCTTCCGTACGACATCGTACTCAACATCCTGGCCAGCCTTCCGGTGAAATAAGTGATGAGATTCAGGTGCGTATCCAAATCCTTGTACTCCTCAATCACCACTCACGATTTCATCTCCACCCACCTTAATAATATAAAAAATGATCATGATCATGATCATGACAATGGTTATGTCATACACATGCCCTTGTGGGTAACAAGTCACCCGATGTGTTCATCTCCTCATCCTGACACACCAGTCTGTACGGTCGCTTTCCATCGCACGTTTGATAGGATTTCCGAGGTTAGAATTCCCTTTGATTTTGATTTTGAGTGTGCCGAAATAGTGGGTTCGTGCAATGGCTTATTGTGTTTAGCCACTTCGAATAATGTTATATATTTGTGGAACCCCAGCATTAGAAAATTCAAGAGGTTGCCCGATACTTGCTTACGAAGTAAAAATTCTGCTATTCTCGGATTTGCCTATCATTCTGAGAATGATGACTACAAGGTTGTCAGGATTTTAGATTTGTCTAGGGATCTACCTACGATTGAGGTGTACACATTAAGTTCAGATTCATGGAAAAATGTTGGAATCTTGTCTACTAAGGCTAACTTCTGCTATAGGAATTCTCTTTTGCCAACCCCATTGGTTAGTGGAGCTTTGCACTGGCTGGCATTTATCAAAGAAGGAGAAAGGACTAACTGGAGGAATTCTATTATTTCATTTGATGTCAATACTGAGACATCCAGAAAGCTAGCACTGCCCTATGATTCTGACTATGCCTACCGCATTGCATTATTCAAGGGGAAACTGGCTTTCATTACACATAACCAATATCACTACCGATACTCCATATGGGTGATGGAGGAGTATGGTGTGGTTGAGTCTTGGAATAAACTTTTTGTTGTACCATTCCAAAGAGCACCTTATTGCCTTGTCTTTACCGAGTGTGGTTCACTTCTGGTTTCCTACACCTATTTTAATGATCTAGTAGGGAGTCAGGGATTTAAGTTTGTATTGATTGATGCTGAAACTCTACATGAGAAGAAGGATCCTGATATCCAATGTCCTTCGTATGTAGCTACTTTCATGGAGAGCCTTGTCTTACTTGATTATGGAGCAAACTTGGGGTTTTACTAAACAGATGGTGGCGTGCCTATGAGAATGAAGTCATTAGTGGTATGGACGAAGTGAAACCCTCGTTATTCCTTTTCCTTTAGTTCAGTAGTAGGCATGATAGTATTGCAAAAAGCTTCATTTTTATCCCATGTTTACATTAACATTTTGTGGATATATTGCATATTAGTATTTTGTAAGTGGATGGTTGTTGTGTACATTTAACCTTAATATTGACGAAGCTAATTTATAGACCGGAAATTGGTTTCAATATATGTGATCTTGCTGTATCATCCTATCTCTTGCCTTTGAGAGATGTATCCAGATAAAAAATTCTGTAATCTCTAAAACTGACAATGTTGAAAAGGAGTAGCCAAGTGCTTGTCTAGTGAGCAAGTTACCATTCCAATATCATGTTCTTACTTTCTTGATTTTAGTTACTTGGTCTTTCTTGGTTTGTGTGCTACACTAAACCTTGATATTGATGACAAGAAGCTTGTTTGTTTGACAGAGAATTGCTTCCAACATATGTGATCTTGCTATGTCATCCTATCTTTGGCCTTTGAGAGTTGTATCTAGATAAGAAATGCTATTGTCTCATGCTTAGCTGGGCTCAATCATATGTTTGTTGTCAAGGGATGTGGATTAACAAGTTTAGGTGCTTAAAAGATGTGTTTCTGTTAATACCATTGTGTTCTTTCTCCTAAACAAACATGCTATGGTTTATACTACTAAGGAATTTAAAACAAATATGTGTTGAAAAGACAATCAATCTGCTTTTGGTTCTTGATTCTATTGCTAGTTACTACTGCTTGCGTAACTATATACATGTCGTCACCGTGGCTCCTTGACTTAGAGACCTCTGATTGCATGTGTGGTGCTTAATGCTAATTCACTGTATTCTGCAGTTGATATCATCTATAATGCATATCCACCTCTCGCAGTTCTTATTCTTGGTTAGTTCTCTTTGTTTACCAGTTGGTCCCTACTTGTACTTTTTTGTCATTTTATCAGTAAACTTTCAAAATTACTACCTATTGAAAAAATCAGTAAACCTGTAAAAGTGCTTGTATTGTGTTTGTTTATTGATCTTAGGGCTATGCTGGTGAGCAATAAAGCGTTGCAAAAATATGTCAAACATGTAGCACAAATCTTGATAAATTGATAATAAATATCTGTTCTCAAAGCATGAGAAAGTTAGAAAGGAGAATTGAACAAAATAGATTGAAGAGAGAAGACTAGAGGGGTTGCCCAAGCAACTTATCCCCTTGGCCCTAGGAGAGGAGAACGGTGGTCCACTTGAATGTAGGAAAAGAGCTTGCGTATAGTAGCACCTGCTAGTTTACAGAAAGGAGGGAGTTACAGACCTGTAGAACACCATGTTGTGAGTTAATTGTGCTTCAGCCTTTCATTTGACTATAGGTGGACTGGTGGAGATGATTTTATTAGAACTTACTGAAAAGAATGGTCAATTTACTGGTTTTCCTATTACCTCTGAATTTTAGGTGCTACCTCTTTTTTTATATAACCAGGTGTCACTCTACTTTTACAATTTACTGGGCTGCTTACCTTTATTTGTGCGTTCTATTTTAATTATTCATGTTGCCTTCATTTTGCTTTTGAAGTGCATGATTATATAAAATGGGAATTTTTATTCCACATGTTGTACGGATTTGCTATTGGGGGAAATTGAGGAATTATGATCTGCTTCATTATCTTCTCTTTGCGCTTTGCTTTGAGGCTATGTCTAGTTTGAAGGTGATTTTTGGGTAAAGAATGAGATGGTTTCAGTTGGGGAGGTTGGTGGAAGATGAGATGGCTGGTACTCTGGATTGAAAGGTGAAATGTTTCCCATATTTTAGGATTTATTACCACTAAGGCTCTTGTATAAATATTGGGCAGTGTGGTAGGTTGATAACGTGGAGATGGCCAGAATTTTGGGTTTTGAGCAGGGCCGGCCCTAGACTTGGGCCAATTAGGCCATTGCCTAGGCTCCCTTACTAGAGAAGGCCCCAAATTTGGGGGCAAATTTTTTTATTTTTTATATAAAAATATTTTTGGGAGATATTAAAACATTTTAGTTTACTTTTTTTTTTTTTTTTTTTTACTATTGAAAAGGTTCAAAGAATTAAGTAACACTAGAAATAGAGATAAGACAAATTTAAATAAATAGGTTTTACAAATAGACGTGTTACTTATTCAAATAGGAAAATGTTAAAAGTACTATAAATTTTACTACGTAAATTTTATTTATTTAATTATTTTCATACAAGATAAAAATTCTACTCTAACCTAATCTAAGTATATATGTATCATGTATGCGAAACTCTCTTCTAGAGGCTTAAATCTTGATCATTACTCTCCACACCCCACAAGAACTTATACTTGTGGAGTGATCATTGCACCAAGGGTGCGTGGTGGTTTTCATAACTTTTATAATTTGATGTGACAATGAATATGATAGGTGAATTTCAACAAACTATTGAATGCGTTTTTGAATGAATATTTGTGATTGATGATATATCTTTGTAATTATCATGTTGTAAATTTTATAATATTTCTAGTATTTTGTAAGCCTTATATCATTGATTACATTCATTATAACATCAGTTTGTAGTAAAATTTGTTATAACTTTAGCATTTTCTAAAAAAAATCATATTAGAAAGTAAAAAGAATGGATTTAAAAAAATTATTATATAAAATGCTAGTTAAATATTATTTAAGTGATAACATAAAGGTCTCATTTGAAAATTTCGCCTTAGGCCTCTGAAACGCTTGGGCTGACCCTGGTTGTGAAGTAGCTCCTTTGGCAACATATTATTCAAGGTTTTCGTGAACTTGGGGTACAAGCCGTTTTGATTAATAAATTTTGTTATTTATAATATGTTGATTATTCAAGATTTTATAGAGGGTCCTTGTTTATATTTGTGGCTGTGCTGAAAGCAATTTTAAAGTAGAGGTAGAGGTGGTGGTGGTGGTTTGGATTTGGAAGATGTTGTGTGTATAAGTGTGTTTGTAAAGAGGCCATATTACTCCCATAAGATAATAAGATCACTCTTTTGAACTTGCTAACCTTACCTGTTCATATGGCAAATATGTAGGAAATGAAGTGTGTTGAAGTAAAGGAATGAGTAAGAGAAAACAAGGATGCATCAGAAAGAAAGGAAGGATGCACCAAAAGTTGAGGAACTGCAAAATAAAATCAATCTAATTTGAATACCCCAATCTGTACTCTAATGATACGTATTTATACTTGATCTACTATCTATGCATGTATTGAAGCCAAACTAATATTGTCAGCTGTATAACTGTTGTTACAATACATAACAGTAAGTGAAATGGACTTAAAAGTAATTATAATAATCATAATTAGCACTACTGTGGAAACTGTCTTCATCCAATGATACTACTATAGTCGTTTAGCATTATATCATAGGGAGGGAATGATTGGTTGCGCTGCTAGATATAAACGTCTGATGCTTTGGACGCCATGTAGTGTGCGTAGTTGTCTCGTTGCTTGACAAAGATTGACCTAATGAATTTGTGTGAGCTGTCGTTTTATGTCATAATCACTGCATGATCTTGTGCAACATGTGGTATTATCTCGACAATGGATAGGACGGATAAGTTGAAGCTAGTCTTCTTTTGGTAGTGTAAGTGACTAGTTGACTAGTTCATATGCTTTTTATATGGTTGGAAGGATGTCCTAAACTTTATATTTCCAAGTTAACGGCAAACTTAATGTGAGAATACAAAGTGTAACAAGAGTCGTAGTTTTGGGTGGAAAACATGTATTCGAAAATTTTAGAGTGCAAAGTGTTGTCTAGGTTATAGTTTAACAAAGTGTAATTTCTCCTTTTATTTTTATATTGGTAAGAATTTGACTTTTAATGTAACTAGTTGTAGACTCGAGAACTGTGTGTGATAATTTTTAGGTAAAATAATATATTCGTCCCTAGACTTTGTAAAGAATTAAAAAAAAAAAATAGTTTTATCATATTTTTTATAATCTTGTTTATATTGTTTCTTACCATTATCAGGTATTTTTTTGGTTGATAATTTGCATAACATAGACATTAAGGGTTTGTTTGGATGCCACTTATTATTGAAAACTGAAAACATTGTAGCAAAATAATTTTTAAATGTGTGAATAGTATTGTGGGATCCAGTTTTAAAGTTGTTTTTTTAAAGTAATTTGTGAGTCGCGTGAACAGTGCACGGGACCTACTAATTTGTGAAAAACGACCCGCTAGGAAATGCAAATGGGCTTCCCAAACGAAGGCTAAATAAGAGGTAAAATTGTTCATTAGATTTTTTTTAAGTCATGGTGTGTGTGTGTGTGTGGGACCCAGTTTTAAAGTTTTTTTTAAAAAGTAATTTGCGGGTTTTGTGAACGGCCAAAATTGGAAATTAGCACTGTTCGCTAAACAATATAATTATTAAGCACTATTTTCAAACTATATATATTACTAACATCTCAAGTTTAAAAGACTCAATTTAGGGCCTATAAATCGAGTCTCAAAGACTCGATTGCCATGGTCTGATCACGTCTGATGTGGTGTTTTTTTCATGTGGCGTCCACCTAGAAATTGAGTCTCTAAGACTCGGTTTATAAGCATGAACACCATTCTATGTTTAGGAAAAAAAATTTAAGATAAGATTAAAAACATCTCTCGGTCTCTCTCTTCTCTCGTCCCTTTGCTTCTCTCACATTAACAACCAACGGTGACAGCAACCACTGCAAAAACACCAACAACCACCGCATCCACACAAAACAAAACAACCACTGATCTCAATGCTACCATAAGCAACTCACAAACTCACTGATCACAGCCCACGAAAACCCATTCACTGCCAAAACACCAACAACCACCATGAAAGATGAACCCCAAAATCCAACCCATCGTGACCGCCGCACGCAGCCCAAACACCCACATATGCCATCGACCCAAAACACCCATATATACCGCCGACCCAAAACACCCAACTCGCAGACCCACAGTCGTGAACCCAAGATTGATTAACTAGCAGCCAAAATCAACCGCCACAACAACCCTACCACCACCAAACCAGTGAACCGAGTCGACTTAGTGGTTGGGTTTCTGCAGTTCGTAGTCGAAACCACCACCTATCCATGTTGTCGTCGTCGCCTAGCAACCCAGCATCTTTGGTCTATGCTCTTGAAAGAAGAGAGAGCAGACATAGTGAAAGAAGGGAGAGAGGACTGAGGTGAGGAGAGATGTCTGAATGATTGGGAGAAAATGTTTGAATAATATTAAATGTAAAGTGTTTTGTTTTGTTTGCTAGCACATACAAATTGATGCGGGTTGGCTTATAAATTGAGTTTTAGAGACTCGATTTCCAAGTGGACGTCACGTGGAAAAAATGCCATATCAAACGTGATCAGACCATGGAAATCGAGTATTTGAAACTCGATTTATAGGCCTTAAATCAAGTTTTTTAAACTCGAGATGTTAGTAATATATATAGTTTGAAAACAGTGCTTACTAATTATATTGTTTAGCAAACAGTGTTAATTTCTAATTTTGGCCTTCCATGAACAGTGCATGGGACCCACTAATTTGTGAAAAATGCCCCACTGGGAAATGCAAACGCGCTTCCCAAACGAAGGCTAAATAAGAGGTAAAATTGTTCATTAGATTTTTTTAAGTCATGGTGTGTGTGTGTGTGTGTGTGTGTGTGTGTGTGTGTAAAAGGTTAAATGAAATGTAAAAAAAAATGAGATTACAAAATTTTTCAACTTTATTTCTAATAGAATTTCTAAATTACTGAAGAACATCTCATTTTTAGTTATGATGGGAAATATAATTTCCCTAGTTAGAGTTTGATTAGTTTTAAGTTTAAATTTTGCATTATTATTTTTCATTGTTGATTATTGATTTAATTAGGTGAATGAAGTGGTTGATTTTATTGCATTATAAAGTTTTCAATGTCTTATGTATAGTCATTTCTATTTTATTTCTTGCTCCTCTTGGTTACTTTTTTATTTTCCAAATAATGGTTACTATTGATGTTTGATTTCATTTCATTTTTTCTTCCATCATTTATTCTTGATTACTTTGTATGTTCCCTCACTAGTTGTAGTTTTTATGGTTATCAATAAGAAATAGATATCATGGATGACTTAAATAGTTATAGATGTAGTTTATGGTTTTCAAGGAAATAAGAAAGACATTTCTCCCTATCAAAAAAAAAAAAAAAGAACAAAAAAAAAAAAAAACAAAAGAAAAAAAGAAAGACATTTCTCTAATTTGGTCTCAATCAATTAAGACATCTATACTATCTTAACGGAAGTAATAATGAGCATTAAATTTTTTTGTTAATGTATGAAGAGGTTAGGTTAGTGGTATGTCAAAGTTTGAAAAAAACTATAAAAAAAAATTCCAAGGAAATGTAAAAGGCCTTTAAAAATAAAAAAAAAAGAGATGGGAATTTTTTGAATTGCAAAAATATGATTGTTTTAATTACCTTATTTATAGACTTCATTATTAAGTTATAATCATCTAAATTATAGGAGACCACACAAGATAAACACGTACAGATGATTTTTTTTTAATTATAATTCATGAATCATTATTTCATTGTTTACTTATAAATATCTAAATTAAAGTTTTTTTTTAAATCTAAATTAAAATAGATGAATATTTAGAGGTAAAATTATATGAAAAGTTAAAATTACCCAAAATGAACGTTTAACCATTGGTAGATATGTGTTTTTTAAACACTAAAATTTTTCTAGATTGTTTTACCTAGAATTATATAGCTATGCAAATATTGTCGTGAATGGTTCCATCATTTGCAAATTATCTAGTTTGGTGGCCTTCTATGAACTCATGTTTTGCGACAACCTTTTTTTTTTTGCCGAAACAACTTAAGAATATTAAAACTTAAGTTATCACATGTAGTAACTATAAAACATGTCAGTGATATGAAAAATAGAAATGTTTAAATTTTTAAAAAGCATTTTTAGTAGACTGTAATATAAAACATTTTTTTTTTCAATATTTTATGTAACTTTTTCCATATGATCAATATTGTTGGCATCCTTAAAAGATGATACATAATATTTTTGAGAAGAAGAAGAAGAAGCAGACATGATGCTAACACATAATATAAAATTATTAAGTTTGTGTGATTTAAATTTGTGGCAAAAAAAATTAATATATCTCTGATAAAGGTTTTTATCTAAATGATATATTGTAGTCCATATTATTTTAGTCCTGATTCAAAAAGTTCATTCTCAATAGCCTTATAAGACTACAAATTGTTCAATCTATAGGCCTAGACACATTCAAAGAGTGCTATCTAAATTATAAATTATATGATTCTTTATCACACAAATATTTTGATTCTCCTAATGTATGGTAAAGGAAGGTAAGTGTGTGCCTAACCATTTTCTTGATTTGTGCTGCATAAGTATGGAGGATGTGATTGAATTTAAATGTTGAATAAAATAAGATAAGAAGAAAAAAGAGTAAAAAAAAAACAATAAATATCAAATTATTCAAGTCATTTTATGTAATATAATAACATTATAATATTATATACTATATGTATAATGCAGTAGGATAATATTTAATAATCAAAGAGAATAGAAAAAATAACAACTTAAAACATAAAATTAAATCACATCAGCCCAAAGTAGAATTCTAATTAACACAAAAGTTCATCAACTTAAGTATGGATGCAATAAAAAAAATGAAAAACAAATTGAGAGAGAGAGAGAGAGAAGTAACCCTTTTTGTGTGAGAAAACTATGCATAGAATGAAAAAGTAAATGTCAAATTTATAGTAATATGTTAAGAATAAGAATAGTTAAAATAAAAGAAGATAAAAGGATAGAGAATGAATGATATTAAGGTAGAAAGTAGTACGGAGATGAAGAGGTAAAAGAGGGAGAGAGTTTTGGAAAATTAATAATAAAAATAATGGTTAAAAGATATTTTAATTTTTAAATAATGGATTTTTTAAGTCACATTATTAAATGAGAAAATGTTTGAAAAAATATATAGAAAAAATTAGAAACAAAAAAGGATAATGATATGGCTGTTGAGGTGGCTCAACTGGAGCGTAACAACAATAAATGCTACTCTTCAACTTTTAGATATATATAAATATAGACTAGTCGCAACCTTGAGTGATGTGCGGGAATACGTGATTATTTTATAATAAAATATAATGTATAAGTTATTTTCTAAATTATTCGTAAAGTCATATATTAGGATTAGTCTTTTGTAGTAAAGTGTTTTTCTCATAAGAGAATTTTATTTTAAATATATTAAACTATTAATTAAGATTTTTTTTTTTTTTTACATAACTCTTTACCAAACCAACAAAGGAAAATGCTTTCCCCCCCCCCCTAGAATGAACAATGTCATATTGCTTTCTTTTTTAAGTAATGAAATTTTGTGTTCTCTACAAATAAATAATTATATATCTTTAATTTCTTTTTATATTAAAATTTTCATCAACACGTATTATGAGCTAATTCGAAGTGATAAAATATAGTGGGATTAAGTTTTTCTAATTATGATAGTTAAAAAGGAACGAGAAAAGAAAGTTTTCACACCATTCAA
This sequence comes from Castanea sativa, assembly GCF_040712315.1. Taxonomy (NCBI): domain Eukaryota; kingdom Viridiplantae; phylum Streptophyta; class Magnoliopsida; order Fagales; family Fagaceae; genus Castanea; species Castanea sativa. Next base: position 39,561,748 of record NC_134023.1, read on the forward strand.
AAAACTTCAATTTGTAGCCTTATATTTGAATGTTGTCTTTAATCCCAAACCAATCTATATATTTTGAAGTATACAACGTATGATCATTGTCTATTTTCTTGAATACATTGTTTATTTCAATACTTTCATAAATATATACTAAATCAAAATAAACTCATATAAAGATGCTTTGCAAACAAACAAAATGTCATATCAATTGTCACTTAACAATGATTAGTTTGATCAATTAGGAGATCAATTTGTTGTTGATAATTTATTGTGATGATTTTCTTTGTAGAAATTACAAATTTGTTTACCCAAAAAAATTATCAAATAAACAATTAATTGAAAAATCTCATAATTAAATTTCTATATGCATCATTATAGAATAATAATATTAATGAAAATACAATCTCAAAAGCTAAAATATGTCACTCATCCAATTATTTTCGTTGGATTAGCATTTGCTTTTGTATGAATAAGTGGCACTATAGAGTAATTCTAATACAATTATTAAGATCACTTCCTCTACAAAATCTAAAAGTTTGTCCGCCTAAAATGATTAAAAAATAAACAAAACTTAGTAAAGTCTCATAGTTTGACATCTAAACGGATCAACTTACAAAACAACTAATTATTAACCAAATCAATTCAAACGGATGGTACATTAAAAAAAAAAAGACCTTGTGATCGCGAATTGGAATACCAAAATACCCAAATATGCATAAAAGTCAATACAAATTTGCCAAAAAGAGAAATAAATGTGGTGTGAAAATTAAATAAACAATAACAAAAAAATATCATTAGTTGAAAAAATGTGGTTGAAACAATAAAAAAAAAAAATTCACCAAAAGAGAAACCAAATTGGAGGTAGAGAGAGAGATATAAACATATTTTGTCTTGAACAACTTGGAAGGAATATGGGAGAGAGGTGGAAATGAAGTAATAAGAATTTATATGAATAGAAAATTAAGACAGAAGAATGGTGGAATTAGATGAAAGATTGAAAAAATTTGATGCTTTTTAAAATTTTTACTTTAAAATTTACTTATGGTTGTAAGGATGTTCTCACTCCTAGTCTAGAGGCTTAGATATTAGAAAAACTAGCCTTAGTGGTACTATGTGGAGTCAACATCTACTAAGGAGATACACAATGTTAAGTTGTCAATTTATGGTGTGAGTAATATCGCTCTCATATGGGTTCATCATTGACACTATATTAATTATGCATCAATTACAACTTGATACATTAGTTGGGTGTAAATTTGGACGTGTTCCTAGACTTGTTGATGTGGAGTACTTTATTTTTTATTTATTTATTTATTTTTTATATTAGTAAGAGTTTGACTTTTAGTGTAATTAATTTTTTTTACAACTCAAGTAATAAAATATGCTTATAAATTACAAAAATATAACTTAAAGAGTAGTCAATTTCAATGTTAGGAGTATATAAATTGAATTAAAAATTTTCAAAGTAGTTGTCAAATTCCTCTCCTTTGTACAATATCTGTGTAGGTTAGGAATTTTTAAAATATGAGAGAAAAAGAAATACTTACACTTTTCTCTTGTCATATTTTCATGTTTCCTTATAAAACTTTAAAACCATCAATGAGACTACTACAAGTAAAATACTCATGCGAGTAAAAGTGAAGAAGTATGATCTGAGATAATAATACCATTTACTAAATCAATTTCTACAAAAGCTTCTACATCTCATATTATTTCTATCCTACCTATTTGATTTTCGCAAAGATATTTTTTCCATATCTAAAATTTGCATGAAGTTTGTTTTTATCCTTAAACTTTGAAAATTTATGCTTTTATTTACCTTAAATTGTTGAAAACATTACATTTTATTTATTATCCTTATATGTAGTCTTGTTAACTTTTATCATACATGTTTAACTAGGTGACACTATCTTTAGCAGTAATAAATTTGACATGTATGACATGGTTCAATTACACACACATATATAAACAATAAAAGGCAACATAAGGTGAACTAGTCACAAGGAAGTATTTGTCACACGCATTGTATAAAATTTCTTTTTTAAAGTTTAAGAATTTCTTTATCCTGTTTTCAATAGTTTAGAGATAAAAAACTCTTTATAAAGTTTAATGACAAAATTGCAATGTTTTCATTCGTTTAGAATTAAAAAAAAAAAAAAATCTAAAACTTTAAAGTTTAGAAATTAAAAATGAACTTCATGCAAATTTTAGGGGCAAAAACATAAAACATAGTTGCTTATTTAAATTTTTTTTTTTAATTTTATGTATGAATTGTTTAAAATATTGAAACTTTGATATACCACGAAAGGAGAAACCTTGAGCTTCAAAATGATACATCTTGGTAACGTTTAATGCTAAAAAAGCAACATAATTTAAAATCTTTTTCATAACTTGCTAAACAATTGGCAACTTGGTGTAGAATAGGGCAGGTCATGGTGTAGAAGTGATGGCAATGGAACATGACGGGGCGAATGATGAGGTCTTCACCCTTGCCTTGCATGATTTTGTTTTGCTCCATCCCCGTCCCACCCCACATGATGGAGAAATTTTCTTACCTCATTTCTGCCCTTTGGGGCCCTATGAAGTCCTGCACTACCACGTAAAACTCTACTTCTAGTTAATTTGCTTCACAACTATCATAATTTTTTAAAATAAAAACTGTTTCATTAATAAAAATATACTTGAAATTACAACTAAATTTATCTCATCATATCAAAATAATTTTTAGTAAAAACTAAATAATATTATCCAAGTGTTTGACAAGACAATATTACAATAAAAACAAAAATCTCATAGTATAATACATAACAAAATAGAAGCAGAGAACTAATTGGGTAGAATAAAATAAACTGATATTGATATGTTACTTTAAATAGTAAGGTTCTAGAATATGAAAAACTTATAATTATAACCCTTATCAACAGGGAGCGAGGCATGATAGATCTAATAAGTCTAAATCTATCACTGCTCTACTTTGTAGTACGTGGCTAAAATCTCACTCTATTCTTGCCCACTACCTTTGTGGGAAGAGGAAAACCAGTTTGAGGCGAAACAGAGGGGGTGGATCAAGCTGAACGGGGCAAAATCGCCATCCCTAAATGCACGACTTGGTTGGAAGTATTTTTTTTAAGGTAAGACTTAGGTAAAATACTTTTGTACTGTTTTTTAAGTTTTTCTTTTTCAAATCCTGTCATAAAATTTTTCTTCGTCAGATAAAATTGTATTTTTTAATTAAGTATATGAATCTGATAGGTGCGGTATAACTATTTATTTATTTTTTAATAAGTTAGCATTAGATACGCTCTAAAGTCCCAACTGAAGTCTGTACCCATTACCAAGGGAAAAGCAAGCCAGCAAGTACCAAAGCTACATTCAACGGAGAACTAGTCTAGTCTGGTTAGGAGGACACCGTTTTGTTGTATCTGAATCGATCTAGTAACCCCAAGGTGTTTAGAGTATTCTTCGCTCGTGTCTTTAACCCTTTACCCCTCTCTTTCTCTCTAAAAATGTCCGAAATGAGAGAACCGCCGATTCTCCGACACAGGAAGATTAACCATATTCCTTACGACATCGTACTCAACATCATGGAAAGGCTGCCGGTGAAATCAGTGATGAGATTCAGGTGCGTTTCCAAATCCATGGACTCCTCAATCACCACTCACGATTTCATCTCCGCCCACCTTAATAACATCAACAAAAATCATGATCATGAAAATGGTTATGTCATTCACATGCCCTCGTGGGAAGCAAGTCACCCTTTGTCTTCATCTCCTCATCCTGACACACCAGTCTGTACGGTCGCTTTCGATTGCACGTTTGATAGGATTTCCGAGGTTAGAATTCCCTTTGATTTTGATTTTAAGCGTGCCCAAATAGTGGGTTCGTGCAATGGCTTATTGTGTTTAGCCACTTTGGATAATGTCATATATTTGTGGAACCCCAGCATTAGAAAATTCAAGAGGTTGCCCGATACTTGCTTACGAAAGTTAGAGACTGTGTCTGTTAGACTCGGATTTGCCTATCATTCCGAGAATGATGACTACAAGGTTATCAGGATTTCAACTTTTACTACGCTTATACGTGCCAGCCCCATTGGTTAATGGGTTGGAAACTCGTGGACAGACAATTTTATCTTCTGCTATAAGAATCTTCTTGTGCCAGCCCCATTGGTTAGTGGAGCTTTGCACTGGATGGCAAAGATGATAGAAGGAAAAGTGGTTGGTCGGAGAAGGTCTATTATGTCATTTGATGTCAATACTGAGACATTCAGAAAGCTAGCACTGCCCAATTATACTGGCAATTCCTACTGTATTGCATTATTCAAGGGGAAACTGGCTTTCACTACACATGACAAACATGGCAGCCAATACTCCATATGGGTGATGAAGAATTATGGTGTGGTTGAGTCTTGGAATAAAATTTTTGTTGTACCATTTCAAAGGGCAGCTTATTGCCATGCCTTTACCATGTATGGTTCACTTCTGGCTTCCTACTGCTACCTAAATGATCTTGTAGGGAGTCAGGAATTCAAGATTGTATTGATTGACGCTGAAACTCTACATGAGAAGAAGGATCCTGATATCCAATGTCCTTCATATGTAGCTACTTTCATGGAGAGCCTTGTTTTACTTGATGATAGAGCAAAAGCGGTGTCTTACTAAACAGATGGTGGCGTGCATATGAGATTGAAGTCCTTAGTGGTATGGATGAAGTGAAACCCTTTGTTATTCCTTTTTCTTTAGTTCAGTACTAGGCATGATAGTATTGGAAAAAGCTTCATTTTTATCCCGTGTTTACACTAACCTTTTGTGGATCTATTACATATTAGTTTTTGAATGTGGATGGTTGTTGTGTACATTTAACCTTAATATTGATGAAGCTAATTTATTGACAGGGAATTGGTTTCAATATATGTGATCTTGCTATATCATCCTATCTCTTGCCTTTGAGAGATATATTTAGATAAGAAATTCTGTAATCTCTAAACCTGGGAATGTTGAAAAGGAGCAGCCAAGTGCTTGTCTTGTGAGCAAGTTACCATGCCAATATCATGTTCTTACTTCCTCATTTTAGTTACTTGGTCTTTGTTGGTTTGTGTGCTACATTAAACCTTGATATTGATGAAAAGAAGCTTATTTGTTTGACAGAGAATTGGTACCAACATATGTGATCTTGCTATGTCATCCTATGTTTGGCCTTTGAGAGTTGTATCTAGATAAGAATGCTATTGCCTTGTGCTTAGCTCTCAATCACATGTTTATTGTCAAGGGATGTGGATTAACAAATTTAGGTGCTTAAATAATGTGTTTCTTTTAGTACTGTTGTGTTCTTTCTCCTAAACAAACATGTTATAGTTTATACTACAAAGGAATTTAAAACAAATATGTGTTGAAAAGACTATCAATTTGCTTTAGGTTCTTGATTCTATTGCTAGTTACTGCTGCTTATGTAACCGTTTACATGTCATCACTGTGGCTCCTTGACTTAGAGACCTCTGATTGCATGAGTGGTGCTTAATGCTTATTCACTGTATTCTGCATTTGATATCATCTATAATGCATATCCACCTCTTGTAGTTCTTATTCTTGGTTAGTTATCTTTCTTTACCAGTTGGTCTCTACTTGTACTTTATTATCATTTTATCAGCAAATTTGCAAAATTACTACCTACTGAAAAAATCAATAAACCTGCAAAATTGCTTGTATTGTGTTTGTTTCTTGATCTTATGGCTATGCTGGTGAGCAATAAAGTGTTGCGGAAATATGTCAAACATGTAGCACAAACCGTGATAAATTGATAATAAATATCTGTTTTCAAAGCATGAGAAAGGTAGAAAGGAAATTGAACCAAATAGGCAGAAGAAAGGAGCCTAGTGGGGGTGCCCAAGCAATGTATCCCCTTGGACCTAGGAGAAGAAATTGGTGGTCCACTTGAATGTAGGATAAGAGCTTGAGTATTGTAGCCTCTGTTAGTTTACAGATAGAAAGGAATTACAGACCTCTAGAACACCATGTTGTGATTTAATTGTGCTTCAGCCTTTCATATGACTATAGGTGGACTGGTGGAGATGATTTTATTAGACTTACTGAAAAGAATGATGAATTTACTGGTTTTCCTATTACCTCTGAATTTTAGGGGCTACCTCTTTTAAATATAACTGGGTGTCACTCAGTTTTTACAATTTACTAGGCTGCTTACCTTTATTTGTGCCTTCTATTTTAATTATTCATATTTTGCCTTCATTTTGCTTTTGAAGTGCTTGATTATATAAAATAGGAATTTTTATTCCACATGCTGGATGGATTTGCTGTTGGGGAAAATTGAGGAATCATGATCTGCTTCATTATCTTCTCTTTGCGCTTTGCTTTGAGGCTATGTCTAGTTTGAAGGTGATTTTTGGGTAAAGAATGAGATGATTTCAGTGGGGGAGGTTGGTGGAAGATGAGATGGCTTGTACTTTGGATTGAAAGGTGAAATGTTACCTAAGGTTCTTGTATAAATATCTGGCAGTGTGGTAGGTTGATAACGAGGAGATGGCCAGAATTTTGGGTTGTGAGGTAGCTTCTTTGGCAACATATTATTCAAGATTTTTGTGAACTTGGTGTACAAGCCTTTTTTGATTAATAAATTTTGTTATTTATAATATGTATATCATTCAAGATTTTATAGAGGGTCCTTGTTTATATTTGTGGCTGTGCTGAAAGCAATTTTAAAGTAGAGGTAGAGGTGGTGGTGGTTTGGAAGATGCTGTGTGTCTGTGTAAAGAGGCCATATTACTCTTATAAGATAATAAGATTACTCTTTTGAACTTGCCAAACTTACCTGTTCATATGGCAAATATGTTGGAAATGAAGTGTGGTGCAGTAAGGGAAAGAGTAAAGAGGAGAAGAAGAAGAAGAAGAAGAAGATGAAGATAAAAACAAGGATGCATCAGAAAGAAAGGAAGGATGCACCAAAAGTTGAGGATCTGCAAAATGAAATCAATCTAATTTGAATACCCCAGTCTGTACTACAATAATATTTATTTATACTTAATCTACTATCTATGCATTTATTGAAGCCAAACTAATGTTGTCAGCTGTATAATCTGTTGTTACAATACATAACAGTTGGTGTAATGGACTTCAAGTAATTCTAACAATCGTAATTAGCACTACTGTAGAAACTGTCTTCATCCAATGCTACTACGATAGTCGTTTAGCATTACATCATAGGGAGGAAATGATTGGTTGCACTACTAGATAAACGTCTGATGGTTTGGACGACATGCAGTGTGCTTAGTTGGCTCATTGCTTGACAAAGATTGACCTGTTGCATTTGTGTGAGCTGTCGATTAATGTCATAATCATTGCATGATCTTGTGCAACATGTGGTATTGTCTCAACAATGGATAGGATGGAGAAGTTGAAGTTAGTCTTCTTTTGGGTAGCGTGACTAGTTCATATGCTTTTTATATGGTTTGAAGAAATGTCCTTACTCAGTCAAGAGGCTTGTGCTTCGTGGAGTCAACAAAGAAAGGAAGATGGCGTGGATGTCTTGGGAGAGTCTTTGCACACCCAAATCAGAAGGTGGAATGAGTTTAAGGACCTCAAGGCCTTTAATATGGCGCTCTTAGCAAAGCAAGGTTGGCGGCTCAAGCAAAATCCGGATTCCCTCACCCATAGAGTTTTTAAAGCTAAGTACTTTGCGGGTGCACATTCATGGAGGCACAGGTAGGAAAAAAACCATCTTATGTGTGGAGAAGCATAATGGTAGCGAGGGAAACCATAGAGGTTGGCTTGAGGTGGATTGTGGGAAATGGGAGAAGTGTGAAGATTTGACGCGATAGATGGCTGCCTTCACCGGAGTCATTCAAAGTGACTAGTCCCCAAGGACTGTACGGAGCTGGAAAGGGTGGATCAACTCATTGACAGTGAGTCTAGAATGTGGAAGGCAGACCTGATAAAGAAGACTTTCCTTTCCCTTGATGCGGAAAAAATCCTTAGTATCCCTTTGAGCCCATGGCTTTTAGAGGACACTGAGGTGTGGGCATGGTAAAAAAATGGCTTGTTTATGATTAGGAGTGCTTATGGGGTGTCTCTAAAGCTCTTGCAGAGATCTGGTTCCTCTATAGGCAGGGGAGAATGGTCGGACAAAGCCAAAATGTCTCAATTTTGGCAAGGAATATGGAAAGTAAATTGCCCAAATAAAGTAAAACATTTCTTTTGGAGGGCTTGTAGAGATAGTTTACCTACAAAATTTTGCTTGGTTGCAAGGAAGATATGTACTGATGACAGGTGCAGCTTTTGTGGGGGCTGTGAGTCTTTAGGTCACATTCTAAGGAACTGCAAAATTGCAGAGGAGGTCTGGAAGGAAATTGAACTTGGGCTGCCTATGCTGAATTAGCTAACAAGGGATTTTGTGGATGTTGTTTAGGTGTTGAAAGAAAGGAAGGTGGATTTGAATTAGGACTTGTTTGCCATTACAGTGTGGCTTATTTGGAACAATAGAAATAGTTTCAAATATGAGGGGAAGTGCAAAGATGCGAAGAGAAGTGCTGAAGAAGCCCGTGAGTTGGGGAAGGAAGTGCAAGAAATTTAGAACTCAAATCTGTGTGGAATGGCAGCGGTCTGCAATTAGTGGAGACCTCCGAAGTAGGGGAGGTATAAGGTAAATGTGAATGGGGCGGTTTTTGTGAATGTGGGGTGTTGTGGTGTTGGGGTAGTCATCAGAAATGAGAAAGGTTTGTTAATGGGGGCAATGAGCAAAAAAGTGCCTTTCCCCCTTAGGGCCATGGAGGTTGAAGCGAAGGTGATGGAGGAAGGAATTTAGTTGGCTAGGTACTTAGGCCTGAGGGATATTGACATGGAAAGTGACGCACAAACTGTAGTGTTGGCTGTTGGAGGGGCTGACCTAGGCCCGTGCTCAATTCCTAAGTAATGAAAGTTAAGAAATGGTTTACTATCCAAAAAAAAAAAAAAAAATTATACACTAATCATAACTTGGCAGGTGTAGAGTTGAATGTCCCTAGACTTGTTGATGTGGAGTACCTTCTTTCTATTTTTATATTGGTAAGAATTTGACTTATAATATAACTGGCCACAACCTAAGTGATATGTGGGAATACATGATTATTTTTGTACGGGGTGCGGGCCTAGGCCCATGACCCGACGTATGGATTCAGGTCGTTGGGCCTTTGACCTCGATCCGAACGCATCTTCGGGCCCAATTAAAGCCAAAAACCAAAACAAGCCCGTCTCCCTTAAAACATGTCAGAAACACGTTCATGCCGATCACGTTACTTCGTAAACGGGAGGAGCGCATGTCTAGAACGCAAGGCGTTCTCGGTTGCCCGATACTGCCTTTAGGAATATCACTGCCGAACGAGCTTTTGGAGGTGGGAGTCAGTTCTAATGCCATTACCACTTTCCCACCAGAAACCCACCTAAAGATGATAGAATTGGATCCTCATTTGCACTAGTAAGGGAGAGTAATCATGACACCTCCACTTATCTAAGGTTATAAATAGGAGAATGAATGGAGAAATGGGGGTTGCCAATTCTGGAGAGAGAGAACTAGTGAGAAGTATCGACCAGACTAAGAGAGGAGAGCAACATTGGGAGAAAAGGGTTTGTAGAAATAGGAAAATATTCGGGTCACCGAGCACAGGACCACCCATAATAGGAAATCCAAAGCCCACAATACAAATAGATTGTGAGCCCAAGTAAGGGTTGAGCCCAATAACTGTATTTTGGTACGCACAATTGATGTCAGGTTGCAGTTTGACAGTTGAGCTTTTTGTGAATTTTGCAGCAGTCTCTGCATCACAAACAGGTATTCTACCCCAGCATATCCGCATAGCAACGACCAGGCCAAGGCTACAAACAAGGCCATTGTGAACGAGTTGAAAAGAAGACTAGAAGGTGCTAAGGGAAGGTGGGCAGAGGAGTTGCCTAGTGTTCTGTGGGCATACGGAACAACCTTAAGAAGGTCCACGGGAGAAACCCCGTTCTCTCTAACATATGGAGTGGAGGCTGTTATACCAATAGAAATAAACTTGTGTAGTGCTCGAGTTTCGGGCTTCAACCCCGCCGAGAATTCGAAGTCGATGTTGAAACAGTTGAACTTGTTGGAGGAGCACCGGGAATCAGCGACTATACGGTTGACAGAATATTAGTAAAAACTTGCCTAGAGATACAACAGGGATGTGAGGAGAAGGGAGTTCGTAGCAGGAGATCTGATACTTCGGAAGGTAGTGGGGAATACGTTGGATATCAATGCGAGAAAGTTAGCACCGACCTAGGAGGGACCTTAGAGAGTCACTGCCATTGTAGGTGCAGGGGCGTATCATTTGGAAGACTTGGACGAAAGACCACTTTCCCGGCCATGGAATGCTCACAATTTGAAAAACTTTTACCGCTGATTATCAGTACCGGGGGGGGGGGGTATGGATTGAATGTAATGTTATATGTGCATATTATCAAGTAGTACGAAAGTGATGATTGTCCATGTAGGTGAATTTGTACTTATAAGTCCATTGTTAACCCATTATCCCCGGTTAACGAACGTAAGAACTGAAAAATTATTCTAAAGACAGAAGTCTGTTCTCGGTTCGATCTTTATCACGGGATAGGTGGAAACCTAATCTCAAATTTTATCTAACAGAAACCTATTCTTGGTTTGATCTTCATTACCGAGCAGGTGGAAACTAATCTTAAGCTTTATCTAAGGACATAAACCTGTTCTCGGTTCAATCTTTATCACTGGACAGGTGGAAACTTAATCTTAAACTTCATCTAAGGACAAAATCCCGTTCCCGGTTCGATCTTTATCATTGGACATGCGGAAACCTAATCTTAAATTTTATCCAAGGATAAAAACCTGTTCTCAATTCGATCCTAATCACCGAGAAAGTGGAAACTTTAACCCTAAAAAATTTTCTCTAAGGACAAAAGCCTGCGCTCGGTTCTACCCCAATCACCAAGCAAGTGGAAACCTTATATCAAGTCATGTTGACAAACCTGCTTCTTAGTTCGATCCTTGTCGCCGAGCAGGTGGAAACTGTAAATCAAAACATTCATGGGCGGAAACGCACTCTCGGCTGGACGTTAACCACCAGACAGGGAACATTGTTTTCATAAATAAAATCAAGCGTCGGGGAGGAGCAAACCTAACGACTCTTCCTAAATGTAGAGACCCACCTCGGACCTAGTTTCAGTCACCAACGTGGTCTGTCCCTCTCGAATGAAAGGGTAAGCTTTTATTATCAAACTGGGGTAAACTCCGATGTGGATACCCGACCATCATAAATGAGAAAGTAAGGTATGATGAGCTGGTTGACAACCACAATCATTTATAAACTCAGCAATTATTTACAAACATGGATATATATATATATATATATATATATATATATATATTTTTTTTTTTTTTTTAAAAAGGGAGAGAAAAGAGAAAAGCGTCCAGTTGCCATCTTAAGATGACTAATCAAAATAATTCAAAGGTTAAACCATTGTTTTGTCACCATAACCTGGCGACCTAGGCAAACTGAACACATGAAAAGTAAGGCAAATGAACAAAAAAATAAAGGGTTTAACACAAGCGAAACATCAATAATCATACTGCAGGATCTGTAGGTGGAAGTTGGGTAGCAGGTTGTTTTGGTGCATCCTCGGCTGGTTGGGTTGCTGGGGTGTTTGGGCTTGGACATCCTTAGCGGTAGCGCGAATGTTGCCGGTGACTTCCAGATCGACCAACTCCATATAGGAGTCAATCACTCACACCAACTCCCTCATACTAGGGGTATCTTTCTCGTTCGTGGCACCAGCTTGACTCTGAATGGGGGGAGGAGGGGCTGGGTAGGGATTATGCTTGGGATTCCTCAGTGAGGAATCCTCGGCCACCCTCATTGCTTGTAGGGCTGCCAGCCACCCCTCCCCAAACCCATGATGTTGGGCTTGGTGGACAATGGGCTCTACAGAGTTTTTAGCCTCCATGAAGCCTACGTTATACCACTTGTCCTCACAGGCTTCAATAGCTGTTTTCAAGTTAGCGATCTCGTCGGCTTTGGCCAAGTTTAGGCTTTTTGCCTTCGCCAATTTGAGCTCAGTTTCCCCCAGCTTAACCCCCATGTCTGTCAATTTGCTCTCTGTCGCCAACTAGGATTTCTCGGTAGTTTGCACCCTCCTTTCGGAGACCTCAGCAGCTTTGCCCCTCTCCTCCGCCGTGGTTACAGCAACGTCTTTTAGCGCCCTTTCTCGTTCGGTATCCTCGGCAACCTCCTTTAACCTCTCGTTAATGACACAAGTCAACTATGCAGCCTGATGACGCAACAATAAAAAAATGGCAAGTGAAGGCAAAGGAGATGCACATGCATTGCTACAAATGAAAAAGGATGAGATAGTAAGTTACCACTATGGTATGCCACTGCAGCTGCCTAGCCAGCGATTCGTAGTCCTCGTCCGAGAAGAAGTGAACATCTATGGGCAGTAAGAGATCCCGTGCTAAGCTGTAGGCGATCCGCCCCCCTTCGCCTTGTGCCCATATCTGCACACTAGCAGTCACTGGCAGAGGCTTATCACCCAGTCTAAAGACGGTCTGTCAACCCACCTCGGACTGAGAAGAGGACGCCACATTGGTCCCGACCTGGATGGTTGGTTGAGAACCACCAATCGACTCCTGGATCGTGGGCCCGCCAGATACACGGGGAGGGGTCCTTAAGGGAGCGTCGCTCGGGACTTCGGGTGGTTTCTCGGCAATGCGCTGCCTTTTTCTAGTTTGACCAGCAGGAGGAGGAGGAACCTGATCCCTGCTTTGAGGGTGTTGAGGTTGAGTCGCGGGGCGGGTGTTGGGCAAAAACCGGTCAATGGTTTTTAAAATGCAATTTAGAATTTCATTTTATAACATATTATAATTTTGTTAGAATATTAGAACATAATATGTTAGAACATAATGCAATTTAGAATTTGTTATCATTTTATAACATGTTATAAAATGGTAGAACATAATATGTTAGAACATGTAAGTTGATGATATAAGTTATGTTCTAGAATTTTAAAAATAAGTTATGTTACACAATTTAGAATTTCAAAATTTTACAATTCTAACAAAATTATATTCAATAATTTAAATTATTAAATATAAGTTATAAAATTCCTGCTAGAACAGATAAAAGTTCTCGGTACCGACCAACATCCTGCGGCGATAGTGGGCAGGAGAGCTCATCGGCAAACCAATTGCCACTCACCCGTATGAATTCTCCCTCTGAATTTCTGTTGGAGTAGAGAAGGCATGATATGAGCCGTACCCATACATCCCTGGCTTTTAAATAGTAATGGGACCTAATGTTACCACATAAACTATACATAAAGTTTATGTCGTGATGGTTTAGTTGTAGCCCGTATAGTTGGTTCAACCTACTCATGCAACTAACAATTCAAAAAAAATTGGGGGGGAGTTGGTCAGGGCACAAGCTGTAAAACCTAAGGGTGCCGAGTATGAGGGGGTCAACAGGAAACCTAACCCCACCCGACCATTAAAGGGAAAAACGCTACGTTTGGGTCCAAACGTCACTGGAGAGCAATATCGCCCTCGTGACAGTAGGCGATACCAACATCTCCAGGGACTCCACAAGCCGCCCTAAAACTAGCAAAGGCCGCCTTAGACTTAAGAAGGTGAGAGTACCCCGTGTCTAAATTCTAAAATGAAGAAAAACTGAAAGAAGAGGAGAGAGTAAAGAGGAATTACTTTGGGCTCTAGGAAATGATGATCTGGAGTTGTGTTTACCCACGAGATGAGTATGCTCCGCAGAGAGGAAATTGAAGGAGAGGATGCAAAAAGTGAAATGAGGAATCTGAGGGTACTATTTATAGGACCAGGGCATTTAATGATCAAAGAAGCGGGAAAGTCCCTCTGGCGTCTTTTCCTAACCCTCCACACGCGCGGACATTGATCACGTACCTTCGGGTTATGGAAACGGTATGACTTGACAGCATGATAGGGCACCCCTTTTGAGGAAGCATTTATGACTATCTCGTTTGTTTAAACAACCAGCTGTTGAGGATCCCCGAGAGGTCATTAGTGCCTATGGAGTTGTCCTTGGTTCATTCCCGGTAGCCGAGCATGAACCAAAGGGGGGCTATTGTACATGGTGCGGGCCCAGACTTGTTGAACTTCGGGCCATGGCCCATGACCTAATGCACGGATTCAGGCCGTTGGGCCTTTGACCTTGATTCGAACATATCTTTGGGCCCAATTAAAGCCTAAAAACCAAGACAGGCTTGTCTCCCTTTAAACGTGTCAAAAACATGTTCATGCTGATCACATTACTCTGTAAACGGGAGGAGAGTATGTCGAGAACGCCTTGAATTCTTGGTTGCCCGATACTGCCTTTGGGAATATCGCTGTCGAGCGTGCTTTTGGAGGTGAGACTCAATTCCAATGCCACTACCACTTTCCCACCAGAAACCCACCTACAGATAATAGAATTGGACCCTCATTTTCACTAGTAAGGGGGAGTAATCATGACACCTCCACTTATCTAAGGCAATAAATAGGAGAATGAAGGGAGAAATGGGGGTTGGCAATTCTGGAGAGAGAGAACTGGTGAGAAGTAACGACCAGACTAAGAGAGGAGAGCAACATTGAGAGAAAAGGGTTTGCAGAAATAGGAGAATATTTGGGTCACCGAGCACAGGACCACCCACAATAGGAAATTCAAAACCCACAATACAAATAGATTGTGAGCCCAAGTAGGGGTTGAGCCGACAACCATATTTTGGGTACGCACAATTTTATAATAAAATATAAAATTGAATCTATTTTCTAAAATATTTGTAAAGTCATATATTAGATAACTATTAGTTATCTGTAGTAAAGTGATTTTCTCAAAAGAGAATTTGATTTTAAATATATTAAACTATTAAATAAGAAATGTTTTTAAATTTTTTTTTTTTTTTTTTTTTTACATATAACTCTTTCCCAAACCAACAAAGGGCAATGACTTTTTCTCCTAAAATAAACAATGTCATATTGCTTTCTTCTTTTTTATTTATTTATTTTTTTTTTTTTATGTAATGAAACTTTGCGTTCTCTACAAATAAATAGTTATATATATATATATATATATATATATATATATATATATATATATATTTACTTTCTTTTTATATTAAAATTTTCATCAACATGTACTATGAGCTAATTCGTAGTTATAAAATATAGCGGAAGTAAGTTTTTCTAATTATGCTAGTTAGAAATGAATGAGAAAAGGTTCATCAAAAAAATGAATGAGAAAAGTAAAGTTTTCACACTATTTAAAAAAACTTCAACGTGTAGCCTTATATGAAAAGAGTGAGAATATAAACATTTTTTGCCGTAAACAACTTGGAAGGAATATGGGAGAGAGGTGGAAATGAAGTAATAAGAAATTTATATGAAAAGAAAATTAAGACAGATGATGAAGGGTGGAAATAGATGAAAGGTTGACAAGTTTTGATGCTTTTTTATTTTTTATTTTTATGGTTGTAAGGATTGCCCTTACTCCTAGTCCAGTGGCTAGGATATATTGATAAACTAGCCTTAGTGGTACTATGTGGAGTCAACAAATACTAAGGAGACACACAATGTTGTTGTCAATTTATGGTGAAAGTAATATCACTTTCACATGCATTCATCATTGACACTATATTAATTATGCATTAATCACAACTTGATACATTAGTTGGGTGCAAATTTGGACGTGTCCCTAGACATGTTGATGTGGAGTACTTTCTTCTTTTTATTTATTTATTTTTTATATTAGTAAGAGATTATCTTTCAGTGTAATTAATTTTTTTTACAAATTAAGTAATAAAATATGTTTATAAATTACAAAAATATAACTTAAAAAGTAGTCGATTTCAATAATAAGAGTATGTATATTAAATTAAAAATTTTCAAAGTCGTTTTCAAATTCCTCTCCTTGGTACAAGATCTTTGTAGGTTAGGAATTTTTAAAACATGAGAGAAAAAGAAAAAATCACACTTTCTCTTGCCAAATTTTCATGTTTCCTTTCAAAACTTTAAACTCTCAATAAGACTACTACAAGTAAAACACTCAT
Source organism: Castanea sativa (assembly GCF_040712315.1). Taxonomy (NCBI): domain Eukaryota; kingdom Viridiplantae; phylum Streptophyta; class Magnoliopsida; order Fagales; family Fagaceae; genus Castanea; species Castanea sativa. The sequence goes on from NC_134023.1 coordinate 39,577,815, forward strand.
GCGAGTAAAAGTGAAGAAGTATGACCCGGGGTAATAATACCATTTACTAAATCAATTTCTACAAAAGCTTCTATATCTCATACAATTTCTATCCTACGTATTCGGTTTTCGCAAAGATATTTTTTTTTCTGTATCTAAAATTTGCATGAAGTTTGTTTTTATATATATTAAACTTTAAAAATTTATGTTTTTTTCCCTAAATAATTGAAAATGGTACCATTTTTTTTGGCCAAAATGCAAAACTGATCCTCTAAGTTTCACATTTTTTTCATTTTAGTCCTCTAATTTTTACTTTTGTCGCTTCAGTCTTTTAAGTTTTAAATACGATAAATTTAGTTCTCCGTTAGGCTTTTGTTAAGTGCTGCTGTCGACTAAGCAAAACGACGTTGTTTTTTATTTTTTTTAAAAAATTCTTAATTGAAAAAAACTGAAAAACGTTAATTACAACAAAAAGAAGAAGAAGAAGAAGAAGAAGAAACTAAGAGGAACGAGAGTGGGTTTATTGGGCTATCACTAACAAACCTTTTTGACCAAACTTTGCTAGAACACTTAGTCTCTTGCCAAAACCTTGCCAACACAATAATCCCTCAAGGCTTTCCCTTGGCAACAACCCTACCAACATCTTGCACTCCTAAAGTGCTACCAGTGGACATACTATCAGTATCAGATGTCGTAAGATCAGAAGGCACTTAACACTCATTTACTGAATTGGAATTTGGATTTTGCTGAGAAACATTCAATAACTCAGCATTTGCCCAAATCCAAACTCAATCTACCATCAAAAGAAGCCCTTCTACCCTCATCAACCATCATTGAATTCTGCAATGCTTTAACAACCATCCCAAATCCCATTCCACCTATCTTCTTATCAACAACACTAACACTATTCCCACAATCCAAACTCTTAAACAATGACGGATTCTTCGAACTCAAATTAGCCACAACCACCGAATTCGCTTGTCGGGTCCTACCAGGCCACCTATCCTGCTCAAGTGGCTTAGAATTCTCCACCTGATCTCCTCCTCTAATAGGGGCCCCCCTTTGCTGCTACAACATGCCTTTCCTCCCATTACTCAAACTCAGAGTTGCCGGTGTCTGCTCCTTTGTATTAGTAAGGTGGGGATTTGTTTTGTTTTTCAGTGGGCAAGGAATGACATCGTTCCCTTAGATTGCGTTTGTTTCGAGTGTAAATGAAATTGGAAAAATATTTTACACCCTTGTGTGTGGTTGGGTGTACATGTAAAATGAAGTCAAACTGAAAATTTTGAACTTTGACCGTAAAATTCGCCCCTTAACCCGTAAAATGGATTACATATCTGATTTACCTTTAAATCAGATTTTTCGGACTCACACACCTAGAGAGAGAGAGAGAGAGAGAGAGAGAGAGAGCTCAAAGAGAAAACCCAAAGAAAACCTTTCATCACTCACCCCAAGCCTAAGCCGAGCAAGGAGAGGGTATTGTCGGTGATGCCCAAAACCACCCGTTGACACATGGCCCCTCCGTCGTGCGTGCAAGCCACTCCGCCAACCCATCCTTCATCCTCGTCAACCCATCCCTCATCCTTACCGACCCATTCCTTGTCCTCGTCCTTCGTCGACCCACCTCCATCGACCCATCCCTCGTCCTCACCAACCCATCCCTTATCCTCATCGACCCACCTCCGCCGACCCATCTGCCTCCATTCTTTTCCTTCAAGACCCACCTCCTTTCTTTTCCCTCAAGATTTGGGATTTTTTGGGGTTCATATAGTGTGTTTTTATTTTGTTTACATGATTTGGTTGAGGTAGTAAAAATAATTTGTTCTTGGTTGCAATTGATTTGTTTTTGCTTGGATTTGCTTGTATTAGGTAAGGTTTTTGACAATTTTCTGGAAAATGTTTTACATGCAAAACCAAACACTGGAAATACTTTTTCAGGTGTATTTTATAGGACACAATCAAACAGAAAAAAAATGTTTTCCTTTTCGTAAACTATTTTCCCCTGAAATTATTTTACACTCAAAAACTCATTTACATGGAGCCAAACGCAACCTTAGTTTCTTTTTTTAATTAACGATTTTTAGTTTTTTTTTTAAATTAATAAATTTAAATAAATAAATAAATAATCCAAAACAACGTAGTTTTGGTTAGATGATGGTAGCACTTAACAAAAGCTTAGCGGAGGACTAAATTGACTATATTTGAAACTTAAAAGACTGAAATGACAAAATTGAAAGTTAGAGGACTAAAATGACAAAATGTGAAACTTAGAGGGTTAGATTTGTGTTTTGGTCTTTTTTTTTTAGTCCTTATATCTAGTCTTGTTAACTTTTATCATACATGTTTAACTAGGTGACACTATCTTTAGCATTAATAAATTTGACATGTATGACATGGTTCAATTACACACACACGAACACACACACACACACACACACATAAAGAATAAAAGGCAGCATAAGGTGAACTAGTCACATGAAAATATTGGTCACATGCATTGTATAAAATTTATTTTTTAAAGTTTAAGAAATTTTTTTACTGTTTCCAATAGTTTAGAGATTAAAAAGCTCTTTATAAAGTTTAATGACAAACGTTGCAACTTTTTCATTTGTTTAGATTTTTTTTAAAAAGCGACAATTTTAAAGTTTAGGAATTAAAAATGAACTTCATGCAAATTTTAGGGGCGAAAAAAAGTTGCTTATTTAAAAACTTTTTATTTATGTATGAATTTTTTAAAATATTGAAACTTTGATATAACACGAAAGGAGAAACCTTGAGCTTCAAAATGATACATCTTGGTAAGTTGGTAACGTTGAATGCACAACATAATTTAAAATCCTTTTCATAACTTGCTAAACAATTGGCAACATGAGTTGGATTAGGGATGATTTGTCCCATCTTCAGAGAAAACTAGTTTGGGGAGAGAATAGGGCAGGTCATGGTGCATAAGGGATGAGAATGGGACGGGGCAGGGTTGAAGGAGGTCTTTGCCCCCGCCCCACATGATTTTGTTTTACCCTAACTTTGCCTCGCCCCGCATGATTAGAAAAATTTTCTTACCCCATTTCCACCCCTTGGGGCCCTGTGAAGGCCCGCCCTATCCTATAAAACTCTAACTCTTGTTAATTTGCTCCATAACTATCGTAATTTTTTTAAAAATAAAAACTGTTTCATTAATAAAAATATACTTGAAATTACAACTAAATTTATTCCATAAAATCAAATTAATCTATATATATATATATAATTTAAAGCGTAACATTTATTGTTGCTAGGCTTCAGTTAAGCCACATCAGTGTCCATGTCATTAGCTTTATTCTTTCCAATTTTCTTATATTGTTTTTATCATTTTTTTTTAATATTTACACTTTTCCAAATTTTCTTCCTACCTTACATTTTCATCTCCCCACTACTTCTCCAACATTTCTCCCTCCCTAACCTTTTCATCTCCCCACTACCTCTATATTAATATCATTCTTCGTCTTTCCCTTTATCTTCCTCTTTTTTTTTTTTTTTTTTTTGGTCTCTTCTTTTTCATACACTCTTACTATAAATTTGTCACTATCTATTCCATTCTATGCATAGTTTTCCCTCACAATAAAAAATGTTGTTTCTCTCTCTCTCAATTTTTTGGTGGATTTATTTTATTTTATTTTTCTTGCATCTCTACTTTAAGTTGATAATTTTTTTTATATTCTTTAAATCTTTACTTTGGATTAATGCGATTTAGTTTTATTTTTTAAATAGTTTTATTTTTGTTCTCTTTGATTGTTAAATTTTATCTTATTGCGTTATAAAGCATTAAATATAACATGTAAAAATATAATATTATTCTATTACATAGCATGATTTGGATAATTTGGTATTTATTGTAATTGGTATTTATTCTATTACATACCATGATTTTTTATAGTGCTCAATTTAGATGTTAAACTATGATACTTTACTAATTTTTGTTTATTTTATAATCCTTCATGTGGTGGACAAAGTACTCTATAATGCCATTTACTTAGAGAAAAGTAAATGTTAGGCAAACGAAAATAATTAGATGGGTGACAAATTTTAGCTTTTGCAATTTTATTTTATTTATTATTATTATTTTATAACAATGCATATATAGCAATTTAATTCTTAGATTTTGCTAATAATTGTTTACTTGATAATATGTTTTGGGTGGACGAAATTACAATTTTTGCAAAGAAAATAACCTTAATAGATTATCAACAACAAATTGTTTTCCTTATTGGTCCAATTAATCATTGTTAAGTTTTATTAATTTTCTTAATTACATTTTTCGGTGTTTTGGATTGTAGGCAGAAAAAATAAGGTTTGAGAAAGTTTGTTTAAAACTAAAAGAATAATTTCCAAATTTTATATTCTTTTTAATGATTCACAAAATGATATAAATAACTTTTATTAAAAAATGAATATTTTTGTTATCTTGCTTTTTGAATTTCTGTGAAAAATTGTATTGTTTTCATTTTGCTAGGACAAAATTTATATTTATGATTGTTTCTATATTACATATATGATTGTTCCTATAATAAATAAAAATATGATTATGAAATAAATTACTCTTTATTAAATTAGTTTAAATTGTAAATTTTTTTTAATAAAACCACCATAACAATAATTATTACGCGCAACACGCGGGTTCACTGCTAATTTTTGGTAAAAACGAAATAATATTATCCAAGTATTTAACAAGACAATATTAGTATAATACATAACAAAATAGAAGCAGAAAGCCAATTGAGTAGAATAAAATAAGCTGATATTGATATATTTGTTTAAATAGTAGGATTCTAGGATATGAAAAACTTACAATTATAACCCTTATCAGCGGGGGTAGAGCAAGGTGAGTTTAATAAGTCCAAACTCATCACCATCTCGCCTCGTGATGCGAGGCTAAAATCTTACTCTATCCCTGTCCTACCACCTTTACAGGATGAGAAAAACTGGTGTAGAGAGAAACAGAGAGGGTGGATCAAGCGGAACAAGGGAAAATCGCCATCCTTAGATGCAACACTTGGTTGGAGGTATTTTTCTTTTTATCTTTAATAAGTTAGCTTTAAAATTAATGAGATATGCTTTTAAGTCTTTTTTTGTTGTTGAGAATACTAAGTAATTTTAACACGAACAAAGTTTCTCTCCAAATTAGTTTGGAGAGTAACTCTTCAAACTTCTCATATATTTCTTTTTTCGGTGTGAATTTTGAGAATCTAACCGTGAATTTCATGTTCCTTATGTTCTTAACATACGTATCAAATTTTGTTCAAAGTGGATGTTATTTACTATTTGATCAATTAACTTATTTTTTATATACAATTTTAGATCACAAAAACTTGAAATTATAACATTTATTTGATGACATAGCAATTGATCTTTGATCTTCTTAAAATTTTGTAAGCATTAAGAATGTAATAAGAACATGCAATCTAACGGTTAGATTTTCAAAATTCACACTCAATATAAAGATATATGATGAATTTGGAGAGAAATTTTGTTTTTTTTAACACACACGTGAGGAGATGGGAGAATGTCTGAACCCACTACCAAGGGAAAAGAAAGCTAGCAAGTACTACATCTTGTAGTCTGATTAGGACATCGTTTTGTTGTATCTGAATCAATCTAGTACCCCCAAAGTGTTTAGAGTATTCTTCGATCTGTGTCTCTAACCCATTACCCTTTCTTTCTCTCTAAAATGAGAGAACTGCCGATTCTCCGACGGAGGAATAACCATCTTCCGTACGATATCATACTGAACATCATGGAAAGGCTACCGGTGAAATTGGTGATGAGATTAAGGTGTGTGTCCAAATCCATGGACTCCTCAATCACTAGTCACAATTTCATCTCCACCCACCTTAATAACATCAACAATGATCATGATCATGACAATGGTTATGTCAGACACATGCCCTTAAGGGGAACAGACACATCAGTCTGTATGGTTGCTTTCAATCGCACATTTGATAGGATTTCCGAGATTAGAATTCCCTTTGATTTTGATTTTAAGCGTGCCCAAAAAGTGGGTTCGTACAATGGCTTTATTGTGTTTATCCATTTTGGAGGGTGGTGTTATATATTTGTGGAACCCTAGCATTAGAAAATTCAAGAGGTTGCTCGATACTTGCTTAGGAAAGTTGGAGTATGTTAGACTAGGATTTGGCTATCATTCCGAGAATGATGACTACAAGGTTGTCAGGATTTCATCTTTCCCTTTGTCTCGTCATGAGATTGAGGTGTACACATTAAGTTCAGATTCATGGAGAAGGGTTGGAAACTCGTCGAAAGAAAATTTTATCTTCTGCAATAAGAATCTTCTTGTGCCAGCCCCATTGGTTAGTGGAGCTTTGCACTGGATGGCATTTGTGGTAGAAGGACAAGCGATTGGTCCGAGAAGGTCTATGTTTGAAATGTGTGGGCCTTTTTTTATTATTTTTTTTTACAAGTGTCAGGCTGGGCCGCCCGCTGCCACACTTGGCCCAAGATTTTCTTTTGAGTTGAGGAGTTGGGACCGGTCCAAGAACAAACCTTCCTGGTCTGGCTTGTGCACAAACAATGCCTTTTGGTGATCAGATCTTTACGGCAGACAGAACTGTCACATTAGCTACAGCAGACAGATATGATAAAAGAGAATAGAAAATAATAGAGATTTAAGCAACGTAGTCACTGCTCCGGGTGGCCATTTTACAATATAATATCAGAATAATGAATGTTAGATGGAGAGTCAGGAGCATATTAAACAAACAATCGTTAGCCTGCCGCGATGGGCTGTTTTACAGAGTTTGCGTCAGGAAAGGGAACCACTCCCTCAGCGCGACTAATTTCTCTGAGGGAAAATTAGCTGCTTTGAAGGGACGGACCTAAGTAACTTTGGGTTGAATGAGATTTCTATTTGGTTAACAGAGAGCATGAGTTGGAAGGGGAGAGGGGATTAATCCATTCGGTGCATGCCATTCACTCTGTTTCTTTCTTGCTTCTATTTTCTTTTTCTTTATCCCCTCCTTTCCTTTCGTTTTTTTTTTACTTTTTTTTTTTGTCCGTTCTCTCTTTTCTCCCCTGCGTTTCTTATTCCCCTATTTTCTATGATTCTTATTTCTTTTCTTTTTACAGAGGTTCCCTCTCTACTGCTCTATCCCCCCTCTCTGATCGTTCACTGTAGGACTCCTTATAAAGGGCCAGCTGTGCCTGGTCTTTTACCATTTTAGCCCTTAATCGTTTTTGTCTAGCATGGGCTCCTTTGCCGACCGTCACTGATTGGTTAGTCACCCAGCCAGTGCCACCCTGCCTCAGTCAGAGAAGGCCTTTTTGTCTTGCTCACTCCCTGCGGCATTCCTACCTACCACGGAGTGAATACTCCCCTTGCCTTTACCCCTACGGCATGCACCTGGTGGTTCCCACTCAACCTTGCCTCTTTTGGTTCGCATGCCTTCCCAGCAGGACATTGCTTTCAAAAGGGCTTGAGCTAGAAACACAAAAATGGGTTTTTCTCCCTCCCCACCGCCAGACCATACCCCCCTTACCCTTGACCCATGACCTCACCATTTCCTGTATTGGCTGGGTACAAGTTGGTGGTGCTTGGGCTTTATGCGTGCCTTACCTCTGTGTTTGTTCAAATCCTGCCTGCTGCTCATCTGTCTGTTGTGGTCTGAACGTCAAACTGCCCAGCCTGCTGCTCGTTTTGGCTTCTTTTGGCGTGGGCTATTTCGCCTGACTTTTCCTTTATGGCTTGCCTCTTCTGAGGATTGGGCCATGCTTGTTCGTGGGCCGTTCCAAGCCTTTATTCCCGACCCCTATTACTTGCTTCCTGCCACACAATTCTGTCATGCCCGCCATGAGGCCTTCTTGACCCCAAGCCTGCTGGGCCACTTTGGACCTTTTTTGTTCATTCTGTCTCCGAAGGCCCAATGATCCCACTGGACCCTCTTGCTACTTGCGGGCTCCTATTGTCCCACCTACTTCCATTTGGGCGTCCTTGGCCCACTTACTCTCTCGGGCGTCCTCGGCCCTTTTTCAATTCTACGTCTCCTATGGGCTTCTACTATCTTTTTGGGCTTCCTCGGCCCAAGCATTTCTCACTTTTCCCTTGGGGCTCATGGATTTTCTACAGTCCCTTACTTTCTTTACTTGCATTACTTTGGGCCTGCCATAGAGGCTATGACCCATTCTCTCTTTTCCACATCTATACAGCCCATGGGTTTGCGATTACTTTCTTTCGTGCCTTTTTTTGGGCCTACTTACTTCCTCAGGATCCATTTATTTGTTTGTTAGACCCACTATTCGTTGTTCTGCCACTCGCTTAATGGTACTTCCACAATACTTTCTTTAGCCCATGACTTGGGCCTTCTTCTCTTCTGGGCTTGCAAAAAATAAGCGTCTACAATGTCAATACGGAGACATTCAGAAAGCTAGCACTGCCCAGTTATACTGGTAGTTCCTACTTTATTGCATTATTCAAAGGGAAACTGGCTTTCACTATACATGACAGATATGGCAGCCATTACTCCATATGGGTGATGAAGGAGTATGGTGTGGTTGAGTCTTGGAATAAACTTTTTGTTGTACCATATGAAAGACTCGAAAGAGTAGCTATTTGCCTTGCCTTTACCGAGTATGGTTTAAATCAGGTTTCCTACAACTACATCATTGATATACTAAATAATCAGGGATTTAAGTTTGTATTGATTGACATAGAAACTCTACATGAGAAGAAGGATCCTAATATCCAATGTCCTTCGTATGTAGCTACTTTCATGGAGAGCCTTGTTTTACTTGATGGAGCAAAAGTGGTGTCTTACTAAACAGAATGAAGTCATTAGTGGTATGGATGAAGTGAAACCCTTGTTATTCATTTCCCTTTAGATCAGTAGTAGGTATGACAGTATTGGAAAAAGCTTCATTTTTATCCTAGGTTTACATTATCCTTTTGTGGCTCTATTACATATTAGTATTTGAATATGGATGGTTGTTGTGTACATTTAACCTTAATATTGACGAAGCTAGATTATTGACAGGGAATTGGTTTCATTATATTTGATCTTGCTATATCATTCTATCTCTTTTTCTTTTGATAGGTAATAACAAACTTTATTGATAATAAAAGTACAATGAATTTATAATAATAAACTCACTACACTGAAAAGAATACAAACCAATCAAAAAGAAAGACTAACAAAATTAAGGAATTCAAACAAAGAGTGACAATGTGTAAACCTCCAAAAACGGGACCACTCAAAAAAAGTCTTAAGTAACAAAGACTTCACACAGTCTACAAGTCTCTCAGTTTCCTCAACAGTTCGGGCATTGCGCTCCTTCCAAATTAACCACATAAGACACGCTGGAACCATATTCCACACATCTGAAGTGTGACTCCCCAACCAATTCCACCATGCAGACAGAAGAGAAACAACATTGTTGGGTATCACCCACTGAACCCCAAACAAATGAAGGACTGCACTCCACAAGGTATGAGCATACTTACAATAGATCAATAAGTGATCCACAGTTTCCTTTTCACATCGACAAAGGCAGCACCAATTAACAAGAGGTAAATTCTTCTTAATGAGGTTGTCTATAGTAAGAATTCCACCCCTAGCAGCTGTCCATAAGAAGAAAGCCACCCTTTTAGGTATCTTAACACACCAAATGCTCTTCCAAGGAAAAGACACCAACGGGGCTGCTAGCAATGAAAAATAGAAGGAACACACATCAAAAACCCCACTACAATTGAATTGCCATATCATGGTATTATCACCCCCTCTAGGTAACTTGGATGAGATATGTGCAAAAATCATAAAAGATCCTTGTCTCCCAATCTTGAAAAGCACGATGGAAGCGTAAGTTCCAGCTTCTACCACCCCCATCCGGTGCAAACTCAACCAAATCAGAAATCATAGCTGCCTTATCCACAACAATAGCAAACATTGCCCGATATAAATCTTTCAAGGTAGTAGGGCTACTCCAAGGGTCATACCAGAATCTGATATGGAAATCCTTACCCGCCGCATACAACACATGACCAAAGAAGCTCTCAACCCCCTTCCTAATGTTCTTCCACCTACCACATCCATGCGTCCCTCTAACAACTCTAGTACACCATCCCCCACTGGCCTCCCCATATTTGGAAGCTATAACCTGCCTCCATAAACGTGTGACCTCATTCCCAAATTGCCATAGCCACTTCCCAAGCAAAGCTTGGTTAAATAGCCCAATCTTCCAGAACCCCAAGCCACCTGCCTCCATTGGCCACACAACTTTCTCCCAAGCAACAAGTGAGAATTTAAAAACATCATTAGATCTCCCCCAAAGGAAATTCCTCTAAATCCTCTCTAATCTATCCGCCACATGTTGTGGAATAGTGAACAAAGATAAAAAAAAATAAGTAGGGAGACTTGATAAGGTACTCTTCAATAAAGTAAGTCTACCTCCTTTTGACAAATATAACTAGGAGTGTTCACAAAACCACATAAACTGCACAAACTGCAAAAACCGCACCAAAATTGCCCGCAAAATGGCATAACCGCACCGTACCGCAAGTAATAGTGCACCACACCACACCACACCGCATGGTGTAGTGTGGTTTGCGGTTTTACAATAAGAAAACTGCACAAACTGCACCGCACCGCACCCTCTCTATATATTAATATATTTAATTATTTTTAATATTAAATATATTATTAATAGTTTAATAACCCTAGTTTTCAAAAAAAAAAAAAAAAAAGTTTGATAACCCTAGCAAGTGTTGATCAGGAAAGCCAGCCCAAAATAAAGAAAAACTAGCTTAATAGTTTAAAACTTGGACCAAAACAAAGGGAAAAATTAGTTTTGGGCTAGGTAGAAAAAACCCAAAATTTGAAAAGTATACCAACTTCAAATCATTCAAACTGCATCTTATGCACCACACCGTATATGTGACCGCAAAAATAAGGTGCGGTGCGGTTATGGTTTTGGCTGAACTTTGAACTGCACCGCACCTCACATGTGACTACAAAGAGAAGGTGTGGTGCAGTTATGGTTTTAGCTAAACTGCACCGCAAAATGCAGTGCTAAAAATGGCTTAAAACCGCACCGCACTGCACTGGGAACACCCTGCTTCCAACTTGCGAGCTTCTTTTCCATCTGTTCAATGATAGGGTTCCATATTGAGGAATCCTTATAGTGTGCCCCCAAAGGCATACCCAAGTAAGACATGGGTAAACAACCTACCTTACAACATAAAACACGAGCTAAGGCATCCAAATTCCCAACCTCACCAACTGGCACAATCTCACTCTTACCAACATTTACTTTCAATCTTGTGATAGCTTCAAAGAAAATTAGGACCATACAAATATATAATAATTGTTCTCCGGATGCATCACAAAAGAGAATAGTATCATCAGCAAACAAAAGGTGAGAGATATATCTAGATAAGAAGTTCTGTAATCTCTAAAGCTGAGAATGTTGAAAAGGAGCAGCCATGTGCTTGTCTAGTGAGCATGTTACCATTCCAAAATCGTGTTCTTACTTTCCTGAATTTAGTTACTTGGTCTTTGTTGGTTTGTGCGCTATAAGAAGCTTATTTGTTTGACAGAGAATTGGTTCCAACATATGTGATTTTGCTATGTCATTCTATCTTTGGCCTTTGAGAGTTGTATCTAGATAAGAATGCTATTGTCTCATGCTTAGCTGGGTTCAATTTCATGTTTATTGTCAAGGGATGTGGATTAACAAGTATAGGTGCTTAAATAATGTGTTTCTTTTAGTACTGTTGTGTTCTTTCTCCTAAACAAACATGCTTTGGTTTATACTACTAAGGAATTTAAAAAAAATATACGTTGAAAGGTGAGTTGAACATAATAGACCAAAGAGAGGGGATGGTGCCAAAGCAAATTATGCTCTTGAACCTAGGAGAAGAGAATGGTGGTTCGCTTGAATGTATGATAAGAGCATTGTAGCTCCTGCTAGTTTTCAGAAAGAGAGAAATTACAGCCCTATAGAACACCATGTTATAATTTAATTGTGCTTTATATTCTTGAAACAGGTTATCAAACATGGGAATGCTTCAGCCTTTCATTTGACTATAGTTGGAGAACAGTTTATTAGAACTTACTGCAGAGAATGCTAACTTTATTAGGACCATTACATATTGGTATCCTGAATATCGGTTAGACTTCACTAATAAAATGGCAACTCTGCTAATAAAATTCTATAATTTATAAACTTTAGGGTGCTAATTAGCAGAATTAAAATTTTATTCATTGCATTACTTTCTGTACTTACTAGTGCATTACTTTCTGTACTTACTAAAGCGGGACATTGGTATTTACCTTCTTTGATTTAGCAAAAACCAATTTCCCTCTCCAATTTCTGAAAAACACATAAATAGAGGAAAAACTCAGCTCAACTGTAGCATCACAATTAAGTTTGAAGGAGTTGTGACTTGGTTTTGACCACCTGCTGGGACTTCTAAAAGAACCCCTAGCCTGACTTGAATATATCATCCGCCAATACTCTTGAACCAGCTTGTGAAAGCTTCTAATCATCCAAACCTCCAATGACACCAATCCCTCATGAAAAACTTTGTTTCTCCACATCCATATACATAGATAGAGGAAAAACACATAAACAGAGGAAAAACTCAGCTCAACTGTAGCATCACAATTAAGTTTGAAGGAGTTGTGACTTGGTTTTGACCACCTGCTGGGACTTCTAAAAGAACCCCTAGCCTGACTTGAATATATCATCCGCCAATGCTCTTGAACCAGCTTGTGAAAGCTTCTAATCATCCAAACCTCCAATGACACCAATCCCTCATGAAAAACTTCGTTTCTCTACATCCATATACGGTCAAGATTTAAGGCCCCAAACAAAAGAAACTTATCTTAATTTTTGTCATCTAATTGGAATACATTTGGTGGGTCAAGTAGCATTTCAATCAACTGGGATGTAGAGAATAATTGAAGACTGTCCAATCTAATACTCCATAGACTTTCAAACCAAATTGCCCTGGAAGGATGATATTGAGTGAATAAATGCAAAGTCGACTCAGAATCAAAGCCACAAAAAGGACAATTTAGATCAAGATTATCAAAATTCCTGCTACTTTGATCTGTGGTTGGAAGCAAGTTTGATGCAATCCTACACAAGTGCATTTTAAGTCTATGATGAAGCTGTCTTCCAAATCTTGCCTTTTAAAGTGTCCCGCTATTTTGTCCGTCACTCTCCGCTATTAGATTGTATGCTGTTTTCATTGAAAATTTGACCATTCACTGAATTTACCCATGCCCATCTCTACGTTTGGCTACTATTACACATTGGAATTTTTATGATTGCTTTTATTGAGTCTTGATCAAATAATTGATGTAGCTTTGGCACATTCCAACCTGTTTTCAATTGATTCATTAATTGAGAGACCACCAAGCAAGAATCACCTTGTTTGGAGGCTGGACTGGGAGAGAAGTCAGGTAGCCAAGGATCCTCCCATACTAGGCGGAGGGAGGGGGGGGCGAGGGGGGGCAGGTGGCCCCCCGGAAATTTCAATTTTTTTTACTAGGAAATACCATATTTGCCCCCCCCCTCCTACCCAAAAAAAAAAAAAAAAAAAAAAAGCTAGAAAGGAAAAGTAACGTGACTTAATTGAGTTCTTTTTTTTTTTTGACAGAAGTGAAAAAACCTTTCCTGCTTTCCTAGTAGTAGTAGACTTCTACCCCTAGAAGTAGTACAATTCTAATGATCTCTATAACAACTTTGCTACACCTACCCGGATTAGAAGTCAGTAGAACTTTGAAAAAAAAAAAGTATATATAATGCAAATAAGGCACGCCTCCCATCACAACGAAAAAATTTCTTTTCAATCCAATTTCTTTCTTTGGATCTCAGAGTTGCTGTGCAGTTTTTAAAAGCATTCAAGTTGGGTTTTTAAGTTACATTCAAATATTTATAGGTATGCATACTCTTAATACTTTTGCTTTGATTTATTTATTTATTTTTTTTTAAAGAATCAAATTATATGTTTAAACTGTTTATATTTAGATGGATCTCTTAATTTGACTATTCTTAACCATAAATTTATAATTCAAATTATATGTTTAAACTATTTGTATTTATAATGATCTCCTCATTTGATTATTCTTAATCATAGATTGTAATTTTTTTTTCTTTATTTTAATGATATGACATATATATTTGTAGTTAATTGAGATTATGGAGAATCTTGATCATAATAATGAGTCCGGATCAAATCCTAAACGAACTCGTATCGAAGTGGATGTTGCAAATCTTCCCACGGATCCTGGTTTAAGAATAAAAATTTGTAACTATCATTCTAATGAAAAAGATCAAATTAGAAGGCATTATCTACAAAATAAACCTTGTCAACCAGTTGATCATGATTTTCCACAAAGTCAATTTGGCAAAACAAAGCGTCGATTTAATCCAGTGTGGTTCAAAGACTATCCTAGTTGGTTGGAATATAGCATTACGAAAGATGCTGCATATTGTCTATTTTGTTATCTATTTCGACCTGATACTGGTGATCAAGGAGGGAGAGACTCATTTGTTACTGAAGGATTCAGAAATTGAAAAAAGAAGGAGAAATTACAGAATCACGTTGGGGACCACAACAGTGCACATAATATAGCTCAAAGAAAATGTGAAGCTTTGTTAAACCAGAGACAAAGTATTCAAACAGTTATAAACAAGCAATCGGATGTCGAGAAAAGGGAATATCGAACTCGTTTGAATGCATCAGTGGATTGTATTTGTTTTCTACTACGGCAAGGATTAGCATTTCGTGGCCATGATGAATCTAAAGACTCCAATAATCAAGGAAATTTTCTTGAATTATTATGGTTTCTTGCAAATCACAATGAAGAAATTGATAAGGCAGTCCTCGAAAATGCTCCTGAAAATCATCAAATGACCTCTCCTGATATCCAAAAAGAAATAGCAAATGTTGCAGCCGTTGAGACAATAAATGCTATTATTAAAGATATTGGAGACTCATTATTTGCTATTATAGTTGATGAATCACGTGATATGTCTACTAAAGAACAAATGGCGATTGCTTTGCGCTATGTGGACAAACTGGGACATGTGAATGAGCGCTTTTTAGGCATTACACATGTTAATAATACATCAGCAGTGACACTAAAGAGTGCAATTGAGGAGGTATTTAATAAACATAGCTTAAGCATTAGTAGATTGCGGGGACAAGGCTACGACGGGGCAAACAACATGCGAGGTGAGTTAAATGGACTAAAAACTCTTATTTTGAAAGATAATCCTTCTGCCTATTATGTCCATTGTTTTGCACATCAGCTTCAACTAACATTAGTTGCAGTAGCAAAAAATCACATCCAGATTGCAACCTTTTTTAACTTGGTTGCAAAGGTATTCAATATTGTTGGAGCATCATGCAAACGTCATGATATTCTTCGTGAAAAACGTAATGCTGAAGTTATAGAAGCACTAAAAAATAATGAAATTTCAACTGGTCGTGGCTTGAATCAAGAAATGAGTCTAAAAAGACCTGGAGATACACGTTGGAGTTCTCATTATGGTGCACTTGTTAATATTATTCACATGTTTTCTTCTGTAATTGATGTGATTGAAACTATTATAGAAGATGGTTTAGATTCTGATCAGAGAGCAGAAGCAAATATCTTAATTGGTTTACTCCAAACATTTGAATTCGTGTTTGATTTACATTTGATGAGAGGTGTGCTTGGCATAAGTAATGAATTGTCACAGGCATTACAACGAAAAGATCAAGATATTGTGAATGCTATGAAGTTGGTTGACATTTCAAAGAAACGTTTACAGGTCATGAGAGATGATGGGTGGAACTCTTTGCTAGAGGAGGTTTCTGCATTTTGTGCAAAAAATAATATTGATGTTCCTGATATGGATGATTTTTATCAACCTCGGCCACGACGAAAAGCTCAAAACATGAAAAATTCACATCATTATCAAGTGGAGCTTTTTTATACTGTTATAGATATGCAACTTCAGGAACTCAATAGTCGTTTTGAAAATTCTGAATTATTACTTTGTGTTGCATGTTTGAACCCAGATAACTTATTTTCAGCATTCAACAAGGAGAAATTAATTCGGCTTGCTCGGTTTTATCCAAGTGATTTTTCAACGGTTCAAGTTTCTTTCTTGGATAACCAACTTGAGACATACATCCATGACATGCGGTCCTGCGAAGAGTTTTCAGCACTTAAAGGAATTGGACGACTTGCTTTGAAAAGATGGTAGAAATGAAAAAGAATGTTTCATATCCATTGGTTTACTCATTAGTGACTTTGGCATTGATCTTACCAGTTGCAACAGCTACTGTTGAAAGAGCTTTTTCAGCAATGAACATAATTAAAAATCGATTACGCAATCGAATAGGAGATCAGTGGATGAATGATTGCTTAGTCACATATATTGAGAAAGATGTATTCAAGACTATTGAGTGTGAAGAAATTATGCAGCGGTTTCAAAATATGAAAAATCGTCGAGGGCAATTGAGTAAAATAAGCTAGGTGTGAAAAAATAAATTAAAGTTTACATTTTATGTTAGATTCTATATGACAATTACATTATCATATAGTTGTTTACTTATTTTGTTATTAATATTGATTAATTTTTTTAGATTAATTTTTTACTTCCAATCTTGTCTTTTAATCTTGCCCCCCCTGGCCTAAATTCCTGGCTCCGCCACTACTAGAATAGACTCACCTAAACCCACCAATTCACCTGCAACTTTTTGTAACAGAGTCCTAACTTCCTGTATGCTTCTTCCAAATCCATGAGGCTTTGGTTGTCTGAGGTGCTGTAAGCTAACCTGTTCTTAGGGATGGAGCTAGACTCTTGAGTTAGGGGGGAGGGGGGAAGAAGATATGAACAAATTAATTCATCAAAATTCGAATTAGCACCCATGAAGTTTTAACAAAACTATCAACATATGAAAAGATTAAAAAAAAAAAACAAAATTGTTTCTTAAAACATTGCAACACTAATTATTATTGTTAAAGTAAAATAATTATTATCTATCAAAAGGAAACTTGGCATTATTTTAAATCTTATAAATTATCTATGATTGATTCGTACTAAATGTTGTGGCAATACTAATTATTATTGTTAAGTAAAATAAATAAAAAATGTGAGGAAAAATCACAAATAAACAAACAAAGATGGTAAACTAAAATACTAATTTGTTATTAAGATTGTTGCTAATATCAATTATTTATGCCTGGTAATACTCTCACCTTGTTACAAGCATAAAACTCACTACAACAAGATTAGTTATCTGCATAATTGTTGCATAAATGGAAAGTTGGCCTTCAGTAGATCGACTAGTAGCACTGGAAACTAAAATTTTATTTAATTCAATGTATAGCTGTCAGTTAGTGATGGGCTCTACTCTAATTGGTGGAATTTCATTGGTTTCTATTTGAATTTTGCACTCTTTCTTGTGTTTAAGGCACTGTTCCTCTTGTATATAAACAAACAAGAACTGTATCTTTTTGGATTAACAAGAAATCATTCTCTCTCAATCTCTAATCCTTTCACTAAATTTAATACACCCCTCTTTCTATCAGCTTAGATACTCTCTCTTCGACTTAAACAGGATTCGGGTTTCTGATGAAGCCTAGATAACATAAAGAGGTTATAAACCTCATTAGACTCATTGCACGGGCTTTGAGCGTGGAATAAGGCTTTTTATTTTATTTTATTTTATTTTTAACAAAAAGCTCATACTAAAAATCCCAGAATATTTACTTGTCAATTAAACCTCTGTCACTCACTGAAAATAAATGCATGGTTATGAGAGTGTAATATTTAGAAGCAGGTACCTGACAACAATCCCTATATTCCTCTGGAAGCTCCTCGGCAGCCAACAATGCGTCAAGCATGCCAAAGTAAACCTGAGTTGGCATTTTGGTTATAAGAAACTTAAAAAGAAAAAGAAAAAAAAGAAAAGCACTTATAGAAAAGACAACGAAGTAAGCTGCTTCTGAAAATCTTTTGCAGGTACATGAAAACGCACCTTTGAGAATCTTTTTTTTCCCACACAAAACACTATGCCTATGCAGAGTCACTCAAACAATATCAGATTAACAAAGGGGTGAAAGTGAAAAAGGGAATTAATTATATAGTTCTGAAGCAAAATCGTAACATACAATGGATTATCTGATATTACATTAAATTAAATGAAGTACAGAAATTTGGCACATAATGATTTATGAGCCCTATTTATTGACACTGATGAAATATAAACTCTGTAAGGTAAAAAACAGACACTGACTTGCTTATTTATGCATTACATCCTTAAATGCAAATGATGCCATGAATGATGAAAATATTATATAAATATATAAAAATAAAATTATAGGTCTGTCAAAAGCATTCAATTGATTAATGTTAAACCAAAAATCGATCAAAATAGCTCAACATTACAAAACATTAAAAAGGAATCAAATACATACCTTAATAGAAATTAAGACCGGGCTTGTAGTCGACGATCTCTGTCTCTTTCACTAAGCTCTTTGTCAACAACAAACACCTTTCAATACATGCCTCAATAAAAATTCACTTCTCCAAGGAAATTAGATATAATGCACCTTTAAATATTAAAAATCAGTGGATTTCAAAGGTTGCTGCGTTTGATTCTGTCATGAAACTGGTGGGCTTGTTAGATAAGAATGAATCTGTGAAGTAGGAAGGTGGGAGACGTGATATGCTTGATAGTGGCTAAAGGGAGTTGAGATAGTAGTGGGTAGTAGTAAGTTTGATGCAAGTTTGATCTGTAATTGGAAGCAAGTTTGATGCAATCCTACACAAATTTATTGTCATGGGACGTGGATTAACAAGTTTAGGTGCTTAAATAATCTGTTTCTGTTTGTGCTGTTGTGTTCTTTCTCCTAAACAAACATGCTATGATTTATACTAAGGAATTTTAAACAAATACGTGTTGAAAAGACTATCAATCTGTTTTTCGTTCTTGTTCTATTATTAGTTACTATTGCTTGCATAACCGTTTACATGTTGTCACCATGGCTCCTTCACTTAGAGACCTCTGATTGCATGAGTGGGCTTACTGCTTAAGCACTGTATCCTGCATTTGATACCATCAATAATGCATATCCACCTCTAGTAGTTCTTATTCTTGGTTAGTTCTCTTTGTTTACCAGTTTGTCTCTACTTGTACTTTTTTATCCTTCTATCAGTAAACTTGCAAAATTACCACCTATTGAAAAAACCAGTAAACCTGCAAAACTGCTTGTATTGTGTTTCTTTCTTGTTCTTAGGGCTATGCTGGTGAGCAATAAAGCTTTATGAAAATTTGTCAAACAGGTAGAAATGAGAACTGAACAAAATAGATAGAAGATGGGGAGACCCAGGCAAGTTTCTACAGAAAGCAAGGAGTTCAAGACCTGTAAAGCACCATGTTGTGATTTAATTGTGCTTTATATATTTGGAAAAGGCCATCAAGCACGATAATTAATACACTAGAAAGATGAGATTCTTCAGCCTTTCATCTATACTACTAATAATAGGATTTCCTATTTGGTTTTTAATATTGTTCATATTAAAATACCCTCACACAAATTCTTAAATTCTCTAAAATACCTCCATCTTTTAATTAAATAATTTTAAATTAAAAAATTGATTAAAATAGTAATTTACTAGATGGGTAGAGAAGATTTTATTAGAACTCACTAGAAAGAATGCTAACTTTACTGGATTTCCCCTAACTTCTAAATTTTAGGAGTTAGCTCTTTTTAAATATAACCAGGTATTACTCTTGTATTTACAATTTACAGGGCTACTTACCTTTATTTGTGCCTTTTATTTTAATTATTTATATTTTCTTTCATTTTGCTTTTGAGGTACATGATTATTTAAAATGGGAATCTTTCCTCTGCATGCTAGACAGATTTGCTGTTGGGGAAAATAGAGGAATCATAATGTGCTGCATTATCTTATTTTTAAAAAGAAGTTATAGCCTTAAATTATAACAAAGTTTGGCTACAAACTTGGTTATAATTTAAGGCTATAACCTTGTAGCCAAACTTTGTTATTTCAAATTTTCAATGGGGGAGGTTTGTGGAATGGGAGATGACTTGTATTCTGGGTTGAAATTATCCAATTTTACCATCTCAAAAGCTACTTTATCTATTATACCATACCATTTTATTACACACTTAACATCCCAAACTCATTTTTGTCCATTTTATTTAAATATTCTTTTTTTTATACTATTTCTCTCTCTTTCTCTTCCTCTTTCTCTCTCTTCCTTAAAGTAACCAACAACCACAACAACGCCACTACCATGCCAGAACCATGCCATTGTACAACAACAAAACAACCCATTAAAAAAACCACCAAACAAACACACATACCACACTGCCACCAACACACTAGAACCACGCCACCACCGTTGTCACCACCATAGCACCATGAACTTACATTAGCCACCACCACCATCAATCACCCATCCCTACCACTACTAAAACCCTCTGTTGATGCCCATTTTTGACAAAAGGGCCCAATGGCAGAAGAAGCCCAACAACATGAAAAAGATGGAGAAAGAAAGCAGTAAAATAAAGACTATTGGGCCAGAATAGCAGGAATACTGGTCAACAGGCTCACAAAGTAATAAGTGGCCTGAGAGAAAGCAAATGGGTTAAGGAAGCCTCAAAGAATGAAGTAGTAAGCCCATGTGAATTGTAAGATAGAAAGAAAAGTAAAAATGGGCTGGGGAAACCCAAAGAAATGAATTAGTAGATGGGATTGGTTCGAAGGCCAATAAACCCAACGGTAAAGATGTGGTAATTGGGCCAAGGAAGTCCAAAAGATTAGCAAAAGCCCATGGGAATGAAAGAGGTAAGAAAGGATGAAATGGGCCGAGGATGCCTGAGGTATTGAATGGATTGGACCAATAGGAATGCTGGGCAATAAAGACCAAAAGAATGAATAATGTAAGAAATTGACATGGCAAGCGTAAGCCCAGAGGTAACAACAAGGCAAAAAGTGTAAGTGATATCATAGCAGGAGTAGTGCAGTGGCGTGGCAGGAGCACTAGCCAGCCCACAGATGTAGGATAAAAAGGGACATGGGCTAAGTCAAAGAAGAGAAAGCCCATACCCAAGCAATGCCTAGCCCAAAGAAGAAATGGGATGCAGCAAACGAAAGCCCAAAGACTTATTCACGCTACAAGGTTAATTCAGCACCAGAGCGTGTAGTAGAATCAGACAAACCTAGAGGCAATGGCAAATGTATGAGAGCTAGAAAACCAATGGACTCATATGGAAGTGAAGCATGCACATAAGACTCAAGCACCACTTACCTGTACCCAACCAGTACAGGGGAGGTGGGCCATGAGTTAAAGGTAAGATAGGGTGTGGTCTGGCGGTGGGGAGAAGGGGGAGGCTATTTTGGGGATCCCGCTCAAGTTCTTTTGGGAAAAATATCCTACTGAGATGACATTTCATCCAAAAGTGGTAAACATGAGCTGAAATTACTAGATGCATGCTATAGAGGTTGGTAAGGGAGAAGTTTAACCCTTATCCGGATGGGAGTGACAGGGAGAGTAAAAAACAAAACAAAACAAGACAAAACCACTATTATCTAGGGATGAGGCATGGCACAACCAACATAGTGTAGTGGTAGCGGCTGGGCAGCTGGCAGACTAGTAGGCAGTCCTAGAAAGACACCCACAACAGGTCAAAAGCGGTTAAGGGGTAAAAATGGCAAATCTTATCACGGAAGGCAGTACAAAAGGCCATAGACGTGCATAGTGAAAGAGGGAGGAAAAAATGAAGAGAAAAACGATAAACAGGGGATATAGAAAAACAGAGAGAAAGAAAGAAAGAAAACAGAGAAAAAGAAGAAAGAAAGAAAGAAAACAGAGAAAAGGAAGAAAGAAAGAATACAAAAAACGAAATAAAGGGGAAAATATGAGCAATAGGAGTACAAGCATGCATCAATAGGCTACCCACTTCTCTCCCTCTCAATAGCTCACTTTCTAATGAATCAAGAATCCAAGATCAAGCCATTTAGGTCATTTTTCCAAAGTGCATAACTTCCATGGCAGGAGCCCCTTTATAAGGTTATCCATATTGCAGATTGGTTCCCCTTTTGGACTTGAATCTGCTAAAGAGCCAAGCCCATTCTTTTAGTAGACTAATCTTCTTTCCTCTTGTCTTGTCAATGACTAACTTGACATCTTGCTATTAATCTTCCTTTGTCGTAATCACATTGTAGTTGTTCATGTATTATTGTTATTATTACTAGAAGATGCTTTAGTTAAAATGCTTTAGTTGTCCTGCTACATTTCATTTCCTGCTATAACATCTGTAACAGTCTTTCCTGCTGCGAGTACGTGATATGCTCAAGACTCCTGCCAGGACGCGTTAGCACAAGAAGGACCCAACTTTTGCACAAGCTAGCCTAAGGTGTGTTTTAGTTAGGCTAGTCTCGACTCTCCAACCCCAGAATCACAAGGCCGTGGTTCTGTAAGAGCAATTCAGCCCAAAATGCAAAAAGGCCCACCACACGCTCCACCATCATGAATAGCAAATATAGAGAAACCCACCCCCCACCCCCCACCCCCCACAACCAACAAGGCAACCCCCACCTCCACCACCATCAGTCAGCCATCACCACCACCACATCAGTCACAACCCCAACCACACCCATACCTACACTCATCAAACCCACCACCTCTAGAAAAAGAAAAAAGCCATAACCACAACCCATTAGTCGCAACCACAGTCCCCACCATCAACAACACAAACACCACCCATGCCCAAATTAACTCAACCAAACCATGACCATTAGGACCTCCATGGCCAAAACCCATCACCAAAATCGATTAGCAAGCAAACCCATCACCACCCCCGACCAAATCCAATTAGCAAACACACGAACATGCCATTGCAAACCACTATACCCACACCGATCTCACAACCAAAACCACAACAACCCTTGACCATGCCGATCTTGCCACAAAAAATCATCCTAAAAAACACCATCATCGCCATGAAAGAGGGAGTGAGGACTGAAGGAGATTGCGACTGAAGGCTGAAGGAGATCTCAGCATTGTCAGAATCGCTTTTCACTCATCCAGTGGCTACTTGTCTCGAAAGTCAAGCTCACACGTTTGTCGGAGCTTGTTTCAGCCAACAACAGCACTGGAAGAATGAGGGAGACGAGAGCGAGTCAGAGAGTGAGAGAAGGGGAGACGAGAAATCAAAGATGAGGAAAGAGAGAGTTGAGAAAGAAAAGGAGACCATTAGACCAGAGAAAGAGAAGACAGAGGAAAGATAGAATAAAAGTGATTAAAAAACAAGATACAATAGTCTACAGTAATTTCTATAAGTAAGAGCACACTGTAGTAAAATTGTAACATTTTTAGGTTTACAAGTCAGAGTAATGCATCATTTTGGTGATATGATGCTAAAATGTAGCATATCCGGAGTTTTACAATTTCGGATACTGATGCTTTAACTCTCTCAAGCTATAAATAGAATGAGAAATTTTTATAAGAATGAAAAGTGAATAAATGATACAATGGTGAAGCTTTGTTCTTATATGCATAAATTTCAAAAATTTATGATTTTTTTTTATCCATAAAATAACTTTGTGACCACCTTAATAAATATTTTTTAGGCCCAACGTAATTAAACTTTGGACAAACTTTGGTAATAAACTTGGTTGTAGACTAAGAGTACAATTCCATTTAATATATTTTTTTTTATTAGATGTGAATTTTACCAAATACATTAAAATTTTGAGTTTTGTAATCTAAATATATACATATAAAATAAGTTTATGAATTGAATAACAAATAATATCCGATTGGCATGAAATTTGACATAAATTTTAAGAATATAGAGAAAATGCAATTCAATAGTTAGAATTTTAAAATATGTAGCAATGCTAATTTGTTTAGTGAGAATTGTAGCCTTAGACTATAATTAAACTTTGTAATTAAACTGTCTTCAAACTTTGGTCTCCTTAACAATATATATTTTATCCTTACAAACAAAAAGAAAAAGTCCAAGAAAATTTTATTTAACTAAAATTTTGAGAGAGATATAGTTTGCAATATTAATAATGATATTAGCATGTAACGATTTCAAAATAAAAAAAATTCATAAAAGGAAACTGTAAGATTTTGTGTTTGCATGTACTTTTTTTTTTGTCAATACATAAGTTATATTTTATTAAATTTTGTATAATTTAAGTTTTTTAATCATCATCTAAAAAAATTTTCTACAGTCGCCACTAGGCCTTGAACTCTACAACACGTGTCTCACTTTAGTGAGAGAATCAACTAAACGCTGCAGTTGCTGTTAGTTGGAAACAAATACTTTCTTTTCACAGGACACCGTTTTCACATCAAATCATCTTCTTCCTTTCAACACAGAGAGCTGTTTCTATTTGATAAAGCCGTGTTACGCACAAGATATAACTTTACAGTTAAGAGTTTGAACTCAAATATTTAAAAATTAAAATACATCAATAGAATCTATCCATATCCTTGATTTGAATTTGAGTTCCATCTTGAGGTGGAGATGTTTTGATAAGAAAAAGGCTTTATCTTTATCTTCAACAGAGATTGCCTTTGAATTGGAATCTGCATTGTTATCCTTTACCGAACATTTTGTAAAAAAAGATTAGAAAAGTGATAGAAGTCGTATGGAGAAGAATGGATTACAGTGAAGGACTTAATAAGGAGAGAAAAAAGACACAAGTAGTATTTAATGATGATATGGATAATGATTGGTATATATACACCAAAGCTCTACCTGACTCTCGAGTTTTTAAACCCTATAACCATATTCCAAATAATCCATAAGAAAAGCAACATACGGTATTCTATGCTCTGTGTCTTTAACCATTTACCTCTCTCTCTTAGTGTCTCAAAATGTCCAAAATGAGAGAACCACCGATTCTCCAAAGGAGGAATAACCATCTTCCTTATGACATCGCACTGAACATTATGGAAAGGCTACCGGTGAAATCAGTGATAAGATTCAGGGGCGTATCCAAGTCCTTGGACTCCTCAATCCAAAATCACGATTTCATCTCCAACCACCTTAATATCAACAAAAATAATCATGAAAATGGTTATGTCATACACAAGCCCTCGTGGGAAGCAAGTCGCCTGATATATTCTTCTCCTCCTAACACATCAGTCTTTACGGTTGCTTTTGATCGCACGTTGGATAGGATTTCTGAGGTTGGACTCCCCTTTAAATTTATTTCTAAGTTTGCCCAAATAGTTGGTTCATGCAATGGCTTATTGTGTTTATCCATTTCGGCTAATATTATATTTTTGTGGAATCCCAGTATTAGAAAATACAGGAGGTTGCCCAATACTTGCTTAGAAAAATTAGAGTATGTTAAACTCGGATTTGCCTATCATTCCGAGAATGATGACTACAAGGTTGTGAGGATTTCATGTTCCTCTTTGCATATACGTGACATTGAGGTGTACACATTAAGTTCAGATTCATGGAGAAGGGTTGGAATCTCATCGACAAACAAGGTTATCCTCTGCCATGATAATCTTCTTGTGCCAGCCCCAATGGTTGGTGGAGCTTTGCACTGGATGGAAAATATCTTTGAAGGACAAGTTATTGGTCGGAGTATGTATATTATGTCATTTGATGTCAATACTGAGACATCCAGAAAGCTGGCACTGCCCGATTATTCTGATGATCCCAACTGTATTGCATTATTCAAGGGAAAGCTGGCTTTCATTACAAGTGAACAACATGGCTATCAATACTCCATATGGGTGATGAAGGAGTATGGTGTGGTTGAGTCTTGGAATAAACTTTTTGTTGTACCATTTCAAAGAGCAGCTTATTGCCTTGCCTTTACCGAGTATGGTTCACTTCTAGTTTGCTATAGCTACATTAATGATCAAGGAGAGAGTCACGGATTTAAGTTTGTATTGATTGACACTGAAAATCTACATGAGAATGAGGATCCTGATATCCAATGTCCTTCATATGTAGCTAATTTCATGGAGAGCCTTGTTTTACTTGATGGAGCAAAAGCAGTGTCTTATTAAACAGATGATTGCGTGCATGTGACAATGAAATCATTAGTGGTATGGATGAAGTGAAACCCTTGTTATTCTTTTTTACTTTAGTTCAGTAGTAGGAATGATAGTATTGCAAAAAGCTTCATTTTTATCCCATGTTTACATTAACCCTTTTTTTTTTTTTGTCTCTATTACATTTTAGTATTTTATATTTGTATGTGGATGGTTGTTGTGCACATACAGAAGTCTGGCAATGTTAACAAAAAACAATACTTGGCCAATGTATAATCCTTTTTTGCTAGTGTCCCTTTGGTAGTGTGACAAAGACCTAGATTAGAGCCCTCCTACCTTCAATTTATGAGATGAAATGACCAAAACCAGAACAGAATCAAAGATTCTCTAAAACTGATAATGTTGAAAAGGAGTATCCAGTGCTTGTCTAGCGAGGATGTTATTGTTACTATTCCAAGCACCTGATCTTACTTCTTAGTTCAGTGGTTCAAGCTACATGGTCTTTAATGGTTTGTGTACTACATTTAACCTTCATATTGTTGACAAAAATTTAATTTATTTGACAGAGAATTGGTTCAAATATATGTGATCTTGCCATATCATCCTTTCTTTGAGAGATGTATCCAGATAAGAAATTCTATTATCTTATGCTTAGTTGGGCTCAATCACATGTTTATTGTCAGGGGATGTGGAATGTGGATCAACAAGTTTAGGTGCTTAAATGATGTGTTTCATTTATTACTGTTGTGTTCTTTACCCTATGCAAACATGATATGGTTTATACTACTAAGGAATTTAAAACAAACATGTTTTAAAAAGATTGTTGATCTGCTTATAGTTGTTGATGCTATTGCTACATGGCCTCTCCATGGGTCATTGATTTAGAGACCTCTGAATGCATAAGTGGAGCCTATTCACTGTATTCCGCATTCAATATCATCTACAATGCATATCTGCCTCTTGTAGTTCTTATTCTTGGATTGCCCTCTTTGTTTACCAGTTGCTTTCTGTTTGTACTTTTTCATCCTTTTATCAGTAAACTTGCAAAGTTACTACTTATTGAAAACAATCAGTAAACCTGAAAAATTGCTTGTATCCGTGAGTTTTCTTGATCTTAGGGCTATGCTGGTGAGCAATAAATCATTGCGAAAATCTGTCAAACATGTAGCACAAACCATGATAAATTGATAATAAATTTCTCTTCTCAAAGTATGAGAATGATAGAAAGGAGAGTTGAACAGAATAGACAGAAGAAAGGGGACGGGTGCCCAAGCAACTTATCCCCTTGAACCTAGGAGAAAAGAATGGTAGTCCACTTGAATGAAGGATAAGAGCTTGAGCAATGCAGTCCCTTGTAAGGATTAACATTGACTTCTATGAGTAATTGCTGAATTAGAGGACAGCATCACCTCCAGAACAAGAATACAGAACAGGGAAATAGAGAAAGATAGAAGAGATAGGGAAGGGAGAGACTGAGATAAAGAGAGAATAAAACAATTCATTAACCATGTGGTTGAGTGTGCTTCAATCCTACCCGTACCCTTTTATACATGATCTGATACTTCTAACTAACTCTGCCGACTCACACTAACCAACTAACTACCACTAACTTCCCTTAACTGCTACTAACCACACGTCAGTCATATTAACCCAGCCTCACTAACTATAGTTAACCAATAAGGCACCCTCATACAACCCTCATACAACAGTGCATTACAACAGACAATGCACTACAACAATGATCCTAACATCCCTGCTAGTTTACCGAGAGAGGAGTTACAGCCCTATAGAACACCGTACTATGATTTAATTTTGCTTTATCTATACTACTATTTAAGCGGCTGCACCTGTTTGGAGTTGATTTTTTTTTTTCCAAAATACCCCTATTTTTCTAGATTTAAGTAGAGATAAAATTAAATGACAATAAAGTAAAAATACATCTTTAACTTCCACTAAAACATTGCCTATAAAATAGGATCACTCTCTCACTAACCCATTTATTTAGAAGCAAATTTCATAAAAACACAAAAACAAAACCTATCTATACAGGGTTCTCTCTCCTCAACCGTAAAATCAAAAAAAAAAAAAAAAAACCCACCCTAAATTCCCCACCCTATTCAACAACTGAGAGAGAGAAAGAGAAAAGCTGCTCCAGAAAACTCAAAAACACAATTCGGTCTCAATGGCTCCGGCCAAAACTTGGTTGGGTAAGTTCTCGATTTTTTTTTTTTTTGGTTTTAATTATTCCAATCTTTTGTTAAATTTGATTGAAATAGTAAGTTTATAATTTAATCTCCATTATGAGTTTCAAATTTAATTTTTCCCAGTACCTGTTTAATAGTGGAAGTGTCAAATATAACTTTAGTCTAAATTTTATAGTTTGTTCTTGGGATTTTTATGTTTAGATTATGTGGAAATTATAATAATGATGCCTTTCTATTTTAATTTATGAAAGGTTCTAAGAATATATTCTGCTCTCAATCCTATTGGGATTCGGGATTCGGTCATCTTTATACGGCTGTTGGGTATGAATATTTCTTTAAAAAGATTCTATTGATTGCGGTCGGAATGCAGCAGGCTAAAGTGAGGCCTTTTGAATTTGAATCTCGAATGAATGAATCTCGAATGAATATTATTTTATCAGTCGGTTACTATATATTATATAGGCGCTAAAGTTGGCTGGCACATTGACAAAAAAATTGACCGTAGAGCAATGTACTATGCAGTTGGATGAAATGTGCTATATATATTTCCAATTATTTTGGGACTTCATTGGCTGAAGGCATATACCCAAATTGCGTTGAATGTACATGGCACAAAGTTTGTGTCTTGAGAAAACATTTTAAAATTGTTTATGTTATTACTAATTCACTGCAGTCATATTAATTTATGGTGTAAGGATCCTTTACCTAAGGCTATATATGATTTGTAGGAATTGACTTACCTATGATGGGCGTCCACAAAAGAATTTACCAGGTGTGTATGCTTTAATGAATTTATTTATTTCAATAAATTTACAAGCTTAATCCTATTCTTGATTTATTTTTCCACTTAAGTAATGTTTTATTATATATTTTCTGATTTGGTAATCCTATTGTTGTTCTTTTTCCCCAGTATTATGGTGGTGAGGGGGATTCAATGTAGATGGAGGTGGGTAGTGCCAACAAATACAAAATCTGATGCAGGTTTGGCTATAAAAATTTTGAGGCATGGAATGCTAATGTTTTCATTTAGGTAGAAAGTGTGTTGCTCTAGAAGATAGATATGTCAAGTATAAAATGGGGAAAAAATAATCAAACACAAAGAACATTATGATTGGTAGATTATAAAGTGAAATACAAGATATTGTACAGAAGATTTGTATTCATTCATGTGATCTGTACATTGTAGTTGTAGTATTTTCTCTTTTGTAGTGTTTGGCCCTTTTTAGATGGGTAAGATTTACATAAGAAATTTATGCTTTCAATTGGGGTTGATGGGTTACTAACAAAAATGTTTATACTTTAAAATGTACTAGCCTCTGAGCATGTGTGTGAGGCTTTTCTATTTTTTGGGTAATGGCTAATTTAGAGCATTTATTATACTTTGGAATTATTACATTTTCCAATCACAAAAAGAAACCTAGGGGTGTGATGAAAAATTATTTCACCACACATATTTCTCATCACACCCCTAAATTTTTTTTGTGATTGGAAAATGTAATAATCTCAAATTATAATAAATGCTCTAAATTAACCCTTACCCAAAAAATAGAAGAGCCTCTGAGCACGCATGTGAGCGCGTGCTCGAAGGCTAGTATTCTTTAAAAAAGGTCATCGAACTCAATTATTACTTCATTAGAAAAGACCGGTTTGCCTCAGCAAAATTTGACTGTAATTGAGAAAATTTTTTAGAACAAACTGGAAAGAATGCCAAGTTTTATTAGGACCATTACATATTGCTATTTTGAATATCGGTTACATTCCACTAGTAATATGGCAACTCTGCTTACTTTTACTAAGGTTATTAGTGCACCAACTTCAGTGTAATTTGGATATTTAACCAAAGTATAATTTTTTTTTTTTTTTTTCATTCAGTTTGTGTGTATTTTATATTTGACTTGAAGTAATTTCACGCAGATTACTTAATTAAGCTGCTCTCTTACTAATATCGTAATGATGGAGGCAACATGAGACTTGCAAAATGCAATCCTAAAGGTACAAATACATAAAAGATTGTATGAATTTTAGTAGCCCGCATTGGAACCTTAATACGTGAGGATTGGAGGAAATGATTCGACTTTTGAAGATCACGAATTATCTAGTTTGGCGTTGAAGTTTGTTTTTCTAAGATGTTTGTTCAAGTGGATGGGCTTGTAAATGCCCTTTTCCTATTTACTGTAGGATAAAGTGTAGTTACTGATGATGCACGAAAATCGTCAGTGAGTTGATGGCTCTTGATCGCACTGATGGGTACTTGAAAAATAAGAAATCAAGAACCAAACAGAAGGTATAGGTGGGGTACTGGCCAAAGACCTTCCCGAAGGTTAAGTCAGTGAATGAGAAACCTCTACGAACTCTATAGTGAGAGAGCTAAGGATTTTCTGCGTACCTGGGAATGGAGGAGGCCTGTTTCTTATATAGTGATGTGGAGGAGACCTAGATCTTGAGAATGCATGGATTTTCCTTATAGGGAGAAGGCGGATTTAATGCCACCAAGATCTTAGGGATACTCTCCATCTTGGGAAAGTGAGGATCATGTGGTAGGGTCTTTATGTGTGGTGCATAAGATGTTTCCATATAAGAATATGTGTGTAGACTATGTAAGGCCACACGGGACTTGTCGGTATGCTTCTCTGTCTATCGGGTCATCTGTCGGCCTAGTAGGGAGATGCATCCATCAACTTCGCAAGGATCCGTCCGCGGGTACGAGGTCTCGAACAGTTTCTTTGAGATCGACAGTTTCTTTAGGGCCGACGGTTCCTTTGAGGCTATCGGCTTTATTGTTGGTACAATTTCTGTTCCTTGACAGGCTCTGTCGTTTCAAGAATCTTGATTTTATTATAAAAATACCCTTATCAGTTACAAAACCAATTGTAGTCTAAGGCTACAAACTGCTTAAATAAATTGACATGTGTGAAAAATGGCATGTGCACTACACATGATTACTTAAGTAAACTTAACCCAACTAACCCTAGTTAACTACACCGCCTATTAAAAAAAATAAAAACTAAAAAACTAAAAACCCTATACCTATACGTATACAGTATACTCTCTTTCTCTCAAACAAAACCAAAAAATCCAAAACTCCACCTTCGGTCACCCCAATCCCTCTTCTCCCAACCATCCTTTGTCTCCACTGCCGGCCCACCCAATCTCCACCACTCAAAGCCACCTCTTGTACGTTGCTCTACGGTTTTACTGGTCAAAACTAAATTTCCCTTTTTCCTTGATAACCATGATTCCTTCAAGAATTGAAGAGGATTTGCTAGTTTTTTTTATTTTTATTTTTTATTATTATTTTTTTTAAGTAAGTTCAGTTAGGTTTCAATTTGATTCCTCTCCTCTTCAGGTCTCACTTTCTTCAATTGGGTCAAGAATGATTTAAGTCTCAGACCCACTATCTAGAATTACTGTATTATTATTCATATTTTGACTTGGTCTAGAAAATTTTATCAAACCATGAACTTGTTGTCTGAATTGATAGAAATGGTTAAGGTTGTTTCACCAAATGATGGTGATGATGGTTAAGGATGTTTCATTAGTGGTATAGATGAAGTCAAACCCTTGTTATTCCTTTTCCTTAAGTTTAGTATTAGGCATGATAGTATTGCAAAAAACTTTATTTTTATCCCTAGTTTACATTAAACTGCATTTGTGTATATCTTTATTTTTTGCTTCTTGAACTGTATGGTTTCAAAATCATTGATTAACCTAATTTGTTTTTTAATTTCCTGTGTTTTGGTAGAATAATTGGCAGAGAGGTGTGAAAAGGAAGAATGAGATGGTTTCGGGTCGGCATTCTGGGTTGACAGGTGAATTGCTGCCTATATATTTAGGTTGTGTTACCACTAAGGTTCTTGTATAAATATCAGGCAGTGTGGAAGGTTGTTAACAAGTAAATGGTCGAATTTTGGGATTGCAAATGTAGCTTCTTTGCCTACATCTTAATCAAGATTCTTGTGTACTTGGGCTACATGCCTTTTTTGATTAATAAATATTGGGGGAAATTATAGTAAACCCATCTGTGTTTTGGCCCATTTGCACTTTATCTACCCATGGTTTAAAACTTAACACTTTGCTCACCCAAACTTCATTCCGTTTGCTCCCCTTTACCCACCTCACTCTTAGACGTTATAAAAACACGTTTTTAATAGAAATCACAACATGAGAATGATCAATACCACTTTCCCTTAAAGACTTTCCTCACAAGCCCTAGAATCATGAAAAATCTGTGTATTGAGCTAGGTTTTTGATTTTTCTGCTACTGTTTCATAAAATTTTCACCATCCCCTATAGGGGTACAATGAGTGATTGTCCTCTATCCATGACAAACAGGAGTCAATGGATCACACAGCAAAGATTAAAACCTAATCAGAGTGTGTCTGCTCTAATACCACTTGATAGACCAAAAATGTATTGGCCCCTTATGATAAATTAATTGATTAATTACCCAAGTTTATGAATAAATCAAATTCACATGCAATGTACGTGGCAGCATAACGAATCACCAACTAAATTATAATGTAGCGGAAAATAAAGTCGACACGGTGATTTATTTACAAATGGAAAAAACCTCCGAGGCAAAAACCTCACTAGATGATTTTAAGGTCACCACTCTCGATAATCCACTATTATCAAAACAAGTGGTTACAAGTAAAGGAATCACAGTACTTTATACCAGTCTACAGTTGAACCCTTATCCCAATACCTAATTAGACTTGTTCTATAGTGACAATCTCTCCTTGTATTGCACGACTCTTAGTAGGTAACTAACCAATCTGATGTGTGGATCCCAGTACGCGACTTGATCACCAATTTGAAAAGGATATTGGCTGCAAAATTCTTCTGTTCATCACACGATGAAAATCATGAAGTTACTTGGTTACAAAACTGTACGGTGTACAAACATAGCAGCTTCTTCAAAAGAAAGAAGAACTAAGGCAAATTCTGTCTTTGGTCAGAATTTGCATGAACAAGATTTTGCTCAATACTCACGCAACCTTTGATGGCCCTTAAAATAATCCTTATATATGTTTAGGGTTGTGAGAAAAGAAAGCCCAAACATACATTCACGGATTGGATGAAAATTAGAACTGAAAATCTGCTTTTCACGCATATCCAAGCTATTTGTGTAGGGTTTCTTTTCTCACAACCTTAGACATATATAAGGATTATTTTAAGGTCCGTCTCACTTGATGCAAAGGTTGTTGCAATTATTGTTGCACTCAAATTGTGACTAGAGACAATTTGCCCTAGTTCATCTTTCTCTTAAAGAAGCTGCTGCGTTTGTACGCCGTAGGGTTTTGTAACCAAAGAGTTTCTTGATCTTCATCGTGTGGATGAACTGAAGAACTTTACAACCAACATCCTTCTGAAGTTGGTGTGTTAGTCATAATTAGGATCCGTTCATCGATTGGTTAGTCACGTATTTAGAGTAGTGCATTGAAAGAAGAGATCGTTACTACATTACAAGTCCAATTGTGTATTGGGGTAAGGGTTCAAGTGTAGGTCAGTAAAAGGTATTGGGATTCCTTTACTTGTAACCGCTTATTTTGATAATAGTGGATTCTCAATAATGGTGATCTTAAATTCACCTAGTGGGGTTTTGCCTTGGTGGTTTTCCCCATTCATAAACAAATCACCCATGTCAAATTTAATTTTCGCTGCATTTAGTTATTTGATGATTTATTTGTGCTACCACGTGTATTGCATATTAATTAACTCAATTAATTCACTTTGCTAATTAATTAGTTAATTTACCTAAAGGGTCAATACATTCTTGGCCTATCTATGTTGATACAAGGCGACCTTTCTCTTGGATCAATCGGGAGTTAGGGACGGCCCTTCAAGTTTCTTCAAGATCTAGTCATGATAATCTATCTTTCAATGCTGGGAAAACGGGTGCATAGCTGCTAAACAGTGCGTTCACATTATATCATGGGTTAATATACTGCTTTGCATTGTGTTGATACCTATTACAAACTGCAATTACATGTGAACATGGTATCTTGTACATTTTCCATTTCTCACATGTGCAAGTTCTCTACAACAAACTATCTCCATGTGTGTGATACCCCTTACCAGTGCTCCCTGGATTATGCGACATATCTACTTGATAGGATTGTTGTTGCACACTCAATCTCGTCACCCTGTAATACTCCGCCTTCGCCTTATTTCTCATAAAGATACCCAAGGCATACTTACATCATTTTTCCCTGAATTCAACTGCTCTATGCTCTTATTGTGACGATCATCAAAGTAAGCATTCAGTTTGAAAAATGTGTATTTCACCATTGGCGTAATGGACAGGTTGTGAGCACCCTTTAAAACACCATTGAAGCACTTGGAGACGTTCGTGGTCATTGCCCCATAACGATAACCCTTGCCAAAAGCTAGAGCCCATTTGTCTTTAGGCACATCACTGAGATATTGGTGCACTTCCTGGTTGACATTTTCAAATCCAAACATCCCCAATTAAACTTCAGGGGGTAAAATCCAAGTTTTGAAATTTCAGGATGTAAAATCCAAACACTTTAAAACTTTAGAGGTGTAATTTGTAATTTACCCTTTTTACTTTTCTTTAAAGGACTACTTTTCATTTATCGTAATTTAGGACTAATGCATTTTTCAATCATGAAAATATCTAGAGATGTGATTAGATTTATGTATTTCCAAATGTGTTTATTTTTTGTGCTACATGTCATCACACTCCTAGAGATTATTGTGATTGAAAAATACATCAACCTTGAATTATGATAAATGAAAAGTTTTTTCTTTAAAAAAAAATAGAAGAGCTTTTAAGCATGCGCAATGTGTTTGCAAAGACTCTAGAGGTGTGATGAAAATATTATTTCACCAAAAACCCATAATAATCATACCTCTAGGTATTTTGTGATTGGAAAATGTAGTAGTCCTAAATTATAATTGATGCAAATTATTAATTTTTTTCCAAAAAAGTAAAAGAGTCTCCATGTGCGTGTACTCAAAGGCTCATTTTAAAACTATGTTTTTGTCCTTAATTGTTTTTTGCAATATATCTTATTTAATTAAGGATAATAATAATACTGTTAAAATTAAGGAAAAATGGACATGCATGTGAACAACAGATTAATTGGCTTGCTAACAAATATAGTACAACTAAGTGAACAACTAAACAAACCCCACTAAAATAAGAGTCCTTTACACCACCTTATTTATTTTACACTCCCACTAAACAATATATCTACATCACATCCTTTATTTTACATCTCATTGCACTAGAACAATATTAGCCTTTAAGTAGCTCTTCTATGAGATTTATACGGAAAAATTATTTCACCCATAAACACATAAATTTTGGTTCTGTACTTGTGTGATCTTTGTAATATGATATTTGTGATTCGTTTCAATATTAAAAATAGTATTATTTTATGTTTTGTTTCTGCTGTTCTTGGTTGATTTGTACTTTTGAAAATCCTATTGGTTTGGGTAGTGGTAGAGCTAGCCTTGTTTTGCATATAGTGTCTTAGTGCAACATCTAATTTAGTGTCTTAGTGCGACATCCCATTAAGAATTAGTTTATGCTCTTAAATACAATTTCTGTGGATTTCGTGGGTTCTGCTATTTTCAATTCATCGTGTGAGGAGGAATGACAGAAAGACAAGGTTCAAGAGAGAGAATGAGGCAAAAAATAGGGATTCCAGTACTGATCTAATGCCTATTTACTGGCAAAAACACAATATATTTCCTGATATGGCCGAAACTCCTCAGTTCTGATCAGCACTCAACATAGTACGATTTCAGGGGTGTTTTCGTACCACATAGCTTGTCGATAGGGAAAATATCGGTAATATTGGCCTTCAAAATCAACCACCTTGCTTGTGACTTAAGTGATACCTCTTGGTATTTCAAAAAGAAATATTTAGAGTTCAAATCCCTCTACTCTTAACTGTATATATAAACCTTATAAGATATAACTTAAAAAAAAAAAAAGATATAACTATAAAAATAAATAAAGAGAAGAAATTACATTAAAGTGTGTGATTGTATAAGAAAGAAAAATGACTTTTTGAGTGTTGTGGCCTTAAGAAGTGTGTAGACATAAGAGCACGAGCATCAAGTGTACCAAATGCTAAAAACTTAGCATTTGGTACACTAAACACCAAAAATCAAACCACATCACATGTGTTATATGTCAAATTATTTTAACACATGTTAGAGTACACTTCTACCAGTAGAGGTGTACTTAGCTATGTGCTAGCTTTTTAAATAAATTCTCTCTCTCCTCTACTAATTCTATCTCTTCTCTTTTATATATCTCTCTCCTCTCTCCTCTCTCCTCTCTCTTTATTACTTTTTTTGTTTTTTTAATTGATAGTGGGTGTTATTTTAGGTTATTTTAATTGGTGATATGTTAAAATAAGAAATATGATGCAATGTGCATTATAAAGTAGTGTACAAATAAAATAATTGTCAAAAATTAAAATGATATTTTTTTTTAGCACAGCTGATGCTAATGCTAATCTAATTTCAATTTTGAAAAGAATAGTAATAGTAGAGAATGGTCAGAACTTTTGTCCCTCTTTTTTTTATTTATTTATTTATTTTTATGTTATGTTTTTTTTTTTAATATTTAAACAAAATTTAAAAAATGGAACTTTTGACTTTTGAATAGCGTTTGTTTGGACTTTTTGTAAAACGGAATAATTCTAGGGATATATCAAATCTTACATTTTTTTTTTTTTTTTTTGCTATATAACATTGTATGGAATGTGTTTTGTTCTTAGCATATGGGAAAAAACGTGCACTTTTCTGTACAATTGATATGGAAATAGGCTTGTAGCAAAGAAAAAGGAACATAAAAGGGCAAGGGATATATAGCCTTATAGCTTAATTGATTAACATTTGTATTCAAGATTCAAATGCCCCTTTAAGATTATAACTATCGAATTATTAAAAGAAAAAAAATGGTAATTATACTATTTTTCTTGAGATTTGGTAGCATGATTTTTCACTCCATACTTTGAGGGAAAAATATTTTTCCCCCTTGACATTCATTTGATTGATTTTTGATAAATTAATATTAAAAATGTTGTGTATTAATATGCTCTT
The DNA here is from genome assembly GCF_040712315.1 of Castanea sativa. Lineage (NCBI taxonomy): Eukaryota > Viridiplantae > Streptophyta > Magnoliopsida > Fagales > Fagaceae > Castanea > Castanea sativa. Next base: position 39,615,141 of record NC_134023.1, read on the forward strand.
TGCTAAATGGCAGATTTTCAAAGTTAAAAAGAGCATTTTAAATTATTAGGTATGACTTTTGCTTCTTCTTTTTTTTTTTAAAATGATTGTGAAGAGATTTGACGTTTCAACTTTTAAGTCTTTTGGTATTGGACAAATTTTGCATTTTTATTCTAAATTTATAAGGTATGTTTTTATTAACCATGGTTAAACTATGGATAAGAGAATTTTATGAAATTTTAAAATATTTCATTACTAATATAAATAAAATGGGAGAGTGTTATTATTATTATTATTTTTTTTAAATTACAAGTTGAGTTTCAATCTCTATAATTTTAAAAAGGATAATGTATTTTTTTTTAAATGGAAGGTGAAAATACCATGTGTGTCAGTATCTCTCTTTTATTTATTTATTTTATGAGCGTATGCGTTTTGAACGCTAGGAAATTTGCAACCTCACTCATTTTTCCCATCATATATTATTGAAATTCAAAATCAACAGATATATCAACTGATAGTTGACATGTAGACATGTTGATGTTAGAATTGTTTCATTTCATTTCATTCTAAATATATATATATAAAGCTTGGCATGAGAAAGTGACATTAATGATGGCGTTGAGATTTAGTGTGCGTTTGGTTCAGCTTAAAAAGCCAGCTTATTTTTACTACTATCCATGAGTTCTACTGTTCTTTTTGGCACTATTCATGGAGCCCACTGTACTATTTCAGCTAACTTTCACCTTTATCTATAGTACTTTCAGTAAAAAGTTTTTAATTTCAGCAAAATAAGCAAATCCCAAACAGACCCTTAAAGCTTTGTTTGGATTGCGTCTGCATTTTCACGCAAACACTTTTTTTTTTTTTTTCAGCGCCTGGAGCACTGTTCATGGGACATGAATAGTGCATTTAGGCTTATGAAGAGTAATTTTAAAAGTGAACAGTAACTGAAAAATGATTTTTTATTGTTTTCAATTTTCAAGTTTTTAGCAAAATAAGCAGTATCCAAACGCACACTTAAAATAAAAAATAAAAAAGGCTACACACATGCTGTTTCCAATTTTTTAAAAAAAATACATTGTCCTTTTAAAATTTTAGATAATGAAACTCAACCACAAATTTAAAATAATAATAATAATAATAACACTCTACGCTTATGATTATATTAGTAATTAAATATTTTGAATTTTGATAAAATTCTTTTTACCAAAATTTAACCATGTTTAATAAAAACGTAATTAATAAATTTTAAATTAAATTTTAAAATTCGTCAAGTACCAAAAGACTTAAAAACTTAAAAGTTGAAACAGCAAATCTCTTTACATCCTTTGAAAAAAAAATTCATACTTAGGATCTGTTTGGGATCTACTTATTTTGCTAAAAGTACTGTAAACAAAAATAAAAGCTAGCTAAAATAGTACAGTAGGACCTATGAATAGTACTAAAAAGTGCAATAATACTCATAAATAGTAGCAAAAATAAGCTAAATAGTAAAATAAATTGACAAAAATAATTTTTTCCCAAACAGACACTAACTCTCTTATCTCTAAAAATTTCTAAAGTTTCACACAATTTATCTCAACTTAGTTTAAGTTCAGCCACACATTTTTAAATTGTCTAGAAGGTTTGAAAAAGTCATTATTTTATTGTCAACAAAATATGAAGCTTCAAGTTGGTTTCTTAACTGTCATACATCTAAGTATAAATAGATGTAATGATGGCTAAATTGGTGTGTGAGAGACGTGTGAAGTGAGGTGATGTGAAGTGAAGAGTTAGATAAAGTGTGTGAGGTAGTGAAGTAGTGTGAAGTCAACAGCTATTTATGGGCGTACGCGTTTTGAACACTAGGAAATTTCCAACCCGGCTCTTTTGTCCCTTTTTTTTTTTTTACCCCACCCGAATCTCTCTTTCAACTTTCTTTCTTCGTTGGTTACCTCTCAACCTCTCTCTTTTCCCTTTATTTATTCCCCACTAGTGTTTCTCTCTCTCAGAGTCTCAGAGACTCTTTATTAATCTCTCCTCCTCCTTTCATTTTTGGCTTTCACACCAATTCTCTCTCGATCTTCAAGAGTTCCTCTTGTCACCAGTTCCTATCTAGTATCTATAGATTCTATACAAGTGCGTGTTTGGACCTTGGGGTAAGTAAGTTAGTAACTCCTCGTTTTTGCACACTACCCATATTCTTGTATTATTCTTTACATAGTAACAATAATTAGTCTTTTTGCTAGAATATTATTTTTTTGATGAAATTTTTGCTAGAATATTATTGGACATATAATGAGATAATTAATGTAAAATTTTTATTTGGTTTGTAAATTAAGAGAAAATCAACTGCAATATGTAACCTGTTGAAAATAAAATATTTTAATTTGTGAATTTTTCCAAAGAAAATATATAAATTATTTAAAATTCAATGATAGTGATGCAGTATTGCCAACCACTAATATCCATGTATCCCAATTTCTAAAAATTTTGACATCTCAATTCCAAAAAATGTCGACACTGACTTCCAGTCTTCCATAATATTATCAAACAAAATTTTAGAAAGTTGATATTAATGCCTTGATAATTTGTTAACACCATGCTAAGTTGCATTGATTTTTTTTTTTTTCCACACTTCGGCCAGAATTGCTTGGGATATCTTGGCAGAAATGTACAAACCTAAAGGTCCTGACCCAAGTAGCAGGTAAATTTAGATCATATAATTCGTTAAAAGTCAAGTATCTCTCTCACACGTGATTTTAAAAACCGGTTTTACTTCGGACAGTATGGCTTCAGTTCCTTTAGAAGAAGGCAAGCTTGACTCAAGTATTAAGCCAGGTACATCTCTCTCTCTCTCTCTCTCTCTCTCTTATTTTCTGTGTGCGGGGGCGGGTGTAAAATAGGCTGTAAGATAGATAACCAAAACGATGACAAACTTAAAGTAAAAAAAGCTTGAAAACATTCCCTAAAAAGTAGGGGGGGAATATGAAATTGGTTGTGATTGCGTTACAGCCTTGAGGTCACGTTTTAGGAAGAAAGTCCCTTCCATCCAAAGAATTGGAAAAGACTGTGACGTGCCACAATGGAATTAAGGTCCAAATAGTTCCCATATATTGCCAACATCTTCTTCATTGTTTTGTTCATTTTAGGAGTGTAATCGGTTCGGTTCGGCCAGTTTTCTAAGTATTGGTCAATCAAAACCAAAATTCTCAGTTTTTGTAGTTCTCAAGTCTCAATTGAAACCAACCAAAGTGATTGGAAATCAATCTGATAGGTCAATAATTTATTGACCCATTGTGATAAATTAACCAATTAATTAACTAAGTTAATTAATTAAGTTAATTAATATGCAATATACGTAGTAGCACAAACAAATCACCAACTAAGTTAAATGAAGCGGAAAATAAATTTAACACAGGTGATTTGTTTATGAATAGGGAAAACCATTGAGGTAAAATCTCACTGGGTGAATTTAAGATCACCACTCCCGAGAATCCACTATTATCACAATAAGCGGTTATAAGTAAAAGAATCTTAGTACCTTATACTAATCTACAGTTGAACCTTTATCCCAATACACAATTAGACTTGTTTTGTAGTGATAATCTCTCATTTTCAATGCACGTCTCCCAGTACATGACTAACCAATCGATGCACGGATCCAAGTACGTGACTAACCACTAACTTGAGAAAGACGTTGGCTGCAAAGTTCTTCAGTTTATCTAGACAATGAATATCAATAAGCTCTTTGGTTACAAAACCCTATGACGTACAAATGCAACAGCTTCTTCAAGAGAAAGATGAACTAGGGCATATGTCTCTGGTCACAATATGCTTGCAGAAAACCTTTTGCATTCCCTTGCATCATCTGAGACGACCCTTAAAATAATTCGTATATATGTTTAAGGTTGTGAGAAAAAAATTCTAAACACATACACATGGATATGTGTGAAATCAGATCTGAACAATTGATTTTTGTAAATCTCGATAGATAGGGTATTTGTCGAGTAACTGTCGAGCATCGGGCTAAAACTGTCTTTTAAACCTCGATAGATGTCATCTGTCGAGCTAGCTGTCGAGTTTTAAAATACAACACTTCTTCACTTGTTTCTTAAACAGATTTGCATGGTTTTAACTCTTAACTTGAACAACATGTTTCTTGAGGACTCAAACTATCCTAAATCTACCCAATTATAAGTAAAATGCATTTTGTTAAAGAATAAGCCAATCCTAAATGATATATATTCTTAACACGATTTACATATGTCTTAACAATCTCCTCCTTTGGCAATCCGTGACAAAACTGTGACAAAACCATAACAAACAAATAAAATGTTAGAGAAGTCATAAATCACTCAATTCATACTCATATGTTGAATACAATAAAATCTACCCTTGTACAAACTCTTAAAAAACTTTGCAAGAAGAAAGTTCATGGCATGAAAGATTTTGACAACTTATATTTCTGAAACACTTTAAACAAAACTCATCATGGCATCTTAGTGTGAGATAGAAATATAAAAGATTGCATACAATAAATAAGAAACATGTGCATAAAGAGAGAGAAGAAACAATACATGAAGAGATAGGTAATATAATATAATAATAACCTCAATATATATATCAATAATGAGTACAAGCTACAGTGACTTAGTTTCTCTCTAAAACCTATTTCTTGATTGCTTAACAATGATACATCTTCATAAATTTGGTCAGATGTTCAACAGAAGACAATCCTCTCACCATAGTATCTTTTCACCATAAACTATAAGTCCATCAATATTTAAATGTCATCAGCACCTAGCCTATCACATTGTTTCGGTAGTCCCTGTTAGTTTTTAGACTCCTTAACACAATATGTTTGACCTAATGTTAATCCAAGTTGATTAACAAGTTTGTTAATTAAAACTAGGTTAAACAAATGTGTAAAACAAAAATAATGCAGAAAGTAAAGAACACACATATTTGATGACCTAGGAAAATCAAACTGATAAAAAACTTGAGAAGAATTTAACCTAACTATCCTTAAGGTAAAAATATATCCACTATGAAAGAATTGAAGTTTGTACAATAAGACTTAGACCACTAACATTCTTTTGCTACCTCGTGTAAAAAACTTATTATCACGACCACGTGACAGCTTTGAGTTCACTGACTACTTCTTTCCTTGATCTACAGCAACCACAAGTTCTTCTACTTGTGACTTTGAGACACCTCTCAAAGGTTTCAGATTTTCGTGAAAGTTCTTTTTGCAGCAACTGAAACAACCATCAAATTCTTAATGTGAATCTTGATCTTGATAGCTCTGAGTGTGTGTTTAAAGGTAAACACTTCTCAGATCTCACAAAAGATTCAACACACAACTCAACAAAAGACTTCTAAAACGTAACTAGGGTTTTTTCTTTTATACTTGGAGTGAAACACTTAACCCTACACGTCAGATGGGCTTGGGCTGGTTCGAGAATTCTATAAAAAATTGCTAATTCACGATTTTTGATCGATCAAGTCTAATTTTCGATCGATCGAGTCTAAAACGTAATTAGGGTTTTTCCTTTTATACTTAGAGTGAAACACTTAACCCTACACGTCATATGGGCTTGGGCTAGTTCGAGAATTCTACAAAAAATTGCTAATCCACGATTTTTGATCGATCGAGTCTGATTTTCGATCAATCGAGCCTTGCAGAAATTGAATAGTAATTTCCTGCAATTACTTGATTCCAAACCTCATTAAATCAAACTTTGAACAAGTCTAAACCTAAACTAAATGTTTTGATCACGGTCTGGCAACATATACAAATTGAAATTTTAATACATTAGTTCCTAAAGTCTTAGAACCTAACAATCCCTAACCAACTACAGTCCTTCAAGAGAATATGAGGAACCAAGCCTTGAGAAATTAAGAGGGAGAATGAGAGAATTTAGAGACTTGGAAGAGAATTCACTAAAGTTCTTTATTGCTTAACTTCCATGATTGATGACATGTAGATGTTAGAATGGTATGGTTTCATTTCATTCTCTGAAAAAGTAAACAAAATTTTCTGAAATAATAAATAAATAATAAAATAATGCTTGGCAGGAGAAAGTGACAAAAAGGGAAACATTAATGATGGCGTTGAAATTTATGTGCACTTAAACAAAGCTTTGCAAATTGGTGATTGGAATGCTGTCAAGGAGTTCCTTAATCGCCATCCGCATGCAATAAGTGCAAAAATCAGAGTTACGGACAAGACTGCACTTCACGTTGCTGCTGAAGCTAGACATGTGCATATAGTGGGGGAGTTGGTGAAATTAATGTCTGAAGAAAATTTGGCAATAAAAGATGATGAAGGTTGCACGGCTCTAGCTCGGGCAGCTTATATTGGAAACTACCGAATAGCAGAATGTTTGCTTGGAAAGAACAAGGACTTGATCAGTATTCCAAATAACATGGGAACTATTCCAGTTGTTCTGGCTCTTTACAACGGGCATTTAAAATTGGGTCGTTATCTCTATTTTCTCACTCCATTGGAAATTCTAATGGCAAATAATGGCACGAGCGGGGCTTCACTTCTTTGCGTGGCTATATATAGCAAAGCTTTGGGTAAGAATTAACTCTTCATCTTGACTATCCATTGGGTGCTATTTCATATGATTCGAAATTTTCGCAATATAATTCTGTTTTATTGATTTATTTCTGTGTCCACATGGTACAACACAATAGATATTGCTTTGGGTTTAGTCCAGCTTTGTCCACGTTTGGCTGTTGCTCAAGCCCAAAATGGTGACTCTCCTTTCTTGGCATTGGCTCGTATGCCTGATTTGTTCCCAAGTGGATATCGGCTTGTATTTTGGAAACGACGGATCTACTCCAGTTAGTACCCCTTTACTCTTCACTCTTGCTTTTCAGTTATATAAATGGATGAATTATGTGATGATATTCCCTTATTTAAATAAAATAAAATGAAAACCTATGAAAAAGGGGGCCCTTGAGGGCCTAGCACATCTCTTCCGTCTGTACATCCAATCTAGCCCAAAATAGAGGAGAAGAGAAGAGATGGTGCGATGCTCTAGGCATTACAAGAGGCCCATTTGAGAGGGAAGGGGAGAGTGGGGGTGTGTTTGAATTTTTTTTTTTTTGGGTAAAAGTGTTTGAACTTTGAATCATCCAATAATTGGTTGAACTTAGAAAATCATATCTTTTCATTCTTTATATCTAAATTTACAAATCCCAAATATTCCCCCCCCCCCCCCTTTTTATAATGCGATAGTTATACCAAGGAAAAAGAGATTTGAACTTTAGATGCATCTATTTTATTAAATATAAAAAGGTACTTCCAAGAGCTTTATAACTTAATTAGTTGGTGCCTTGGCACCTAAATACACTAGGGGTTCAAACCCCCCCAACTTGGTTGTAAGTTGTAACTATCAAATTAGAAAGAAAGAAAGAAAAAACATAAAGAGATGTCAATTGACTTACAAAACTCTTGAATATTAAACAACTTATCAAATAGGTTGTAATACCCGGCATTATTAATACTACATTAGATAACACATGTAGTGGTACTACGCTATCATTTGATGTAATAAAAATGATTTTTATCCATTGAAATATAAATATATATTTTTTTTGATAAATCAATTGAAATATGAATATATTTTAGATTATCCATGTCATTCAAAAGCCAAAATACCAAATAAAAATTCTAAAAAATCAAGTAGTATTAACAGTCTTGAACATTTTGCAATTTTCAAAAAAAGTAAGATTTTATGTTAATAAATTGTTGATCTCTTCAATAGCATTATAAGGGAAAATAAGCATTACAAAGAATGAATTTTGACATGCTTATGGAAAAAATATGCAAGAATTAGAAAAATTAAGAGGATTTTTTTAAGAAATTATTTCTATAGTCAATAATTGTGTGTATCTATTTTGAAATAGAAATCCTAATTTAAATATTTAGGAATGATATTAATTTATTGAAATTAATATGTAAGGTGAAATTCTTTTAGGGGGATAATTTGATAGTTCCAACAAGGAGAGGAAATTTGAATCTTAGATGTTTTGAAAATACCAAAATACTAACCAAATGAGCTAGAATGCTCTTGGCATGTGAATCTTATTTTAAATTTATTAGAATTCTTAGAAAATTGTTGCAATTAAAAAAAGATGTTTGGTTAAGATAGATTGACCCCGATTATTTAATTCAATTATCAAAGTTGATTAATTAGGTCAAATTACATGCAAATCATGGAGGCACCAACAAATCATCAATTAAACTAAATGCAGCGGAAATTAAATTGACGCAGTGATTTTTTGTCAAATGGAGAAAACCTCTCGTAAGGCAAAAACCACACCAAGTAAATTTAAGGTCACCACTCCCAATAATTTACTAATCAATAATTAAGCGGTTACAAGTATAAGGAATCTTTTTACTACCCTGGCCTATTCCAAAATACCAATCTACAGTTGAACTTTTGGTTCAATATCCAATTAAACTTGATATTGTAGTAGTCTTCTTTCCTTTGTTGCACAAATCTTCAATTTGTGATTAACTCTTTTGCATGGATCCCAGTACGTAACTAACTCCAGCAATTTGAACGATTGTTGTTGACTGTAAAGTTCTTCACTTTATCAATAATGAAGATCCAAAAGCACTTAGTTACAAAATCCTAAGGTGTACAAATGCAATAGCTTCACATAGAGTATATGAGTTCTAGGTCTCTGTTTTCTACGTATGATGACTTTTAACATAGGCCTTATATATGATTAGGGTTATAAGAAAAGAAACTCCAATCAAACAAGTTATCATGGGCCAAATTTCAGATCTACAAATTCTAAAATCATAGATCTCGATAGATCGAGCTTATGTTGAGCTTGTGTTGAGTTTCTTCATTAATCCTTGATTGTAGTATTTGTCAAGCTTCTGTCAAAACTTAATGAATCAACTTTTCTTCACTTGTTTCTTGGATCAATCTTCATGTCTTTAATGAAATCACTTGATATGTTTAAACAACGTACTTTTTGATACTTTTTAATTAGAATTTTATTTTAAATTTCTTGAAAAATTTAAGCAACTAACTTAATAGATAATACTTAAGTCAAATCGCATAGCACAAGCACAATACCTAATTTTTATTATTAATACAAAAAATTATTGTAAATGATCAAAATATTTTAAAATATATAAATAATGTTTTCTTTACACATAAAGAAAAAATTTATAATAGAATTTTAATTTTTAAAAAAAAGTATTTTTAAACCTCTTATAACTTTTCTTTAGGGGCAGGGCTGGCTAAGTGTATTTTTGGGGCTTAAGGTGACAATCTTAAATGGGCCTTACCTTTTCTTTTCTTTTTTTTAAGTCATTTTAAAGATTTTCATGCATTGGTTATCTAATAACAAATATATCTAGAGATCCTTTTGATATTTAATTAAGTTTTTTATGTTTTATTTTTATAAATTTTTCAGATACATATAAATATTAAAAAAAATCTATAAAATAAAAAATGATTTTTTATTAAAAGATAGAAAAGGATGAAATAATATTTTAAGAGTAGAACAGTAAAACCTGATTTATAAAAAGACACTATTGAAGCGTTAGATTATCAATAGATCATCTAACACTCTCAACCTGCAAAAAAAAAATGATAATTGGTTCTAATCAAACAAATAAAATGAGCATTTCTATTTTACCAAAAAAAAAAAAAAAAGAGGACTTCTAAGAAAATGTAAAATGAAAAACGAAAAGCAATTAAGAAAAGGTAAACTAAGTTACTAAAGCAAAGAAGTTTCCGGCGAAGTATGATTAAAAAATCTAAAGGAAAGCAAATAATAAGTGTAAATTGTTAAAAAAAAAAAAAAAAAAAGTCTGGGATGTGTCATACAGTACGACACCATAGAAAATGCAAAGCCTTTTCATTCATCTCCTTTACCAAATATCAAACTACCTAGACCCACATACCAAGTACGTAAATCCACCAATTAGAATCTTAAAAAAAGAAAGCCAAGTTGCCCAAGAAAGATAGAAGAATTTCAGAAAAGGAAAGACTTTTATTTCACATGTTCAACAGACTGCCGAGTTTAAAGGGGAGAGGACCTAACCAACTCTAACTACCAACCGATTCAAGGAGAGATGAGAGGATAGAGCTAAAAACAACTTTGGTTGATTGAGGGAGAATATTTCAGCTAATAAATTTTAATTTTGGAGTTTTGGAGAAGGTCACGAGATTGTTTTATCTTTTTAGTGTGTGCAGGATTAGATTTTCATGCATTGGCTAAATTTTGGTGTTTAATTAATACTTAGACAATTTACCTATCCAAAAAAAGTAATACTTAGACAAGATAATTATTAGTGTTTTTTTTTTTTCTAAATATTTTTTTTGGGGGGATTTTTTTTTTGAAAGAATTCGTATATTAATATTTGGGCTTTTCTGGTTTAGTATTTTGGATTTTTAAGCAATACATGGGCCTTCTTTCACCCATTATTGGGGCCTTCTCTCACTTGAGGCCTTAGGCAATGCCCTCAGTTGCATCCTAGGTTGAGCCGGCCCTGTTTAGGGGAAAATCTCATATAATGTTGGTTAAAGAGTTTCTATACTTTTATCTTTTGGATGAACGAGTTTCTATTTAATGTGCTTATAGTGTGTCCAAAATAATATTTTATATTTTATGACGTGAAACACTGACATTAATCCAAAATCAAATTGCATAAGCATAATGTGTAAGACCCAACTTAAATCATTCTTAAAAAAAAAAACTTATACTCATGTACAACATTCTAAAATTTTTTTATTTCTATACATGAAAAAGAAAGTGATAGAAAATGTGAGTCAGCACATACAAAATATAACTAAGATTTATTATTAATTAACTTGTTTATATCTTAACCACGTAATTATATTACTAAAAAAAGTTTTTTTGCATAAGTATATTGCTTAAAAAGTTAATTCTTTAAAAAAAAATAAAAAAATCACTTAACCGGTTTTATTAATATGTTTGTTTGAGATTTACTTATTATTATTATTATTATTATTTCAATAAGAAGAGATTTACTTATTTCAGTAGCTTATTTGTATAGTTTATCAAAAGATATAGTTTTGGTAACTTATATATGAAATTTGCTACAAAAGATAAGGATATGTTGGTATCCGCTTTTTACTGGCTCTTTGCTAAAACTTATTTACTATTTATTGGCTCCAAGCGAATCCTACAAAAATCCAAGATTTTCGCATTTAGTGTTCCACGTTAAACATATAGCGAATCCTGCAAAGTTTTGGTCAAAAAGTTAGCTCCGATTAACCTTTTTCAGGTCTCATTTTATGATTTTTTTTTTTCTCAAAAAACCAAGTCTCTTTTCTTTTCTTTTTGTTTATTGTGGATCCTAGTGTCACACTATACTTTCTCTACAAGATTTTTAGCAAAAAAATCAATCAACTTATTTTATTTAGACTTTAACTTTTATTTACAGTACTTTCAGCATACAATTTTTAGCGAAAAGCTAGATAAATTGTTCAAAACGGGCATTAAAAGCTCGTTTATTTTATTAAAAAAACAAAAACAAAAACAAAAATATAGATTATTTGCAACAAAAAAAAAGTAAAAAATTTTGACACAAAAAATAGGTCCTTGCTATATATTCTCATATATTCATGGCTACTTTGAATGTAAATGAAGGGAGGGGGAGTATTTGGACTAATAATTTTACTCGAATTTAAAAGATGTTTGTCTTATTTATAAATTTATTGAGACAGTTAAAAGTACATGTTAAAAATAAAATGAATAACATTTTGGCCCAAAGTCTTGTGATTCGTAACTTTTTATATTTCCAAAAAGAAGAAGTGTTACGTTCACAATATTTTCATAACAAATCATAGGTGGTTAGTTATTATTTGTTCAAATTTGAATCTAACACTAAGATTACTTTTTTGCTCCAACAATAACAACTGGTAACAACCTGCCACTTAAAATTAGTTGTAAAAACGTCATGAAAATGTTGTGGATATATCATTTCTTTTCGAAAAAGACATTCCAGATTTAAACTTTCCTTCAAACTATTCAATTATCAAATAAAAATTTAAAAATTAAACATAAAATGGGTAGTACCCCAGAATTGTTAATGGGACGTTCCTACCACAACTATAATTTTTTATTTTTATTTTTTTTGAAAAACACCACAACTATAACTGACGTCCCTTACTTATAGATTTTAATATTTTTTACTGTATTACTTTGGATCGCAAATTTCCAATATTTAAACTATGCCAATCAATTTTTTGAAGAAATCATACTAATATAATTCGTAGTTCTCTTGATTCTATATGTGTTGCCTTTTGGACGCTGCAATTTAGTAATTTAAGATAAGAGTTAGGTTTTTTTTTTTTTTTTTAAAGAATAATAAGAGTTAAATTTGTGGCACAAATTATTTTATGAGAGATGCTACGTCTACAACATTTTTAATACAAATCATAGGGGTTAGTTGTTATTGGTTATAATTTGAATCTACCACTAGAATTACTTTTTTATCTCACCAATAACAATCTACCACATAAAATTTGTTGTAAAAATATTGTGAAAATAACATTTATCGTATTTTATAGTTTTAAACACATCTCATAAGTTGGAAATCATGATTTATATCTTACTTTTTGGGATGTGTGTAAAAGTGTATAAACAAGTTTGTATGTAATAAACAGTTAAACACTACTCCTAAAATAAAGCCAAATTGTAATTATTTATTTTTTTGAAAATATCAATTTTCCAAGGATATAATAGTGAGCTTGAATTATATAATTTTGTGTGTTTGTTGTTTATTTTCCTTTAAAGGTATTCATATTCAATTGGCTGGTCCCATCGATGAAATTTGTTTGAACATTCAAAAACTAGCGGGAAACCAAAGCAATGATAAAGAAACTAGTGCATCAGGTATGTCACTGTCCAAAGCTCCTTTTCTCAACTTTTGGGTTGTAAAAGAACATTTATCTTGTGTCTCTAAATTTTTCTCCAAATTTTAGAAAAGAATTTATTTTTCTTATTTTTGCTAACAATTTTTCAGAACATTCACATTAGAATCCCTATTTTATACTTTATTTTATTAAAAAAAATTAAATTTTTTTATTCAACTCACATTTCAAAATAACGTACCATAGTTTTAAAAACAATACTAGACTGACTGAACCAATAAGTTCAACCGAGAATCAAACTATAATTCAGGCCAATCAAAACCTCCAAAACTAGTTAAAAACTGAGAACATGCAAAATACCATTTTTTTTCTAGTTGTAAGACACAAAAAAAAAAAAAGAAAAAAAAAGGAGTTTGCGAATAAACAATGCTTTCTAGAATCTAGAGAAGCATTGCATTCATACCTGTTCATGTAAAATAGCATAAAGTTCAACATATAGTTAATAAGGTCCAAAAATCACCTACATCATATCATGAAATGTTTATGCAAAATATAATTTTGCTAAAAAATATGATTTTGCTACAGTGTGTTTGAGCAAATACAAAAGTAATTGTAGCTTATGAAAAATGAATTTTTTTTTGGGGCTTTTTCCGAGGGTGAAGAGAGACAAAGTGGATGGTGGCTTTTGTGTGTAACGAGAGAGAATTTAAAAAATCAAGAAAAATGATATTTCAATGAAATAAAGTGTATAATAGAAAATCAAATGTAGGTGATTTGAAAAATAGTTAGCCAAAATAGTTAAAAATAGGTTTTTATTCTAAAATAAACAGTAATTTTTGCATAAGTCAGTGTAAATGCTAACAAAATGTTTATTTAGGTGATGTGTAGGGAAGCCAATGTGAGAGTTTTTTTTTCCTTGGGGGGGGGGGGGGTTCAATTCTCTAAATTGATCACTTATCCTATTTTTGGGAGACCAATGTGAATGCTAACATTGACAATCAAATTTTGTTAAAGTGGTTTTTTTTTTTTCAATAATCACTGCTCCATGATTCCCTTTCGTCATAGAAAGCTGTAATGAAAGCATTTCATAACAATGTGAAATTATTGAATGGAAAATAATGAAATTTAAATTTTAGTATTTAATTTTAAATTAGGATTAAAATTTAGGGTTTTACATATATAACGCTTACCTCATCTGTTCTTTTTATGACAATAATTTTCAAATTCACAATTTAGCAAGGTTATTACATTGCAGGGCTATCTTCGTTGAACCGACTAGTTTCAAATCTCCAAGCTTTCTTGGGTATTGTACTTTAGAACTCATTTTTTTATAAATCCTTGGGTACAATAATTAGATTATATAATTAAATTCAAACATATAACTGTATTGAGTCATATTTAAAATAAAAAAAATAGTAACACCCTAATGTACTTAAATTTATTTGTTAATAACTATGTGATTAAATTTAATTAGATCACCCTAATGCACTAAACCTAAAAAACAATATCTAAGTTCTGCACATTAATTTAATTTCTTTTGTGTGTTTGACAATTCAAAATTCATAGACTGACATCAAGTAAGAATAATACAACTAATTTTTAATTGTTTCTAGTTTGGATATTTTTTTATTAAAAAATTGTTTTATAATGGGAACAAACATATTTACTTAAATAACTATTTTTAAATTGTTATTTTTTCTTTCAAAGTTACATTCCCGTCATAATTGAAACTTAAAATTTGTTTCAAATTTCATATTGCTACCTGAATCTAATTTTATATTTGAAAATCTCACATTGCACTCCCTCCAATTGGTTCATTTAAATTTATATATCCTTCCATTTTAAAAATATTAACATCACATTCACTCCAATTGGTTCTTTATTACATTCCCTCCAATTTTAATTTTAATTTATTTATATTTTCACTTGCTTATTTTCACCTAAAGAAAATGAAGAATACAAGTGGATAGGATTTATAGGTGCTAGTCTTAAAGCTCACCTAAAAAATAATACTCTTAATTTATTAGGTAATTTTGTTACTTATTATATGCACAGGTGCTTACTCACTTCTTAACACTATTAAACTAAGTCCATGGGATCTGAAATTCTTTTCTTTTTGCTAAGTAAATGAAGGAGACGAAGTAAATGAGACTTGTAGATATTAATCCCAAGCTCACCTTAAATTGGAGTACTTTAATCTTTAAGGTAGCTTAGATAATTACAAGCAAAAGAATTTTTTATTTTTATTTTTGGTTTTGTTTGATAATATAGTTAAGTTGTCAATGTTTTGATTATTAACCCAAGGTATCAAGCATCTATATGAAATGAAGTTGGCCCACTTCCTATCCCATGAACTCCTGTGTCGCATGACGGACCCAATATCAATTTCAGATACTCAACAAAGGGCGACTGGTATGGTTCATGTAGCCATCGTCCGTGCAATCATGGAAGGGAATTTTGAGTTCGTTTTTGAAATTGTGAAAGCGGATCCAGATCTTGTGTGGACCCATGATGAAAAATCAGCCAACATTTTTTCGGTTGCTGTCGAATATCGTCATGCCAAAATCTTTAGCCTTATCTATGGTCTTGGTATGAAAAACGCTTTGGCAGATTCTACAGATTCCTTCTACCATAATAACTTATTACATATGGCCGGGATGTTAGCACCTTCTACTTCACTTAATCACATACCCGGTGCAGCTTTGCAGATGCAAAGAGAACTACAATGGTTTAAGGTTATCTCTCTCACTTTCAATTTCTTGGTCTTTAACTATTGGCTATATGTTTATCTGTTTAAGAACAACTTATTTAGTTGAAATTGAAAACTTTTTACTGAAAATATTATAGATAAAACTAAAATGTAGCTGAAATAGTACAATTAGACTCATGAATAGTATCAAAAAGTTCAGTAGAGCTTATAAATAATAGCAAAAATAAAATGAATAGTTAAAAAAACTGGTTTTTTAAATTCATGCCAAACGCACACTTAAACTATTAAAGTTATTAAACAAGCAGTAACAGTAGGCTACAAACAGAACACTATACCTATTACATTTAATGCTATGAACATAAATGTAAATGATTGAATAAAATACAATCAAATTTGACATAGAATTGAAAATCATAACTTTACAATCTTTTCATTTGGTTATTCCATGATAAAATCCTTAAGACAGACTTTGGATTTAAACATGAGTTTGGGAACAAAGACAAAACTCACTCACACTTAAATCTAAAAACTGTGAAAAACTTGAAACATATATACCTATCATCGTAAACACTCGCACAAAAACAAGTCAACTCATTAAGATTAAGAAAAATGGAATTCAAGGCAAGTATATAGGACCAAGTACATTCCGATCAAGTAAACAAGATATAATCTATATGAGCAGCTCGATCAAATAAAAAATAATTATTAAGAAATGACTACAATGAACATCTAACTAGTAAATGATTATTCAGACATGCAAACAAGTAGACACAGAACAATAAGGTACGCATGTCCAATAAGAGTTTGATCAAATTAAGCAAGCCAAAGCAAGAGAGCTAAAGAAAAACTTAGTGCATCATAAAAAAGTTATAAAAACCAAGTACAAAAGTAAATAGCGCACTGAAGTAAAAAGTAGTTAAACTAAAGTACTTAAAATTAAAAGCAACTACAAAAGATAAACAGGTTAGAAACAGTTAGAGATCTTCTATTTTGTTCTTTCTCTTCTAAACTAACTATTCACTTGACTATCTATATGTGTATCCACTGTGCTCCCCCTTACTATATGCTCCCCCTGAAATTATTCGCGATCTTTCTCCCTCTTTTTGTCACCAGTGGCAAATGAGTAAACTCAATCGAAATTCCAGAATCGCATCTAACTGAAATTCAATACCAATTAGGCGAGCTTGGACTTGATTCTTGTTAGCATACATGAGATTGGACAACTGAGAGATACGATAGCTCATGTCAGCTATCACAATTACAATATAGTCCAGCTGAGGCATGGATGACAAAGAAGATGCCTGAGGATGAGGAGGATAAGGAACTAGAGGTTGAACATCTGGAATTTCAACTTCAGGTTGATGAGAGGAACTGGGAGTAGCAATAGATGCTTCACCAATTTCAGCACGAACTAGACCTCCTAGTTTCATTCTTTTGAGCCTGAAGAGAAGCTTTCTTCACCCTTTCCACAGAAGAATGAGTCTTGTTGCTATGCATAGACTGAAGAGAAATGGGACCATGTCGAATAAGAACAATACCCATTGATGGAGTAGGAACCCCCTTTAACTTCGGTATTTTCATCAAGAATACGAAAGGGAAGGCATGTCCTAGCTGCTGATCTGACAAAAGTCTTGGCCAATGTTTGAAAAATATGAGCACATATATCTATAGGTGTTCCAACGTGAGATCAAATAGAAACTTTGCTTGACGGGTAATGATGAATTTGGTGTTAGTTAGTGGATACAAATTGGAATACATGATGAGGCTAGAGTTTTGACCTTTGGAGAGAAGTTATATGTCTCAACATGAGAGCTCGAATATGTGTTAAAAACACAAGAGTTGTTTAGACCCTAAATAAAAAGATTACGGCTTGGTTGATTTTACTCTAACTTAAACTAAGTGTGGAATAAAGTAAATGTGAGCGAACAAACAAAACAACTACTCTAAGCCATATTCCTTAAAGCACAGCAGTAAGATTAAAGCTAAAAGAGTAGGGAAGAGAGATATAAACACAAGATAACACTCTGATATGTTATCAAAGAAGAAACCGAAGAACTCGGTGAAAAACCTCTCTGCCGCCTTCCAAGCGGTAAATCGATCCACTAGATAATAAGTTGGGATACACGGATAGCAAAAGACCCTCCAAGCCTAGTCTACCTAATGCACCTAAGCCCTCCAAGCTCCTACTCCAACAAGGCTTCTCGGAACTGTGTCTTGTCTAGTTTTCCAGATCCCGCAATGCGCCCCATTGCATCCGCCAAAGCTTGGCTTCTTCCAATGCTTCCTAGCAGCACCAAAAAATTACTAGACACTCAGTATGGGTGTGGTAAGTGTTTGGGCTATCAACCTCTCAAGAATTTAGAAATGGAGAGGTAGGAATAGATGAAAACCACAATGGATGGTATGTAGAATTGTGGGTATGACAATCTCACACTCTCAAGGGTTGAGGTTAGGGTTTTCTCTACTGAAAAGGTTTCTACTCAATATGTGGGTAATGATAATATATATAGTGTGTATGAGGATGTAATAGAGCAGATAGGATAAAATAGCAAAACAGACTGTTTTGCGGGTAAGGCCTTCTAGTGAGAATTCTTCTGTCTTCAAATGCTTAAGTCTTCAAACTCTCTCTCTCTATCACACAACCCTTACAATAAAATCTCACATAAAATACAAGGTATAAAAGATTGAACAAAATTATAATAAAATTTAGCACGGAATTAAAGTCAACACAAAACAATAGTAAATCACAACTTTACAATCTCCATCTTTGGCTATTCCGTGACAAAACACCCTATAACAGACTCTAGATTTAAACATGAGTTTGGAAACAATGGCAAAACTCACTCACACCTAATCTAGAAGCTGTGAAGCAATTGCACGAATACACTTGTATCCTGAAATACTCGCACACAAACAAAACTTTCATTTAGCTTATGACAAGTTGAATACAAGGTACGTATATGAGCAAGTATAATGCGATTAAGATAATCAACAAGATATAAGTAATGGAGCATAATTTGATCATACAAGAACAGTCATTACAGAATGACTACAATGACCATTTAACTAATAAACGATCATCCGGACACAATGAAATTAAGTGCAAAGCAATAATCAATTGCATGTCTAAAACATTCAACCAATGCAAAATACCAAAGTATTTACATTAAGGATACACAATCCAACAAGGGCACAAGAGTGTAGTACTCAAGATAAACTATAAGTACACAAAATGCCACAAAGAAATGAGATAAACACAAAGTACTGAATATTAAACTGAATAAATCAAAGTACTTAAAGCTTTAAAGAAAGTAATGTAAATAAAAGAATTCTAGACTATGGCATAAGCAAGTAAACAACTAAACCACAAAAAGTTAACCAAAAAGTCTAAGTCTATGAAGTGCATGTGCTACACTATGCTTCGCTATGCTCTATGCTCCCCCTCAAAATGTGCTACTCCCCCTCAAAATTTTCTCCCTTTTTTTGACCGGAATGGCCAAAGAAGCTAGAACTGATTGGATTCGGAGTCGAATCCATGAGCCATTGACATATCCTCGATCTATAATGATAAGGCAGTGATTTGACTTTGGATGTAAGCAAATTGATCCGCGGTATATTGCACATGAGACTCAAGCATGCCATATATCTGATCTACCATTGCTTGCAGGTGATCAAGACGATCGGATTCTCGTGTAGGTGTTGAAGAGGATGGCTGTGCTAAAGTCTCTGGGGCAGAAGTGAATCAATCAATCTCATCCTCTGTGTCTCCACCTTCTTCTTGAACAGCAGCCCTTGGAATTTAAGAAGTGCCAGTTTTTGATCCTTTGATGTGAGTTGTGCTTCGAGTCACTGTGTGACCACCAATAGGATAGTCCCCCTGAACCACAGTGAGACCACTCGGAAGTTTGAGCCTTGTCTTTGCAATTAGACCCATTATGAGTGAGGGAAATGGCAGAACTGGTCTGGATTTTTGCTTCTCAATGCTCTTCTTCAAAAGGTGGAGGATGTGACCACAAATATCAATCTCTTTGTGGGTGAAGAGATCGAACAAAAAAATGGTCCTTGGCTTGGATAATGTTGTCAAGTTGGTGACCGGGTACAAGTTGTTGATCATCACATGACCAAGGGTTCTCATCTCTGGAATGAATTTGATTGTGTTCATGGAGGTTTTCTTAGAAGTACCACCAAGTATCGTCACCATTTCCTCAGTAGATTCTGATCTTTCGTCATATTGCATCGTGATTGGTTGAGAGGAAGGACAAACTTCTAAGAAATCCTAAATGCTGTCCCTAGTGATGACAAACTCTTTGTGTCTTACCCAGTAGTTTATATTATCCCCTTCAACACTAGCATGGGAGAAAAATTCTCTAATAATCTCTGAATACACTACTCCAACTGGATTCAGTAGTTTTGTCCATGTCCTGTCCTTGAATACTTCAGGAATGAACGTGTCTTCAAGGGTCTCCAACTTCACAACCCTTTCCATAATAATGGTTGCTCCTTTGTAGCAGTCATTGTACTTCATGTCTGCTTCAATAGCCTTGAAGTTGTCAGAATCCATGCGAGCACGCTTGGAGGGTGGTTTCTTAGCCGCATGCCTGGTAGGAGACAACTGCAAAACAAATATAAAGCACAAAAAGAAAAACAGAGACACAAAATAGACCATAAAACTTGATTAGATTCAAGTTAGTCCAAAACAGAAGTAAAACAGCTTAAAACAAAGTATAAAAAACTCAAAACAGCATGTTATAAGCATTGAAACATGTAAACATAAACACAATGCATGAAAAAAATGACTGTGCATGTGTGTGCAAGTGCTGATGCATGTGTGTGTAGCAGGTGATGCATACTATGTGCCTAGGTGATGCATGACATGGCATGGCATGGCACAAAATGGGAAAAAGTGTGTAAAACACACACCCATTGACTAAAACATGTTAAACATGTTCAATCAATAGTAATCTTAAACATTGGAACTCATTTGAGTCCAAAACAACATAAAAATGTCACTTGAAAATTTTGTCAAACACTTAGCATGCAACACAGTTCTACATGAATGAACAATGCATGAACACAGAGAAATCTGCCTAAATACAAGTGTAAAATGCCACAAGGGGCCAACACAGATACACACAAAGCAAATGGGACTCAGCCCAATCAAAATTTTGAAAAACATTTCCCAAAAATCATAGTTCCCAACCCCTTTTTCAAAAATTCCCAATTCAAGAACCCTAAAACAAATTCTGCATAATCTAGAGTACAAAACTTAAAAGAATGTTAAGAAACATACCTTTGAAGAGATTTTGCAGAAAACAAACTCGAAAATGATGGGGTTTTGAGAGAAAATAAGATTTGGGATGAGAGGGGTTCGAGAGAGGCAAGGTGAAAGGGAAATAGAGTGTTTCAAAAACTTAGTCACATCAGCCCTATAAAACTGAAAATATGCATTTTTCGCGGATTAGACAATCATGAAATTAGTCACGAGATACATAGAAGCTTTCGCGAAAAGCTTTTAATAGCAACACAGTCGCGAGATAATCGTGAAAGTCTCTGTATGAATTTGAAAAATTTCCAGTTTTTGCCTATAAAACATTTCGCGGGAAGAGTTTAGTCGCGAAATACTCGCGAGGTAGTAGCGAGACTCTCTGGATGAAAATGTGACTTTTGAATTTCCCTTAAGCACTTTTCGAGGGAAGCTCTAAGTCGCAAGCTGCTCACAAAATTGCATCTGAACCAATTTTTGAATAAAAACACAAAAATGCATTTTGAACAAAAACTTAAAACACGAAAGTATAAAAAATACTTTAAAAAACATACAAAATACTCAAAAATATTTTTGGGTTTGATTGACTAGCAATTGAGTATATACATCACATTTGATCATGTACAATCACACAAATGAAATAAGCATTCATTTGAACAAAATCTTGTGTGTTGTGTGTGAGTATCAAATGTGGAATAGTCCTTAGTCTAGAGTAAAGTTTCAATGATCCAATTAATCAAGTCATACACAACTAGTACTAAGTCAAGTGAACTATCTCAATTATAGAAATGAACATATATGATCTCCCACAAAAAAGATTACATAACTTTGAAACTTTTCATTTGGCTCCATTACAAAACATAACATATGATCATTTTTTAACAAAGTACATCTCATTTTGAGATTGATGCTTGAACTTTTGATATTTCAACTTTGTGAGTAAGCATTTGGCTTTTTGAGGCACCATACATTTCAATACAAGTCACTTTTCCTTTTTCCTAGTCAAATACTAGTATGTGGGATGGCTTTTGCAGCTCAATATCTCTTTTCGAGATTTGACAATTAATAAGCTCTTTAAGCAAAAACATAAAAATGTGAGAAAAGATATAGGCACAAGTCTATGCATGTATCAAGACCAACAAGACTATTGACTAATCATTCATGACAAACTTGAAGATCAATTTACAATAATCACACATAGATTTCAAGATTTGTCCCTCAAAGGTAGATGTGAATACAAAATAAGTTAGGCTCCTAAATGCACTACACCATTAGTACGAAAGTACTAGGCCAAACTCACATGTGATATGCACAACACAAGCGATCAAACTTTTTGAAGATTTTTCAATTTTTATGAGTTTTTGAATTTTTCAACACACTCAAAAACATAACACGGAAAGTAAGATCAACAAAAAACAAAAACAAAAAACAACTAGCAAGAGAAACATGCTATGAATCGGAAGCAATGACACAAGAAGATTTTGCATGACATGATGCATGAACCTCGGAGTGAGGCTAGCAAGGCATAGAGAGGTGTTCTTCAGCATTTCCATGACGTCTCCAATGAAATGTCCTTCATTCTCTCCCTTAAACTGAGTTCCCTTTGGTTTCTTCTTTGAACTCTCTTGGCTACGCATGAAATCAGCTTTCTTGAGTGCATGAAGCTTGAAACAGTTGGGTCTTGTGTGCCCTTGAACACCACAATGATGACACACATGCTTCACTTGAGGCCTCCTTTGATTTTTGAGTAATGACTTCCCTTTATCTTTTGGTCTTACACCAATGGTTCTTTTCTCAGCAACAGGGATCTCAGTCTCAGGCATTCTTTAAGTTTCTCAACACTCTTGGCTGACATGAACCTTACTTCCTTCTTCGGTTCGTTACTAGAGCTTCCTTCTTCAGTATAACCCAAACCGGTCTTGTCATGTGAAGATTTTTGTGAAGACAACACACTGTCAAGTTTCTTGGTGGAGATACACTCAACCTTGACATTGGCTTGGATTATTTTAAGCTCTAGAAACTTGATGTTAGAGTAAGCTTCAACTAGTTCTCCCTTAAGTCATTCTACTTCACATTTTGCCTCTTTAAGTTGCACAAGAGTACACTTATGCTCTTCTTCAATCTTCTTCATCTTTCTCACAGCATGATTCGCAACCTTGACATATTTTCCACAATCTTCTAGCAAAGAATCATATGCTTCTTAAAGATTGCTCTCCCCTTCATTTTTGCATACATCTTCATCTTCTGATTCTTTAACTTCCTCACGCTCGGAATGCTCACCAAGTTCATTCACCAAATTGCTCAAATCATTTTTAGATTCAGTGGAGGTAATTGTCATGAAAGCCCTATAGTTTCCGTCACTGTCACACTCTTCTTCCAAGTCTAAATTTGAGCTTTCGGAGTCGCTAAGAGTAGTGACAAACACCTTACCCTTCCCTCTCAAGTAGTTTGGACATTCTTTCTTGATGTGTCTATGTCCGTTGCATTCAAAGCACACTACTCCTTGGGGGGATTGAGAGTTTTTCCCATTTTTCTTCTTTAACTCCTTTCTACCACCTTTGGATAATGAGAACTTTCCTTTGCTAAAGGACTTCCCACTATTCTTCATCTTTAGAAATTTTCATAAGTTCTTTGCAAGGAATGCTACTTCTTTCTCCACATCATCTTCTTCGGAAGAGTTGTCCATCCTCTTATTGATGGTTTTGAGTGCAAGCGACTTGCTTGGCATGTGAGAAGGCAGTCCGAGTTCATATGTTTGGAGAGATCCAATTAACTCTTGAATATTAATCTCATCTAAATCTTTGCTTTCTTCTATAGTAGTAACCTTCGCACGATAGCTCTTCGGTAAGGACCTCAAGATCTTTCTCACCACCTTAGCATCCTCAATTTTTTCACCGAGATTGAGCTTGGCAATCACGATTTCGTTGAGCTTCCCATAGAATGAATCAAATGACTCATCGTCACTCATCTTAAGCTCTTCAAATTAAGTGGTAAGCATTTGGAGTTTTGTGTCCTTGACTTTCTTGGTACCTTCGTAGGTAGTCTCAAGAATTGTCCAAGCTTCCTTGGCGGTCTTCACATGCGATATCCTGTGAAATTCATCAGTAGACACACCACAAAATATAGCGTTAATTGCTTTGCTATTGGCATTTGCCAAAGCAAGTGCTGCCTTGTCCCATTCGGACTTGGCTGTTGTGGGTCTAACATACCTATTCTCAACGGAATCTCATACGGACTCATCTATAGAACAAAGAAATGCCCTCATATGAACTTTCCAAAACGCATAGTTGCTTCCATCAAAGAATGGTGGAGCATTCAAAGATTGTGACCTATCCATCACAAAAAGGGTCTTGGATCGCACTTAGGTAATGAAACCATAACAAGTGCACCCGCTCTGATACCAATTGAAAGCTCGAATTTGTGTTAAGAACACAAGAGCTGTTTAAACCCTAAATAAAAGGATTACGGCTCGGTTGATTTTACTCTAACTTAAACTAAGTGTGGAATAGAGTAAATGCGAGCAAACAAACAAACAAAACAACTATTCTGAGCCATATTCATTAAAGCACAGCTGTAAAATTAAAGCTAAAAGAGTAGGGAAGAGAGATGCAAACACAAGATAACACTCCGATGTGTTATCGAAGAGGAAACCGAAGAATTTGGCGAAAAACCTCTCTGTTGCCCTCCAAGCGGTAAATTGATCAACTAGACAATAAGTTGGGATACACAAATAGCAAAAGACCCTCCAAGTCTAGTCTACCCAATGCACCTAAGCCCTCCAAGCTACTACTCTAACAAGGCTTCTCGAAACCGTGTCTTGTCTAACTTTCTAGATCCCACAATGCGCCCGATTGCATCCGCCAAAACTTGGCTTCTTCCAATGCTTCCTAGCAGCACCAAAAAACTCACTGGACACTCAATATGGGTGTGGTAAGTGTTTAGGCTATCAACCTGTCAAGAATTTAGAAATGAAGAGGTAGGAGTAGAGGAAAACCACAATGGATGGTGTGTAGAATTGTGGGTATGACAGTCTCACACTCTCAAGGGTTGAGGCTAGGGTTTTCTCTTCTGAAAAGCTCTCTACTCAATATGTGGGTAATGATGGTATATATAGTGTGTATGAGGATATAGTAGAGTTGATAAGACAAAATAGCAAAACAAACTGTTTCGCGGGTATCTCATGGGAATGCCTTATCTACGAGACACTCACAAAAACCAGCTGTTACCATCTGTCATGACTCTTTGCATTCCAGTCATGTGCAAGGCACATGCATTACTTCGCGGGATGCTTAGTTGCGAGATACCTGCAAGAATTCTTCTGTCTTCAAATGCTTGAGTCTTCACACTCTCTCTCTCTATCACACAACCCTTACAATAAAATCCCACATAAAATATAGGGTATAAAAGATTGAACAAAATTACAATCAAATTTGGCACAGAATTAAAGCCAACACAAAACAGTTGTAAATCACAACTTTACACAGTAGATGTGCCTTTTGTTGAAACATGAAAATCAGTCCCAAGCAAGGCTAGAATTGGGTCAAGAGATCCTGATCTCTCATCATATGGTGTCCTATCAGCTTCCATAGGATGCTCAATTTGGAGAATCTTTACGAAATAGTCTGGAGCGATGATAAAGGCTTTTCCACAAACCCAACACTTTAATTCAATTCCATTGTAGAATGCAATTGCAAAGAATTCTTTGATAAGTTCCTCAATGGGGTCTTCGAACAGAACCAATAGATAAAACCAATCCTTGTTGGCAAAGATACTTGGGGTAATTGTAGATCTGAAAGAACCAAACTCCACCATGCGTTCCACAACAGTTGGAGGATTCTTGAAATGATCCAAATACAACTTGTCCAAAATGGACTTGAACTTATGTGGATCAAAACTAGAGGTTGTTTGCCTTGTGTTCTCTTAGATACAGGAGTATTAGAGACTACCACTGCTGGTTCCTTTCCACGAGATGACTTTCGAGACATCAACAAGACAAAAACATCAAGAACCATACACAAATGGCAACAAACATGGTTAACAACCAACTAATAGAAAAACTAATAACAAACACACTCTATAAACTGAATATATAGAGCATAAAACAAAATGACATGCTAAGGATGCTAGAAGATCAAAATGATGTAAAAACATGATTAAGGAAATGGCTTGGCATAGGTTGACAAAGTGTGTGCATGTGGTGGCTATGTATGCACGACCAAGGCATGGAAATTGCACATGTGGATCAAGCAAGGTGTGTAGAATGCACAACCAATGAACTAAACATGTTCCAAATGAGGAAACATGAAAATTCCCAAAGTTTGGTACTCATCAAAGTCCAAACAAGTGAGGAAATGTCATAGAGGCATTTTATCAAAAATCTAACATGCAAGATAACAATTAAAATATGATGAAATGCATGAACAAAGTGAAATCTACCCTAAATACATGTTAAAATGCCACAAGGGGCCAACATCCAAAGAAAATCCACAAAAGAAACCCCAATTTCAAAAATAAACCCAACCTAGGATTTTAAGAAATCTAGAACTAAATCTAAGGATTTGAAAGAGATAGAGCGTTAGAGATTGCCTTAGAGTAGTCCAATATGTGAAATGCAAATGATTTTGGTAGAGTTTTAATGAAGAACAAGGTTTTGGGAAGTTTGAGTAGTGAGAGAGAAAAAGACAATTTTTTCAAAAACTAAAACTATTGTGTCCTTCAAAAATTGAATTTCTGAGCATTTCATGAGTCAGGTGACTAACGATAGAATTGAGACATTACTTGCAAAAACAGCAAACCTAGAGATTTTACAATGAAAATATGGCGGGTTAGGGTCAACTCGCGACACAATCGTGGCTGACTCAAGGAGGCTACTGACCATAACCTGAAGATTTTAGGAAAAAGTTTGAGCAGCATGCAACTTGGGTGACTTATGAGACACCTATGACATTACTTGCAAAAACACCCAAACAACAGTTTTCAAACATAAAAACAACTTCAAAAACTTCAAAACATGAGTGATGAAAATCACTTCCAAAAACAAATATAAAGACCAAAAATATTTTTGATTTAATCACAATAAACTTAAGCACACACATCAAATTCAAACACATACAATCACACGAATAAGTATTCATTGAATATTAGACTTGTGTGTTGCAAGTGAATATCAAGTATGAATAAGTCCATAGTTTAGTACGAAACTTCAATAATCAATTCAATCAAGTCATACACCAATGACACGAAGTTAAGAGACCTATAACATGCATATAAATGAACACATATGACCCCTCATGAAAAGGATTTACATTGATTGAAGCTTTTCATTTAGCATATTTTTTCATACTTTGAACAAGATTTCTCAAACTTTTTAACCAAAGATGCCTTGAAATTTTTTATATTTCTTTGAGGAATAAGCATTTAGCTTTGGCATCATATTTTTAAATAAGTTTTGTTCCACCTTTTACTAGTCTTACTAGTTTTCGAAGTAAGACTTTTGCAGCTCTTTCTCTTTTGAGAGTGAGAATTACCTAATCCAACTTAGGTAATGATAGACCCTAAATCTTAAATTTATGCTTTAATTACTTTTAAGCTAAATTAAAAGCATCAAGGTAAACAATTAAAAGCATATCAAGTACATAAAAGAAGCTGACCACAAGGGAAAAAAAAACTACAAGATAACTCCAGATATATTATTGAAGAAAAAAACCTGAGAAAAACTTTTTGCGGCATCTAAGCTAGAAATGATCCACTATGAATACAAATTTGCAGTAAATATTCAGCTCTCGAATCCTCAACCCAAATAAAAAAAAAAAAGATCCACAAAATGCAAAATACAAAATATTTAAACATGATTACAAGTAAATACACTAACACAACACAAAACTTAACACCTGGCATAATATTTTTTGGTTGATAATAAAAAATAATATTCTTTTGTTGTGATTTTTGGACTTTGATTTCTGGTAGTAAAAGGCTGAGGATAAGGATCAGTCTTGGACCAATTCAATTGTCTTCTTCTTCTTTTTTACCTCTTTTTATCCACATTCTTGAAGTATAAATGTTGCACTTTATAAAATTTCTCACTCTTCCTCTCTCTCTCAAGGCTCAAGTGTAAATAAACTGATTTCTTATTAAGAGAAAGAATCAATTAAGATAAGATTACAAGGGGAACTTTGTTGCTATATATGTACTGTTCCAAACTAACAAACTATGCGGTATTATTATTCACACGTATACTATTCCAAACCATGTGGTAACCACTTGAGCCACGTGTTACTACTGGATTAGCTTACACCACATGTGAGAAAGCCGGTTACAATTCTGTTATAACTCGTGTCTAGTACTTATCAAAAAGACGAAGCTTTATTACACGTGCACTGTTTTGAAAACCGGACTGGACCGACCGGTTCAATCGGTTGAATTGGGAACCAAATTGAGAACCGGTTCGGCCAAAACCAGGAAAAATCGGTAAAAAACCTACCAAAACCGGGAAAAATTGATCAAGAACCGGGTTAAATCGAGAACTGCCCGTTTTCGGTTCTTTGACTAGTTCAGTTTTTAAAACCATGCATGTGTGGCTCACATATCCTGCTTATTCTTTAGCGGAATGGCATTATTTGGTGTCATGTGTATTTTGGCTTTATTAGAACGACATCCTTTGCTAGACATTTCTTCATTAACTTGAAACGAAGTCATTTAATTGGTATTTTTACATCAAATAAAAGGATGCCATATTAATAATATATGAATGAGGTAAATTTTTGTCTTTTCTAATGTTGCGATATTTATATTTTGGTTTCTAAGACTTTGTTTAACAAATGCAGGAGGTGGAGAGCATTGCCCCTCCTTGGGTTCGGGGAAATTTAAACAAGGAATGTTTGACTCCTCGACAGTTGTTTACAAAGAACCATGAGGACATGATGGGCAAGGGAGAGAAATGGATGAAGGACACAGCATCTTCTTGTACTGTGGTGGGTGCTCTCATTGTTACCACTATGTTTGCTGCTGCATTTACCATTCCAGGTGGTAATGACCAAAATAAAGGCTTCCCAAATTTCTTAAATGAAAAATTATTTATGGTCTTTATAGTATCCGATGCTCTCTCACTCTTTTCTTCCTCAACTTCAGTCTTGATGTTTTTGGGAATCCTCACATCTCGTTATGCAGAAGAGGATTTCCTTGAGCCATTGCCTAGAAAGATGATAATAGGTCTTTCCACCCTTTTCTTCTCTATTGCAGCCATGATGACAGCCTTTTCTGCTGCTCTTTTTCTTATGCTACATGAACAATCATGGATTTTCATACCTATCATTTGTTTGGCTAGTATTCCTATCACCCTCTTTGTATTGATGCAGTTCCCCCTTCTTGTTGCCATGGCCATTTCAACTTACGGACCTAGCATCTTTGATAGGAAATTGAAGCGTTAGTTTTAACATATTCATTAACTGTGATGTATGATGTACTGGTGTCTTGTTAATAATTGGCATACACTAGCCAAACAAATGATAGGTATGAAAATCCATGATTGTTCATGTAGCATAAGAAAAAGAGCAGCAGAAAAGGCTGTCATCATGGCTGCAATAGAGAAGAAAAGGGTGGAAAGACCTATTATCATCTTTCTAGGCAATGGCTCAAGGAAATCCTCTTCTGCATAATGAGATGTGAGGATTCCCAAAAACATCAAGACTGAATCATGGATTTTCATACCTATCATTTGTTTGGCTAGTATTCCTATCACCCTCTTTGTATTGATGCAGTTCCCCCTTCTTGTTGCCATGGCCATTTCAACTTACGGACCTAGCATCTTTGATAGGAAGTTGAAGCGTTAGTTTTAACATATTCATTAATTGTGTTGTATGATGTACTGGTGTCTTGTTAATAATTGGCATATACTAGCCAAACATGAAGATTTTTCTTTCTTCATTCTTTTTTTCTTGGAAGGTAACTACTAAATGTTCATCTCCAATTGCATACTTTGTGATTTTTTGGTCTTGGACATATTATAATTACATTATATAAATTATACATCTATGTTGCTATTGTTTAATATTTATTCTTTTGGTTACTTTTGGGGAAGGATAGAATAATGCCTAATATTTCAGTAGATTACCCCCTCAATATTAGGACTATACCTAAGTTACAAGGTTATCAATGTCCATCATTTAAATGGACATCATTTTTTGGTAATTTAGTATGGACATCCTTACAACCATATAAAAAGCACCTGAACTTGTCCACTACCCCACCCAAAAGAAGTCTCTCTTCAACTTCATCCTATTTGTTATTGAGACAATATGACATGTTGCACAAGATCATGCAGTGATTAGGCCAGTAAATGGCAGCTCACTCAAATTCACTGGATCGATCTTTGTCAAGCAATGAAAAAACTAAGCAAACTACATGTCGTACAAAGCATCAAACGTTTATACCTAGCAGTGCAACTGATCGTTCCCTCCCTACAATATAATGCTGAACGACTGTCCTAGTATCATTGGTTGAAGATAGTTTCTACAGTTGTGTTACTTACAATTGATAGAAGTAGTTGAAGTCTGTCACACTTAACTGTTATGTATTGTTACAATAGATTATACAGCAGAATTAGTTGGCTTAAATACATACACAGATTCAAGTAGAAAATACATATCCATGCACTACAGATTTATTTATTTATTTATTGAAATGGTTAGAAATCTCTACTCTACTACTCGAACCCTTCCCAGCTTCCCTTCCCCCTCAACCTCAAGGTACTTAGTACCTAAGGAGGTGACATCAAACAAATTGGGTCATTGGAAGTGTGCTACAAATTGGGGTATTCGAATAAGATTGAATTTATTTTTTACTTGATTTTTGGTGCGTCTTTCTCGTTCTCTCTCACTATGCATTTATTTCTTTTTTTATTCTTCTACTTTCTCTGACTCTTTTCTTTACTGCAACACTCTTCAGTTCCTTCACATTTGTCATATGAACAGTTACAGCTGGCAACTCAAACCATACTAATTTCCTTCTCTTTTCATGAATCTGAATTTCTTAGTTCTCTCTTTATCCCTCCTCTACTACATTATTAACATAACTCTATATATTCATATCGCAGCATTTTTACCTAGTCCATGGATTTAAGGTTAAACAGCTTCTACAGGCTAAAAAATAAAAAATAAAAACCCTTCTTGATTCTCTTGCTCTTATAACTTCAGTGTTATTCCTCCTATATATATATATATATATATATATAATATTTCATTGTTCACAATATGACTAGCCCCTTTTCCCCGAGGAGGAGGAAAGAGGTCAAGAAAAGCCATGGCAGCATCACTTTCAAAAGAACCTCATACGCCCACTTGCAGCTCATCCTGCCACTCAATGTTTATCCAAACCATTCACTGACACGTGATATATATATATATATATATATATATATATATATATATATATATATATATAATATTTCATTGTTCACAATATGACTTGCCTCTTTTCCCCGAGGAGGAGGAAAGAGGTCAAGAAAAGCCATGGCAGCATCACTTTCAAAACAACCTCATACGCCCACTTGCAGCTTATCCTGCCACTCATTGTTTATCCAAACCATTCACTGACACGTGCTGCTTCGGATTAAGCTCAAAAAAGTGCAAATTTGGAAGCTACTGAACCTATCCAGAAACATACTTTTAGATAAATTGGCACATACCAAAATATAGTCCACCAAAAAACTAATCTTTTTGAAATGTCATGCAGACAACAAGATTAAATCCAATGCAATCGCCTCTCAAAAAAAAAAAAAAAAAGACAGCCTCTCAAAAAAAAAAAAAAAATCCAATGCAATCAATGTCAAAAGCTAGGGGCGGCACTAACTGTTGAAACTGATTGGGACGACTGACTAATCAAAGCTTAGGCTATGCACCTATAAATATCAACCATACCTTGTGTTCAAGCTCATCCACAACCAATTCCTCTTCCTACAAGAACTACAAGTACTCTCCACTTTTGTTTAATGCTTCAACTTAACTCCTTGATGGCAAACTCACGTTTAACAAGGTTTGTAACAGAGGTTGCACCTTCACAATATGTTAGTGTCATCAGGCACAAAGCAAGAAAGATGCTGGATACAATAAATGAAGAAGACAGAGATGTTAGTGCAAAAAACTTTCTAGCTTCATCTCCAAAGAGTTCTTTGTGGTCATCATCATCTTCTCCTTCAGCTTCTTCCGCA
Source organism: Castanea sativa (assembly GCF_040712315.1). Classification (NCBI taxonomy): domain Eukaryota; kingdom Viridiplantae; phylum Streptophyta; class Magnoliopsida; order Fagales; family Fagaceae; genus Castanea; species Castanea sativa. The sequence continues at coordinate 39,647,159 of NC_134023.1, forward strand.
GCCCTTAATGCTGATACTTTCCCAAAGAAGTTCATGGTCTTTTCTGATCTTTGATCGCTACAAGTCTTGAAGACTGAGCACATATATAATTGTGTCTTGACAGCACATAAGTGAGCATGAGCCTTATCTCATCTATTTTTGTAGAATTGATGAGATTATTAAGTGATGTACATCTGTATCAGGCAATGTAATTGATGGAATTAATGAGAAACTATGTTGTCATTTTCAAATGTACAGAGCAATGGTTTTATATCAATAAAGAAAATTTTGCCTAAGGCTTTGGCATGTAATGCACATTTGTAATGGCCTCAAGTCAAGACATGTAGCAGAGAAACTAAAAGTAAATTCCAGTGGTGCTGCACCTCTCTGTCAGCATTGTTTGACAAAGGTGGCAATCTTCTTCCCCAGAACCAGCCAATCCTTAAAAATAGGAATTAACTCAAGCCTATGATGATAACTAAGGATACTAGGAGAACTAATAGGTAAGATTGTTATATAAATAATCCTCTTGACTTCCATATATAAAGATTTATACCTCTATTACAACGGTATTTTGTTAAACCTACAGTCAGATTGTCTCTCCCATGATCACCAAACTTATCAAATATCAAGGTAATCATGCATAAAAAAACACCTTATCTTTGAATTGTTCAAAATTAGTCTTTTCTATTCTTAAATCTTAACTATACTAAACAAACAAACTTATGGGTTCCATAGGAAACAGCCTTCCGATTATTCTAGTGAGGGGTACAGCGAAGTACCCATTGTCAAATTACATATACTGTCCATATTTAACGCATCAAATTTCATATCAAACAAATATACTTACTATCCAATCAATAAAATTTAAGTGTCATATAAATTTTTTAATATATAATAAACTAATATTTTACACATTCATCATCTTGATATTTGACAAGCATTGAAGATATAAAGAGAACATGTAAACCAAAAGCTAGTTTGTCACAATAATCATCTGATTAAAAATTATTCAATAGTATTACATTAACAGCATTTTACTTATGGATAAGTAATACATTCATAGGTATAACATTAACAAGAATTACATTGGGCTAAGTTTAATCTAACAATATGTATGTCAATTACACTGCTCCACCATTGGAATTTTATAGTTACACCCACTCCCTAATATATATGGACCACTAGAGAGAGAGGGATGCATCAAAATGTAAAGCTACCAATCAATGAATTCCACACAAAGTTGCCTTGCCCAATATTGTAAAATAGCAGCACACAATAATTGAGGACTGAAAAGTAGTTCTTTGATGTGATTATTGAATGCTATGTTTTTTTTTTCTTCTTCTTCTTCTTTTTTATTAATTTTTTTTTTTTTATGAACATATAGTGCGATATACTTGGAAGCAGAGAAGCAGCAAACACCACAAGCTATTGTCCAAAAAATGGAATATCAGAATTTGCACTTATGTTTAATACTTCAAAAGCTAGGAGCACTTCCAAAGATGTTTTTTCGGAACATAACCAAAATGAGTTACCTACCTTTGATAAAATGCACTTTACTTGTAATTTGGTAAATCTAAGAAATGTTTAATACTTCAAAAAATATGTTGTTCAACCATATCAAGTGTTTGTATTAAAAGACATGAAGATTGGTCCAAGAAACAAGTGAAGAAAATTCATTCATTAAGTCTCGACAAATAGCTCCACAGATGCTTGCTATTAAGACTTAATGTGAAGCTTGATAGATAGCTTGACAGTAGTTTGATCTATCGACACTTACAATTTTCAATATTCTAGATCTGAAATTCGGCCCAAGCTTTTATATTTGTTTAAGGTTTCTTTTCTCACAATCCTAGACATATATAAGGCTTATTTTAAAAGCCGTGAATACAGATACAGAGACCAAGAGACTTATTTTCTCTATGAGAAGCTATTGCGTTCGTACGCCATAAATTTTTGTAAATAAGTGCTTCCAGATCTTCATTGTTGATAAAGTAAAGAATTTTGTAGCCAATAACATTTGTTCAAGTTGCTGGAATTAGTCACGTACTGGGATCCGTGCAAAGGATTAGTCACAGATTGAAGATTTGTGCATCAAATGAAAAAAGGCTACTACAAGATCAAGTCTAATTGGATATTGGAGCAAAGGTTCAATTGTAGGTTGGTATTTTGGGATAGGCCAAGGTAGTTGGTAAGATTCCTTATACTTGTAACCACTTGATTGTTGATTAGTGGATTTTTGAGAGTGGTGACCTTAAAATCACCCAATGAAATTTTTGCCTTGTGAGATGTTTTCCCCATTTGTCAACAAATCACCGTGTCAATTTAATTTTCGCTGCATTTAGTTCAATTGGTGATTTGTTGGCGCCTTCATGATTTGCATGCAATTGAACCTAATTAATTAACTTGGGTAATTGAATTAAATAACTGGGGTCAAGCTATCTTAACCCAACAATCTTGATGACTTTGACATAGGTTAGTCCTTTGTAATCGAAGCTCCACATTCTTCGTCAAACAGACAAACAAAGAAAATTTTAAAACTACTAAGTTTTACAAACATAATTAAATTCCTTTGTAATGGACCACTAGAGTTTGTAAAAGGGCTCATGGGTGTGGTTTATGGCGAAGCATAAGTGAAGGCTTGGAGAACTTTTCTAAGCACTTGTCTTTTGTGGTGGGTGATGGTTCGCGTATTCTTTTTTGGCATGATAAGTGGATTGGGGATAATTCTCTTATAACTTTTTATCCTTAGTTATTTGTGTTTTCAGCCAATAAGGAAACTTGTATTTTTAATGTTTTGAGTCCTCCAATGGGTGGAAATAACAGAGTGTGGAACTTAAGATTTTATAGGAAATTCAATGACTGGGAGTTAGCGGCTTCTTTCTCCTTTCTCACTTAATCCAGTCTCGGATTCCTAGGGGAGGTGGTTGTGACAGTCTTTTGTTGGAGCCTCCATGGAAATGGGAAGTTTGACACACGATATTTTTATCATAAGATTTGAGATGTTACTCCTATTTTCCCTTGGAAGAGCATTTGTAAAGTAAAGGTCCCTAATAGGGTGGCTTTTTTTATGTGGATGACGATTCATGGCTAGATTCTTACTTTGGATAATCTTATGCTTCATGGACTTCCTTTGGCGAGTCGCTGTGTTGTTGTAATGAAGAATCTGTGGATCACTTGCTGATTTTATCCCTGTTAGCTCATTCTTTGTGGATGTATATGTTGCAGACTTGTTAATTCGTTGGCATTAGGAAACCTAATTTCAACATTTGGAATTTGGTTCCAAGCTATTTGATGTGGACTACTTGGACTGAATGTAATCTGCGTTCTTTTGGGGATATTGGGAAATCTCTAGTTCAATTGTTAGATTTGTGCCAATGGACTCTCTTCGATTGGTCTCGGTATTAGGTTCTCTCAGATTGTTCTGCTCTTATTGATTTTCTTTTGTCTCTTAGAGTAGTTTAATGTTTTTTTTTTCTTTGATTATGCCTGCCCTTTGTTCACTATCGTGAACTCTGGGTATCTTTTCATCTTTTCTTTTTTAATAATATTTCCTTATTACCTATATAAAAAAATTGAAAGCTAATAAAAAAAATTTTTAGAATACAATCCTGCATGCCTCTTCAAGTGTTGAAGTTAAATCTAGGCGCACTCGCACACACACATATATATACAGTAGTGGCTCTAAGATTTTTTTTTTTTTTTTTTCAGGGGGGTCATTAAGAAATTTAAATTAAATAAAATTTAATGAAAAAAAAATTGAATATATTGAGTTGTAAAAAAATGCAAATATATGAAATTTTACAACTTCTACGAGTTTTCATATTTTTAAATCATTACATGATAATTCATTATCAATTTTTACTATCTATTGTCAATGTGGCTAGGCGTAACCATTTTATTTTGTTAAGTTTGTATAACAGTTATTTATTTTTATGCAATTGTCATTATTTTTATAAAAATATTTTAAACTAGAATCACAAACTGCAAGCCATTGACACTATATTATTCATTAACCCACACATCCATATTCATCCATATATAAATATTACACTAAGTGTCTACTTAACCAATCAAATATTTGAACAATTGCTAACTTTACTTTTTTTTTTCTTCAATAATGTACTAACATAAATAATACACTAAATGTCTAATTGTTGATTGTTGGGGGCGTTTTTATTCGTTGCCCACATGATGTTAGGGGAGTCAAGACCGAGACTCAACTTTAGGTTGGAATAAGGCCCAAAGGCTATCGGTGAAGTGTAAAAAGCCCATTTTGCTCAAAGTCGGGGTTGCATCCAACAAATATTATAATAAGGCCCCAACATACCTCCTTCAAAGTTAAAGTAGCACAAAGGACGGCCCACCACAACAAGTGCTTAAATAATAGTCTAGCGGTAAACAACTGAAACGTCCAATAGTAGATGTTTGGAAAATCAATATTTGCATAGTAAAAATTATGCATTTCTTCCATAGTTGGTTAATATAAAAGTTTGTCCATTATGACAAGTACACAAGAGGAAAAATAGTCCAACAGTGAGTATGATAGACCTCCAGCGGTGAATGTGATAGGCCTCCAACAATAGACGTCTAATAGGTTAATAAGTGTGTTTACATGGTAAAAATCATATGTTTTTCTTATTATTATGAAGTCAACATAAGGGAAAACTTCCATAGTATTCAAAACATTATGGCTTTCATCATAATAACAATAAATAAGGATTAAAGGCTTCATAATTACAAATAAAAGAGGAAAAATAGGATGGAATGAAGGGAGAGAGAGATTCTAGCTTAGTGCAGCATATATTGAACTAAGATTTTTTGGGGAATATATGTGTGCGTGTGTGTGTGTGTGTGTGTGTGGGGTAGTATAGGCTATTTTGAGTGAGTGGGTATGTAAGCTTGTGATAGTATGATAGAGTTAATGTTGAAACTAAGTCTTTAATGGGTAAAGGGTTGTTTATGACTAATTAGGAAGCACTTATAGGCTGTGAATATGCAGAAAAAGGAAGGGAATGTCTGAGGCTAAGTGAGTGTGGGCTAAGGGGAATGATTTATGAGCTTGGGGAGAGTTGAACCACAAGCAAAGTGACAAGAAAAATCAGAAATTTCGGAGGGGGTTGGTCCTTGTTTTGTGGACTAGTGTGCTTGTCCTTTTTTAGTGGAGTTTAGGGAGATATTAATTAACAAAAGTCCAAAAACGTAGGACTGATCAGGGGGGCAGAGTATCAAACTTTATTATCCTAGGATTTGGCTATAAATGAGAGATTTGCTTTTGGGGTTGCTTTGCTTTTTTGGGTAATATGACACATGGGGAGTATTTGGAGTAATCTTGCATTAAATGCTAAGAATGTTGAGATAGTATTTAGCTAATGGGATTAAGGCAGATATTAAGAAGGAATTCTAGTGCTGCAACTGGGATTTGGACCCTTAGGAAGTAGGATTCAACACCCGAAGCCAGGTGTTAAAGTTTAAGTCCACTTTAGAGGGTTCTACTGGAGATTCCTTTATGCCCTCCAAACCACATGTTCCCAAATTTTCCCCTTTAGAATTTATGGGCTTCGTTCATGAACCAATTACATACATTTTAAGTAATAAAATAAACTATTTGTTTGCGGATTTTATGAGCTTGGAGGTCTTGGTTATGGCTTCCTTAAGTTGTGACCAAAACTTGGGGAAGAAGGGTATTTATTGCCCATTAGCCTTTATGTGTCAGCCTCTGATACTGTTCACGTTAAAGTTGGCAGTGGGACAAGTGGCCAGCTCCTAATTTGGTTTGGGAGTTTGATTGCTTCTTGAGTTGACCTCCAGTGGAAGGCAAAACTAAATGGAGTTCTCCAGTGGAGTCAGCTTGCACATATAGGTTGTTTTGGCTGAGATTTCACGTCAGGCTTGGGCATGAGGGTTGAGTATTTTGGTGGGCCTCTGGCTTGGTGGTTCTCTCCACTTGGGCCTATCTTTTTGTTTTCTCATTGTGAGCCCTACAAAATGGACAATGCTACCATATATTGCCATGAATTTTTATTCCACATGGGCTTTAGTTGTTAGTAGAAATAAAATGAATCCATGAGTTTTAATAAATATTTATGATAAGTTTTGGGTATTAATTTTCCTGAACTTTAAATAACAACTTGTATAGTTTCTCATGTTTTTTGCTATGGATTATTTTTGTAAATGATATTTTCTTTGGGGTTTTAAAATAATGACCTCCAATATAATATTTACCATGGGTTCTAAATAGAATCAATATCCATGGGTTTTAAATAAAATATGGTAACAACCACTATAGTGGATTAATGTGATATTCTCATGTTTTTTCTATGAATAATCATAATAAGGTAAATAATTATCATGAATTTTGGAAATAAATATTAAGAATGTATAAAGTAAATAGTGACCATGGGTTCTTATATAAATTCCATGAGTTTATATTATGGTTGAAATAAATAAATGACATAGGTCTAAAATAAATAATCATAATTTTCCATGGGCTTTTATATTAGTAACACAAATTCATAATTCTCCATGGGCTTGATATATGTTTGCCATGGGTTTTGGAAAAAGAATAGTGTTACATAACATAAATAGTTACCATGGGTTTATAATATGGTATGAAATAAATAAATATTATGGGTTTAAAATAAATCATAACTTTCCATGAGTTTTTATATTAGTAACATAAATTCATAATTCTCCATGGGCTTGATATATGTTTGCCATGAGTTTAGGAAAAATGAATAGTGTCACATAATATAAATGGTTACCATGGGTTTTATAAGATAGATTTCATAGGTTTGTAATATTGTAGTAATAAGTTTAAGAACTTAAAACATTGTTAATCATTGGACTTTAAGTGAAATACTTATGATATAGTATTTTGTCAAGTATTGATAACTTTGGGCTTTTCAAAAAATAGTGCCAAGTTGCTAGCTTGGGATTTTAATATTGCCAATGAGAATTGGGCTTAGTTAAATAATGATAATAAAATTGGATAAGATTTGAGTTTTTGAGCTTTTTGTGATAGTTTGTATCATGACCCAATTTACGTAATGAGATATGAAATATTTGTGGTTAACATAATAATAGGGCAAAAAATATTTGGGAAAGCCCAATAGTTTATTAGTGATTTTTGAAAATAAATAGATAATAATAAAATTAGGTGTAAAAAAATGTACCCTAACATTGTTTAGTTATAGGTTGTACTAATCTATGATCAGGATGTGCAAGATTTAAGCCAACAAGTGCCGCTGCCCCTAATATATATGTGTGTGTGTGTGTGTGTGTGTGTGTGTATTTGTTACTATTGAATGGAAAGGAATATTTGGTTTAAAATATTTTCAAAGCAGAGTGTGTAGTTTTGTGTTGATCCTGATCCTCCCATTCATGGATATTAACTAGAACATTACTAAAGTAGAAGATCCATAAAACAACATTTGTATGGTATTGCGTCAGAGGTTTTAAACTCTCGTGAACACTTCAAACAACCTAAAAAGGAAAAAAAAAAAAAAACAACAAAGTCAAACCTTTAGATTAAGGCAACCTCTCAAGATTCTACCACACTAAGCATTACATGATTCAGCTTGGCCTAATAGATTTGAAATATTTTGGTCTCTATAACATAAATAAGTTGAACTTGAAGCCCGTAAATTTGTTTCAACATTATACTTAATATCAAAACCATAAACTAACCCCCCCCCCCCAACAAATAAAATTATCAAATAAAAAGATACAACTGCACATCTCAATCACCTATGTCTTTTAACTGGTAAATGATATGAACCTCGATTGTTGCAAGGAATTCTCAAGAGTTATATTGTCTTGCACTTTCTGTCCAAATCAGGAAGTTCTTGATAGTAAAACCACAAGAGAAAAGACATTAAGTGACAAAAACCAGTAACCATAGGAGCAATGTGATCAATAAAAAGTGTTGGCCAAGTTTGTCCAAATACATTCAATTGTCACTTTCGTCCTTCAACTTTTAAAATCAAGGTCTCTCAAATATTGATTGTTTCAATATCATTATTAAACTTTCAAAATCAAGTCAATTGTGTCTTTAAAAGTTGATTTGATTTTGAAAGTTGAGTAATAAAATAACACAATTAAATTTGTAGGACGAAAACAAAACCACACCCATTGTGAAAGGACCAAAAGTGTGGTTTTGCCATAAAAAAAACTGTCACCTTAGTTAAAACAATAAGGTTTGGCTACAAGGGAATTCAGTTTTGAATGCATTCTTTCTTCATAATTTTTTTGGCAATGTAGAAGATAAGTAAGAAAAAATGGTCCAGGATAATCATAGTTAGAGCATAACCCTTTTTTCTATGGACGAATGATTTTTTTTTTCAAGTAAACAAACTATACAAAAAGCAGAATCCCAAAAGCTATAAGTCCCAGCACCTAAACAAAGCAAGCAGCAAACTAAAATAGCAACTGCAGCTAAACTTACAAATAATCAAATTGAAAGTTCAAGTAGTGTGTAAAACACCTATGAATGTTTAGACCCCTCCCCCCCAAATACAAAAATACCAACACAAGCTTATAATCAAACAATATATGTATAGAATATAAAATATAAGCTATATCCAAATGTTAACACACTTTAAGCCATAATTAAATACAATCATGCCAGTAATTAAAAGGTAAAGAGTAAAGGAAGAGAGATGTAAACACAAAGATAACACGGCGATGTGTTATCGAAGAGGAAACCGAAGTACTCAGCGAAAAACCTCTCCGCTGCCCTTTAAGCGTTCAATAATACACTAGAGAATAAAGTTGGGATACATGAATAGCAAAGAACCCTTCAAGAATTTACCTAGTGCACCTAAGCCCTCCAAGATTCTTCCTTCAACAAGGTTACGCCGAATCTTGTCTTCTCTAGCTTACCGGATCCTGCAATCGCCCATTACATCAACCAAATGAATTGGTCCCTTCTAAACTGCTTCCCAAGTACCAAGATACCTCCTCATTGATATGGGTATAGTGTGACAAGATTTGGCTAAATGTACCTCTCAAGGATATGCCAATAGAAAGGGTGAGAGTAGAGGAATTTGGAGAATCAAAGTAGGGCTGTTCACTAAAAAAGGGTACCTGACCCACCCGCAAAAACCATCTGATCCAACCCGAGAACCGGCCGACCCAACAGCGATGACGGTCGGCGGCGGGTCTCTGCCTCTGGAACCCGTAATCGGCGGGTTAATTGGTCGATTTTCTCCTGAAAAACCTGAACCGACCGTCGAAAACCCATAATCCTGCAAAAAACCTAGATTTCGACAAGAAAAACCCAGATTCCCGCGAACAAAACCCAAATTCAGGCGATATTTCACGTAAATCTGACAAGATTTTGACCAAATCTAGTGAAATCTCATCTAATCTAGTGAGATTTTTGCCGGATTTGGCGAAATCTCATAGAATCCGATGAGATTTTCGCCAGATCTGGGTTTTTCTCGCAGTTGTCTTGTCGTTTCTCAGATCTATGTCGCCGACCGATCCATCTACCACCCGATAAAATCTGACCTGGACCAACCTGTTCACTCCGGTGGTCGACGATGGATGAGTTTTTTCAAAACCCGATTTAGTGGAGTCGATTCCAGGTTGGGCACAAACCCAACCCATGGATAGCCCTAAATCAAAGGATGAAGATTGTGGATGAGTCAATCTTATTTTTCTCTAGGGTTTCTCTCTCAAAATTCTCTCTAGAAGCTCTCTACATTTTGTGGGTATAAATGTATTTATAGTAAGGTGTATGAGGAATGCGAAAAGTCAGTTTTCAACAAACAGGGCATTCTGGCGACTCAACCTTGTGACTGGAACCAGTCGCGAGTCTGAGTCACAAGCTAACTACTTGGCCAGACTGGAAGTTTTGTCCAGTAGTGCTTTAGTTGTCTTGACCCTTCAACTCCCCCTGCATGCTTCACACGTGTGCCATTCTAGCGACTTGCCAGTCTCAAGACTCCTTTGAATTGCACACATCTTGAGTTTTCTTTACACTTCTCACACACTACCCTTACATAATTTCCACCTATATACAGGGTTTTTACATGTTGAATTACAAGCAAATTTGGCACGGAATAAAGTCAACACATGGTTGATTAAATTTAACCTTATAATCTCCCCATTTGGCTATTCCGTGAAAAAACCCTAAAATAGAATCTAGACTTAACATGTGAGCTGGAAACAGTTGCCAAAACTCACTTATAGCTAACTCTAGAAACTATGAAGCTCTTGAACCATATGCACAATTTTTTCCTGAAAACAACAACACAAGACGATCATTGTAAGCAAAAATCTTGAAATGCATATGGAGCAAGCACAATGCAATCAAGTAGTAACGACTGTAGCAATAAAGCATGGCTTGACCAAATAAGAACAATCACTATAAATAGTTATCATAATGATCATTCACACAAGGAATTAAAATTTGGACATGCAAGCTACTAAGCTCAATGTAAATTTGCATGTCCAACACTCAACCAATACAAAAACACAAGGTAGTTGCATTGAGGATATAAAATTCAACAAGGGCACAAGAGTGATGTACTATAGAAAATGCATAACATTAACTACAAGTACTGACCTACAAATCAAAGGTACATAGCAAAGTAAGCATGGTCAAGTACACAACATTAGTCATGAAATATAAGCAAAGACTATAAAAGACATGAAGCAAAAGAAACAAAATATTAAATAAGTTTGCTGCGGCTGCTTTTCTTGCTACTCTTGCTTTTCATCTCCAATGCTTCCTCTTTGATCTAGCTCTCTCTCCCCCTATCATGACACTCCCCCGTAAGTCATCTCCCCTTTTTGTTACGGAATAGCTAGTCCTCATCTTCCTCTAGCTTCCTTTGGATTTGATCCAATTGAGTTTGGAGAGATGTGAACTTTGTATCAAATCAGGTGTGGTAAGAATACATGATAGATGCTAGACCAGATACTTTGGTGCTAAGGTCTTGCATAGAAGCAAGTATTTGGTCCAACTTCTCGTCATTGGAGTGTGAACTAGATTGTGCACCACCTTGAGGAGCATTACATTCTTGCTTAACCCCCTTCTTGCTGTGACCAATGCTAGCATTCAAAGTCCGAATGTTGACAGGACTCGATTGAGGGTAGGGATACTCATCTTCCATTGGATGAACACCTTTGAGCTTCGATATTTTTGAAATGAAGCAACAAAAAGGAACGCAATTCCTTAAGGCAGTTCTTTCAGCAGTTTTGCTCAAAATATGGAAGATATGAGAGCAAATATCAATTTCTTCTTCATTGACCAAGTCATGAAGGAACAAAGCTCTACCAAGATTCATGTATCCGGTGCTGGAGAAAGGGTAGAGGTTGTGGAACATGAGTGTTGTGAGCACCCTTAATTCAGGAGATAGTGATGAAACACTAATTGATTCCCCATTGGGAGAGAACTCTAAGTTCACTCCTAGAGTTTCCCGAAGTAAATCCTCTTCCGGATACAAGTCGTCATACATTGGTGGCTTTAGGAATATTGGCCGGTTGATGTGCAAGATATCTACAAGATAGGTCAGTGTGACCGTGAAATTCTTTCCTCGAACCCAACATTTCAGCTCATCTCCTTCTGAAATAGTATTTGCATTTCATATGGTTCCTCAAAGCTGGTCAAAAGAAAGTTTCAATCCTTGGTGGCAAACCATTTCAGAATGTTCGTATCAAGAAGAGAGGCTTGATCCACCACCCTTTCCACCAACATGGGAGCATCTCTGAAGTAACTGTCATATCTTTAAGCTGCTGCATAGGATCTGAACTTCTCGGTATCATAAAGGCCTACGGATGACCAAGTCTTCTTGGACTTAGGGGTGAAGTTGTCAAGATTAATCACAGGTTCTTTACCCTTGCTGCCACTGTCTTTTACAACTAATTTCTTGAAATGAGACATCATCAAGCTGTATCATGTAATATGAAAGAGCAAGATGATACACAAAGTACAGCAAACTTGATTAGCAACAAGTTAGTCCCTGAGAAAAGATTTTGAAACAACACCTTAAAGCATACATACATATATATATATATATATATATAAGGGAATTCAAAAATTGACATGTGACAACATGTATCATCAAGACATGATAGAATCATGACAATAAGCACTCAAACATGTCAAAATGTGTGTGTATGTGTGCGCGTGCGCGCGCATCAAGTGCAAAAATGTGCAAACTAGCGTAAAGTGGAAAAACCACATAATCATATGAAGTTTCAAGATCAAAGATGATTATCCCCACACATTTGTGTTCCAGGAAATCCACAGAAACACAAGAAAATGTCAATGAGATATTTTATCATGGACATACTATGTACAACACAACACAAACATGGTATAATGCATGAAAATGAGTAACAAGCATGAAAAACGTGTAGAATAGGCATTATATAGACAAGATCAACAAAACCATTGACTAATCACACATAGATGCCAAGATTTTTCCCACAAAGATAGATGTGCATACATAATAAGCTAAGTTCGTAAACGCACTACGCCATTAGTACGAAGATACTAAGCCGAACTCACATATGATATGTGCTCAAACATATACAATTAAACTTTTTGAAATTTTCACTTTTTATGTGGTTTTGGATTTTTTACTCACATAAAACTAAAACATAAAAATAAGATCAAAAGAAATGCAAGATGCACAAAATGCATGAAGATATGACATTCAATGCATGAAGGGTCAAACAAAGATCAAAAGAATTAGATCAAGGACCAAAAGAGCAAAAGCTCAACCATAGGAACCCTTCCTCATCCAAACAGAACGATTGTTTGGAATGAGTGTCTCATGAGAAGTGAGATGAGGGTTGGAAGAATGAGAACCGAAGATGCACATAGATAAGGAGTTAAGAGCATTAAACACTTTCTTTAATAACATGTTATTTTCACTCAAATCCAGTTTACCCTTTTTAGCACAACTTCCAAGAAGCTCAAGTTTCTCTTTTCTTTTGATTATTTTAAAAGCATGAAACTTAGAGCATTGAGGTCTTAGATGACCAAAGGCACTACTATGGTGACAAACAATGCATTTAGGTCCACTAGGCTTTTTGGGAAGGGATCTAGCAACATGGTTTTGTTCTCTCATCAACTTGGAGCATTGAGGTCTTATGTAACCGATCACACCGCAATGGTGGCAAGTTGGAACAAACTTAGATCCATTCAAAACCTTAGATTGAGACCTAAATGGAGGCTTTGGCTTAAAAGCTTTTCTCTCCACCTTTTTGATATTTTTTGTGTGGAGGAATATACACTGATTTCTCCTTTGAGGTATAACACACAATAGGTACAAAATCAGGTACCACAACATGATTGCAACAAATATTTTCATCATTTTTAACAATAGGTTCAGCAATCATACATTTGGCATGCATCTTAAGAGATTCATTTTCACATTTTAGCTCATCAACAAGTTTGTTAGATAAAACAAGTTTAGCATCCAAGTTCACATTCAAACATTCAAACTCCTTTAGTTTTTCAAGAGAATGTTCAACAAATTTCTTATACTTTTCAACCAATTTATTTGATTCATTGAGCTTAACAATCAAATCATCATTTTCACAAATAAACTTGCTGAAATTCTCATGGAACTTCTTAGCCTTTTTCTTCAAGAGTTTGATGTTATGAATATTAAAAACACCCAAAGATTCATGTAACATAGCATCACAATCATGAGGATTATCACTCGTAGAGGCATTTTCACAAACACATAGCATGTTACATTCATCAACATCCAAAACATTCATTGAAGCATACAAAGCACTATTCATGGCAAATAAACACAAGGGGTCAAAGATCACACTTAGATAATGAAACCACAACAAGTGCATCTGTTCTGATACCAATTGAAAGTTCAAATAGTGTGTATAACACCTATGTACGTTTAGACCCCCAAATACAAAAACACCAACACAAGCTTATAATCAAACAATATATGTGCGGATTATGAAATATAAGCTATATCCAAATGTTAACACGCTCTAAACCATAATTAAATACAATCAAAGCAGTAATTAAAAGGTAAAGAGTAAAGGAAGAGAGATGCAAACACAAAGATAACACGACAATATGTTATCAAAGAGGAAACCAAAGTACTCGGCGAAAAACCTCTCCGCCACCCTCCAAGTGGTCAATAATCCACTAGAGAATAAAGTCGGGATACATGAATAGCAAAAGTCCCTTCAAGCTTAATCTATCCAGTGCACCTAAGCCCTTCAAGCTTCTTCCTCCAACAGGGTTAGAACCTTGTCTTCTCTAGCTTATCGGATCCTGTAATTGCCCATTGCATCAACCAAATGAATTGGTCCCTTCTGAATTGCTTCCCAAGCACCAAAATACATCCTCACTGATATGAGTATGGTGAGATAGGATTTGGCTAAATGTACCTCTCAAGGATATGACAATGGAAAAGGTGAGAGTAGAGGAATTCGGAGAACCAAATGATGAAAATTGTGGATGAGTCAATCTTATTTTTTTCTAGGGTTTCTCTCTCAAAATTCTTTCTAGAAGCTCTTTACATTTTGTGGGTATAAGGGTATTTATAGTAGGGTGTATGAGGAATACGAAAAGTCAGTTTTCAACAAGCAGGGTATTCTGGCGACTCAATCTCGCGACTGGAACGAGTCACAAGCTAATTGCCTGGCCAGACTGAAAGTTTTATCCTGTAATGCTCCAGCTGTCATGGCCCTTTAGCTCCCCCTGTATGCTTCACACGTGTACCATTTTGGCGACTTACCAAATGCGAGCTCCAGTCGCGTGACTCCTTTGAATTGCACATATCTTGAGTTTTCTTCACACTCTCTCACATACTACCCTTACATAATTCCCACATAAATATAGGGTTTCTACATGCTGAATTACAAATAAATTTTGCATGGAATAAAGCCAACACATGGTTGATTAAATTCAACCTTACACAAACTAAAACCCTCAGTTATGGCTATCAATATCATACAAAATAGAGAAATCCCACTAAATAAAATTTTCAATCTCTTTACAAACTCAACCTTTGCCTTAATGTCTCTTCTAATCAAAAGTAGGATAGCCTCCTCAGATATGACATTGCCGTTAAATATAAGAGCATTTCTTTGAAGCCAAACATTATAATCCACAGCAAACCAAGCAAGTTTGCATATGGTGCTTTACATTATATAAATAAATAAATAATATATATATATATATATATATATGTATGTATGTATGTATAAAGGTTTAAGAAAAAGTATATGTATGGTTTTTATTAACTTAAAAGATAATGAAAAACCAAATGTTAATAAATAAAAACTAAAACAATAATATTATCACGGGCAACGGGCAGACCTACAACTAGTATAAAATAATATGACACTCCCAGCTAACTGAACTGAATGGTATGAATTTGGTTAAGCTTGAGAGCAAACTGTTTTAAACAACAGATACCAATTTTTTTTTTTTTTAACACAATAGCTACCAATTTAATCATGAGGACATATAGCAGATTTGAAATTGAAGGCTGCTCTATATGTACCAATTATTCAGGTTGATCCATTCCTACATGTTTATTTGGAGAACTTATTTTCATTGGTTTAGGGGCTTGAAAAAATGAAATGACAAAAATATAGTTGTACTTAGAAAAAATAAATCTTTAAAAAGTTTTGTAAAAACAAAAAATCTTTTTTTTTTTATAATTTTTTTATAATTCGCTAGATATAATGGGTGATTTAAATCGATTTATATTTTTTATATCTCTATTAAAAATACCAAAAAGTACTAGTTGAACTACAAAACTTTTGGCAAAAGTTTCATCTCTTATTTACAAACATTTTCCTCTTATCCACGGCATGAACGTCCAAAAACAGCAAATGTTATAGTCCACATACTTCGCAAGTTTATTCTTCGCATGGGCTGGGCATTCTCCAACAAAGTTGGATGGTGACAATGGGAGCTGACCCGGGGCACCGGGAAGGAATAGACACGAATAATTCACTGCCACAGTTATAGGATAGACAAAGAACAACATATTCATATTCGTATTTACTAGTACTACTTAGGTTGTTATTTAAGGATGTGATTTTATGTCGTCGTATCGTATGAGACTTTATCTATTGTCTTAAAATTATTGGTAGGTTAAGGGTAAGGTTGGGTTTACCACT
Organism: Castanea sativa; assembly: GCF_040712315.1. Taxonomy (NCBI): domain Eukaryota; kingdom Viridiplantae; phylum Streptophyta; class Magnoliopsida; order Fagales; family Fagaceae; genus Castanea; species Castanea sativa. The sequence goes on from NC_134023.1 coordinate 39,663,269, forward strand.
AATCTTGTACATTAGATCCGTTGTAATTTGGAAACGTAGCAAATAATTGCTGTCCACAATCGAAATCTCAACCGCTCTAGTGCAGCCGGTCATTCAAGTAATTTTTCACCAAAAGACATGAACCCATGAGCGAAGCCCAAGAATCAATGAATTTGGGCCTTAAGAGAAGAGCACGCGAATTCACAACGGGGCACAAGCATAACCCAGCTTATTGGAATAAAGAAGATAAAGTAGTAGCGAAGACTAAACTCTAAAGAATTGTTTTTGACAGAATGCCTTTGGATAAGGCAATCAATGGGCCAGAGGATGGCCCAAAACCCCTCGGATGGGGGAATGAAACTAACCTTTAAATGGGCAGTGGCTGTGTTGTTTGGATGTTTCTTGGCGAGACATGTGTGAATGTGTGTGATTAGTGTGGACATTTGCGTGATTGTTTGTGCATTAGTGAGTCCATCTATTGTCTTTTCATTTTTTAGCTGTCTTCATTAACTATTGGTTTTCAAGGGGTGATTAGTCACATATTTCAAATTCAGTTTGTTCGAAACTAACTATGGGTATACCAAGGCTTTTTAAGCTAAAAAAGAAAGGCAAATGCCTTGAATTAAAGACATAGACTTAGAAGTTCTAATAGATGTAAGGTAGGTATCAAACACCTCACAACGTCTATCCTAAAATAGTACCTTATTTTGATTATTATTATTTGTTTTTTTGAAAAATAACTCAAGAATTTGGCAATTTTGTTTTTGAAAAAAAGTTATGTTAAATCTACCTATTTTGAGCCAACCGCAACATGTGATGACAAAGTATATACATTTACATGTGAACTATAAAAACAAATACTTAGCATGTGAAATTCAATTACATACACTAGCATATGAAATTTGAGTACATATACTTAACATGTGAAATTCAAGTACAACTAAGCATGCCTAAGAAAATTGCATTTACAAGTGCCAAGAAACTTATGTAACTCCCTGAGGATAGCACGACAAGCCCAAGTTGCAACTTATTCCCTTAAATATTTTTTAGTTTTTTTTTTTTAATACAAAAAAGGCACAAAGAGACAACAAAGAATACCGTGGTTAAATTCTTATCTAGTGTGAAAGTAATGGCATTTGATAATTTATAAATCTTGGAGGAATGCTCCAAAGTATGAATTTAGAAATATTTGGGGTTGAAAAAGTAATTTGGGAAAGTTTGAAGTTGAAAATGTAATTTTATGAAAGTTTGAGGATCTAATTGTAATTTTGTGAAAGTTTGGAGGTCAAATTGTAATTTAGGACCAATAAAATAAATAAATAAAACTAGAACTCATTTTGAAACATGATATAAACCATAAGCCTTTTTTCGTTTTTTTTTTTCTTAAAAAAATTATTCTAGTTCTTGTTTGCCACATTTTTTTCCATCTCATTTCACATGTACATTTTTTTTTAATTTTATTTTTTCTATGTACAATTATTACTTTTTTGTTTTTTACTTAGCTTATTTTTTTAATATTACTATTATTAAAAACAAATTCTCTCAACAAACCCCTTATGTATTTTTAAGTTCATAACACTTAACTCTGTTTGGTTAAGCGTTTTCATTGGGCAAAAGCGCGTTTTAAGAACAAAACACAAAAAACCTAGTGTTTGGCCTGTGATTTCTATAAGATTGCATTTTTTTTAAATGCTCAACAATCGCGTGTTAAAAATGGAGGTAGTGTAAGAGACCACACCCTAGGCCCAAACCCAAAAGAATTTGGTTTTGGCACTTAGCCCATGCGAATGGGGTGGAGTTGTGTTATTACCTCTTCAAGAGACAGTGGAAGGATCTTGCTGTTGTTATTCTCCCTCCTAGGTCAAGGGTTATATAATAGAGTTGTCACTCTTTTTATTGGAAAAATAAGAAAACAAAATTGAAAAGTGCATCAGTCTTATTGATGAATTGAAAATGTACATCTCTTTGATAATAACTAAAAATTACATTACTTTGGTTCTAAATACAATCTACAACAAGCGTACAATACTTTTATTCCTAGTTACAATCTAAGAAAATAAGATTATAAGGATCAGTCCAATCTACTAATCATTGATCTAAATTTAGAGACTAGGTTACATAATTGGAAAGTTGTTAGGCACCCAACCTGCCTGATGAAACTAGTCTTCTAAACTGTGGTGGTCATTATCATATCATATCATTCAAGTAGTTTATATCACCTAACAACAAGTAATTGAAGAGTGAAACAAACATTAATAAGCATGATGAAACCTTATTCTAGGCATGCAAATAATTGAAATTGAGAGACATTGTGAATATATATGTCATGTGTGATAATCCCTAATCTAGAACATTTGAACATGTTATTGAATTGAAAAACTCTAATCATGCAAAGACTAAGAACAACCTAGATCTAGCATTCTAGCAATCAAGAACATGTGAATAATTAGAAATAAAAGCATGCTTGAATCTAAATAAACTAGGGCATAATTAAAAGAAAGGTTTGGAAACCTAACCTGTATGCACAACACTACAAGCTTAAACAACACCTCTTCTAACAATTCTTGAAGTTTTCAAGGGACTCCATGTGTGTTTTGAACTGATGATGAAGGGGTGGGGGGTATTTATACTAGATGTGTGGGAGCTAGGGTTGTGTCTTAAATGTAGGACTTAGGAAAATTAGGTTTTTTGAAGGAAAAAACATAGGATCAAAGTCAAACTAAGTGGGAAGCAAGCTGGGCCAAAAAAGGAAGAAAATCTAAGGATTCTAGTGCAAGTGTCAATCGTCACTTGGTCCAGATCCTCCCCTAATCTTTTCCTTTTCAGTCCTGATTGTTTCCATTTCAGTTGTGATCTAATTCACTCCAAATTTTTACTTCATTTTTTTATTTTCTTGGTCCTAAAGGTTGGTAAATTAATTACTTGTCTAATTAATCAATTTTTACCTATTACATCAAGAATTAATAAAGGTTTTGACTCAGATTAAATTTGAAGCATGCAACCCTACCATAAACAATATCTTTAGCCGATAGTGTTAGGGTCATATTTTTATGTAATTGGCATATCCTTTAACAAAATGTACTTTACTTGTATTTGGGTTGTTTTAAGTGGACTCAAGAATATCATGAAGTATGTTTGATAAATCTTACAAGTGGTATTATTGAAAACATGAAAACTATACAAATAAACATGTTTGAGAAACTTGAAATCCATCTACTTGACACCTAGCTCGATACAAGTTGCTTTCAAGAATTAATGAATCTTGATACCTCTCGATTTATTAAGCTTTGTAGATCCAGAATTTTCAAATCTGATTTTCAGCTTATGATGGCTTGGCTTTCTAGGATTTCATTCTCTAACCTACTAGATTATATAAAAGGATTATTTTATAACCATCATCATACACAGAGACTTATATAGAGAATCTATACACTTATTGTGAAGCTACTGCATTCTTATACACCTTAGAGTTTTGTGACCAAGTTGCTTCCTCTTCTTCAAGTGTATTGAAGAACTTTGTATCCAACAAAAAGTTTCAAGTTGTTGGGAGTTAATCACATACTGGAATCCATGCAAAGTGAAGAAGTCTCTACAAACTCAAGTCCAATTGGGGATTAACGTAAGGATTTTGCAATAGGTAGGTACTTTGGGATAGGCCAAAAGGGTAAAATTCTTTATACTTGTAATCACTTGATTTAGATTCGTGGATTCTTGGGAGTGGTGACTAGAAAATCATCCAATGAGATTTTTGCCTTATGAAGGTTTTCTCCATTAGTCAATAAACTACCATGTCAAATTTACATTCTGTTGCACTCTAGATTATTTAGTGATTTGTTCATGCCTCCACAATTTTTCATGTAATTTGACTTAATTAATCACCACAAAATTGCAACACACCACCACCACAACCGAAACCCACCACCACCGCGAACAAAACCCACAAATCCCAAAAGATTCAACAACAGCTGCAGATTGGCAACAACTATAGATCTAATGAGAGAGAGAGAGAGAGAGAGAGAGAGAGAGAGAGAGAGAGAGAGAGAGAGAGAGAGAGAGAGAGAGAGAGAGAGAGAGAGAGAGAGAGAATCAGGAGAGTGAAAAAGGAGAGAGAGAATAAAACGCAATCCATAATCTATATCTATATATGTTTAAAAACTGAAGCATAGCATTTATTGGTGCTACGCTCCAGTTAAGCCACATCAACGCCATGTAATCATTCATTTTCTTTCTTTTTTTTTAATCTTTTTTTTTTTTTTGATTTACCTATTGACATTTATTGAGCCTCTACTTAAATTCAAGTGTTACTCTATCTCCAATTATACCATGTGTCTCTCCATTAACCTAGACTCTTCACATGCCGCAATTATATGGAATTCTAACAGTCACCAATAGATTACAACCTCCTCACCTCCTCACTTGTCATTTTTTTTCCTTTATAAATTTTCAATTGTTCTCTCCACAAATGATTGGTATGGCCTTCAATGAGATAATTTCTTAAGTGTTTTTCCCGTTCTTTCAATCATGACTCAAGTCCTTCGGTCAAAACCCAATCAAATTAGTGCAAGAGATAGAGCTTACAGACGAAACTAAAGCACAAGAGGCAAACATTAGTAGCCTAGGTCCAAAGTGTATGAACTCAAAATGAGTTTTGTTATTTGTATTATTCTTATCATTTATTTATTTAGTTTTATCTCATTACTAGGAAAAAAAATGTAATTCAATTTTGGGATTTCATGATGAATGGGTTTGAGTTTTCATGGTCTCAAAGTGTATGAACTCAAAATGAATTTGAGTTTTCATGGCGAATGGTGGTTCCAAATAAGGCCAACTTTCATGTGGAGAGCACGTCCAGGTATTCTCCCTACAAATACTCCTTTATATGCAATGAAAATTGGATCATGCACTGAATGTGAAGTTTGTTTCCATTGTCCATTTGTAATTCAGGTGTAGGGTGCTACTTATTCTATCTATGTACTTAGGATTTTGATAATATAAATCACTTTGAGGTACTGGTGGATTTTATGCATTGATAAAAGGGATTCATTGGTGAAATAAGAGTGAGTCAAGATGTAGAGATGACCAACGTGAAGCTTCTAAGATAGCTCGATAGTGGCAAAGTGGAGGCTTCCTCCGCATGATGTTACCAAGATAAACTTTGATGGTTGCCATAATCCAATGACCAGATGGTCTAGATCAGTGGGAATTGAATTGTTGATCGGTTATTCTCAGCGTTTGCAGTTCAATCTCACAGGGGATGCAATCATGATGAAACGAAGGTTGTTTTGGTGATCCATGTAGTTCATTTTACAGGCAAGTTGGGGTTGCGTCAGGGGGTTTTTGAAGGAGATAGAAATCTTCAAATCGCAGCTCTTAACTCCACTGATGTGTCTTGTGAGTGCTGGCATCTGCTGAATGAAGCCAAAATGAAGGCACTACAGTTTCTTTTGGCAGAATTTCATTAGTCACATGTATATTGTATTGGGCTGCCCATGAGTTAGCTTTGTACACTCAAACTGTTCATTTGAATGGAAGACAATCCTTCGCCATGGCCATTCTTATAATTGAGAATTTTTTCAATGTATCGCTTCTGATATATTATTCAAACTCTTCTTTTCTGTCAAAACATAAATAAAAATTGTCAGTTTGGTCCATCTTAGAGACTAATCCAAGCTTGGCTCAAAGTTTATAACTTGGGGTCCTAGCATAGCCTAACCTATCCTTCTAACTCATACACTTAACAACGGACCAAATTACTTATAAGTTTTTAGACTCGAGTTGAGCTCAAATTAACTTACAATTCCAAATTTCATAACTAGATCAAATTACTTACAAGTGGTCATTATTTGACTTCTTGGATCCGTGCTCAGGAGTTTATCATCACTAAACAAACTGTTTTTGAGGCTTTAGGAGTACCTTTAGTTTGTGAACTCACATATTCATACACTAAGTATCTTGCTGTTGATGATATAATGTCCCTTCTTTGTGGTCGTCTTGTTTCTTGGAGCTCTGAACCAAGAATCAATTCTTTCAAGTCCACTAAGCTTAACTCTTTATACTTAAGGATCACATATCATAACATCTATCCCATTTCACATGTTCATACTATTCCCATAGAGAGATGTGCTTTCCTTTATGCATTCATTACTGATGGTTCTATGTGTTTTCAGTCCATGTTTATACAAACCATTGTTGATATCTATAGGAGTAAGAGTAAAAGTCAGAAGTTACTCTTTCCTATGTTCATTCTTAGGATTTTGAGGTTCTTAGGTTTGTCAGACCTGATAGGCCAAAAACGTATTGACCCATTGTGATAAATTAACCAATTAATTAGCCAAGTGAATTAATTAGGTTCAATTACATGCAATGATCGTGGTAGCACAAACAAATCACCAAATAACTAAATATGCAATGGAAATTAAATGACATGGTGTTTTGTTTACGAATGGGAAAAACCGATACGGCAAAAATCCACCAAGTGATTTTAAGGTCATCACTTCCAAGAATCCACTATTATCAAAACAAGCAGTTACAACTAAAGGAATTCCAGTACCTTATACCAACCTATAGTTGAACCCTTACCCCAATACTCAATTGGGCTTGTTCTGTAGTGACAATCTCTCATTTTCAATGTACGGCTCTCAGTACGTAACTAACCAATAAATGCGCGGATCCCAGTATGCGACTTGATCACCAACTTGAGAAGGATGTTGGCTACAAAGTTCTTCAGTTCATCACACAATGAAGATCATGAAGTTGTTTGGTCACAAAACCCTATGGTGTACAAACACAGCAGCTTCTTCAAGATGAACTAGGACAAATATTGTCTCCGGTCACAATTTGTATAAACAAGGCTTTGCTCAATACTTGCACCTTCGTAGACGGCCCTTAAATTAATCCTTATATATGTTTAGGGTTGTGAGAAAAGAAAGCCCAAACACATACTTACCGATTGGATGAAAAACAGTCCTGAAAAACCGAGTTTCTTAAATCTCGACATATTCCCTAGCTGTCGAACTGCTATTGAGTCTCGAGCTAAACAGCTCTTTTAAACTTCGATTGATTCTAGCTGTCGAGCTAGCTGTCAAGATTTAATGAACAACACTTTTTTACTTGATTTTTAGATAAACTTGCATGGCTTTGACTAGGGGTGTTCGTGGTGCGATGCAGTGTGATTTTGGGTCATTTGTAGCACCGCACTTTGCAGTGCAATTTTTCTAAATCCATAACTGCATTGCTTCTTATTGTTACAGTTACATATGCGGTGCAGTGCGGTGCGGTGCAGTGCAGGGCGGTGCGGTTTAAAGTTTAGCCAAATTCATTATCGCACCACACCTCATTTTTGCGGTCACATATGCAATGTGGCGTATAAGGTGCGGTTTGAATGATTTGAAGTTGGTATATTTTTCAAATTTTTGGCCTTTGCTACTCAGCCCAAAACTAAGTTTTCCCTTTGTTTTGGTCCAAGTTTTAAACTATTGAGCTGATTTTTCTTTATTTTGGGCTGGTTTTTCTAATCAACACATGCTAAGATTATTAAACTATTAATAATATATTTAATATTAAAAATAATTAGATATATTAATATATAGAGATGGTGCAGTGTGGTGTGATTTGTGTGGTTTTCTTATTATAAAACCATAAACCGCATTGCACCATGCGATGTGGCGCGGTGCACTATTACTTGCGATGCAGTGTGGTTATGCCATATTGCGGGCGGTTTTTGTGCGGTTTTTGCAGTTTATATGGTTTGGTGAACACTCTTAGCTGCAATACCCTTCTATTTAGTAGAAGGGTATGATAGCATATGCTAAAAATTTTTGGTCTTTTTTTTATTCACCTTTCTCTCTCTCATAATTATAAAATATTTCTTTTCTTTTCTCTCATACATCCATCACTTTTATCTCTCAGTCTCTCTCCTTTTTTCTCTTCTTTGTCTCTTCTCTCACTCATCACTCATTAATCTCTCAATATCTTTCCTCTTATCTTCTTTGTCTCTCTCAATGAAAGCTTGGGTTTTGTATATGTTTGTTCATTTAGACGCCTTAAACAGATTGTTTAACCTAATTTATTAATCAAGTGATTACTTAAATTAATTTTCAAATCTAGATTAAACACAAATAAATCATATCATGCAAAGATGTGGAAAAGTAAATAACACTATGATATGATGACCTAAGAAAACCAATGAAACTAACTGTTTCAAAGTAAAAACCTGTGGAGTATTTGGCCTAACTATTCTTAAAGTAAACTAAATCCACTATAAGAGAATCGAAGTTTTTATAAAAGATTAACCCTAAATCTAATGTTACCTCCAGTAGTAACTTACTGACAATCTAATCACATGCAAGCTCCGAATCCACGGACTTCTTCTCTTCATGGATTTATAGCAACACAAGCCTTCTTACTTGTGACTTTGAGATCCCACTCAAAGGTTTCAAATCACCTTCACTTGTTAATCTTGATGTAGCAACTAGTTCTACCAATGCTTGATTGTAGTTTTGGCTCCGGTAGATTCTTGTGTAGTTAAAAGGTACAAAACCTCTCAAATCTCACAAAGAGTAACACACAAGTCTTCTTCAGCACCCTCAAAACATGGCTAGGGTTTCCCTTTTATATATGGAGAAGTGTAGATGAAACCCTAAACGTTTTCGCGGGCTTTTGGCCTGTTTAAAAATTCTGCAGAAACTGTGCTTGCGATTTTTGATCGGTTGAGCCTAATTCTCGATCGGTTGAAAAAGGCAGAACTTTACTTTTCTTTTTTACAATCAGCTGGACTTCAAAACTTGAAACAACCTTATTTAAGCACTGGTTAAACACCTAGACTAGATATGTTTTGCTCTCGGTTTACCAACACAATACAACAATGATTCTAAATATTTAATTCTAAATCTTTAGAACCTAATTTTTGGCAATCCGTGACAAAACACACATACAACATGTAATGCTTAAATCAAATACCAGCTCAAATACAAAATATTGCCCTAATACAATTCTTACACAACTACTAACTATTAATTGTTAGAATAGATAGCAGCTGTAGAAAGAATTAAGCTGTAAATTCTTGAAACACTGAAAACAAACCATAAATGCATGTGTGGAAAATATAGCATAACAATCTAAATCAAAATCTGAACTTTGAATTCACAAAACATATAAATAGATAGTAAACACATCAATATGAATAACCTCATCATCATCAACTATCATAATCAATAACCACATCACATTAATGTTTATGAATCAAAGACATACACAACAAAGATAAAGATAGACAAATAAACTCAAAAACCAAAAAATACAATAAACTGATATGCAAATACATCAAAATTATGAAAATACATAAAAAATCCCCCTAAATACAATAAGTCTACTGCCCCTATGTACAAAAAGTCCTAAAAATATACTCCCCCTTTTTGTTACATATTGCCAAAAGCAAAATTAGTCCTCAAAGGGTGGACAAAGTGGAAAAGCACTCTTGCAGTCCATAAAATTAGCTCTCAATGAGGCAACCTTTGTCAAAAACTCATCAAGAAGCTGTCCATGGGCAGCCTAAGTAGTCATGATGGACTACATCATAGCACGGAGTGAAAGCGGAAGAGCAATTGTAAGATCAAAATCCTCAGCATCACTAGCAGGATCCACAGCTGCAGTTGGATCCACAAATGTCTCCTTAGTAGCAGGCATAGTACTAGAGGTAGTAGTAGCATCTCCTCGTGGTCTCTCAGAAGTCTCAGTGCTTTGCTCAACACTCTTCATCTGTGTCTATCTTTGTTTAAGGTAGGTGGCTCCTATAGGGGCAGTAATATGCACTAACTCTAGGGGAGGAAAGTCTTGTTAGGACATATGTGATTGATATTAGGAACATATGTCAACATGTTATGTAATTGGCTAATCCTTTGACAAAACACACTTTACTTGTATTTGGGTAGATCTAGGATGTGTTTAATACTTCAAGAAACAAGGTTTCAAGTTCAAGTGTTAAAGCCATGCAAGTCTATCCAAGAATCCAGTGAAGAAGTGATGTTCATTAAATCTTGACAGCTAATATCAATTGAGGTTTAAAAGAGCTGTTCAATCCGAGGATCGACAGCAGCCCGAGGCTCGACAGCTAAGGTATCTGTCGAGATTTATGAAAGTCAGTTTTTCAGGACTATTTTTCATCAAATCCGTGAGTATGTATTTGGAATTTCTTTTCTCACGACCCTAAACATATAAAAAGATTATTTTAAGGGCCGTCTAAGAAGGCGTAAGTATTAAGCAAAGTCTTGTTCATGTAAATTGTGACCGGAGACAATATTTACCTTAGTTCATCTTGAAGAAGCTACTGTATTTGTACACCATAGGGTTTTGTGATCAAACAACTTCATGATCTTCATTGTGTGATGAACTCAAGAATTTTACAGCCAACATCCTTCTCAAGTTGGTGATTAAGTTGCGTACTGGGATCTGCGCATCTATTGGTTAGTCACGTACCAGGAGCTGTGCATTGAAAATGAGAGATTATCACTACAAAACAAGTCTAATTGGATATTGAAGTAAGGGTTCAACTGTAGGTTTGTATAAGGTACTAGGATTCATTTACTTGTAACCGCTTGTTTTGATAATAGTGGATTCTCGGAAATGGTGACCTTAAAATCACCTGGTGAATTTTTGTCATGTAGGTTTTCCCCATTCGTAAACAAATCATCGTGTCATTTAATTTTCGTTGCATATTTAGTTATTTGGTGATTTGTTTATGCTACCACGCTCATTGCATGTAATTGAACCTAATTAATTCACTTGGCTAATTAATTGGTTAATTTATGACAAGGGGTTAATATGTTTTTGTCCTATCAAGCGGTATCAAAGCGGGCACACTCTGATTAGGGTTTAATCTTTACTATGAGATCCATTGACCCTTGTTTGTCATGGATAGAGGATAGTCACTTATTGTACCTCCTTTATTTGATGGAATTAACTATGCATACTGAAAAGTACGCATGAGAGCTTTCTTGCAGTCATTAGATGAGAAAGTGTGGCAAGCTGTGGAGATAGGCTGGACCAAGCCGAAGAAAGCGCCAGCAGACTAGGATGATGCAAAGATCAAGGCAACAAACTTCAACAACAGGGCATTGAATGCTTTATTCAATGCGGTCACAAATGAGGAGTTCAAGAAGATCTCCTACACTGAAACCATAAAGGAGGCATGGACCATTCTCTAGACAACCTATGAAGGAACCAAGGCTGTCAAGGATTCGAAACTTCAGAGGATCATTACTAGCTTCGAAGAAATCAAGATGGAGAAGGATGAGTCATTTGATGAGTTCTATGCCAAGTTCAAGGACATAGTAAACTCAACATTTAATCTTTGAAAAACCATTTCCGAACTTAAGATTGTGAAGTAGGTGCTCAGATCTCTGCCTGAGAGATTTCATACCAAGATCACAGCCATTGAGAAATCATAGTATATTGACAAGATTCCTTTGACAAAGCTTGTTGAAATTTCCAGATCTATGAGTTGGGTTTGTCTAAGTTTAAGAAGTCAAACAAGAGCAAGAGCATAACCCTCAAGGCGAAGAGCAGTGACACTAATGAGTCTTCTGATTATGAAGATTCTAAAATGAAGTCCTACATTACCTGGCAGTTCAAGAAGTTCATGAAGAATGCCAATGCAAAGGGCTTCGACAAGGACCGTAAGCAATCAAGTTCTTCTCAGTCTAAGAGCCAAGACAAAGGGAAGAAGGATGCTAGAGATGGCGGTCAGTACACTGTTGCTTCAGGGCCCAAGTGTTTCAAATGTCAAGGATTCGTTCACATAAAACAAAAGTGCCCCCCTTATCTCAAGTCTATTGGGAAAAGCAAGACACTTGTTGCTACCTTGAGTGACACCAAACCTGAGGATGATTCTGAAAATAAAGATGACGGAATCCTAAATGCCTTCACTGTTAGTGTCAATCCTACTGAGGGGATTGTAGAAGATGTGAATGAAGAAGAAGACTTGGTGGAGTCAAAATTTGAAAAGATGGATGAACAAGATAACATCCACACAACCTATGCAAAGCTATACAAGGTTTCTAAAAAATATGAGAAGTTGTATAAGTTGGCCACCAAGAGGCTCAGTGAGGTGGAACTTGAACGAGAACAACTCTCCACAAAGTTTGATGAAGCCAATCAGACTATTGGAGCATTGAAATTTGAAAATAATTTCTTGGCTGAGAGAACCAAGAAGCTTGAGGTGGAACTGTTTCAAGTAAGAGCTCAGTTGGAGAGGACCTTAAGTGCAAAGCTTGATGAGATGCTCAACATGAAAAAATCTACCTCCGATCGTTCCGGTTTAGGGTATGATTTTTCTTCTCCTAATATTGCCTCTTCTAGTACTACTGTTTTTGTTTCTTCTGCTAACAATATTGATTATGAGAATAATGATGCTAAAACTATGATAGATAGTGAGAACATAGATAAGAGTAAATCTATCTTAAGAGCACCCTCTAAGCTTGTTAAGAAAGAAACCAAAACCTTAGGGCTAAGAAGAGTAAACCTCAAAAGTCTAAAGAGAAGAAGCAGCATCTCTGTCATCACTATAGAGCAGCTGAACACACTTGACTAAATCGCTACAAGTGGCAAGCCACTCAACAGAGCAACAACATAGTCTCAGCAGGAAACTTGAGTCAGTTTCCATACTCTCTTGCTCCTCTTGGAGATCTCCTTAAGGCCCTCATGTTCCTTACGAACTTGAATGGTTGCAATTCTCCCCCTCTCATTTCATTCATTCACTCATAGATGTGTATAGGGATACAACAACCTATGATAAGTTCATCTTCCCTTCTGCTATCATGAGGCTTCTACGCCATTTTTCTGTTCCCTTTCTCGTTTCTGACCACTTTCATGTTATTTATGCCATAGACGCCACTACCATTAAACGGAGTGAGGCGCAGCTATGTTCGAGGCAGTTCGGATCAATGGTTCCTCCAACTTCTACAACTCCATCCATATCCGCTCCCTCTTCATCTACGGGTGATGTGACACTTGAGGACATCATGGTACAGCTTGTGTGCATAGATGTTTGCCTCGACACCCTTAGTGATGAGTTGTGTCAAGTGAACACCCGTGTTGGTTGTATTGCACGACGACAGGTTGTCATGAGTGACTTCGTTGCTTCTTCTCCTTCTACTCCAAAGGCTTCTAAGGATGAGGATGATGATGTTGATGCTAATGCTTTTGATGCTGAGAATGATGGTACTAGCTCTTCTAGTGCTGATGAGATGTCTACTTGATACACTTACCATTTGTCACTCATGACAGAAAGGGGGAGTAGTTTTTGGATATGAGAGTAGTCATACTCATAGGGGGAAGGTTAGTATAGGAGATTTCTGTTAGGGGGAGTGTTCATACTTTTAAGGGATGTAGTGAGGATTTTGATGTATCTTTTTCTTTTCTTTCTAGTTTCATATACCTTAGATCTTGTGATTATATTGTGATAGCAAACCTTATATTTATTGACATATATACATTTGAGGTTGTTATTACAGTTCTTTCACCTATCTTTACATGTGTTGTTTCTTTTCTTTCTTTACACACATGTTTCTTTTTTATTGTATACAATCTTTTATTTCTGTCTCACACTAAGATGTCTTGATGCATTTTGTTTAAGTTTTTCAGAAATACAGGTTGTCAAAGTCTTCCTTGCCATTAACTTTTTTCTTGCAAAGTATTTCAAGAGTTTGTGTTAGGATAGATTTTATTGTACTTAACAAGTGAATATGAGTTGAGTGATTTATGACTTCTCTCATTTGTTCATTTGTTTGTTGTGATTTTTTCATGGATTTTCAAAGTGGGAGATTGTTAGGACATTTGTGATTGATGTTAGGAACATATGTCAGCATTTTATGTAATTGGCTAATCCTTTGACAAAACGCACTTTATTTGTATTTGGATAGATATAGGATGTGTTTAATACTTCAAGAAATAAGGTTTCAAGTTCAAGTATTTAAGCTAGGGGTGTTCACCAAACCACATAAACCGCACCAAAATCGCCCACAAAATGGCACAACTGCACCGCACCGCAAGTAATAGTGCACCGCACCGCACCATACCACATGGTGCAGTGCGGTTTATGGTTTTATAATAAGAAAACCACACAAACCGCACCGCACCACACCATCTCTATATATTGATATATTTAATTATTTTTAATTTTAAACATATTATTAATAGTTTAATAATCCTAGCATATGTTGATTAGGAAAGCCAGCCCAAAATAAAGAAAAACTAGCTCAATAGTTTAAAACTTAGACCAAAACAAAGGGAAAAATTAGTTTTGGGCTGAGTAGAAAAGTCCCAAAATTTAAAAAATATACCAACTTCAAATCATTTAAACCGCACCTTATACACCGCATCGCATATGTGACCGCAAAAATGAGGTGAGGTGTGGTGAGGTAATGGATTTGGCTAAATTTTAAACCGCACCGCACCGCACCACTTTTCACCGCATATGTGACCATAACAATAAGAAACAGTGCAGTTATGGATTTAGCAAAACCCCATCGCAAAGTGCGGTGCTAAAAATGACCCAAAACCGCACCGCACCGCACCATGAACAGCCCTAATTGCAGCTCATTCCAAACTTATTATTATTATTATTATTATTATTATTATTATTATTATTATTATTATTATTATTTGCATCTGGCACATCTAATGGAGCATGATTTTCGGTGTTTGGTGTGCTAAATGCTAAAAATTTAGCATTTAACACATCTGATGTTAGTGCTCTATCGCTTACTTTGATTGAGGCAAGTTTTAAACAAAATTTTGTTTTTCTATTTTAACTATTCAATCTTTTAGTTTTTTTTTTTTTTTTTTTTTTGAGAAAGAATTTTAATTTATGGTGTCCACTCCTAGTGAGAGTTCTTTATCATCAGATCAAGATATCAATTAGTTTTTTTCATAAGTAGGGATCGGATCTCAAACCTCTTATTTAACGATAAGAGATTTTGTGTTCAATCCTCACCTGCTACTTACCTGTTGACCTAACTAAACTCGCAATTATTCACTCTTAATACCCCTACATCCAACTATTTCTTTCTCCATCTTATTAAAATAAGAAGTACTATGTTCATAACATTTCCACAATACTATCAAAACAAATCCTATGTAGTAAGTTGTAATTTGACCAACCATTGGAATTACTTTTGTACTTACTAATAACAGTCAGTAACAACCTCTTTCTTATGATTTGTTATGAAAGTATTATGAAAATGTTATAGACATAGAATTTCTCTATCATAATACAATTTTGTAAATTTTTTCTTTTTTATTATATCTCTTTTCCTTCACCAAAACCCCACACAAATCATTGCAAACAAAATGAGAGAGAGACACGAATCACTGCAATATTCCACCAGACATCTAATAACGGTTACTTTGAACTTTGAACTAGACATTGTAACTTAATGTAACTTGAATATATTTTGATTGAGTATTGTTAATAGCACAATATTTTCACATCAAACTCTAAGTGATTAGTTATTATTAGTTTTTGTCCAAATCTATTATTTACATCACTTTTTTACCTACTATTAATGCTTTGGATTTTGCAAATCTCAATCCAGTTAGTTAGTTAGTACCAATTACCTCTCTGTTCCACCTCGCTCCAAATTATGGTCTACTTTGTTCATTTTGGTGTATTTTGGTCCGTATCCAACAAACTTAACTTTATTAACATCTCTTACCCTCTCAAATTCATCTCTCTCTCTCTCTCTTACTATTTTAAATTGCAAGCCAAGTAACAAGATGGAAGATTGACACTACTTTGAAGGTTAAGATGGTGGCATTATACACTTCCATAGTACTAGACTATCTAATAATTTGCCTAAATATAGACCTATTGGCTGTGGCAAGGTCCTTTTAATGCAAGAGTAATTTCTAAAAAAAACCAGTGAACTGTGACACCAAGAAAAGGAAAGAAAAAGAAAAATGATAAAATACCATTTGTTTCATAATGTCGGCTCTATAAGTTAAAATAGTCTCTAATATTTCAAATATGTCAGTATAATTCTTAACTTTTGGTATTATGTCAAAATAATAACGTTCTTAATTTTAATAAAAAATAAAAGAAGAAAATATTTGGAGTCAGTTTATTTTCAAACTTAATTTTTTTTTTCCTATTTCTTTATTTTCCCAAGAATAAGAAGGGTGAAAACTTAGAATTCAAAGCTCAAATTTCTTTCCTTTTTCTCACATTTTATCAACAACACATTCAAAATGTTATAGACCATTTTGACACATTTGATTAAAAAAAATAAAATGTCGATATATATAGCGAGAGAGAGAGAGAGAGAGAGAGAGGAACGGAAGAAGGAAATAGTGAACACTAATGTACTTTTTTTTTTTTTTTTTGAGGTGAGACATTTCTCAATAGTTGATGCCTTGATGGGCATAAATGGGGTGAGATTTTTTAGGAGGGAAACATAGCCATGGTGTAAAGCTGAAAAATGATTTTTTTTTTTTGTTTTTTGTTTTTTTTTTTTTATTTTATGTAAATTTATGGAGGGTGGTGAGCATCTGAAATGGCATGCTCAAAAAGAAGGAAAGGACAAAAGTATGATTAAATGCCGATAGCTTTATTAATATTGGCCAGGTGGCTCGTAGCCCTATGCAACTTTATATTTAAAAAATATATGTTGATAATTTTTTTACAATAAATTTTAAGTGGTAAATTATTATTAGTTGTTCTTATTGGAGCAAAAAAATAATCTTACTGTTAGGTTCAAATTTGAATCAATAATAACTAACCACTTATAATTTTTTGTGAAAATATTACAAACATAACACCCTTCTTTTTATTTTTCCCCTTTTGGTTTCTTAACAAAATTTTAGTTACTGCGTCCAAAATAACGTGAATGCTACTGTTAAGTTCTTATAAGTGGGTGGCGATGAGAATAATTAAAGTTCATTGTTCAATTATAAAAAAAAAAAAAAATGTGAAATCATCATTTTAGTTTTTATATTTTAGAGTCACAATTAATTTAGTCTTTATATTTTAATAATAATTAATTTAATATTTATTATTTTTAATTTATTGTCAATTTATTCCATACTATTAAGTTACTCACATAACTTAAAAAATACTCAAAAATCAAAATGTAAGAATTAAAATAATTCTTTTGTGAAAAAAATAAATAAATAGTGCATTGTTCTCTCGTACTCCGACTTTAGTATTTAGTGTTTACAATACAGTACAACATCTCCTGTTTGTTCAATAATTGCATATTGCAAAATTCGTGGACAAAAACATTTCCACATTTAGAGGATTTACAATAGTAGAGTTAAAAATTTAGCAATTTAACTCCACCAAAAATTACTTTATCTATTTTATCTATACATATGCTACAGCAGTGGATCTACTTTAGCTTTCAGCACAATAAAATAATATAAACATCACAATAAAATAAAAATATCTACTACAATAAAATAATCCATCTCATTACAATAAAAACATCACAAACCGATCCACCACCATGGCAACAACCGCCCACAACCACCCATCAACAACTAGCAAGCCAAGAAATCCAGCCACAGCCATGAAATCCAAGCCAGAGAAACCCAACGAAACCCAGAGAAACCCACAAGAAACCCAATGAAACCCAGAGAAACCCACGAAGGGGGAGCCAGTGGAGCTTGGATTGAAGATGAAGCTTTGGTCGGCAATGGAGCTTGGATCGCCCGATTTTGCCGCCAACGGCGTGGCTTGGTCCTTCTCGATCGAAAAGCAATGTGTGCAAAGCAAAACGGAATGCTCCGATTTGAGGCAGGTTGAGAAGTGAGAGAGGAAAAGTGGGGAGAGAGGGGTCTGTGGTAGCTGGGCTTGTGTAGATCGGCGATGGGTCTGTGGAGGAAGAAAGAAGGGTCTGTGGAGGAAGAAAGAAGAGATGGAGAGGCAGTAAGGAGAGAGAGACGGGAGAGTGAAATGCAGAAAGATAAAAAAATAAAAAGGTAATGTGAACACAAAATAAAAAATTAATTTTTTTTAGCTCTCATGAACAGTGCACATCTATAGATAGATGTGCACTGTAGCAATGGAGCTAAAAAAAAAATAGATTTAGCTCCATTGCTGCATGCTTCTTTTTGGTGTTTTGGTGGAACTAAAATAGCTATATAGCTATTTAGCTCCATTGCTACAAGTGCTCTTATTATTGATCCAATAATCGTGGCCGATGTAAATGAGAAAGTGGGACCAGATGATGCAACAATGAATGATGCAACAGTTATGCACAATATTTCACTGTACCAGTTACTGTTTATAAACAGTAATTTGGGAGAGTCAAAGTTATAGGACCCATAAGCACTTTATTAAAAATAAAAAAAAATTAAAATAAGCTTCATGGTATTATCCACACATTTAAAAATTATTTTACTAGTGTTTTTAGTTTTCAATTTTCAACAATAAATTCTATTCAAACGGACCCACTATCACAAATATAATATGGATGGACTATTACTTGTACTGCTCATTTCTAAATAGCGAGACAAAAACTTCTAACATCAAACCATAATCGATGCGGTGGTAATCTACCTTACCCTAATTAAAACTTTGAGAAGGCTCTCTTCACTCTCAATTATTCTCATTGACCTTTAGTGTTTCTTAGTCAATTTCCTATCATACTTCTTACAATTCCACTCTGCCTCACAGTGAAACCAATGTCTCTGTTCTTCTCTCAAACCTTGTTCTTCTATTAAATTCCAACACATTTCATGAAGATCATCGCCACCTCATTCCGTAACCCAGAGAACAAGTCTTAACTTAATTATTAGTTTCTTTTCTCTTCCGGTCTCCTTAATTATGGTAGTCATTATAGTACTCTTCATGGTAGTTTTCGTCCTCTGTCTCCAACATCTCTTCACCAAACGGTTTCGCTGCCTCAATGAAAATGCCACTCTTCCTCAGTGCAGTTGCTCCACACCGTCACCACCTTCAACCTCCAGCCAAATTGCACAATTTGAAGAGAAGGTAAGCAATATGTGTTGTGTTTGCATGGTTCACTCATATATCTCTTATAATTTTCCATTTCATCAAATCTTTGATATTTTCAATCTTCTGCTCATAGATCCCAACAACATTCCGAAACAATGAGGAAGCCTCCTCCTCATCCTCTTCTTCTTCTACTGCTCAAGCATGAAATTATGATGTCTTCTTGAGTTTTCGAGGTGAAGATACCCGCAAAAGTTTTACAAGCCATTTATTTATGGTTTTGTGTCAAAGCCATATTAATACCTTCATCAATAATGACCTTTTGAGGGGAGAAGAAATTTTAGCAAAACTTTTCAAAACCATTGAATCATCAATGATTTTCATAATCATTTTTTCTAATAACTATGCATCTTCTACTTGGTGTTTAAATGAACTTGTTAAGATTTTGGAGTGCAAGGAAAAAAGAGGCCAATTGATTTTACCAATTTTTTACAAAGTGGATCCATCAGAAATACGTAATCAAAAGAGGAATTTTGGGATTGCACTTGCTAAACATGAAAAGAAATTCAAGAATAACATGGAGAAAGTGAAGAAATGGAGGGCAATTCTAACTAAAGCATCTAATTTATCTGGATTCACTTACACGGATGAGTATGTATCACATAATTGCTCCTTTCCTTTTATAAATTATGAGTTTTATAGATCTTTAATAGCTTGTCATTACGACCAGGAACCACTAAATTATAAAATAATCGTTTTTCAATTTGATATTGCGGCTGTTAGGTTTTAAATGTGAATTTTAAATAAATTTTTTTAACCTTAATAATAATAATAAAAAATTCCCAAATTTCTTAATTATTGTGTTCCAGAATCGGGTTTCCTATAATGTTTGTTTCCTCCACACGCCCCCCCCCCCCCCAACAAAAAAAGTTGAGTTTCAATTCAACTACTTGTGAAAAGCCTAAAACTAATCTTTTAAAAAATTTTACTTAATTTTTTTTAAATACAGTTACTTAAATTAATGTTAATTCTTAAATCTATGAATTAAAATACACTTACTTTATTTAAAATGTGTTAGTGGTAAGTTGTAAAGAAATAATATTCTTGAATTTAGTCCCTCTTTTTATTTATCTTTTCATCTGGTCCAACTTGTCATATGTTTTCTTGTGATCTATTGGCAGATGCACGAAATCTGAATCTGAATTTATTCAGGGAGTTATTAAATGGATATCAACTGCAAAATTAAAGCGGACACAATTATTTGTTGCTAAGTGCCCAGTTGGAATAGATTCTCGAGTTAAGGCCATAGAATTACTTTTAGATATTGAAGCAAATGATGTTCGAATGGTAGGAATATATGGCCTTCCAGGAGTAAGGAAAGATTATAATTGCAAAAGCTGTTTATAATATAATTGTTGACTATTTTGATGGAAGCAGCTTTCTTGAAAATGTTGGAGAAAAGTTGAGGACAAATGATGGCATAATTCGGTTACAAGAGCAGCTTCTTTCTGAGAGCTTAATGGACAATAATTTAAAAGTGGGTAGCATATCTAGAGGAATTAATTTGATAAAAGAAAGACTAAGTTGTAAAAAGGTTCTTTTAATTCTTGATGATGTGAATAAATGGAAAAAGATAGAAAGCTTGCTTGGAAAATGTGATTGGTTTGCTTTGGGAAGTAGGGTCATTATAACAACAAGAGATAGAAATGTGCTAACTACTCTTGGAAAAAATCCTTTAATCTATGAGGTTAAAGAATTGGATAGATGTGAAGCTCATGAACTCTTCAATTTGCATGCCTTCCAAACAGACAAAATTGAGGAAGAATATTTCGAAATTGCTGAGGATATTATACATTATGCCAATGGCCTTCCATTAGTTCTAGAAATAATAGGTTCAAGTTTGAGTGGAGAAAGTATAGGTCAATGGAAAAGTGCATTAAAGAAGTTCAAAGGAATTCCTAACAAAGATATTCAAGATATACTCAAAATAAGTTATGAAGAATTGGATGATACTGAACAAGAAATTTTCCTTAATATTGCATGTTTCTTCAAGGGATGGTACCATGATGAAGTTACTAATATATTAGATGCATGCAATTTATATCCAGATTCTGGTTTACCAAGACTAATTGATAAGTGTCTTATAACTATTAATCGATTTGGGGAGTTGTCAATGAATGATTTGATACAACAAATGGGGAGAGAAATTGTTCGACAAGAGTCACCACAAATGCTCGGAAAACGTAGTAGGCTATGGTATTATAAGGATGCTCTTGAAGTATTAACTAGCAATATGGTATAAGTCCTTGTTTTCCATAAGGCTGAATAAATGTATTCTTTCTTTGACTTTTCTTTTAAATTTTGAGAAAAATATAAGTTTATTAATATTCTTTTTGTTTAAATATTCAAAATTGTTATATAATATATATATATATATATATATATATATGTATGTATATATATATATATATATAAATTCTATTGGGCAGTGCAATTCACTTAATGTTTTCTCCAAATAGGGATCAGATAAAATTCAAGGCATAGTGTTGAGCTCACCAAAACTGATAACATTGCATTTGAATGCCGAAGCTTTCAAAAGGATGGAAAATCTTAAATTTCTTATAGTTCATAATGTACGCATTTGTGAAGACCTTAAATATCTCCCAAATGGGTTAAGGTTGCTTGATTGGCCTGATTATTCTTTTTCCTTGCCATCCACCTTTTGTCCACAACAACTTTTCAAACTCAACATGCCTCGTAGCCACATTAGATTGGAGAATCTATTCAATAAGGTCAGATTATTAATAGATGTGAATTATTATTTCTTTTGATTCTATTTTGAAGTTTGTAGAAGATAAATTTTGATTTTTTTTTTCTTGTACAGGTATTCCAGTTTGAAAATTTGAAGAATTTTAATCTCAATGAGTGTGAATTCATAACTAAATTGCCTGAGTTGTGTGCCCCAAACTTGGAGAACTTGGACCTTTCTTATTGCAAAAATTTAGTTGAGGTTCATGAATCTGTTGGATATCTTGATAAGCTTCAATTTTGGAATCTTGTTCACTGTGAAAAACTTCAAATTCTTCCAAGCAACCTCATGTTGAAGTCTCTTAAAACATTTTATCTTAACGGCTGCCCAAGCCTTGAGAAGTTCCCTGACATACAACCTGAAATGAAATGTTTAGATGTTTTAGAATTGAAAGGCAGTCGTATAAGAGAATTGCCTATATCAATTGAGTATCTTACTAGCCTTACCATGTTAAATCTATATAATTGTGACAACCTGAGGTATCTTCCAGATAGCATCTATAAATTGCAACTTATTGATAAATTAACTATTTCTACTACCAAATTGAGGTCGGTTAGCAATTCTTTTGATAGCTTATCAGGATATGGATTTCCGATGTTGAAAATTCTGGATTTCTCCAACCGAGGAAATATATTTGAATTAGATTTTTTAATGAACCCTGATTACTTCCCAGCATTGGAATATCTAGATCTCTCTGAAACCGATATTATCATCATCCCTGAAAGTATCAACAGATTTGCTAGATTAAGAACACTTATAATGGACAATTGCAAGCAGCTCCAGGAAATTCCAAGGCTACCACAATTTATAAGAAGAGTCTATGCAAAGAACTGTCTGTCATTGAATTCACAATCATCAAACAAATTACTGATTCAGGTCTCTTTCTCTTACCTAATGTTATAAGGAAATAATTTTATTATCTTTTTAAATAATTTTCTAACATCAATTTCTTGAATTTGCTAATTGTAAGCAGATTGGTGAAATTCTAAATCTTTTGCCAAATAGAGTATGTAACGGTGCAAGAAGTGACATTTCAATGGATCCACTATCATTGAATGGATCTCAAGATGGGGACGATTTTTTTGCATTTATACTGCCAGCGTATGAGATTCTAAAGTGGTTCAACCATCGAAATGATAGAAACTCCATATCATTTTGGGTTGGACGGAAATTTCCAAAAATTGTTGCTTGTATTTCTTTTGGATCAGAGGCGCATATAAGTGGATTTTACTGTGAAGTTTACTTTTCTATCAATGGTTGTGAAAAACGCCACTATGAAACATACTCTATAAAAGACATTCCTGATCATCTGTGGTTGTTTTCTATATCTCATCGAAAATTGCAGGTGCATTTAAATGACTCCAATATATCTGAACAGAATCACATTGAGATTATATGTGAAATCAATGAATGGGGTACAAGCTCTTCTTCTCTTGAGCCAAGAAATCTTGCTGGCATCATAAAAATGTTGGAGGTCCATGTAGAATGCCTTTGTTGTCCTCAGATTTCTAGTAATCCTTCCTTGCCCTTTCTGAGTGTGACTCATGGTGTTGGATCTTCCTCAGTGTCTGATGATATTGAGCCCCAACCTTTACTACCTCTTTCCCCCTCTTTTTCTAGCTCGTGTATGGATGAAAAGGTTTTCAACAACGAAGGAGTTTTGGGGCTTTCAACAGAAACAAGAAATAATGGATGTGATTTGAGTTTGTCATCAAAGGCCTATCCCATCAGAGGCCTAGTCTTTGATGATAGTAGGCACCTTCTTTTGCCATCTAGTGTGGGCTCTTCAATGGATACGACAAGTGGTCCAGAAATAAGATTTGGCTCAACTATTAGTGATGGGTTTGAGCTTGATTTATCTTCAATGGCTCATACAATTGTAAACGATGACTCTGACTCTGACTCTGACTTCAATTTGTATCCACCATCGAAGAAAATGAGAACAAGAAATACACCTACCTTGCTGCTTACCTTTTGTCACGCCTTTAATGCCAAGGTATTTCTCTTTCTTTAGTTGAACGGTGTCATTTGCATCTTTGGCCCTTTGGTTGCACTCTCTCTATCAAGCGCCTCATTCATAAGATTGGGTACCAACTCAATTACAAATGTGAAACAAAATTAATGAAAGAAACCAGTCATTTGATTTGCTGCTAAATTCAATAAAAAAAACGATAGAACATATTTTCAAAATTATTCTAGAATAAATCATCAAGTCCCATTTGGTACAACTTATTTTTTCAACTTTTTGAAAATGAGTTGTTTGAAAAAGTTGTAGCTAGAAAATAGTGAAGATTTTAGGAAAGTTGTACTTTGAGAGTGCGGTTTCAAAATGGGATGCCAAACTGGTGTTGCACATAATTTAAGGTTTTTTTTTTCCCCTCAAGGGGCACATAATCTCTCAGACATATAATATAAGGACTAATACATGCATAAATGAATACATGCCGCTAGCTTTGACTAATTTATTGAGGATCTATAGTTCTAAAAATTTGAGACTATAAGTCTATAAGTATTTTTCAAAAATAGCTTATTTCATTCATATAAGAGTTATATTTTCTCAAAAATACTTTTTTCAAGTCAATTTTGATATGATTGGATTCTAAGCCAACCTTGGGCTTTAGAATTCCAACATCATTGGGAAATGGGGGCTCAAGACGTAAGGGGTACAAAATGCGGTGTTGAACATAATTTAAGGGTTTTCTTTTTTCTTTTTTTTTTTTTTTTTCTTTTTTTTTTTTTTCAAGTGGCACGTAATCTTTTAGGCATATAATATAAGGATTGATACATGCATAAAAGAATACATGTGGCTAGCTCTGACTAATTTACTGAGGATTTATAGTTCTAAATTTGAGACTATAAGTCTATAAATGTTTTTTGTAACTGTTGTTGTAAAACGATTGATACATAAAATAAATTTTTTTACCCAAAAATAATGTACCTAGAATAACTTTCTATTTCATCGATAATCATATGAAGCGGCAGATATTTTTGACATTTGCAATTGCAAAGATCAATGTCTAACATTGCATACTCAAGAAATTAGTTATATGCTTTTGGAGAAATTTTCAAACGAACAATTTCAACCAAATATTTCAATTTCTATAGAGGTTAATTAGTTTTATTTGATGATTTGATCACAAAAATAAACCTATGGCTTTTAACAACAGTACCTCTTTGCACATGATTAATGGGCCAAAAATGAGGTGTCACCGTTTCAGATATATGTGAATGTGGGAGTGTTATGCTTTAGGACTTTTTTTTTCCAAAAAAAAATGTTGGATTATTAGTATATTAAAAAATGCACGTTGCTCCAATGACATGCAGAAGTTTATGGTTATGGATGATCTCCTGGTTGGAACTGAAGGGCGATATATTTTGGTCACAAGAGTGCATGTAAAGGAAGATGATGTTGCCCTCCAAGTTGATCTATCCATGAATTTAGCACTACAGGTATGAATTACTGAGGTCTCTAATTTGGTGGCAACAGCAATTTACCTCATTAAACTTTTTTGTTATAATGTTCTAGTGGAACCAAAGGAGTGGAACTGAGCTGAGTTTGTGTGTAAAATCCTTCTACAAATGAAGGGTTTTTGTATTACTTAAAGTTACACTTCGACCTATGTAACATTGGATTACCTTGCAGTTTGCAGACGTAAGAAAAATGGGTTTTAAAATAGGTATCATGATAGAATGCATTTTTCTTAAAACAAAATTCATTTGGTGTTTTGTTGAAAATTTTGCAAAAAGTAATTATGCAAGGATACAGAAATTTCCTTGTTTTTATCTTATCTTTTTCTTAGTTCTTTCTATGCTAGTTTCTTTCTTATTTCTTTCTTTACTATATTTTTTCCTCTAAGATTTTGGAACCGACCCAAATAACCCTTAATCCGAATGAAAGAAAATTAAATTAGTTGTTTTTCTAAAAGCTTATTTGTTTATTTGTTAAAAGTTATCAGAAATATAGTTGTACTTGAAAAGAATCAAGACTTTTCAAAAGTTGTACATAATCAAATAAGCTAAAATTAAAATTAAAAAAAAAAAAAGCTAATCCAAATTCATACAATATATACAACTTTAAGAAATCAAATATAACATGTTAGTTACGAAGAAAAAATGTAAATAAATAGGAAAAAAAAACTATAATGAATTTATGAAAAAATTACTCAATATATGTCGGTAATAGATCCAACACTAAAAACTTTTTTTTTTTTTTTTTTGAGAGTTTCTCATCATGTTGACAAGTAATTTCGTTAGTATTTTCATCATTATTATAGAAAATTTAATATAACTTTATTATAAAACATTAATAGAAAATGAGTCAATTAAAAAAAAAAGTTTAAGCCTAGATGGGTTAGAATCGAGTACGAGTCTTCTTTCCAAAAAAAAAAGAAAAAAAGAATCGAGTACGAGCCAGAAACTTAATGAACTAAAATGTGTTGTTATTCTTATTATTCATATCTTTTTTTTTTCTTCGTTGTGCTACATCTGCAATTACATCATATCCTCTACATTTTTTATTCTTTTTAAACTTTTCTTTTCCCTATTTTAAAAAATAAATTAAAAAAAAAACTCTTCTTTTTCCTGTTAGTCCACTTCTTATATTTTGACTATTCTTCTCTCCATTTTATTTTGTATAAGTTTGATACCATTTCTCTTTGTACTTTCTTTTGGTGACTTTTCATTATTTCTTATAACTCTAATTAATACTGATTTTTTTTTAGTATGTATTTTGGTTTTTATTTTTATTTTTATTTTCCTAAACAAAGTCTTCTCGCTACCTTTTATATCTTTGGTTGAAAAACCGTGGGCGGGTCTTACCGTTCAGGCCAAGCTCTTTAAAAAAAAGAAAAGAAAGCCAAGCTAAAATAATTTATTTCGGCCGGTAATAAGACAAACAAACATAATATTTTACCTTAGTATAGTAGGTCGTCGCCTAACCCATCACAGACGACGCAAGGTTGCCCTTCTTCATTGTTTTTTCTTTGCTGCTTCTTTCTTTCTTCAGGGTCTATTGCTTCCAGTTTAAGTAAATGCCTTGTTTCAACTTTATTTTTGCTTTTTAGTTTGGTGAGCCTAGCACGTGTGACTGACAAAGTCTTGGAAATGACGAAAATGAGTTTGAAAGTTTCTGATTCATTTATTTATTTATTTTTTGAGAAACCAGATCAAATGCCTGGGACTTTATTAAAAACACATAAACAGTACAGGTTAACGGACATCCCTTCGCACAAGAGGAGCAATTTCTGAGGGCATATCCTCAAGTCAAACCTGCAAATCTACACTTGTGCTTGCTTTCTTAGCTAGCGCATCAGCTACTGCATTACAAGAGCGAGAAACATGCTTAAAATCTACCAATTGAAACCCCAAAACTAGCACACGAATATCTTCTAAAACAGCTCCATAGGTGGCCAAAACTCCAGAATCATTGGTAATAGCATTGATGATCACCAATGAATCACCTTCAAAGACAACTCGAGTTAAGCCTATCTCAGCAGAAAATTGCACAGCTCTGCGACAGGCAAGGGCCTCCACATCAGCTACGGATTGAGGCAGGGGAATAGGCATTGACAGAGCACCTATTGCATCCCCAGCACAATCCCTAACCATCACTCCAAGGCCTACAGAATTTGAATCACTGAAAATGGCCGCATCAAAATTAACCTTATAGCTGCCGAGATTAGGTGGTTGCCAGTGTTGCAAACTAACTGGAACAGCTGGTGGAACCTCCTCAATGACCATCCTCGCAGCAAGAAATTCCTAGAGTATAGAGCCTACCATACTGCAAATTTGGTGGAGAGGGTGAACCGGCTTCCCAAAATGGCTGGCATTTCGTCTATTCCAAAGCAGCCAGGCAATAATTGAAAACAATTCCAGTCTCACATCATCCCGATAAGGCAAAAATCTGGCGAAAAGATCGCTAAAAGTCAATGGTTAGGGCTCTGGGTTTGAGGTACCTGCATTAGGAGCTAACTCACAAGCCACAAGCAATTTATACGTGCTGCTGGTAGAGAACAAACCAGATGGAGTAGGAGCCCAAGTGATTCTGTCAAGGGGCAGCCTTACACTTAGAGGGATGCCCAATATTAACGCAGCATCATGAGGCAAGAACAACTGGTGCACCAAATAAGATTTCTACGCTGCAGTATTATAATTAATTAACTCACCGACTTTAGCATCAGGTGCCAACTGATGGGACGGAGCTAAGATGGGCCGGTTTGAATGAGCAGGCAGCCACTTATCCATTTTAATACGCATAGATTCACCATTTCTAATACGCCACACCATCCCTCTCCGGATAACATCTCTTGCACTACAAATGTTTTTCCACGTGTAAGACCTCACACTTGAGTCTTTTGCCTCCAAAATAGAGCACTCTGGGAAAAATCTAGCCTTAAACACCTTATGACAATGGGATTCCGGATTATTAATCATACGCCAAACTTGCTTAGCCAATAGTGACTCGTTGAACTTCTCATTTCTCTATTGTCCCCGCTATAACCCCACCAAAATTTACGAATTAAAACCTCCAAATCTTTTATAAGACCTTTCGGAAGCTTGAAACAGCTCATCATATATGTCAGAATAGCTTGGATGACCGATTTAATTAGGATTTCCCTCCCGGCTTGGGATAAAAGCTTTTCTTTTCTTCCTTGGAGCTTTTTCCATACCCTTTCCTTCAAATAAAAAAAGCTTTGCTTCTTGGCATGGCCCACAAGGGCAGGAAGACCCAAGCAGCTTTCATATTGTCTGATAGTTGGCATTCCCAAGAGTTGTTGGATCCGAATCTGGGTATCATGATGGGTATTGGAGCTGAAGAAAATATTTGTCTTGTCACGGTTAATTTTTTTACCTGAGCCTCTTTCATAGACATCCAGGATATCAATGATGTTTTGGCACTCCTCCTCTCTTGCTCGACAGAAAAGCACACCATCGTCTGCAAAGAATAAGTGTGAAACCCTTGGGCCATTTCTACAAATAGACACCCCATGAATGAGCTCCTCAGATTCAGCTTTGTGGATCAGACTTTGAAGCACTATTGCACACATAAGGAATAAATATGGAGAAAGATGATCCCCTTGTCTCAGCCTTCTACTTGGCTTGATGTTTCCTATAGGTTGCCAATTAAGGAGAACAATATAAGAGACAGATCTGGAACAAGACATAATAAGGCTAACCAACCTCTCCCCATGTCCTAAGTGCTGCATGGTTTTTTCCAAGAACTCCCACTCTACACGGTCATAAGTTTTGCTCATGTCCAATTTGAGGGCCATATAACCCCTTGTGTCTTACGTTTAAGATAATGTAGTGTTTCAAATGCCACAAGAATATTATCAGATATGAGTCTGCCCGATAAGAAAGCACTTTGTGATTCAGGGATAGATTGAGCTAGAAATTTTTTCAAGCGATTTACCACCACTTTTGCTATAAGTTTATAAATGACATTACACAAGCTTATTGGCCGAAAGTCAGCCACTCTTTTTGGGTTTGTAATTTTTGGTATCAATGTGATAAAAGTGGAATTAAGGGATTCATGCACAACACCAGTGTTAAGGGCCTTGAGAACAACTGTCATTACATCATCACCCACAATATGCCAGAAAGACTTATAAAAAATGGGAGACATATCGTCGAGGCCCGGAGCCATGAGAGGTGTCATTTGTTTGAGTGCAAACTGGACCTCCGATGCTTGAAAATCATGGTCTAGATAGCTTGCAGCACCCTCGGTCATGGTTGGTTGAATGCCATCTAAAATCTCCTCAAAACCAGTTGGATCAGAGGATGTAAAGATGGAGTTAAAATACTGCTCAAGTACCCGGCCCATTTGAGCTTCATCGACCTCCCACAACCCCGCCTCATCCTCTAATCCCTCAATAAAGTTTCGGTGGTTTCGTTGAGTGGCACGGCAGTGGAAGAACTTAGTGTTGCTATCTCTTTCCTTAAGCCATGCACTCTGAGACCTTTGCTTCCACATACTTTCCTCCCTGTTTTTAAGACTTTGAATCTCTCCCCTCAACTTATGTATCTCCTCTGGTTTGTTTCTGTAACCCCCAATCTCTTCGGCTTCCTTCAGCTCCTTCAATCTTTTTTTTAGAGAGTTGCGTACATGGCTAAAAATCTTTTTATTCCACTCCTTCAATTTGTCTTGACAGGTTAGAATCTTGCCATTAAAACTCCAAGCCGAAACATTACCAGTTTGATTACCCCATGAGTCTTGCACCATAGTCTCACATGAATCACATGAACGATCTTTCAACCACATGGACTCAAAGCGAAACAGCCTACCCTTTCTATAAAATCGCTTTAGTTCCGAATCCTCTATAAGAAGAATTGGCTTGTGGTCTGAGTGAAAGGCTTCAAGATGATGTATACGAGTAGTCGGGAAGCGGAGAATCCAATCAATTGAAGCCACACCCCTATCCAAACGAACCCAAACATTTTGGTCACCCGGTTTACGATTACACCAAGTGAAAGGAAAATTGTTGAAACCAAGGTCCTTTAAGCAGCAGACATCCAAAACATTCCTAAACCCCTCCATCTGTCTTTCAGGGCGATCCAACCATCCTTGCTTCTCATCCGCAAAAAAAAATTTCATTAAAGTCTCCCATACAAACCCAAAGTAGAGAGCACCGCTGATGTAAAGCTCGTAACACAGACCATGAGTTTTCTCGGTTGGCAGTTTCAAGTTCTCTGCAGAAACTCATGAAACGCCAGGCGTCATCAACTCTATGGTTAATAATAGCATTAATGTGATTTGCCGAAAAGGATTGAATGTCCACATCAAAATCCCTCTTCCAATACAGCGCTAAACCACCTCCCATATTGACACGAGGAACCACAAAGAGATTAGGATACTGAATCTTTTTGCCAATCTGCTCCAACACATATTTTTCAGCTTTGGTTTCCATCAAGAAAACCATTTTGGGATCTTTATTTGTCACCATGGCAACAAGTTCATCTTCTGTCTGTGGGTTCCCAAGCTCACGACAGTTCCAACTTAGGCAACTCATAATCCCCGGTGGTGCTGGGCCCCATCTACCACCTCCACATTTTTTTGTTCATTCTGAGGGCCAAAAACCATACACTATTTCCTGCTTCCACTCTGTTCTTCGAGGTCAATACTCATTCGTCGCTTCCCATTATTAGTTTTCTCTTTCTTCTTGGTTTTTCCAACCTTTCGGGCTAATTTTTTCCATTTACTAGTCAACCATTGAGGGGGTTGAACTTGGTTGGTGATATCCCCAAGAGGGGTGCTCTGAATTGGTTGGTTGGCCTGGATGTTCTAACCTACAGCCCCTGTGGGTGGAGTTTGGCTCCCCTGTTGATCTATAGTAGGCATACCAAACACACCCATCTCTACTCGGTTAGCTTGGTTTTCCTTACCCACTTGTCCCATACACAAATTTTTCTTGCAACTACTTGGTTCATCACAAATAGGTTTTTCAGTGACTGCTAGAGCTGAATAATTAGAGGCATTAGTATCATCCCACTTCTCCTCCCTCCCTGATGTTGAGCTGGTCCCACTCTCTGACCCTGTTTTCGTAGAAGCACCCTTGGAAAAATCTTGAGAGGACCCATACGGTTTCTGCTATTTATGCCAGGGTGCTTGGTGGTGTGATGCCCCTGGAATCATAGTCACCGTTTTTCTTGCTATCCTCCCCAAATCAGACCTCATCCAAGTCCTATATTGTTGTTCTTCGCGGCTCAGATGACCCTTACCTCGTAACCATACCTCACATTCCCTCTCACTATGATTAACACAGCCACACCAGTAGCAAAAATTAGGTAACCTTTCATACTTTATCCCTACCCAACCCACTAATTTCCCTTCTGACCATAGTTTACAACACCTCAGTAAAGGGCGAGAAATGTCCACCATTACTTGGACCCTTAAGAATTCGCCTCCAGCCCCATCATGGTCAGGGTCGGCCACCTAAATCACCGTACCCAGTATTTTACCCACAGACTCCTCAGTTGCCTGAGTTAGTAATTGTTCTGGTACATTATGAATCTGTAACCAGAATGTTGTGTTCGAAAAAACCAAGAGAGGGACAGAAAATACCTCTGCTGCCTTCTGGAAAATTACTAAGCTCTTATCATACGACCAAGGCTCAAACTCCAGAACTCTTTCAAGAACAAGCTTGTCTTCAAACTCAAACACAAGTATATTTTCCCCCACAGCCCAGATCTTCAGCTCACCAATCGGTTTCCATAAGGGTTTGAAGGTGCGAGCCACTGCATCCACGTTCAAGACCCTCTTCGTAAGGAACTTCCCAACCAACCGGTGGATACCAATTTCTTCTTGGCTTGTGACTTCGGCCCCACCGGCTTCCACTTCCGACAGAGAGAAGCGAGCCCACATCTCATCTAGTCCGGCCATGGTTTTACTATCGGGAACTAGAGAAAACAAAGCCCACCCACGGGGAACAACAATCCATCCTATCAGTCGAGAGTAAGACCGAAGGGAAAAGGAACCTCAACACGGCAAGGGACAGAAATTCTACCAGCGGCTGGGAATTTTGGAAAACCCTAGTGGCACGGAGAAATGGTCTAGAAGAGGTTCAAACCCTAGCGGCACAGAAAACCCTAAAAGAAAAGAGTCTTAGTGGAAGGAAAAAAAAAAGTTGTTTGTCATTATTATTATTAGGAAAATGTTAATTTTGTTTGTCATTATTATTATTAGGAAAATGTTAACAAGCACCGGGCGGTGCTTGTTAAAGTTTCTTTTTTTGTGTTTCACTTAAAAAAAGAAAAAAAGGTTGTTAAAAAAATTATTTAAAAAAAAATTACCAAAAATTGAAAAATTGTCAAAAGTTAAAAAAGTTACACAAAAAATTACTAAAAATGTATTGTTAATAGGCATCGTAAGGTGCCCGTTAACACAATTATTATTATTATTATTATTATTATTATTATTATTATTATTATTATTATTATTATTATTATTTACAATTGATGATATAAGTTGGTTTTTGAAATATTATAATAAAAATAATGATATGAAAATACATTTAAAAAATGGTTTTATATTTATTTAGATTACTTTAGTTTATTTTTGTTAATTTAATATATTTATTTATATTTTAAATAATTATTAGATTAATTATGACATTATCATGATTTGATCTCAATACAACCTCAAAAACTTTGAACATCTTCTATTTACGATTGAGGATTCAAAACCATGCTACTACTAGACCTTTTTCCTTAAGTAGCTATAAGCTTGCCAACACTGGGGCATGTGATGCAACTGCATAACACTGCCGATTGATAAAGAGAGAAAAACCATCTGCAACGCACTTAGCAAGAAGCTTGGCATGAGTAAGAGAGCAAGCCATCTGATAATATTATTTGATCCAATGGCTATTACCCACTTATTTTGTTGCTGCTGTAGAAGAAATTGTTTCTTCTTGAAAAGCTTTTCCAAGAAGAGAGAGACTTCCATGGCAGCTAAAGCTGGCTCTCTTTGTTCTGTGTGTGGCTTGTGTAATATAATCTCAATCTGACTGTGTGAACATAAAATTTGGTTTTTATTTTTAAATCTGATGTGGCTGCATAATTGATAATAGATGTGGCAGAAATTTTTTTTTTATTACTCCATTTGACATATCAAAATTTTCTATCCAAAGGATAACAATAGAGACCAAATTAACATCACACTGAAATGTTAAGAACTAAATTGACACAATTGAAAGGTTAGAGATCAAATTGAACGACATTGAAATTTTAATGGCTAAATTAACACAATTGAAATATTATGGATGAAATTAATATTTGATGTAAAAGATAGGGACCAATTAAGTAATTTATCAAAATAAATATTATTATTATCAAATTTAAGCCAAAAATATAAGACAATAAGTCTAAGAGTCTGTTTGGAACATTATTCTAATAATATTGAAAAGTGTGTAAAAATTCGTATAATATTTTTTAAAAACTGAAAATTATTTCTTAGAATACCAGATCGAAGGGCCTTAAATCAAGTTGTAAACCCCTCAAACCACATTAGTATAATTTGAGTGCAAGTCTAGTCAACTGATGGTTGGATACCACAAATAAACTCAATAAAATAAAGAGGGACTTTTCTCTTTCGTAAAAACAAAAAGTAGAACTCTAAGAACTGAAGCTTTAAAATTAAAGAAAAGCTACTGAACGTAGAGAGAGAGATACCACCGTGAAGATAGATCAGCTGGTCAGTTCTTCAACAGTGTGGACGGGATCACCGATCAGAGTTGAGCTTGCAAGTATAGCAGCGTAAGGGAATTTTTTATTTATCCGACTTTTACATTTTGGGAGTAAACAGTTGTGAAGTCTAGAGTTGTTTATATCTTAACTATGCAATTTTTTTGGAGTTTAATTTTGATTTAATTAGGAGTCTTGATTTAGAAAAGATTTGGGTTTTATTTTATGCGTTATTACAAATTTGTTAAAATTTATTAATTTTGGGTTTATATTTCAGAGGAGCCATGGGCTAAAGAAATGGGCCAAATTCTATACTTATTTTTGGATTTTTTTTTTCTTGAACAAACTTAAGATTTGAGGACTGAAACATGTCTATATATATATATATATATATATATATATATATATATATATATATATATATATATATATATAGAAAAATGTTATATTTACAATATTTTTATGATAAATCTTAATAGTAGGTTGTTATAGTTGGATAAAAAAAGTAATTTAAGTCGTAGATTCAAATTAAATCCAATAACAATTTATTAACTATGATTTTATGAAAATGTTGTAGATGCATGCCCCACCCAGCCCCCTAGCTCCGCCACTGGTGACGTGGTTAGAACTCAAAAGAGCAATCTTTCAGTTTGAGAGTTATCTTTGTAGATTTTTAACTTCTATTTTTCTTTGACAAATCCGGATCCGAAATTTACGTAAAATTGCTGTGATCTTTGTAGATTTTATAGAGTTTTGAAGGAATAAAATCTGTGGCTCTACACACAATTAGTCTAGTCAAAAGTTGCGGAGGAGGCACTATTCACTCTATTGTTAACAGTGCACTACTAACAACCATATCCAGGTGATTAAAATCTGAGGTCTGTTAATTCCTTTGCTTAGCTTTTACATCTTTTTCTCCTTGATCAAGCATAATATTTTTTAGGCAAATGTTAACAAGTACCGTGCGAGGCATGTTAATGTTGCACTAATGCGAGTTCCATTTAATAAAAAATTGAACAAAAAAAAAGACATAAAGTTGACCCACAAATTATTTTAATATTTTTTTCTCAGTATAACGTTGGTCTCACTACCTAAAAGCTGCAAAAATACGATATAAAACTGCAATAAAGCTAAAAAAAAATCACCAAGGACTATGGTTAATGGGTGATGTAACCCTATTTTTTATGACATGGAACCTCCAACCTTTGGTTGTATGGGCACCGAGGTAAACCTAGAATACAGGCAGCCACCCTTAAGCCACCTATATCAAGAAAGTGACGACTCAAACACTAGACCTCAAACTTGGTACACCAAGGCTTCACCATTAGAGCTAGCCCTCGCAAACATTCAACCCTATTTCGACCAATCATGTCCTAAAACTTACATTTGGGGAAAAATTACGTTTTAAATCCTATACTTAAGGGGTCATTTCAAATTAAACCCTGAAGTTTAAGGCTTAAAAATTTAACACCGTAGTTTTAATAGTGTGAAATTGAACCTTGAACTTTTAAAATATGATATCAATTTAAACCCTTAATCAAACCCAAAAGTCCAAATTTGTATTTGAAACTAGTGAAACTGTAAGGTTTAATCTGTAACAGTTTTAAACTTTAAGGTTTAATGCTACTTTTGAAACTATAGGATTTACTTTTGAAATACAA
This sequence comes from Castanea sativa, assembly GCF_040712315.1. NCBI lineage: Eukaryota > Viridiplantae > Streptophyta > Magnoliopsida > Fagales > Fagaceae > Castanea > Castanea sativa. The sequence continues at coordinate 39,698,847 of NC_134023.1, forward strand.
AGGTAATCCCTTTGAAACCTTTGGCTTGTAAGTTGTAAACTATGAAGCACGGGTGCGGCGTTTGGGCCGCCGCACCCGCGTCGGACGCGGCCGGACGCGGCGACGCGCAGGCGACGCCGCTGCCTGCGCGTCCGTGCCGCGTCCGGCAATAAAAAAACATTTTTTTCGGCGCGATTCGGCGCGATTCGCGCCGATACGGTGCCGATTCGGGCCGACGCGCTCGAAATCGCGCTGATTCGGCCCGAATCGGTCGGTATCGGTGAAATCGGTCCGGCCGAAATCGGCCGATACCGGCCGATACCGGCGAAATCGGCCGATATCGGCCGATACCGGCGAAATCGGCCGAAATCTGCCGATATCGGCCGAAATCTGCCGATATCGGCCGAAATCTGCCGATATCGGCCGAAATCGGCCGATACCGGCCGAAATTCAAAAAAAAAAAAACAACAACAACAACAGGTGCGTATGGCTGGAAAAAAAAAAAAAAAAAAGGTGCAAACGCACCGTTTTGAAAAAAACCAAGACCCAACCCTCTCCCTCTTCATTTTTCTTGAGCCTCTCTCCCACTCTTTACCTTCACTCTTCAGCTAGGCTCTCTCCTATTCTCTGTATTCTAGTTATTATTTACCATTGCTCTTAAATTTGGTATATATTTATATAATGTAAAAAAAGTATGTTTAGCAATATATTAAAAATATAAATAAAAATATTTTTAATAATTTTTTAATCGCCGCACCCCGCCGCACCCGCACCCTACTTTTTCAAAAATTGCCGAGTCCCGCACCCGCTCCCGCACCCGCACCCGAATCCCGAAACGCACCCGTGCTTCATAGGTTGTAAACAACATTTGGGTTTTGTATTGTTAGGTTCAAGAATCAAGATGGAAGAAGAGTTTTGAAGGAATAAAGTCTGTGGCCCTACACACGATTAGTCTTTACTATGGAATATTGAAAATACGTGTTTGTTGGAACGCATTATTCGAAAGTCGAAAGTCAAAAGTTGTGGAGGCATTATTCACTCTATTGCCTAGCAATTTCTCGATCATCTTGCGACTCTTCTCTTCATTAGACCGGAACGTACTGATCTATCCTCCCTTCTTTAGATCTTTGCAACCTTGCTTTCTCCCTTATAGATTGAGATTGCGATGTCTTTCCCAACCAATGAAGGATCCTCCTCCTTTTCTTTTTCCACTCACCATTGGAACTATGATGTCTTCTTGAGTTTCAGAGGCAAAGATACCCGCAATGGTTTTGCTGGTCATTTATAAGACTTTGTGTGACAAAGGTTTCAAGATCTTCATTGATAATGATCTCCAAAGAGGTGAAGAAATTTCAATGGAACTTATTAAAGCCATTAAATCATCAATGATTTCAATTATCATATTCTCTCAAAATTATGCATTTTCCACTTGGTGCTTAGAAAAACTTGCTGATATTCTTGAGTGTAAGAAAAATGGAGAAGTAGTTTTACCTGTTTTTTACAAAGTGGATCCATCTAAAATACGTAAGCAAGAAGGTAATTTTGGAGTAGCACTAACTCAACAAGAAATAAATTCAAGAATAACATAAAGAAAGTGTTGAGGTGGAGGGCAGCTCTAAAGGAAGCAGCTAATTTGTCTGGATGGCATTATGAGGATGGGTATGTATCATCTAATCACTAATCTTGTGTCTTTTTATAGCTTTCAAACCTCTAAGTTTAATAATCACCACTAAATACCAAATTATGAAAATATTTCATTATGATGATATCTGCTACTTGTAAGGCACTAAGGTTAATACATATCAATCAATCAATGAATATTATATATATAAAAGCAAAGACTTCATATGGGAGAGCATGAGGTCCTACCAAGTGGCACATTCGTTGAGTTTCTCTCATTTAGGCTTCCACCTCATCAAAATTTACATTTATGTAAAACTTTCGATTCATTGAATGTGTTAATGAAGTGAGTATACATTAATTATCTATAAGTATGCACTAATTATATATATATTAAGAGGATGTCACTATTTTCACTGAGTGTTTAACTTACCATTATCATATTTAAATAACATAAACGTGGCATCATAAATTTTAGATGATATTACGATAAGCCAACTAAACATTTGCATTTTCCTCAAAAAATAAAAAAATAAAAAATAAACATTTACATGAAATTACAAATTTTTTATGCTAACTCCAAGCCAATGTAGAAACGAAAATTATGATTAAAAATTTTAGCAAAAGAAATAAATGATTAAACAAACAATCAACTTATTACACCACGTTTTTTTTTTTTTTGAGAGGATATTACATCAGATAACAACTAATTTCTAATTTATGTAACTTTTTCTCTATAGTTTAAATTCTTCATCCCCTTAATTTTGTATTACATCATTAATTTAACAAAAATCTCTTCATATTATTGCAACATTACCTCATGTTAATACTTTAAAATATTTTGAATATTTTATATAAGTTTTTCACATAACAACTTAAAGCATTATCCGCGCATCGCATGGGACCATGACTAGTATATATAAAAAATGTATTAAAATCAAAGTTGTGAATAGAGTATCGGAGTACTTTCAAGGTTACATATATTTTTATGACATATACACATATTGGGCTATAACATCTTGGGCTATTTGGAATGCTCGAAATAAGTTTTATTTTGATAAAGTTCAAGTCCATCCCAGTGTCATTCTCCAGGGAGTTTTTGGTTTCTTGGATGAGTATTAGAAGATTATGTCGACCCAGACCAGTTCCTAGCATGCCAATAACTCTAGCCACGTTTTATGAATGCTCTTTATGCTGTGTGTGTAAATTTTTTGTGAGATCTAGAGGTGTTTGCATTTACATACACTTAGGGTTATCAAGATCTAGATTGATGTCAAGAACTTGGTAATCAATTTAGTTGTAGATTCAAGAGCTTAAAAATATACAGCGGGAGTGCATGTGCTTGCTGGGAATCCAAGAAAGAATTAGTCTGTGAACTTGGAGCTGTCACGTGGTCGTGGTAGTAAATTTCCTACTCGAGGTAGCAATAGGATGTTAGTGGTCCAAGTCGCTATTGTGTAAATTTCAATTCTTTCATAGTGAATTCAGTTTACCTTAAGGATAGCTAGGTTAAATCCTCCCCAGAATTTTTACTGGTTTGGTTTTCCTGAGTTATCATATTGTTGTGTTATTTATATTCTGCACTTTACAATGATATGATTTATATATGTTAACCTAGATCTGCTTAATCACTTGGCTAAATAACTAGGTTAATCTGGTTGTGTTTTAAGGGGTCTAAAAATGTACAAGTTGTACTTCAGATTTCTTTTTTAATATATTTTCTATCTTTTATCTCCAAAAAAAAAAAAAAAAGACTTAAATGTGAAAATTATTTTATCTAACTTATCATTGTTATAAAAAGAAACGAACTACATCTCAATGCATAAAAAAAAGAAAAATAAAAACTAATTAAGGTTTCTTAGCATCAACATAACGTCTTAATTTTCACTACATAGTAAGAGAACAAATAAAATAAATCGAAATAAAAATTAAATAACGTCACTCATAATGAACATAAAAAATAGGATCTAAGTCAGGACGAGGGAATTCACTCATCCTAACATTTGTCAATTTAATTCAAGATTGTTATAGATATTATATATCGGTTTATTTTGTGTAAGAGCCCCCTAGAGGTCAACTTGTAGTACAATGACTCCTACCTTGATTGCGTAAACACATAGTAGTGAGAGAAAATGTCTTTACACATTGAAGGGAGATCACCCCTTATAAGCACATTCCCATACGCTTTCTTGGGTGACATGAGACTCTACGATTGCTTCTTCCTCCAGTCTTTCATAATCACCCCTTATAGGCACACGCATCGTAGTGGGAGAAAATGTCTTTACACATTGAAGGGAGATCACCCCTTATAAGCACATCCCCATATGCTTTCCTAGGTGACATGAGACTCCAGGATTGCTTCTTCCTCCAATCCTTCGTAATCACCCCTTATGGGCACACACATCGCAGTGGGAGAAAATGTTTCTACACATTAAAAGGAGATCACCGCTTATGAGCACATCTCCCTGTGCTTCCTTAAGTGTTAGTCCTTCACAATCACCCCCCCCCTTATGGGTGCACACATTATCATTCATGGCTAGCTCTTACAAAATTTGTAACGACTCCAGGAAAACGCTAATCACATCTGTGCTTTACTTCAATAAGAACTAGTCACAATTAAGACTCATTGTAGTTGTTAACAAAACTCAAATCAACCTAACATATGCTGGATGTGGGAGTCATCACACAACTACACTCAATCAATCAATTTGGGGCATCACATTCTCCCCAACTTAAATCCCTAGCGTCTTTATTAGGGCCCACCTTGTGAGGTAGTGTCGTTACCATGCTTGCATTAATACTATTTTTAATGATGTAAGGAAAAACGCTAGTCACATTTGCGTTATATTACCCTATGTGGTACTCGTTACACACATGCATGGCTATGGTTTGATTGAGGGTGAATTTTGGGTAAAGAAATGTTGCCTATATCTTAGGTTGTATTACCACTTAGGCTGCCCGCCTTTTTTGGTTAATAAATATTGTTATTTATATATACAAAAAAAAAAAATTTATTCTAGACTTTATTGAGGGTCCTTGTTTATATTTAGGGGCTATGCTGAAGCAATTTTAAAGTGGAGGGAGAGGTTGTGGTTTGAAAGATGCATTATACATGTATAAAGAGGTAATATTTACTCTTATAAAGAGACCCTTGAACTTGCCTACTTACCAAGTTCATATGGAAAATGTGAAGGAAATGAAGTGTATTACATTAATGGTTTGTTTGCATCACAAATTAGCCCTATTCCATTTAAATCAAAATATTTATTCCTAATTTGTGTAAGTTTTGTTGCTCGTACACTCAAGTAATAAAAACTAGGTTCACGTTAATGGGTGCCTAAGTGCACCTAATAAGTTAGAATTTTATATTGATTTTATTGCTTTTTTTTTTTATGACGTGAAACCTCACTAAGGTAAAGCCCTTTAGACTCACCCTAAAGGAGTACTAAACTACAGATACATGACCTCGCTCGCCTAAACTCTATATTAGGTAATTCAAAAGAACTCCTAATGGGGATTGAACTGAGGATGTCTAGGTATATAGCTCATCTGCCTCCAACAACTAGGCAGTGCCCTAGTAGGTTTTATTCCCACTTTTATAGGTAGTTGATGAACTTCAATATATTGTTGAATATTTTTAAATTTAATATTTTCTAATACAAATGGGATCTCATTGAAGCCTCCTAGACAAGTTCCTTCGGCTCCTATTAACAAAAACCATAAAATTATGTGCCTACCTTAAAAAAAAGGTCCCATTTAAGGGGATAAAACATGGTTTTAAAAACCGGATCAAAGGCAAAATCTAATTTATCTTTGGTTCTCGGTTAAACCTGATCTTGGGGGTTTTTTTGGTCGGATAGGCCGATTCTGTACAGTTTTCAAAACCATGAGATAAAACCATTATAAAACTTTGGCATTCGTTAAGGTTAATGTTAATTATGTTATAGTGAAATCAATTCACTTTTTATTGGGAGTTGAGTTATTTTAAGTTTAAGTTTGACTATTTTCCAATACAGGTGGAACATTTCTCAAGCCTTCTTAAATTGCACAAGGATATGGGCAAAATTGGCCATTTACCACTTTTTGCAGATATTATTAGCAACATACCACTGTTTACAAAATAAGTAGCAATATACCACTTTTTTGAAACTTGAGTTCATGAAACTCAAGTTTGCTGTGTAAATCGAGTAGTAAACACTAGAGTTTTATAAATAAATAAAAAACTTGTGCTGACGTAGATTTTTTTATTAAAAAAATGCCACATGAAACTCGAGCGTGGTAAACTCGAGTTCCATGCAACACAATACTCGAGCTTACCAAGCTCGAGTTCTTTGTAAATACAAAACTTGAGCGTAGTGCTCTTTTTTTTTTCTTTTTTTTTTCCTTCTATGGTACTCGAGGTTACCAAGCTCAAGTTCCTTGTAATATGGATCTCGAGTTTGGTAAGCTCGATTTCCTTATACTTTTTTTTTTAATAATCAGCAAATAAACATAAACATAAAGAAGTTTAAGCTACATATTATTACTTTATCAATCCTATTTCAAATTATTGTATGGTCAAATGATTGATAAGTATTGCAGAAAGAGTAGACCACTCGGATATAAAGAAGAACTTACGTCTTACCACGTCTGGATATGTAAGCTCTCGACGTGGTAATTTTTTCATTATATTCGAGTGGTTCACTTTTTTTGCAATATGTATCAATCATTTGACCATACAGTAATTCAAAACAGGACTGATAAAGTAACAATATGTAGCTTAAACTTCTTACGGTGTGCCCATAGCTAAAAATGGAGTGTGATTTTTCTTTTACATGTTCTAATTTCTCGTTGTAACCCCCAATATTTTAACCAATTTGACCATAATGCTTCCGAGAAGTTAGAAATTGATGAGTGCGTTAAAAATGAATGAACAAGGGGTATGAGTGGCCTAAGAATGAATACTTTGAAATTAAAATTTCTATATTTTACAATGCTTCTATTTAAATAAATAAAAACATATGTTTATGCATTCAATGAAAAAAGTTACTTATTTTTATGTTTATGTTTATTGGTTGATTATAGGAAAAAAAAAGTATGAGAAACTCGACCTTGCCAAACTCGAGTTTCATATTTCAAGGAACTCGAGCTTGGAAAGCTTGAGTATTATGTTGCATGGAACTCGTGTTTACCATCGAGTTCCATGTGGCAATTTTTCAATAAAAAAATCCACCTTAGCACAAACTTTTTTATGAAACTCGAGTGTTTAAAACTTGATTTACATAGCAAACTTGAGTTTCATGAACTCGAGTTTTAAAAAAGTGGTATATTGTTACTTATTTTGTAAACTCGAGTTTTAAACACTTGAGTTTCAAAAAAGTGGTATATTGCTACTTATTTTGCAAACAATGGTATGTTGCTAATAATTTCCTCTAAAAGTGGTAAATGGCCTATTTGGCCCAAGGATATGGGTTGCCATTCTTTAAAAAAAAAAAAAAAAAAAAAAAAAACCCATTCCATTTATTTCACAAAACCCAAAGCAACATCTTAAAAACCAAACTCATATCGAAATGTCCAAACTAAAGTACTCTAATTTCAATCATAGTTATTGGAACTATACCAAATTGATGGTTGAACCGTCAAACTAATGAATGGTTCAAAAATTTAGGTTGGTATGAAAGAAATAACAGATTTAAAAATCTTGATAAAACAGTGAAAAACTATTTTTATTTATTTATTTAAATACTGAACCATATAGTTTTATTCGAGTTAATTAAAGTAATATATATATATACACACACACATTTTTTTGTGTACAATTAAAGCAATAAAATATGTTTATATATTAAAAAAAATATAACTTCAAAAAACTATATTGTTATTTTTAGCACCACCAATTTTGGGAGGCTGCAATGGTGGAGCTATAATTAAAAAAAATTTAGCTTCTTAGCTACAGTGTACAGCCAAAAATGGCTATGCATTGTAGTAGATATATTATTATATTGTGATGTTTATATTATTTTATTATGTTGAAAGTTACAATAGATATACTGATGCTATATGTTTTGTAAAGTGAATAGATAAAATAAATAGAATAACTTTTTGTGGTGCCAAATAACTAAAAAAATAACTCCACCAATGTGAATTCTTATGTGCAGCTTAGGAACTTCAAAAATATGGTGTAAAAGGTCTATAAAAAATAATAAGGGAAAAAGAAAGAACAAAAAACTAAGGTACTTTTCTTTCGCCATGCTTCCACATTTCCTTTCAAAATATTAAAAATGTCAAATGGGAAAGCTACCAATAAAATCCTCATGAAGAAGCATCTCCTTAATTGATAATACCATTTACTAAAATCAATTTTTACAAAAGTTTCTATATTTTGTATATGTCTATTCTATATATATTTTTTAAAGGAAAAATATCTATTCTATCTTTTTTTTTTTTTTGAAAGGAAAAATATTGTTTCTGTAACTAAAATTTGCATGAAGTTTGTTTTTATTCTTTTTTTTTTTTTACTACAAGTTTGTTTTCATTCTTAAATTTTAGAATTTTCCTTTTTCGTCCCTAAATTATTGAAAATGTTACATTTGTTTTTTATCCTTACATCCACTTTCATTGACTTTTATCATACATGTTTAACTAGGTTGCACTATCTTTAGCAGTAAAAAGGTTGACATGTATGACATGAACCATTAGATTAAAAAAAAAAAAACACAAACACACATAAAAGGTGAACAAGTCACACGAAACTATTGGTCACACACATGGTTTATAATTTCTTTTTAAAGTTTAGGAAAATTTTTATTTTCAATATTTTAGAGATTAAAAAAAAAAGGCTTTAAAAAATGTAGCTATTTTTTAACTTTATGTACAAATTGTATGAATGTATTCAAACTTTGATATAACGTGGAATGTGAAGCCTTGAGATTCAAAATGATACATCTTGGTAATGTTTAATGCTAGAGACACAATATAATTTAAAATCTTTACATCTTGGAATGCGAAGCCTTGAGATTCAAAATGATACATCTTGGTAATGTTTAATGCTAGAGACACAATATAATTTAAAATCTTTTCATAACTTTCTAGGATGAATGACAACATCAACATGGCTTGAATTGAAAGGATTGGATGGGGGTGGGGGGGGGGGGGTGTTTTGTCTACTCTTTACGAGGGAAAATTCATGCGGGGTGAGAGCAAGGCATATTGAGGCTAAGGTAAGTTAGAGGTATATTTATATCTTTAATGAGGCAACTTCAACATTAACAGTATAATGATGAAAGAGAAAGGGAAGACACGGTCATAAAAATGTTAAAAGAGAGAAAACAAGTATTTTAGGGGATGATAACATAATATTTTATATGTAAAAAACAAATTACACCAACATCCCTTAAGGGCTATTTGAATAACATTGTCCTCTAAATGTTTGTATATATGATATTTCCTCTTAAGGGTTCTAACAAGGTTTGAACTTATTGAATTTTTTGCATAATATTACTCTTTAAGATTAGGCTGAAACACCAAGGTGTTTCTTATGTTAAGATTAGTGCTCTTAAGTCCTATTGTATGATGTTATGTATGACATTATGTATGATTTAATGTTATGATTAATAAAGTTGTTTTATTATTATCTAAAATAATGGTAACATGAATATTTGGATATCATCATATAGTTCATGAGATGCATAGTATGTGATTTATGTGATTTAGTCACAGAAGATATAAATCACAAGTTCTTTGTAAACTCTTTAGTTCGTAGTCGGTGATGAAATTAGATATTTCATCTGCGAAGATTATAACATATCAACTAAAATGATTTGTCTTGATAATGGAAGTGGAGACTTCTAGTTGATATGTTTTAAGAGTTAAGACATATTGAACTAGACTACTATGAGATTTATTATTCTCCTAACGACTGTCAAATGAATAATAAATCTCACAACTTCTATTTGCATGAACTCTTAATCCTGAGAGAATAATGGACCTGATCATGAGGTGTAGGTTGTTTTGATATATCAGGAATGAGATTTAAAGTCACGATCAAAACCTCAGTATGTTGGGCAACCGCATTTAGTGTTGATGGAACATATATTCTCAAGATGGAATTTATAATCTCTTAACAGAAATATAAAATATTCCCTTGAGATAAGTTTAATGAGTTTGGTTATTCAAAGTGTTAGGCCTAATTATTTTAGTAAGGAGTTACTAAAGTATATATTTATGAAATTTGTTTTCATAAATATATGATGAATAACTTAAATGATTAAACCGAGTATTCAAGGATTAGGATGTAGTAATCTTCAAAGTGGCAGTCTACATTCATGACTTTGTATTACTACGAATATTTTATGAAGGGGTTGCATGTATAATAAAGTCTTGAGATATAATTTATTAGTAAGGCCTAAAGTGCAATTATATTTATATAGTGGTATTAAATATAATTAATGATAACTTTGGCCTTGTCAAGAGTTGACAGAAAAGTCCTACGCCCATTGGAGCTAGAGTCTTATTTATTCCTTTTTGGTCTCACTCCAAGCCACACACTAAAGCTCAATTGGAAAAGCCCAATAAGACAGTTCAAATAGATAATCAGTTAGATATAGATGGAGAAACATACAGGATTTTATATACGATACATCATTGTGAAGTGGTGTGTATGTGTGAGTGAATCCACTTGATTATTCTCCCTTAAAACTGATTGAGAGACCACACTTCTTGGGCGTAAAGTGGAATTGGAGTGAAGATTAAAAGTGTTCCCAAGTACTTCTAATATTTTGTTTTGAATTTCACCACACCAAGGTACGCTCTCTTATTCTTAAATTCTGAAATTTACATAGTGCATGGTATCAATCATGAATGAAGTAGATTTGTGTAATTAAAAAAATAATGCGGTACTTGATATTATTGAAATTGAGTATTTCTTTATAGTACTCGAGCTTCATACAGTCGAGTACCTTGTTTTTCTTTTATTATTATTATTATTATTATTATTATTATTATTATTATTTTTTAATCTCCCTAGGAACTCACTCTTGTATCTTCTCTCAAATTCACCATCTATTTATAGCCAAAGTTCAGCCAAAATATCAATAGTTACACCGACATGAAACTTATCAAGTCAAAGAAAATGGCAAGCATTTATGGCCAAAGTGTCATCCATTTCGGCCAAAAGGAAAGAAGCATGAATTTGGTTTGCATGCCAGGTGTTGTTCCTGGCCATCTTCTTTGACAATTCATGGAGAACATTTAATGCAAGCTCTTACATTTCTTCACACATGAAACTTCTTGAGGATCATGCATCTTCCTGACATGGGCATGCAAGCCATTTAATGGTTTCTTGGCTAATGTCAAGCCACAAAGTTTGATAATTCAAGCCATTCCAACAAAAACAAAAAGTTGAAAAAAAAAAGAAAAGAAAAAAAGAGGTAGTCGACTCACTAAGCTCAAGTACTATAAAGAGATACTTGATTTCCGTAATATCACTGAACTCGAGTACTATTTAGAATTTGATTCTGTAAAACTCGAGTACTAAAAAAGTGATAGATTATTACATATTTTCAAAATAGTGTTAGTTTATTACAAATTTTGTCAAAGCGTGGTATTTGACTATTTATTTGACTATTTTCACCAGTGTACCTAACTAGTTGAAAATACAAGAGCTTACTAGTTGATTAACTATCAAGCCTGTACCTAACTGTTAGTGTCTTTCGACTACATTCTGAATGATACAAAGAAAAACAACTCCCAAAAGTTTCTGTATTCTTGTCTTTAACCCTTTATCCCCTCTCTCTCTCTCTCTCTCTCTCTAAATATCCCAAATGAGAGAACCACCGATTCTCCGACGGAGGAATACCCATCTTCCGTACGACATCGTACTCAACATCCTGGCAAGGCTACCGGCGAAGCCACTGATGAGATTCAGGTGCGTATCCAAATCCTTGGACTCCTCAATCAAAAGTCACGATTTCATCACCGACCACCTTAATACAAACAAAAATCATGATAATGGTTATGTCATACACATGGGATCCAATCCTTCTTCTCGGTCTTCTAATAGACCAGTCTGTACAGTGGCTTTGGACCGCTCGTTTGATAGGATTTCTGAGTTTGTGGTTCCCTTTGACTTTCCTTTTGAGCATGCCGGAATAGTGGGTTCGTGCAACGGCTTATTGTGTTTCTCTAACTCCTATAAGTTTATATATTTGTGGAACCCCAGCATTAGAAAATTCAAGAAGTTGCCTCATACTTGCTTAGGACAGTTAAACAATGTTAATATTGGATTTGCGTATCATTCCGAGAATAATGACTACAAGGTTGTGAGGATTTCATATAGTCCTTTGTCTATACTAGAGATTGAGGTGTACACGTTAAGTTTGGATTCATGGAGAAGGGTTGGATTCGACTTGACTATCAATGTTGTCTTCTGTTCTGAATTGCCAGCCCCATTGGTAAATGGAGCTTTGCACTGGATGGCGCATATCGAAGGAGAAGAGACTGACTTGATTATGGCATTTGATGTCAATAGTGAGAAATTCGCAATTCTAGCACTGCCTGATGGTTTTACCAGCGTAAATATCTTGCAAAGATGTCTTGCATCATTCAAAGGGAAACTGGCTTTCATTACATGTGCATATAATGAACAATTTGGCTTCCCCTGTCAATACTCCATATGGGTGATGAAGGAGTATGGTGTGGTTGAGTCTTGGAATAAACTTTCTGTTATACTTATACCATTTGAAAGAGTGGCTTGTTGCCTTGCCTTCACTGAGTATGGTTCACTTCTGCTATGTTGCCTCAAGAAACGATTAGAGAGCAGGGGATCTAGGTTTGTATTAGTTGACACGGAAACTCTACATGAGAAGGAGGATCCTATCCAACGTCCTTCATATGTAACTACTTTCATGGAGAGCCTTATTTTACTTGATGGAGCAGATGTGGAATCTTACTAAGCAGATGGGGGCGTGCATGTAAGAAGTGAAATCATTAGTGGTATGGATGAAGTGAAACCCTTGTTATTTGTTTTCCTTTAGTTTAGTAGTTGGCATGACAATATTGCTAAAACTTAATTTTTATCCCAGTTTTACATTATCCTTTTGTGGCAATATTACATATTAGTATTTGATATTTGTATGTGGATTGTTGTTGTGCATATATATAAAAAGGCCATGATATTCTTATGAGATCAATCTTTTGAACTTGCCAACGTTACCTGTTCATGTGACAAATGTGAAAGGCTTAAAGCGTGTTGCAGTCTTAGGTTTTCTGTTTGAGTTGATTGTATTTTTACAAGGTGCTTTATTCATCATCGTGAACATAGATTTGACCTTTTATTCTCAATAGATTCTATTACTTATCAAAAAGAGAAGTGTGTTGCAGTACAGGAATGGGTCTGAGAAGAAGAGGAGAAATGAATGCAGAGTGAGAGGCAAGGATGCACCAAAAATTGAGAAAGAAAAAAAATTAATTCAATCTTATTTGAATATCCCAATCTGTAGTAAATTGATAAGTGTTTATACTTGCATCTATATATGTATTGAAGCCTAAGCATTCTTGGCGGCCATAGAATCTGTTGTAACAATGCATAACAGAAAGTAACTCTAAGAATCATAACCAAAACTACTGTAGAATTTTCTTCAACCAATGATAGTTGTAGGGGTGAAACAAGGATCAGGCCCAATCTAAACAGGAATGGGCTGACAAGCAAGCCCGGTGCAATTAATTTATAGAGATGGGTTATCAAGGCCAATCCTTTAAATCCTAGTAGCTTTACTTAGTGTTTGTTAAAGAAAGGAAAAACTTACCATCCAATAGTTCAAGAAGAAAATAATAAAGTGAAAGGCGAAGATTCTTATTCAAGATCTTCCTCGGTTTAGCTGAGGAGAGCTGATTCTTTGGATTACACACTTCTCAGCAGTACAGTTCTTAATTTTTCTCTCTACTTTCCTTGTTTCTCTCTTGTTTTTCAGATCCTCTATCTTGGTGGGGCTTCCTTTCTTTTTATAGTAGTTGGAATTGCATCCCAGCCTTCCACTTGGATTGGTATGGATCCTCACTTGGATACTTGTCCCATCAGTGTCTTGCTAGTGGTGGTAGGGTAGGTTGCAAGCTGTAAAAACACTGTTCAAGGGTCATTCTACCATTAAATGCGGTAGGCTAAGTTGGTGTAGTGCATTTAATGCGGAGATAATGGGTGCTTTATCAGGAAGCTTTCTCCTTCCCCTGCCTGCACGTCTCCACTCTCTTTCTCGGCCACCTATCCTGTTATTTTTGGGTTGGGGCCCTGGTTTCCTGAGGGAAAGCTTGCTCCTCAAACTCCTCGGACTGAACACTCCCCCCGGTCTTTGGTATTTGGTTGTCTCGTCTGGGCTGGACCCAATCTAATGAAGAGTGAGGCCCAATTGTCTCTTCGGGGTGTCCTAATGCCACATGCCTTTGGTCCTCGGGTTCCTCCCTCCCACAATAGTCATTTAACATATTTATATCATAGGAAGGACTTGGACTGCTAGGTATAAACGTCTGATGCTTTGCACAACATGTAGTGTGCTCAGTTGTCTTATTGCTGGACAAAGAACGATCTGTTGAGTTTGAGTGAGCTGTTGTTTAGTAGCATAATCACTGGCATCATCTTGTGCAACATGTATTGTCTCAATAGTGAATAAGCTGGAGAAGCTAGACTGCTTTTAGGATGGTGTAGGTGACAAGTTCAGATGCTTTTTATATGGTTGGAAGGATGTCAGTACTCATAGTCAGTCAAGAGTCTTGGATATCAGAAAATATAGATAGCCTTATTGGCACAATGTGGAGTACTTTCTTTTATTTTTTGTTGTTGGTAAGAATAACTTTCAATGTAATTAATTTTTTTATACAACATAAATAGTAGATTATGTTTTTATATTAAACATTAACTGAAAGAGTAGTTAATTCCATTTATAAGGTATTGATAAATTGTGTATATTGAATTAAAATTTTCATAAGTAATTTTCAAAGTCCTCTTTCGGGACAACATCTGTGTAGGTCAGGAATTCTAAAATTATGGGGACAAAGGGCTATGAAGAATTTTAAGTAAAAAATCTCACAAACTTTTCTTCAGCCATGCTTTCATGTTTCCTTTCAAAACCTTAGAAACTGTCGATGGTGTAGCTATAAGTAAAATCCTCATCCAATAAAAATGAAGAAGTGTGACCTAAATTGATAATTTTGTTCAATTTCTATGAAAATGGTGAAAGGTCCTATGGCAAAAATACTGATTTTTTTCCTCAAAACATAGATATTCTATAGATAAAGATATAAAAACATTTCAAACACACAAGAAAAAGAGTCCAGGGGAATTATATTACATGGAGATGAAATAGGCCTACAAATCCCAATATATTCCTTTCAATTAAAAACAATAGATAAGTGTCATATTGAATTTCCCTTTCTTGTTGGTTTCTGCCTTCTACAGCGAGCCTGTATGCACAATTCCTTACTTCTGCGTATACGTGATCAATTGATGGTCTTTGTAGTGGGAACAATATCTGATGTTTTGGATGTATGCAATATCACAATTTCCTGTATACTGGGAGACTCATTTTTCCTGATTCACATAATCTTATTACTTATCAAAAAAAAAAAAAAATCATGTGGACCAGATCATGTTTTGAGCATATTACCATTCCAAGATCATGTTCTTACTTCCCTGGTTCAGGCTACATGGTCTTTGGTGATTTGTGTGCTCCATTTAACCTTAATATTGATGACCAGAAGCTAATTTATTGAGAGGGAATTGGTTTCAATATGTGTGATCTTGCTAAACAAACATACTGTGTTCACATGCTCAATCACATGTTTATTGTCATCGCATGTGGATCAACAAGTTTAGGTGCTTAAATGATGTGTTTCTTTTAGTACTGTCCTAAACAAACATGCTATGGTTTATACTACTGTGAAATTTAAAAGAAATATGTAATAAAAAGACTGTCGATCTACTTATGGTTGTTGATGCTATTCTTGTTACTACTGTTTGCGTAACCATTTACATGTCCTTACCATGGGTAATTGACTTATAGACCTCTGAATGCATGAGTGGTGCTTATTCCTGTATGCTACATTCGATATCATTTATAATGCATATCCACCTCTTGTAGTTCTCATTCTTGGTTAGGCCTCCTTGTTTACCAGTTAGTCTCATCTTGTACTTTTTCATCCTTTTGTCAGTAAACTTGCAAAATTACTACTTATTGAAAAGAAATCAGTAAACCTGAAAAATTGCTAGTATTCTGTGAGTTTCTTGATCTTATGGCTATGTCAGTGAGCAATAAAATAAAGTGTTGTGAAAAAATCTGTCAAACATGTAGCATAAACCTTAATAAATTTCTCATCTTAAAGCATGAGAAAGGTAGATAGGAGAGTTGCTAAGAATAGACTGAAGAAAGGAGACTAGAGAGGGTGCCCAAGCAACTTACTCCCTTGAACATAGGTCTAGGAGAAGAGGATGTTGGTCCACTTGAATGTAGGATAAGAGCTTGAGCAATGTAGCCCCTGCTAGTTTGCAGCGAGATGTGTTACAGCCTTGAAGAACACCATGTTATGATTTAATTGTGCTTTAGATTCTTGAAAAAGCTCATCAAACATGATAATTTATACACTACAAAGATGGGCATGCTTCAACCTTGCAATTGACGATAGTTGGAGAAGAGTTTATTAGAACTTACTGGAAAGAATGCAATCTTTTATTAGGACCATTACATATTGTTATCATGAATATCAGTTAGATTTCACTAATAACATGGAAACTCTGTCAATTAAATGCTATAGGTCATAAACTTTCAGGTGCTAATTAGCAGAATCAAAATTTTACTCATTGCATTACTTCTTCTTTTTTTTCCTGAAATTCATTGCATTATTTTTACTGTACTTATTGAACCAACTTTAGTATAATTTGAATATTTAACTAAGGTATCAACTGATTATTTATGTTGTGTGCATTGTAATTTTTACTCGAGGTAATTTCATGTTGATGGCTGAACTAAGCTGCTCTCTTACTAATATCGTAATGATGGAGGCAACAAGGGGCTTTCAAAAAGCAAGCCTAAAGGCTCAAATATATAACAGGTAGTATGAATTTTTGTAAACCACATTGGAACCTTTATGTCTTTTTCTGCATTTTTGAGGTTGGATTCAGAGGAAATGCTTGGAATTTTGAAGATCGTAGATCATCTACTTTGGTGTTGAAGTTTCCTTTTCTAAGATGTTTGTACTTTGTATTCACTATTCATGGATATATCCTTGTAAAAGCCCTTTACCCATTTTATTTTCTCTTCTGCCTTCATTTTGCTTTTGAAGATGAATGGCCATACAATTTGGGAATTTTTGTTCCATCATTTTTCTTTACCATATAAATAGGGAATTTTTATTTCATGTGCTGGTCAGATTTAATGTTGGGGAAAATGGAGGAAATGCATTTTGGCTTGCAGTATCACAATGAGATTCTCTTCTCTTGTATTTGGTAGTCATACTGGCTTCTATAGTAGCTTAGTTGGTGTAGGGCAAGGTGATTCTTTGCTCTTGTATTTTATTTCTGGATCGGTAAATGCACAACTCATGCACCCCCATGGGATTGAACCTAAGACCTCACCATCAACCCATCACTTACAAGGGAAGGATATGTCACTCGATCCAAGGACAATAGATCTTGGTTTTAAAACTTGGACTAGATGGTCCAACTGGGAATTGGCCCTTAGGCCTGTTCTTGTTACCTAAAAAACTGGCCCTAGAGAAAAAGTTTGAAACTTGTGCGAACCACAATTTTAAACATCAAATTATTCAAGTCATGCTATGTAATAAAATAACATTACATCAATATCATTATATACTATATTTATGTTAAAATAGGATTACATCTAACAATCAAAGAAAAAAAAGGATAATAGCTTAAAAATATAACCAAATTAGATCAATTTAAAATATAGTTCAACACAAAAATTCATCAACTTAAAATAAAAATATATCATACATATAAGATTGAATTAAAAATCCACCAAAAAAAGAAAACACACACACACACACACACATTATATATACAGAGAGAGAGAGAGAGAGTAATCATCTTTTTGTGTGAGTAAAATAGTGTAGGTGCTCATTTTTTAGAAGCCCAACAAGAGGGGAAAGCCTAACAACATGGGTAGAAGAAAGTGGGATGGAAATAACATTAAGCCCAAGCGGCATAAATAATGGATCATGAGTCCGTAAAGCAAACAAATAGACCCTGAAGAAGTAAACGGGCCTAAGAAGGCCCAGAAAGAAAGAAATAGCAAACCCATGGGCAGTATGGATGTAGAAAGTGAGAACGGGCCATAGCTGCCACAGCAGGCCCAAAACAATGCAAGTAAAGAGAGTAAGGGGCAATGGAGAATCCATAAGCCCCAAAGATGAAATATGAAGTACTTGGGCCAAGGAAGCCCAAGGAGTTAGTAAAAGCTATGGGAAGCATAGAATTGGAAAGGGCCAAGGATACCCCAAGAAAGTAAATGGGCCAAGGAGGCCCAAAAGGAAGTAAGCGGGACGCAAGAGCCCGCGAGTAATGTAGTAAAAGGCCCAATGAGTTTATTGGGCCATCAGAAAAGGGATGAATAGCAAGCCTAAAGAGGCCCAACAGTCCTAGGTTAAGTAAACATCACAGTAGGCATGACCGAATAATGTGGTAAGAAGTAATAGCAAGGCTAGCAATAGAACACAGAGGAAGGCACGAAGGAAGGGAATCCCACAATTAGGCAATGCCCAACAAGCCATAAAGAATCATAATTCAATAAAGCAACTCACGCCGTAAGAAGTCAAAAACAAACGGAAGAACAGGCAAACAGACCTTCAGACCACGGCAAGCACATGGGCAGCAAGCAAATTTTGGACGAGCATGGGAGTAAGGCACGCGTAAGGCCCAGACACCACCAGCCTGTACCCAGCTTATACCCAGTCAACACAGGAAGTGGTGGGTCATGGGTCAGAGGTAAGAGGGCATGGTCTGGCAGTGGGGAGGGGGAAAACCTATTTTCATGTTTCCTACTCAAGCTCTTTTGGAGGCAGTGTCCTATTGGGATGACATACCACCTAAAAGAAGCAAAGTTGAGTTGGAACTACTAGGTGCATGTTATGAGGGACGAAGAGGAAGTGAGTATTTACACCGTGACAGGTAAGAATGCCACGACCAGCAAACAAACAAAATAGTCTTCTTTGTTTGGTGAGGTAAAGTGGTGCAGCCAGCACAGGTGAGTGGCGCTAGTTGGGCAACTGACCAATCAGTAATGGTTGGCAAGGACACCCACACCAGACAAAAACGGTTAAGGGCTAAAATGAAAAAGCTAGCCGCAGCTAGCATTATATAAGGAGCCCTTGCTGTGCATGACGGGGGCAGAATGACCTTTAGGGAGAGAATCACCATAACTACAAAAAAAACATTGAAAGATAAAATGAAAAAAAAGAAAGGAAAGAATCAGAGAGAATAGAAAGAAAAGTAAAAACAGAAAGAATGGAATGGCTGGCATGCACCAAATAGGTTGATCCCCCTCTCTCTCTCTTTAACCCATGTTCTCTGATAATGGCAAAGGACTTCTTTAAATACAAGTCATTCAGACCCGCCCCTTCAAAGCAGTTAATTTCTCCATCCGAGAAATTAGTTGCATTGAAGAAATGGTTCTCCTTTTTGACTTAAACCCAGCAACATTACTTGATACGGCAGACTATCATTTTTTCTTTTAATAAGCTTATTGATGTTCATTCGATACTATCCTTTGTTGCTTTTTCCATAAAACGAGTATTCATTATCAAAGCCCATTATTTGCCTTTGTTTGGATAGCGAAAGAATTTCTATTATTGTCTTTATTATCTTTGCCTGTCGTAACAATTATAACAGCTTTGCCTGCCATGGGTAAGTGATAAACAATCTTGGCAAACGGGGGCGTCGTTTGTGCACAAGCCGGACCAAGGATGGTTGCTATTGGACTGGTCCTAACTCCTTAATCTAGAAAACTTTGGGGCCAAGTGCAGTAGGAGGCAGCCCAACATTTGTAAAAAGGTCCCCACATTTAAATTGGCGACTCCACTGGAGAGTTGGGAAGTAAATAGGGACAAAGATCCTTACAAACAAATGCGGCCAAAATCCAGGATGACGCAAAACTTGAGCGCTGTCCCCTCTCAGGCCGAGTCGAGGCCAACAACACCTCGTCAGCCCAACCAAGCAGAAGACATCAATGGATTAGGGGCTGGACCTTAACTGCTGGCAAGGAATTCCGCTGACAATGCTAATGCTTTTGTTGAGGTCCTGCAAGCATTGCAACACTCGCAAGAGAAAATTATGGAGGAAATCCGTTAGCTGAAAACAGAAAAGACCAAGAAGAAAGGAAGCCAGCATGTCCCAGAGCATGCGGCAGACAAAGAGGAGACGCCAGTCGAAGGCACCCCCAGAATGAAGGACAACGCTACATCACTATGGCCGAGGTAGCATATCTCTTAGAGTAGGAGAGGGCCAGAGCACCCAAGGCGAGATTCTACGCACGAAGTGAAGGAAAAATTCTGGTTTTGTATTTCATACAAAACACATAGCGGAAGCAACAAACAATGATCTATTTCATTCATGATTGATAACGTGCACAATGTAAATTTCAAAATTTAAGAACAAGATAGTGTACCTTGGTGTGGAGAAATTCAAAACAAAGATTAGAAGCACTTGGGAACACTTTTAATCTTCACTCCAATTCCACTTTACGCCCAAGATGTGTGGTTTCTCAATCAGTTTTTTAAAGGGAGAATGAAAGTGTGTCTCACACTCTCTCACACACCGTTTCTTATTTCACTAATAAAAATTCTGTATGTTTTTCCCTTTATAAGTAACTGATTATCTAATTGGGCTGGCCTATTAGGCCTTTCCAATTGGGCTTTAGTGTGTGGCTTGGAGTGGGACCAAAAGGGACCAATAAGACACTAGCTCCAATGGGCCTTGGGCTTTTCCGTCAACTCTTGACAAGCCCAAAGTTACCATTAATTATATTTAATACCACTATATAAATATAATTGCACTCTAGGCCTTATTAATAAATTATATCCCAAGACTTTATTATGCATGCAACCCCTTCATTAAAATATTCGTAGTAATCCAAAGTCATGAATATAGACTGCCACTTTGAAGATTACTACATCTTAATCCTTGAGTACCCGGTTTAATCCTTTATGTTATTCGTCATATATTTATGAAATCCAATTTCATAAATATATACTTTTGTAACTCCTTATTAAAGTGGTTGGGCCCAACACTCTGAATAACTAAATCTATTAAACTTATCTCAAGGGAATATTTTGTATCTCCATTAAGAGACTATGAATTCCATCTTGAGAATATATGTTCCATCAACACTAAATGCGGATGCCCAACATACTAAGGTTTTGACCGTAACTAATAGATCTCACTCCTGATATATCAAAGCAACATACATCTCATGATCAGGTCTATTATTCTCTCAAGATTTAGAGTTGATGTAAATAGAAGTCGTGAGATTTATTATTCATTTGACAGTCGTTAGGAGAATAATAAATCTCACAGCGGTCCAGTTCAATATGTCTTAACTCTTAAAACATATCAACATACCAACTAGAAGTCTCCACTTCCATGATCAAGACAAATCATCTTAGTTGATATGTTATAGTCTTTGCAGATGAAACGCCCAATTTCATCACCAACTACGAACTAAACTTCTGAGTTTACAAAGAACTTGTGATTTATATCTTCTGTGACTTTTCACATAAATCACATACAATGCATCTCATGGACTATGATAATGTCTTAGTTCATTTATAGATAGTCTCATATAATTAAACAATTTAATTATTAAATACATTCCAATAAATTGGGTTTTAGGGCATAAACCCCAACACGAAGACCTCTTTATCCATTAAGAGTGCTTAGCAAGCCATATCTCGAAAGGTATGAACCACGTGCTTTCGCGCAATATGACGACAGGAATGGTAATGCTGTTGAGCACATGAGCAAGTTCATCGATACTCTTGGCACTAATGCGGTAGATGAGGACTTATGTCTTCGGGAGTTTTCTAAATCACTATGTGACCGTGCCTACACTTGGTACATCGGTCTAAAACCAAGATTAATCCCAACCTGGGATGACATGGTGGATGTATTTTGTACTAAGTACTTTCACGGAGAAGAAACAGTGACGCTTGCTACTTTGCAAGCTACCAAGCAAAGAAGCGGAGAAGATTTAATGGAGTACATCAAGAGATTCAGAAACATAGTGCTTGCTTGGTATGACCATTGTGAGGAAAAGACATTGGTGGAGATGTGTATGACAAATATGATCAGGGAATACAGAGCTGTCCTAGAAAACTTGGAAATCTCCCAATTTGCGCAGCTGTTACAAAAGTCTAGAAAGACCACTCAATCAGTGAGGCCAAGTTCTGACAAAAGAAACGCCCCACAGGCCATGGCAGTATCCACTAGCGAAAGGAAGAGAAAAACTGATGGGAGGGAGCACGATACCCCTTCGCCGATACCGTGCACCCCAAAGGAGCTAGATGTGCTCTTGGATAGGTGGATAGCAGACGGAGTCTTTAAGCCCAATCAAGTCTCTGGGGAGCCCACAGAAGAACGGAGGGACCCACGTTTCTACCGCTTGCACAATTATATACAACATCCTACCGCAAAATGTTAGGCGCTTCGTAGACTAGTGCACTACAGGATCAAAGAAGGGACCCTGGAGCTATCGCAGCAAGAAGTTCAAAGGAATCCACTCCTAAACCACAAAGGGAAGGGTGTAGCAGCGGTAGTGATCTGTGCAAATCTAGGGGAAGAGGAGGAGGAGAATTCAGCTTTGCTTGCTGCGGCAATCATCACCCTACAGAAGAGTGCCAAGTTCAAAAATCTGTTTGACCAACTAGGCCTTACAGAGAAAGAGTGGAAGATAGCTACAAAGGCTCTGGTAAGCATTGCTACCGGAGCAGGAATAGAATGTTTGTCAGCAGAAGTTGCAGATGATAGAGCTCTCTTACAAGAATCAATTGAAATCACTTTCAGTAATGAGGATATGGAAGTGGGGTGCCCTGACCACAGGAGGCCCCTCTACTTAGCCGCATCCATAAATCAGATCCCCATCAAGAGAGCCTTGGTGGACACGGGTGCCTAAACCTTGTTCTGTTAAGCACCCTGCAAGCAGCAGGAATTTCAGAAAGAATGATCCAAGGGTGCCTAATGGAAGTAACTGGGTTCAGAGGAAGCGATGAATATACCATAGGCCATATTCAACTATGGTTAAAAGTGGGCCCTATAGCCTCTTTAGCTCGGTTCCATGTGGTAAAGACGGAAATTTCATACCATGTGCTCTTCGGGAGGCCATGGCTGCATAAAAATCGACTATTGCCATCTACCTACCACCAGTGCGTGAAAGGGAGGTTGAATGGTAGGATGATACATATAGCAGCAGACCCATCACCATTTGAGCAAGCAAAGGCTCATCTAGTAGAAACTATGTTTTATGACCAATAGGCACCATCCGGGAAAAGCTTAGTATCAAAACCAAGAGGCACCTTTGTCCCTAGGTGGGAGGACATTTGAGGTGACCTAGAGCTTGATCTGAGAGAATTACTCTCTTAGAAGAAGAAGATAAAAGAAGCACCTGCTGCAAAGCCAAATGACACGCCACAATGCGTCAGGGTCTGAGGACCCGATGACAGGATTGTGTATAAACTATGAAGGTACGTGTGGCCATGAGTGAAACACAAGCGGGCCCCAGATAAGAGTGGTAGCACAAAAGTCTAGCGTGTTGCGTAGCTCAAAAAGGCTTAGAAGAAGAAAATCATGGAGGAGAAGATGAGGAGGTTACGACAGATAAGGATGTATAGGTTATGGCAGAAGAGAAGTTAGAGGAAGTCAACTTGGGATCCGACTCACAGGAACCAAGGCTCATCTCAATCAGTTCAAAGCTATCAGAAAAGGAAAAGTCAGAGTTAATACTGCTCTTGAAGGAATACAAAGATGTCTTTATGTGAGATTTTAGTGAAATGCCAGGATTGGATCCTAGGCTAGTAGTGCATACGCTAAATGTGGATCCAGAGGCCAAGCCAGTTGCCCAACCTGCTAGAATATTTCACACTGAAATAGAAGAGCAGATAGTTAAGGAGGTATAGAAGCTGTTGGCTGCAGGATTCATTAAACCCATTCAATACCTACGCTAGTTATCCAATATAGTGCCAGTGAAGAAGAAGAACAGGCAGACAAGGTGCTGCCCGAAAGACGAATTCCCACTGCCAAACATGGACTTACTAATAGATTCGACAAGAAGCGCCATGTTTTCCTTCATGGACGGGTTCAGTGGATACAATCAGATCAGAATGGCACCAAAGGATGCGAAAAAGATTGCTTTCAGAACACCTATAGGCAACTTTTACTATACAGTAATGCCATTTGGGTTAAAGAATGAGGTGCAACTTATCAAAGGACAATGACGACTATATTCCATGACATGATGCATAGAGAATTAGAAGACTATGTGGATGACATAATGGTAAAATCAAAGAAGCGGGAAGAACATGTCCAAGTGTTGAGGAGGGTATTTGAAAGGTGTAGAACTTTCAAACTAAGAATGAACCATCTCAAATGTGCGTTCGGGGTGTCTTTAGGAAAATTCTTGGGTTTTTTGGTCCACAGCAGAGGAATAGACATAGACCCGGCCTAAGCTACAGCCATAGCAACTATGAAGCCTTCGACCACAGTGAAGGAGTTAAAATTTTTTTTGGGGAAGGTCTCATATATCCGGAGATTCATCCCCGGACTAGCATCCATCACCTTTGCCTTTGGGAAACTGCTAGAAAAGGGGGCAAAACTTTAAATGGGGGGAGGCATAGCAAGTGGCCTTTAAAAGGCTACAGTAGATTATGATGAATCTCCCTACTATGCAAGCTCCAATCTGCAGGAAGCCACTGTTGTTATACTTAGCCACCAACCAATACATCGTAGGCACGTTGATCGCCTAGGAGGATGGAGATGGTGTGGAACAACCAGTTTATTACATCAGCCGAGCTCTAAGAGACGCAGAAACTTGCTACCCAAGGGCAGAGAGGGCATGCTTGGCTATCGTGTATGTCTTGCAAAGGTTATGTCATTATTTCTTGGCCTATGAGGTATGCTTGATGACTAAGTCTCACGCCATCAAAGCCTTATTACAACAACCAATTCTCTCTGGCAGAATATCCTAGTGGTTTCTACAACTGTCATAGTATGACCTGAAGGCAGGAACGCCTAAGGCGATAAAGAGCCAGGCTATAGCGGATCTGCTGGCACAGTTCCCAGGAGAAGAAGAATTCTCACTTGATGATGAAGTCCTCGGAGAAGTAGCTATGGCAGAAGGGGTTGGAGAATGGTGAGTGATAAAATTTGATGAGTCTTCTACTACCCAATCGGGGGGAGTAGGAGTAGTTCTGTATCATGAAGAAAACGAGGCTGTAGCACTATTAGTCAAATTGGAATTCCCTTGTTCAAACAACATGGCAGAATATGAAGCCTATCTAACCGGGTTAGCCATGGCCCTTGAAATGGGGGTGAAACACTTGAGAGTAATAGGAGACTCCAACCTAGTGGTTTGCCAAACCAAAGGAAGCTTCTCTTTAAAGGAACCCAGCCTACCCCCTTACAGAGCAATGGCCCAGAAGATGAAGGAAATGTTTTCGACCTTCAAAATAGAGCACACTCCGAGAAGCGAAAATCAGTTCGCAGATGTGTTGGCCGCATTAGGCTCACAAATAGTTTTCGAAAGGGATAGCACCAGGATAGAAGTCAGCAAGTGGAAAGAATCTATTATTGAAATATTAAATGAAAAGTTCTAGGAGGAATAGTGTAAAGCAGATTGGTGGAATCGCATAAGGGAGATCTTGATGAAGGATGGAGAGCCTGCGGAATTAAAGGTACTAAAAGATTATGCCCTGATAAGAGGAAAACTTTACTGCAGGATGCCAGGTAGGGTTTTGTCTAGATGTGTAGGGCAAGAAGAGGCTTAGAGAAAGTTGAAGGAAGTGCATGACAAGACTTGCGAATCCTGGGAGAAATCAACCTTTATTGTAGGCTCCAAAGGGCAGGCTTTTATTGGCCAAGTAATGAAGAGACGCGGACTAGGTCTAAGTCCAATGCGAGACCTGCCAGCTTGCGGTTGATAGAGAAGAAAGCTACGTTGTTTTCGTCAGCGAAGACTGGAGAAAACCATTCACCCAGTACTTAGCAGAAGGTATCCTGCCACAAAAGCATAGTGAGCGATACAAGCTTAAAAGGTTGGCAATACGTTACGTTCTGCACAACGGGGTCTTCTTCAGAAAAGGGTATGATGGAGACCCATTGCGCTGTTTGGGCCCCGAGGAAGCAAAAGGTATGATAAAGGAGGTACACGCGGGAGAATGTGGGGAGCACTAAGGGAAGAAGAAGCTATACAGGTGCCTGCTACAGATGGGCTACTACTGGCCTGCCATGAAAAGGGACACGACAGAATTTGTAAAAAGATGTCACAGCTACCAGGTACAAGCCAACTTGATTCACACCCACCCGCAGCACTTGCACAGTATTGTTACCCCATGGCCATTCCATACTTGGGGGCTTAATTTGGTGGGGCCAGTTAACCCACCATCGCGTGGATACATATAGATCCTGGTGGCTACGAAGTATTTCACTAAGTGGGCAGAGGTAGTGCCACTTCGCAAAGCCACGAGAGGAGTAGTGGCAAACTTCATTAAGGAAAATATAATTGTAAGGTTCAGGGTGCCACATAGAATCATTAGCGACAATGGCACGCTATTTGTCAACAGTGACGTGAGAAGGATGCTGGAATTTTACCAGGTCAAACACCATCGATCATCACCTTACTACTTGCAAGGGAATGGGCAAGCAGAGGCGAAAAACAAAACCCTCATAAAGATCATTAGTAAAATAAGCCAAGAATATACGGGAGGATGGGCAATGCATCTGTCGGACGTCCTTTGGGCCTATAGAAATTCGCCGAAGTCAACCACAGGATTCTCACCCTTCTCTCTAGTCTACGGAATAGAAGTGATGAGCCTAGCAGAAATAATGACCCTTTCCCTACAGGTTATGCAAATGAAGGAAAAAGAAAAGGAAAATGAAGTCTTTGTGGTAGAAAGGTATGAGGACTTAGAAGGGCTCGACGAGAAGAGAGAAGAAGCTCAAGAGCGCAGCCGCAGATATAGACGAAGGATGACGGAAGCCTATGGCAGGATGACTAAAGAGAGGGTATTCATGGAAGGGCAACTCATGCTAATAGTGGTAGACTACTTCAGACGAGGCATGACAGGACCATCTAAGTTTGCACCAAAATGGGAAGGACCCTTTGTGATAAGAGAGACGCATCCCACTAAGTATTACCGTGTGACCTAGATGGATGGCAAAGACCTGATGGATCCCATCAATGGGAAGTGGTTGAAGTGTTATTATTCTTAGAATGAGGAAGAATGAGAGGTCACGAAATCACCTTTTCCCTTTTTTTTTTTTTTTTTCCTTATGTTTCCCTTTTGTTTTTTTTTCAAGTGACTATGTCACAAAACAAAGAACTGTAACGTGCTTTCATGAAATATGCAATGAAAAGTTATGAAGCATTATGAAACATTCCATGTTATAGCAGTAGCAAGAAAAGAAAACAGTTACCAAGTGTAGCATTTTATAGTTACAAAACCAAAATTATGGCAAACCCGCCAAATAAGTGCTAAAAAAAAGAGAAGGGAAATATAGGAGGTACTAGATAAAGAAGGAAAGGAACCACATCATCATCAACGAAGTCTGAAGATAAGAGTCTGGTCACCAAAATGGCAGGAACCACCAATACCGAAAAGGAGGCGTTCACGACGACCCTCAAAGTTTGCCACCTCCTTCTTCAGGACCTCAAGGCGTGTGTCAATGACATCAATGGCAAGCTGAACCATCCTTATAAAAAAGGCACGAGCAATCTCACAAAGGTGATCCAAGATGAACTCTACGGCGAACCCCACACTAACAAGCTCCTAAATCGCTGCCCTCCATTGCAGGATCCTCTCGGTTGAAACAGTGTCAACAAAATTATGCTCAATATCATTCATTATACTCCCTAGCAGCTTCAGAAAATGCTCCCTAGTAGAACGGTCGTACTGAAATTCTCGCATAAAGTCATCGCGGCTGCTGTAAATCGCCATGAGGTGAGAAGCGCAATCCTCAAGTATCCTAAAGCCAAAAAAGTCGACATAGGGAGGCCCGGAACCCTAGAAATCTGTAGGATCGAGGTCATTAACCTCATGTTGGTCAAAGCGGCTGAGGAAGGCTGCAGCCTCACTCGCTGGATCCGGCACTGTGGCAGAACTACTGCCCACCTTAAACTGAGAAGGAACGGTGGGAAGCGGACCTGACAAAAGGTGTAAGGAATGGAATAAGAATACACGAGGCAAGCAAATCGAAACATACAGTGAATGGGTGATGAAGAGAAGAGGAAAAGAGGAACTCACTAGGGCCTGCGAGAATGGGGGCTGTAGGAATGACAGAAACAGGTGCTCCAGGTGCAGCAGGGGAAGTAGCTGTAGGCATATCTTTGTCTGTTGTAACCTCTGGCTCTTCAGAGGTCTCTGCAAGAAAAAAAAATGGACATGCAAAATAAAGGGTGATCGCAGCAGGGGGAGTAGCACTGATATATAAAAAGGATAGTTAGCCAAAAAAAAAAAAAAAAAAAGGAAAGAGAAGTTTGGCAATACATAGATAAGCATAGTCATGAATTTAACCTTGTGCTTAGAGTCTTCTTTTTCTTTTCCTTCAAATTCGGAAACCCTCTTTTTCTTGGTAGGTTCATTATTAGGATCCTCAAGAACATCCTCAGACTCCTTAGAGGACAAGTCCACATCAAGACCGCATGTGGCAGAACTAGGAATGGAGGAAGGGGTAACCACTAAGGAGGAGCCATCCTTCACGGCTTGGGATAGAGATGCGAAAGGGTCACTAGTGGTGATAATAAGGGGCGTGACCGAAGAAACAGCCTCGGCCTGAACAACAGTAGCAGCAGGGATGGCCCCTTCCTGGGAAGTGGGTGTCGAGGCAGGAATGGGAATGGTCTCACTAACCCCTTCAGCAGGAACTCCTTGTGGAGCAGCATGAGTGGCAGAAGTTGTAGCAGGGAACACCACGTCTGCCCTATCAAAGAAACCCTCCATAGGAGTACCCATAGAGGCAAAAAATCTCTTTAGCCGTGGGGCGATACATAGATATGGGTTCAGGCTCGGCCTGAGAAAACAAAAGACGAAGGTTAATGACATGTATAAAAAAAAAAAAAAGAAGGGAAAAAGGAGTCCTTTTTGTACTTCGACTGTAAAAGCAAGAAGAAGGGGACAAGCCAACAGGAGCACAAGGTTAGCCGCAAGAAGAATCCTATACAAGAATGATAAAGAATAGGGAAAGTTTGAGATGACATACTCTCTGCTTAGTGGTGGTGGGTGCTTGAGGAGGAGAAGTCTTCCTTTTACTGCCTTGGGTCCTGCTGGAAGGAGGAGCATCAGTGGATGGTCGAGGAATGGTAGGCCTAATCTTGCTTGCAGCGGAATGCTTGCTGGAGTGGGTGCGAACGGAAAGAGGAGTAATGCTCTCTAATACAATGTTACTCATAGGAGGAAGGTCACTTTCAAAAGGTATTATATCCGAGCAAGTCTCAGAGGAATCATCACCTGCCTTCTTCCTCGCAGACTTGGACTTGGTGGAACCTTTCTTCAGGCACGGGGACATTAGTCACTTTCACTCTCTTCTCCCAGCCCGCGGGGTAATCGCTAGCATGCCAATACCACCCTTTCTCCTCCCCAACCCACTTGAATATGGCAGAATGACTTTGTTTTCTAGCATAAACCAACAAGGACGCAAAAGGTAAAAGTAAGCAGGAATTGGTGGAGACAACCGCGCCAAGCCCATCAAGAGGGATGAGGGAAAACCCACGATTACCTAACAACTCCTTGAAAGAAATCATCACTGCCTGCCAGTACCCGTGCATAGCAGCAGTGCAAATGCCTTCCCTCTAAGAGCCTAGAATGGTAACTGCAGGAAAGCGCTGGCTCCAAAACTCAAAAGCGGTATGCCGCGGAAACGACCGGACGGGAGTAGGAAACTCCATGAGAAAAGAGATGTCATCAGGAATGTCCTGATCTAGCCTAAATTGCCTCCTCACCTGGTTAGCAAGATAATGAACAAACCGGACGCCTTCATCAGCCAAATAAGGCAACCACCCAGCGTTGGTGGCTACCAAGTATGTTATACCCTTCTCCTCAAAGCTAGTCAGCGGGGTAGTAGTGCCAACAACATCAACAAATGTACCCATTACAGAATCCACACACATATAACTTGTACTTAAATTCCTATACGCCCTTTAGGAAAACCTAACTCCTTTATCAAAGAATTCAACAACATGATGATCAATCGGTTTTAAACCAGCCTAATGAAAAGCCAAAGGAAAATCAGAATCAAACCTGCCACAGAAGTTCGTGATGACCTTTGGACACGAATTGTACTTCTCCTTAGCAAATTGGACGGGCCTACACTTTGCCAGATGCTTGGCACAATGCTTATACAACACATGCTGCAAGATGGTACTGTGAACAGAAGTGGTGATTAAGTGACAAGAACCTGCCTGACTCTCATCGCTCTGCAGGATGTCTAATTGGACATACAGATGCCCCTAAGAACATGGGTGCTAGCAGCAGACTCACCCCAGTAGAAATCTTAATAGCCAACCGAAAGTACAGAGGCTTCACAGCGTAGTGGGCATGGGAACCAAAAACAAACTTACATAGCTAGAATGCGATAATGGCTGCACGGCTAGCAGCGACGGAAAGCTTTGAAGGAGAACCAATCCAAAATGATAACTTGGCATTGCCACTCATCCTTTTTTTCAACTCAGCCTCCACAATCTCTTCTTCTAGAGAAAGCTCAAGCGTGGCAAGATCGACATTGCCAAGGATGGGCAGAGGCAACTAATTCGCCACGTCTTCCAAGGTCATGGTGATCTCACTGCAGGAAAGAAAGAAGGTGTGGGTAGTGGTGCACCATCGACGGACTAAATGGTGGAGATTGAATAAGTCCTTGAAATTAGCCAAATGACGAGATAGAACGATGACCTTCAATATACCAGCTCGCTGTAGTAATCCCATGAAGCTCGTATTAGACACTCTATCTACCTACTTCTTCCAACTCAAGGCGGCACCGAACCCAAATTCGAAATGGATGGATACAAGGAGTGCAGTACCTTGGCAGATGGCAAGATTTGAAATTGAAGAGGCCAATGGAGCCCAAGAAACGTCAGGGTTACGCAGGCAAAGGGCAAGCCATACACGGCCCAACGTCGGTGGCGCATAATCATTGGGAACCTTAGGGAAGTGGCCGTAAACATCATACCAAGGATCTATAAGGGGGGCACACTCACTGTTGGGATCGCGCCGTTCTTCTTCCTTATCGGAATGGTCCGATTCAGAATAGGTGGCCTCTTCGCCCGTTTTATGCGCAGCAGGATCATCAACAACCTCTTTCCCCTTACGGCGGGAAGAGGTTTAACCTTTTGCCGATGTCATGGAGTATCGGTTGATTGGAGAAGATGGTTTGTGGTGATTGGGAAAAAGGACACAGAGAAGAAAAGAGAAGAGAAAGGGTGTTTGTGTCCGAAATACGAAGGGGCTCAGTCTTAAATACCAGCACCATCGAGAATGGTACGAAGGGATGTGATGGGTCACCCAGCAAATAAGGGAAAGAGTTAATGAAGCAGAGGTTGTGTTTCAAAATAACTACTAAATTGGGAAATTTGAAGAGACAACACTGTTCACGGCAGGAAAAGAAAAAAAATGTGTGAGTTGGGGTCCACTTTTCGAAAAAGCCCGCGAAGGAAAAGAAGAAGAAGAAAACAGAAGGGATAGGAAAGTCTTTATTCACATATGAACTGCAAGAGCATTTCATATGCTCAGGGGGCTAAATGTAGATGCTCAATTTTTAGAAGCCTAACAGGAGGAGAAAGCCCAACAATGTGGGTAGAAGAAAGTGGGATGGAAATAACATTAAGCCCAAGCAGTAAGAATAATGGATCATGGGTTCGTAAAGCAAACAAATGGATTCCGAAAAAGTAAACGGGCCTAAGAAGGCCTGGAAAGAAAGAAATAGCAAACCCATAGGTAATATGGATGTAGAAAAGTGAGAACGGGCCACAGCTGCCACAGCAGGCCCAAAGCAATGTAAGTAAAGAGAGTAAGGGGCAATGGAGAATCCATAAGCCCCAAAGATGAAGTATGAAGTACTTGGGCCAAAGAAGCCCAAGGAGTTAGTAAAAACCCATGAGAAGCACAGAATCGCAAAGGGCCAAGGATGCCTTAAGAAAGTAAATGGGCCAAGGAGGCCCAAAAGGAAGTAAGTAGGATGTAGGAGCCCATGAGTAATGTAGTAAAAGGCTCAATGAGTCTATTGGGCCATCAGAAATGGGATGAACAGCAAGCCTAAAGAGGCCCAACAGTCCTAGGTTAAGTAAACATCACATCAAGCATGACCGAATAATGTGGCAGGAAGTAACAACAAGGCTAGCAATAGAACGTGGAGGAAGGCGCGAAGGAAGGGAATCCCACAATTAGGCAAAACCCAACAAGCCATAAAGAATCAGAAATCAATAAAGCAGCTCACGCTGTAAGAAGTCAAAAACAAACGGAAGAATAGGCAGATGGACCTTCAAACCACGGTAAGCGCATGAGCAGTAAGTATATTTTGGATGAGCATGGAAGTAAGGCATGCGCAAGGCCCAGACACCACCAGCCTGTACCCAGCCAATACAAGAAGTGGTGGTGGGTTAGAGGTAAAAGGGCATGGTCTGGTGGTGGGGAGGGAGAAAACCTATTTTCGTGTTTCCTGCTCAAGCTCTTTTGGAGACAATGTCCTGCTGGGATGACATACCATCCAAAAGAAGTAAAGCTTAGTTGGAACCACTAGGTGCATGCCATGAGGAACGGAGAG
Source organism: Castanea sativa (assembly GCF_040712315.1). Classification (NCBI taxonomy): domain Eukaryota; kingdom Viridiplantae; phylum Streptophyta; class Magnoliopsida; order Fagales; family Fagaceae; genus Castanea; species Castanea sativa. Next base: position 39,731,440 of record NC_134023.1, read on the forward strand.
GAAGAGAGTATTTACACCGTGACAGGTAAGAATTCCATGGCAATCAAATAAACAAAATAGTCTTCTTTGTCTGGTGAGGTGGAGTGGTGTTGGTTGGGCGACTGACCAATCAGTAATTGTAGGCAAGGACACCCACACCAGATAAAAACGGTTAAGGGCTAAAATGGTAAAAGTCAGCCGCAGCTAGCATTATATAAGGAGCCCTTACTATGCACGGTGGGGGCAGAGCGACCTTTGGGGAGAGAATCACCATAACTAAGAAAAAAACATCGAAAGATAAAACGAAAAAAAGAAAGAAAGGAAAGAATCAAAGAGAATAGAAAGAAAAGTAAAAACGGAGAGAACGGAGTGGCAGGCATGCAGTAAATAGGTTGATCCCCCTTTCCTTCTCCGACCCATGTTCTCTGATAACGGCAAAGGACTTCTCTAAATACAAGTCATTCTGGCCCGCCCCTTCAAAATAGTTAATTTCTCCATCCGAGAGATTAGTCGCGTTGAAGAGATGGTTCCCCTTTTTGACTTAAACCCAGCAATATAACTTGATACGACAGACTGACATTTTTTCTTTTAATAAGCTTATTGCTGTTCATTCGATACTTATCCTTTGTTACTTTTTCCATAAAACGAGTATTCATTATCAAAGCCCATTATTTGCCTTTGTCTGGATAGCAAAAGAATTTCTATTATTATCTTTATTATCTTTGTCTGCTGTAACCATTATAACAGCTCTGCCTGTCATGGGTAAGTGATAAACAATCTTGGCAAACTGGGGCATCGTTTGCGCACAAGCCGGACCAAGGAGGGTTGCTATTGGACTAATCCCAACTCCCTGATCCAAAAAACTTTGGGGCCAAGTGTGGCAGGAGGCGGCCCAGCCTAACATTTGCAAAAAGGCCCCCACAAATACATATAATGGCAAGAAGATACTAAATTTGAAACTAATAAGAAAAGAATATTTCAAGAAGAAATGCAAGGACTCAAGGCATAAACCATACTACTTGATAAGATTAAGTTGGAAATATGTAAATTTACTCAATTTACATAGTATATTTGAAACTTATAGAATTTAGTTGTACGTTAGACAAATATAACACCTATAACAGAAATTAGGAAAAAGATGAATCACCTCAAAAAAAATATTAATAAAAAAAAGAAAAAAGAATGATATATTTGTAGAGAGAAAAAGATAAAAAATACTTGTAGAAGTCTTTGAAAAAAGGCAATACTTGAAGTAATTGTTGTTTTTTATAAATTACACTTAATTATAAATTTGTTATATATTCATACACATTGCGTGGGGTTATGACTAGGGTTCCGACTAGATAGAAGAAAACCCGAAAAACTAATAACACTAGTGTTACCTTCCAGGAGGGAATCTGCTTGAACTCAAATTTCTGTCCTCTTTTCCTCTCGATTCGATGCATTGGCTTTTCCTTTTTCTTTGATCGAGGCATCTATTGGAAGAGTGTGAATTAAGGGAGGTCAATTAAAAAGTACTCCATACTAGATTCCTTTCAAACCAAAGGTCACAGGCGGGCCTACTTGGCCTTGGTATAGTCCTTGAATTCTTCTTAATTAAGTCTATTCTGATGCGTTGATTTCATATTTGGTTAAGGTATCTAGTGGATGTGTGTGAATTTAAAGGGACGAATGAGGATAAAGTAAAATCAACCCTTTATCCTTGGCTGCTCCCTACAAGTAAAGTAATATGCCTTGAGTTGGAAGTTGGAACAGGCATAAGCGTAACAACAATAACAACTTTGGTATGAGTTCCCTTTTCCCTGTTAAAAATTTAATTTTGGTATGCTCCAATTCCAAAATAAGATACCTTCTTCAATCTTTTCTTAACAGCTCCTGAACAATTTCGTAGGTTAACGTGTACATTTCTCATAATGGAAACGACTAAAGCCAAGATGCCTACATTGTCTGTGATTCTACAAGAGGCCATCACTCGCATTGAAAAGTCAGCAGAAAAAGACGAAGAACTGATGATGATCGTCGAGGAGCTTGAAAATTCAATTTTGGAGTGGGATAATTTTGTACGAGAAAGCAATAAAATCAATACTGCTTTGAAAGAACTAATTGGTGATAAAGACAAAATAGCTACTGAACGTAAGATACATTCCATTCTTAGCAATATCAAAGGATTAAGAAGGCAGGCTATTCTACAAGAGGCCAAGACTCACATCAGTAAGGCAGTAGAAAAAGATGAAGAATTGAAGATGGCAAAGGAGCTTGATAAAATCAGTACAGTATTCAGTCATGTCTCAAATTGGGAGAACGATTTTGATGGTGAAATTGATAAAATCAATACCGCTTTAAAAGAACTACCTAACAATCAAGGCGACATCAATGAAAGAGAAAAAAAGATAAATTCTGTTCTTGGCGATATCAAACGATTAAGAAGGCGAGGTAATTCAGTGCAGTTCACTAATGTGAAGAGCAGTTCATCATCTCAGCCACCACAGACACAAGATGTGGCTTTATCAGAGTTCCAGAAAATGTCAGGAGCGTGGAAACAACTTGGTTTGGAAGAGAAAATTTTTTCAAAGACGATAAACGTGGGAAATCTTCAATCAAGTTACCACAATGTTGAGAACCACCAAATAAAGCTCTGCTTACTCTCTCTCTCGATATTCCCGGTGAATTATCCTATAAAGAAGAGGCTTTTAATTTACTGGTGGATTGGTGAGGGCTTCATCAATGGAACCGGGGACAAGACAGCTGAGGAGGTTGGAGAAGAAGTGTTTGAGAAACTCATAAAGCAAGGCCTAATTACACCAGTAGTAGACCGTCATGATTCATGGCCAATTGTCAATAAATGTAACCTGCACCCTTGGATTCACCGTATGTTGATATCGTTGGCCAAGGACATTGAACTTTTTGAATTCATTACCAAGAGCCCCAATACCAAGGTGCCCAAGCATCGGCGGTTGTGCTTAGTTTCCATGACTCAAAACTATTCTTCAGCTGATCAGTATCCCACCATGCCTGAGAACTTGTGGACAATTTTTAATTTAAGTGAGCAATATCTTCATTTCAAACCAGACTGGCTTACCAAGTTGAAGATGATTGAGGTTCTTCAGTTGGGGCGTTGGCAGGACAACGTTTTAAATCACATTGAAGCGATAAATGAAGAACTTCTGAAAGGTTTGGGGGCTCAGAGAAACTTGAAGTATCTTAGTCTCCGAGGGATTTCAAGAATAGCTGAACTTCCTCCTTCCATTGTAAACCTCACCAGCCTTGAAATTCTTGATCTTAAATCATGTCACAATTTAGAGACATTGCCCAATGATTTTTCATTATTGAGGAAGCTGACGCATTTGGATGTATCGGAGTGTTACTTGCTAGAAAGAATGCCAAAGGGGCTTGATACCCTCAATTCTCTCCAAGTGTTGAAGGGATTTCTTATAGGAGGTTCAAAAACCAGTCCCTGCAGACTTGGTGATCTTGGCAAATTGCAGAGATTGAGAAAGTTGAGTATCTATATAGGAAGTGCGGCTGAAATCCAAGGTGATGAGCGTGACAGCCTGGAGAAAACTTCCTCTCTTCGCTGCCTAACAATAACATGGGCATTACGTTCTTCAGAATTAAGAGATAAAGTAGAGAAGCAATCCTTTTCATTTCCACCAGGTTTGCAAAAACTAGATCTCAGATGCTTTCCTCTAGAGGCTCAACCAAAATGGTTAACACCAACTAAAATGAAAAGTTTAAAGAAGCTGTATATAAGGGGAGGAGAACTTAGTAAGTTTGATTTTGGGGAACAGGACAAGTGGACAGTTGAATTCTTGCGTCTCAGGTATCTGGAGAAGCTGGATACAGGCTTGACCAAGTTAAAACAAGATTTTCCTTATCTGAAGTACCCCAAAAAAGAAGATGAAGTTAATCCAAAATTATCGAATAAGACAGGTTCAGAAATGGTTGAGACTAAAGAACTCAATAGAAGTTGATCAAGTTCAAACTACTGATCATGTTCCGGATTGCTAACTAAGGTAGAGGTACAGGAGGATGATGGAATTAGTGCGGGAGGAGGAGATGTACTGCCAATATGATGCAGAATTTTGTTGCCTTCGATTTAAGGTAAAATGGTGGTTCCAAGAGAGAGTTATCTTTGGTGAGTGTAATTTGAAGGTGATTTGATGGAGTAAGTCTTGGGAAGGGTCGAGAGGTAGAAGATTCAACAGTGGAAGAGGAAGAAGAAGAGTTTTTCATGGTTGGATGTGAGTCTATTTTCTCTTATATTATATAGAAACTTGAATATAATCAAAAGAGATTTCTGTTTGTAACATATCATGTATCCTCATATCTGTGAATGTGAAAATGTGTGTCAATTTGATGATTTCTTTTATCTAAATCTATGACATTAGATTATATAAAAAATGTACAATTGAATGAACTTTTAGGTTATTTATTTATTTTATTTCATTAGAAAGACGAAAGTAATATACAATGGGTGAGACCTCTGATTGCATGAGTGGAGCTTACTGCGTATTCGCTGTATTCTGCATTCAATATCATCTATAATGTATATCCACCTCTTGTAGTTCTTATTCTTGGTTAGGCCTCTTTGGTTTCCAGTTGGTCTCTAATTGTACTTTTTATTCTTTTTTCAGTAAACTTGCAAAATTACTACTTACTGAAAAAATCAGTAAACCTGAAAAATTGCTTGTGTTGTGTTTGTTTCTTAATCTTTGGACTATGCTGGTGAGCAATAAAGGGTTTGCTTGTGTTGTGTCTGTTTCTTAATCTTAGGGCTATGCTGGTTAGCAATAAAGCGTTGCGACAATCTATCAAACATGTAGCACAAACCATGATAAATTGTTAATAAATATATTTCTCAAAGCATGAGAAAGGAAGAAAGGAGAATTGAACAAAATAGACAGAAGAAAAGGAGACTAGAGGGGCTGCTCAAGCAACTTATCCCCTTGGAATTAGGAGAGGAGAATGTTGGTCTATGTAGGATAAGAGCTTGAGTGTCGTAGCCCCTGCAAGTTTACAGAAAGAAAGGAGTTACAGACCTGTAGAACACCATGTTTTGATTTAGTTGTGCTTTATTTTCTCGAAAAGGATCATCAAACACGTTAATTGGTACACTAGAAAGATGGGGTTCTTCAGCCTTTCATTTGACTATAGGTGGACAGGTAGGGAAGATTTTATTAGAACTTAGTGGAAAGAATGCAAACTTTATCAGGACCATTGCATATTGTTATCATGAATATTAATTACATTTCACTAATAACATGGCAATCTGCCAATTAAATGCTATAATTTTTTTATTCTCAAAAAAAAAAAAAAAAAGCTACTTTAGGGTGGTAATTAGCAGAAATTTTTTTTTATTCATTGCATTTGTTTTACTGTATTCATTAGTGCACCAACTTCGGTCTAATTTGGATATTCAACTAAAGTATGAACTGAGTTTTTTGCTTGTATTTTATATTTGACTTGAGGTGATTTCATGCTGATGACTGAACTAAAGCTGCTACCTTACTAATATAGTAATGATAGAGGCAACAAGAGGCTTACAAAAAGCAACCCTAAAGCTCAAATATATTCATTATGTTTACTTTGTGCTTTGCCTTGAGGCTGTCTAGATTGGAGGTGAATTTTGGGTAAAGAAGGATATGGAATCTGTGGGGGGAAGTTGTTGGAGGGGAGATGGCTGGCACTCTAAAATTTTGCGTTGTCTACATATTGTGATTGTGACTGTAAAGTTGTGATTTACAACTATGTTTTATGTTGACTTTATTTCATAACAAAAAGTGTTGTAATTGCTATAATTTATTTCTTTGTATTTTGTGGGATTTTATTGTAGGGTTTAGTATTAAGTTGGTAAAAAATCAAGTATGCAATGAAGATCAGTGTAGTTTCATGACTAGCTCACAAGAAGTTCGCAAGTAAAAGTTCTTGCAAGAAGGCCATTGGAGAAGTACATGCTGGAAGATGAAGAGTCAAGTGTCAGGCTGTATATCGCAAGTACTTTGCGAGACAAGCCATCTTGCGAGATACCCGCTAAATTATCTTCTTAGAGGTTTTTAAGTGACTTTTTTACCCTTCACTCATACTATATATTGTTGGGGTTTATGCCCTAAAATCCAATTTATTGACATGTCATAAATAATTAAATTGTTTAATTATATGAGACTATTTATAAATGAACTAATGAGATATTATCTTAGTCCATGAGATGCATAGTATGCGATTTAGTCACAGAAGATATAAATCACAAGTTTTTTGTAAACTTAGAATTTTAGTTCGTAGTCGATGATGAAATTGGACATTTCATCTATGAAGACTATAACATATCAATTAAGATGATTTGTCTTGATCATAGAAGTTGAGACTTCTAGTTGATATGTTTTAAGAGTTAAGACATATTGAACTGGACCGCTGTGAGATTTATTATTCTTCTAACGATTGTCAAATGAATAACAATTCTCATGACTTCTATTTATATCAACTTTAAATCTTAAGAGAATAATGAACATGATCATGAGGTGTAGGTTACTTTGATATATCAAGAATGAGATCTAAAGTTACGATCAAAACCTCAATACGTTGGGAAACCTCAATATGTTGGGCAACCGCATTTAATGTTGATGGATCATATATTCTCAATATGGAATTCATAATCTCTTAACGGAGATATAAAATATTCCCTTGAGATAAGTTTAATGAGTTTTGGTTATTCAAAGTGTTGAGTCCAACCACTTTAGTAAAGAGTTACTAGAGTATATATTTATGAAATTGGATTTTATAAATATATAATGAATAACTTAAAGGATTAAACCGAGTACTCAAGGATTAAGATGTAATAATCTTCGAAGTAGCAATCAACATTCATGACTTTTTATTACTACGAATATGTTAATGAAGGGGTTGCATGTATAATAAAATATTGGAATATAATTTATTAATAAGGCCTAGAGTGCAATTATATTTATATAGTGATATTAAATATAATTAATGGTAACTTTAGACTTGTTAAGAATTGACAGAAAAGCCCAAGACCCATTGGAGCTAGAGTCTTATTTGTTTCTTTTGGTCTCATCCCAAGCCACAAACTAAAACCCAATTGGATAGGCCAAAAGGCTAACCCAATTAGATAATCAATTTTTATTTAATAAGAGTTATTAAATAAAATAACTACTAAGGGTAATTAGAATATATGTATGACTAAAAGAAGAGAAAATAGTTTTTTCTCTACAGATTTTAGGAATACACTTTTCTAAAGGAAAACCAACGTACAAAAGAACTGATTGAGAGACCACACTTCTTGGGCATTATGTGGAATTGGGATGAAGATTGAAGGTATTCTCAAGTCTTGCTTCTTGGTTTTGAAATTCACTGCATCAAGGTACGCTTTCTATTCTTTGTTCTAGAATTCAAGGTTACATGTTATCTCTTATGAATGAAGTAAATCCATGTTTGTTGCTTTCGCTGCGTATTTTGTATGAGATGCAAAACCAAGTTTTCCAACATATATACCCTCATTACCACAAGAGTAAAATAGGCTATTCAGAGAGGAAAACCTTAGATAGGTCTCTACAACACAACATACCTACCTTTTAGAGAGAGAGAGAGCTACTATCCTTTAGTAAGAAATTCTTGTAGTCTCTTCTCAGTCCCTATTCCATTTTTATACCTTGAGAGTAAATTTGTACCCAAACACAACCCACACCCATTTAGAATGTAGAGAGTGTTTTGGAGCTTGGGAAGTTTTGGGAATTTGCCAAAAGAAACTGGTGAGGCTTGGTGGATGCAATCAAGTAGTATTGCGGGATCCAGAAAGCTAATGAAGACAAGACTACAAGAAGTCTGTTGGTAGCAGGAGCTTGGAGGGCTCAAGTCTATTGGGTAGACTAGGCTTGAAGGGTCTTTTGTTATTCATGTACTCCAAATTTTTCACTAATGGATCGATTTCAATTTGGAGGGTTGTGGAGAGGTTTTTCACTGAATTCTTCAGTTTACTCTTCAATAATACGTCTTGGTGTTATCTTGTCTTTGCATCTTTCTTCCCTTACTCTTTAAGCTTTATATTTATTGTTGTTTGCTTGCCTATGGCTTAGAGAGTAGTTTCGGTTTTTGCACTTCATTTATTCTTGTTCTACACTTAAATAAATTAGTGTAAAAACAATCTAGCCTTTTAAAAAAAAAAAAAAAAAATTGGGGTCTAAACAAGCTCGTGTGTTTTCACACAAATTCAAGCTTTCAGTGACGCTACGCTTATCTAAAACACTAGATACAGCCTCCTACAAAAACATACCTTGAAAAAGAGGAAAAAAAAGTGGAGAAAAGTAAAAAAAATTAGAAAAATAAAACAGGTGAGTTTTTAAAAGTTGTATATAAAAATTAAAAGCTAAAAGTTAATGCTAAAAATTGATGTCAAATTCACCTTAATTCAATAAAGAGCAATGTGAGCTTAAAGTGGTAAGCCACTGTACCTAAGGCTCTAACAACTATTTTTACTAAATTATTCTTTAATAAAATTTGTATGATAGTAATGTTTGGAATTTTTTTGGAAATAGCATTTCTGTTTTTAATGTCGCATGTTGGAGATTCGAGTTTCAACATTGAAAGAGATAAGTTATATGTTACAGTGAAACTCATATCTTCAGAAGACAAGTTCAAAAGAGATGAATTTCATATGTTCATATGAACTTGCCTCTAAAATATCTCCAAATACTTTTAAAATAACATTAATTAACAGATTAATTTTAAAATAGTATTTTCTTAAGTAAATATGGCTTACTGCTGACAATGAATCTCTTTCCACTTGGATGTTTCGATTACCCAAGTTTCAATCTAAGCTAATTAAATAGCTTATAATTCCACGGTAATGCAATATATTTGTGAATATGAGATATAGTTGTAGAGAGAGAAAATTCCCGACCTATCACAAGCTAACACATCATTCTACTAAATCCACAAAAAATGACCAATTACAAAGCGTCACTTACCGCTACTAGATTTTGCTATCACTACTCAGAAACCAACAGAAATTTGCCAAGTGTCATTGAAATAGGGCATTAAATACATGCAAAAACCAATCATGCATCAGTACGTGTAAGCGATGACATAAGCAGCCCTGTGCATGTAAGCGATGACACAAGTAGTCCAATTGGGTGCTGACATGTGTCACCTTGAAAATCAAAAACATTTGGGCCAATCAAAAGATGCCACGTGTCTTGGAGAAAAAGCCTTAAATCTCATCCAATTAGACTGTGACACATGTCAACAATCAAGCTTCGCCACGTGTCGCTCACCCACCCCTAACTCTTATAAATAGAAGCCTTCCTGAGGCATTTCAACACACACCAAGCCATCTAGAGAACAAGCAACATCAAAGGAGATTCAGAAGCACTCAGAAGTACAGAAGCTCTGCAGGAGTTAAGCCTTAAAGCCTTCAAGAACTTTAACCTCAAAATTGAAGAACATTTGAAGCAAAACCATCCAAACTATCAACCTAGATCTTGAAGTTTGATGGAATGAAGCTCAAAAGCCTCCAAAAATCTCAACAAACCATAAATCAACGAAGTTCTACAGATTCAAGCCTCTAAAGCACCGAAGAACTTCCACCACAAACCTTCAAGGACAAAGAACGCACCAAGAACATGAAGAACAAAGAATTTCTGACAAGCTCATTCCCAGAGATTCATTGTAATTCTGTTTCAAGGGTCTTCAATCCATCCTTCAGCCAAATTGAGGGATATTTTGTGTTCGAATCAAAATCACATTACCACAATTCTAATCAACAAATCTTTCAAGGAGATCGAATCAAAGGATCATTCTTTTGTAATTTCAGAGAATTGTACCATATATTTATCAATATAAATTCGCATTTGTGACACTATTTTACTTGTTTGATTTATTTCGAACTAGAAATTTAGTCGTCCACAAATTCTGGCACGCCCAGTGGGACCTCTTTGCCTTTCTTCTCATTCTCCTTCAAAGAAAGAAATCTTCATCATCTTGCTACCAACTTTAATGGTCTCTAGCAAGAACATTCAAGCTTCAACAATAGCTACTTCAATTAGACTTGGTACGGCTACCACCAACAGCTATATTGGTGCAATCAATTGTAGCCAACCTAAAGCTCATAATTAACTTCAATCTCAATCAACCAAGGAAGCCAAGGTTAGACAATCATCTCCTTAGACCCTCATGCAAGAAATAAGGTCATCAACAAGGACGTCTCCACCTTAGAACACCTTAAGTATGGGGGCAAATCCCCTTCTTCCTTCACAAGAAGTTGGTTGCATAATTTCTCTGCCACCATAGGGAACTTAAAAGATGAGATTTCATGTGCTCACTTCAATTCACTTTCTTCTCCATCATCTTGGACAGTTGTGTTAGTCATGATGACTAACACCTCTACCATAGAAGAAAAGATGGCTAAAATGGAGCAAAGGGTCGTCCTTTTCACAAAAGCACTTGAAAATAAGGACCTCCAAATTGCAAATCTAATGAATAAGCTTGAAATACAAGATCTTGGCAAATCAAGCCATGGTCCTAAGTTCCCATTTGGCTTCACTTCTATAAAGGATGACAAAGGGAAAGAAATTCAAGACACTCCTTGATAGGAACAATTTATTTCGGTTGCTTCATTATCAGTTCAACAATTACAAGGCATGATAACAAATACCATTTGAGGACAATATGGAGGTTATTCTACAAGTTCTCTCACATATTCAAAACCCTACATAAAGCGCATTGACAAAATGAGAATGCAAAATGGGTAACAACCCCCAAAGTTCTTACAATTTGATGGCAAAGGAAACCATAAGCAACACATTGCTTACTTCGTAGAAACTTGTGAGAATGGAGGGACTCAAGAAGGCCTCCTTGTAAAGCAGTTTGTTTGTTCACTCTAGGGGAATGCATTTGATTGGTATATAGACTTAAAACTCAAGTAAATTGATAGTTGGAAACAACTTGAAAGAGAGTTTGTTGACCGATTTTATAGCACGCGTTGCACCGTGAGCATGATGGAGCTTACTAATGAGCCGGTGGTTGATTATATCAATCAATGGCGTTCTTTGAGTTTGGATTGCGAGGATAGACTTTCTGAAATATCTGCTGTAGAGATGTGCATCCAAGGCATGCATTGGGGACTTCTTTACATCCTTCAAAGGATAAAGCCCCGAACATTTGAAGAGTTAGCAACTCGTGCGCATGCCACGCAAATACAAACCCTCCCATTCTTGAGGAAATGAGAAAGGAAGTAAGGAGGAATGACAAGAATGCAAAAAGCATTCTCAAAGACCTAATGGCTGTTAACACAACTGTAGTCAAGGTTCCAGAAAAGGAGCAAAGGCAAATGAAAAACAGCTTGAAGGATGGCAAAAGAATGAAGTGTGTCGTCTGACTTTTAAGGAATGTGGGCAAAAAGTATATTCATTCCCCGATGAAGATGTGCCAAACATCTTAGGACAACTACTGAAAGTGAAGTTGATTGAACTACTAGAATGCAAGCAACTAGAAGACATGGGGAAAGTTGATGACCCTAACTACTGCAAATATCATTGTATCATTGGCCACCCAATCGAAAAATGCTTCGTCTTCAAAGAACAAATCATGAAGCTTGCTAAAGAAAACAAGATTGATCTAGACTTTGATGAAATTGTCGAGTCAAACCATGTGACCATTGCTTGTGATGTACTTCCAACTCTCAGGCAAGGGGCAAACACCATTGGAGCTTACAAATTGATTGACAATGATGGTGTAAGGATCAGCCCCATCAATGGGAAGTTCCTTAAACACTTCTAGGCTTGAAAATTGAGGATTGCTCCTCTGTAAGAGCGTAAATTGCCCACTGCAACGCTGCAAGGGTACATGATGTCTTCCCATTACCTTTGAAAGCGTATTAATAAGGAGAAATTAATCCCACTCTATGTCACCATTTGCAAGTGTGGTGTAGTGGTTGGATGCCTTTGTTGCCCTTAAAGCCAAGGTCTCAGGTTCGATTAGTGGTGATACCCACTATTGTGCAATCAGTACCCATGAAATGCCGTGGGGCGTGGGGCGGAGATTACACACGTGAGCCCTCCTTTTTGTAAAAAAACAAAACAAAAAAATCATCCAAAAAGAAATCATAAAAAAAAATCTGTTGAGCTACGTAATGACTTGATCCCTCTCTGGGGTACGTAGGTAGCTTAGTACTTTTCACTAAGTTCAGTCACATGAAAAAAAACAAAGTTTGCTAGTCTAGCTTGAAGAGTTTTCCAAAAGTCATCAATATGCTTTTAAGGTCCCTTTGGTTGGCAAGGCATTGCTTAAAGACAGTCAATTGCTTAATAGAATGATCAAAGGTCATTGTAGTCGAAAATGAAGATTGTAAGGAGTTAACATTGCTTAGCTTTCCTTGAAATGATGATAAACATAAGTTGATTCTTGGTTATGGAGTAAAATAAAATCTTCAACCTCTTTTGCAAGAGATGAAGTTTGCATGGCATTGCCTATTTGGACGACGTCAACTTCCTCCAAAATGATAATAGATCATATATCTAAAATCGGAGTTGCATCATTTCTCCTTTATAGGCAGGTTCATGCAATGCTAAATTCTTGGTGGCATGTTCTAACATCTTCAAAGTCTTGGCAGCATGCTCTAGCATCTTCAAAATATTGGCGGCATTTTTTCCCGCATCTTTAAGGTTTTGTTGGTATTTCCTTGCATCTTCAAAGTCTTGTTGGCATCGCTGAAATCTTGATGTTTGGCTACAGTGCTATGTACCCTTGATGTCTAAACTATGTTGCCTCTAAAAATTGGTGCTGATGTAACTTTATTATAAAGGCCAATATTGGTGCGACTTCAATGAGGGTGCAAGTGCTAATTTGGAGTGTTGCCATGGCTTCATGGCAAAGATAAATGTTGGCACAGCTTTGGTGCGAATGAAGTGTTGACGTGGCTTCATGGAAAAGATGAATGTTGGCATGACTTCATGGCTAAGATGAGTATTGGCATGGCAAAGATGAATCTTGGCACGGCTTTGGTGCGAATGAAGTGGATGTGGCTTCATGGCAAAGATAAATATTGGCATGTCTTCAATGGAAATAAAGTATTGAGGCAACTTTATGGCAAAAGAAGAGTGCTAGTGCAGCTTCATTACAAAGGCAAATGATGGTGCGACTTCATAGCAGATGCAAGTGCAAATATTGATTCAGTAGACAAAGTAATGGTGATGCTTCAATGCAAATGCAAGTGTTGGCATAGCTTCATGACAAAGATAAGTGGTGACACGATTTCGATGCAAAGCAAAATATGGATGTAGCTTCATTGTGAAGGCAAGTGTTAATATGGCTTTAGTACAAGGACAAATGCTGGCGTGGCTACGTTGCAAAGACTCTAGATGTGGCTACATTGCAAAGATTCTTGATATGGCTGCATTGCAAAGACAAATGTTGGTGCGGCTTAATTGCCAACACTAGAGCTAGTATGACTTCAAAGATGAGTACTGGTGATAGCATTATTGTCTAGCTGAATATCCTTATGGAAATGTCGTTGCAAAGACGAATATCACTAAAAGATTGTTGTTGCTAGGCATACGTCACTACAAAAATGTTGCTATCAATGAAATACAAAGCTACCAAATGAAGGCAAACACTTCTATGAGAACGTTAGCGTAAAGTTTGATGTCAAAACCCAAAGATCAAGGAAACTATGCTGCAAAACAAAAACAAGCAACAAAAAAAATTGTCAAGGAAAAGATCTCATAGCACGTATTAAAAAAAAAATCATTTACAAGAAAAGAAGGAAACAAGTACAAAGAAATGAGAAGAAAAAAAAAATCTTGAAAGTAGGAAAAGAAAGCTGAAGGTTGAGCATGTGCCTCGGTGATGAAGGAAGGCAATAGCATGCCTTTATATAGAAAACTTCTGAGATAATAGATAAGAAAAATGAAGAAAGTTAGCAAACCATTAAATGGTTCCACCAACTAGCTAGTGGAAAAGCTATATTCACATTTCAGAAATGTGAAAACGACTAGAACTCAAAGTGAGATTTTGCAAACTCACAGCACTCAAAGTCAAAGAAGACTACACCGAATTTTGAAATGAAGGAGGATATTCAGCCATGGAGACAGAAGATGATGGCTCAATACCTACCTCACAAATATAAATCCTGGCACCGTCTTGTTAGAATGGCCACCGCAAAAGTAGACTAAGATGGCAACAAGTCCAATGCCTGCGATCTCCTCTTCCGGATTTTTAAAACTTTTGACAAGATTTCACGAAACTCAACCCACAGAAATCTTCTAAGGACTTCGAAGTACATGACCCAGAAAAGCCGTCCACAATGGAGCCATAATTCGCCGTCCAAAATTTCCCAACGACCCGCGGATTTCTCATTCAAATTTGCGCAAATTTGAGAAAACTTTTACAAAACCAATGCCACCTCTAGATCCATCGGCCCAAGATCTATAAAACCTGAAAATTTTAGGTCAAGGAGAACAACCACGCTCCTTCATGCTCCGCCAGAAAAGCCGGTGTTCATAGCATCATGTGCCAACACGCGCCACCCTCATCAAATCACCCGCTTACATGTTCCATGCGCCTTAGTTGTATGACGTCATCGATGATGTCACCCAACCCGGTTTGACCCGCTTGTCCAGATCTGATTTGGTTTGACCCATTCATCTTGACCCGAATCCGAACTACCTGCAAAAAAAAAAAAAAAAAAAAAAAAAGGCCTTGACCATGGTTGATTTTGACCAAAAAGTCAAAATTTTCAAAACGGACCTATCGCACTCGGTTATTTGAGTACATTCCGATTTTGGGATCCGTTTCTTCATTTGAAACTCAGAAATTGCATAAACGTCCAATTTTCAAAAAGTTGACTTTTGCATAAATCTTGACCAAAAATCAAAATTTTCAAGAAGGACCTGTCTTGCTCAGTTTTTCTCATAGATTCCAATTTTGGGATCTATTTCTTCATTTGAAAATCCAAAAGTTCTCAGATAGTGTGATTCTACAGCTGTTGACTTTGATATGAACTTTGACTAAGAAGCAAGATGTTCAAGCAAAACTTGTCCCACTCAGATGTTCGCAAAGATTATGATTTTGAAATCCGTTTATTTGTTTAGGACTTGGAAACCACCAATTTAACCCACTTCTTCGAAGTACTAGCAGTGTCCAAAACTCAAGCTTTCGAAATCAAAATTTGAGGTTCATCCATTTAGTTTGGATTCCCTCAAGGTTATCCTCCAGACTTCATCAAGGCTTCCCTTTCAAAGAACAGATGAACTCTCACAAGTATGTTTTAAACTTGAAATTACATTGGGTCACTACTTCAGCTTACCATTCCCGTTCGGTGCCTATCGGTCTCCCACCTACCATTCTTGCTTGGTGCCTACCATTCTCTCCAAAAATTCTCATCCGCCATTCTCAACTACCTATCTACCATTCTTCTTCTCTCCGCTATAAATAGAAGGGTCGTATTCATTAAAACTCACCAAGAAAAACACACTGAATCATGAAACGAAGATTTACTTCTTTCAAATTTTCAAATCCTTATTCTCACAGCCATTTATCGCTATAGCTTCATCATTCTCGATACCTAACAACCAATATTGCTTCATAATCAGCTTGAACTCAACCTTTTCATGGTTCAGTAGAAATCCTCCTCACAACATCATTGTAGTTTTGAGATCCAAACAAACTTTGTTTCTCCACTTAACAACCAACTTTGTCCATAAAATTTCACATAACATAGCCCGCATCATTGTTCCTTGTAGTCTCAAATCCACCTAGCTTGGAGATCTAAGTCCAACTGAATCACTTGTTTCTAAGCTCAAGGAGCCTCCTAATTGCTCTGAGGACCATATAGTCTCTCTCCAATTGCTTGTTCTTATAGTAGAAGCAGAGGTTCAGAACAAACAGCAACTTGGCTGGTTTCTAAAACCAGGATCACAAGTTAGCTCCAGCTTTCATTTTTTGTGCTTTTCCAACATGTGCAAGACAACAACTCTATATCTCTCAATCGACCTCTTAACTTTGTTCATATCTTTTAACAAGTTTCGTTGGTTAAGGGACAAAAGGTATTAGGGAATCTTACAAATTTTCTCCCATCCAACACTCACAGCAATCTCTAAGGTCCCAGCTCATCAGAAATCAACCTTTGGTGTCGATCAAATAAGAATGTGTTTCCACCAAAGCCACATTCCATGTCGCCACCAGCTCGGGACACAAAGATCATCTTTGCTAGTACATTAGAACACATTTTTCTGGAATTACTCCAAATTAAATTCTGCTTGAAGTATTTCAGAAGTATACATCTGAAATTACTTCAACTTAACCTCCGTTGGCATGGTTCCATCACACAGGCACATTTGATGACTTGCTGCCGGACCTCATTCAGCATGCAATTTGTCCCGTATTCCAAAGTATACTCCCAAGAAAAATTTACACCAAAAAGTCCTCGACGTACAGGGCTAGCTCCATGGTATTGTATGTTTCACCCATTCACTTTGCTTCATCACCATCTTCTTCATAACCACCACCAGTAGACCTAAAATCTATAAGCTTTTAAAATTATCTCAACTTAATTTGAGCGATACAATGATGAACACACACTCAACCACTTTCCCACATGTGCTCTCCATAATCCGAAGTATATCCTTGTGATATAACTTCACCAAGAGTTGTTAAAAACACGAGGCTATACCCAGCCGACATCCTCGCCTCATCACCATCTTCTACACCTTGTGATTGCCGCCAACAATCCAAAATACTCCTCTAAAATTACTTTAGCTTAACCCTTGCCGATATGATTCAATCACCAAGTATATTCAACTACTTGCAAATGACTTTTTGTCCTACTGACCCATTTCAAATACCATGAAATAGGTTTTTGAAATTACTTCAATTTAACCTCTGTTGAGAAGGCTCAGTCATATAGGTACATTCAACTACTTGTTGACCACTTTTTGGTCTCATCATAACCTTTCATATGGGTGGTCTACTCTTCTGAAATTACTTTACCTTGCTGAAAGCTTCACCACCTTTAACTACTTCACTTGAAGAGTCAGGTGTAAAAATCCGTTTTTGAAACTCTTTCCTTCATCACACTTCTAAACTAGGTGCATGAACGAGTCTCGAAGGTGCATTTGTAGAAAGGAAAAATTTTCAACCTATCACAAGCTGACATATCATACTACCAAGTCCACAAAATACATCCAATTACAAAGTTCCATATATTTGTTACTAGGTTTTGCTATCACTACTCAAAAACCAACAAAAATTTGCCAAGTGTCGTTGAAATAGGGGCATAAAAAGCTTGCAAAAACCAATCACACATTAGTGCATGTAAGCGATGACATAAGCAACCCGACACATGTAAGCCATGATAGGCCAAGAATGTATTAACCTCTTGTGATGAATTAACCAATTAATTAGCCAAGTGAATTAATTAAGTTCAATTACATGCAATGAGCGTGAAAGCACAAACAAATCACCAAATAAAGTATAATGTAGCGGAAATTAAATTTGACACGGTGATTTGTTTACGAATGAGAAAACTTTTGAGGCAAAAACCCTACTGTGTGATTTTAAGGTCACCACTCTCGAGAATTCACTATTATCAAAACAAGCGGTTACAAGTAAAGAAATCTTAGTACCTTATAGCTACTTACAATTGAAACCTAACCCCAATACATAATTGGACTTGTTCTGTAATGACAATCTCTCCTTGTATTGCACGGCTCCCAATACGTGACTAAACAATAGATGCGCGGATCTCAGTACGCGATTTAATCATCAACTTGAGAAGGATGTTGGCTGCAAAGTTTTTCTGTTTATCACATGATGAAGATTATGAAGTTGCTTGGTCACAAAACCCTTGGTGTACAAACATAGCAGCTTCTTCAAGATGAACTAGGGTAAACTAGGTTTTCAGTCATTCTATTCTTCACACTTGTGCAATTGTGCTCTTGTGCAACTGTGCAACCTTTGACGGCCCTTAAAATAATCTTTATATATGTTTAGGATTGTGAGAAAAGAAGCCTAAACATACATTCACGGATTGGATTAAAATTAGCTTTGAAAAACTGAACTTCATAAACCTCGACAGATACCCTATCTATTGAGAAGCTGTCGAGCCTCGGGCTGAAACAACTCTTTTTAAATCTTGATAGATACTAGTTATCGAGCTTTAATGAACAACACTTATTCACTTGATTTTTGGACAGACTTGCATGGTTTTAACACTTGAACTTGAAACCTTGTTTCTTGAAGCATTAAACACATCCTAGATCTACCCAAATACAAGTAAAGTGCGTTTCGTCAAAGGATTAGCCAATTACATAAAATGTTGACATATGTTCCTAACATTAATCACATATGTCCTAACAAGCCATGACACAGGCAATCCAATCGGGTGCTGACATGTGTCACCTTGAAAATCAAAACATTTTGGCCAATCAAAAGATGCCATGTGTCCTAGAGAAAAAGCCTTAAAGCTCCTCCAATCAGACTGTGACACATGTCACCAATCAAGCTTCACCGCGTGTCACTCACCCACCCCCAAACTCTTATAAATAGAAACCTTCCTAAGGCATTTCTAGAAACCAAGACACCTTAAGAGAGATCTTGAAACGCACACAAACACACACACACACCAAGGCATCCAAGCCACAAGTAGCATCAAAGAAGATTCAGAAGTATTGAAACTCTGCTGGAATCAAGCCTCGAAGCCTCCAGGAACTTCAAGAACTTCAACCTCGAATACGAAGAACATTCGAAGCAGAATCATCCAAACTACTTGCCTAGATCTTAAAGTTTGTTGAAATCAAGCCCAAAAGCCTTCAGAAACTTCAAGAAGCCACAAATTGGTGAAACTCTCTGGAATCAAGACTCCAAAGCCCTGAAGAACTTCCACTACAAACCTTTGAATACAAAGAACATCGAAGAGGAATCATCTAAATCATATTCCTAGATCTCAAAGTTCACTGGAATCAAGCTCAAAAGCCTCCAGAAACCTCAACAAACTACAAATTAGTGAAGCTCAATGGATTTAAGCCTCTAAAGCCTCAAAGAACTTCCACCACAAACCTTCAAAGATGAAGAACACAAGAACACGAAGAACGTGAAGAACAAAGGATTTCTAACAAGCTCATAGCTAGAGATTCATTGTAATTTTGTTTCAAAGATTTTCGATCCATTCTTCAGTCGAATTGAAGTATATTTGGTGTTTAAATCAAAATCACATTACCAAAATTCCAATTAACAAGTCTTTTAAGGAGATCGAATTAGAGGATCACTCTTTTGAAATATCAGAGAATTGTACCACATATTTATTAAAACAAATTTGCATTTGTGACACTATTTTACTTGTTTGGCTTATTTTGAACTAAGAAATTTAGTTGTCCACAGTAGTGAAAAACATGTGATCCATCTTCCTCCTGTTTCATGAATTCGGCCTATTCCACCTGATTCAAATATCATAATTCCTAATTTGTGTAGGTTTCATTCTTTGTGTACTCAAATAATTAAACTAGGGTCTAGTCAGTAGGTGCCTAAGTGCATCCAATAAGGTAGAATTTTGTAGTGGTTTAATCCCAACTTTTATAGGTAATTGAAGCACTTTCAATTTCAGCTCTGTCGAGTTTATTTATCTATTTAATATTTTTTGGTATTTTTCTATATAGATGGACCTCTTTGACTTCCTCAACTGGTGCCTTTAGCTGTTGTTAACAAAAGCTATAAAACTATCTTCCTAGATTTAAATAAAAATTGATAAAATTGGTCATACTAATGGGTACTATCTTTCTATCTTCTTCTTCTTCTTCTTCTTCTTCTTCTTTTTAATAAATTTTTTCAGTTTCAACCTATAACATTTGCTCTTGATAATTGCTTTTTTATTATCAAACCAAGACACCAATTGATTTTTGGTGAAAGCAAGGATCGAACCTCAGATATCTTATTTGTTTATAAAAAACTTTGCTAAGTGAGTTAACTAAAATCCACTGCTGATAGGTGCCCTTGTGCACTTGAAAATGTTGAGTTTTATAATGGCAAGCCGTACAAAATTTTATGTTAGTATGAAAGAAATATCGAATTTGAAAACCCTTGATCAAATCATGAAAAACTAGATTTAAAAAAAAAAAAAAACAACCGAAACTTACAGTTTTATTCTAATCTATCAGGGTTTTTTTAATTTTAGATTATTTTGATTAAATAATTATATTCACATTCAATTTTATGCATGTATTATAGGCAATCAAACTATAAAAAAATATGGAGCTTGAGTTCCACAAAATATTTTTTTTATAAAAGTTTGATTTGGCATAACTCGATTTTCTAAAAATCGAGTTTTACATTGGAATCTGATTTTGAGAAAATCGAGTTTCAAAACAAGGACATATTACTAGATTTTTTGCAAAATAAGGGCAAAAGCCCAATTTTCAGCATTTTTTACACCAAAGATTTTTAAGAGATTTAACAGTTAAAATCAACACTATTATTAATAGATTTTTTTAATCGTATGTAATCTACGGTGTAAAAAAGTTGTAACTTAACAAGAGTTACATAAGGTGTAACATGAACTCATCTTATATTTGTATAAACTATTAAATTCTATATTTGAATTAATTTTTTTAACAAAAATATTATATTACTTTCAATCTTTGGTATACTTTAATATTGGTATTTAATTGGATCATTAATGAAACTTTTGAATTATCATTTTTTTTATACAAGATAGAATTTCTACTCTAGTTTAATCTAAATGAATATGTGTGTGAAGCTCCCTCCTGGAGACTTGAACCCCGGCCTTTACCCCCCACACTCCACAAGCACTTATACCTGTGGAGTGACCATCGTACCAAGGGTGTGTGGTGGTTGAATTATCATTTTTATATATTAAAAAAAGGGCTAAAATGCAAAACTAACCCTCTAAGTTTCTTTAAATTTCATTTATGTCCTCTAACTTTGCTTTCATTCATTTCAGTCCTCAAACTTTCAAGTTTATTCAATTAAGATTTTTCTATCAACTTTTGTTATATGTTGTAGTTAATTTTTCAATTTTTTAAATTTTTCTTCAAAATTTTTAAATTACAAAAACACCAATTAATGATTCAAAAATATTTTGCCAATTTTTTTTTTCAAAAATTTTTAATAGAGGTTGATGGAAAGACCATAATTGAATAAATTTGAAATTTAGAGAACTAAAATAAACGAAAGAGAAGTTAAAAGACTGAAATAATATCTGAAGAAACTTAGAGTATCAGTTTTGCATTTTATTAAAAAAAAAAAATTCAATCATTAATGAAACTTTTGAACCAACGACCTAACAATTCAACTAATGAACCTTAATACACTTCCTTGATGGTTCAATGCTCATTTCAATTATATTAACTAATGATTCAACATAGTTTTTCCTTGGTTAAATTCAAACACATGATTACTTTGATCAAAATTATAAATCAACATGTGATCCATATCCTTGTTGAATCATGAATTAGGCCTGTACATCCATCTAATCCAAATATTGTTTGTAATTTTTATAGGTTTCATTGTTCATGCACTCAAGAAATAAAACTTTGTCACATTGTCAAAACGCGAATTCCATATCTTTAAGGTAATGAGTAAGCTTTAATGGACAAACGCATATCATACAAAACAAACAAACAAAAAAAAAAAAAAAAGTGAGAAGAAGAAATATAATGATAAGGAAATATGAAAATAAAGAAAAGCACTTCAAATTCATTATAATTGGAATAAGGATTAACAAAAGTAACCTTGAATAAGGATTAACAGAAGCAACCTACTCAAATTCAACAAAAACCAACTACAAATTGCGTAATCCTCATCAATTAGAAAAAATCTTTTGTTTTTGTAAGTAGAGTTTATTTTTCCTGTATCTATTGTTTTTTTGTTTTTGTGATTGGAAAATTTAGTAATCCCAAATTATAATGGATGCAAATTTTTAACCTTATCCCAAAAATATAGAAGAGCATCTGAGTACGCGCGTGAGAGGCTAGTATTGTAATCAAAGTTTTTTTTTTTTTTTTTAAACAAAGTTCTACATACTGCAATATTGTATTAAAATAAAAGCAATAAATATTCGATTTCTTTAAGGTAATGAGTAAGCTTTAATGAACAAACACATATCATACAAAACAAAACCAAAAAAAAAAAAAAAAAAAGAAGAAGAAAGAAGAAGAAGAAAGATAATGATAAGGAAATATGGAAATAAAGAAAAGCACTTCAAAGTCATTATAATTAGAATAAGGATTAACAAAAGTAACCTTCAATAAGGATTAACAAAAGCAACCTACCTAAATTCAACAAAAACCAACTACAAATTGTGTAATCCTCATCAAATTTTACAAATGGTCGGTGATGATGATTAAAAAAAAATGTAGAAGACTATTTATTTCTTTATTAAAAAAGAAAGAAGAAATGAGCTATGTACAATAAGATACTGTTGAGATAGAAAAGCTTTTTTTGTTTGAGCAGGAACAATTAAAAAAAATCTTTTGTTTTTGTAAGTATAGTTTTTTTTTTCCTGTATCTATTTCTATAGTGACTGTAAAACTTTAGTGACCCTGATCAAGAAAAATAGAAATTATCACAAAGAATGAAAGAATACATATCACGTGTAAATATTTATGTAAAATTCAAATATTAGTTATATTCATTGAAAAACAGATACCTCTCCTATGCAGTACCCCTCTTCACACTTTCAAGGCGCTTTCTACAACCGAAAAAAAAAGAAAAAAAAAATTTATATGTGATCTAGAGATAGGGGTGAGTATTGTGATTTTGGTTAACTGCTTTTATAGTGGGTTGATTGAATAACCGATCAAGTAATGGCTGATAGTGGGGAGAAATTAGTGGAATGGTAAAATTTGTAGCTAAAATTGAGGAGTTTTTAATTTGGATGATATCTTAGAAACTTGAAATATATGTTTAACTGGCTTCTAAAAAAAAAAGAAATATATGTTTAGCCAAAAAACAAAGGCAACGTGATCTTAACTACTTAATGATAATGCTTCCCTAAAAATTTTAAAAAAAAAAAAAAACCCGGTTAATGATAAGGGGGAAATTTAAAACTACTGGGTAGAAATATGGAGTTTGTGTCTCAAATTTGTGTACGGTTTTTTTTTTTTTATCAGTAAGGCATGTGTGTTTTTAAAAAGATAATTGTGTTTTTTTTAAATATTTTATACATATATAAGATGGGTTCAAATTACATCTTATATTTGCTACTATTTATAGGTCCCATTGAACTTTTTGGTACTATTCATGGGTCTCACTGTACTATTTCAGCTATCTGTTCGCCCTATCTATAGTACTTTCAGTAAAAAAAATTTAGTTTTAACTAAATAAAATGTTCCCAAATGAACTCGAAATAGTAAATTTATTTAAAATAGTATTATTAAGTAAATATTTCTTACCGCTAACATTGAGTCCATTTCCAATTGGATGTTTCCATAACCCAAATTCCAAGCTAATTGTAGACCAAATTAGATAGTCCATAATTCTACAGTAATGATATGTATAAATATGAGATCCATGTGACGACCCATCGCCTCTTGCATCACGAATTTGGCCTATTCCATCTAATTCAAACATCAATCCCAATTTCTTAGGTTTTCATCCTCATGCATTCAAGTAATAAAATTAGGGTGCCATTAAAGGATACCTAACTGCACCATTATGGTAGAATTTTATAATAATTTTATCCCTATTTTTATAGGTAGCCGTGGCACTTTCAGCCTATAATCAAGTTTTCATTTATTTATTAATTTTTGGTATTTTCCAATATGGACAAGGCCTCTTTGAAGCCTCCTTCACAGGAGCCCTCAATTTCCATTAACAAAACTCGTAAAACTATGTGCTTAGATTTTTTATTTTTTATTAAATCGGCCCTATTATTAGGTGCCCTTATGCACTTGTAAATGTTGAATTTTATAATATAATTGATTCACTTTATATAAAAAAGCTTGAATCATTTTAAGTTTAAAGTCTTTGTTATATTAACTTTTGTTATTTCCTAAGGTAGATGAAGGGGTCCATCTAAAAGCTGAAGCCTCATTACAGAATATACTCATATTCCATTTCTTTCACAAAACCCAAACCAACATCTCAAAAGTCAAACTCATATCCACATCACGAAATTAAAATACCCTCTAGGTTCAATCACAGTTGTGGTGCCTGAGCCCAAGATACTTAATAAGTTTTGGGTAAAACTCTCAATTTGCTTGTTTTTGATGGGTATGGAATTTCCTACGATAGGGAAACCTCTTAGAACTAACCCAACGGCCCATGGGAAGATGCTTAAGGCCCACTCTCTATTCTCTTCACCCGTATGTATGCTTCCCAAGAAGGCTTAAGCTATGTTGAGCTGAGACTTTCTCTCTATGGTTGCTCCTAACTCTTCTTTCGTGTTTTCCTCCCAAAAATGTCAACCCCCTCCCCTCTAACCATCGACCTTTATTTATAAACTTCCCTTAGTGAGGTCGTCATGATGTGAGGGTGATTTTCCATATTGGTGGGTCCCTCTGAAATATATTCCTAACTAGATGGAACCCACTAATTGTGACTAGCGTGATTTTCTTGAAACTTGCAACTGTCACCGAATGATGCTCAGCAAGCGATTTCCCTCAAGGCACTATCATCCTTATCTATTCGAGCCGAAGTTGGTCTCCGACGAATCAAGGATTGATGGGCTGTTGCTGACCTGATATGGGCCCCAACCTGACACTAGCCCCGAGGTTTTAACCATACGAAGGATTTTGGGTTGGGCCTAGACTTGATACTGGCTCCGACCTCTTAATCATATGAGGACTAATGGGTTGGGCCTAGACCTGATGCTCGTACAATAGTTATTAGAATTTTGAGTTGCAAAAAATTTTGAGTTGGTATAAACGAAATATCAAAATAGAAAAGCCTTAACTAAATCATGAAAGACTTGATTTTTTAGAAACATACTGAAAAGTATGATTTTATTTGAAGCCTTTGTTTTTTTCATAGTAAGTTATTTTGAATAAATAATTATATTTTCATTCAATTTTACACTTTTATTTATGGTTTTTAAATCTTTTACTTTCAATTTTGAAGTAAATAGTGAATAAATTAATTCTAGTGTCCTATATTAGTCATTATACACACACACACACACACAATTAAATTATATATTTGAAAAAAATTGTTATATTACTTTAAATCTTTGGTATACTTACATATTTATATTTAAATTGAATATTTAAATCTTTAATTTCTTTATAATATATAATTCTTAAAATGAATGGTAAATTGCAAAGTACACTCCTAAAGATTGGAGTTGCTTCGGTTTTATACCTTGAAGTTTGAGAGATTTGATTTTGTTAGCAAAATCCCACTCTTGGTTAGTTTAAGCTATTAAGTGATATGTTGGCATGTTGACATTTTTATTTATTATTTTTTTTTTGGGGCCAAGTCAACCCTACAAAACGAAGCAGTTTCACTTAAAACAAAGAGAAGAGCTGGCCAGCAGCTCCCAAAATGGTATCGTTCCACCAAATTGAAAACATAAAACGTAGCTTAAATTTTTTACACTATTTCACAGCAATTCAATTCTTAAATCAAAACCCGACAAACTTGCATTCAAACCTTTACCTGAATACGAACCCATTGTGAATCCATCTAGCTCCTCAGCTTGTGAAACCCATCCAGCTCCTTGGCCTGTGAACCCAACCCTCTAATCAAGTCATACAACTTCCTTTACGATTCAATGTACATTGCATCTCTAATTAAATTCAAACACAAAATTTGTTTCAAGGCATTTGCTTCACACACACGCGCACTGGCTTGTAACCCCATGCATATGCATGGATATACTTAAAAGATACACATTAAAATGCATAATATAATTTTTACATATATAATTTAAATATTATTAATAATCATTCTTATTTTTTTTTTTTACTTTTTAAAAAATCTTGTCAGAATGTTATTAGGTAGAAAATGTAAATTGTCCATTTTTTAAATATTTTTATGTTCGTTAATTTTAGACTCTTTGGTCTTTGTACACAATAACTCACTTGAATGGAGATTTATGATATGGTCCCACATTTGATTTCAAAATTAAGAAATAAAATTCTCTTTAAAAATAAATAATTTAGGACATATGACGCGAAATTGAATTTCAATTGTAGAATCTAATTCGATTTTGTCTAAACCTTACCTCTTAATATATATATGTAAATTTGAATTGTTTTTAGTTATACAAAAAAAAAAAAAAAAACTCATAAACATAAAATCATTCAAATTCGTTCTTCCTCTAATTTTATATATAGTGTTAGATATATGATTATGTTTTTTTTTATGATTTATTTATATTGGACTCCTCGTTTTTTCTACACTAAATTAACTCATATGGCATAAAAATTTTAAAAAAAATTGATTAGATAGGACATATATATATATATATATATATGTATGTATGTATGTATAGATGACTTATAAATTTAAATTGTTTTTAGTTCTATAAAATTATTTAAATAAAATGATAATTTTATTTAAATATTGTGCTGATGAGAAAAATTGTGAAAGTTTCAGAGTTTGAGTTAATAATAATAATAATAAGAATAATAATAATAATAATAATATCAACGTTTAAGTTTGAGTTAAATTTGAATTTGTTAGAGAAATAGAATTTTACTCCTTATTAAGTTTGGAATCTTTGGATTAAACAAAAATAATTTTGTTTAAAAAAAATGATGAGTTTGAGTTTAAGTTAAATTTGTTTGAAAGATAGACTTTTACTTCTGGTTAAGTTTAGACTAAATAAAAATAATTTTATTTAAATAAAATAATAATTTTATTTAAGTATTATGCAATGAATAATTGTGAAAGTTTCAGAAACTTTTGTGTATATATATATATATATATATATATATATATATATATATATATATATATATATATATATATATTATAAGATTATAATAAAATCATGCAAATCACCGGCCTTTAACTATTATATATATAAAAGAAGAAAAAAAGCCCTAGAAAATCTTTATTCTAACCCAAAAACAAAAGAAAATCAACCCAGCTATGTTCAGTCGATAAGATACTTTGTATAGGTCACAGGTTTTCATCTCAAAATTAGCGTAGAGAGTAAAGACCTACCCCTTGTTTCAGTGGGAATGAGTCCCCCAAATAAGACAATCTCGTCCACCACCACCACAACCACACGTTGGAGGTATAACCATATTCCGAGAGATATCGTACTGAATCCTGGGACTCCTCAATCACCGCTCCTTATTTCATCTCCACCCACCTCAACAACAACAACAACAACAACAACAGCTATAACAAAAATCATGATAATGGTTGTGTGATACACATGTCATATCTTTATCCGCCTTATAATAGGCCAGTGTGTTCGGTGGCTTTGGGCCGCACGTTTGATAGGATTTCTGAGGTTCAATATCCCTTTGATTTTACTCCTGGCGGTGCCCATGTATTCGGTTCATGCAATGGATTATTATTGTGTCTCGTTGATTTCGGTGACGTTATATATCTGTGGAACCCTAGCATTAAAAAATTCAAGAAGTTGCCTAGTACTTGCTTAGGAAAGTTAGGAGATCTTACTGTCGGGTTTGAGTATCATTCCGATAATAATGACTACAAGGCTGTGAGGATTTCACGTCCTAGTTTCTTGCCATTTGTGCCTCTACCTCTGCCCCTGCCCGAGGTTGAGGTCAGGGCCAGCCTTTCCCTTAGGCAAGTTAGGCGGTTGCCTAAGGCAACCAAGTAGAAGGGAGGCCCAGAATTTTAGAAAATAAGAGAGTAAGGGAAAAAAAATTAGTTTCAGGGAAGCACGCATATCTGACACAGTAGGGAAAAAAAAAATAGTTTAACAACAATCAAACACAGTGGGGAAAATAAAAATTAGTTTAAGGTGAACGCAAAATTTTGTCACATTCTTTTAACTAAAAAACAAAAATTTTGGTCAATCAGACAAAACAAAAATCATCTGGATAAACCACAAATCCAGTCTAACACAGTAACCACAAAACAATCACAAATCACAACAAATAAAATAACTCAAAACCCTAAAAATTTAACCTTTTTTCTCTAATCTCTGCTATCTGCCTCTCTTTCACTCTCTGTCTCTGAGTCTCTCATTCAGCAAGCTTCCTCAGTTCCTCAGTTCCTCCGGCCTTTCTCTTCCTCTTCCTCAGTTCCGTTCAGTTGGCAAGCTTCTTTCAAGGTTTTCTTCTTTTTCTTTTTTTTTAATAAAGCTTGCTGGCTTAGTGGCTTGTTGCTGCCTGCGTTTCTTCTTTTTGGGTTTGGGTTACAATAGATAGATGGGATTTTTTATAAAAGCTCGCTGCTGCTGTGCCTGTGCAGCTGTGCTTTTTGGGTATTGGGTTAATGGGTTTTACTGTTTTAGATAAGTCTAAAACTCTGATAGGATTAATAATTTGTTTTGTTTTTTTTTTTTTGGGTGGGTCAGGGCCGAATTAATAATCATATGAAACTTTGGGATAGGATTAATAATAAGTCTTGTTGTGTTATAGTTGGGCTTAAATTTTTGTTATGATTGTGTTTTTTTTTTTTTTTTTTAATCTTATGTTTTCAGTTTATATATATATATATTTTTTAGTTTGTGGCCATATACTGAATAAGTCTTTATTTATGCAGGTTAAAATTGTTAAAAACTCAAACTACACCAATACTTTTTATATAAATCAGGTTCTATTTCTTATTTGCTCTACACTTGAAAGTTATTTTTTATTTTAGTCTTTATAAATATATTGTTTGATTAGAAATGTCTATTAGGAAATATGCATCTAGATATGAAAAACTTAAAAAAAGAAAAAAGAAGAAAAATTAATTGAGTCTAAAAAAGGATCAATGGATAAATTTGTTATTAGTAATAAACAAAATATAATACAAAATTTAGATGAAAATATCACAAATGAGCAAGAAATTCACCAAAAAAAGTTAGAAGATAATGAAATGATATAATTGCAAGATAACAATGATGTTTAATTTTGCAATACAACAAATCTTGATAATAAACTTCAAAATAATTTAGAAGAAAATGAAAATAATGATGAACAAGTTCACCATAATGATGTTCAACTAGAAGAAAATGAAAATAATAATGACATGTTGAATTATATTCCTTCAAATATTTATGATCCAGGTAATTGGAAAAATATTGACACAAAATTAAGAGATTTATTAGTAGAAAGAGGTCCAATTAGAGACAATGATATAATTTTTCCTAAAGGTGATGATGCTAGACATTTTTCTACTATTCATTACACTCGAATATTATCAAATGGTGAGAAGCATGATAGAAAATGGCTAGTGTATTCAAAAGATACAGACCAAGTATTTTGTTTTTGTTGCAAGTTGTTTGAGTCTAAATGTACTGACCAACTATGTAATGAAGGAACTCAAGATTGGAAAAATATTAGTTCTAAAATTAGAAAGCATGAAACAACTAGAGAGCATATTACTAACATGAACACTTGGCTAGATTTGGAAATGAGATTGTCAAAAAATAAAACATTAGATAAAAATATCCAAGAACAAATTAACAAAGAGAAAGATCATTGGAAAAAGGTTTTATTAAGAATTATTGCTGTCGTAAAAAATCTTGGTAAAAATAATTTGGCATTCTAAGGAAAAAATGAAAAGATTTATGAAGAAAATAATGGAAATTTTTTAGGTCTAATTGAAATGATTGCAGAATTTGATCCAGTTATGCAAGAACATATTAGACGTATTCAAAATTGTGGAATCCATAAACATTATCTTGGACATAAAATACAAAATGAATTGATACAACTGTTAGCAAATGAGATTAAATGTAAAATTATCAAAAAGATCAAAGAAGCAAAATATTTTTCAATTATACTTGATTGTACATCAGATGCAAGTCATCAAGAACAAATGTCTCTCATATTACGATGTGTTGATATTTCAACAAGTCCAATAAAAATAATAGAACATTTTGTTGAATTTGTGAAAGTTGATGACACTCCCAGAAAAGGTCTTTTTGATAAAATTATAAATGTAATAAATATTCTTGAGCTTGATATTAATGATATGCATGGACAAGGATATGATAATGGGTCTAATATGAAAGGAAAACATCAAGGGGTACAAAAAAGACTGCTTGATATAAATTCTAGAGCATTTTACACACCATGTGGTTGTCATAGTCTTAACCTTGTACTATGTGATATGGCCAATTCTTGTCCAAAAGCTATATCATTTTTTGGAGTTATACAACGTATACATACATTGTTTTCTTCTTCTACAAAAAGATGGAAAATTTTATAAGATAATGTGTCAGGTTTAACTCTTAAGTCACTATCACAAAGACACAAACACGCTGGGAAAGTCGCATTGAAAGTGTAAAAGCAATAAAATTCCAAGCTCCACAAATAAGAGATGCTTTGTTACAATTAGCACAAACAAGTGAAGATCCTAAAATAAAAAGTGAAGCTGATTGTTTAGCAACATATGAAATTGAAAGTTTTGAGTTCTTATTGGGTATGACTATTTGGTATGACATATTATTTTCTGTCAACTCTATTAGTAAAAACTTACAATTAAAAGACATGCACATTGATGTTGCTATAGATCAATTAAAATGTCACATTTCTTATTTTAAAGAATATAGAGAAAATGGATTTACATCTGCAATGAATTCATCTAAAGAAATTGCATTGGAAATGGAAATAGAACCTGTATTTAGTGAGAAACATATAATTCATAGAAAAAAACAATTTGATGAAAATGTTCATAATGAGATAACACGTTCTGCTGAAGAATCTTTTAGAATTGACTATTTCTTATATATAGTAGATAAAGCAACTAGTTCAATTGAGAATAGATTTGAACAATTTCAAATATATGAAGTTATTTTTGGTTTTCTATTTAACTTCACAAAATTGAAGTCACTAGATAATGACAGTTTACAAAAATACTGTCTTAAACTTGAAGATTTTCTCAAACATGATGTTTATTGTGATATTGATGGTTTTGATTTATCGTTAGAGTTAAAGATTTTAAAAGAAATTTTACAAATAAAAGATTATACTCCAATTAACATGCTAAATTATATAAAAAGATTAGATTCATTTCCAAATACATGCATTGTTTATAGGATTTTACTAACAATACTTGTTACAGTAGCTACTGCAGAAAGAAGTTTTTCAAAATTAAAATTAATAAAATCATATTTAAGATCGGCAATGTCCCAAGAAAGATTAAGTGGATTAGCTATATTATCGATTGAAAATGAGATGTTAGAAGAACTTGAATACAAAAATTTAATTAGTCAATTTGCATCTCAAAAGGCAAGAAAAATAGATTTTAAATGAAATATATTATAATATAAAAATATTAAATAAATATTAATTTAATTAATATATAAGTATAAAAAATGCCCAATTTTTAATTCTTGCCTTAGGCCCCAAAATGTCTAAGGCCGGCCCTGGTTAATGTGTACACATTAAGTTTAGATTCATGGAGAAGGGTTGGATACAATTTGACAACCAATGTTACGTTTATTAATAAGTATTGTTTTTTGCCAATTCCATTGGTCAGTGGAGCTTTGCATTGGATGGTACAAATCATAGAAGGAGAAGAGAATCGCATTATAGCATTGGCATTTGATGTCAATAGTGAGAAATTCAAAAAGCTAGCACTGTCTCATGGTTTCATCAAGGTAGACACCTTGCACAGATATCTTGCATCATTCAAAGAGAAACTGGCTTTCATTACATGTGAACCTATTGAACAACCAGGCTTTCTGTGCCAATACTCCATATGGGTGATGAAGGAGTATGGTATAGTTAAGTCTCAGAATAAACTTTTTGTTATACCATTTGAAAGAGAAGTTCAATGCCTTACCTTTACCAAGTATGGTTCGCTTCTGGCTGGCCACATGTATGATCGAGTAGAAAGGCAGCAGGAAGTTTTTAAGTTTGTATTAGTTGACATTGAAACTCCACATGAGAAGAAGGATCCTGATATCCAATGCCTGTCATCTGTAGCTACATTCATGGAGAGCCTTATTTTACTTGATGGAACAAATGTGGCATCTTACTAAGCACATGCTGGTGTGCATATAACAAGTGAAGTCATTATTTTTTTTTTCTTTTTTCCTTGAGTTTTTTTTTTTTTTTTTTTTTTTTGAGAGAGAGTTTCAACTTATGGCGTCTGCTCCTGATAATAGCTCTTTATTATAAGACTAAGACACCAATTAGTTTTTGGTGTAGGCGGGAATTAAACTCCAAATCTCTTATACAACTATCAAAAACTTTACCACCTGAGCTAACAGGAACCCACTTTCCTTGAGTTTAGTAGTAGGCATGATATATTGCTGAAAGCTTGATTTAATCCCAAATTTAATTTATTCTTTTTTTGGCTCTATTTTATATATATATATATATATATATATATATATATATATATATATATATATATATATTATATTTGATATTTGTATGTGGATGTTTGTGCATATACCCAAGTCTGGCAATGTTAACAAAAAAAAAAAAACTTGGCCATCAAAATCCTTTTTTGCTGGTTTGTCCCTCTGGTAGTGTTACAAAGAGTTAAATTAGAGCTCTGGTGGCTTCGATTTAAAAGAAATGAAATAAAATAAAATAAATACCATAAGAGAATAAAAAAAAAAGATCTAAAACAGAGAATGTTGAAAAGGAGTAGCCAAGTGCTTAACTAGTGAGCATGTTACCATTCCAAGATCATGTTCTTAATTCCTTGGTTTAAGCTACATGGTCTTTGATGGTTTGTGTAAAGTTTTAGACTCCTTAAAGACAAACAGATTAACCTATTTATTTAGCCAAGTGATTAACTTAGGTAAATTATTCAGATCTAGGTTAACACAAGTAAATCATATAATTGACAAGAGTGGAAAATAAAGAACACAACGATATGATAACCCAAGAAAACCAAATTAGTAAAAAACCTGGGGAGGATTTAACCTAGCTATCCTCAAGGTAAAACAAGATCCACTATGAAAGAATTGAAGTTTACACAATAGCAACGTAGACCACTAACATCCTATTGCTACCTCGAGTAGGAATCTTACTACCACGACCACATGACAGTTCTAAGTCCACGAACTACTTCTTTCTCAGATCCACATCATTCACAAGTACACCACTTGTATTTCTTTAAGTTCTTTATGTAGCAACTGAAATGATTACCAAGCTCTCAACATCAATCCTGATCTTGATAACCTTAAGTATGTATGAAGGCAAACACCTCTAGATCTCTCAAGAGATTCACACACACAGCATAATCAACAACCTTAAAATGTGGCCAAGGTTTTCCTATTTATATGAAACATAAACATAAAACTCTATACGTCAAACGGGCTTGGGCTGAGTTGAAAAATTCTATAGAAAAACAATCTGCACAAGCTTCGATCGATCGAGTCTAATTTTCGATCGATTGAGCCTTGCAGATTTACATAATAAATCCTGCAATACACTCGATTCCAACTGTACAAATATATACACTTTGAGCAGCCTAATTCTAGACTCTAAGTTTTGATCATGGTTTGCCAACATTATACATTAAAGTTCTAATACATTTAGATCCTAAATCCTTAGAACCAAACAAACTCCCCTTTGGTAATATGTGACAAAACACAAAATAAACTAAAAGCTCAAAGTTACAAAGACAGCCCAACCAAACACAATTCAACCTAACCACTATCTATTAGTTGCAAGTGTAGACAGCAACATGACTGAATCAACCTGTGTATTCTTGAAACACTTAACAAACACATAAATACATGTGTGGAAAATACAAGTAAAACAAAGTAAATTCTTGATTTCACATAACATAAATTTAAAGACATAAAAGACATATATCATGAATAACCTCATAAATACAAATCAATAATCAATGTAGCACAATGTGAAATAAGAAACAGAAATAAAAACATAATGTCTCCTCCTATAATATACAACTCATAAAAAGGAAAGAAAAAAAAATACAACATGAGCCAAAAAGAATAAGTACAAAATGAAGCACCTAGATACAATCTAAAGCTCCAAAGCTCCAAAACTACAAAAATCTCCCCCTATAACAAAAATCTCCCCTTGTCTCCATCCATATGCACTCCCCCTTTTTGTGACAAATTGCCAAAGGGCAATCAAGACTCATCATCAAAAGGAGGTGGTGGAGGAGACCGTCAAAGGCTCGCCAACTCTGCACGTAAACCTTGAAGCTCTATAAGGACATCCACCAAAAGTTGACCATGAGCCACTTGAACGGCCATGATAGTGTCCAACATACGACGAATTCTAGAATCATCCAAAGTAGAAGGTGGAGGATCATCAGCAGTAGCAGCAGTCAGATCAACAAACTCCTTAACATCGGGATCACCTGAAGATAAAGGAGGAGGAGGTGGAGGTGCGACACCAGAAGATGACTCAACTCCAGGACGTTTAGAGCTAGCTCTCATCTGAGCAACCCTCTGCCTAATGAAGGTGGCACCTATAGGAGTTATAGTGTGTACAGACTCAGAAGCAGAAAACTCATCTAAACCTAGATGCAACAAAATCCGATGAATAAAAACCGGGAAGGAAAGAGCATGAGAAGAAGAACTACTCCTCTGGACCTCAACCAAAGATTGAATGAAGAGATGAGAAAAACTCATAGGAGCATCTATGACAAGGGCATACAAAAATGCACATCTCTCTATAGAAATGGTATGCAAATGAGACATGGGCCAAAGAGAATGGCAAGAAATCCAGAAAAATATATAATGAGTCTTGGTCAACTCATGAGAAGTGATCTGAGGATCAGAAACCCAATTGATAGAAGTACTAGTGATGTAAGACATGATATCATCAAGAGGAGGTGACTCATCATAAGGATACACAGGATGCTTTACCAAAGGCACCCTAAGAGCAGAAGCCACTACTTAAGGAGTAATGGTAAACTCATCTCTCCTTATCCAACTCTTCACAAACTGAATGTTTGAAGAACTGGAGTGAACAGAGAGGTTTGAGTAGAACTCTCTGATCAAGGTACCTAGAGGGAGGTGATCGATATCCATCAAAGGCAACCATCCCCTACGCTCAAAATTTCTCCTAATCTTCGAATCAAGCTCATTTAAAACAACTTTCCTCTCAGCCCACACAGATCTAAGAAGGTTCAGCTTCTTATATGTCTCTTGGTTTTTCTCACTCAAAAACCTCTTACTATTAAAAGAAGGAGCAAAAGAAGAAGAGGAAGTCCTACGGGCTCTAGTCTTCCTAACCATGACTCTAAAGATTAGAAAGGATGGACTAAAGAGAGACAAAAGAAAAAACCCAAGGGTAAACTGCATCAAACACAGTTAGAGCAAAAGCAATATAGAAAATAGCAATCTATATGATGCATGAACATAATAAACATATGATGCATGCTCTAATGCAGTGAAAATAATTCAATTTTACTTAAAAATCACAGAATTTGGCTTGAACATAGAGTTTGTATCAAAAACCCCAAATTTTGAAAACCCGCTTTCAAAAAACCCAACAAATTGATCAATTTATCATTACACAACTTAGATAACAGTATATAATGACGAAATGAATCAATAACACAAGCCAATTTCATTAATATATGCATAATTGAACAAAATCCTCAATTCGGGTAGTTTCAAGCCCTAGAAATTTCATTTTTCCAAATCCATCAAATTGATCAAGTTAAACCATGAAGAACATGTTTAAATCATCCAACAACAAAAACCCATTGTTCAATTTTGAAAGAAATCATTGAAATCACAACAAATCCCAAATTTCTATAGGTTCGAATTTCTCCCTAAATTGCATGAAAAATTAAATAAAACCAAAAAAGAAAGGCTAAAAGGGTCTTACCGGTGCTAGAAGACAAAAACCTTTGAAGAAAATTGAGAGAAAACGACAAAAAAATCAACTTTGAATCTAGACCAGTTGAAGAAAGAGAGAGAATAGCTTTTGAAACTTTTGAAAAAGTGAAGAACACGTGAAAAACTTATGTTTTAAAAAAACTCTCTGAACGATTTTTGATCAATCGAAAAATAGGTTCAATCGATCAATAAACACATTTGATCGATCCAGCATCGATCGAGCTAGACAGATTCAAACCTAAATTTTAATCGCAATTTCGATCGGTCGAGCAATAAGTTCGATCGATCGAAAATCTTGAAAAATCAATTTTTCAAAAAATTGAGCATTTTAATTCAGAAACTTCTCAAAGCTCAGTATTTTATGAATAAAATGCATGAATATAAGATGAAAAGTTTTTCAAAAACCCTTGAATTTAACCCTTGTTATCCAAAAGTAAGATTTTCAAACAATTTGTCCTCAAAAACACTTTAAACACATTTTGCGTCAAAATCAAGGTTCTTTCAATCTCAGATGGCCACAACAAGATCACACACAATAACATGTACCAAGTTTAGCAAAGAGTAACTTGTGAAGTGTGTGCAACTAGCAAAAGCTTGAGATACATGTGAGGTGATAAGTGGATAGTAATCAATCACAATTTCTACAAAATTCATCACATAAATTTAAAAGAGACTATCACTTAAAGAGTTACATCGTATAACTCCCACATCTCCTAGAATAAAAGCTTGCAATCATGTAAGTTTCTTGAATTTGCCTCATAATGTACACACCAATTTTATTTGTTTTGAAACTTATTAAAATAGTCAAGATAATGTACACACAAATTTTATGTGATTGTGAAGTTATTATAGCTCAATAATGTGCACATCAATTTTATTATTTAAACTAAGGCTATACCTTATGTTCTTTTTGTGCATGTGCTACACTTTTTCGAGCACAAAATCATATGATATGCATTAAGGTGTTCATGATTGGCTAGTAAACATTGGTGAGATGGTTATTTATGCTTTTCTCATTAAGTTCAAGTCCAACAATCAAAGGCATGTGACTTCAATATCAAGATCATGTGATCAAAAACTATAGACAATTCCCACACAACATGCACTACAAAGCTCAAACTATTAAAGTGCAATAGAGTAAGCTCATCCGAGCTAAGCAAAGTACATAAACATGTTATGCAAAGATGGTTTGGCCAACCTTGATTTCAAAATCCAAGAAAAATAGTGCAAAACACATTTGTTTTTCTTTTCCCTCTTTTTTTTTAATTTTTTATTTAAAAAAACAAAAACAACTTAGCATGAAATGCATGAATGTTATGCAATGCAAATCCTAAAAACAAAAACAAACCAAAACAACAAAAGAAGAATTGTCACAAAGAGTAAAGAGATGAAGCACAAAGACCATGAAAATCAAGGATGATCAGGGACACTAAATCACACCAATTACTTGACGAAGTGTCTCATACTTACTTCTATCAAGAGGTTTGGTGAAGATGTCAGCATTCTGACATTCAGTAGGGATATATTCAAGAGCCACAATCTTTCTTTCAACATAATCTTTATGTGTTTACTCTTAGAGTGTTGTATAGGGTTCTTAGAGATATTGATAGCACTAGAATTATCACAATAAACAACCATGGTGTCTTGTGTTATCCCATAATCACTCAAAAGCTTCTTCATCGAAAGAAGTTGTGGACAACAACTTTTAGCAGCAATATATTCTGCTTCTATAGTAGATAGATGTGGGGGTCCTTTTTGACAAAATGTCTAGGCCCAAAATAGAAGCAAGGACCCTGGGTCTTGTAGTTATAGTGTTAAGGGACTGGCTTTGGTTTACCGCAACTAAATGGGCTGATTACAAACCAAGTGGTGCACAGAGTAAGAATCCTACAATACACACATATTAGCAAACAAGAAACATATATGTGTTGAATAGCAAGAAACAATAAAGGAGCAATGTAATAAAGTAAAAACACAGAATAAATGATAGGGATCCTTAAGGATAATGTAAGATGTCTCGTTATCTTTTCTTAAGTGTGAATTACAACATGCTCACTGAGATGTGTTACGAGGTCCAAATGAACTCAAAAATTACAAACTTAGATGGCTCTTTAAACCTCTAAGACTTGCAAAGTTTGAATCCCTTTGAATCCAAGCATGTTCTATAGTAGCTGTTTTAAGATACCGGGCAATATTTCTCTTTCTTTCACTACTTTCTTTTAAGGTTTTCTCAATGATTCTGTTCCAATTCACTCTTGTTGAATGTCCCTTTACTGTTGACTGCTTCCCCCTTTTATAGTGTCATTCTAGGGTTCTAGGGTACCACTGGTTCTCCTCCTTCACGCCCCTAGGTACTAGAGCCCATGTTGTGCTAGTCGTTTTGGTGGCTGGTCCCTTCCTCTTTTTCTCATAGTTTTCTTCTTTGGGTGCCTTTTCCTCAAAAGTTTCTTATTGTCTTTCCATTTTGGGATATCCTAAAAGAGCCGACCTCCAATCCTTCCTATTTTGAGGCTTCTAAACCTTATCTTTTCAGACTCAACCTTTTGGGCTGTTCTTTCTTTTTGTCATTTTCCAAAATGGGCCGATTCCATCCCTGCCAGGTTGAAAGATTTCCTAGCTACTTCCCTTCATGGTTCTTCTTCCTGGGTTCCTCGAGGTACCAGCCCATTGTTTATGAATTGTCACTCTCTAAGCCTCCTGGTTCCTTTCTGCATCATTGGGTGGGTGAGAAGGACGTTTTGATTCTTCATTCCTTGTGTTTCTTGGCACTCTTTTTGAGCTATCTCAATCTTACCTGCACGTTCTGAGGATCTCGAGCCCCTGGAAATCTATGGGTATCCCGGCCCAGTTCTTACCATTGGACTCCCTTTTGATTTTCTAATCTTTGCAGGCTAGGCTTTTCCTTTCTTCCCTTCATTTCATAGGCCCTAAGGCCAATCCCTTCATGGGTTTTGGACTTTAAATTCTTTTAATGGACTTGGACCTACCATCTCCTTTTTGTGGTGAGCTTAACCTTTTTTTTATTTTTATTTTCTATGGAGTGTAGTCACTGTGCTATTTTGGGCCTTGGTGTTATAACTTTTTAGACCTTAACAACAGAGAGACAAAATTTTGCTTTTTACTCATCCAAACAACAAGATTGACACCTACATAAAAACACCCACTAGTGGTGCTTTTTCTATCATCGAGATTGCCGGCCCAATCCGAAGTAGAAAATCCAGCAAGAGACAAATTTGACTCTTTGCTATAGAAAATAACCATAATCACAAGTTCCACTAACATATTTTATGATTCTTTTAACATCATTCAAATGTGAAACTTTAGGATTAGATTGAAATCTAGAGCATACACCAACACTAAAAGCAATGTCTGGACGACTTGCAGTAAAATACAAAAGACAACCAATCATGCTTCTATATAATGTAACATTTACAGACTCACTTGAAGGATCATTGGTTAGCTTTGCATTAGCAGCCATTGGTGTTCTAGCATGTGCAGCCTTATCAAGTCCAAATCTCTTGACTAGATTTCTAGCATATTTTGCTTGGTTAATGTAAATACCAGAATCTGTTTGCTTCACCTGCAATCCCAAGAAATAAGCTAGTTCACCGACCATACTCATTTCAAACATCTTCTTCATTTCATCTGCAAAAGATTGAGCAAGAGAATCATTAGCAGCACCAAAAACAATATCATCAACATAAATTTAAGCTACTACGAAATAATTCTTATCATTTCGTATGAAGAGAGTAGTATCAGAAAATCCTCCTTTGAATCCAAGCTCAATGAGATAAGCGGTCAACCTATCATACCATGCCCTAGGAGCTTGTTTCAAACCATAGAGGGCTCTCTTCAACTTGTAGACATCATCTAGTCTGTGACGATCAACAAAACCCTTTGGTTGTTCAACATATACCTCTTCTTGCAACATCTCATTCAAGAAAGCACTCTTGACATCCATTTAATACAAGTTAAAATTCAAATGACTTGCTATGGCCAACAGTATTCTAATGGATTCTAGTCTTGCTACTAGTGCAAAAGTCTCATCAAAATCAACCCCTTTAACTTGTGTGTATCCTTGAGCAACAAGTCTTGATTTGTTTCGAATAACAGTACCAAGTTCATCTGACTTGTTCTTCAAAGTCCACTTAGTTCCAATTACATTTACTCCTTTTAGTCTAGGAATTAATTCCCACACATCATTCCGAACAAATTGATGAAGTTCTTCATGCATAGAATTAACCCAATCAGCATCTT
Organism: Castanea sativa; assembly: GCF_040712315.1. Lineage (NCBI taxonomy): Eukaryota > Viridiplantae > Streptophyta > Magnoliopsida > Fagales > Fagaceae > Castanea > Castanea sativa. Next base: position 39,771,563 of record NC_134023.1, read on the forward strand.
GAAGTGCTTCATCCACCTTTTTCAGTTCAAACTGGGATAGATAGCATGAGTGAGTAATAACATTCAAGACTTTTGATCTCAATCTCATGTTATCAACAAACTACCCAATATATTTGTGACAGGGTGATTTAACTTTACTCTTGAAAATGGACCTTTGACCAGAGATGTGGAGGTACCTTTTTGTTTTGATGAAGGACTAGGCTCACTTTGTTTTTGTTGAGTTTCATGAACCAGTGTAGATGGTTCTGAACATAAAGGTACTGAAACAGCATCGTTCAACAACTATGCTTCCCAATATAATCATCAGGAATAGGCTCATCAACTTCCACGGTCTTTTCTTGAACCGGAGGAATGTTTTATGATTGAGTTTTAGAACCCAGTTCATCATTGATCACTACATTTGAAGACTCCACGACTATGTTAGTTCTTAGGTTGTATACCTTGTAAGCTCTACTAGTGGAGGAGTATCCTAGAAAGTATCCCTTATCGCTCTTTGCATCAAAATTTTCTCGGTTCTCCCTATCACGCAGAATATAACAATCACTGCCAAATATTCAAAAATATTTGACAACGAGCTTCTTTCCTCTCCAGAGTTCATAAGGAGTTTTCTAGGAATCAAGTATGAAATACACTCGATTTAGTGTATGACAAGCAGTGTTAATTGCTTATCCCCAGAAGGACTTGGGCATCTTTTTGTTATGTAGCATGACACAAGCCATCTCTTGAACAACCCTATTCTTCTGTTTCACTATTCCATTCTATTGTGGCGTCTTGGGTGAAGAGAACTCTTGATGTGTGCCTTAATCAATGCAGAAGGTAGCCAGCTTTGTGTTTTCAAATTCCCTTCCATGATCACTTCTGATTTTGGCTATCACAGTTCCTTTATCAACTTGCAATTTTTTGCACAAGTTTATCATCTTTTTAGGAGCCTCAGCTTTATCTCTCAAAAGCACAACCCAAGTATATCTAGTGAATTCATCCACAACAACTAGAATATACTTCTTTCCACCTAAACTCTGAACTCTGGTAGGACCTATATGATCAATGTGCACAACTCTAGAGGTCTTGAAGTTTGAACATCAGTCACAAACGAATGTTTGGACTTCACTTGTTTACCCATCTAACATGGTTCACATATGCACTTTTCTATCTTTTCAAACTTGGGCAAACCAATAACTGCATCACACTTGGAAATCTTCTTTAATTGCTTGTGACTTGCATGTCCCAACTGTTGATGCCATAAGTCTACTTGATTAATTTTTGCACTGAAAAACTTGTTGCTTATACTTGGTGTTATACCATAACAGTTGTCAGCTATCCTAACACCAATACACATGCAGTCACCTCCTCCATCCAATATCTCACATTCATACTTGGTGAAGAGAACATTTAATCCATTGTCACAAATCTGACTGATACTGAGTAAATTAGCCTTCAGCCCATCAACATACCAAACATCTTTAAAAACTGGCAACCCTAGAATGTCCGCAGTTCCAATGCCTCTGATCACAGATTTGCTTCCATCTCCAAAAGTGACTGTCCCAACCTTTCCTTCAAAGAGTGTCTTAAATAAAGTTTTATTTCCTGTCATATGCCTGGAACAACCACTATCCAAATACCAAAGACAAGAATCATGTGCCTTAAGGCAGTTAAAGCAGTATAACACACATAATTATCATCATATGTAATTATACCAAGATACTGAAGGAGAGACTTAACAAAAGCAACAAGATACACAAACCAAAAATAGACAAATTGAAACTTTAGTAATAAGAACTTCCAAGTATCCATGACAACAGGGGTCAAAGATCAAACTCTTAGATCAAAGGATCTAAACAAAAGAGCTAACCCGCTCTAATACCACTTGTAAAGTTTTAGACCCCTTAAACACAAACAGATTAACCTAGTTATTTAGCCAAGTGATTAACTTAGGTAAATTATTCAGATCTAGGTTAATACAAATAAATCATATCATTGACAAGTGCGGAAAATAAAGAACACAACGATATGATAACTTAGGAAAACCAAATCGGTAAAAAACCTGGGGAGGATTTAACCTAGCTATCCTTAAGGTAAAACAAAATCCACTATGAAATAATTGAAGTTCACACAATAGCGACTTAGACCACTAACATCCTATTGCTACCTCGAGTAGGAATCTTACTACCACGACCACGTGACAGCTTCGAGTCCACGGGCTACTTCTTTCTTAGATCCACATCATTCACAAGTACACCACTTGTATTTCTTTAAGATATTTATGCAGCAACTGAAACGATCACCAAGCTCTCGACATCAATCTCAATCTTGATAACCCTAAGTATGCATGAAGGCAAACACCTCTAGATCTCATAAGAGATTCACACACACATCATAAACAACAACCTTAAAATGTGGCTAGGGTTTTCCTATTTATATGAAACATAAAATATAAAACCCTACACGTCAAACGGGCTTGGGTTGAGTTGGAAAATTCAGCAGAAAAACAATCTGCATGAGTTTCGATCGATTGAGTCTAATTTTTGATCGATCGAGCCTTGCAAATTTACATAATAAATTCTGTAGTACACTCGATTCCAACTATACAAATAAATACACTTTCAGCAGCCTAATTCTAGACTCTAAGTTTTGATCATGATTTGCGAACATTACACATTGAAGTTCTAATACATTTAGATCATAAATCCTTAAAACCTAACAGTTTGTGTACTAGGTTTAACCTTAAAATTGACGAAAAGAAGCTTTTTTAAATGACAGAGAGTCGTTTCCAAGAGAAGCGATCTTGCTATTTTCTTATGCTTAGCTGGGTTCAATCACATGTATATTGTCAGCAGACGTGAATCAATATGTTTAGGTTCTTAAATGTCGTGTTTATGTTACTACTATTGTGTTCTTTAAGCCAAAGTAACATTCTGTGGTTTATAATTTATACTAAGGGATTGTTTGCTAAACTTGTTAAATTAATGAGGGAGAACTTAAAAGGCATATAGAGCTGTTAGGTTGTGAGGTTGTGAGGTACATTTGTTTTTCTTCTGCGCATTGATGGGACTTTAGTGACCAATTCATTTATGAGAAGATGAAGCATCATATATCACTTTTGTTGTATGTTATCTTAAGAATAATTTTTTGGCTTCTTGCGTGGACATCAACCACTCATCTATATATTTAGAAACCCTGGTTCGCTTTTACTTTTGGCATCTTGAAATTGACAAAAATTCAAATTCTCAAAACTCTTTTTTTTTTTACAGATTAAGTCCGCTTATTGTTTTTTTTTTTAATCTATTTTTTTTTTTTATATAAAGTAGAAATTCTACTATAGTCTACTCTAAGTATATACGTGCATAACCCTCCTTCCTAGAGACTTGAATTCACCATGATTTTTGCTTTAAGCTTGTGGAATAAAGTACTTTGTTTGAACAACGAAAAAAAAACCATAAATTCATTCCTAAACTTCTATCAGAGCAATAGCATTCTCCCTATAACATTTTACATTGTTCATTGACCTCTCAACTCTATAGCATTATTTCCATACCCTACATTCTACATCTTGCAAACACACTCACTATTTCACAAATCACGATTCTCTCTCACTCTCCCTTCACTCTCTACCCACAAATGATGGAGCCACATCCATCAATTTTCCTGGTGAGGATTTTGATGAAATCATAGATGAGGTTTAGGTGCGTATGTAAAAACCTGGAAACTCAACTCAATAACCGTAGTGGCATTCTCTTCTACTTTGATTCCTGCTAAGGCCAATGCTGCTCTGAGACCATAATAAAATACCTATTCTCCTTAAAACTTAAGCTGTTAAAAAATGGTGAATTGACTCCTGTAACCATTATTCTAATAAGATTGAAGTTGAAACAATGAAATATCAATTTCCAGGCTCAGCTTAAGAAATATTCAAACTTGAAATTTCAGGAAGTAGGTAAAAAAAACTGCCTACAAAAGCTCAAAAAAGACATTATAATAGCCTTTAGTAAACCTAGAACTTTAGTCATTTATCCTACATATAACAATTAAATCCTAACTACATCCTAGTCACTTGACCTCTTAACAACACTAAAGGCCTAATAGTAATAATAAACAAAAGAAACTAGTAACATAGATGAATAAAAGACAATGGATTGAAGGGACTTATTTCATTGGGCTTAAATTCTTTGTTTTTTTTTAGTTTCTGATGTTGAAGGATTTTATATTGTTTGATGCCAGAGATGACGTGCATGCTTCTGATTTTTAAAGCATGATCCTCGGTTTGGAAGAGGCCCCACTAATATTATATCCAGATTTCTTTGTGATAGTTTTGGTAAGATTGCGGAACTGGATTCTTACTTGGTTGCATTGGAGAATATTCATCATAGCCAAAGATTTGTTGAAGTAGAGTAGAGTCGTTTTCTTAATTGTTGGATTCAGTGAAGGTTCATCTTGGAGGGGCGGATGAAATGGTTTGGAATTTAATGGAATACAGAAAGTTTGATGTTGACTCTTATTGTAGGGCTTCTAGAGCACCTATTAGAGCTATGTTTCCATGGATTCAAAGGTGTCCCTTAATGTTTCTTTGTGCAAGACTGCAGCTTAAGGAAATATTTTAAGTAGTAAAGAATATCCTCAGTAGAAAATTATTATTGTTCATATCATCGCATTATTGTATGTCCAAGGGTAGTGGAGAGAAAATGTTGTTAAGCTCTTGCTGCAGTTTTTAGTTATAACTAGTCGTTAACCCGTGCACGGAAAAATTATAAAAAAAAAAAAAAAAAAAGATCATCAAGCACTGTCATTTCCACCTTTGTGTATGTATATTGAATTGATATTAGTTGCATTGAAAACTACAAATAAAATATAAAATAAAATACTAATTGTACAAATAAAAACCCATAAACATTTTTCTTTTCTTTCTAAACTAAAAATAGTACCAACCCAAAATAAGGGAATCATTGATTCCATAACATCCAAATTGTGAGCAGCACAGAAACGTCGAATCAAAGAACACTAAGAAAAGTGTCAAGTGGACTTTGCATTAAAATCACAATTACTTGTAGTTACTTGAATAAACAATTACTTTGAATCATTATCCGAAAGAGAAGAGACATAAAAACTTGATAAGTCTCAAAGATGAACTTCCTCGGATATATTTCAACATCAATGTCCAAATTCAGCCCTATGTATAGCAAGCATTAGCAAAATATCCACGACCTTCCTCCTTCAAAATTCATAAAGCTACTCCAAAGAAAAATTGTTAAACAATGGTATACCACCCTACACACGTATTTACTTTCTTAAAAAGAAATAAAAAGAGAGAGAGAGAGAGAGAGGAGAAGATGCATAAGACAACAAAAAGAAATAAAATCTAACTTATATAATTGAATAGTTAAGTCAATAAATTTGTTTGAATCATTAAAATCCACCTTCATATTTACCCTAGAAGACCATATGCGAAGGATCTAACAATATCAAAGATAATTATTCACCAAAAAGAACAATAACTCAAGGAACTATAGATTGGAGAGGGGAAAAAGTAGGAGACTATTATGCTGCAATGAATATGAATAAAAATCACGTACTAAAAACATGCAATTATATAGAACACAACCTCCAATGCATGCTTAAATATTGCAAGAGGCACATAACCCCATTTTTGTATCCTATCATCTCATGAGAAGAAGATTAACAAATGTAAATGTAACCAAGCCTAAACCAACAAATTCTAGCCCAAGATTAATGATAGGCTATGAACTAAAAAACGCAAGACGAAGATAGGATGTTTTACATTTTCAAATAGGAGAACATGTATACACAAAATTCAATGATGCTATTAGTTAAGAATTATGACAATTCAAATTAAAAATGAAAAAAAAAAAAACAATTAACCAAAGGAAAAGCCTAGATTCCCAAAAGGTGCTCATCAAAATTGTAGAAACCATTGGCAACTTAGGGCCCTACATCATTCAAATTAAAAAAAAAAAAAAAAAAAAAAAAAAAAACCCAAAATTGTCACCACATAAAAACTAAACATGGTCACAAAATAAAAACTCATAAACAATTTCATCTAAAATAAGGAATTTTTTTTTTTCAATTTCAACTGACAAATTAAACAACAAAACTATATTAGAGGAAGGAAAAGAATTGAAACAAAAACATGCAAAGAGACTACCTAGATGTTCATGGCCTTATTGCTGGACTTAGGTTGGCTTCTTGCACAGAGAAGTTTCTAAAATTTTCACAGTATTCCATTACCATAAATTTGCCAAATTCAACACAGTATTCTAACTTCAAAATTTATGTATTAAACCCCCCAATAACTTGCTCACAATATATCAAAATTCTTTCATTAAACCAAATTATACCTTTTGGTAAAGTACATACATAGTAGTACATTCTTTTGGTGCTAATTAAAAACAACATATAAAATAAAAATTAATAAAAAAAAGGAGAAAAAAATTCAAATACAGCAATTAAATTAAGCTTATTACAACAAAAAAAAAAAATCAATAAAGAAAAAATAGTATGTAACCCTATCTTCATCATGTACAACCACAAACATCAAAAAATAAATACAGCAAGTACATGCAATGAATAGATAGATGGCCTCTATATTTTATTTTTTGTCTAATACATTTATTGCTTTTATGGTAATTCAATTTTTGTATGAAGTAAAATGACATTCAAGATGATCAATGTTAGATTGCTAAAACATAAACACAATTTAACATCTACCTCTCAAAACTGAATAGTACCGAAAATTGGAATGCTTAACACATCAAAACACACATATACACATAACCAAAAAAAAAAAGAGACAAAAACAAAAACAAAAAAGCAATAGATCCTTTACTCAAGAACCTCAAAGATGTACAATTTTCCAAAAGCAAAAGCACATAGAAATGCATAAGTACATGTCTACATAAATATCACAATCAACACGTATATATCTCATAAAGAACAAAGAGCATATTTGTTAATCTTCTAATTGTCAAGCCAAACAATCCTAAGTTTACTACCAAAATACATGTCATAGGAATAGGAGGAGATTGACATTTTAGAACAAATTCATTGAAATTGTAGCCTCTCTCACTTGCAAGCAATTGGCTGCCTACATCTAATAAATTATTTTGTAAATTTTTTGGATGCCTTTGCCAAATTGTAACTTTAATATATATATCTGTGCCTTCATCTTTAAAAAAAATCCCAAAAAAAGAAGAAAGGAAGAAACTTGTTTATCTTAGATTACCTCTATTCAGCTTTGCAGTGGCTTTGGTGAGAGATGATGATGAGTTCACCTTGGGCCTACGATTAAATGGCAAATCACAAAATGCATTGAGCACAACCCAATAACTAGCAACAGTTTATAATTTTAATAAACAAAAAGTTGTATTCTTTAATAGATAAACAAAAAGAATATTTTCAAATCTCATCAACAATAACAAAATACATAGATGAAACACACATTAATAAGAAACCCCAAAATTGATGGAGAGAGATTGCTATGGAGAGATAGAGGCTGCATCCAAACTCGCCAAAAGAGAAAAATTATTTTTAGTGTCTGAACTCATCCAAATAAAAAGACTCTAATAGATTGGAGAAGATTAAATTTGAATAGCAAAAAGTTATTCAAAAAATATATTAAAGAAATATGTAAATTTCTAGCATATGAAAATAAAATTTAAAAAGTGACAGTAACATAATTGTAAACGTAAAGGATGAGGAAAGGAAATTGATTGAAATAAGAGGGGGGCTAACCGTGTGGGTTTTTTGGCATGGGCTGAGGGAGACCAATAAAAACTGTCTACATTTCATTCTTTGGTGTTTCAGAGCCCTCCAATGGTGCCCTTCTCTTTCTCATCTCTCTAACTCTCTCAAACCAATTCTAAATTTTAAACCTTAATCAAAACCAAATCTAGGCCTGCTACGTAAATCAAAACTAAGTAGTCCATAACAATCAAATCTAAATCATAATAATTGCCAAAATTTGTGTATATTAGAAAATACCTTTATCAATGTGGTGCCGGCGGAGTTACGGTGGTGGGATGCCGTTGAAGGTGGGTGCTAGCATGACAACATTCTAGCTTTTGGGGCTTTGCTTGCAAATAACTTGTATGAAAAAATTGTCTCAAAGTTGTCGTAGGAAATAGAGTGAAGAGAGTAGAGGAGAGAGGGAGAATAACGTATAGAGAAAAGAAATAAGTGGTTTAATAGAAACGTGGGGAAGGGGAAGGGGAAGGAATTTGAAACCGTGCATTAAATGTGAAACCTTAGAACAGAAATGTGGGGAGGAAAAAAACACATGGAGAAAGAAAACGTGGGGAAGGGGAAGGGGAAGGAAAGGGTTTTGCGTGAAAAATTTTGTAATAGTGTTTCAGAATGGTTTCACAAAGGGTCTAAGTTGAAAAGGCTTCGGGTCTGGGCTTTATGGTGGAATTAAATGTATAAGAAGTGGGCTTTTATGGTGGAAATGAGGCTTTGTGGTGGAGATTATTAGTATTTTAAAAGGTGTAAAAACTTTTTTAATTTGTAGGAAAAATACAAAAAAAAAAAAAGAAGAAGAAGATGAAAATGACATGATTGCTGACGTGGCTCAACGTGAGCGTAATAACATTAAATGACTTTAGATTTTAGTAATAGATAGATTTGGTATATCTGCAAATGTTTCCATGTTTCAATTTTATTGGACGCCTAAGTAGGTTGTTGAGATATAAGGAGGATGGTGGGAAGGAAGTTGCAGATGGCACCACAATAATGGGATGAACGTTTAACCACTTCGCCTAAAATGGTGTATTTGGTGAAAAAGAAATAACTGCACTTTTGAGGCTGTTTGAGAACAGCCGTAGATTTTTGTTTCTAGTCAAAGGCTCTTTGATGCTCCCCACCCCCCCCCCCCCCCCAAAACCTCTCTCTCTTTCTTTTTCTCCTAATACTTTCATTCTTGGACTTTCCTGATGCTGCAAAAAAAATTTCTTGAAGGTTTTTTCTATATCTCTGGAGTACTAAAGTTGTTCCTAATGTTTATAAATAAATCTTTACTTCAAAATTAATAAATAACTAAAGTTTTGCATTCTTGCCCATTCTCTTCTTTTTGCATTGTTACAGTCGATGAATATGGTTTGCGCGTAGTGCTTAAAGCTTTTGAAAAGCTCAAATTTCTACTGCGCCAATCATTTTTAAGATTAAAAAGAAACCTACATCTTATCTGTTGAAACTCCTATATAATTTGCAACTTAGCTCCCAATTAAGCCCTTAAACAATCCTGTCATAAAACCTTTGTTGCTGTCCAGAAATTGCTGTAACTTGTTTCTGCACAATTTGTTAGACTTATATCCTACAAACCCTGCTATTTTGTTCAAACACAAGCTTGAAACCCTTTCAATTCAAAGCCCTTAAATGATCATTTATCCTATCCTTGGCACCAAATAAGAAATTGTGGGAAATTTTTTGTGTTCCTGTTCAATCTTCTTAACTGAAACATCTGGTTTTGATAACTCCAATAGTTTCATCAAAGATACAGCCACTGCACTTGAAACTACGTTACTGTCCACACAATAAATTAGGCCCCAGAATAGCTGCCAATTCATGCTCCATTTTATTGTTGGACCACTCCCACCTAATTGCAACTTCTTGTTGGACCCATTAAGTTAGATGTTATTCGAGTATCACCGCATACTTACAGGCAACATCACTCAATTAGCCCTTATATCTTGTGATGATGCCGAAAATATCACCAGTGAGTTGCAAGTACCCCTTTGCCTAAAGCTATACCTGCAAAAAGAAAATAATGGACCTAAAGAGAGCACCGGTGTGGTGCCGGCCAAAAACCCTCCGAAGGTCAAGTTAGAATCTTGTGTCTTTTACCCTAGAGTGTCAGAGTAAAGAATATTGTGCGTACCTTCATATCTAGGGTTTCTGGGGTATTTATAGTGAGCAGAATTACCTTTCTTTTAGGATACAACTTCCTTCTCAAGTTCATCTCCATATAGGGATCTTCTCAAACGTGTGTCGCAAGAAGTCTTAGTGCGCACGTTTGCGTGGGGATAAAGCAAAAGCTCATCTGAAGCATATCAAATTACATGCCACCTGGAATCTACAATTAATTCACACATGACGGGTACTCAGCAAAAGCTAACCGTCATAGTCGTGTCCCTTCAAGCATTCACCGTCTTCCTGATCTCCGTCCCTTCAAGTTTTATGAGGATATTCATCTTCCATTTTTTATCCCCTTCAGTTGCCCCCTTCAGTCCTTGGATCCGTCTTTTTAACCTGACGGATTCATGGAATGATTCAAAGCAAAGTATTGAGATGGGACGGTCATAGTGTTCCATGACGGAAGATACGTGGCCTGTACTTCTAACGAAGGACACGTGGTTGTTACAGATTGGTAGTTCCCCCAAAACGAGGCGATGCTTCGTTTTCTGTGCCCATCACTCTATAAAAACTTGCCATTTCTCCCTTCATTCTCTTTTCTTATCAAAAGTTTGTGAGCAAAGCGCTACCGTCAGTATTATTGTGCATTCCTGTCGTCCAGCCAATCTCATCCGTCGTCTTACATCGGGAGTCAATTCAATCCGGTATGTACTCCAGACCCTTCTCCCGTCATTTTTATTTATTTTACGGTTTTTGTTATATATACGTGCACTTTAGACCCGTCAGTGTCTTAGGTTATACCGTCATAAATGTAGGTTATGTCTAGTGCGTCAAGTAATCAATCGTTTGTCCGCGACGGGGCGGGCTACGATGAAAAATTACAGTCAGGTCCAAGAGATCCTGACGCTTCAAGTGAAGAAAGGAGTCCGTCCAGTACCTTTTCTTCCCAAGACGAAGGTCTGGAGACGGATAGCTCAGAGTCATCGAGTAGTGATTTAGATGGTGTGGATCCCCCCGTTCAATCTACGATTGGACCGGACGGTCTGAGAGAGTTCGTTATGCTGCCCCTTTGGACGGTAAATGACTTTAGGTCCACAATCACTGAGTCCCACCTCAGAACACTTAGAACCAAGTACCAAATACCAGAAAACATCCGTCTACGCCTTCCCCAACCGTCAGAAAAATGTTACTACAAGGGAGTCAACGGTGTTGGGATCTATGAGCAAGCCTTAAAGGCGGGGCTTAGATTTCCCTTAAGTTCTCTCCACCGTCGTCTTCTTCAGTATCTTGGCCTATCCGTCACTCAAATCTCCCCAAACGCTTGGAGGGTGTTCATTGGGGTAGAAGTTCTATACGGAGCAATGTCTGACGGTGGAAGAAGGTTGACGGTGGAAGAATTCTTCCACTGCTATCGTCCAACAGAGATCGTTAAGTCAAAAGGTATGTACAGTTTTGCTGCTAGAAGCAAATTGTTGAGGCTCGTCAGTGACACACCGGACTCAAATAGAGACTGGAAGAGCCGGTATTTCTTTTTAGAGGGGGACGAATGGATGTGTCGTCCAGGGGATAGGACACATTTGCCCGTCGACAATACATGGGGCATAATGCCTCCGTCGGGTATGTCATTTCTTTGTTTCTGTCAACTTAATCTTTGAAAACTTTTTATGTTCTAAGGTGTAACCGTCTTCTTCACAGCTCAAGACCGTCCACAAGTTAACCTAGAACAGTGGAATTTTCTAGAAAAAATTTTCAACAAGACTAAGCTGCAAGAGAGAACGTGGGCACAGCTCGTCACCCTAGATACGCTACACTGGTATTGTGACGGACCTGAACCTTCGTCTTCCGCCCGTCACTACGATAACAGAATACGAAAACGTAAGTCCGTCTCCACCCTCTCCGTCTTTTTTTTTTTGAAGTGTTTTACCTTTGGCTTTCTCATTCGTCTTTGATTTACAGAGATGGACGCTGCCAAGAGAAGGGCCTTCATCAAACAACAAGCTGCGAAGAAAAAACAGGAGGGGGGCCAAGCAAAGGAGACGACCCCAATCATTCCGTCAAAGCGGAATCAACCAGAAAAAATTGACCGTCCTTCAAAGAAACAAAAGGCCACACCAGAGACCGTCGTGGCATTGGGAGCCGAGAAAATACCCGTCAAGCACGGTAAAGGCAAGGGCTTGATGAAGGGTCCCGTCCATACTGAGGAGAAACCACCCGTTCTCTTTCGGGAGGACTCCAGCTATGCCCTAGAAAAGATATCGTCCATGTGGAGATCTGACGATTATGCGGACCTCGGCAACCACACAACGGAGGCGATGGGTGAGACGGGCCTTTTCACCCTCGGACAGGTAACTTTGAGTCCGTCTACTAGTTTTGCTTAATTCTTTTCTACCCGTCATTACCACAACGTTGCATTTTATACTTCCAGGCCATGTTGATGATGAAAGGCTTATTTGGCCGTTGTCTCAATCATGAGACAACCATGGACCGTCTTAGAAAGAAGAACCAGACGGTGGAGGATGAGCTACACGAGCTGAAGACCTACAAGATCAATGTGGACAGAAAGCTCAAGTACTCGGAGCAAGTTAGAGGAGAGGTGGAAAAGGAGAACGGGCATCTGCGAGAAATTCTGAAGGACAAGGAGAAGCAGTTGATGGAGGCAATGTCCAAACTTGACGACGTAAAACAGATAGCCATTCAGGAATATCGTGATTCTGAACTCCTTTTGACGGAGCTTGGGAGTTCTTTCGCTGACGATTTCGACGACGCCATCCGTCAGGTGAAGTCGTCGTATCCTGATTTGGACGTTTCCCATATTTCAATCGATGCTCAAGGGCAAACACTTGCACAATCCGTCAGGTCAGAGAGTACCGATGAAGTGTTGCCCGTCATTGCTCCAGTTGATGAAGGTCAAGTCCATCCTCCAAGTCAGCCAGACGACGGTCAAATTGATAACTCGCAAAAGAATGCGTAGTACTTGTAAATTTATTTTTTTATTTTTTTTTTTATTTTTTTTTACCGTCGTAAACAATCATGTTGAACCGTTGCTTGTAATTGTTACATTTTAATTTATGGAATCCTTTATTGCTTGTTTGCTTTGATTATCATCCGTCGCATATTTATCTAATTTTGGTAACCTGTCTCCAGTTAAAAGTTTTAGACGTCCGTCCTTTGTTTGGACTTTCAGATATAGTTTTTCTACCCGTCAACTTTGATCTAATCTTTTCATCCTTCACATGATCCGTTCACCACGTGGATTGGTAGAATTCCATTCTAGGGATGATCCGTCCACTTTGTGGACTCAGACTTTTCACCCCTTGGGTGATCCGTCCACTTTGTGGACGTTAGATTCTTCACCCTTTGGGTAATCCGTCCACTTTGTGGACTTCTAGATTCTTCACCCTTTGGGCGATCCGTCCACTTCATGGACTTGTAGATTTTTCACCCTTTGGGTGATCCGTCCACCTTGTGGACTTGTAGATTTTTCACCCTTTGGGCGATCCGTCCACTTTGTGGACTTCTAGATTCTTCACCCTTTGGGTGATCCGTCCACTTTGTGGACTTGTAGATTTTTCACCCTTTGGTTGATCCGTCCACTTTGTGGACTTCTAGATTCTTCACCCTTTGGGTGATCCGTCCACTTCATGGACTTGTAGATTTTTCACCCTTTGGTTGATCCGTCCACTTTGTGGACTTCTAGATTCTTCACCCTTTGGGTGATCCGTCCACTTTATGGACTTATAGATTTTTCACCCTTTGGGTGATCCGTCCACTTTGTGGGCTTGTAGATTTTTCACCCTTTGGGTGATCCGTCCACTTTGTGGACTTGTAGATTTTTCATCAGCATGCATTTCGTATTTTCTAAATTAAAATTCCTTTCAAAAGTTCAACAAACCAAATTGTTAATGGAAAAGAAAACTTGAGTTCTAAAAAGTAAAAGCTATGACTGTCTAAAAATTAAACTGAAAAATAAGGCAGTAGGTATCGTCTTATGACTGCCGCACTACTGATAGTACTTCTTCAGGTGCTCCGTGTTCCAGGGATGGCCCAATTTCCTTCCGTCTAATGTCTCCAAGTAGTACGTTCCTTTCCTGCGCCATGAGATGATTCTATACGGGCCTTCCCAGTTAGGACCCAGCTTTCCCAGGGATGCATCCTTCGTAGCGCCAAGCACTTTTCGTAACACTAAATCTCCAACCTTGAAGTCCCGGTGCCGAATCTTGGAGTTGTAGTGTTTTGCCATCATGTCTTGGTACCGCGCCAGCCTCTGGGCTGCTGTTGCCCTGACTTCGTCTACAAGATCAAGCTCTAGACGTAATGCTTCAACATTCTTGCTCTCGTCATAACTTTCCACGCGGTAGCTTGTCAATCCTATTTCTGCCGGTATGAGGGCCTCTGCACCTAACGCCAATCGAAACGGTGTCTCTCCTGTTGGCGTTCTTGCCGTTGTTCTGTACGCCCATAGCACACTTGGTAATTCGTCTGGCCATACGCCTTTTACCCCCTCGAGCCGGGTCTTGATGATCTTTAACAAGGACCGGTTCGTGACTTCAACTTGTCCATTGGCCTGTGGATGAGCGGGCGACGAGTAGTGATTCTTGATTCCTAACTGAGAACAGAAGTCTCGGAACGCATCGTTGTCGAATTGCTTCCCATTATCTGAAACGAGAACTCTCGGGATTCCGTATCGACAGATAATACTTCTCCATACAAAGCTGCAAATGTTTTTCTCCGTGATAGTAGCGAGAGCTTCCGCTTCCACCCACTTGGTGAAGTAGTCGATACCAACTACCAAGAACTTCAGTTGTCTTGCCGCTATTGGAAATGGACCCATGATGTTTAACCCCCATTGTGCGAACGGCCACGGAGCCGTCATGGGTGTAAGTTCCTCCGTTGGTTGTCTTATAAGATTGCCAAACCGCTGACACTTATCGCAGGCTCTAACGTACATGTGGGCATCCTTCTGCATTGTCGGCCAATAGTACCCCGCTCGGAGTAGCTTGTGTACTAGAGACCTTGATCCAGAGTGGTTTCCACAAATTCCTTCGTGAACTTCCCTCATCACGTAGTCTGCTTCGTCATGGCCAAGGCATCTCAGATATGGTCGAGAGAATCCTCTTTTGTAGAGAACATCTTTTATCAGTACGAATCGGGCAGCCCTAACCTTCAATTTCCTTGCGTCTTCCTTCCTGTCTGGCAGCTTGCCGTCCTTGAGGTACGCCACAATTGGAACCATCCAATCGTCTTCAGTGCTTAATTCCTGCACTCGCACATTATCAAGCAGTGATGAATGTTGGATGAAGGACAATACCTGCTCTGGGACGATCATAGGTTCGGCCGAAGTAGCCTTTGCGAGTCAATCAGCCTCTTGATTCTCTTCTCTCGGGATTTGAATTATCGTGAATTGGAGGTCATTTATTCGACCCTTCACTTCTCCGAGGTACCTTCTCATTCGCTCACTCCTACAATCATAGCTTCCATTAACTTGGCTAGCTACGATTTGGGAGTCAGAGTAGACCACTGCCTTCCTGGCCCCAGCCGCTATTGCAAGCTCCAATCCTACCATCAGTGCCTCATACTCCGCTTCATTATTCGTAGTAGGAAACTCCAGACGGATCATGCATTCAATTTTATCTCCTTCCGGGGTATGGAGTACTACTCCGACTCCTCCCGTGTGTTTATTGGAGGATCCGTCTATGTGAATTCTCCATGTGGGTGTCTCTTCTGCCCCCTGCTTCTCAGGTGTAGTGAATTCCGCGATGAAGTCTGCCAATATTTGTCCCTTCACAGCTGTTCGTGGCTGGTATTGGATATCGTACTCACTCAGCTCGACAGCCCATAAAGCCATCCGTCCGGCAGTTTCAGGATTGTTCATTACCCTCCGCAAGGGCTGATCCGTTAGGATTATTATGGTATGTGCTTGAAAATAGGGTTTCAGTTTTCGAGCTGCAGTTACAAGAGCGAAGTCAAGTTTCTCCATCCGTGGGTATCTCTCTTCTGTGCCTCTTAGCGCCCGGCTAACAAAGTACACGGGCTTTTGTATCTTCCCTTCTTCTCTGATGAGAGCTGCACTTACCGCTACTGATGAGACGGCAAGGTACAGGAACAATTCCTCCCCCGGTACGGACGGACTAAGCAACGGCGGGGCAGAGAGATATGCTTTTAACTCCTCAAATGCCCTTTGGCATTCGTCCGTCCACTCGAAAGATCTTCTTAGTGTTCTGAAGAAAGGTAGACACTTGTCCGTTGCTCTCGATACGAATTTGTTTAGGGCTGCTATCTTCCCTGTCAAGCTTTGTACTTCCTTCACCGTCCTGGGAGGGGACAGCTCCATAATTGCTTTCACTTTCTCGGGGTTGACCTCAATGCCCCGCTGGGACACCATGAATCCTAGGAATTTTCCAGCAGTCACTCCGAATACACATTTGCTTGGATTCAACTTCATTTTGTACATTCGAAGAGTGTCGAAGGTCTCGTGGAGGTCCCTCAGATGATCCGACACTTTTACGCTCTTCACCAACATGTCATCTACGTAGACCTGGACATTCCGGCCAATCTGGTGCGCGAACATTTTGTTCATTAACCGTTGGTATGTGGCTCCTGCATTCTTGAGCCCGAATGGCATTACCTTGTAACAAAAAAGCCCTTGGCTCGTCACAAATGATGTTTTCTCTTGATCTGTCTCCTCCAACTTAATCTGGTTATACCCCGAGAAGGCGTCCATGAAGCTCAACAACTCATGTCTTGCGGTGGAGTCCACTAAGGCATCAATGCGTGGAAGCGGGTAACTGTCTTTAGGGCACGCTTTATTTAGATCCGTGAAGTCAAAGCACATTCTCCACTTCCCATTTGACTTTTTGACCATTACCACATTTACCAGCCAGTTTGGGTAGTACACCTCTCGTATGAAGTTGGCTTCTCGTAGCTTCTGCACTTCCTCTGCTACGGCTCGATCCCTTTCAGGGGCGAATACGCATTTCTTTTGTCGGACTGGAGAGAACGAAGGTGACACGTTCAATTTATGGACTATGACTGTCGGATCTATTCCCGGCATGTCGTCATGGCTCCATGCGAACACGTCTTGGTTTTCCTTGAGGAACAATAAGAGGGCATGTCGAACCGTTTGGTCAACCGAGGTTCCTATCCTGGTGGTTCGATCAGGTCTCGAATCGTCTAGTTGTACTTCTTCCAATGTCTCCACGGGTTTTGCCACTGTTCTCTGCTCTTCGATATTCAATGTCTGTACATGGTCATCCATCTCCATCATGGCCACGTAACATTCCCGTGCAGTCACCTGATTTCCGCGCAGTTCTCCAACTCCATGTTCAATGGGGAACTTGATCATCAGATGGTAGGTTGAAGTGATGGCCTTCCATGCGTTGAGAGTAGGACGTCCGAGTATGGCGTTATATGCTGAGGAGCAATCAACCACTAGAAAGGAGACATTTTTAGTTATCTGTTGCGGGTAGTCTCCTACCGTCACTGTCAATGTGACGGATCCCAAAGGATGGACCAGGGTTCCCCCAAAGCCAACGAGGGGCGTGCATGCCGGGATCAGGCGCTCCTTTGCAATCCCCATCTGCTGGAACGCAGGATAATAAAGAATGTCTGCTGAGCTCCCGTTGTCCACTAGAACTCGGTGGACATTGAAGTCTCCTACCTGTATACTAACCACAAGCGCGTCGTCATGGGGGTGGTGAAGGCGCCGGGCCTCTTCTTCAAAAAACTCGATACTGGAGTCGTTCCGTCGTATTCTTTCTAGTGAAGGGCCCGTCGACTAGACACTTTGTACCGTCCGTAAATAGGTCTTCCTGGCCTTTTTGGACGATCCTGCTGAAGCGCTGCCCCCCATTATCATCCGTATGTCTGCTACCGGTGGTCTAGGACGCTCGTTTTCCCGTCTAGGATTCTGCTCCTGGGGCTGATCAGTTCTTTCCTTCCTCACGAACCTTTGCAACCTTCCCTGCCTTATAAGGGCTTCGATCTGTTGTTTCAAGTCATAACAGTCCGTCATATCATGGCCGTGGTCACGATGAAAACGGCAATATCTATCTCTTGGCCTCTTATTCGGATCTCCCTTCAACTTGCCCGAGAATGTCAAGCTTCCTTCATCTTTGATTTGCATAAGCACTTGGTCAATTGGGGCTGTGAGGGGGGTGAAACTTGTAAACCTCCCTGAAGGTGGTTTGAGTCTCCGGTCTTCTCGTCGATCTCTGGTTCTAGCCACTTTTCGTCCGTTATCTGGTTTCGTATCTTCCTGTCTTTCCCTTTTCTTTGGTTTATAGTCGTCTCTGGCCAGCAAGGCATCCTCCACGTTCATATACTTCGTCGCCCTGTAATAGATATCGGACATAGTCTTTGGGTCATTCTTGCATAGAGAGAATAAGAACTTACCCTCTCGTAGTCCGTTCGTGAATGCTGCCACAAGTATCTTGTCATCTGCCTCATCTATCGAGAGTGATTCTTTGTTAAAACGGGCTATGTAAGACCTCAACGTCTCGTCTTCTCTTTGCTTAATACCCAGTATACATGTGATAGACCACTTGTGTCGATGACTTCCAATAAAGTGCGATACAAACTGCGCGCCTAATTCCTTGAAAGTGCCGATGGAATTGGGCGTCAACCTAGTGTACCAATCCCTTGCAGGCCCTTTCAAGGTAGTGAGGAAAGCCCTGCACATGATTTCGTCTGGTACACCCTGAAGATGCATTAGGGTTCTGAAAGACTCCAGGTGATCCAACGGGTCCTTAGATCCGTCATAGTTTTCCACATGGGGCATGCGAAACTTTGCAGGAACGGGGCATGAATTTACCAACGCTGTGAATGGTGAGTCCGTTCTATGGACTAGGTCGTCCAAGTTGCTGGATACCCGTCCTTTAAGGGCATTCATCTTCGCATCCATACGTTCCCTCATCTCCTGCATTTCGGTGGCTATGTGAGTCGGCACAGCATCTAAGGCAAGTGGTTGATTGGGTTCTTGTCGCTCGGGTCTAGTCGGAGCGTTGCTGCCCTCAGGTCTTTCCGCGTTCCTTCCTTCAGGACTAGCGCCCTCCTGATCTTCCTGTGGTGCACTCTGGTGTGCGGTTATTTGCCGCAACTGTTCTTCCAAATCATGATTCTGCTTAGTGAGGCGCTCGACCGCCGCCGCAAGCGTTTGGACCTGCCTTTCAAGAGCGGTGGCGCGCGGTTCGTCGCCTTGATTGTTGTTCATTGCCATCGATCGGGTGAGTGCCATGCAACTCTTTGTCTCAAGAATAGAGCGAGGCTAAAATAATCAGAAGATTTTCTTCTTCTGTTCTTGCTTCCCACAAACGGCGCCAACTGATGATGCCGAAAATATCACCAGTGAGTTGCAAGCACCCCTTTGCCTAAAGCTATACCTGCAAAAAGAAAATAATGGACCTAAAGAGAGCACCGGTGTGGTGCCGGCCAAAAACCCTCCGAAGGTCAAGTTAGAATCTTGTGTCTTTTACCCTAGAGTGCCAGAGTAAAGAATATTGTGCGTACCTTCATATCTAGGGTTTCTAGGGTATTTATAGTGAGCAGAATTACCTTTCTTTTAGGATACAACTTCCTTCTCAAGTTCATCTCCATATAGGGATCTTCTCAAACGGGTGTCGCAAGAAGTCTTAGTGCGCACGTTTGCGTGGGGATAAAGCAAAAGCTCATCTGAAGCATATCAAATTACATGCCACCTGGAATCTACAATTAATTCACACATGACGGGTACTCAGCAAAAGCTAACCGTCATAGTCGTGTCCCTTCAAGCATTCACCGTCTTCCTGATCTCCGTCCCTTCAAGTTTTATGAGGATATTCATCTTCCATTTTTTATCCCCTTCATCTTGTAATTAGTAATTTTGTATCTCGACATCACTCTCTTATGTCAGTTTGTTATTGGTGTTGTTTGCCCTTATATCTTGCAATTGAAACAGTCATTTCATCCATTATTTTACCCAAACTAAATATGATTTGTGGAAGTTACTTGATTGCCAATAGTGTAAGTTAGGATGCTTCAAAAATCAAGACTTACAAGTGATTGCTTATTGGGGCACTCTTATAACCTAGGCTTCTTGGAGCATTCTATTTTCCTGCTCCAAGTGTATTTGATGCT
This sequence comes from Castanea sativa, assembly GCF_040712315.1. Taxonomy (NCBI): domain Eukaryota; kingdom Viridiplantae; phylum Streptophyta; class Magnoliopsida; order Fagales; family Fagaceae; genus Castanea; species Castanea sativa. Next base: position 39,791,528 of record NC_134023.1, read on the forward strand.
TTTCTACTGAGTGTGTTGCACTGTTGTTTGATGGATGTTGACATAGAGTTCTGCCTTGTTAGGGAGTTAATCATGCTTGTAGCTGAAAGCAAAAATGGGAAAATATGTAGTGAAACTAAGGTAGTGGTAAAAACTAAAAAGGGGTGGCTGACTCTGTTTGGTTAATTTGGTATTTCTGATGATCTTATGGTCTTGTAACATGAAAAAGTGGTTTATTATATGCACGCTAATATGAAGATGCCTAACTTATATACTCTTGTTAAAGTTATTATGTAGTTTTTATTTTTATAGATTCAATAGGATTTGAAAACTATGGTATCTGCTCCATATTGTTTACCTTTTACTGATAGACCAAAACACTAATTAGTTTTTTTTTTTTGTAGGAGGTGTTTCATAGTGCGCATAATTGCTCTAATTATCAAATTTCTTTGACATTAAATTATAATATAACTGCTCTAATAAAGTGGAAGTTAACTATGGGAAGTAAAGATATGAACATTACAGTTTCTACAGGACTAATACTGTCATTGGGAGTCATATGCCTAGTAGGTCACTTGTAATGGTGGTTGAATTTTTGTAAAGTTGTTTCATTTCATGTGTTTCACCATCCTTTTGCATTAACAAGACCAAGCCTCGTATTCTCTTTACTTGATGTCTTTTGCTGATTTTGAAATTGAAACAACATTTTAACGATAAAATAAAGAGATGGATTTTAGCCGAACAAGAAGAAATTTTACTGGCAACAGGTGGATTTCATCCTTTGGCAATCAATCTTCTTTGGCAAAAAGATCATAGATTTTTGAAGACGGTAAGGTTGGAGGGTCCAAATGAAGAGTAATAGCTTCTCTAAAAATTGACTGACTTTGTGATTTTCCTGTTTGAAGATAACATATGTGCGTTATTTTGTGAAACCTGTTTGTGCTTCTGCATTTTATGCCAAGGGGTCTCCCTCTACCTACTTTTGTGAAACACAAACAGCTGTGCTCAAATAACTTTGTTGGTGTGGTTGAAACTGAGAAGTGCAAATCAAACTCTGTTGGTCTAGCATTACCAGAGTTGCTACATGGAAGCAAGAACTGAAAATGGTTCAGAAAGAATACAATGCCTGTTTGATGTAGTTCTTGACAAAGCTAGCAAAATTTTCCCAATATTTGGAATAAATTTTTAGAAAATAATAACTGCTCCAAACTTTATCACAAATTTTTTACAAACTATTGTGACAATGAATATAATTAGTGTCACTTCATATTACAAAGATCGTATGGTAAAAATTTGTATTTCCTTAACATTACTCTTAATTTTTTGCTAGAAGAGGAACCAAAACATGAGTACAACCCCAAAAATAGAAATACAACTAGATAGCCAAATATAAAAACATTAACAAAGAAGTATTTAATCACAGTTCAAAGTTCAAACATCTATTTGGCCGCACAATCCAACAGAAGTCGCTGTTTAGGGTTAAGTTCACCATTTTGGCCGATCTTCTGATTCTATTTTCTGAGTGTCTCCAAAATGTCCCAGAAAACGAGTGAACCACCGACTCTCCGACACAGGAAGAACCACCTCCCGCACGACATCGTACTCAACATCTTGGGAAAACTGCCGGTGAAATCAGTTGTAAGACTCAGGTTCATTTCCAAATCCTTGGACTCTTCCATCACCACTCCCAATTTCATCTCCACCCACCTTAACAACAACAACAACAACAAAGATGATGATCATCGTTATCTCATATATATACAGGCCGCTAACTTTTTCTTCTAATGGACCAGTCTGTACAATCGCTTTCGACCGCACGTTTGATACGATTTCTGAGCTTCATATACCCAATGAATCTTTCTTTTAATCGTGCCTATTTATACGCTTCGTGCAATGGCTTACTGTGTTTCTGTAAGTACAGCGATGTTATATATTTGTGGAACCCCAGCATTAGAAAATTCAAGAAGCTGCCTCATACTATCTCAGAAAAATTTAACAATGTTGCACTCGGATTTGCTTATTGTTCCGAGAATAATGACTACAAGGTTGTGAGGATTTAATTTGCGATTTTATTTTTCCAACCCCATTGGTTGGTGGAGCTTTGCACTGGATGGCAGATTTCATAGAAGGACAAGAGAGGCACATGATGATTTTGTCATTTGATGTCAATAGTGAGACGTTTAGGGTGCTAGCACTGCCCGATGGTTCTAACGAAGCCAACACTGATCGGACAGGTCTTGTATCTTTCAATGGAAAACTGACTTTCCTTACATGGGGACATGCTGAAAAAGCTAGCATCCAATGCTCCATATGGGTGATGAGGGAGTATGGTGTGGTCGAGTCTTGGAATAAACTTTTTGTTCTACCATTTGACGGATTACCTTATTTCATTGCCTTTACCGAGTATGGTTCACTTCTGACTTGGTGCATGAACCTTCGAGTAGAGGACCAGGCATTAAAGACTGTATAAATTGACAATAAAAGTGTACAGAAGAAGGATCCTGCTATCCAACTTCCTTCTGTTGTAGTTACTTTCATGGAGAGCCTAGTTTTACTTGATGGAGCAAACATGGTGTCTTACTAACCAGATGGTGGAGTGCATATAAGAAGTGAAGTCATTAGCAGGTCAAATCCTTGTTATTTTCTTTTTCCTTTAATAGTAGGCATGATAGTATTGCTAAATGCTTCATTTTTATCACAGGTTGACACTATCCTTTTGTAGCTATTATAAATTAGTATTTGATTTTGTACGTGAATGCTTGTTATGCTATGGATGGTTGTTATTCTTTTAGTGTTACAAAGATCTAGATTAGAGCTCTCTTGGCTTCAATTTAAAACAATAACTGACCCAAAAAACAGAGCTGAATAATAGAAGCTGTAAAACTGAGAATGTTGAAAGGAGTAGGCAAGTTCTTGTCTAGTGAGCATGTTGCCATTCCAAGTTCATGTTCCTACTCCCCTGGTTCAAACTACATAATCTTTGTTGGTTTGTGTACCGCACATAGCCTCAATAATCATGACAAGAAGCTAATTTATATGATAGAGAGTCGGTTCCAAGGTAAGTGATCTTACCATATCATCCTATCTCCTGCATTTGAGAGATGTAACGTGATAAGGAATGCTATTTTCTCATGCATATTTGGGTTCAATCACATGTTTATTGTCAGTGGATCAACATGTTTAAGTGCTTGAATGTTGTGTTTTTGTTTGTCCTATTGTGATCTTTATGCTAAAGAAACATACTATGATTTATAGTAGTCAGGGATTTGTTCACTAAACTTGTTTGGTTAATGAGGAAGAACTTAAAGGCACATAGAGCTGTTAGCTTGTGAGGTACATGTGCTTTTCTCCTGGGCATTAATGGGATTTTAGTGACCCCAGAGAAAATTCAGTTGATGAAGAAACATATACTATTTAGTTTTATGTCATCCCAAGAAAAACTTTGGACCATATTTGACTTCTTGCATGGACATCAACTAGTCATCTATATATTTGGAAAACCTCTAGAGGTGGTTCCCTTTTACTTTCACCATCTTTAAACTCACAAGTATTCAATTTCTCAAACTCTCTTTCTATAGCAGAAATCCACCTTTTGTTAAGACTAGAGGAATTCATTGTGATTTCTCCTTTAAGTTTGTGGAATAAAAGTTCTTTGAAAAAAGAAAAAAAAATAGCATAAATTCATTCCTAGACCTCTATCAAAGCAATAGCATTCACTCTATAACGTTGTACACTTTCCATGACCTCCCAAATTTATACCAAATTATTTCCATACCCAACATTCTACATCTTGCAAACACCATATTTCTCAAGTGATAATCCCAAATTTATACCAAATTAACTAGCCTAAGAACACTCTCTCTTTAACAAATCACAATTCTTTATCCCACTTTCCCTTCAGTGTCTACCCACAAATGATGTAGACACATACACCACTAATATTATATCCAGATTTATTTGTGATAGTTTTGGTGAGATTGCCAATTTGGCTTTTTATTTGGTTGCATTTGGGAATCTTCATCATAACCAAAGATTTGTTGAAGTAGAGGAGAGTTGAGGGAGCTAGAGTTAGTGTCTTCCTTTTCTTAATTGTTAGATTCAGTAAAGGTTCATCAAGGAGGAGAGGATGAAATGGTTTGGAATTTAATTGAATATAGAAAGTTTGATGTCCTCTCTTATTATAGGGCTTCTAGAGCATCTATTGGAGCTATGTTTACGTGGAGTCCAAAGGTGTCCTCTAATGTTTCTTTGTGCAAGATTACAGCTTTAGGAAAGATTTTAAGTCGTAAAGAATATGCTCAATGGACAATTATTTAAATGGACTGCTGTTGTATGTCCAAGGGCAGTGGAGAAAATATGTTGATAAGCTGTTGTTGCAGCATTTAGTTATAATTTGCTTATGGCTGCAAATGTTTCCTTATTTGAGGTTTATCGGCTGCCTAAGTAGGTTGTTGAGATATTAGGATGGTAGGAAGGAAGGTGCAGAAGCAAAAAAAATAATAGGATTTGTAATGGTTTTACCAATTTTTCTAACTAATTTGTTGAGGATCTATAGCTGATCCCAAAATTTTGGGACTAAGGCTTTGTTTGTGTTGTGTATTTGGTGAAAAAGAAATAACTGCATTTTTTGGCTGTTGGGAATAGCTGCGGTTTTTCTTTTTCTCTGTTTTTGGTCAAAAGCTCTTTGATAGGATGTCTGCTATAAGATGCTTCCTGCCACCCCTCCTCTCTCTCTCTCTCTCTCCCCCCTAACCCTTCTTTCTTCGAATTTCCAAATGCTGTAAGTTTTTATTTCTGGAAGGTCCTCTATATCTCTAGTGTACTAAAGCTGTACCCAATGTTTATAAATAAATCTTTACTTCAAAATAAATCAATAACAAAAAGGTTTTGACACATCCTCACTTTTGCTCTTCTTTTTGTACTGTTGCAGTTAACAAATGTGGTTTACCGGTATTGCTCAAAGCTTTTGAAAAGCTCAAAGTTTTATCTTGTCAAGCGTTTCAGATTTAAAACAAGCCTAGGTCTTCTTTGTTGGAACTCCCCATATAATTTGTGCCTTAGCTTCTAAATACAATTAATTTGTCACTGTGTGATACTTTAAACCCAAACACACTTAGAATTTTGGAGTGTGCTGTTTGTTTAAGTCTTATTCATAAATAAATAAATAAAAATTCCTCTCACATTGGGATTGTGCTTGCGTATGTTCACTCAGTGGCTCAGTGCCTCTAAAAGTTACCAGGACTTTTGGAGTGTGCCGCGTGTGCAAGTCCTATTCATCAAAAATTAATTTGGCAACAAACTTTAAGTATATTTACAACTTGACATACTTCTATAGTTCCATTTGCAAAGCTCATGTGGTAAAAATTGCATTTTCCTTGGCATTACTGTTAATTTTTTGCTAAAAGGAAAACGAAACACAAGTACAACCCAGAAAAGAAATACAAATGGATACCCAAATAGAGCAACATTGACAAAGAAGTAGCATCCCCTAACTACAACACGGTTAAATCCTTCCTCAATTGAAACCCTTTACTGCTTTTTTAGTGCAAATTTTGAAGTAGTTGAGTTCATATGTGGCACTTAGTCAATCCAAAAGACCTTGCAGGTTTTGAATGAAAGTGTCTAAATATCTCTCTTGCATGCCTTCGCTTGTAAGTTCCTCCTTCAACTTGGCATGATTATATTTCACCAACCCAGCTGTTTCACTGTCCTCGTCCATCACAGAGATAATGGCCTTACTCAAGTTTTCCTTTGAAATCCTCCCATTATCTTCTCTCTCCACCTCCACTGCAACTTTGAGTTCTTCCACCATTAACCTGGCACCTAGAATTTGATCACCAAGGTATGGAACGCATACTATTTGGCAATCACTAAAGAGAGACTCCCACATGGACCCATATCCACAATGGGTCACAGAACAACGAATAGATGGGTGCTCCAATATCAATGTTTGTGGCACCCATCCCCCATTCATCCATCTCTTCCTTTAACACTCTCTTCAAACCCCTCTGGAAAAGCTTCTTCAATTGTTGCGCAACCATCTGGAGTACTCAGAGCCACCAAAAATGGTTGCCCACATAACTAAAACCCCAAAAGTAGCTCCTGAAACTGGTCCTATTGTAGTTTATTTTGACTCCCAAATGCACAATACACCACAGTACCTTGCTTGAAATTGCATAACCAATTAGTCCATTTCTCGTCTAGCTTTGTGGCCGGTGTATCAGGCAGGATAGGTCCTGTTAGCAGCACAGGCTTAGCATAATGCTTCCTTGAGTAGTCACAGTACGGCCCCTCAACCTCATGATATGTCCTAAAAGCCATGGCATCACTCCATATCATGCTAGAGGTAATTCGAACATAAATAGACATCCCTGTTCCAAGATCCTTGGCAACCACTTTTAGTTGTGCAATCTCAAAGTCCTTGGACTTTATTCGCACAGATGAAGAAGGATAGCTAGGAGGCAGTTGCATGAAATCTTCCAGAGTCATATCCTCTGGTTTCTGCTTAGTAGGAACCTTTAGTGCTTGTGCTACTATGGTTATCACCGAATAATATATGGCCTTGGAGCCAATTTGGTGTGCTAGGGCTGGCATCCAAAGGCTGAAGTCAAAGAAAATGAAATCAGGCTTGAGACTGCTCAGAATGGTTTGAACTTGGTCTTGGGTTTGGTCAAAGGCAATACAAAGATGTCCATGAAGTGGAAAAGGAACATCTGAGGCAGTCTCAGCACCAGGGGGTAGTCTATCTACACTAGGAACAAGAAGGGGATAGATGTGGATGAGGTTTGGATAAAGGTTGAGATGTTCTACCTTTGCTTGTGCTCCTTTGGGCAGTAAGAAAGACACCCTATGGCCTCTCTCTGCAAGGTTGTTTGAGAGGTGCAGGTAGGGAGTGAAATGGCCAAAGGCAAACCAGGGAAACATGGATACATGAAGTTTTGTGCTTCTTGAATTGTTCATCTTTGCTTAAACCTTTTTTTTTTTTTTGGGTGAAACAATCCACTTGAAAACTAAGTGATTCCCACTGCTGTTTATGTATACCTGATAGAACTGGATCTCCCTAGTGGAGACAAAAATTACAAACACGTGTAAAAATTAATAGAATATATTCTGATGTTCACTTGAAAAAGAATATATAGTCCATACAAAGTGGAAACGGCAAAAGGGGAATTTAAATATTTGTATTTGAAGATCAATTATAGAGTACTTAATATAAAATTGCTCAAGAGTTGAAGATTTCAATGCAAATATTTTGGCTAAATCACATAAAAAGAATTTCACTTTTGGTCATACCCCATGTGTGGGTCTTTTTGCAAATGTTGGGCTAGGCCGCCTCCTGTTGCACTAGGCTCAAAGTTTTCTAGATCAGGGAGTTGTGACTGATCCAATAGTAACCCACCTTGGTCTGCTTGTGCGCAAACGATGAGTCCAAGTTCTAGGGAAGACACTGCAAAGTGGGCTTATTCATTGTTTCTGCTGCAGAAGGAATTTCCTCCAGAATCTGCTGCAGGTCTGACTTTTCTGCTGTGCGGTAAAACTGTCTGTTGTGCAGTAAAATTGTCTGCTGCGCAATAAAGCTTTCTACTGTGCTAATAGAGTTGTCTGCCGTGCAGTGAAGCTTTCTGCTGTGTTAATAAAGCTGTTTGCCAGCAGTTAAGCTTCCTACTTTGCTAATAAAGCTGTTTGCCGTGCAGTTAAGCTTTCTCCTGTGTTAATAAAGTTGTCTGCTGCGAATGACTACTCTTCATTTTCTGCAGAAATACTTTCCTACTTCCTGCACACAAACAAATCTAAAACCCAAAGAAAATACCAATCAAGCAAGTGTTAGCTTACATGGCTTAGCATATTCTCAAATATATACATACATATATTCATAAATATACTTATACGTATACACAGAATGTGAGAAACAAAATATATGTATATATATATTGCCCGTTTGGATCCCCGTTTCCTGTTGCGTTTGCGTTTTTTTTTTTTTTTTTTTTTTAAAGACCAGCGCTTGGTGCACTGTTCATGGGACATGAACAGTGCACCAAGGCATATAAACAGTAAAAAAAAGTGAACAGTGTTTTTTTACACATTAAAAAATTATTTTGTTACAGTGTTTTCAGTTTTCAGCAATAAGTTCTATCCAAACAGACTCATACTTGTGGCAGGATAATGGGTCCAAAGTAAAACACGTAACAACAAATATAGAAGAAAGTTTCGGCAAGAATGGTTAAGATAACATGGTAAATACAATAAAAAGGTGTTACAGCAGAATAAGTAGTACAACAAGTAAAAATACCACAGCAGGACAATTGATGCGGCAAACATAATAAAACCGTGCTACAGCAGGATGATTAAATACAGCAGATATAAGTTTTAATGAGTGAAATCAAATATATTTACGCTCTAAATCAAATATTGAGCCTTCCCATAGAATAAGTAAACCAAGAAGGAACCCAAACTCCAAATTGAACAACCTTGTCATAGGCTCCTGCCATAAGCTTTTGCCATCAAAGTTGTACATTTTGGAGAATAGGCCTAAATGGCTACTAGATATCATTTTTTGGAGACTTCAAAGAGTGAGTTTGCTAAGAGGGAGGGAAAAGATGGTCTATTGATGCATGCCCCTATTCCTGCTGCATTTTCTCTCTTCTCTTTACCACTTTCTTTCTTCCTTTCCTTTTTTTTTTTTTTTTTTTTTAACTCTTAGTTTCCTTACTTGGGTTTTTTCCTTTAGGTGCTTTCTCTCTTGGGTCCCCTTCCCATTGGGTCTCCCATGCTTACTGCCTCCCCAATCCCCCTCTCTTTCATCCGTGGCTACCTCTATTTATAGTAAGCTAATTCAATGGGATTTCTCCCTTTTACCCCTAGGGCTTCACCAATTTTTTTTGGTTTGTTGTGGGCATCCATTCAAGACTACCCACTAACCCATTGGTTGCCTCGACCACTGTCATTGCTCAGTTTGTTTGCTGCACCATTACTCATTTCATGACAAAATTACTTTTTGTTTGTTCTTGCTGTATACTTCTACTTTAGGTTCAAATGGGTAAGGATTGGGTTAGCTTTTTACCTAACTCTATGGCATGCATCAAATGGTCCCAACCATTTACTACTTTTTTTTGCGTAAGATACCATTCCAGCAAGGTATACTTTCAAAAGAAGTTATGGCAGGAAACCAAATATAGACCCTCTTTTCCCCCCACCACCAAACCACACCCTCTGAATCTCCTTGACCATGGGCCCACCTCCCTTGTATTGGCTGGGTACAGGTTGGTGATGCACCGGCCCTTCTGTACTTGCTCTATCGTCTCCTGTTTTTGTCTTCCACGTCGTTTCTACCATAACAAATTAGTTCTGTTTCATCCTGCTACATGTTTTTTTGTCTTATTTCTTCATGTGTTCCTGCTGCATTTGTCATTTTCTTAGGTTTCACTTTTCTTTTCTTCACGTGATTCCTACTGCTGACACTTCCTGCTGCTCCTTGTTTCTTTTCACCATACTTCTTCATATTAGCTTTCATGCCTATCTTCTTTATACAAAAGGATTTGGGCCTTTGTGGGCCAAATAATGTTGAATAAATCAAAAGGGTCTTGGGCCTAATTTATCTTCATCTACCGAAGCCATCCTGCCAAAGAACTGTATTCTACAGTAAAGCTGTATTCTACGGCAAATTTGTATTCTACTATAGATCACTACTTCTTTCTTTGGACCTTGCTTTTCATTGGGTTTTCCTTCGTATGGGCTTTTGCGTCTTGCAACTTATTGGGTTTTCTTCCTCATAGACTTTAGGGTATGGATTTGCAAAAATGGGCATCAACATTCAGCCCCCTGAGCATATGGATTGCTCCTGCAATTCGTATGCGAAAATTCATGCAGTTTTGTTCTATGGGTTGTTTCACAACTCACATGTGAATGCTTCTCTTCTTTTGTTTGTGTGCCTGTTGTTTCAATCTTTACTCTCCTTAGGCAAGATGTTCTCTTTCTTTCTACAAATGTATGACCCTCCAAAGGTAGCCAAAAAAGTTGTTGTTCATGAGGGTGGTGGTTTTGTTGTTGTCACCCCAAAGCAAGTTTGCTGAAAAGTTTGCCTCTTTTTAGCTCAATTGTTTCTGCTGATTGCTTGCATGTTTTTATTTGAATTGTGCTTGTTGGGCCTCTTTTAAGCTTGTTGTATGCTTTCCTTCTGCTACACTCCAGTAGCCCAGTACTATCACTGGGCTTGTACTTATGCTATTTTGGGCTTCCCCAACCCATTTCATTACTTTCGGGCTTTTCTGGCCCATTTTATTCGTTTAGGCATCCTCAGCCCATTTTCATCGCTTTCGGGCTCCTTTGTCCCATTGTATTCTTTTAGGCATCCTCGGTCCATTTCATTGCTTTTGGGCTCCTTCATCCCATGTACTTTCCTTTGGGCATCCTTGGCCTGTTTACTTTTTAGGGCATCCTCGACCCTTTTCAATTATATGCTTTCCATGGGCTTTTATTAACTCCTTGGGCTTCCCCGGCCCAAGTGTTTCTTACTTCATCCTTGGAGCTCATGGATTTTCCATTGCTCCTTACTTTCTTTACTTACATTACTTCGGGCCTACTGTGATAGCTGTGGCCCATTCTCACTTTCTACATCCATACTGTCCATGGGTTTGCTATTTCTCTCTTTCCAGGCCTTTTTAGGCCCATTTGCTTCCCCAAGGTCCATTTATTTGCTTTATGAACCCATGATCCATTATTCCTGCCGCTTGGGCTTACTGGCTTTTCTATCTAATTTCCTTTTGCCCATGTTGTTGGGCTTCTTCTTCCTACTATTGGGTCTCCTTGCCATAGTGGGCATCAACACTACCCTCATTTTAAGGGATTGTTGATGATGATGATGTGTGCATCCTTCTCTTCTTCATCATTCCTTTGCTTGTTTCTTGGTTTGCTTCTTGAAAATTCCTTGTGATCTTGGACTTCTACAATGGTACTTATTTCTTTGCTTTTGTAGGGAGAAATTCTCATTTTTCTGCTTCCGCAGAATATGTAATACATGTACTTATTTCTCTGCATTAATGCACCCCTTACTCTGCTTCTGCTAGAGCAGTATCTATACTGTAGAAAGTGAAGGTTGTAGCAGATTCTACGGTAAAAGAATTAGGCTTGACTGCTTCAGCTAACTTACTTTCCTCACATATTCCTTAGCATCATCTCGTCATTCTTCCGTAAATGTAGTTGCTCTCTAAGAATGGTCAGAAGACATAGATGTCGTGAAATCCTTCCTTGCTGGGTTCTCCTTCATTATGATGTTCTACATCTCTGTAGAATGCTCAAGATTGGCTCTTTGGATTCTTTGACTCTTCTTTTTTCTTGCCAACTTCATGAATAGAACTTTGTGGAGCAAGGATCCTTCTTATGGTCTTCACTTTTTATTTTCTTTTAGCCACCTAAAGTTGCTTCATTTTGGGCTTCATTCATTCTCTAAAAATAGAGAAAGTGTTGTCTTCTACTACCTTAGCATCTAAGCCAACGACTGAAAAGAGTTTTGTCAAAATATCTATGTCACTTCACTTTCCTCAAGTGGAGTACTTTCACAAGAGGAAAGCTTCCTCTAGGTGTGTAGATCAAAGGGTGGCTTCACTCCCTTTTCTTGTGCTTTCTTCTTCTCTTTGCATTCACGTATCTTTATTTCTTTTGCTCAAAACAAAGTGTAGAGCTAACATTGCAAGCCCTCATCATAGTAGAGTACTCTTTCATTTGCTGATAATGTATTCTTTGCCAGGATGAAGTTTCTGCGGAGAAGGATGTTGGGCCTTTGCTGTTTGCATTACAGGTTGTTTTTTATTCTACCATAAATTCTAATTCTGCTTCAAAATTGATCTTTCCACAGACGTGACTGAGTCTGCCACAAAACTGCTCTTTCTGCAGACGTGACTGAGTTTGCCACTCATTTTAAGGCGCCTATAAGTGGTGCCACTACAGATATTTTTTCCAAGGGAAATGAGGATGCTTTCATGAGAAATCTTCACCTTCTAAACATTTTCTATCATTTTACCACAGCAACTATTGATTCCTCCGTGTTTGCTTTTTTCTTCTTTAACATATTCTTCTTGTCATTCTGCCACAGCCACTATTGGTGAGGATATCACTGCCTTTTTCGTGAAAAAGCATAGATATTGTGTGCTCTAAATCTCTTAATTTTGTTGTAGTCTTTCGCAAATCTTATCTCTCCAAATTCTTCTTTCTCATGTTGCTAACCTTGGTAATGTCTTTCCAATTCTTGTGGAAAGTGTTCTGCCACTGAATCCGTTGCTAGAGAGATGCTTGGGCTTCATCATTGATTTTCACCTTTTATTCATGCTGTGAGTTCCTTTGTCATTCAGCTTTTCTGCGGAGCACTCTTAAAGCCTTAAAGTCTCACGAAGAGCATTTATTTTCTACTGTAGTGCTTGTTGGTTCACCTTTACATATGTTTCTGCCGTATCTTCTCCCTTGTCAAAGCTTCCTTTATTGGAATCCTCCAATCTTCTTCACATTGTTCCTCTTCGAACCTTTCCATTAACATCTCCACAATAGACTCCTAGGTTTGAATCACCCATTAATTTTAAATGCTTGATCTCCATTTTCAGGGCCTTGGCTAACCCAGTTAGGTAGGCCTCGTATTCCGCCACATTGTTTAAACAAGGGAATTCTAATTTGAATGAAAGCACCACGGCCTTGTCTTCTTCATGATACAAAGCCACTCCCACTCCTCTTGATTGGGTGGTAGAAGACCCATCAAACTTCATCACCCATTTCTCTTTGACTTCTTCTGCCATAGTTACTTCTCCTGGGACCTCGTCATCTAGCAGGAATTCTTCTTCTTCTCCCGGGAATTGTGCTAGCAAGTCTACTATAGCTAGGTTCTTTACTGCCTTGGGCATTCCCACTTTCAAGTCGTATTGAGACAATTGTAACAACCACTGGGATATTCTGCTAGAAAGAATTGGCTGCCGCAACAAAACTTTGATTGTATGAGACCCAGTCATCAGCCACACTTCGTAGACCAAGAAATAATGGCGTAGTCTTTGCGAGGCATATACTATGGCTAGGCATGCCCTTTTTGCCCTTGGGTAACGAGTTTCTATATCCTTTAAGGCACGACTGATGTAGTACACCGGCTGCTCTATGCCATCTCCGTCTTCTTGGGCAATCAATGCGCTTATGGCATGCGAGTTAGTGGCTAGGTAGAGTGACAATGGCCTTTTGCGGATTGGGGCTTGCACAGTAGGAAGGTTCATCATGATCTACTACAGCCTTTTGAAGGCTGCTTGTTGTGCTTCAAAGCTTTACCCTTCTATCTTAGTGTAGAATACCCTGGCAGGCTAGGCCACTAGCTTGGCCTTGGAGTCCACATTCAATGTATGCACTACTAGCCCAGGATCCAATCCTGGCATTTCATTGTAATCCCATACGAAGACATCTTTGAATTCTTTCATCAACAGTATCAATTCTGATTTCTCCTTTTCTGACAGTCTTGAGCTAATTGAGATGGATCTTGGTTCTCGTGGGTCTGATCCCAGGTTAATTTCCTCCAAATTTTTTTTTCTGCCACAACCTATACATCCTTTTCTGCCACAACTTCTTTGTTTTTCACTTAATTACTCTCCTCCTCCGAGCTTTCTTGAATCACGCAACACACCAAGCTTTTATAGGAGATAGATGATGTTGCTGCTTCTTCACAGACTAGAATGTTACTTGACCATGGTAGGTTGCAACAAATTGAATGGGTGTTGTGCTATGTCATATCATGAAGTTTGAAGCTGCTGCAGATCAAGTGGTGGATGAATGTATACTTGTTGAAATGCCACAATCAATGCTTATTTCATAGTGGGTAATGTTGCTGTTACATATTGATATTCTAAGCACTTTGTGGAAGCCTTTCCGAATTCACCGCAAAATGGGCCTTAGCCCCCAACATGTAAGACAACTGGATGAGTCCTTAGCTTTCTGAAGAAGGCTTCCTAAATTTTGTTGCAGAATAAGACAGCCCTTAGTATACGAGAATAAGCCCTTGGCTTTCAGCAGGATGCTTCCCATATTTTGTTGCAGATAAGACAGCCCCCAATATACGAGAATAAGCCCTTGGCTTTCAACAGGATGCTTCCCATATTTACTGCAGAATGAGCTTTAGCCCCCAACATGTGAGACAACTGGATGAGCTTGATATCACCTTCCCTTGGTGTTAATGCTCCATCATGTGGTTCAGGCATTCTTCGGTAAAAGAAAAAATTAGATGCCATGGATCTACAAGTTGTCATATTGTAGAAATTCTTTGTTGCTAGAGAATTTGGGAAAGAGTTACTTCCTAAGCATCCTTTGGCTTCGTTCCGTTGCAAGCACAATTGCTTCTCATGTATTTCCTGTTACATATGATTGAGGCTATAGCTCTTTTGCAAATTTTTTCCAAAAACTCACAACCATGGTTCCTTTGCCGGCTTGATTGAGTGTAGCCCCATTATGGGCTTTTGCCAAGAACTCACAACTATAATTCATATGTTGGCCTTCGAACAAGAATTCATGACCATAACCCTTTTGCTGGCTTTTGCTACTAAGATCCACATTCCTTGGATTTCTTCTTCATCTACTTTGAGTATGGGCATATTTAGATGGAGCTTGCTACGTCTCTTGCTTCATGGTTGGCTAGTAATAACCAAGAGTAGAGGCTTCTAATGAAGAATTTTCCCATGACGTGCCAACATTTTCCTGGGACAACATACTTCTTTATTCCTGCAGCAGAATGCCCTTGTGGCAGAATGCCTTCAATAAACTACATAATAATTTTCTGCAGCAATAAGATAAGCAACTCTATCTATGACAGAATGTGAGCAATTTTTTCTGTTACTTCCCTCTTGTACATAAGCTAAAAGAAGGAGCTTTGAGTTTGTCACTATTGCAAAGTTCTTCTAGGATGAGACATGGGCATCAATGAGCTTCATGACTTGAAGAGTGCTGGTGGAGTTGCATAGTTTGCATAGTTTGTAGTACAAGTGATCTGATACATTCTTTCTTAGAAATATCATAAAGATCATGATCATTAGTGCCACTCTAGGCATAAATCCTCTAAGGTGCTTCAAAGAAAACTTCTCAACTCTTCAAGGTTGTTGAATCGGTTTGCTAGACCCGATAATGGACAAAAAGCAATTTCCAAACAGCTTGTAGATTTGGGCTTCTTTATGGAGAGTATGCAACAATTGAGTGGTTGGCTTCATCCCAAGGTTTGGATTTAATTTGGACATTTCACCACCCTATCATATGCCTTCAATGTATTCTTTGGTTGAAAGCGGATGTTTCGATATCACCTAATCGATTACTTCTCCCTCCTCCCTTCATTGATACTAATATATTTGCCTTTTACATATCTTCACACTGTTGGTGTTCCCATGAATTCTTTATGGGGCAATGGTTACTTTTGTTGTAGAAGAAAAACCACGCTGGATTTGTGATTGCACTTAGAGAGTTCAAGAATTCAATAATTTTGTGGTAGGATAGTCTGCGAAAAGACTTGCTAGAATTCAATAAAAAATTCTGCTGCTGAATATTTTGCGGCAAAACATTATGCAGTGAACAGTCTACCAAATGATCTGTACTTTCTGCTACGAAATTTTTTTACGGAGGGACATTCTGCACTTCTAAAAAAGTATGCTGGAGGAAACATTCTACACTTTTGAAATTCAGCAGATTTTGCTGTAAACAGTCTGCCGAAGGATCTGTACTTTCTGCTACGAAATTTCTGCGGTAGGACATTTTGCACTTCTGAAAAAGTCTGCTGGAGGAAAAATTCTGCACTTCTGAAATTTAGCAGATCCTGCTGTAAACAGTCTACCGAAGGATCTGTACTTTTTGCTACAAAATTTCTGGGGCATGACATTTTGCACTTAAGAAATTCAACAGATTCTGCTGTGAACAGTCTACCGAAGGATTTGTACTTCCTGCTATGAAATTTATGCGGCAGTACATTTTGCACTTATGGAAAAGTTTGCTGAAGGATACTTCACAGAGAAAAAAAATTTATTCGCGACAATGTAGTAATGAAGAAGGTTTTCCTTTGGCTTCTATAGCTTCATATTTTATTTTTTTTTTTGTTTCTAGCTTTTGGTTCTTAAGGGGAAGTATAACTAGAATCACTAGCATAAAAAATAAAAAATAAAAATGATTGAAACCTTGTGAAGGAATGAAGGGATTTTTCTCCTGTAAGTGCTAGACCCGAAGGTGGAGATGGAGGGAGTTTAGAAAGTTTCTAGTGCTTCTTTAAAAGACATGAGAGGAAAAATTGATAAATGGTCTTTTGGGAGAGTTGCTTGTTTGAATAGGTGGATTGCCACATGTCTTACATGCAAGACAAGGAGAACAAGTGGCATTTAAAGGATAAGACCAAGTATTTGTAGTGATATTTTGCTACCACATTTTGAGGCAATGCCGTTGAACATCCTGCTGCAATATTCCACCGTAGTATTTTGCTCATGATATTGCTTTGTTTTAACGTTGTTGTGTTCCGCTACAGATTTCTGCTACGGTACTGTCCTGCCATAACGTTGTTGTAATCTACCATAGAATTCTGCTACAATACTATCTTGCTGTAACATTGCTGCAATATTTTGCCATAGAATTCTAGTACAGTACTATCCAGCCGTAACGTTATTGCAATATTTTGCCATAGAATTCTGCTACACCGTTTTGCTATAATGTTGTCGTGATACTCCACCATAGAATCCCACTATGGTACTGTTGTGATGTGTTGGAAAATTTTTTGAGGATATAGCTTGGACGATTTAAGAACATCTGCATGTCTTGCTTTGGTAAGGACTTGGAAACATGTTTGCAAGGGAGAAATATCTCATTCTCTCCATCTTGGTCTCAACTCCCTAGTGAAGTTGCCAATTTAAATGTGTGGGCTTTTTTTGCAAATGTTGGGCTAGGCCGCCTGCTGCTGCACTAGGCCCGAAGTTTTCTAGATAAGAGAGTTGGGACCGGTCCAATAGCAACCCTCCTTAGTCCAGTTTGTGCGCAAACGATGGGTCCAAGTTTTAGGGAAGACACTGCAAAGTATTCCTTGTTTCTGCTGCAAAAGGAATTTCCTCCAGATTCTGCCGCAGGTCTAACTTTTCTGCTGTGCGGTAAAACTGTCTGCTGCACGATAAAGCTTTCTGCTGTGCAATTAAGTTTTCTGCTATGCTAATAGAGCTATCTACCGTGTAGTGAAACATTCTGCTGTGTTAATAAAGCTGTCTACCGACAGTTAAGCTTCCTGCTATGCTAATAAAGTTATTTGCCGTGCAATTAAGCTTTCTGCTATGTTAATAAAGCTTCCTGCTGCGAATGACTACTCTTCATTTTCTGCAGAAATACTTTTCTATTTCCTGCACATAAACAAATCTAAAACCCAAATAAAATACCAATCAAGCAAGTGTTAGCTTACATGGGTTAGCATATTCTCAAATATATACATACGTATATTCATAAATATACTTATACGTATACACAAAATGTGAGAAACAAAATATATGTATATATATACTTGTGGTAGGATAATGGGTCTAAAGTAAAACACGTAATAACAAATATAGAAGAAAGCTTCAGCAGGAAATCTTAAGATAACATGGTAAATACAATAAAAAGGTGTTACAGCAGAATAACTAGTACAGCAAGTAAAAATACCACAGCAGGACAACTGATGCGGCAAACATAATAAAACCGTGCTACATCAGGATGACTAAATACAGCAGATATAAGTTTTAATGAGTGAAATCAAATATATTTGTGCTCAGAATCAAATATTGAGTCTTCCCATAGAATAAGTAAACCAAGAAGGAACCCAAACCCTAAATTGAACAACCTTGTCATAGGCTCCTGCCATAAGCTTTTGCCATCAAAGTTGTGCATTTTGGAAAATAGGCCTAAATGGCTACTAGCTATCATTTTTTGAAGACTTCAAAGAGTGAGTTTGCTAAGAGGGAGAGAAAAGATAGTCTATTGATGCATATCCCTATTCCTGCCACATTTTCTCTCTTCTTTTTACCACTTTCTTTCTTCCTCTCCGTTCTTTTTTTTTTTTTTACTCTTAGTTTCCTTACTACTCTCTTGCTCTAAGTTGTTTTTCTCACTTGGGTTTTTTCCTTTTAGTGCTTCCTCTCTTGGGTCCCCTTCCCATTGGGTCTCCCATGCTTATTGCCTCCCCGATTCCCCTCTCTTTCATCCATGGCTACCTCTATTTATAGTGAGCTAATTCAATGGGATTTCTCCCTTTTACCCCTAGGGCTTCACCAATTTTTTTTGGTTCGTTGTGGGCATCCATTCAAGACTACCCACTGACCCATTGGTTGCCTCGACCACTGCCATTACTCAGTTTGTTTGTTACACCATTACTTATTTCACGAAAAAATTCCTTTTTGCTTGTTCTTACTATATACTTCTACTCTAGGTTCAAATAGGTAAGGATTGGGTTAGCTTTCTACCTAGCTCTATGGCATGCATCAAATGGTCCCAACCATTTACTACTTCTTTTGCGTAAGATATCATCCCAGCAAAGTATACTTCCAAAAAAAGTTATGGCAGGAAACCAAATATAGACCCCCTTTTCCCCCCACCATCAAACCACACCCTCTAAATCTCCTTGACCGTGGGCCCACCTCCTTTGTATTGGCTAGGTACAGGTTGGTGGTGCACCGGCCCTTCTATACTTGCTCTATCGTCTCCTGTTTTTGTCTCCCACGCCGCTTCTGTCGTAGCAAATTAGTTCTATTTCATCATGCTGCGTGTTTTTTGTCTTATTTCTTCATGTGTTCCTGCTGCATTTGTCATTTTCTTAGGTTTAACTTTTCTTTCCTTCACGTGATTCCTGCTGTTGACACTTCCTGCTGCTCCTTGTTTCTTTTCACCGTACTTCTTCACATTAGCTTTCACGCCTATCTTCTTTATACAAAAGGATTTGGGCATTTGTGGGCCAAATAATGTTGAATAGATCAAAAGGGTATTGGGCCTAATTTATCTTCATCTATCGAAGCCATCCTGCTAGAGAACTGTATTCTGCGGTAAAGCTGTATTCTGTGGCAGATTTGTATTCTGCTGTAGATCGTTGCTTCTTTCTTTGGACCTTGCTTTTGATTGGGTTTTCCTCCGTCTGGGCTTTTGCATCTTGCAACTTATTGAGCTTTCTTCCTCATAGGCTTTTAGGTATGGATTTGCAAAAATAGGTATCAACACCCCACAAATTAAAAGATCTCTTTATCTTTTATGGCAGACTAGGTCTCCATTCTGCCAAATTTGAAAATAAACAAGCATCCACTGCATACACATGTTCATTAAAATATAGTCTGCACAAAATGGCAACTGCAAAAGGTTAAACCAAATAATAATATCTGCCCATAAATAATAGTAACTTGATATAAAATTTCTTGAGAGTTGAAGATCTTTATGCAAAGACCTTTTACTGAACCCTGCTAATATCTGAGCGTATCTTGGACTAGAAAATAACTTAGCAAACATCAAACATCAAATTGGTGAATTCTTAATTGCATCCCAGTGAGTATTTTTAGATTTTTTTTAAAATTATTCGAGAATATACTGAAAGAAATAGCCAGCAAAATACATACCATTCGAAAGTTCTGTTTGTCAGTCAATGGTTTGATTTCAAGTAAGCCTCAGGAGTCAAAATATTTACTTGATTTTTTTTTTCATGCATTAAATGGCATGTCTTTCTTTTGAGGTGGTATTACATGTATCCACCCTCTCACATGGGGGGTGGATGCATGTATTGGATACTGAATAGATTTTCTCCTTGCATGCATTATCTACAAAAGTTGGACCTTGAATCACCCTATGTTGACAATGTGGCTTGAAATATCTAGCCTAGCAATCAAATGCATGCATGCTTCCGACACATGCACATCAAATTCGTTTGCTGAATTTTTTGAGCTCTTAGCAAGAGAGAAGTGGTGCAGTGCAGCAGTTAAGAAAATCAATTGTTTTTGAAATTTGTATTTGTGAGAGAGAGTAGCATTGGGTGTATTGGAGTTTGGGTGTAGTGAGAGTGTCATTACACCATTAAAATTCTCCATATTTGTTAGTGAAATTTCTCCTAGTTTTCGCTCATGAACGTAAGCTAAATGCCGAACAATGTAAATCCTAGATATTCTCTCTTGTGTACGTTTGTGTTTATTTTCTTGTCAAGTTCTCTTTGTTCCTATTATTTATGTGGTTATAGCCTTTAAAGCCAATAATATTTTCACAATCAATCTTGTGTGATAGTGCTATTGAAAGGCATTTTCCACAACAACTTGATAATACAGCTTTTGCTAGCTATTACAAGACTATGTTTCTAGTTGCTAATGTATGAAACAACTAGTCATTGCCCGGCACAATGTGTGGGCTAGCAGGTCAAACTTGTCCTCCTTGAATCCCCAAGCGATTCGTGCATGAGGAGTTACCATCCCATCTTCAAGAGCAGGTGGTAAGTGTATGATGTATTTGACAATTATATTTGTAAATGTTTTTAAAGTAACAAAAATATTAGAGATTAAATTTTAAGTTTGAAACTTTCAACAAGATGGACCTCAACTTAGCTCGGGTTCGTTTTGAGGAGTTCGTCCCACCACTCTAATCAAGACTCCTCTTGATTGCTAGTAAGGCAAATCAATCCAATACTTAAAATAGACAGTACAGTGACAAAGCCAAGATTTGACTTCAAGAAGGCAAAATTTATGTACACATGTATACATGTGCACTCAATATATAGTATTTCTTTTTCTTTTTCTTTTTTTATAGAAAACATATATAGTACTTGATATATAAAACAATTCATGTATATATTGTAAATGTAATGTACGAAGGAGACAAATATTATATAGACAAATAATTAGATAGACACCAAAATTTGGCTTATTAAACAGAAATTTGTGATGGAGAAAGATATTATTACATACAGAATTTAAAGTCTTATTAGCCTTTTTTTTTTTCACTTTTGAAAGAGAACAATAATTTTGTCCCCTTATTTTAAAAGTATATCTTTGTTATTTTTCTTGACCTTCTTTCTATTTTTATAGGTTTTGCGCATTAAAAGACAATAATAAAATTGGAAAGATTTTCTATCTTTTTTTATTTTTTTAATGAATTCTGACTTATAAAAGAGGTAAGAGTACTTAAATTATATATGTATGATAAAAAGTTAATATATAAAAAAAAAAAATTAGATAAAAGAATTCACAAGAAACAAGAATAAACATGAATAATCGAAATAATCATTGGCATGGAGTCAAAAGTTATATATATTTTCCAATTTTTAATAAGTATGAGCACAAGATAGATAAGCGTAGAACAAGATTGGCGTTATCACACTAGCCACATGACTCACATCCTAGTTTTTTTTTTTCTTTTTCTTTTTCTTTTTTTTTTTTTTGATAAAAAAAACTGCATTTCATACAACAAACAGTCATATTACATTAGAGGCATCCTCATTTAGTACAGAAATAAGTAAGCACGGGTCTTCCTCTATCCAAGTTCTAAACTCAGACAGTCCCTTAGCGAGTTGCGCTAGCAAGTGGGCTGCCTTATTGCATTTCCTTTTGGTGTGTGAGAATGCAGACCTGCAAAAAGTCCGCCTCAACCACTCAACACCTTGAAGGACATTGGAGATACTTGCTGGATAGTTCCCATTGCTAGATAAAGCATTGATAATGATTTGTGAATCACTTTCCTGAATAATATCACTTATGCCCATGTCTCTCGCGAAGATGACAACCTCCTCCAAAGCTTTTGCCTCAATACCAAGAGCTCCCAATGGTGCTTCAATTTTCTTGTTGAGGGCAGCAACCACTCTTCCCAATTCATCCCTTATTATCACTCCCACACCAGCCTCATTTTAAGTAGCAAACACAGCGCCATCGACATTTACCTTGTACCATCCTTGTGTTGGTGGCCCCCATTTCACTTCTGCATTGTTCGAGGGAGTAAGCTGATCGGGATTTGCAGCCTTAAATTCCTCCAACAAATCAGTTGCCCCCTTTACTAAATCTGAGCCTTTTCTTTGAGGTCCTCCGTGCCTTACCTCACTCCTGTTTGACTAGATTTTCCATGCCACCATCACGATCAACTCAATCCTTTCATCGTCTGTAGAGGGTCTTCGCAGACCCTCCAAAACACATCAATGAAGTCAACGGTACCTATGCACATTAACTTCCCTAAATGACAGTAGGTCCAAGCTTCCTTAGCTCTTTCACAAAGGCACAGAACATGCCCTGTAGATTCCTGAGCTAATCCACATTCTTGACAAATGTCGTTAGGTGCAAGTTGTCTTCTAAATAGGCTAAGTTTGGTGGGAAGGATGTTTTTACAAGCTCTCCATATGAAGTTTTTCACTTTCCCTGGCTCCTCAGCTTTCCAAATCCTATTCCACAAAGTTTTCATGTTTGAATTGTTTGAGCTTTCCCCCTTGCTTATGGCATTTCTTTCAAGAACCAGCTTATACGCACTCCTTACCGTGAATTTACCATCAATTGTGTTTACCCAAATCATACTATCTTCAGACAGCTATATCTATCGAGAATTACAAAAATCAGTTTTTCAAATCTGATTTCACGCATGTCCATGTATATGTGTTTAGATTTTCTTTTCTCACAATCCTAAACATATATAAGGATTATTTTAAGAGTCATCATAAAGTTGTTGCACTTGTTGCAAACATATTGTAACTGGAGACATATGCCTTAGTTCATCTTTCTCTTGAAGAAGCTGCTGCGTTTGTACGTTGTAGGGTTTTGTGACCAAGGAGCTTCTTGATCTTCATCGTGCGGATGAACTGAAGAATTTTGCAGCCAACATCCTTCTCAAGTTGGTGTGTTAGTCACGTACTTGGATCCGTGCATCGATTGGTTAGTCATGTACTGGGAGCCGTGCATTGAAAATGAGAGATTGTCACTACAGAACAAGTCCAATTATGTATTGGGATAAGGGTTCAACTATAGGTTGGTATAAGGTACTGGAATTTCTTTACTTGTAACTGGTTGTTTTGATAATAGTGGATGCTCGGGAGTGGTGACCTTAAATTCACCCGATAGGGTTTTTATCTTAGAGGTTTTCCCCATTCATAAACAAATTACTGTGTCAAATTTATTTTTCGCTACATTTAGTTATTTGGTGATTTGTTTGTGCTTCCATGCGTTATTGCATGTTAATTGACTTAATTAATTAACTTGGCTAATCAATTGGTTAATTCACCATAAGGGGTCAATGCATTCTTGACCTATTAAGTGATATCAGAGCGAGCACACTCTGATTATGGTTAATCTTTATTGTGTGATCCATTGACCCCTATTGTCATGGGTAAAGAACAATCATTAATTATACCTCATTTAATTAATGGAACTAACTATGCATATTGGAAAGCACGCATGAGAGCTTTCTTGTAGTCATTAGATGAAAAAGTGTAGCAAGCTGTGGAGATAGGCTGGACCAAGCCAAAGGAAGCGCCGGCTGATTATAATGATGCAAAGATCAAAGCAACTAACTTCAACAGCAGAGCATTGAATGCCCTATTCAGTGCAGTCACAAATGAGGAGTTTAAAAAGATATCCTCTACTAAAATTGCAAAGGAAGCATAGACCATCCTCCAAAAAACCTATTAAGGAACTAAGGTTGTCAAGGATTCTAAGCTTCAGAGGCTTACTACAAGTTTTGAAGAGATTAAGATGGAGGAGGATGAATCGTTTGATGAGTTTTATACCAAGTTTAAGGATATAGTGATCTCTGCATTTAATCTTGGGGAAACCATTCTCGATTCTAAGATTGTTAAAAAGGTGCTCAAATCTCTTCCTAAGAAATTTCATGCCAAGATCACCACTATTGAGGAATCAAAGGACATCGACAAAATTCCTTTAACAGAGTTGGTTGGCAACCTGTAGACCTATGAGTTTGGTTTGACAAGGATTAGAAAATCAAGTAAAGGTAAGAGCATGGCATTGAAGGCCAAGAGCAGTGACACAGATGAGTCTTTTGACAATGAAGATTGTAAAATAAAATCCTACATAACAAGGCAGTTCAAAAAATTCATGAAGAATACCAATGCGAAAGGATTTGACAATGACCGAAAACAATCTAGTTCTACACAGTTCAAGAGCCAAGATAAAGGGAAGAAGGATGCTAGGGATGGCGATCAGTACACTGCTCCCTTCAGATCAAAGTGCTTCAGATGTCAAGGCTTTGGACACATAAAACAAGAGTGCCCAACGTATCTCAAGACCATTGGGAAAAGCAAGGCACTTGCTGCTACCTTGAGTGACACCCAGCCTGAGGATGATTCCGATAATTAGGATGATGGAATCTTGAATGCCTTCACTATCACTGTAAATGCTACTGAGGGGATTATTGAAGAAGTGGATGAAGAAGAGGACTTGGTGGAGTGTAAATTTGAAAAGAAGGATGAACAGGATGGCATCCATACAGCCTATGCAAAATTGTACAAGGTCTTGAAAAACATGAGAAATTGTATAGGTTGGCCACTAAGAAGCTTAGTGATATGGAGCTTGAACGAGAAAAAATTACCACAAAGTTTGATGAAGCTAATCAGACCATTGGAGCACTGCGGTTTGAGAACAATTTCTTGGCCGAGAGAACCAAGAAGCTTGAAGTGGAACTATTCTAAGTCAGAGCTCAGTTGGAGAGGACTTCAAGTGTAAAGCTTGATGAGATGCTTAGCCTTCATAAATTTGCTTCTAATCGAACTGGTTTGGGGTATGATTTCTCCTCTCCTAGTATTGCTTCTTCCAGTACTAATGTGTTTGTTTCTCCTTCTAATAATGTTGAATCTAAGAACAATGATGTAAAAACTGTTATATCTAGTGAGAACATAGACAATGGTAAATCTATCTTAGGAGCACCCTCTAAGTTTAATAAAAAAAGAGACTAAAAACCCTAGGACTAAGAAAGACAATAACCAAAAGTCTAAACAGAAGAAGCAACATCTTTGTCATCACTATGGAGCTACTAGACATACTCGACTTAATTTCTATAAGTGGTTAGCCACTCAACAAAGCAACAATATGATTTCATCGGGAAACCAGAATCAGTTTCCATCCTCTTTTGCTCCTTTTGAAGATCTTCTCAAAGCCCTTAAATTCCTTTCGAACTTAAACGGTTTCAATTCTTTCTCCTTACTGCCAGATCAAGGGTTCGCTAAATGGAAAGGTTCTTCCAAGGTGTGGAAGGAAAAATGTTCTAAGTGATTTAGTCACTTTTCTCTCTCTCCCTCTTTTTTTTTTTTTTTTGATTATTCATTACTTGTGTGTTTTTTTTTTTCTTGTTTTGAGTACCCCTCCGTCCAAGACACAATCTATTCTACCTATTGTCTATTAGTACGTTTAGACCATCCATTTTCTTTGCACCATCGCTTATGGTTGGCTCTATTGAACAGATCTGTCTACCTTAAATTTTATCCCCTTCAGCTGACCCTCACTCCATGGGTCTGTCGCCTAGTTTCACGGATGGACCTGTGGAGTGACAGTCTAACTTAATTTTAGGGAGTTGCATTTTGATTGATAGGCTAGCCTAGGGTCATTAATGCAAAAAGGGGCACGTGGCATAATTTTAGTGGTTGATCACTCGTACCGAAGCGTCTCTTCCTCTTCCACGCCGTTTCCTCTATATATAGGTGGCTTCTCCCTTTCATTTTTACTTTCCGAAAAAAATTTCCAATGTTAAAGCACTACCGTCTCCTATAAGAAATCGTCATACCATTGGCTCAGTGTGACCGTCTGCTACACCGTTTCCATCGCCTCTTTGAATCATTCAATCTGTAAGTATCCTTTGTCTTATACTGAGTTTTTTCTTTTTTACTTTAAATATTATGCTCGTCGCATATGTAGACCTGTAGAGTCTTAGGAGTTTATCCATCACATGTAGGTGTGATAGATGTCTAGTGAAGCATTGAGTGAGCAATAATGTGTCCACAAAGGAGCAGGCTACGATGAGGTGTATCTGTCAGGTCAAGACGACCCCGGCACCTCTTATGGTGAAAGGGTTCTATTTGCTAACTCACCTTCTGTGGAGGAGGATGAGGACTCGGATGTGGACAGATCAGAGAGTGGTACAAGTCGGGGTTCAAATAGGAAATAAAATCTTGAGAGTGCTGAATCCCCCATTAAGTCTATCATTGGTCCTAACGATCTTAGGAAATTCCTCCTTCCCCTCATGTGGACGGTTAATGACTTTAACTCATCTATTAAGAAACCACACTTTGGGACCCTTCGAGAGGGATATCAGATTCCCGTTGATGTCCCTATCCGTCTACGCTTTTAAGTTTGAGAAATACTATTACTAGGATGCCGAGGATGTCGAGGTGTATGAGCAGATGTTCAAGGCAAGACTTAGACTACCTTTGAGCACTCTCCACTGTTGCCTACTTCAGTACCTAGGATTGGCCGTTACCCAGATCTCCCCGAATGCCTAGAGAGTCTTCCTTGGTGTGGAAGTGTTATACAGGGTCTTGACCAATAGGGAACGTAAGCTGACGGTGGAGGAATTATTTCACTGCTACTGTCCCTCTGAAATCGTCCAGTCTAGGGGTATATACAGCTTCCTACCTTGGAAGTTGTCGCTTAGGCTAGTGTGCAAGACTCCTGACTCGAATAGGAATTGGAAGAGCTGGTACTTCTTCATCCAGGGGGACAACTAGATGTGTCACCCTGATGATCGGGAGAATATGCCCGTTGAAAAAACTTGGGGTATTATGCCCCCGTCTGGTAGGTGTCTGTCTGTTTTAAATTTTGTTTTCCATTTCTTATTTCATGTGTTGGCCTAATCGTCCCTTATTGCAGCTTAAGACCGTCCAGAGGTTATTCTTGAGTAGTGGAGCTTCCTAGAAAATATTTTCAGGATCAAGTTGGCTGAAAGGACATGGCAAAAGCTTGTTACTTTGAACACCATTCATTGGTACTGTGAGGGTC
Source organism: Castanea sativa (assembly GCF_040712315.1). NCBI lineage: Eukaryota > Viridiplantae > Streptophyta > Magnoliopsida > Fagales > Fagaceae > Castanea > Castanea sativa. Next base: position 39,818,440 of record NC_134023.1, read on the forward strand.
CCGAGCCTACAACTGTCGCTCGTTACTATGACAATCAAGCACGCAAACGTAAGTCCGTTGCTTACCCTTTTCTTTTCAATTTCTAGTATTTTACCTAACTTCTTATTTCCATCCTTCTTGATGCAAAAATGGAAGATGGTAAGAGGAGGGCCTACATTTGTCCAGTAGGTTGCTATGCGAGTGAAGAAGTAATAGGAGGAAGGTGTGCCCTCGAAGGGAACGAGTCTGATTAACCCGTTCACTAAAAGGAAGCCGTTGGATAAGATCGATCGTCCCCTTAAGAATCCCAAGGTGGCGACGAGGTCAACCATCGGGGAGACTCCTGGTGCCAACAAACTGCCTCCTAAGCTCGGTCTGGGGAAGGGAAAAGGTCTAATGACGAGCCAGGGTCCCATCACTGAAAAGCGCCTCATACTCTTCAGTGAAGACTCGCGGTACGCAATCAAGCAACTCTCGTCCCTTATTAAGGATGACGATTACAAGGATTTGGGCAATCATGCAACCGAGGCCATGGGGGAGATGGGCCTTTTCAGTTTGGCACAGGTATGCATATCTGTCCCTTTCTCCCTTCCGTCTTGTTGTTACCTCTTTTTCTAACAGTTGTTTTTTATTTTTACAGGGGGTGCTTATGATGAAGGGTCTGATAGACCGTTGCATATCCTAGGAAACGGTGGTGGGTCATCTGAGAAAGAAGGTAGAGGCCAAGGAGACGAAGTTGCGGGAGCTAATGGCTTGGAAGGAGGTTCAAGGCAACAAGCTTGACTTGACAAAAAAACTCTTAGATGAGTCGGAGGTGCAAACCGAGGCGCTGAAGAAAGTGCTTAAGGACAAAGAGGGGGAGATCTCCAAGTTAAAGAAGCAGCTTCGTCAGGCTAAGGAGGACGTGATCAAGGAATATCGTAACTTTGACGCCCTTATATACAAGTTAGGGGGTTCCTTTGCTGATAGCTTCGACGATTGCCTCTGTTAAGTCAAAGCCTCATTCCCAGATCTGGACCTTTCCCAGATCTCTATTGAAGCCCCAACCTAGATCCCAGCCCGTCCTGCCGAACCCGAAGGCACTGACAAGTTGTTTGCGGATGACACCACCCCCGACCCTCAAGGCGACGAAAAGACTGCTCCTTATGACGATCAGGTCAAATCCATCAAGGACGAGACCCGTCCTCTTGAAGGGAGCCAGACGGTTGAAGAGAAGGACGGAGAAACCCCTGTCAATCAGTAGTAGATTTTTTTGAATGTTCCATATATTATTCTTTTCTTTTCTTTTTCTCTTACATTTGTGGGAGAACAATATTTGTTCCTTTCGTTGCCCGCTGTTTTTGGGCTTTTTGGATGTAAACATTCGCCCTTTGTGGGCTCTTTATCTACTGTCTTTATATCCATCGCTTGTTTATATATCTAGAAATGTTTTTGCTATGGGTTTTTTCTTATCATTGAGATATATGTTTGCCTATCCACCTTAGGATCAGTATTTATGTTAGGATGCACCCATCCCCCTAAGGATCTATAGAATTCCTAGGATACTTGGGTGTATCCGACCATTTTGGACTTACTCATGTTAGGATGCATCCGTCCCTTTTGAGGATCTATTGAATTCTTGGAATAAACCTGTCCATTTAGGTGTATTTGTCCACTTTGGACTTAGTACTTTGAAGGTACCCTTGGAACTTGTCTGTCCTCCTAAGGACTTAGTAACGAACCCGTCAGGATTTGGTGTTTTCAAGGTATCCCTTGGGATGAACCCGTCCACTTAAGGACCCAATATTTCAAAACGTCCCTTTGGATGAACCCGTCCCCTTAATGACTTAATATTTTCAAATCACCCATTGGGATGAACTCGTCCGCTTATGGATTTTATACTTTCAAAGCATCCTTTGGGACGAATGTATCCACTTGTGGATTTAATAATAAACGCATCCACCTAAAGACTTGGTAATTTCAAATCACCCTTTGGGATGAATCCGTCCACTTATGGACTTTATATTTTCAAAGCATCCTTTGGGATGAACCCGTCCACTTGTGGACTTGATGTTTTCAAAGCATACCTTGGGATGAACTCATCCACTTTGTGAATTTAATAATAAACCCGTCCACATAAGGACTGGCATTTTCACATCACTCATTGGGATGAACCCGTCCACTTATGGACTTTGTCATTTGAAGGCATCCTTTGGGATGAACTTGTCCACTTGTGGACTTAATATTTTCAAAGCATCCCTTGGGATAAACTTATCCACTTTGTGGATTCAATAATAAACCCGTCCACTTAAGGACTTAATAATAAATGTAGTTTTGTAGGGCGTAGACATACACATGAAATATCTAAATAACTCCTCTTATAGTGATAAATACGTGCATAAAAAACATTGTTCTTGAAAAATGGAAAGCTGCCCTTTGGGTTTAAAAGGTAATATAAATAGTACAAATCTAGTTAAAAAGAAGTAAATTGGAGATGAGGAGTGGTGTTGTTCATGCCGTCATCTATTGGTAGTGTTTCTTCAAGTGCTCCGTGTTCCATGGGTGGTGCAACTTTTGCCCATCTAGCGTCTTTAGGTGGTAGGTGCATTTCCTCTGCCATGATGTGATTCTGTAGGGTTCTTCCCAATTAGGTCCTAGCTTTCCTTGTGAGGGATCTCTTGTGGTGCCTGTTACCTTCCTCAAGACGAGGTCTCCAACTTGAAAGTCTCTGTGTTTGACTTTGGAATTGTAGTGCTTTGCCATAAGGTCCTGATACCGAGCTAACATTTGTTAGGCCGTTGCTATGACTTCGTCCACTAAGTCCAATTGTAAGTGCATAGCCTTGTCGTTCCTGTCCTCGTCATGGCTCTCTATTATGTAGCTTATGAGTCCAACCTCGACTGAGATAACGGCTTTGCTTCCGTATGCCAGTCGAAATGGCGTCTCCCCTGTAGGTGTCCTAGCCATCATTCTGTACGCCTATAATATGTTCGGTAACTCTTCTGGCCATATACCCTTTGCTCTATCAAGCCAAGTCTTAATGATTTTAAGCAAGGATCAATTCATGACCTCAACTTGTCCGTTGGCCTGAGGGTGGGTGGGGGAGGAGTAGTGATTCTTGATCCCCAATTGTGAGCAAAAATCCCTGAACGAGTTTTTGTTGAACTACTTTCCATTGTCTGAGATCAGTACTCTAGGTATATGGTACCTGCAGATAATGTTTCTCTAAACAAAGCTTCGCACGTTCTTCTCCGTGATGGTGGCCAGGGCTTCGGCTTCCACCCATTTGGTGAAGTAATCTATGCCGACCACTAGGAACTTTAGTTGTCTAATTGTTGTTGGGAACAAGCCCATGATATCCAACCCCCCTTAAGCGAAAGGCCATGGGGCCGTCATTGGAATAAGCACCTCTGTTGGCTATCTAATGAGGTTGCTGAACCTTTGACACTTGTCGCAAGTTTTGAGATAGGCTTGGGCACCCTTCTGCATGGTAGGTCAATAATATCCTGCCCAAATCAGCTTGTACACTAAAGACCTTGATCCTGAATGGTTCCCGCAGATCCTTTTGTGGACTTCTCTCATGACATAGTCTGCTTCCTTAGGGCTAAGGCACTATAGGTATGGGCAGGAGAAGCCTCTTTTTGTATAAGATGTCCTTGATTAGTACAAATCGTGCTGCCTGAACCTTTAGCTTCCTCGCGGCCTCCTTACCGTAAGGTAGTGTGCCGTCTTTTAAGTAAGAAACTATGGGTGTGGTCCAGTTGCTTCTCGAGTCTATTTCCTACACATCGATGCCATCTATCAAGAGTGAAATCTGAATGAAATAAAGTACCTTACAGGGGATGAGCATGTATTCTAATGATGTAACTTTGGTAAGACGGTTGGCTATCTCATTCTCTTTTCTTGGGATCTGAACAAACTTGGCTCGAAGGTCGTTCACTTATTTGATTACTTGCTCTAAGTACTTCTTTATCCATCCATCCTTGCACTTGAAGTCACCATTCACCTGACTTGTGACCACCTGAAAATCGCAATAGACAACCACATTCGTTGCCCCTGCTGCTTTGGCGAGATCTAATCCTACCACTAGGGCTTTGTATTCTGCCTCAGTATTAGTTGTAGGGAAGTTGAGTCAAACTATGCACTCGATCTCGTCCCCTTTTAGTGAGTGGAGTAGTATACCTGCTCGGCCACCTGCTTGTTGGATGATCCATCCATGTGGATGTTCCATTGAAGGTGCCCTTCTGCTCCCTAGCCTTCTGTATTTTTAAACTCAGCAATGAAGTTAGTGATCACCTAGCCGTTTATGGCAGTACACAGGAGGTACTGTACATCGAATTCGCTTAATTCGATTGCCCATAGTGCCATCCGTCCAGCCACTTTCAGAGTGCTCATTACTCTACGCAGAGGTTTGTTTGTTGGGACGACCATAGTATGGGCCTGGAAGTATGGTTTGAGCTTACAAGCCACGGGCATTAAGGTGAAGGGGAGCTTCTCCATCGGTGGGTACCTTTCTTCTACGCCTCGAAGCGCTCGACTTGTGTAGTATACAGGTTTTTGTACCCTGTCCTCTTCTTTGACTAAGGCTGCGCTGACAGCGGCAGGGGAGATAGCTAGATAGAGGAAGAATTCTTCCCCTAGTTTGGAGGGGCTTAGCAATGGCATGGAAGAAAGGTATGCCTTTAGGTCTTCGAATGCTTGTTGGCATTCGGTCGTCCACTCGAAGGACTTCTTCAATATGCGGAAGAAAGGTAAGCATTTTTTCGTTGCTCTTAAGACAAATCTGTTCAGTGCAGCTATCTTACTGTTAAGGCTTTGTACTTCCTTAATACTCTCTGGCGGCGTCATCTCCATTATGGCCTGTATCTTGTTCGAGTTGACCTTAATACCTTTCTAGAACACCATGAACCCTAGGAATTTTTCAACCATCACCCCAAATGCGCATTTGTTTGGATTCAGTTTTATGTTGTAAGAGCGAAGGGTATCAAGGGTCTCTTTAAGGTCATCCAAATGGTCATCTTCTTATCGGCTTTTTACCAACAAGTCGTCCACGTAGACTTGAACATTCCTTCTAATCTTATGTGCGAACATTTTGTTCATTAGCCTTTGATACATTGCGCTCGTGTTCTTGAGACCGAATGGCATCACTGTATAGCAGAAAAGACCTTGACTAGTGACGAATGAAGTCTTCTCCTGATTAGCCTTGTCCAGCTTGATTTGGTTGTAACTAGAAAACGAGTCCATGAAGCTCAGCAATTGGTGTCTTGCTGTCGAGTCCACCAAGATGCCGATCCGTGGAAGTGGGTAACTGTCCTTTGGGTATGACTTGTTCAAGTTCGTAAAGTCTACACACATCCTTCACTTCCTATTGGCCTTTTTAACCATCACCATGTTAGCTAACTAGGCAAGATAGTATACTTCTCATATGAACCTTGCCTCTTGTAATTTTTGCACCTCTTCCGTTATAGCCTTGTCTCGCTCTTAGGTGAATACTCTCTTCTTTTGCTAGATGGGGGGAAAAGATGGTGATACATTCAACTTGTGAACCATGACTGAGGGGTCAATCCAGGGAATTTCTTCGTGGCTCCAGGCAAAGACATCCCGGTTCTCCTCTAGGAATGTCGTAAGTGCTTGACAGACTGGCTGGCTGGCGATGGTGTCGATCCTGGTAGTTCACTCAAGTCTAGAGTCATCGAGAAGTATCTCCTCTAACCCCTCAACAGGCTCTACCACTGTTCGTTGTTTTTCTATACTTATGATTTATAAATGATCGTCCATCTCCAGCATGGCTATATAGCACTCGCGTGTCGCCACTTGTTCTCCTCGTACCTCTCCTACTCTGTACTTGGTGGAGAACTTGATCATCAGGTGGTAGGTTGAAGTTACGGTCTTCCATGAATTAAGGGTAGGATGGCCCAGGATAGCGTTGTAAGTGGACGAACAATCAACAACCAAGAATGTGACATCCTTGGTGATTTGTTGAGGGCAGTCACTAATTGTTACGGGCAATGTGACTGCATCAAGGGGGTATACTTTTGTTCCTCCGAATCCAATGAGCGGTGCGTTCGTCGGAACTAACCGTTCTCTCTCAATCCTCATCTGTTGGATCACCAAGTAGTAGAGGATATAAGCAGAGCTCTGGTCTACAAGGACCCGATGAGTGTTGTAGTCCCCCACTTGTATGCTAACTTTGTGCTCATCGTCGTATGGGTGGTGGAAAGGTCGAGCATCCTCCTCTGTGAACCCAATTACAGGGTTGTCGATCCATGCCACCTTTGGGACGAAACTTGTCAGCTGGACATTCTGGACCATCCTAAGGTAGGTCTTGCATGCCTTCTTGGACAAACCAGAAGTTGTGGTGCCCCCTACAATCATCCTTATGTCTTTTAGGGGTGGCCTAGGATGCTCATTTTTCCTCCGGGCAGCTTGCTTTTATGGTGGGTCCGTCCTTTCCTTGCTAATGAATCTTTGCAACTTTCCTTGTCTAATAAGGGCTTCTATCTACTGCTTCAAGTCATAGCATTCAAACGTGTCGTGATCGTGATCCCGGTGGAAATGATAGTACTTGTCTCTAGACCTTTTACTTAGGTCTCCCTTCAACTTGTCAGGCCATGTTAAGGTTGCTTCGTCCTTGATTTGCATCAGGACTTGATCAATCAGGGCAATCAACGGGGTAAAGCTTGCGAACCTCCCAATGGGGGGTTTGGAGCGTCTATCCTCTAGTCGGTCTCCAGTCCTTGTTGTCTTTAGTCCCCTGTCCTGCCCTGCATCTTCTTGTCTTTCCTTCTTCTTGGGCTTCTTTTCTCAGGCTAACAGCGCATCTTCTACTTTCATGTACTTAGTAGCCTGGTAAAGTACATCTGACATGGTTTTTAGGTCCTTTTTGTATAAGGAAAATAGAAACTTCCCCTTCCGTAAGCCATTGGTGAACGTAGCCATGAGTATCTTGTCGTCAGCTTCATCAATTGAAATGGCCTCCTTGTTAAAGCGAGTTATGTAAGATCTTAGTGTCTCATCCTCCCGTTGCTTGATGCTCATTAGGCATGTGGTGGATTTCTTGTACTTGTGCCCCCTGATAAAGTGCAAGGCAAATTGTTCACTGAGCTCCTTAAAGGTACTGATGGAGTTGGGCGTCAACCTGTTGAACCATACCCTTACGAGACCCTTTAGCATAGTTGGAAAAGCTCTGCATATGATCTAATCCGCCATGCCTTATAAGTGCATAAGGGTTTTGAATAACACCAGGTGGTCTAAAGGGTCCTTAGATCCGTCGTAGGCCTCAACTTGTGACATACAGAACTTTGGTGGAAGGGGGAATGAAGTGACAGGTGCAGTGAAGAGTGAGTCTGTCCCATGGACCAGCTCATCGAGGTTGCTTGACACCCATCCTCTAAGGGCGTTCATCATGAAATTCATCCGTTCCTTCATCATTTGCATCTCCGTGACCATGTACGATGGAGCTGTATCTGCAATGGATGGACGGCTGGTGTCCGATCATTCTTGTTTGCTTGGGGCGTTGCTACCTTCCAGTCCTTCCTAGTCTGTTCTCTCGATGCTAGTAACTTCTTGATCCTCCCCATGAGTGTTAGGCCCTGTGTTCCTTTGGCGCAGTTGCTCCTCCAAATCATGGTTCTGCTTAGTAAGGCGTTCCATGGCCGCGGCAAGAGTCTGAACCTATTTTTTTAAGGGCGGTGGTACATGGTTCGTCTCCTTGGTTGTTGTTAATTGCCATCGAAGGAGTAAGTACCATGCAACTCTTTGTTTGGGAAGCACTACTAGTTAAGTCCTTTCCCATAGACGACGCCAACTGATGATGCTGAAAATCGTCAATAAGTCACACAGTCCTCACATGCTCGAGACAAAACCTGCGAAACAAAGAAGAAGAAGACCTCACAGTAAGTACCAGTGTGCTACCGGCCATATACCCTCTGAAGGTTAAGTTAGAGAACTTTCATAACTCTAGAGTGCCAGAGCTGGGGTAAATTATGCGTACCTTGATTTCTGAGGGCTTTGGGTATTTATAGTAATGTAGAGCCGACCTTTGTTTCTTGGCGAAGAAGGTGTTTCCTTGTGGGGAAGATCCTCATAAATATATGTATTTTGCGGGATCCTTTCCATATAGAGATTTCATTGATTAGGGTCAATTGTAGGGAACAAGACATTTCCATATGAGGTTTCTTGGAGAACACTTAGGCCATGTAGGTGCCATGTGGCTTTGCTACCCGTCTCCCTTGTGTCCATTTAACTGGAATCCGTCCACTATGGAGAGCATGTCCGTCTTCCTACCCCTCCGTATAGGACATGACCTATTCTACCCGTTGTTTATTAGTACGTTTAGACTGTCCCTTTTCTTAGCACCGTCACTTATGGTTGGCTCTATTGAACGAACCCGTCTACCTTAAATTTTAGTCCCTTTCACTTTCCAAAAATAGATTGTTAACTAATGCCCTAAAGGTATTTGTTAGCATTTCCCATTATATAAACTAGGTTATAAATTGTGCTCACACAAAGAAAAATCCAACTAATTATGATGCGGTGGTCTTACCTAGGTGAGTGATGCACTCATTTTGACTTTTGTGCTTAGTATAATGAGCGTATCATTTGACACCAAAGTTAAGAAAATTAATTTTGACATGCATCCCAAATTCACAAAATTAGACAACGATTAGAAATTAATTTTAATTTTGATTGTGTTTCAAATATATAATAATAATAATAATAATAATAATAATAATAATAATAAAAGTAAAGAGAAAATACAATTAAATTATAAATTGAAGTCTAATTTTCTATCACTTGTCTCATCTAATTTTAAATTTATGTGATGTAAGAACTTAAAAATTGATAGCCCAAGCCCACTTAGAATAGTGAGGCCTGTACCTTCTAATTAAGCCCAAAAGGTTAGAATTTGTATAGAGAATAGGAAAATGATTCTGGTATTGGTTTAATTAAGTTTAGATCTAAGGCCAAAGATTTAAGTAAGAAGGGAAGAGATTGATTTGAAGAGTAATTGATATTAATGTTTTCCTCGTGTTAGTCCAAGGATGAGTTCTAATACAAAGATCTACACAAGTCTTAAGTTATATCTCCTTCACCACTGTTCATGTTCTCATCTTTTTATCTTAATCTCTTAGAGAAATTACCATCCCCTTAGATAGGGAGTTTCCCCTCCCTTATATACTCCTTCATCATTGAATCCTAACCCTCCACTTGTATACTCTAAGGTTTTTCTAATGACACTTCTCCCCTTAAAGTCCTGTTGAATGGTAGAAAGGGCTGCTTAGCAGTGAATCTATTGTTTAGGTGTCATTTCCTCATTAATACAGCTAATAAAGTTGTTGTTATTCATTCAATGCAAAGGTAGTAGGTGAGTTTTTACAGGATACGTCTTCTAGCTGCCTTGGCCTTCACCTAGAGGGCTACTTCACCCACTCAGGTGCTTCTGTGGCATTGTGCACCTTCCTTGTCCTCTCCTAGGGTAAACTAATTTCTCGAGTCAAAATTGCTCTACTAATGAATTGATGATGGACATATCACTCCTTATCCTCCTTGGTTCTCGGACCATAACATGTATCAGGTGAATTATTAAGTGCAAAAATCAAAGAGTTTAAATTCAATTAGACTCTAAGTTGAATTTTAATTGAAGTTCAATTTTGTGTCATGTGCTCCATCTAATTTTTTAAATTTTGTGGCAAGTGAATTATTGGGTGCAAAAACTGAAGAGTCTAGATCCAATTAGATTCCAAATTATATATATATATATATATATATATATATAGATATATATATATATATATATATATATATATATAATTGTGATTGATTTTAAATGTACTTGTGCATATGCACGAAGTTACACGCTAGTTTAATATAATATATATGATTGAATATTTATTAATAATTTATTAGGCTGCACCTATAATTTATTGTGGTTATGTATAATTTTTTTAATATTTGTGTGTGATTCGATTTGGTTTTTCAAACAATATATAAAAACATAATTATTAGGGAAAAATCTCTCATGCGGCAGGCGCAAGAAACCTGCCTCTCATAGGCAAGTGAGCTCCACACGTGTGGAGCCTACCTACTTGTGAGAGGCTGGTCTCATGCGCTTGGTGCATGAAATACTAGCTCAATTATTAGAGACGCATTAACTTATACTTGTTGAACATCTAGTAACAAAACCATAATTTAAATATTCAAGTGTATGAATAGGTAGTAACAAAAACCATAATTTTAAATATGCAAGTGTATAGATTCGACCTATCTAAACTCTAATCCCATTGTTAGGTTGAAAATGGTTTTGAACATCTAAAAAAAAACCTAACGGTTAATGTTTAACTTATTGTAACAAATTAATTATTAGAATGTTTTAAGGATTATTTTATTTTTTATTTTTTAAAGAATGCAAAGCTCATCATTAGAAAAATCAGCATAATTGAATTAGACTCATCAAAGAATCTAATTCAATTAGATTCTAAATTGAATTTTAATTGAAGTTTAATTTTGTGCCATGTGCCCTCATCTAATTTAAAAAAAAAAAAATTTATGGCAAGTGAATTATTAGGTGCAAAAATTGAAGAGTTTAGATCCAATTAAATTCCAAATTTTATATATATATATATATATATATATATATATATATATATAATTATGATTGATTTTAAATGTACATGTGCATATGCACGGAGTTACACGCTAGTTTAATATAATATATATGATTGAATATTTATCAATAATTTATTAGGCTGCACCTATAATTTATTGTGGTAATTTGTAGTTTCTTTTTTAATATTCGTGTGTGATTCGATTTGGTTTTTCAAACAATATATAAAAACATAATTATTAGGGAAAAATCTCTCATGTGTCAAGCGCATGAGACCTACCTCTCACAGGCAGGTGAGCTCCACATGTGTGGGGCCCACCTGCTTGTGAGAGGCTGGTCTCATGCACTTGGTGCATAAGATACCAGGTCAATTATTAGATACGCATTAACTTATACTTGTTGAACATGTATTAACAAAAACCATAATTTAAATATGCAAGTGTATGAATAGGTAGTAACAAAAACCATAATTTAAATATGCAAGTGTATAGATTCGACCTATCTAAACTCTAATCCCATTGTTGAGAGGTTGAACATGGTTTTAAACATCTAAAAAAAACCTCATGGTTAATGTTTAACTTATTGTAACAAATTAATTATTAGAATGTTTCAAGGATTATTATTTTTTATTTTAAAGAATGCAAAGCTCATCATTAGAAAAATCAGCATAATTGAATTAGACTCATCAAAGAGTCTAATTCAATTAGATTTTAAATTGAAGTTCAATTTTGTGCCATGTGCTCCCATCTAATTTTTTTAATTTTTATGGTAAGTAAATTATTATGTGCAAAAATTGAAGAATTTAGGTCTAATTAGATTCCAAATTATATATATATATATATATATATATATATATATATATAATTGTGATTGATTTTAAATGTATCTGTGCATATGCATGGAGTTACACGCTAGTTTAATATAATATATATGATTGAATATTTATCAATAATTTATTAGGCTGCACCTATAATTTATTGTGGTAATGTGTAATTTTTTTAATATTTTTGTGTGATTCGATTTGGTTTTTCAAACAATATATAAAAACATAATTATTAGGGAAAAATCTCTCATGCGCCAGGCGCATGAGACCTGTTTCTCCCAGGCAGGTGAGCTCCACACGTGTAGGGCCCACCTGCTTGTGAAAGGCTAGTCTCATGCGCTTGGTGCATGAGATACCAGCTCAATTATTAGATACGCATTAACTTATACTTGTTGAACATGTAGTAACAAAAACCATAATTTAAATATGCAAGTGTATGAACAGGTAGTAACAAAAACCATAATTTAAATATGCAAGTGTATAGATTCGACCTACCTAAACTCTAATCCCATTGTTGAGAGGTTGAACATGGTTTTGAACATCTAAAAAAACAACCTCACGGTTAATGTTTAACTTATTGTAACAAATTAGTTATTAGAATGTTTCGAGGATTTTTTTTTTTTTTTTTTAAAGAATGCAAAGCTCATCATTAGAAAAATCAGCATAATTACTAAAATTTTGAAAACCCAATTAAGATTCATTTTCAGAAATTTTTGGATTGATGCTAGAACAAATCGTTTTTACAATTGCGGGCATCAGAAACTAATCTAAAAATGCAAAGCACATAAATATTGACCTCTTTTGAAAATATTAAGCATCAATACACAATCCAATAATTAACAACCATTAAACATTACATTTATGATGAATTCTATCCAACGCATGTACTTTTTAGAAACTATCCCACAATTTTGGACATATTAAATATGACCAATTTTAACAACTAAAAAAAAAAACTGTTACCACAAAATAATGCTTCGATTTTTGTCACTCAAAGCGAATATCTCATCGACAGTAGCTTCAATTGCCTGTTCCCTCCCTCAGTGAGAATATTTTATACTTTCATCTCCTCCAAACACTGTGATATAGATTTAAGACATCATTAGCAAAATTAATTAAAAATGAACATATAATGAAACCATATAAACAGAGAAGGAACTCTTTAACATATATATTACACAATATCAAAAACTTAAGGAAATTTCCTGAGATCGAGAGATATTTGATCACAAAACAAGTATAAAAGAAGATCAAAAGGAAAAAAGAGTAGAAAAACTCACTATCCAATCTTGTAAGATGATGAAGATATGATCTTATGGTTTCTCGAGGACTCCGAAATACTTTTGCAAAATTAACCAAAGCTATAGTATCCTCAACATTCATGCAAATTCTGAAATTTAACATATGTTTGTGCATGCGTGTATACACGTGTTTCAATTTGGATTTTATTTGACTATTTGGACTTTTGAAAATATTTAAACTCATTGGCAAATGGAGTCTGAAAGTAATTGCATGACATTCAAGGAGACAATTTTTTTTTTTTTTAAATGCACTTTAATTTCTAATGCTTTTCAAGATTATGTTGTGAACATTTGCACTTGTTAAAAGATACTCCAAAACATCCTTACTCCAAAACATCCATATATACAAGATAAAGCAAAAATCCCAACTACCCTAGGGTTTTTTTTTTTTTTTTTTAAATTATGCATAAACTACCTTAGTAAAATTAATCCAAGTGTCTTCAAAATACAGGAAAAATAGTTAATTTTATAGTTCATATGACATCATAAATTACATTGAAAATGTAAGCTTGCCGTTTCTACCACTTGATCCCCAAAAATTTTGAAAAAAATAATAATTTTTTTTTGAAATATCTTAAAAATATAGAATGGGCTACTCAAATTTTTAAGCTAATTCAGTAAAAATTTAGCCCAAAAATTTAATTTGGCAAACGGAAAAAACCCAAAAAGTTAAATTTGGTAAAAATTAAAAATAAACAAACAAACAAAATCCACTATCTGGCCATAATCATCCCACATTCCTCCAAAACCCCTCATTCACCTTTTATAAATTCCAAATGTGCAACATATATAAACTCAAAAAAAAAAAAAAAAAAAAAACCAAGGAAAACAAACAAATTAGGTTACTGTTTACTGTCCCAATTGCACCGCTTGCCATGGCCAGTTAACCACGCCGCTAGTGTTCTTGTTGGGAGTCTGTAACGCCACTCCTCGAGGGCAACATTGGTACACCTCTTTCTCTCTTGCCGCTCTATTGTTTGTTTGCTCAACACTGTTGTTATATTTGTTAATAACTGCTCAACACTGCTGTGAAGCAGTTCACTTTGACTGACTAGTAAACTTCTAGATTGAGTAATGAAGTGTTGTACAGCTGTACAGCATTTCACATATAATAATTTTATCTTTTTTTTAATTATAATAAGATATATTAGTTTTGTTCTGTTGATTTAATGTTCTTTATACAGTACACTACAAATAATAATAATAATAATAATAATAATAATAATAATAATAATAATAATGTGGTTTATATTAGAGTATTAGATTATCTATTTATATCTGATAATAGGAGGACAAATAATTGTTTAATTGTTTGATTTGATCTAATTGCACTTAAATAGTAATTTTCACTTCATTGCTCACACTTTTTTTTTTTGAACAAAAATTATTATATAAATCTTCAAAATTCAGAACCTATTAATCAATTCTTTTATCCTAAATGCTAAAACATTAGATGTAACTCCTTAGAAAAGCTCTAAAATGTAAAAAGGTAAGTTCAAACCTGAGTACAAATAATTTAGTACAGTGAAAAAAATGTAGGCACAAGTTTACTTAAAGTTATTTTATGAAATAAAGTAATTTATTTTTTGCCACAATTTGGGCCAAATTAACTTGAGTTTTTTGCATTTTGAGCCAATGTAGGCTAAACTAACATAGGTTTAACCCATTAACACAATGTAGGCATAACTAACTTGGCCTCCCTTGGAAAATTTCCTGGCTCTAGTCCTTTATACCCAACTCACACCACTAAGAAAATATGAGGCTTTATGCATTTTGTACAATACATTCTTCTGAGCCGGTCCCAATCCTTGACCATTCATTAGGAATTTAGGACTATTGCACATTTGCACTTCTATCGTGGGTTAATGATAAAAGGATTCAGATCCTCTAGAGTTGTTAGGGTACTCTACCAGTAGATTTCATTAAATCCTAACCACTCTTTAATGATTTAATGGTCTAGATTTTGCCATGTCAGCATTTCATTAACAATCATCTTAATTGTTTTGTTTACAACATTATTTTATTATTTTAATAATATTATTAATGAAATGCTGACATGGCAGAATCTAGACCATTAAATCATTTAAGAGTGGTTAGGATTTAATAAAATCTACTTGGTAGAGTACCCTAGGAACTCTAGAGGATCTGAATCCATGATAAAAACCACTTAGAATTTCACGATTTATGATTTAAGCCTTTTCTCTTGTCGATGGTGCCACCAACATGCTACACCTATAGGCTCCGACCTTTTTGCATCTTTCCAATATATTGAACTTTCAGTAAAGTCTCGATTTTTGGTAATTTCCATGAGAAAGTGGGATTCTTTTTTCTTAAGGATCTAACCATGACTTGAAATGAGTTCAATAAAGCAACCATAGTGAAGAGGGTAAAAGTAAAGTGGACGGTCAGAACTTGAAAACCCACAATGGGATGACGGATAAAGTCATGCGACGACAAATCCCATAAACAGTGGACGGATAGTGTGTTGGGACGGATCACCTCCAGTGTACGGGAGATTCCAAGAAGGACAGGTCGCCTGAAAAGGACAGATAGCCCCCCGGACAGACACTGAGGTCGACAGGACCAAACACACGTGGCAATGACATGGCTTGCATAATTTCCAAGAACATCTCGAATAATAATGACTTGTGAACCACGCTTAATCCTAGTCAATAAAACCCTTATGGAAAGGGTCTCTAAAATCACGTGCGTTTATGAAGATCTTCTCTATAAAGAAATATTTCTCTTCTCTAAGAAACCAAGGTCGGTTCCTCATCACTATAAAAAGGCCATAACCTACAAAAAAATAGGTATGCATAATTCAACCCAGCTTTGGCATTCTAGAGTTGTGATAATCTCTCTAACTTAACATTCGAAGGGTATTTGGCCAGTACCACACTAGTACTCTCTTGAGGTCTCTTTCTCTCTTAGTATTGTGCAAGTGTTGTCGTGAGCACGTGAGAACTATGTAGCCTACTGACAATTTTCGTGCATCATCACATGGCATTTATTAAAAATTTAAAATAATAAAATACTATAACTATTTATTTCACCTATTTCTTATTTGAATCTTTATCAATGTAGTTTTTTTTCATAGCACTCCTAATTTGTGTCATATGCACTTGATATACAAAATCAAAATTCTGTATGAATTATAAATATTCTTAAGTGCAATCAAGTTTTTCTTTATATTGCTCAAAACCTTGTAACTCAACTAGTTGACACTTTTTTTTGTTTTTAACAAAAATATCGAGGGTTTAAATTCTCTCACTCCCAACTAACTGTAGATGTATAAAAAAAATAAAAAAATAAACATTTTAAATTTCTTTCATATTGAGCACATATATATTTATTATAATGGCAAATATATACTGTTTAATACCAAAGAAAAGTATCCTTGGTGAAACTGAAAGTCTAATGGGAGTAAGTATATGCCTCGTAATAAATTTTTTATTAAAGTCATCGACATGTACATAAAAATTGCAAGTTGACTTTTCAGATATTGCGGACTAAAAACTTTCGTTCATTTTGACAATGAGGTTGAGCAAATGTGTACAAAACTTCAAATCCATGAAGGAATTGTGTTCTTAATCATAGTGATTAAGACCATCGAAAAAAGTAAAATCTCAAATTTTGTCAGATATATTAAAACTAAATTAGTATCAACACTATATGATCACCTTAACCATCTTTGAAATCGGGTTAATAGGGAATGATGGAATAAAAAATACATGCACTGAATGCAATAATCACCTCCTTACCAAGGATATTTCTCGATATGTACGTAGAACTTAAGTAATTCCTAGACACATCTCAAGTCCCAAAAAGATCTCTAAACCAACTATAAGCCATTACCAGAATATTAGCAAAAACACTCCAAAGATGCCAGGATATATGGTATATTAAATCAAAGAACTTCAACTAAGTTTAAGTTTCAAAGGCCAAATTGCAAACTATACCTCTGAAATTTAAGGGCGTTTAGATTTTACACTCCAAAGTTTTAGGGTGTGAATTTTACCCCCTTAAAGTTCTATTCCATTTGCATTAGCAGCCCTAGGAGTGCGCAAACCAATACTGAAGCCGACAAGACTGATTGGCGCCGACATAGCCGCACCGCTAGTGGGATTGACCAACTGAGTCGAGGCCATCGAGCGGAAAGCAAAAGGCAATTTGACGCTAGTGCAGTGGAGCCAATGGATTTGAATATCCAAATTTGAGATCTCCCGAATTGACCGACACACACACACACACACACATATATATGGGTTAAAATGATGTCGTTTTACCTTAGCATCATTTAAAAAAAAAAAAAAAACGCATCAAAACAACATTGTTTCTCTTGGTTTTAAAAAAAGAAGAAGCACCAAACATTGTCGTTTTATGCTAGGTCAAGGCTACTATATATTCTTTCTTTTTCTCTCCTCTTACCTTAACTCTCTCTCGCACCTCTCGGCTCTCAAGTCTAACCAGGTGTTGCCAACCAGCCCAACAGCCACAAGCTGCCAGTAAGTCTTTGTCTCTCTCTCTCACCTCTTGCCTTTAACTTAAGTTCTTAAGGGTCCGTTTGGTTAGAGGAGTGGAAAAGTGGGAGGATGGAAAATTGTGGGAGGATAGAAAATGTTTGGTTTTCCCTCTTGTGTGTTTGGTTGGAGGGGTGGAAAAGTGAGAGGGTGGAAAACTCTTTTGTTTGGTTGAAGAGAAAAAGGAAAGGATGAAAAATGTAATTTATATAAATTGACTATTACACCCTTGTTACATAATATGTGAGAGGTAGGTGAGAGGGTATTTGTGTTAAATGGATTCTCATCACTTTTTCCTCCTCATTTTCTTCCCAATTTGGGAAGATAAAACAATTGGGCCCAGGAGGGAAAACTTTCTCCCCTTGTTTTTTGTCTTTCCTATTTTCCTTCCTCAACCAAATAGTAGAAAACAGCATTTTCCACTCTATTTTTCTCTCCCTATTTTCCATCCTTCCTGTTTTCACCCCAACCAAACACACCCTAAGATTCTCTCTCTAACAGTCTCTCTCTAAGAGTCTAATTGTCTAAGTCCACTTCAACTTCATCTGTTACTTTGCTAGAGTTGAGCTGAGTAGTGACGATTTTTTTTTTTTTCCTTTTAGCATTTTGATTTTGAGAGAGACTAAGTGAGTTTTCACTCTTCAATCCTTCACCAGAGGTCATCACTAAACTATGCATTTTTTATTTTAATATTCTTTAAGACTTTAACCACTGCTATAAGATGTTTTTTTTATACATATAATTAGCTTTATATTTATATTAAATAATATAAGGAATTATTTTTTCTTTTATGTTATTAAATATTAATTATCTTTATATTTAAAAGAAAAATAAACAGGAAAATCCGTATATATATATATATATATATATATATATATATATATATATATATATATATATATCAATGTCTCTTTAACACTTTTACTCCTGCTTTTGATTTTTTTTAATTTTATTTATTTAATTATTGAATTTGGGATGTAAATATCAACTCTTTTGTTCAAACAACTCTTATTAGTTATTAGTGGTTTATTATATCAACTGTTTTACAAATTATTTGGGATGTACATCATTTACTGTGTTATTATTGTGAAAAAATTAAATTTGATCTTGAGATTGAGTGATTGAGTAATGACTATTATTGTTTGTTATTGTTTTTATTGTTTGTGACTTGTGAGTCTTGTGACATTGTGAGTCTTGTGACATTGTGAATTGTTGACTAATGACTAATGAGTATTGATTGTTATCGTTGGACCTTGACTAATGAGTCAGTAATGACAGTTATTATTGGATTTGATTGTGAAACTATTATTTGACACTATTGTGGAAATTTTGTTTGTTTGTTTTTGTGTTGGCTGGAAAAAAAATTTTTAGTAAATGCTTCACTTGGATTTGGTGCACTTAGGGACTCTCTTGGTAGTACTAACCCACCTAAACCTGCAACAACTACTGTTGGTGCATCACTTCCCCCACTGCCACCTAAACAAGATGGTAATGACCCATCTATAGTATGGAAGCACTTCACTAAGTTGGTTGGTGGTGATCCCAACAAGCCAAAGTCACAATGTAATTACTGTAAAAATCAATATAATTGCCATTGTAAGACAGGTGGGACGTCAGGCATGTTGCACCACATGGATGTGCATAAGAAATGGTCTTTTCGCCGTGGTGATAAGCAAAAAATTGTCTTTCCAAGCTAAAAGGGAAGGGGAAAGTAGTTTAAATGTGCTCGTGGTTACAAATTATAGTGAAGAGATGATAAGGATGGCCTTGGAAAGGATGATCATCATTGATGAACTACCTTTTAGATATGTGGAGCATCAAGGTTTTAAATAATTTATGAAAGTAGTTCAGCCTAGGTTTTCTATTTCCCATCGCACTACTATTGCAAGGGCTTCTATGAAGATTTATTCTAGTGAGGTGGATGTTTTGAGAAAGGCCTTTGTTGGGCAACGAGTTTGTGTGACAACGGATACTTGGACCTCCATACAAAACTTGAACTACATGGTAGTCACTGCACACTTCATTGATTGTGATTGGACTTTCCAAAAGAAAATCTAGAACTTTTTTCTTATAGCTAATCACAAAGGGGAAACCATAGGTAAGGAGGTTGATTCATGTTTGTTGAACTGGGGAATAGATCGATTGTTTACAACTACCGCAAACAATGCTATCTCTAATGATGTGGCAATTAATTATATGAAGAATAAAACAAAAGAAAGATATAGTAGCATATTGGCTAGTGAGATCATACATTTGAGTTGTTGTGCACATATCTTGAATTTGATAGTGCAAAGTGGGTTGAAGTCCATTCATGAATCAATTGCCAAGGTTTGGAATGTGGTGCCATATGTGAGAGCCTCTCCCACAAGGTTTGAGAAGTTTCAACAATGTATTGATAAAGAGAAAATTAAAGCCATTTGATAGGTGGAAGAGGAGGATGGGTATTAAAGCAATTTTGTTGACCCATGATGTGCCAACAAGATGGAATTCGACTTATCTCATGTTAGATTGTATTTTGAAATTTGTGAAAGTATTTGATAGGTTGAAAGAGGAGGATGGGTATTACAAATTTTATTTTAGTGAAGATGGTGAAAATGGGAACAAAGCCCACTGGTTCTTCTAGCTATTTTAATTAGGACGATATCAAGATCTTTGTGAAATGTCTTAGAATATTTTATAAGATGACACTTAGATTTTCTAGGTCCTTGTTTGTCACTTCCAATACATACTTCCATGAGCTAATTAGCATTCAAGATTAATTGTAGCAATTGTGTAGTGTTGATGGGGATCCTCTTTTGAGGAGTATGGCTTGAGAGATGAAAAACATAAGCATTGGGGAAGTATAGATAATATCAATTTGGTGCTTTTTGTTGTTGTTGTTCTTGAACTAAGGTATAAGTTGAATTATGTCAAGTTTTGGTTTAAGATATGGTATGGAAAGGACAAGGGGGATGCGATGAGCACTAGGGTTCAGGATGCATTGAAGAGGTTGTATATGGAGAGGTGAATCTAAAGGGAGCCTCGAGTTCTAGTGGTAGTGGCATTAGTGCTTTGTTGTCTATAGACTTCGGGTCAAGTCTTGGTAATGCTTCTGATCACTTGAAAAGGTATAATACCATATTCAAGTAACACTTGGCAGATGAGGAGAGTGTGGAATGTAAATCTGAGTTGAATAGGTATTTATTGGAATCTTTTCAAGATCCTGATGTGGAAGGCTTTGATATTTTAATGTGATGGAAAATAAATTCTTTTAGATATCGAGTCCTTTCCCAAATTTCTCATGATATGTTGGCTATTTCTGTCTCCACAATTTCATTTGAGTCTGCTTTCAGTACTGGAGTACATGATTTGGATTTGTTCCGTAGTTCGCTATCTCCTAATACAGTTGAAGCCCTCATTTGTGCCCAAAATTGGTTGAAGAACGTGAAGAAAAAAGAACCAATGAAGCTTTGGGAGTGCATGGATAATGTGGAGGATATGGAGGGCTTTGAGATTGACACCTATAAAAGAATATATATATATATATATATATATATATATATATATATATATATATATATATATATATAGTGTGTGTGTGTGTGTGTTGTTCATTTTGTTTATATGATATTGTATGCATCATTGCTTGTTTATTTGCTTAATGCCTAACTATCATTTTGTTTTGAATGAGATTGTAGAAATTGCATCAGCTTGCCCAATGCCTATGGATGTGGATCCAAGTATCGTTGTGTTGGATAATGTGAGTGATGTGATGCTCTTTGCTTGGAGTTAGTGGTTAGCATTATGTATGTATACTTGATATTATCATTTGTTTGTACTATTTATAAATGTTTTATTGTTTATAAATGTTTTCTTGTTATCAACATGTATTTTATTGTTTTGTTTAGTATTTTGTAAGAGTTCTAGGATGAAGCATAGTGCACAAACTTACTTGATGAATGGACTTACTTAAATTAGCATTCTTTTGCCTAAATGCTAATTATATTTGTACATGTTATTGGTAATGGACTTGTCACTAATAGTAGTTACTAGAGATTGGGGATACAAGCAATACGCATTCTTTTGCGAAAATGCTAATTTAATTTTTATATCTTTATTTTCGGCATCTATGGACAACAACAAATGGTTGTGTAATACGTTATTAAGTAAATACATTAACACTTATTGTTGTTAACACTAACACACACAGTGACACTAATGATATTATATGCTACATGATGATGTTTTGGGAGTTGAACTCTTGTTGAGACAATTCCAAAACTTTTTTACATGGTGAATGAAATGATGAAATTTACTATGTATAAAAATGTTTGAAATGTTTTATGGATGAATGCTTCAATAGGTTTTTATCCGTTTATGTGTGAACAGGTTTATCTATAATGTAAGGACAATTGGACCTTCTTTTTTTTGTTTTTAGATGGACAGGTTTTTGATAGCTTGCTAAATAAATAAATAAATGTTTGTATAGATGGACAGGTTTTTTTTTTTATTTTTATGTGTGAATAGATTTTTGTCGGCTTGCTAAATAAATAAAAAAAGTTTGTATATATGGGTAGGTTTTTTTTTTTTTTTATGTGTGAACAGGTTTTTTACAAGCTGTTCCAATTATGTACATGTTTGTGTATTTCTCACAGGTTTCTCAAAAAAAAAAATTTGTTAGTGTTGTCTCAGGAAAGATGTTTCTATCCAAGCTGTTCCTCTCCCAGTTTTTTTTAATGTATTTATTTAAAATTATTTTTCTTTAAAAAATAGTTTTTTTTAAATATTTCAAACCGATCAAACCGACCACAAAAACCACATCACTATAGGTCACAAAACCAACCCTAGGTGGTGTGCATCGGTTCCAATTATGAGAAAACCGATCCTTATTGGTTCAGTGATAAATTGGGAAAAAATCACACCAACCGAACCACACAACCCTAAACAGCCCCGTCCATATTTTCCACTAAGTATGACATTAACTTGCCATGCATGATTAGTTTGTCAAATAAAATGATGCCACATCATTTTTGTAGCTCTAAAAAATTTAAAAATATTAAAAATGACATGACATTATTTTATCTAATGAACTATACACGCATGACAAGTTTATATGGCACTTAATATAAAATATGGATAAAGGGGTAGCTGATGCAAACAAAATAAATTTTCAAAGAGTAAAATCCAAATTTTGAAATTTCAAGGTGTAAAATCTAAATGCTCTCAAATTTTGGGGGTATTGTTTACAACTTCAAGGGATAAGTGTGCATAGAATTTCCTTTTTTGGTTTGTTACCACCTTCCACAGCGAACATGTCCTCACAACTATTAGCTGTCCTCACAACTATTAGCTTATCGATAAAGATGATCAAGGAAGACCGTCCATAATCTTCGTAGTAGGTACTTTTTCAATAATCAAGTTAAGACTGTCCATAGTCTTCGTAGTAGGTACTTTTTCGATAATTAAGACCATCCATAGTCTTCGTAGTAGGTACTTTCAATCGATCAATGAATGAGGAAAATGTAAGCTTGAAACTAGTTAGCCATTGTATTGCTAACAATGAGTCTTTTTTGGGATGTTCGTGTTGTATCAAGGCAAAGATATTTGACTACATGGTTTAACCTCAAGCCAAACCCAATTCATTTAAAATTCATGTCAAAACCTGTCAGCCTTAACATGTCCCGTTCTAAGGTGTTCATGCTAGTAAATTGCTTCCTTGTCATCTGTTGCTTTGATTAATTTTGTTTATACAAGTTCTATTTAGTTTAATCCGAGTTCTTAATAATCTTCTTAGAGCTTTGATGCATTACCTTTGATCTGACTTGCCAACTTGGTGTTTAGGATGTTTGCTTGGGCCATGATCTTTATACTGCTCAAAGTACTTGGGCATTGATTTGATTACTGTTTAAATTATTTAGGCATCAGTTTGTTCTATTTGCAATGAAACTTAGCATAACCATGAATTACAGCTTCTTGGAACTTAATGGCATTGGATCTGGCTTAAGATTTAGGTCTGGTACTTGTAACTTAGTATGATAATTCACCTGCTTTTCATAGTTTTTGGTTATTAGCATCTTCTCCATTGATCTTAAAAATTCCTAATAATTGAGACAATACTAAACCCCCATTCCTTTTAGAGGAAAAAAAAAAAAGTCAATTAATCCATCCAAGTCCTTAATCAGTCAAATCAACACTCGATAAAAGGCATCGATCTACTTGTAAACACAATGACTGTTAAAATTACAATAGTACCTAACAAAATTGGCAACCACTGTGGGAGTTTTGCCTGTAACAGCTAGAAGTATGGAAAATACTAAAGGTACAAATTGTGGAGTTCAAGCCCGGGATGAACTAGAAGTGCTAGTGCAAAGCCGCAAACTGAAGCTCCCTAGGAACTTTGGCTGGAAAACTTAGACAAGGTTTCCAAGCTATGTCAAAACAACTGGCAGATATGGTGGCTTAAAGCTACAAACTACTTTAAGTGGAGCCCACGCAAGGGTTTTCAAATGTATGATATGTATAAGATAGGTCGAAGCATTGCTCTTGGGGAACTTCTTGTGAAATTTCTTATGATATTTTATAAGGAAGTTGATGCTTATTTTACCTATGGTGTTTTGGAAATCTATTGTGTTTGGTATACATGTATGTTTTGCAGAGTCAACAGTAAATTGCTTGGTATAGTGAATTGCCATTAGAATCAATGTCACTACAACAAAATATATTTTCAATAACAAATTTTAGTGAGAAAAATTTTTTCGTCACAAAAAAGTACCATATAGTGATGAAATTTATATTTCATTGCTATTTATAAAAAAATTAGTAACATATAGCGTCAAAAAGTAGAGCAGGCATGGAAGTGGCAAGTATTCACACGATTGCATGATTCACATCCTCATATTTTAATGAGAGCAGGCATGGAAGTGGCAAAACAACGACCTAAAATTAGTCTACTGCATAAAATAAAATAAAAGCATCAACGTAATAAAAATTCATTATTATCTTGCTTTATTTCTTTTTTTTAATGTAGTTGACTAATTTTAGTTCGTTGTTTGCCACTACCTAATTACCTAAGCTGTTTAAAAAATGAGGATGTGAAATCATGCACCTCCCTGTGTCTCCCTTTGACTCCAATGGCAAATCGTTTTTCCAAGCAATTTACGGTTGACTTTGCAAAACATATACGTGTAACAAACAGTACACAATGCTTGCACGTCTCTGTGTCCTTTGACCACAGTGACAAGAACAGAGGATTTAAAGCCTCCCCCCACCCCTTCTTCTCAATTCAACTCTACTCTTTTTTCTCTCTCTCATAGAAACCGAATCCAGCAACGGGGTTTTATCAACTTTCAAGAGGTTTCAACTTTCGAGCCTCATAGTCACTGCTACTATTCCATTTCACAAATATGATAGTTCTCATTTTCACACGCATTCATCTCTTTTATACCATTTTTCTAAATAAAAATCCCACTTCAAATAGTTTTCTTCTTCCCTAATTCATTTTCTTGTTTTTTTTTTTTTTTCAGATTTAACTGAACGTACGTGGTTCAAGATTTACCAGTATATTCTAATGGCTTTCATGAGCACTCCAGGAGCCACATCATCATCACCTTCTTCTTTAACACCTCGGTGGAAATATGATGTCTTTCTTAGTTTTAGAGGTAAAGACACTCGAAATAATTTTACAGATCATCTATATGCTGCTTTGCAACGCAAGGGTATTTTCACCTTCAGGGACGAAGAAGAACTTGAGAGAGGAGAATCTATTTCACCAACACTCTTGAAAGCAATAGAAGAATCAAGGTGTGCTATCATCATTCTCTCAAAAAACTATGTGTCTTCCACATGGTGCTTGGATGAACTTGCAAAAATTGTTAGATGCAAGAAAGAGACAGGATTGACAATTCTTCCTGTTTTTTACTATGTAAATCCATCTGATGTACGTAAACAGGCAGAAGCCCTTTATGTGCACAATTTTTTTGAGAGAACAAAAACATGGAAAGCTGCTTTGAGAGAAGTGGCCAATCTCTCTGGTTGGCATTTACGAGATAGGTAATTTCCATGAAAATTTTATTTCTTTTGCCATGAAAATTTTATTTCTTTTGACATATAAGTGACAATCTTCTTTCATATACCATAAAGTATATAAATAGCTTTAGAATGTAGCATAAGAGCGCTAGCATTGGATGTGCTAAATGCTAAGTTTTTAGTATTTGGCACATCAAACACAAAAAATCACTTTAGTGGATGTCACAAACACCAAAATAATTGGCATGAGCTACGGTGCCTTTCAACTAGCATAAGGGCATTGTAGCAATGTCATTAACTAAAAAGTAATTTTTAATTCGAGTTGAAGGGCACTGTAGCAATGTCATTATCTAGTAATTTTTAATTCAACTTTCTATCTTCTCTTTTTAATTCATTTGTTTTGGGTTGTGGTTTGAGTTAATATTATTTTAATAGGTTGTATGTATTATTTTAATGTTTTACATGGAACAATAAAACATGAGATGTAGGGTGTAATATCAAATGCTATGTTAAAATAGAAAAAGTAGTTTTTTGGTGTGTTAAAAAATAATATTTTAACATGCAATGTTGATGCTTTAATATGAGTGGATTGAAATATTAGAACACATACTTGTTAAAATGTTTTTGTATTTTGAGATTTCTTGCAAGCGGTGCTGATGCTATTTGAAGTAGTTTGTGACCTTAGCCTTTAGGACTTGGGAAACGCTCCTTTGCAGTAATTAAAAAGGAACTACTTGATTCAAGAATTAACATAACTTTCTATGAAGAAACAGAGCTTCTAGGATTTATAATTGATAATATTAGACTATTAGTCCACCAAAATAGAAATTCAAAAATAAATAAATTAAAAACACCTTCTATTAAATGGAAAAAAGAAACTCATTTGAAGACATTAATATAAGCCTCGACTCAAAAGGCAGAAGCTTATATCTTTGTTGGCAATTGTGGAGCCAGAAATATTTTTCTAAGGAAGGTCAAATTAAATACAATAAAGTTCTTAAATTGACTAAAAAATAAACAAGGTCCATGACCAAATTTTTTTTATTTCACAAGTTAATTTAACTCAACAAAGTTTATACCATAGTATTAAAATAATTTATAATTAAATTTTTTGACAATTTCTTTAAATCATATGTCAAACAATTTTCCTTCTCAAAAAAAATATGTCAAACAATTTAGAAAAGAGACATATAATAAACAAGAATATAAAAATAATTTTGAGAATGAAACTTGTAAGTACTATTAAGATACAAACGCCAAGTTGGCTTTAAAAATATCTGAAACGTGTGGTGGGACATCTTCCATCAACACATGACGTGCATGTCTGGCAAGGTTGTGACTTACAGAGTTTTCATTTCTACGAACATGAGAAAAACTAATACCATGAAAATACTCTATAATAATTCTAAAATACCGAATCAAAAGGCCGAAAGAGGCTACCGTGGGAGACGACTCTTTAGAGCATTTATCACTAGCTCTGAATCCCCTTCTAAAGCTAAACCAATGCCTTTATCAGGAGAAAACTCCAAAGCTCTACTAGCAACAAGGGCTTCTAGCTCATGAATAGAATGAGGAAGAGATATTCTGGGACATGGAAGCAATGACCATATCTTTGTCTTCTCTAATGATAACCCCAATCCTAGCTCTATCTTCATCTTTAAAAGCAGCTCCATCAAAGTTAGCTTTGTAGCGATTAGCTGGAGAATAAGACCACACGGCACGAGGTCTGGGATGAACATGTTAAGGCCGTGGTTGGGCTGCCTAGTACTTTGACAAAAAGATTCATGGGCTCTTTGGCAGGGGCAGCTGCACTCTTGAAAAATAAATAAATAAATATATATATAATATTTTTTATTAATTTAATTTCTTTTAAAAATATTTTTGCACAACTTGGCTTAAATCTTGCACACCATGATCACAAATCAATGCCCAAAATCAAACAAAATAAATCAGCTCATCCCAAAACTAATTAACACAAATCACTCTCCCTTTCTCTCATGAATCTTATCTCATCTCTGTTCTCTATCTAACTTTCTACGTATCTCCGATTCTAAGGGTAAAATGTGAGTATTTGTGAGTTTTGAATGTCTCTCTTTATTATAAATTTATATTATATATATGTGAGAGATCGTGTGTGTTTGATTCTTCCATTTTGGATTTGCTTGATGTTTGTAATGTTCGTATTTGATTTGTTCCCCCCCTGTATACTCCCTGTGTACTTGGGTGTCTCTCTCTTTTTGATTTCAATAATGTTTTATTACTTATCAAAAAAAAAAAAAAGAGATCGTGTGTGTTTGATACTAATTGTGTGCATAATATTTTTTTTATATATAATGTTATTTGTGTGAATTGTGAAGTGTGTGAATGTGTACATGGTATAAATATAATATAACTTTATATAATTTAATAACCAAGAAATACAGAGGATTTGTTACATGTGTATATTGTTATTATGTTATAATAATTTTTTGTTATAAAACTAGTGATTCAAAGAAAAAAAAAGTAAAGTTAGTGATTGTTAAATGTATTAATCACAATTGATAATAAGTTATCATGTGACGATTTCAAAATATGAAAACTCTTAGAAATAAATTGTAAAATTTCCTGTATTTGTGTTTTTTTTTTTTGTCAATAAAACAATATATTTAAGTTCTCTTTTTATTAAAATTTGTTTAATTTAAGTTTCTTAACGACCCCCCTTAAGAAATTTCTTGGAGCCGCCACTGCTCTTTGGATAACCAAGTCAATAGTGAAGGCTTGGTTATCCAAAGAGCCGCCATTGCTCTTTTGCCTAATATTTTTCTTTCTCCAATGGGTGTTTATTATTAATTTGGACCATCATGTTTTATCCTTTTTGCAGCCATGAGTCAGAATTTATCCAAGACATAGTAGAAGTGATATTACATAAATTGAGTTCAGGTGTCTCAAGCAATACCAATAACTTGGTAGGAATAGATTCTTTAGCTGAAGAATTCTTCACTTCGTATTATGATTCTGGGAACAAAGTTTGCATGACAGGGATTTGTGGTATGGGGGGGCTGGGAAAGACAACTCTTGCTAGAGTTGTTTATGATGAGTTTTGTAGTCATTTTGAAGGCTCAAGCTTTATAGCTAATGTCAGAGAAGAATCAGAAAAATATGGTTTGCTTCAATTACAAAAGCAGCTTCTTGCAGACATTTTGGAGGATAGAAATATAGATATAAGAAATGTATATCAAGGAGTTGAAATGATTAAGAAAAGGCTATGTATGAAGAAAGTTCTACTTGTTCTGGATGATGTCAACCAAATTGACCAATTAGAAAAATTGTGTGGAGAGTATGGTTGGTTTGGATTGAAGAGTTGGATCATCATAACAACTAGAAATGAACATTTGTTGGTCCAACATGGAGTGCACAAAATACTTAAGCCTGATTTTTAAAATAGTGATGTTGCTTTAAAACTTTTTTGTTTAAAAGCATTCAAAAATGAGCAACCCAAAGAAGGTTATATGCAACTCTCCGAAGAATGTGTACGCTATGCTAATGGCCTTCCATTAGCTCTTGTTACTTTGGGTTCCTTTTTGGCTGGAAGAACAATGGATGAATGGCAAAGTGCACTGGAAAGTTTTAAAAAAATTCCCAAAAGAGAAATATTTAATATACTTAAAGTAAGCTATGATGAACTAGAGGAAATGTGGAAGGAGATATTCTTAGATATTGCATGTTTCTTTAGAGGGAAGACAAAAGATCGAGTAGTTGAGATATTAGAGAAATGTGGTTTTGATGCAAGAATCGGTATAAGTGTTCTCATCGATAAATCTCTCTTAACTATAGAAAACAATAAATTATGTATGCATGATCTAGTACAAGAAATGGGTAAAGAAATTATTCGTCAAGAATCAGGTGGAGAGCCAGGAAAGCGCAGCAGGTTGTGGCTCATTGAGGATTTGTTTCATGTATTGACTGAAGATAAGGTAAGACAACGAAAAAGTTATAAATTTATTTCAGTGAAAAAGATTGATTAGGAAAAATTACATAATTTAGTTCAAAAAATTAGTTCTTAAATAAATGATCTCGATAAGTGATTATCTACATACGTAATTCAAGAAATATAGAGTGCTTATTTTTTGTCGATAATTCAATCATTTGTGGTAAAAGTTTTAAACTCTGGATGTCGATAATTCATGGAATACAAACTTTCGCTTAACATGCTAATATATTGTCATTGGACCATTCTTATATTTTACAAGACATAATTTGATTATGGTGTTATTTTAAATTTGAATTCATCTTTCTTAATTTAATCATCAACTAATCTTTCCTGATTACTATCCAAAACAGAAGGTTATATTTTTATTGAAACTTCTTTTTTGGACTTTTTTTCCATCATTTTAAAAGTAATTTTGAAATTTCCCCCCCCTTTTTTGCTCCTTTTTTTTCCTTAATGGTAGAAGTGCACCTTTCTAGTTTTAATTTACGGTTATAAAAAAAAAAAAAATTAACATTCTTAATGAATGAATTTTAAACACAATATTGAGAATCTAATTTTTCTTTTATATAAAAAAATTTCACACACACAATATTGAGAAGAAAACTTTAACATATGATATTATACAACCATCTATTAGGTATGAATAGGACTCTTAATTAGTATGAAGTAAAAAAAAAAAAAATTCCTTATTGTTGAACGAAAATTCTATGATAACACATTTTGTCACAATTATTCTGTATGGCAGACTGTAATTGGTTGTTTGTTACTTTTACATGAACTTACTATTTTTTTCTCTAACATTCACAATCATTTGCAGGGGATAGTTGTGATAAAATATGTGTAAAAGTGTGTAGTCCTAGAATTATTATTGTTGAATTTGAAGTTGGACCCACCCTTTCAAGCTTTTTTTTATAGAGGGGATGGGAATGTTAGAAAAAAATGTTCCCACTTCTTTGCTTTTTAATAAATAAATAAATAAATAAAATAAAAAATAAAAAAAAGTAGATGAAGAAGACAGCAATCTTATAGTTCAACTAACAATTTTAAGATAAGGTTATATATTTGGAAAACTCAGGTGGTAGATAATTGTTTTTCTAAATGCCAGGTTGTAGACATTTTAATCTCCTTTAAAACTTTAGTAAATGGTATTCTTATCTTTTGTTATGCAATTAATTCACCCATGTTTTCTTTTGATTCTTAGGCAACAGAAGCAATTCAAGCTATAGTCCTAAACCGTCAAGAATGGGAAAACCGTCAAGAATGGGAAAGAGGATATCGGGAATTTGAAACCTTTCCTTTTGATGAATGGGCAGTACAATACCCGAACTTTGAAGTCTTTCCTGGAGCTTTTTCAAAGATGTGTAATCTTAGATTGCTTATAGTTGACAATTTGTCTATCCCAAATGACCTCAATCATCTTCCAAATTCCCTAAGAATTCTTGACTGGTTTGGTTATTCTTCAAAATGTTTGCCATCTAGTTTCCAACCAAAAAAACTCGTTGAACTTAAATTACATTATAGTGAAATTAAATGTCTTTGGGAAGGAGTAAAGGTAATTTTTTTTTCTCTCAACTTTCTTTCTATATATATATATATTTTTTCCCTTTAGGAGTGGCTTCAATAAATTTCCTTACTTTACAAAATTTATTATTTTATTAAAATAAACTATTATGTTTAATGGAAGCTTTTCCTTTTGGGTTGAACAGTATTTGGACATGTTAAAAAGCATGGATCTGAGTTATTCAGCAAATATCATTCAGACACCTGACTTCACTGGGTTTCCAAGACTTGTGAGACTTCGTCTTAGTTGGTGCACTAATTTGGTTGACCTCCACCCATCTATTCGGCAACTCAACAGGCTTGTTGTCTTAGATGTTCAACACTGCAAATCTCTTACCAATCTTCCCTGCATTTCCACCGAAATGGAGTCCCTTAAAATTCTTAATCTTTGTGGATGTTCCAAAATCAGAAACTTTCCAGAATTTAATGGAGTTTTGAAAAGCCTATCAGAACTTCACTTGAGTGGAACTGGAATTGAGACACTACCCTCATCAATCGAGTGTTTGGCTGCCCTTTCTTTATTAAATCTAAAAGACTGTCGTCATCTCAAGTGTCTTCCAAGTTACATGGATAGCTTGATGTCGCTTGAAAAACTTGATATTTCGGGATGTCACTGTCTTGTCAACCTGCCAGACAGCCTTTGGAAAATAAAGTGTTTGAAGGAACTTGATTTGCAAGGTACCCGAATTATAAAAGTTCCCTCAGCCAATCCTGTCTGGCAAGATCTATTGAAATATCAACTGAAACTGAATTTTCCGAGGTTGTCTAGGAACTGTATGAGTCGGTATGATGCGAGTAGCCGTAGAGTGGCATTTACAATATTGAACCGTTACCAACAGGTGCTTTTCTCTCTATATCTCTCTCTCACACACGTACATTGTTGAATGGAATATCATTTTTTTTTTTTTTTTACAGGGACTCCTTTACCAAAAAACTGAATTCCAGATAATTATTGAAATGAATAACCTTCCACGATGGTTAACACATCGAAGTGTGGGAAATTCAATAAGCATAGAGCTGCCTCCAAATTGGTGTAATGGTAGGTGGATGGGATCGTTCTTTGTGCTTATGTCAATGTAATTGGCGAAACATTTGGTCTTGGAGCTCGTGTGATAGCCCTTGGTGATATGCCTCACAGTCACTATGCCTCTAAAACTTTCTTTAGGATGACAGCTTTGGGGAGCCACATTTGGCTGTTGTATTTTTCTCATGATGATTGGTTCGCTACTGTTGGGAATGGTGAATGCAGTCAGATTGAGGTTTTGTTTGAGAACTATGGCTCAGTCGAGGGAGTGAGGGAATGCGGGGTCAGTTTGGTGTACGAGCAAGATGTGGAAGAGTTCAACCAAACAATTGCACACAGTGGCAATAGCGGTGACATTACTTCAGAAAGTATGTCTCCCGAAAAAAGAAGACGATTCAACGAGTTGTTGAATAAATGGTCTAGATAGGAAATAGAGTCTCAAGCTTCACTTGTTGCTACACTGCGCTAATGATTTTGCTAAGGTAGATTATTCAGTACTATTAATTGTCCAAGCATGATGTAATTTTGCCAAATAAATTTTTACTTGTGAAAACTTGATACTGCATAATATTCCCCTCTCTAACTTTTTTTATACTTCAGAATCATTGGACCTGTGCCTTTGAAAACAGTAATCAAGCAATTTTAGTTACAATCATTAGGAATGAGTGAATCATTAATTGTTTTCTTCCTTCAATTATAGTACCATACTGACTCAGGTTTTTACAAATTTACAGATTATGGACATGTCTGCAGAAGGTGAGGACCATGTTCTGTTTATGCCTTTACCATTTGCTAAATAGTGGGGAGGATTTTCATAGGATTAATTTCAAATTTGAGGCTACTGCTACTGGTTATGAATAAGCATTTCCGTTAGTCTGATTATTTTTCCTAAGATAAAAATCCTGGTATGTTGTTTTGAATTTAGATATGATTTCAGTCATGATGATTTGGAAATGTATTCAAGTGACATATCCTTTCATCTTGTTTCATGATGACAAAAGAGGCAAGATTTATTTTTGGGGGTTCTAGTCCTTATCAGATATGAGTTATATGGTTTCATTTATAATGACTTTCATAGGATGAAGTTCAATTGAGTGCATGAGTTGTAAATCATGGAGAATTTTCGAAGCTATTAGTTTTTATCAATCAAGTTATATGATCAACTAAGCATTTTTAGTCTTTATTCTAGAAATATTTTCCTTACAATTCAAAAGTCAATTAATACTGTTGAAAGCCTCATATAGGTTCACCCTTTAAGTAATCTTCTTTCTGGGCTAAAAGAGAGTTATACATATTTAAGCGGACTTGTCTAGTTAATAGTTATGGCCTAACCATCATATTGTTAGTATCTTTCTTCCAAATATATAGATCAGCATATCAAGCCAGTGTAGAAGTCGTGATTCTTCCCTGATATTGCATGCCATTAAACCCCCTATGTTATGCATCAGGGACCGATAGAGGAATTGGCTGGCAACATATAGGAGCCTATATCCATTAGATTGAATTTAGAACAGTCTATTTTGTACAAGCATTTTTGTGTGCCCACGGAACAAGTTTCACAAGTTTCTTCCTTTCTATATAATTGTCCCCCCTTCTCCCTTCTCTTATTTTTACTGCAATTTATTTGTGTTCAGCTTGATCGCAGAACAAAAATATTTGAAACCTTAAAACTATTTTATATTGGAATAATTGATATCAAATATATATTTTGTTAAAAGTGGTGACAATTGAAACCAATGAAACGTGCTAGGCTTGTAAACTAAACTAATTTTGAATGCTTACTTGGATTTTCATTGTTGTTTCAGGGTGTCAAAAGCTAGAGAGAGGATACTTAAGTCAGATTTCAAAGTACACTCAGATGTATTTCTGTTTCTCAGGACTCAGTTTCGGCTGAAACTAATTTTTGTACAATCCTTTAAATTTGTATTTGGAGTTATGGGGACGCTAATTATCTTCATTTATGATTTCAATATTTGTTGTGAATGCCCATTTTATAGCGCCTCTCACAAAAAGGTAACGAAAGCTATTGCAAAATGCCATCTTGTTTTCCTCCCCATGAAATAGGATTTTTGTAATGCATATTGAACTAGACTGATTGGTTGCATGGTTAAATATTATGGTTTTTCCAGAAATCCAGGATTTAAAATTCCGCAGTATTAACACATCAATGTACTGGGTCTCCAGTAAACATTGAACTACCTCCCATTTGGTTTAAGATAAATTGTTGTGTTTAAGTGTGAAGAGATGAGCTTAGAGCTCTTTTCATAGGCCATATCCCATGGACCCATGATGATGTGTCACCTTTGGCTATCTGCTGTGTTTGTTTCAAGAGTAGTTGTAAACTTGTAATTTGGTCAGGATGAGGTCATTGTTAGTATTTCAAGAGCTTGTAGCTTTGGCCTCTTCTTAAAAGTCACAGCAAGCTTAGTAATTAGAAGGGAAGAGGAAGGCACATAATTGCTCACAATAAAAAATGACTTATAGGGAGAAAATCCAACGAACACCACATGGTGCTTACGGCATATATCTAATTCAATAAATATCAGTCTATCAATCATCACAATTAAAAAAAATAAAAGAGCTTTTCTAAAGCAAGATTGAATATTTCATTAAATTCTTATCTTCCATATTAACTCTCATATCTTTATATTTATATTATCATATTAATTCATTTTAATTAAATAATAATAAAATGCCTTAAAGAGCGAGAGTGTCATGCCTTAGTGGGGTTATGTACCATGATAATATCTTTATTTTATTACTCTTATTTTTATATATTTATTTACATGTCATATATATGTTACTATTTATATGTTTTTAATTTATTTTTTTAGAATACTAAGTATTTTTAACACACACATATAAAGAGAAAAGAGAAAGTTTTTTAAAAAAACTTATAGTGATATATATTCAAAAGGGCCTATGTTCTTAAAATTGAAATAAGAAGTAAAAATTTTATTTTTTTGGTCCAAGCTTTTTACATGACTGTGGATTATCATATTATTTTATTATTTTTAAACCATGAATCCAACACTATATATCTATGAATTTGACATTGTTTATCTTCTTCATTATTTTCTACAAGAAGGCCGGCCCATATCCATTATGTTGTAAAAGGCGTCACTATAGTTTTTCGTTTTGGGCTCCCCGCTCAGTTCATATTTGTTTATGTTTTATGAGACTGTCAAATATGGACGAGTGGTGTAGTCTGGGTTTTAGGCTCATTGAAGATAGAATCTAGTTTGCTCTGTGGTGGGTCAAGGTAATTAATTGAGTCTTGTTAAAGATGGGCCTTGTGTACATAGGGATTGGGGAGAATATAAATATTGGTTAAACAATACTTCTGAGTTCTGACAATTTTTGAGATGATAAGTTCTTAATACTACTAAATAATAAAGAGATGTCAGTAGACCTCTGTGAAAGATAATAATTAATAACATATTGTCTCAAGGAATTGTAAGAATTATTGTAAAAAAGATTTATTCGTAGTGTTACTTATAGGAGTGGTCCCAATTTGTTGGGGAAAGTAATATGCATTCATAGTGTTACTTATGTTCTATGATAAAAACTATCATTTGCCATTCTCATTGGTTAATGTAACTTTGGCACTGGATGTCACGTATCATAGAACGAGAAGAGAATTGTTAGAGGAGATTGATTATGGCATTTGTTCTACAAAATTAAATTCCCCCTCTTAACAATATCATTAATACTTTTAAGAGTAATGTTATAATCATAAATTTTTTTACAATACTTTTACAAATTGTTGAAGTAGCAAATTCTTATCAGTTCACATTTGAGCCCACCACTTTTATTACTTTTTTACATAAGCATGACCACTAACTATATTAATAATTTATAAAAATATTTGTAATTCTAGTATTTTCCTCCTTTTAAAGGTTATAAAAAAAATAAATGTAGATCTAAAATCTAAAACAAAATATACAAACCCAAAAAAATTGACAAAGTTTGGCTACAAACTTCATTGTAACCGAAGTCTACAACTTTACTCAATATATTTTTATTAGATGTGAATTTTGATAAATCCACCATTGAATTGCATTTACTTCTTATGTCGTCTATGCTTGCAAAATTTCTAGAAAATTAAAGATCAATAGCCATATTATTAATTAATTGTTTAAATTGCAAGTTTTTGTAGTATAAAACTATGCATAAAAAATAAATTTATGGATCCTATAATAAATAATATCCGATTGGCATAAAATTTAACATATGTGTTAAGAGCACAAAAAAAAAAATACAATCTAACAATTAGATTTTCAAAATATGTTATAACAAAGTTTGTAACCAATTTTGTCTCAGAAAATTACTCAAGCAATAAAAACTACCAATAGCAAAAATATATAAAAAAAAAAAAATTAAGCCCAATCAATCAATTTTACTCAAAACAAACAACACTGCCCTTTAAAAATTTTTAAATAAAAGAATTTTGTCCTTGCTGAGTAGTAAACATCAAAGACACTAAAAAAAATACATAAAACAAAAAAAATCCCATCAACGGCTAATTAACAAAGCCGGAGGTCAAAATCTCCCCACATAGCCAGCACAAAGTCACCCCGTTAATTACAAGTGTTGGAATTCGTATAAGATAAAGCAACAATCCCAACTACCCTAGGGGTTTTTATTTTTATTTTTTATGATTCAGCTAACCTGGTAAAATTAATTCAAGTCTTAAAAATACAGGAAATAATTAAGTCAATTTTATAATTCATATGACATTTAAATTACGTTGTAAATGTAAGCTTTCTACCCAACTCACACCACAGATAAAATACGAGGCTTTATGCATTTTCTTCAATACATTCTTCTGAGTTTTATTTTTGAGAAAAAAACATTCTTCCGACTTGGTCCCAATTCATTATTGCAGTATTGCACTTCTATCATGGGTTAATGAAGACAACTTATAATTTCACGATTTATGATTTAAGCCTTTTTCTCTTGACAAAGGTGCCACCAACATGCTCCAGGCTCCGACCTTTGTGCATCTTTCCAATATATTAAACTTTCAACAACATCAAATAGATAAATGGTTAATTATCTAATTTTCATGCCATCCTCACAACTCATATATTTTTATAAGAAACTACATTCATAATATTTTTAAAATATTTTTACAACAAATCATAGGTAATTTGTTGTTATTGAATCAAATTTAAACCTAATACTAAGATTACTTTTTTGCCTCAACAATAACAACCTAACAACCTACCATTTAGAATTTGTTATAAAAATATTGTAAAAATATTATGGACATATCATTTTTTTTTTTTTATAACCTTGAAGTTTCAGAAGATATTTTCTTATAGGTTCCACCAATACCATTTTTAAGTTTTTAATTTTTAGGATTTCATTTTTCATCTTTTTCTCCCAGTATTTTTTTTTTCTTATATAAACCTTAAGATAGATAACTCAAAAACGAAGCACTAACTTTTTTCATGAAATTAGAAAGCCCCAAAAATACAAAAAGGAGCAATGGTACGTGCAACAAGAAAAAGGAAAAAGTTTTGACTCAAAGTCTCCAATCACTAATAATAAGAAGATGATATTTATCTTGTTACATAGACTTAGTTAATTAGGTTAAATTAATTAGTGGTTTGAGCCAAACTTTATGCCACCAAAAAAATTTGACAACATTTTTTACACCAATTAGATGGGTAAACTTGTATTGGTTCATATTTATGTCCACTACTAACTCAATTTTTTACTTACAATTAATAATCTGCCAGCAGATGTCAAAATTTTTGTATGAATAGACTTTTTCTTGAATCCACTATTAACATTAATTTTTTTAGTTATTAGTAACAATCCGCCAGATTTTTTTGTGTGAATAGAATTTCTGTATAAAAAGATATCTGCAGTGAGCGTTGAGCGAGTAAGTGGACTTTAACATAACAAACGACGCTGTTTTGGGACAATTATGGTGTTTTGCTTCTTTCTTTCTTTCTTTTTTTCTTTTTTTTAATAAAAAAAATTGGATAGCCAGATTCTTCAATTTGAAAATAAAGGAATAGCTGTCTTGTGCGTGGAGAAACCGTGTGGACTAAGTGTAGGAACCGTGTGTTTTATAAATATCAAACAAATCATGGAGTGTACCAGTGTCGGAACTTGGAAGCATTAGAATAGATTATATCCAAAAACAACCAGACAAGCCGACAACCATTATCTTCAAAAACAAAAAGCAACCCAGCACCAAAATGTTCAGTGGAGAACACCAGTATGTTTTGGCCGAGCTGTGTCTGAATCAGTTCCTCAAATGAGAGAATTGCGTCCAAAGCCACCGACCCTCCGACGGAGGAATATCTATCTTCCATACGACATCGTACTCAACATCCTGACAAGGCTACCAGTGAAGTCTTTGATGAGATTCAGGTGTGTTTCTAAGTCTTGGAACTCCTCAATTATTAGTTCTGATTTCATTTCCACCCACCTTAATAACAGCAAAGATTCCCATGGTGATGGTTATGTCATACACATGCCATGTGTAAGAGATATTTATTCTTCTTCTATTAATACTAAAAGAACAGTTTGTACTGTCGCTTTGGACCGCACGTTTGATAAGATTTCTGAGGTTAGAATTCCCTTTTATTTTCCTTTTGGTTGTGCCCAAATAGTCGGTTCCTGCAATGGCTTATTGTGTTTTGCCACTTCGGCTTATTGTATATATTTGTGGAATCCCAGCATTAGAATATTCAAGAGGTTGCCCAATACTTGCTTAGGACAGTTAAGGTTTGCTACACTCGGATTCGCATATCATACCGAGAATAATGACTACAAGGTTGTGAGGATTTCACGTTCTCCTTTCTCTGCACCTGTGAGTTCTCATGAGATTGAGGTGTACACGTTAAGTTCGGATTCTTGGAGAAGTGTTGGAATGACGTTGACAACAGATGTTTTGTTCTATGATAAAAACTATCCTTTGCCAATCCCATTGGTTAATGGAGCTTTGCACTGGATGTCACGTATCGTAGAAGAAGAAGAGAATCGCAGGAGGAGAATGATTATGGCATTTGATGTCAATAACGAGAAATTCAAAAGGCTAGCATTGCCTGATGGGTCTACCAATGAGAACATCTTTCAGACATTTCTTTCATCATTCAATGGGAAACTGGCTTTTATTACATGGGCACGGAGTGAACAACATCGCACCCAATACTCCATATGGGTGATGAAGGAGTATGGTGTGGTTGAGTCTTGGATTAAACTTTCTGTTGTACCATTTGAAAGAGTAGCTCATTGCACTGCCTTTATGGAGTATGGTTCACTTCTGGTTTGCTACATCAATGATCGAGTAGAGAGTCAAGAATTTAAGTTTGTATTAGTTGACATTGAAACTCTACATGAGAAGAGGGATCTTAATATCCAAAATCATTCATATGTAGCAACTTTCATGGAGAGTCTTGTTTTACTTGATGGAGCAAACGTGGTATCTTACTAAGCAAATGATAGTGTGCGTATAAGAAGTGAAGTCATTAGCAGTATAGATGGATTTAAACCTTTGTTATTCCTTTTCCCTTGGTAGTAGGCATGGTAGTCTTGCTAAAAGCTAGATTTTTATCCCAAGTTTACATCATCCTTTTCCTTCTATTCTGTTTTGGTATTTGATTTTTGTATGTGATTTGTTTTAATTGTGCACATACTAAAGTCGGGTAGTGTTAGCAAAAAACAATACTTGGACAACGTAATCCTTCTTTGCTTGTGGATCAAAATGTTTAGGTGCTTAAAACAGACAGAAATTGATAATTAATTACCCCTCTCTAACCATGAGAAAGGTGAAAAGGAGAATTGAACAGAATATACTAAAGACCTGAGAAATGCCTTTTGTTTTTTTGTCTGATAAAGAGACAGGAGAAATGATACTGATCAGAATAAAAAATAAATTCATTGCATTACTATTATTGTACTCATTAGTGCACCAACTTCTGTGTAATTTGGATATGTTAAACAAAAGTATGAATTGGGTTCTTTTTTAATCGTATTGTATATCTGACTAGAGTATGCTGACTGAACTAAGCTTCTCTCTTACTCAAGGCCCTAGTGTATGACAAATAGTTTGAATTTTGTTAGTCCACATTGGAACCTTTATGTCTATTTTTGAAGG
The DNA here is from genome assembly GCF_040712315.1 of Castanea sativa. Classification (NCBI taxonomy): domain Eukaryota; kingdom Viridiplantae; phylum Streptophyta; class Magnoliopsida; order Fagales; family Fagaceae; genus Castanea; species Castanea sativa. Next base: position 39,858,325 of record NC_134023.1, read on the forward strand.
AGTAAATACTTGGAATTTTGAAGATCATGAATTATCTACTTTGATGCTAGAAGTTTCTTTTTCTAACTCCAAATCTTTGTTCAATGGAAAACACCAGTCTCAGTTTGTTTGGTAAACCATTTTCGTTGATCTGGATTTGATCTTTAAACTTCAACACCATTTTTAGCCGTCGATCTGTATCTGAATTTGAGTCTAGTAACCCATAAGATATTCCTCGCTCTATATCTCTTAACACACCCAATCTATCTGAGCGTTGTATTTAAATGTCTCAAATGAGAGAACCGCGTCAACAACCACCAATTCTTGGATAGAGGAAGAACCATCTCCTAGAGGACGTCGTAATCAACAACATCCTTGACAAGGTACCAGTGAAATCAGTGATGAGATCCAGGGATGTGCAAATCCTAACACTCCTAGGGCCAGCTCAACAATTTTGGGATGGGCAAAAATTTTAAGTGGATTATTTTTTAAACTTTAAAATCTAAATCTACATAAATAAAAATTAATTTATTATATGGTTTAATAAATTAGTATCACTATAATACAAATGAGTTGATATAATATATATCAAATTATTAATCGGTGTAATAATTTATTTTAAGTGGATTATTTTTTAAACTTTAAAGTCTAAATCTGCACAAATAAAAATTAATTTATTACATGGTTTAATAAATTAGTATCACTATAATACAAATGAGTTGATATAATATACATCAAATTATTTATTGGTATAATAATTTATAATAATTGATAAAGTAAGAGTTTGTATTAAAAAAAATATGACAACTTATTAATTAGTGTGGGGCCGTGCGGGAGCCAGCTTAGCTTAGGCCTTGTGATGTGTTGGGGCTTGTGGATAAGACTGCACAATGTACATAGCATTGTGCAGTCTTGTCCTATCAAGTTGTGTGTGCTGTTATTGTGCAGTATTCTCCATTTTAAGATATAACGTGGCCTTTATTAATGGATTTTATTGACCAATAAAAGTACTTTTTATTTGTAATTAAAATATATAAACAAATATATTATATATATAATTTTTTTTTTTTACAAGTGGGGGCCTTTTTTTATTTGAGGGTCTTAGGCGATTGTATCAATTGCATTTATTATTCAGCCGACCCTGATCACTCCTTAATCACCACCCCTTATTTTATCTACACGGCTACACCCACCTTAATCTATATATATATCTAAAAACTGAAGCGTAACATTTATTATTGCTACACTCCTATTGAACCACCTTATCTGCCATATCATTATTCTTTTATTTATTTATTTTTTACTTTTAATTTTTTTACAATATAAATATGTAAATATATTGTCTTTACTAGGGGTGTGCAAAAAACCCACCAACCCGCCAAAAAATCATGTCTCTTTTAGTACAAGAACTTATTTTTTTCTATTTTATATACTCACTTTTTAAAGCACCTCATATCAAATTACCTATTTTACATTACATTACATTAAAATATCTTTTTTTTCTTCTTTTTTTAATTGTTTCTCTTTTTTCACATACAACCGCCGTCTACTTTATTCTCTCATCATTGGGATATGTAAAAAAGAATAAAAAATTAAATACAAGATGAATAGTGTCAATATAAATTTACACAATTTTAGCTTGATTGGTGTGGATTATTTTGAGGGTTAAATGTGTAAAATTAATACATTTTTCTATTTTGTATTGTTTGATGCAAATGCTCTAATTGCAACTTAGTATTTGATATTTTATTAATTTCTCTCACCTCAGAGTATACTCTCTCTCCCTCTTGTTCGCTCAATCTCACATAACTTACAACCCAACACGACCTAAATCCAAACGCAAATCCCATCCACCAGCACCACCACCAAAAACTATTATAACAATAGAAAATCAACCCAAAATACAATGGAAAATCAAACTTGATAAACCCAAAATCGATAGAAAATCAACCCAAAACCAACCATCAACTAAAAACGAAAAACCCAAACCCAAAATCAAAATCAAAACCAAACCCAAACCTAGAGCTTCAACAGATAGAGAGAGAAAAACAAATTTCTTTAAGTTTGCCACAAAGAAAGCTAAGACAAGAGAGATCTAAGAAAGTCGAAGGTTGACAAGAGAGAGAAGAGAGACTTGATGGTTGAGAGGAGAACATGGGAGGGAACAAATCTAAGAGGAGAAAGCAAAAGATTGAGAGGAGAGACAAGAGATACCTGAAAAGAGACAGAGGAAAATGTGTGAGGGAGACTTGAGATAAAATGTTTTAAAAAAAGAATATATATGAGCATTTAAATAAAATAAAAGGTAGACTACGTAGATGTCTTGTAAAAATGATCTTGTAAAATATAATAAATAGGATTTTATACTAAAATAGGTAGAAAATTTTAAATAAATTAATGTGAATGCTCTAACATTCAATGTCTATTGAGTAGACACTAACACAAACCATTTAAACTCATTTAGTAAATGACCCAAAATGAAGAATTTATTATCAATAAAACAACTAAAATTCCTTCAACATATAGTCAAATCATTTCAGTTGATTTTAAGTTAAGTAAGTTTACAATAAACACAAAATTAACCAAGATGCTAATTTACACTACCGAGCAATAAACACTAGTGTACAAAAAACCAAATGTAGCCCCTACAATTGTTGATTTACCAAAGCAACCCAACAAGGAAAAACGCAACCCAGCACCCAAAAGGAAAGCTATATGTTCAATGGAGAAGACGAGTATGTGAGGTCAACGTTTCGGCCGATCTGGATTTGATCTTCGAACTTCAACGCCATCCGTCTGCTTCTGAATCAAAAAAAAAAAAAAAAATGAGAGAGCAGCCGCGTCCACAGCGACAGATTCTCCGACAGAGGGATATCTATCTCCCAGACGACCTCGTAATCAACAACATCCTGACAAGGCTGCCGGTGAAATCAGTGATGAGATTCAGATGCGTTTGCAAATCCTGGTACTCCTCGATCAAACCCTCCGATTTCATCGACACCCACCTCAGCAACTACAAAGATTCACATGATATTAATGGCTATGTCATACACATGCCGTCGGTAAGAAACACTTTTTTTTCTTCTTCGTCGTCTTCTAACACTAGCATACCAGTTTGTACTGTCGCTTTTGACCGCACGTTTGATAAGATTTCTGATGTTAGAATTCCCTCTGATGTTAATTTTAACCAAATAGTGGGTTCGTGCAATGGCTTATTGTGTGTCGCCAATTCGGGTAATGTTATATATTTGTGGAACCCCAGTATTAGAAAATTCAAGAGGTTGCCTGATACTTTATTACGACGGTTAGTCAATGTTACACTCGGTTTTGCATATCATCCCGAGAATAATGACTACAAGGTTGTCAGGATTTCATCTACTCCTTTTGGGGCACCTGTGAGTTATCATGAGATTGAGGTGTACACATTAAGCTCGGATTCATGGAGACGTGTCGAAACCCCGTCGACAACCAATGTTATCCTCTATGATAAAAATTTTCCTTTGCCAATCCCATTGGTTAATGGAGCTTTGCACTGGATGTCGTGTATCACAGAAGGAGAAAAGAGTCGCAAGAGTAGAACGATTATGGCATTTGATGTCAATAGTGAGAAATTCAGAAAGCTTGCACTGCCTCATGGGTCTATTGATGAGAACACATTTCAGACATTTCTTGCATCTTTCAAGGGGAAACTAGCATTCATTACATGGGAGCGGAGTGAACAGCCCAGAACCCAATACTCCATATGGGTTATGAAGGAGTATGGTGTGTTCGAGTCTTGGAATAAACTTTGTGTTGTACCATTTGAAAGAGTATCTCATTGCAGTGCCTTTACTGAGAATGGTTCACTTCTGGTTTGCTACATCAATGATCAAGAAGAGAAGCCGGATTTTAAGTTTGTATTAGTTGACACTGAAACTCTGCATGAGAAGAAGGATCCTGATATCCAACAGCATTCATATGTAGCTAATTTCATGGAGAGTCTTGTTTTACTTGATGGAACAAACATGGTAGCTTACTAAGCAGATGGCTGAGGGTTATATCAGAAGTGAAGTCATGAGTGGTATGGATGAATTGAAACCTTTGTTATTCCTTTTTCCTTTTGTAGTAGGCACGATAGTCTTGCAAAAATCTTGATTTTTATCCCAGGTCTACATCATCCTTTTCTTTCTGTTATATATTAGTATTTGATTTCTGTTAGTGGATGGCTTTTGTGCACATACCGAATTTGGTCAGTGTTAACAAAAAACAATACTTAGCCAACATAATACTTCTTTGCTTGTGTGTCTCTCTGGTTAGTAGTGTTACAAAGAGCTAGATTTGAGCTCTCCTGACTTCTATTTAAAAGAAGAAATAACTAGAAAAACAGAAAAGAATAAAAGAAGCTCTAAAACTGAATGTTAAAAAGGAGTAGGTGAGTAGCCAAGTGCTAGTCTAGTGAGACTTTTACCATTCCAAGCTCATGTTCTTACTTTCTTGGTTCAAGCTACATGGTATTTCTTGGTTTCTATAATACATTTAACCTTAGTTTTGACTACCATAAGCTAATTTATATGACAAAGAGTAGGTTCCAAGGTATGTGATCTTGCTATATCATCCTATCTCTGGCCTCTAAGAGATGTATCTAGATAAGGAATTCTATTAACTCATTCGTAGCTGGGTTCAATCACATGTTTATTGTCAGCGGCTGTGGATCAACATGTTTAGGCACTTGTATGATGTGTTTTTGTTAGTACTATTGTGTTCTTTGTCCTAAACAAAGATGCTTTAGGTTTATATTACTAAGGAATTTTAAACAAAGATGTTTTAAAAAGACTGTTGATCTGCATATGGTTGTTGATGTTATTGCTAGTTACTACTGCTTGCATAACCATTTACATATCATCACCTTGGGTCATTCGCTTAGAGACCTTTGAATTCATGAGTGGTGCTTATTCACTGTATTATATCGACTATAATGCATATTCAGCTCTTGTTCTCATTCATAGTTACCAGTTGGTCTCTGCTTGTACTTTTTCATCCTTTTGTCAGTAAACTTGCAAAACTACTACTTATTAAAAAACTCAGTAAACCTGCAAAATTTCTTGTATTCTGTAGTTTTCTTGATCTTAGGGTCATGCCTGTGAGCAATAAAGCATTTTGAAAACCTGTCAAACTTGTAGAAAAAAGATGGATTATTGATAAGAAATTTCTCCTCTTAAAGCATGAGAAAGGTGAAAAGCAGATTTAAACAGTATGGACAAAGGAAAGGAGACTAGAGAGTGTGCCAAAGCAAGTTATCCCCTTGAACCTAGGAGAACAGAATGGTAGCCCACTTGAATGTAGGATAAGAGACTCAGAAATGTTGCCCCTGCTTGTCAACAGAAAGAGAGGAGCTATGGCCCTGTAGAACACCATTTCATGATATAATTGTGCTCTATATTCTTATAGATAAAGAAGGTTTCATCAGACATGATAATTAATACACTAGAAAGATGGACATGCTTCTGCCTTTAATTTGACTATAGTTGGAGAAGAGATTATTTGAACGAATGCTAATTTTTATTTGGACCATTACATATTTTTCATGAATATTGATTACACTTTACTAATAGTATAGCAACTCTGCTAATTAAATGCCATAAGCTATAAGCTTTAGGTTGGTACTTTGCAAAATAAAAATTTTATTCATTGGATTACTTTTGCTGTACTTATTAGTGCACCAACTTCAAAGTAATTTGGATATTTAACTAAAGTATGAATTGCATATCTTTTTGCAAGTTTGTAGTCTCCTTTTATATTATAAAAACAAAATTGCATATATTGTATATTTGATTTAAGTAATTTCATGTTGATGGCTGAACTAAGCTGCTCTCTTACTAATATTGTAGTAATGGAGGCAACACAAGGCTTGCAAAAAGCAAGCCTAAAGGGCTCATATATATTAACAGATACTATGAATTTTATTAGCCCACATTGGAACCTTTATGTGTTGCACTGAATTTTGGAGGGAGGAAATGCTTGGACTATTGAAGATCACTAATTATCTACGTTCACGTTGAAGTTTCTTCTTTTAAGATATTTGTATGCGTGGATGGATGCTGATAAATGCCTTTTACCACTTTACTGGATTTTCTATTATTTCAGTGTTTTTTTTTTTGGTATTACTCCTGAATCTTAGGAGCTACTTCCTTTTAAATATATCTGTGTTACTTTTGTATTTACAATGTACTGGGGTTGCTTAACTTTCTTAGTGCTTTTTATTTCAATTGTTATTACATGCCAAAAAAGGTCCTTCTGACTTGCCTTCATTTTGCTTTTGAAGATGCATGACCATATAAATTGGGGATATTTTCCCATCAATTTTCTTTACCATATAAATTGGGAATTGTTAATTCACATGCTGGACGAATTTACCATTGAGAAAAATGGAGGAAATGGATTTTGACTTGCAATAGCAGAATTAGATTCTTTGCTCTTTTATTTGGTAGTCATACCAGCATCTTTGGTTGCTTAGTTGTTGTAAAGTAATGTGATTCTTCTTCTTCTTCTTTTGTTTGTTTTTTATGTTTTATTTCTTGATAGGTAAGTACACAACTCCACATGGAATTGAATCTTTGAATGCTGAATGCTCTGTTGTTGCTAAATTTCTGTGAAAGTTCTGTTACTTTCTTTGATTATTCCATACACTAAGTATAATTGTTAAATGTCATGTTTTTATTGGATTCTTGTGCACTACACTGTTTTGCTGAATTTGTGTCGTGATCTTGTTTTAGTGTTAGAAAATTTGGAATGATGTGCTATCTATTTAAAGTGCAAATGACAACTTACCCCCTTGTGGTTTGGCCGAAATTTAAGTTGCCTACTTGTGAATTGAAATTTGATACTTTACCTACCTGAAGTTAGCTCAGTTAGTATTCTGTAACTCACTTCTGTTAAAAACAAGGCTAAATATGTAATTTTACTCCACTTTTATGTCTCTTTCTTCCAAAAACACAAAAAACATAAAAATACAAGATCAAATAAAATAAAAAAGAATCCAACAGAATACTTGTATCATAGGATTTCAAGTCATAGGTAAATAACTTAAATTTTGGTCAAATCACAGGTAGATAAAGTGTTAAATTTCAAACCAAAGATAGGCAACTTAAATTTCGGTCAAATCAAAGGTGGGTAAGTTGTAATTTGCCCTTATTTAAAAATTGGTATTGTTTTAATCTTATGGAACAAAGTGGAAATGGAAATTGGCTCTACTCTATCAAATGAAGTAGATTCCAATGCTGTTTATTTTCTATCAATTTATCTATTTTTATAAACTTAATCTATATATTTATATTTTGATTAATTATTAAATTAAATATGACTTCACCACGGTTCGACCTCCAGTTGAATCTCGGACTAGGCTAAAGATCATGAATCTATTTGTTTTTTGGTTCTTGAAATGTATGGTTTCAATACTTGATTCTTTTTCTCCCTTGTGCTTTCATAGAAAAATTGGCAGGGAAGTGCAGAAAGGAAGAAAGAGGGAGAGGGGGGCAGTTGGCGGTTGACAGTACAAGGGTTATGGTGGTTGTCCATTCATGTATATATATATATATATAACCGTGTTTTCTTTTGTGGGAGCAAATCTTGATCTGCGTCATTATCTGCACTTGTGCTTTGCTTTGAGGCTATGACTAGATTTAAGTTAATTTGTGTAAAGAATGAGATGGTTTCAGTGGGTGAGGTTGGGGGAGATAGCTGGTATTCTGGTAAGGTGAATTTTGTTGCCTATGTATAAGTTATATTCAGAGGCAATGTTACTCTTAGCACTCTTTTGAACTTGCCAACCTTTCCTGTTCATATGGCAAATGTAAGTAAATGAAGTTTCTTCCATTAATCTTAAATGAAGTGTCTTCCAATAATTTGTTGTAAAAATATGTGACAATAATTTGTTGTAAAAATACGTGACAGAAGTATAACAGAGTTTGACAACTCTAACAATCCTAGCAAACACTACTGTATATTTGGATCGCAGTTTTTTCACTTTTTGGAGTGCATTGGGTTATGATAGGTGTTGTTGAACTTTTGGCGAGTTGAAAAGGCAAGTTCAGTAGGTGTTGTAATGCTAATTTGGAGCATGGTCTCCCATTGCCTCATGTGGGGTCTTTGGCATGAGAGAGGAATGCTCGGACGTATTAGGGTTGCAAAAGATTTATTCATAATGTGAGGCTTTTATTTCTCGAAACATTTTTTCAGTGAATAAATATTTCAAGGTCGTCTTCTTTTACTGCTTTGCCTGATTTGCTTTGTCAATGTACTTCTTATGTACACGGGTGACTCCTCTTTAGCCTTTTTTTCTAATGAAATTTTACTTAAAAAAATAAAATACACTAACACTACTCTAAAAATTGTCTTTAATCAATGATAGTTATATATATCACAGGGGACAATCAGTCGCTCGATTAGGTATAAACATCTGATAGTTTGTGCGATATGTAGTGCATGCAGTTATCTCATTGCTTGACAAAAAACGACCTGCATCGCAAGTTTGAGTGTTTTTCTTTAAAAAAAAAAAATCATTTGTAAGAATTTTACTTTCAATCTAATTAATTTTTGTGTACTTTTGAATGATAGAAATTGTTTTACATCGAAAAAATATCTAAAATATTATTTAATTCTATTGATAAAGGATGTATATTGAATTAAAATTAAAAAATTCTCAAAGAAATTTTCATATTCCTCCTCATGGTACAAGAACAGCGTAGATTAAAAATTTAAAAATATGAAAGAAAAAATCAACAAGTATATGTTTTAAAAAAAATACCTCCTACTTTTATTTAGCCACGGTTCTATCAATGTTTTTAACCTTAAAAAATGACAATGCGGTTGCTACAAGTAAAATATTCCTGCTAATAAAAATAAAGTTTGACCTAAAGTGATAATACTATATAGTAATATCAATTTTTACAAAAATATTGAAAGGTCCTATGTCTCATTTTAAATGTTGAAAGATCCTATGTCTCATTTTATTTCTGCACCAATCTCCCCCAGCAAACATCTATCTGCACGAAGCCGACCTATAGATAGAAAGAAAAATGCAGGAAAGGAAAATGAAATATGAAATAAAAAAGATGCTTTGGGAGTGTGAGATACGCGGACGGGGAGTACGCAGCCGAACAATTGCAGGGGCTTCCAGCAGTGATAGCTGAACTAACCAGATGGGTTGCCCAAAACCTGGAGCTGACATTTCAATCGGAAATCAACGTCGGATCCCGGCTATCCGAAAAACGCAGACTGAAGCGGAGGATCACAAAATGCAACAACACAACAAGGGGCGAACCAAGCGCTTGCGCGAAGGAAGAAGCGAATCAATCAGAATGGAGACAGGGAGGAGAGGCGAAAGAGATATTTTCGAGCCTGCAAGCAGCAAGCAACAACGGCTGAAAAGCCGTTGCGCGCTAGCTTGTAGTTTAGGGGTATAGTAAGGGTGCCCCTTTCTAAAACTTATACTTCTATTTAATATAAGGTAAGCTTTTGGAACCCTAGTTTTGGAGTTTTCCCCAACCTATAACCTATACCAACCTAAGAAAAAGGGGCTTACGTTTTTCACTCGCATCGCACCGCCGCATAAACAATGGATCCGCCGGGCTAGATGAGCCACCTTCTCCGGAAAGGAATAGTGAAAAGCCATGTCACTTGGAACGGACCTGGTTGCCTTATTTACTTTTAGTAAGACCGCTTTGGTACGCGACGTGCTATTATTCTTATCTGGGCATGGGAGCTTACCAGACCAAAGCGAGCTTCTAGATGTTCTTTGCCCGAACATATAGAAGAAGCAACCTTCGGCCTCTCGTACCGGTAGTGGAGTGGCTTGCTACTTTCAATCGAAAAGTAAAATGGAGCAAGGCAAGGGAGAAAGAAGCTGTCCCCTCTTCTGCGATAACCCGCCGCCGGTCATATAGAGTGCTCCGCCCGCCACCGCATATGTAGAAAAAGAGGGAGCAGGGAAGGAAGAACAACCGTTTGACTTTGGCACATGAGGTGGGGGCTTTGGCTAGGTAACATAATGGAAATGTATTGGACTGCAAATCCTGGAATGACGGTTCGACCCCGTCCTTGGCCTCGGGGAATGGCGAGCAGCGCGGAACTTTAATGAATCAAATGGCATAAGCATAAGGGGGCTTTCCTTTGTTAGAAATCCACAGACAACATTCTAGAACTTCCAAACCAAAAAAATGCAACATGAGAAGGAGCTTTTTACGTTACGCTTCAATAGAATGAATTCGGTAAGGGTAGAATACGCCCCATGGTCGATCGAAGGTCCTGTGCCACTTGAACTCAAATCTATCTTACCTTCCATCCATCTTTGTCCAGCCAGCTCATAACAAAATGTTAGACCAATCTCACGGGACCGACACAACCGAATTGGTTGAGGAAAAGGAAACCCCGGCGGCCAAGCACTCCCGCCCCCAAAAGCGGAGACCGAACACCCGCCGGGTTGTCGAGGACACGTCTGAAGAGGAGGCGGGCGCCCTCTAAGTTTACCGCCCTACCCACTAATGGACTATGAGGGGGGCGAGCGAACGGGAACCGACCGAGAACCCGAACCGCTTGACGGACGGACCCCTTCATACTCGATTCATTAGGGTCGGGGATGAATGGAACCAATCAGAAGTGCAAATCGCGCCCGCGAAGCCGGGAAACGGAGCGCAGCGCAACGACTCGGACTCGTGTCGGAGAAGTGTTGAGCGTGAGCTACCACTCATGCAGCGGCAAGGACCCGCAACTCTCGAAAGGGGCCACCAACCGCCCGAACCACCGTAGCAAACCCCCCCTTTACTCAATGGATAGCGCTTATCCTCTTTCAATCAACAAAATGAAAAATGGGGGAGAAATTAAATAAATAAAAGAAAGAGAGAAAGAGGCCTTTATTGAAGAGGCTTTGCACCTAAAATAGGACTCATGAAGATCCGGAGAAGAATGGGTCCGGGCTTTCAAAAAGATGAAGATGCAAAGGGTAAAGAGAAAGTCTTTTGAACAACCAACCCGACATAAGGATTCTAGCTCGCCCACTTAGAGCGAATGGAGATTCTCGGACGGGGAAAAGCGGCACTCGACATCTATTAAACAACACCAAGAACAAAGCCATACCATGCCCTCGGGAGAAACTAGTAATGATTGCCATGAATGCTGCCCTCTCAACATGGTGCCCCTCTCGCAGAGGGGCGTGAAAACGCCGTGGAAACTTTGACCGAATGAATAGGGATCAATTGATAGACATTTTTATTGAGAAAGAGAATCCGGGATGAACGCTTTTTCGTTCGCTATGCGCCGACCGGATGCGTACTCGCGTGATCGATCGATGGACGGGGGAATTGCGCGAATGACGAGACCGACCTAATAACCTAAAGTAAAGGCTCTTCCCTCTCTTGGTGGCGAATCTTGATTGATCGACACTAGGAACCGATTCGGAGAAACAAGAAGCATGGCATGAGATACGCGGCGGAAATTTTTCCGATAGCGAATTACTTGACTCGATGGATGGAGGGGGGGCCCTCCAACTCAAGCACGAAATCAATGTTGAGTCAACAATCACCGAGAGGGGCACCACCAAGCGAGATCGAGACCAGCCCCTTGTTTGTATAGGGTTCCAAACCCGCGCTTCTTCAAATATCCCATAAAAAAAGGTAGGGGCTTCAAAGCTTGACTAAGAAGCGCGAAACTTTACTTTGAGAAAGAAGCGCCTTATATTCTAATATTAGTAAAGGCGCCTTAGCCTATCTAAACGTAAGGGGCCTTTTCTTGCTCGTTAGCGCTTTAGAAAGATTGCAGGGCGCTAGCTTACTAATAAGAAAGGGCTTTTTCAGCTTGATTGGAATCTATTTCTATGATTGAATAGCGGAAGTGCTACTTAGTAGTAGAAACTCGGAGAGACAGACAGAGAGGGGACTCTCTCATACCGCTAACTCCTAGGATGAGAAGTAGGTCCCTTGTTTTTGGCGGGAATAGTTCCAGCCTTTGTTGCCCCTCGGTAGAGTGAGTCTACTTAGCGAATCGGCGGGACGTGGGGATCGATTGATCAATATGAATCTCGAGAGTAGATGGTTGACCGCCGCCCCCTTGTCCCGGGGGCTCTCCGGCCGGGGAGGGGCTTCTATGGGAACCTTTTCTCCCGGTGTATGTGAACAAAAAAAGAGTGACGAACCCATTTTTGTTCGGTCATAGGTTGGTTCCAAAGAACGAGAGTCGGCTTCCTTAAGTCCGTTGTTCCTCGCAGCTCGGTGGTAGAGCGGTCGGCTGTTAATCGACCGGTCGTAGGTTCAAATCCTACTTGGGGAGATTTTTGAGTTATCGCTTTTCTTACCTACTAGCGAGCCCCGCCCTTCTCCTTAGTTTCTAAACTAGCGAGAATCGTGGGACATAAAAAGTGGGAAGTTGATTGTTGGTTTTTATTCCTCACTCTCGTATAGGTGAACTTGGTTCGTTTAATTCTTAGGGAGAAGAAGGATCCACCGGGAATGAATGGGAAGACCGGAGTAGTATCTTTATTAGCCGGAAGGAAGGTCTCCACTCATTTCATTCATTCGGTGCCTGCGGTGAGGCGCGACCCACAACAAACAAAGGGGGAAAGCTTGCTTGCCGTAGCCCTATTTTTGTAGACTAGGCTTGGTAAGCGTAAGCTATTTAAGTAGGCTTGAGAAGGGTAGGCTCGCAGCTTCGCCGAAGCGACTAGTCGCCTCCTTTCCTCCGCCGAAAGATGCTTATTAGCCGAAGTGACGAAGGGGGGGGGCTGGGGAAGGCCGACGGCTACATGAGGGGAAGCCGCCGTAGAAGCTTTGCCCCTTGCTTTACGAGAGATTGTTATGAACCGACTAAATTACTAGATTCTCCCGAACGCCGGCTAAGCTAATAAATAGTATTAGTTCTCTTCAATCAAATCAATAAGCTTTTTGATTGATTCGGGGCACCGCCCTCCTTCTTAGAACCCATTGAGGGGGCCTCGGCCCGGGAAGGGGAGAGTGGCCGAGTGGTCAAAAGCGGCAGATCGTAAATCCGTTGAAGTTTTTCTACGTAGGTTCGAATCCTGCCTCTCCCACTTGTTTGTTGTAGACTTCGCAGAAGAGAAAGGAGGCATTCGTCGGCGTAGGAAGGCCCACCGAGCGAAGCTCTTTCTTTTTTTGGCCGTGCCGTGAAGTGAAATTGTATCGTATGTTAGTTAGAGAGGTTGGCGAACTACTATGATCTATAGATTCCCTATCTATATCCAATCCCAACGAGAATAGAAGCGAGTCGCTTCCGGCTTGGCTTGTAGTCGTAGTCTTTTAGCTTATGTAGTGGTCGGCCTTCCTACACGCACGCGCCCGCCGAATGCCTCCTTGGTTTTGGACGAAGCCAAGCCGATACATACGATAGGCGAAGGAAAGACCCACCATTTAATAGCGCCAGGGGAACGCAAGTTTGATCGAGGATTGGAGAGGAGAGGTGAAAGAAAGGGCTCGGGATGGATTTAGGAGTCTTTGTGCGAGCCGTATGCGGTGAGAGTCGCACGTACGGTAACGAGGGGGGTTCGCGTCTATACGTGTAGTGTGGTGGTTGGGCCTACCCACCCTATTTGTTCCATGATCTATGGGTCTACTAGAGCTACCCACTTCGATCAATTAGCCAAGATTTTGACCGGATACGAAATCACTGGTGCTCGATCTAGTGGTATTTTTATGGGGATTCTATTTATCGCTGTAGGATCCCTATTCAAGATCACCGCAGTTCCTTTTCGGGCGGCCGTAGGACGGACGGCCGCCTATAGGTGGTAGGGTAGGGTGGGTGGTACCGCTCGGATTGCGGCCAATCTTCCTAACCGCGCGCGGGCCGGGCTTAGAGCGCGTGAAACTCATCACTACCTCGTAAGGGCGTTGAGACCATAGCATGTTACACGAAAGCGCCGCTTTCTGCGGAGTGTTGTCACACGGCTGCCCGCCTAGAAGAGCCACTCGCTCCGGAGTGTTGTCACACAAGATAAGCACGCCGCCCGCCCGCTGGCCGGGCGAATCGAAGTTCTCTTCCGGTCAACCGTCCACCCGGTCAAGTGCAAAAAACACGGTAGAATCACGCAACGCACGCCGCCGGTGTGCTTCTGCTCGCGAGGAAAGAAAGAAGAGCGACAAGGTTTAGTTCGGATTCGATTTGTTTGCGGCATGGGAGCATTACCCAAAAAATCCCCGGGAACAATAAAAAAGATATCTCGGTAACGAAAACTATAGGGGGCTGTATTGGCGAGATCCAACGGTGAACGGCCGCCCAAAAGAAAAACCGCCCGGAAGTCCGAGGACCTTTAGTACCGTACCCTACCCCCGAACCAGCGGCTTTCGCGCTAAGAAAGACCGCCCTTGCCCCTTTCCTTTCTCCATTCCGCCTCCTTCTTTGCTTTGTTCCAATAGAGTCTAAGGCAAAGCAAAAGTGGTTCGTATGCCTACTTTACCTACTTGACGAAAGGGAACACACTTTCTTTCGTTTCCGGGTTTATGGATTGGATTCAGTCAGCGTCACTCCTTCCTTTTGATTATGTCGTGACGCTTTGGTTACCGGCGAACGCTTCAAAAGGCGACCCTCTCGAGTTTCCGGCTGTTTCCTAGATTGAAGTAGCCTTTCGTCGCCCTACCAAACGAAAGAAGTCACTATCAAAGAGCTCGCCCTACTGAAGTACCAAAAAAGGTGCGCTCCGCAGGTTGGTTCTTCGGTTTCCTTTAGAATGAAAGTAGCTATGAAGCCCCTACTACTTACTTTGTTTGATTCAAAAGGCGAACAGCCCCCCAACTAGTCGTATGGGGGGGGTGCTTGTGGTAAGCTGCCTTGGATATGAGGAATTCCTAAAAAAAAGGCAAAGTCCGGTATTTTTAGAAGATCTTTCTATCAATAGATAGGATTTAGTGTTCGATATAGGGGATAGGATCCATCTGCTCTTTCTCTCTCCATTTTTTTTTAGAGAGAGCGGATATAACGATATAAAAAAGAATCGGGAGATGATAAAGGATTACATAGACATCTAAGGGGATGTCTATTCTATTCCTCTTTTTTTAGAGAAAAAAAAGATATCTCGTTTATCTATCTTTTGTCTATCTATCATTGATTCTATCTATGAATCAAGTCGAAAGACTTCGTTTTTTGGTTCCCCGAAGCCCCGAATGGATTGGATCGTTTCGCCAACAAAATGAACGCGGAGCCCGTTCCGAATGCTTCTCCGATCCGGAAGTTCTCGCGAAGAGAATAAGATGCTGCTCCCCCTCCTCTATCTTTTCTCGCTTTGCTAATCTTCCCCTCTAACGCGGGCCGTGCGCAGGAGGAAGAAACCTAAGAGAAGATCGTCTTCTCTTAGGTCCTTTTTCTTTTTTTAGTGCAACACAGGAAAGCGCCCTCTTTTTGTCATCCCTGCAGCTTTCCGGATTTTGTATTGAACGCATGGCGTAGCTAGGACCTTCAAATCATGTTTGAGCCTATGTTCAAACCAAACCCACCCCTTATTTGAATAAGGCCGGAAAGAATGCCCGCCAAGTTCGGAAAAGGGAATGCTTCTCCCAACCTTTAAAGGAAAGGCTCGACGAAGGGAGGGAGATGCGGCGGGGGAAGGAAAACGCTTTCGGAGATCGAGATTTTATTTGTTTTTCATCGAAAACGTAGAAGGGCGTGGATGGCCTACGGTGCGTGTTATCCGAAGGGAACACGCTTTTTCGACCGCGGTGGTATGATTGCCGGGCTCTCTCCTCGTTCCGCCCGTGGCCTATTGGGATAGCAGCCTTCGGGCTTTGCCGGCCCTTATTTTCTAATAAAGAATTCCGACTCGGCCCGGGAAAGCGCCGGCAACAACGGAAAGGAAGGGGTCCATGTAGGCCGCCGCGCCCGCCCCCTTCTTAGTCAATGGGGCGGCAGGTTCGGCATCTACTAGAAAATAGAGAATCCACTTCGGATAACCACGCCTCGCTAGGCGGCGTGTGGAATAGCCGAGAGCGGACCTTTTTGGATATATAATCCAAGTCGAGAGTGGAGTTACGGGAACGGCCGTCGATGGAAAACTACTTTCACGTTCGGTTCGCAGAGCACTTTTTCGTTGAGAATTCCTCGTTCCCTTTCGTGTGAATTCCCCGGCGGCGAATTAAAAACTTGTGGGGCCCTATCTATTCCATCTCTCGAGCCCCGAAGAAAACCCCCTCCCCTTCGGACTCCATATCTCTTTTGACTCTATATATGTGGGCACCCGATATCTATGAGGGTTCGCCCACCCCGATTCTGACATTCCTTTCTATTGCGCCTAAAATATCTATTTCTCGCTAATATTTCACGTGTTTCTATTTATGGTTCCTATGGAGCTAAATTGCAACAAATCTTCTTTTTCTCGCAGCATTGCTTCTATGATCTTAGGAGCACTGGCCGCCATGGCCCAAACGAAAGTAAAAAGACCTCTAGCTCATAGTTCAATTGGACATGTAGGTTATATTCGTACCGGTTTCTCATGTGGAACCATAGAAGGAATTCAATCACTACTAATTGGTATCTTTATTTATGCATTAATGACGATAGATGCATTCGCTATAGTTTTAGCATTACGGCAAACCCGTGTCAAATATATAGCGGATTTGGGCGCTCTAGCCAAAACGAATCCTATTTCGGCTATTACCTTCTCCATTACTATGTTCTCATACGCAGGAATACCCCCGTTAGCCGGCTTTTGTAGCAAATTCTATTTGTTCTTCGCCGCTTTGGGTTGTGGGGCTTACTTCCTAGACCCGTGGGAGTAGTGACTAGCGTTATAGGTCGTTGGGCGGCCGGAAGGTTGCCACGAGTAAGTAAGTTTGGGGACCGAAGGTAGTTCTCCGTGCACCGGACACGTAGCTTACCGAATCGGTTGCGACACGGATGGGAATGCATGCTACGAAAGATAGGATCGAGTCCGATACATCAACCGTCTACTCAATATCCTTGTACGAGTCCACAATCACTACACGAGATGAACCTTGGTTTGGTGAATTGAAGTTGGCCTTAGGTGTAATAGGACTCCCGATTCGCGCGCGATCGTATACCGAGGTGCTCCCCGCCGGTTGTTGGAACAACGCGAGCCGGGCCGGGCCTCGATTCAGAAAGATGAAGAGCCCAAAAGTATAAATAGGGGGTTACAAATTATCCATCTCATTGGGGGCGGAAAACGAATAGACATCTCTATGTGTTACTTCCTTTTATATTTTAGTTTGGAAAGATAGGCGAAGTCCATACGAACAGTATAATGAAGAATAAGAGGAGATCAAAGCGCCTATGGCGCGCGAAGCGCATGCGGAACGGGCTCGGAGAAAAATAAGTGTGGAGAAGAAGCGGCCGAGCTCATTCCTTTCGCTTCCTGGGCCCAAAGCAAGTGCGGTCTTTCCTGGCCAAATCAAGGATTTGGGGCTTCTTGCTACGCTACTTAACTATAGAAATCTATTTTATTTAGTAATATATATGAATAGAAAGATAGATCCATCCATCTATCCTATCCGATTTCCATTTTTATATCTAAAAAATAATCGATTTCATTCAACGTTTGATTCAAAGAACCGCGCTTAGCCCCCCGCTCATGAAACGGCTCGCTGCGATGGATGGCGAGAGGGTCCGTAGTACCCCAAGCACCGGAGTGATCCAGTGGCCGGGAAGGGGCCTAGAAGTGCCTACTACTACACCACACTACACTTGGCTCTACACCTACACATTTACAAAGCTAACCCCCGTCCGGTCCCCGGCGAGCTAAGAGGGCTTCCATCCTTATTCCTTATCCCCATCTTCGCCCGGGCTAACGGGGCCTTACTTATTCGGGGGAGAGTGGAGCCTCAAGAAGCACCGTTGAGAGGAAAATCCTTGGCCCCTCTTCATTCTCTACAGGGTTCCAAACCTTTCTTCAACATAGGTGACAACGAGCGAAGCGAGATGGAAGAGATCGAACACGGGAATAAGAAGCAAGCTCGCCTTCCTTTTTTCTTTTTTTGATAGAGGGGGATGGAGAAAGTGGACAAAACAGACTAGCATTTCTCATCGAACAAATACGGGAAAAGAATCATATTGAAAACGTTCCTAACCAACCAGCCCCTTCCTTCGTAGAGCCGTGTATTGTAAGTGATCCGAACCTGCCCGGAGCGAGCCCCCCATAGAGGCAAGTGAAGTTGGTGAGCCGTATGATGGGCAACTATCTCCTGCGGTTCGGAGAGGACTCACTCGTTAGTTAGTACCCCCTTGGTTTCGGGGTGGACCCTTTCACTCTATTTTATTATATACGCTTAGCGAAAAGAATGTTTTTTGATACACCTAGGACATGGATTCTATATGAACCAATGGATCGTGACAAGTCGTTACTACTAGCAATGACTTCCTCTTTCATTACTTCATTCTTTTCATATCCCTCTCCCTTGTTCTCGCTTACTCATCAAATGGCACTCGGTTTATATCTTTAAGTTCGATCATCGACAAGGTTCAAAGAAAGGGTGGGCCATTGATAAAGAATCGATTCCAAACCACAATGCTAGTGGATGGCGGGCCTCCGTCCGAGACTCTACCCTGCCCGTTGGATGGATTGTGCTTCTCCGTCCCTCCCTTCGAGAGGTGATCCGCCAATCCTTTTTCAACCTAAAGGTTTCTTTCAAAACCGGGATGAAGTTTGGTCAAAATGTAGTCGTTGAAGCCTTTACGCAACATCTTCTCGTCTATGGCCACGCTACGAGTCCGCCGTCAATCTTGCTTTCGAGCCGGAGTTTGCTCGTTTTAGTCCATACAACGCCTTCCGAGTCGACTAACTAGATGTGAAGAAACCGATCGCCCCGGCGAAGGTGGCATGTAAACCTCCTAATGTGGTTTTCAACTCGGAAAAGCATTCCCCACATCTCACCGGAACGAAGGCTACTTTCTCACCGTGGCAACCGCAATCGAGCCCTACAAAAGTAACCTTTGCCGGTGGGGCAAAAGTCTTCTCGAATCGATACCAAGAGTGAGTCCGAATTTCCCTCAATAGTGGTCTTTCCGTCGGGAAGAGGTTTGGAACCCCGAGTACGGTGTTCCGGGTGTAGCAGAAAAGAAGCCGTACGCGAAATGGTGCTCGGACGAAAATGCTCTTTCTCGGCCATTGGATCGGCAAGGGTGTGATTCGGATGGATCAAGAGAAGATCGTCCGTTGTGGACCGGGAAGTGCCGAAGAAGGAGAGAGCGAGGCAGCGGTTGGTGAAGCCGGATGCTCGAAGCCATTTTAGATACGGCAAGACGGCTCGGGAAGAGTAGAAAGTTGCCACAACCAAGGGGGGTTGTTTGCTTTATAGGAATAGGAAGCCAAAAAACGTGAGCCTTTTTACAAACTTCTTAAAGGGGAGAGCGCCGGGGCGGCGTCAAGGAGAACGTCGTGACGCCATCGGTTTGGAGCGCGAGGCCGGCGAGCTTGCCGCAAAGGAGATAAGAAAAGGCTCCGCAGAGGAGATCCAAGAATCGTTATGAATGTGGAGGAGTGGGGCATTTTGATCGTTACTATCCCAATGTTCGACGCACGAATGCCGCCGGGGGAGTGCGAATAGACCGGCTGAAGATGGAAGAGTGAATAAGCTCCGGTGGCCTTGTTGCTCGCACCTTCGATTCTCCAAAAGGCTGCCTATGTGCCTTACCAACCGGCACCTGCGCATACTACTCCATTGCGCATTTCAAGGCACGGAAGACCACGAACCATTTCCTTCTTCATCATCGCCTTCGACGATTATAGTTTACATGTGCCAAACGGCCGTGCCGTAGGTCTCAGCCTCATGTTGACGGGTTTTGTCAATATATGCCGTACCGGCCAGATAACACGTACGGCTTCTTCACCTTTCTCGCCTTCCATTAGGATGTCTCCACGAACATCCGCGTTCGCCAATACTTTGACATCCTCTCGGACCGAAAAGCACATAGTGCCCACCGCCGTAATCCGAGGAACCGATACCAAGTTTTTCTTCATTCCCGGAACGTGGTAAACGTTCTCCAAGACTTTGGATCCTCCTTTCATGGGCGAAATGGTCGGGTCACCCACATGCTCCACCGGATGTACGGTGTTGTCCGCCGTGACAACCGCATCATTACCTTTGTACTTTTGTAGCCTTAGGAACTTACTCATATCACCGGTAAGATGATGTGAGCAACCGGAATCCACTATCCAATCGGTCTCGTAGTTGCTTCCATCATTTTTATTATATTGTTATATTAGTATTAGATGTGGTAACACCATTAAGCGTAACACCCATCGGATTGCAGCCGGTGGCTATAGCAAAAGCTTTTTCTCTCAACTCGAGTCTTTCTCTTGGTGTGACCCTCAAGCTCATTTCTTGCAAATCTTCGCCGATTTGGTTATGCACCGGATTATCCGTACATACGCTATCATTCAGCACATTTAGCGGATTAAAACCTTGGGGTATTAACACCTCCCCGAGGATTTTTACTTTCTCGGGGTATAAGACCAGAGTGGGGTCAACTTCTAGCAGATTCGGCGGGATCATTTCCAAGAATGCAATGAAACCTAACACGTAGGATATGCTAAGCATAAGTTCCGGCGAGTTCGAGTTAATGACTCGACGGTACAGAATGTCCGGTAGACCACGAAACCTCGGCGAGTACCTCGAGCGTGGACCGAAGATTTTAAAATTACACATTCTAAATCCTGGATCCCACGGCCTTCTTGGTACGATGTTACAATACCGTCGAATCCATTTGATTCCCAGTTCTAAACCATGCTCACAATCTAGCAAAGTATTGTGCCACTTTTTGGCATGCCACCGCATTCGACGAAATCAATTACCTATTGCATGTAAGATCTTTCATTTCTCAAACTTAAAGTTAAATGATTCAAATCCTCGTGTAGTAACACCTATTTTAAAACTATTCAATAATTTTCTTTCAAGATACGAAGTTGTGGAGGTTCCTGCGAAGGTCATAATAGTTTTCTTTTTATCTTTACTTTGATTTCGCCGTTTTGGCGAACACTAACTACACCACCATAACAAGGAACCGCTTCATTTCCAGCTTCAATAGTAATGATCTTACTCGATAAATTGAGATTTTCCAACATGCCGGATACGGCTGGATCTGTCTAAGATATTTTCTTCTACACTTGGACTAGAATACATTGGTGTATAGACATAAACTTCATGTCCATACCGAAGAAAGTCTAATCCTCGGAAATAAATGCCGAAACTCATTATCGAAATTGATTAAGGCTAAATCAAGTAGTACTAATGAGAGAATACCAACGTGTGGTATACAATTAATTGTGCTAGATATGTCTACTCCTCGATCATTCACGACTCTAACGTACGGGAATGAGCCGACATATTCCATAATAACGGGATCATTAACAAAATCTTTCGAAAAAACATCAATTTATCTCGATCTAATGTCTTAAGTGAGTTAATTAGGTCTAATTTATAAATCCTTAATACCTTACCTTTAGAACATAATTTCTCATAAAATACCTGTGGTTTAGTTCGAATTCCATGAATATTATCATTCAATAAATTGAATTTAATCCAATTTTTTATTATCGGACGGCCGAGCGATGTTAGCACAAGGCTGTCCGCCGGCGTTGGAATCATGCCCCGCTCTTCATTATATAAAATAGGGAAGAGTACGACATCCCTGTACTTTTGAACATTCCCGATGGGGCTAAGCTGAAGCGGCGACAGCTTGTATGTGCCCTTAAGGATGCTATCTGAATAGACATTACATCTTCAGCCGTCAACGGATGGTTCGGGATGGAATAACCCCGAGTTAAGTAGCTAACCGAATAGAATATGGATGCTAGGCTAATGGTTCTTCCCGTTGCTAGGCTAAGGTCCTACCTTTCTCTTAGCTCTTGTAGCCGGATGTGCCTCATATGCTCTCTCGGTATTAGTCTTCTACTACCAACCACTTTCGTTACGAGAATGAGTTGTGTATCCGCCCTCGAAGCTCAAGGCAAGAGAAGAGTCTCGGTCCATCACGAGTAGCGGTCCATTCCGCAATAGAAATATAAATAACGGTATTGTACGAGAACGGCCCGCTCCCCTCCGATCAAGAAAGAAGTAGTGTATTCCTCAAGTGAGGTTATCCGGATCCGGCTATCATCCGGTGTTGTATTCAAATATGAAATCTTTCCCCCACGTGAGTTAGTTTGTTTTAAGAGGTCTCTCGAGCCTTTATAGGTCTTCTAGCTCGCTAAGTTACTTTTCTTCCCTCTCCAGGTATGGTATCAACCGCTCTTTTTCTACAACCTATTTAGTAATATAATCGGTTCTTTAATATTATAATGGGTTGTGAGCCCAATCCGATCTCGCCATTCTTGGATTCCGGTTCATAAAGGATTTGACACCGCTCCGCAGATCGAGATAAAGAAAGGGGGTGTCACTCGCAAACAAAGATGAAAGGCCTCGCGCTTTCCTTTTCTATTTCTATTGTTCCATCTATATTGATATTTACCTCGAAAGAGTAAACGGTTGAGACTACGCCTTGTAGGACAAAGAAGCCTTCGGGCAATAGATAACTTCTATTAAATGGGGCATGAAGGACGAAAAAGCAGCCTACCTTCAAGAGCTCGAGAGGGCCGGGGCTCTTGGTCGGAAGCTCTAGAACCACTGTTCGGGGTTGATTATGAGACTAAGAGCGAGCTCGGTGGAACTTTAATTTAATGGCATTTCGGTCTTCTAAGACTAATCATAGGAATAGTCGTAGTGTCGCATGATCGAACGCAACTCTCGCACGATCGAACTCGGGTCTCGGACAAGACAACGTTAATTCGAAATCTATTATAAAATGGAAGTAAAATTCCGCCTTCACTTCTAGAAAGGCTCTTTCTCGAATCAATCTCGAAGCCGGTGACAAGAAACCACTTTCTTCTTTGAGATCGAATGAAAAGAGATGAATGAAGAGAAAGACTTACTTTGTTTTTATCATCATCACGCGCTACCTTTTACTCTACTTTCACCGGACCCGGTCGAGATTAAATTCACGATCTACGTGCCTCAAGATAAAGATTTCTTTCGGATGTTGAGAGGTGAGACCGGTTGATAGATAGAATCATGTGGCCGATCAACCTAATATAATCTCTTGTGCAGGAGACTCTCTTTCGGGGGAGGTCTAAAGCCAAAAGTCCCTGTGGGAGTTCCATAGCCTATAGATCAAAAGCCATCACCCCGCCTAGATCCGGGGTTCATACCCTCAAATAGCCGAGGTAGAAATAGCGGAGGCAATAAAGCGAGCTAGCGAAGGGGGACCCCAAAGGAATACGCGATAGAGGATTTCGGAGAAAAGTATCTACTAATTGATTGGATAGCCGGTAAATTGTGCTTCTCCGGACCTATCAAAACGAAGCAAATGTTCCTTTATGGCCCCCGAGTACGCAAAAGACACTCATTCTCAATATCCTCTCCAAAGTCTTAAGAATATATTTTGTGGGGGCCGAAGGAATGATTTCGCGGGGGCTCATGATCAATACGATTTATGGGTCTTCGATGAGTTCCATCGGCCCAATGAGGATAGTGGAATATCCGGGGCAACGAGAGGAGGGGACCACTTTCTTCAACACAATACTTAATTAACTTGATGGCCAGGAGTACCGACTAGACTCAAAGTATTCGAGAGTGCTTAAGAAGAGAAAGAATGTGCCTATAATTATGATTGCTAATAAGCTGCCCTCGGCAATGCGAAAACATGGGCCCAAGAAGCGGGGTGCTATGCCGCCGTAGGAGAGGAGGCATTCAACAAATAGCCTTTCCGTTCCGTCCGGTACAGGAAGTATTAATAAAATATCCTTTCCTTCCGGTTACGTCAAGTTACGCCTACCCTTCTTCTGATTGAATGAGTTCATGAGCGAATCCTTCTCTGTCTCACACTCACTACGGGACAGATAACTTATTTAGATAAAGGAAATTACCTAGGAATCTCTAGCCATCGGTTAGCTCTTCCTTCTGCTAGCCCGGGCCTTCCCTTAAGATGAGAACAAGACGGATGAGCTTCCCCGAAATCATTTCCTGCGCCGGTTGATTGGCTTGTTCAAGGCAAGGTACCAAATGAGAAGCGGCACTTCCACTGCAAGGACTCTTCACACAAGACGCTCGGGCTGATCCAAGGGATCAATCAACCGGGACTTCTCCCTCTCGCTCTCTTCTCATTGGATTCCTCTCATTCCACTTTGAAATAGGAACAACAACAACAAGAAGATGGCGCACGCGGGTGCTAGTATAAATGCTGCACATAAGTAGAACATGTCTCACCTAGAATATCCCCTACCTACAATCCATGCTAGAGAGTAAACACAAAGCAGTAAATCACTCACCCTCGGGTCCCCATGCTTGACATGCCGGATGGGGAGCTGCGAATCCTTCCTGAGTTGAAGGCCCGCGGCATACCTTCATATTTGAGACCCAGAACCCATTTATGGACCCGTTGGAATCCCGGCCCGAGCAAGCTTTAGAGCCGGACCTGCTCAATAGCCATTAGCTCACTTATTGTCCCTTCAAATTCGATAACCAATGCAATATCCCGTACCTATTTCCCGAGTGGAAGGAATTCCGAAATTTTCAATCTTTCGGCAGCCGAGTTAGTTGAACTTGTTGTTTAATATAAAGTTCTATCTCCTTAGCCACTATCTCGCTAGTTAGCATCTCTCCCTTTTACTACTTGACGTTCCGGAGCCGGTTAGAAAGCTAGAATAAGGAGTTTGAGCGAGTGAAGGCAGCGGCGGGAAAGGTAGGAACAAAGGGGAAAGTACTCCGCCTAGCATTCCTTCCATCTTGAGAATAATAGCCTGTTTAAGCTCTACCCACAGTTCCAAAGTCGGGTTATGATGCCGGTAAGCTTGTTGACGGCTAAGGTAGCGGATCTCATTGCAAAGCTATCGGCATCTCTATCTCTATATAAAGCATGAGCAGCTCCAGGACGAGATCGATATTATGACTTTCCGGATTGAAAGCCGGCGGGAGAGGCATAGGTAGCGTAGGCAAAACAAAAGGCGGTAGGAGCATAGCGAACAACGGCGAGATCTAAAGCCCGTAGCTAAGGAAAAGGAAAGATAGGGCAAGACCGCGAGGAAAGCGAGAGGCATAGTAATAAGCAATAGATAGAGTAGCGGAGGTATCGGATCGAGTGTCATTCCCGGATAAAAATCCATAGCCGGGGATTCGGTTTCACTAACATCGGTAGAGGTTGCATTTGATCGAGCGAAGCGAGAGGCATTTCATTGAAGTTACCCAATTCCGAGTGCTATAGAGGCATTATCTCTTCGCTCGGGTCCGGATTCACCGGCGAGCGAGAAAAGCACGCAGCTATAGGGGCGGCGTTCCTTCACTTTGATTCTAGGTCTCCGACTTTAGACCCTCCATTTATTGCAGAGTTTATTCCTTCTTTAGTCCCACCACTCTCTACATCATTATAATAGGCTCGAATTCCCCGATCATAGGTAAAGTTACGTCTCTTCAACGGCTATTATCCAAGGCACTCGTGTAGGCACTTCCTATAAGCAACTCTTAAGCCAATCTACGTATGGTTGAGAATTGGACCCCTTATCTAGGCGCTTGCTTAAGGTATCCCCGAAAGTTATCGATAGAAACTCCGGTTACACGGCTCATGGAGGAATATCGATCCGAGCACGGTAGTTAGCTTCGGCGATAAGGCTTATTTTCCTTAATAGCCGTTTAAGGGGCGAGCTCGGCGATCGGGTTTTTTAGTGCCCGAAATAAGGTTAGTATGAAGTAAAAAACTCCGCAACACCGAGTCTTCGCGGAGCATTTCCCTCTTCCGTTGGTCGAGCTTTGTTTACACACCCTTCCGTAAAACCTAAGCGGTTCGCTAGGCGAAACGTGATTTTCCCCTCTATAGAACCATCGCGGTTGAGCCGTTCAAACCAATATACGGTACGAAGCTTGCTAGCTGGTGGTGGTCTTGCCGGCCGGTACGGCAGTGGTCTTGCTGCCGGGAATGGCTGGCTTGATCCTCGCTACCTTGATCTTGCTTCGTGGTACAATCATTACTTGGTTGGTCCTATGTCCATCATGTAGCCACGGGTATATTACAACATCCACTAATGCACGAGCATAAAATGAATGATATATTTGGAATCGTGACTTATGGCTATCTACATTGGAAGCTATCGGCATTCCAAAAGCACGGCGTAATGAAAGCACGAACTACGCTTGCTTTTTGACGCTCGGATACCGTAGCGGTCAAAACGAAAAGGCTGTTCTAAAGGAGGTCCACACCGGAAAGAAAGGGGAGCGAGCCGCCCGTCTATATGGCCCGCGAGCTTCGAAAGTGCATCCACACTGCACCGACCATCCACTTTCTTGTCCCGATTCTCATGCCCATCATACACAACAATCATTAGATAGATGTTATTCGGCGAATTTTTGAACTAAAGGAAATACCGGAGCCTCAATAGTAGGAACACTAACTAATCCTGGAACATGAAGCTGGAACACGTGCAAATGTCTCCATTTTCGGTAAATCTATCTCTCTTGAATAAATTTCTTCACTGTGCTCTTGTTGAGGCGGTTCCTATTCGAGCGGATCAAGTTATTTATAAATCCATATTTAGAGATCCATATGATGCGGATCATCCGGTCGCGAGACGCAGTTCCAAATCCAATTGTATATCCACCAACGAGTCGGTGGCATAAGTCATTCTGGGTGTGGTTCACCTTGAACCGATGGCTGTGCCGGCGAAAGCAAAGGCTTCTTCGGCAATAGAGTCAAAGCAAGCGGGAGCAAAAGAAACGGGGGTTGTGGGCGCGACATCCCTTTCATCTTGAGAGTCACCACCTCGCTCAATAGCATCCCTTCCGGTTCGAGAGGGAGCTCTTTCGATCGGCCTCTCGCCTTCGGTCGCCTCTATGGAACCATGTCCACCCACCGCACTGGCTATCGCTTTCGCTGGAGTAGTAGTCTATGGAGGCAAATCCTTAGGAGCAGTAGCGGGATCGGTTCAAGCGGCGGATCGGTTCGGTGCCTCGCTCTTTGTCCGGATGGAAAAGATGATCTTGCCGGATCTTGTTGAATCCTTTTCGCAGACTTCAAGCGGGGCTCACCGATCCATGCGGGAAATAAATCCCTCTGTCGCCCTCTCCCTCTCTCGGGCTCGGGTGCTGCTATCCCACACTCACACGTTCACTATGGGTACGTGGGCAATCGATCGATTTACGGGCAATCAATCCCTCCGGGTGGCGGGCACTCGATATCCGATTGTACGACAAGAGATTCAAGACCGGATGATTGATAGATGTACTTGATGAAGGCTCTCTCTTTCCGAATAGAATATAGGGTATCCCCATCTACTAGACTGTGACTTGATCCCCCTATGGCGCCACATTCCGGGGAGAAGAAGCCACGGGGTTCACGGTTTATCGGCGGGACCGAACCTCTCGATGTGCGGACACACTGCCGGACCCGCTCAATCCATTCGAGGAGAAGCCCATCTTGGCCGGGGTCTTGAGAAGAAAACTACATTTCGGGTTGTTCAAAGTTTGAGAAACGTCAACTTTAACACGGTGAGCCTTGCAGCCAAACTTGAGTTTCATTCGATGCGCAAGGTCATGGGCTAAGGCTATGTTGTCCGTTATGTTCCGACCTTTGATGAAAGCAGATTTCTTTTTGAGGATGAGTTTGGGAAGGAGGGAGTCGGTCAACCTACGAACAATCGTACCATAGCGACTAATGCTTAAAGTGCCACTTGTTGTCGGCTAAAGGAAGGCTAGGAATGGATTTGTTCCACTGCTTGTAGTCGGAAAGGCGGAAGGCAAGGGTGAAGGCTAGTTCTCTATATCTCGGACTAAAGCGGCTAAAGCTAGCCGGTAGCGAGCTTTTGCTCTTAGTGATTAATCTATCCCCTCCTTTCCTTATACGTCGTAAACGGACCGACTTATGAGCTAACTTGTTCCTCCTTAACTCGGCCTTCCCTTTCTTTTCTCCATTAATTAATAGATAGGGCGAGGGTCAAAAGGAGATCGCCCTAATGAAAAAGTGGGAGAGGCCGCGGAAGATTAAGGTAAGAAAGATCACAACTATTATACTCATTCATCACTACTATCTATCTTCTTTTCCGGATGACGAAAGGAAGAGAGAGCTAGAAAGAGGAAGCCAAAGGCGAAAGGCTGCTCAAGCAAGGAAGGCGCTAATTCGGATGCGGATTCCATGTTGCCGTATTGACGAAGCGGTGGGCATCAAAGGAAGCCGGCTTAAAAGCAAAGCAAGGAAAGGCGAGAAGAGGATTAACACGACTTAGCTACTTGTACGAAAACGGAAACGAGAAGAGAAAGGTGACTCACTTCATTCGGTAAAGCTAGAAAGCAACCGAAAGAGGCACATCATACGGGTACGAAAGAAGTCTAGCCTGCCAAGGAGCAAAGCTTCGAGGTATTTCTAAAAAACTAAACGTTCAGAATGGCCTCGGGAAAGGGCTAAAATCACCATTGAAATGACTTCTTTGGTCAATCCGCAATGAATATGCCTTTTCCCGTGTCCGGCCACAATTGAATTTCCTTTTTACTCTTCATTCAAGAGAAAAGGGAAAGGCGAAGTTGCTTGGCTGGGAAGCCCTTTCGACCTAAGCCGAGGCTCTTCCATAGGTTGAGTGACCATCCTCGGAGGGAGAGTTGACCAGGGAGAGGTTCTGTAATCGAGGTGATAGTGAGCCCCGAAGAGTGCTTTTCTATTATTCCCGTGACTCGCTACATATTCCTTTCACTTGGGCAAGCTCCATCGCTCCTAATACTACGACAAGGCTAGCTTATGGCTCTCTACCGTGGCTCTAGTAGTCCATCTTATTCAGAATTCCTCTTTCTTTTTGTTGATTGAAATTCGAATAAGAATGTTGATGGTGCGTTAGTTCAGATAAGAAGGCAAGGTTAGCAAAGGCAGCCGTTGGTTGGGGTAACTCGGCTTTACGTGTTGTCTCTAAATCCTCTTCTCCGTCGCTCTCGCAGCCATACACATGCCAACCTTCTTAGTTCGCGAGCAAGCTCAAACTAAGGAATGGAAGTTACGCGAAGGGGACCGGTAATCGGGGGTGCCCCTAAGGGCACCGCGGTGTGTCAGGTTGTTATAGGAAGGGGCATTCGTCTATATCCAAGGAGGAACGGGATATAAGCGAAACGTCGTACCCGCCTTCGCCGCTCTATCGGCAAAGGAGGCGGCTAACGTAGTGGTATTCGCTTTTGCGGCTCTTCCGGAAGAAGCAGCTGTGGCATCTCTATCGGCTAGTTAGCTAGTGTCATTGGCCTTCGGCTTCGGCTTTCGGACTAGTAGCTAAATTGCTTTCGTTTTTAGGGGAGAACGGAACCGGGCATAAGGAGCTTCAATCGCTATTGGTAGTTCACCCGCTAGGGGAACGTCGGGAGGGGGACATGCCCTATGTCCACCGACTCTCTTGTTAGTACGGTATAGGAAGTCCTTGTTTTAGTGAGAGCTTCTAGAATGCCATTCATTTTGCAATAAGAAACTTTTCCACATAGAGGTTTCGGCCACTTAAGGCGAGAGTGCATCCAAAAATTGTATTGGATCGAGAAGAGTGCTCGGCCTACGCTACGATCGTTAGAACTCCCTCCAATCGGTTCAAAGCCGCGAGATCAAGGTTGTTGTGCTTTCTCTTTGTCCGAGAAAACTAAGTAGTTGACGAGGTCTCATTTCCCGACTCCTAACACGCAACAAGCCTTGTTTGTTGCCAGTCTCGCATAGCGAAGAAGGGACTTGTCTCATTGAATTTGAGGGAAATTTACCTGGTAAAGAGGGTAGGTGGGTGGGGAAGGAAGTGCGAGATCCGGTCATTGAGAACAAGATATTGAAAGCTTCAAACAAGTAGTCCGCTAAGGTATCAAAATAGAGCTTCCAGAGGCAAGCCGAAGCGGATAATTTTACTCCTAAAGAGTATCTGCGAGTAGTCGGCACAACGAGAATGGCCTATGTTCCAAGAACCAATGCTACCAATACGGGCGGCGCCTACCACCGAAACGATGCTGCTGCGATAATGCGGCTCTTGTTCAAAATGCACCTGCCGAGGTGAATCTTGGTGTGGCCGAAGCTGCAAATAATGCTCCGTTTTTTTTTCATGCTTATGTCCCAACCAATCCGAAGCTTTTAAGTAAGTCGGGGCTTCTACCACCGAAGTTAGCCCTTGTGATTCGGATGTTGCTGCGCTTACATGCAAACCATTGAAGATGGTCCTCGGGGCGAAGAGCTTGAACTAGATAACAATCCCCAAGCTCCTGTTCTTCAACAACCGGAGTATTTCGCTATTGGAAAATAGCCTTCGGTTAACGAAGCCCTAATACGGCGGTAGCTCTGCCTCACGGGGACAGCGGGAAGAGAAACTAGTTGGCAGAAATTTTGTTGATAATCAAGACCCCCTACGGATTATGCACTTTGGATCCATCCGGCCCGGAATCCAATAAACCGAAGGTTCACTATCTTTTTTTAGTGGTTGCCATACGAGAGACAAGTTCGCGCTTTCTCCTTAGAAGGAAGGTCCTCAAAGCCTCTTCATTCCAATGATCATGATGAAGAATCCAATAGCTCCTCTCGGGACCCACAATCATCTATCTTTGAGAAAGATTTGAAACCGGAGCCTCCGAACAAGGCAAACAAATGGCAGCACACAGGTAAGAGCGCGACTACTAGGGCACAATCCAAACTTGGGGCTAAGCCCCACTCCATTCTATTTCCAAAATTTCCACAATTGCAATTGTTTGGAATGCAAGGGGCGTCGGCAATGGCCCCACGCGTAGACGTCTCGACGATCTTGCTCGGATCGGGCTTTAGTCTTTGGTTGTCATCACGGAACCAATGGTTAGAAAGGCTAGGGCGGCAAACTTAGCTTTCTTGTTGGTGGCATTCATTGGAGTTAGTCTCATAAGCGAAAAGGCTTTCCAAATGGAATGCGGAATGCTAATCTATTAGACTAACTTATAGAAAAAAATTAGATTTTAAGGTTATGAGTTAGTACGGTAGGTGTTCGAGGGGAATCGTCGGAGATTCAAGGGACTAGAAAAACAAAACTACAATTCCATTCTTTTTTTTGTGGTTGCGAACAAAGGGGGAAAACCCGGGCATACGAGAGAAATTTTAGCACTAAGGGAGGTTGTGGGGGTTACATACCGATGGATGGAATCTGTCTCGTATTCTAATTTGGGGTTGCGTTTGCCTATGATCTCGTATCGTATTCGAATTCTCATTTTTGTTTTCATATTATGGATCTTGGTTACCATGGCAATTAGACTATTAGAAAAAAAGAGAATCAATAAGGAAATATTGCGTATAAGAAAGAAAATGCTCAACCATCGGAGAAAAGAACCAGGGCTTACTCGCTCCTTAAATGGATTAAGACTTATTCCTGCTTAGAAGAGAAAGAAAGAAAAGAAGGAAGGGGAAAAAGTCTGACTTAACTAAATCGTGTACGGAGATTAGGACTAGTTCCAGTATTGACCTCATGAAAGAAACTAATTCACCTGGGTTCGGAAGATGGTCTGTGGGGAACAGAGGGGATATAGAAAAAGAAAGGCAAGATTCTCCACCGAAGAAAAAAAAAAAAGACCCATTAATAGGTCTATCGTGTCGGGAAATAAGCTTATCCGGTAAGGGAATGGGCTTTAATTGCGTAAGAAAGAGAAGCGAAAATAAAAAGAAGGACCAACGACGATTACGTACTAAAGAAGAAGGAGGAGGAGTAGGAGCAAGCTTTAATTAAAGTAGAAGCGTACTACGAAGAAATTCGAGTTCATGCCACGACGATCTATATGGAAGGGCAGTTTTGTTGATGCATTCTGTTGAGAATGAAGAAGAAGAGAGATCTTCTTTTGAACAGGAAAATTTGGTCACGTAGATCTTCTTTTTTGCAGGATTTCGTTTATTTCTCCGTACTAATTTACAATGGAAAAACTCTGTTCGTTGTAAGATCACCGAAGGAAAGGTTGGTCATAAATTTGGAGAGTTTGCTTCTACACGGAAACGAATACTTTCGAGGATAATATTGGACCGGGAAGAAAAAGGGGGAAAAAAGAAAGTCTAAGCGCATATGGCACGAAAAGGAAATCCGATTTCGGTAAGACTTGGTCCGAATCGTAGTTCGATTCAAGTCGGTTCGATGAGGGCGACCGCGAAAGTAACCGAATGGGTCAGTCTTTTTCTTCGGTTTGTCTTATATTTCAAATAAAAAAAGCGTGGGAGGACATTGCGGATGTCCGTCCCGGACACGACTTCTTCTAACGCTAGAAGACCACCGGAAGACCCGGGACCGAGCATGTCGTGAAAGAAGCACACGGGCGGGCGTGCTTCGACCGTGTCTTCGGGGCACGGTTGAATGTAGATATCATGAACGCGAGGTGCAGGATACCAGGCCGAGAAACCCGGGCAACCACTCCCCTATGTGCCGATCGCCGGCGCATCCAGGGCCCCGGCGCCCGGCTCACTGGAGAGGCCTAGCCTGATTTGAGAAGTGCTAATTCGGTTCGGATAGACTTCATTCAAGAACGCCGCCGCCCCTGGAATTAATAAGAAAACAAGTGCTTCAGATCAGTGAATAAACCGAAACGAAAGAAGAGACGTTTCTCGCTCGGCGCCTAAAGCGCACTATGCTCCGCTTCAACAAATTAGAGTTTTCGGTGGAACCGGTGAACCACGCGAGCCGGTTAGATGCGTGGGACGAGAGGGCTCATAGTACTGCTAGCGCAGCTATGCGGTGGAAGGGAAGGAGCCTAAATCGACCCCCTTCCTTCTTTTTTTTTTTCAAAAAAAAGCCGTACCAAGAGATTAGACTCTCGGCTGAGACTGAGCAGCCACCGACCGGTCCGCCGCGCCCCGGACCTATTTGGTGTAAGACCGACAACCCCTCGAAAATGGAACCTCATTTAAGCCGTCAAACAAATTAGAATGGAAAATGAAGAAAAACCACTAGTAGGGATATGGATGGAGTCTCTCTCGTAAAGAGAGTTGTAGATTCGTAGAAAATGAGAAGAGCCTTGACTTTGAGAAAGAAGGTGCTTGTTGCTATTAGTAAGTAAGCTTGTTTTATATCATATCAATAAAGGCGAAAGGTTGCTTTTCTAATTGTATAATATAAGGCGCGTTAGCGCTTTAGAAAGATTGCAGGGCGTTTAGGCTTTACTAATAACATAGAAAGGGCGTTTCCTTTCAAATGACAACTACCTCTTCCTGCTGCGAGGGCGTTGCACGAAACCAAACCGCCCCCCCGCCCAATCAAGTACCGGTTGCTTCGCTGGTAGGCCCACTTAGGTTAGGGGGCTTTGTCCCCAGTTCTTACCAACCAACCTCCGGTGTGTAATCGACATGTTGCTAGCTTCAACTCGGTTGAATAAGAATCATGGATTCCCTCCGTTGTCCCTTTCTTATTCATTCGGGGTGCTCGGCTGGTGCTCCTTTCTCAAACTATAACTACTCTGAACATTAGGGAAGATAAGGGAAGACCACCTGAGCGAACCGACCGAAGGGACTTGACTTATTCGAACCGAACGATAGCGGCTTAAAGCTAAGCCTATCACAAGCAGCGTCGCTGCTTGATCGGCGGGGAGGAGCATCTCAAAGTATGGGGCAAAAGATCAAGCGCTTTGACTTTGTCCCCCGGGATCCACCACAGGTTGGGTTTGAGAGCCGTGTGATGGGTTACTGTCCAGCACGGTTCGGAGAGCACATTTAGTCTGCGTTGGTGAATGGAAGCCCCCCCTATCAAGCAAGAAAGAAGAGGCTCTTCCCACGGCGGAGTCACCATTGACTCTATTTATTATTATGGTAAATCAGTGTATCAAGATGTCAACCTGAGATCTTATTTCGGTTCGATACGTCCACCTACGAGACTCACCTTTGGCTTTCGTCTCGGTAGGTGTTTTATTATACATTTTCCCAAAAGAACATTCATTCATTTCTTTCTTCCCCGTCGACCACGACTACTAAAGGAAAGGCCAAACACTTCGGCCTAACGGGAATGAGCAACGACGAAATGACAAGATGAGGTGCTCTGGGCACCCCCATTTAGAAAGAAGGGTCGAAGGTTTTGGGCCTGTCGCTTTTCCCGTCCCCCCTTCGTCGGGTGGTGCTTGTGTGGGGGGTGTGCCACCAGAAATCGGGCTTGAAGCTCTCGCCTTACCAACGAGCCGACAGCTGATGGCTGTTGGTCACGACTACTACCAAAAAGCTCCAATGAAGATGAATATTTCACATGGAGGAGTGTGCATCTGTATGTTGGGTGTTCTTCTGTCGTGCGACCCGGCGGCTTATGTGCGACCTTTGGCCCACGCCTCCTATTTGTTCAGGGCGGGCGGCGTGAACTCTGATTCGATCCGGGTATTCAATCCCGCCGCCGAGATGCTCGGTTGACTCCTTAACCTTGATAGGAAGATGGCTTATTCAATAATTCGTGCATAAGGGTAAGGAACTTTGGATGAACTAATGCGAATGGGTGTAAGCCTCGCTGCTCGGAAACACCCGGTGCCGACCACACCGAGAGACAGGAAAGCGCGGGTAACGCCGGTTGGCGAAGTGGCGTTAAGCATCCCTAGCGGTACGAAAAGAGAGGTCGTGATGATATCATCTACGTCCGTACCGCTCCTCGTGGAGTAGATCCCGCATCCAACCAAGTCTTTGACCGGGGAACGGGAGAATTCCCACTACCGCCGGCAGGCCGGCCGGGCCGTGAGCGCGGTGGGAACGGGCTTCCCAAAAGCCAGCCCCGGGCCGGGGTCGGCATAGAATGAAGGGGACGGCCCCAATGTTGTGTTGGCAAAGCCAACTTCTTGGGTTGTGGGCGGAGAAGAGCGGACGTGGGGACTCGGGTCGGGCGTAGCGTAACTAAGAGAGCCATTCCATTTAGGGCGAGACAGAATGGGTGGGCACGAGCGGTCCGGTGTCCGAGCCAATTGGTCGACGACGACTACTTTACTTATTAGATTAGTATTAGCCGCCTATCCCGAAAGAAAATGGGATGGAATCGAAAGAACGCGAAGCGCTAGAGCTATAGGATTGGTTTTTTGGGGGGGGATACGCTTGCTTCTTCACAAAAGCTTATCCCCGCCCCGACCGGCACCGCCGGGTCTCCCCATCTCTCCTAAACTTCCCCCGGTCTTCGGCCCGAGCCGTATGAGGCGAAACTCGTCTCACGTACGGTTCGGAGGCCGAGCCCCACCCCAGCAGTAATGGTGCGGCTTAGGTCAACTAACACAAAGAAGATACAGTTCATTCAACGATTGCCTTTGGGTTCCGAACTCCATATGGGGAAGGAGCGTTGTTGTTTGCGAGGTCTCGATCATTTACATGGACCCACTTTTCATTCCATTTGTGGCAATTTGATGATCTATAAACCGTCCCTAACGAACGATCGGCTCATGTTTGAGCATGATGAATCACTTCGTGCCGACCTCGTTGCCAATAAACTTTCCGGCCTCATATGAGAATGGAAAAGCTGGAGCATTTTCTACATCGGTGGATGAAGAATCGCGAACATAATAATTTACGGTTGACCATGTTCCCGGAAAAAGATACTTTCGAGAAACGACGAGCACGGCCGAAGTGGCTATACATACAAATCCATTTACGGATCTTTATGCTTCAATTGGATCTGGAAGTTCCGAACGTGCGGCTGGTATACCACCATAATGAAACTGCCTTTTCTTTTTTTATTCGGATAGGATTTATGTTGGCTTCGTCGGGAGGCTCGCGTAGTTTGTTACGTCGGCTCCAAAAGGATAAGTTGCGTTGGAATCGAGAAAGTTACGTGGAGTTCATAATTGCATAAAAGGAGTCAAACAAAGTAGTGGCTGCGGCGCGTCGAGGCACTTCTTCGATGGTCCCCGTCCGCCCGGCCAGCCCGCCCACTCTAAAGAATTAATGGGCCGGGCGGCGGGCGAGAGCGTAATGGGCGGGCACTACTAACCAAGCCAAGCCTAGTTCTCGTCGATAGGCGCTGGTAGCTTGCTTCCAAGCCTTGCCTTATATAATAGTTGTGGCCATGGCCCGAAGGAGCCTTAAGCACTTGTACAATGCGCAAGTCAAGGCTCCACTCCATCCTACTCGTTGCCCAGAGCCTTGACTTTCTATTATATTAGTAAAGCGTGCCATATATCTTGAGGGAAGGGAAAAGGGGGTCTCTTTCCTCGCCCGATGGTAGAGGTCGATCCCTTATCACCTTCGGTGTCTCCTTGTGGTCCTTCTCTTTAGCTTTTCCTCGGCCTTTAGAGCTAGTTGATAGGCCACTTTCCACGTCTGATGCATCGAGATTTCATCTTGGATTTATAACCTCAAGCCCTATCAAGCAAGGGATTCTTCGTCGGATTCGTTCAAGCCATTTCGAATAAACAATTGGTAGAACTCCGCAACTTGTTAGGAGTAGGGGCTTTCTTGTACGCTTCTCCCCCCCCTATCCCTTAAAGCGAAGTGAAACCTTTGGAACAAGCTTTGGGTCTAATCAGAGGGTAGAAATTTCTCCCGCAACCTCGATCGCATCTTGTCTCATGTACTTCTCTTTGCCTTTCCGCTTACGCCTTGCTTGGACTTGATCCCACCAAATTGAGGCATGACCCGTGCTCAGGAATTTCACCTTCGTACACCTCGGATAGTTCTTTCCAATCAAAGAACTTCTCCGCGCTACTTAACCAACCAAGAAAGTCCTCGGGATGCAATCGGCCATGGAAATCGGGAACGTCCACTTTGATCTCACGATCTCCTTGATCTCGATGCCCTTATAAGATAAGGCCCGGATCAAGCGCTTCCTTATCATTAAAAAAATAGAAATAGGCTGGAACTTCTTCTTCTTTATGAATAGTTTTTTGATCATGTGATCGGATTTGAATCGGAGGTCTTGAACTCGAGTTTGTGGGATACTCTTGCCGCTGCCCTAGCTCTTTAATTTAAGCCCATTTATTGTCCTAAAAAAAAGAAAAAAGAAGACCCGGCTTCTTCTTTTCTTTCTTTTCCGAATCCGGCAAGCTAAAATCCTTTCTTCTCTTGAGTGATTGCTTGAGTTAAGCCTTCTTGACTAGTTTTTTTAGTCCCGATTTTCAGTCCTTGGATGATCTTTCGGGTCTTAGTACAATGGATTCCATAGGCTTTTCCCGTGCTCTTCCGAAAGAAGCATCTGGAAATGACTTGTCATGGGCTTATGCGATGAAGAATGATTTGCTCGGGAAAAAAATATTGTGCTTATGTGGGCGGGTCGCTTCCATTTTCCAAAACTAGAGAAGGGGATTTTCCTACAAAAGATGAAAAGTGCTTGGCTTTAAATGGGATGCCTTGTGTACTTCCTTTTAGCCCCATATACACCGTCACCTCTTTTGCGACTGCTAAAGATATTTGGGATTACATAAGTAATCTTTATTATCAGGATGATTCTCCACCTTTCTATCAGTTGCAACATGAAGAACATGCCTTAGCTTATGGGTAAAATAAAGAAATAAGTGTGCTATACTATTTCTTACCGAAGGCTTAGGCTTCTATGGGACCAGTGATGAGCATGAGGGACCCTTTTCTAAGATAGGGGCACCCTAAAGGCTCTTGTCGGGAAGAATTTCATATAACATAGAATAGCCTTATAGAGTATAAAGGGGCTCTCTAAGTTTTTGATGGGCTTGAGGCCCGAGTTCGAGAATGTTAGATCCTCAATTCAACATCGAGTTCCTCCACCAGACATTGAGAGAGCGATTCTTGATGTGAGATCCGAGGAGACTCGACTTTCTCCCCTTTACTAGGTTGGGTCTTGGGGGTCGATCTTTTATTACTTAGGGTGCTTCGGATCAGGTTCTTGCAGCTGAACATGCTTCGGGTGCTTCGAAGAAGAAGAATATGACTGGTGATTCTTCACTTCTTTCTTCTCTTCGTTCTCCACCTAAGTTCCTTATTGTTTAAACTCGCAAACTCCGAACAATCCCCTCTAGCTAGTCTTGGTACTCTCTCTCGTTATCATCGAATATGTTCTGCTCTTTTTCATCTTCCCGCTCTCTCGGTGAATCTTCTTTCCGGCTTGAAATAAATGCTTATATTTCTCTCCTACCTCCTGTCTTGTCGGGATCTCATGCGAGAGGCCCTATGGAGTAAGGGGATTGGGAAGGACCATAGAGTTGGCAAGCTCTCTTTTTTGGAGAAACTTCGTTTACCTCGGTCTTTTGCCTTTTCTGCTTGTGTCTGGTGTGTTCCCTCTACTCCCCCTTTTTTGTTGTGGCATCGTAGATTAGGACATGTCTTCCGCCCAAGGCTTAGATATTTTATTTCTACCGGAATGTTGGGGTCTGTACCTAACATTGAGATTTCTACTTGTATGGCCGAAGCCGTTCGATTGCCTTCTATTTTATTAATCGAATACCTTCCTCTTGTCATCTCTCGGTCCGTCTCTTTTTGAGAGAAGATTTTCTACCCCGCCCGACTATGAAAAGCTTCAAGTCTATCGGGAGAGGATGTGGTGGTAACCCCTGCGGCTTCGTCTAGAGCCGGGCGTCCGGCCATGTAAGAAGACTCACCCTAGCCACTATAGCGACCCCACCCCCAACTCTAGCCGAGAAGCACCCTCCATCCACTTCCCCTTTTCCGTGTGCCCAAAAGCCCGCCCGCCCGGTTTATGAGCCCCTTTTCTGATTCCCTCACCCAATCTCATGAGAAGCAAGCCCGGCGGGCCCCGCCTTAACTGTCCCCGGACGGCCGGCCTTCACCAGGCTGCCGGCATTGCTAAATGCTCCGCCACAAAGCAAGCTCTCCCGAATACGACGGATGCGGAAGTGGCTAAAGAAGTCGGAGGAAGAAAGTTGTTGGGCAACTGTATGCGCGAGGGTACATTATTAGTATTCGGGAATTAGCAACATTGACAGAAAGGGGAAGAAAAGGAGGTAGGAATACGCTTTTTTAAGTGCAGCTATACTAAAGTAAGTAGTCGGCCTAACCTTCGGTTCCCGTAACCAAGTTTTTCTTTCTCACTACTTATGTACTTTTTTTGAAGTGTGGGGCAAAGGGCGCCCTCTATTTCTACTTCTAACTAAAGGCGAACAGCCGGCATTGCAAGCAAATAAAGAGCCCCCGCCCGTTTGAGTCGTTGCGAGCCGGAAAGCGTACCGGCAGTTTGAGTCGTGAAAGGGCCGCTTGCTTTATTATATTATTATAATTAATAATAGATATATAATATTCTATATATATATAAACAATAATCAAATCATTTTTTTTTATCCAATTCTTCATTCCTGGGAAGAGGAAAAAGCAGATAGAGCAAAGGCCTCCTCTTTCCGTCCGCTCTTCCCGAAGTGAGCGAATTGCATGTAGCGATTCGTAGGGGCTTATAGTTTAATTGGTTGAAACGTACCGCTCATAACGGTTATATTGTAGGTTCGAGCCCTACTAAGCCTACCGCCCCCTTCTCTTCACCCGATACAAGGCGGTCGAAGTCCCCGCCACCTGCGGATCTCAATCTAGCGACGGCACTGGAACCACACGATGTCGGCGCCGCTTCGGGCACGCCTCCCGCGCTTACCACTCACCGACGCTCTTGCGGCATGCCCCTTCGGGCAATACGGCTTTCGTAATACGCGCGGCGGCTGAGCGATAGCTCTTCGATCGCTATATTCTTGCGAGAGCGAAGGCCTGGTTCATCCTCTAAGAGAGAGTAGATGCGAAGGTTCGGATCGAAGATCTTCGCGAAACGGCCCATGAATCTCGAGAATCGAGCGTGGGGCTTGAAGACCCTACCGCATTCCAGCCCCGGGGCCCTCCATTGGTCTTTTCTCTCTCCTCTTTCACCAGTGAGTGGTGAGTTTCCTTTTTCTCTAGGTGGGTACCTCTTGGATTCGGAGTTTGTTCCAACAGCTGCCACACATGAGATCCTGATCGTCTTCCTCCCAGTGTTGTTGCCTTCTGGGGGAAGGAAGGAAAGTGGGGCTTCCTTCCAGGACCGGAGAAGGTAAAACTGCGGGCGGGCTGCCGGGTTTCGCCTACGCTACGGTTTCACAAGATTTCACCTTTTTTGTTCAACCGAAGTTAAGGAGTTCCGAGCACGAGGGAATGGGCTTTAATTCCCGGGACCGCCTCGTCTATGTACTCGGCGCGGCCCCCCCCGATTGCTTGAAGATGCGCGCGCGATACGAGAAAGGGCCCCTGGGAGGAACCTATGAAAAGCTAGGGTAGAGCCTCGGAGCCGGCCCAAGAGAAGATCGGCACTCAAAGGCTTGAGGAGCAGCCCGCAAAAGGGAAAGCCGTGGAGACGGCAGACTCGCCGGTCGAGGCACACCGTGAGGCGACTACGGCGGACCGGGAGGTTACAATTCTGTTTTCTGTTTCAATTTCCGGGAGTGAATGTAGGAAGTGCGGACGGTGGATCGAGTGTGAACATTCAACCAAAGGCGTCTTGGGGATCGGCAATAGCTAAGCATTGTGGCCATCACGGTTCAAGCAATGTACTGCCGGCGTACACCCTACGGGCTTCTTAGCCAAAAGAAAAACAACAAAAAAGGATGCCTGGTTTGGTACCTTTAGTCCAATCTTAGACAAAGAGCAAGGAGGCGATTTGTTCGGCGGGCGCGATTCGGCTAGCCAAATCGCACTAATGCGATTCATTCGCCCTACTAGCCTACAGAGCAATTCAAACTCTTAGTAAGACCAAGGCTAGTAGGGCGACTCATTCTATTCTCTCGAGGTCGGGTAGGTGAAGCGTCTAGCTTAGGGGCGCGTCGAATCGTTGAAAGGTCTTGGTGATTCTCCAATTTGGTAATGCGAAGATAGAAAACAAAAATGATTCCAAAATTCACTTCAATAGTCTCGTATTCATGCTGCCCCGACTCCAAACTCGATGTTTGTTAACTAAGCGGGACATTCCCAAACTCTTTTTTATCAAACTCCTTTCTCGTTCCCTTGTACGGCCACTTACAGGGCTGTTTTCATTATGTGTTCTTTGCTATGTCTAGGGAGGTTAGGAGTGAGTGAAGCCAATGCATACAAATAGACAGACCAGGTTCATCTTTTTATGTTGAGGTCGGTGCAAGTACGTCTATGATTAAGAGTCTAGGTGGTGTTGAAGCCGGCTCATTCATGCTAGTCATCTTAGAGCTATGAGTCGAACAATGTTCACCAACTCTTCCATAGTAATCTTGTTCATATATCGAAAAAGCTTTTGAATATGAGTTTCCATTGTTATATTAAAGTGTTTTGTCTCCTCCCCAAGGTAGCATTGCCGAGCGGGTGATCCCTGTCTTGTTTATCCAGCTAGCTTTTCCCCGTGGTACTCAAATTCTATTTGTGAGAGCTCCTTCGGTTCGGCTACTTTTTTTTTTTAAAGGTAAGGTGGGACCTTAAAACATTCTCAATAAAAATGCCTATCTATGCGCTGAGTTGAAGAGGGAACAAGTCCCACAGAGAGATGATAAGTGGGAGAAAGAGTTAAATTAAAATCTCTTCTGGAATGGAAGACCTCCCATCCACTGACTACAAGACTGCAGCCTAACACCCAAGTTAGCCTGACGGTCAGCTAAATGAGTCGCTTCCCTCTTCACATGATGAATTTTAACTCAACATATATTGAGAAATGTTTTCTCAGGAATAAAGCATAGGCGCCAAGAAAATTCTTTCTTCATCTAGAAAGTTCCCTTTCGTTAAGCGCATTGAGCCAGGAGTGGACATCATCATCATCTGCAGACAAATCCAGATCCTGTTTCATCATTAGCTTAGCTAAAGTGGAATAGTATGACTGGCTTTCCGGAAAATGAGACGAAACCCGCTTCTACACTACATATGATATTCCATTCCGGCCCTCACTAGCTCTTCGCTTGGTTGTACAAGGAGCATGCCCGAGAGGGGGCTACTACGCTCACCGCGCACTTGCATCACCACCTGAGCTTCGCTACCGCTTGGCCCAGCTTCTACGCCTACCACGAACTTGAATCATCACGTGGCTGCTAAAGCAAGCTAAGCTTCACACGGCCCTGAGGAAGCCAAAAGACCCTCTCCTCTCACGGCCGAAGGCTCCGAAACACGTTGGAGAGCTTTTAGATCCCGCCCTAAAACGCCCATTCTCCTAGAGTTCCGAAGTGATCCTCATTCTCACCGCTGCCTTCTTAAGCTGAAAGAAAGGCGGGCAAGAATCTCATTTTTTGGTAGTATGAAGGGGAAGCGAGAATCGTATCCGGCGGTGGTTCTTCGGATCGATCACGGATTTTCGGCCCCGTCGTTTGGCTTCCACTCCGGTTTACCTCTCTTGTTCTCCTCCCCCTTACACAACCGGGTGGAGGACTCATGTAAAACTTCTTCCTTTAGGTCCCCGTTCAGGAAGGCATTTTGAACATATAATTGGAACGAGAGGCCAATCTCGATTCGCAGCAATAGAGAGCAGGAGACGCACAGACTTCATCTTGGCTACCGGGGCAAAGGCTTCCTCGTAATCTATCCCATATGTTTGAGTAAAGCCTTTAGCTACTAGCCCGACCTTTTCCTCCTTTCTCCCATAAAGCTTCCCTTCACCCGGTCCCATATCCAATTAGTAGAGATCGAGATGGGGAGACTCCAAATAATACAAATGCGCATTTCCTCTCGAATCGAGAGGTATCGGATCGAAGTAAGATAAGTCATGTATGTCATGATTCGGGGCCGGGTGGTGTTTCGGTTACGGTGAGTTGAGTTCTTATCCGGGTAGAAGAGGTCGTGGAAGTTTTAAAAAATCCTCGGGAGTGAGTATGGAGAAGTCAAGAGCTCCCCTGCCGTTGGTGGTCGAGGGGCCGGTTCTCTGGCGAGTGTATGACCAGCAGCTCTCTCGCTCCTCCCGTCCCTCCGGTTCTGGGGCCAATCCCACCTCATCTGTTGGTCCGAAATCCCCTTCCAAATCTGCCGGTGATGCTAGGCCTTGTGGCCGTCCTTGCCAGCATTTATTACGGTTTGGGCGCCGTTGCCCAAGAGAAAGTGGGTCCGGCCGGTGCAACGCGGAATCCCCGGTCCACTACTTCTATGCATGGCTGGACCGGTATTTTCCTAAGCCGTATATGAGATTGCCGCTTTTGGACTGGGGAAGCTAAAAGATTATGTCCGGAGATGCTTGCAATTGAGAACATTAAAGCCGGGAAGTTCGATGCGAAGATAGCCAGGCTCTTTATTTGTCATCCGAAGAGCTTCACGTGGCGACCCTACAAGCATGGTATTTAAGAGATCCCTAAATCTTGTATGATTGGTCGACAAGGTCGATGAAAAAGGCCCTTGCTACTTATTGCTTTGTTGTGAAAATGCATCAAAGATAGTATCGATC
Source organism: Castanea sativa (assembly GCF_040712315.1). Lineage (NCBI taxonomy): Eukaryota > Viridiplantae > Streptophyta > Magnoliopsida > Fagales > Fagaceae > Castanea > Castanea sativa. The sequence continues at coordinate 39,901,499 of NC_134023.1, forward strand.
GATCTCCATGCGATGCGGCATTCGACGTTGCGGTAGGGCAACGTGCTTCGGCAGAACCGTAAAATCCCCACCGGTTTGCAAGAGAATTTTGTTTTGACCAATTCATTCCGGCACCCGGTCACGACGTCAAGCGCGTCATCTTTAACCTTTCGGAACCGGCGGGGTACTGCGCACATATGATGAGAAAGGGCACGGGGCTGCTTTCGTGATAATGCCGGATGACAGAGAGGGCAAGATGGTCTTGGAGTATGTCCGATGGTGGCATCCACCGACGTTTTCTTACTTCTCGCAAGGAATCAACAAGCTGTTGACATTCAAAGAGCAGCAATTCCCCGATCAAGAAAGAGTTGGGAGTCGAAGTCCTCTTCCTCCCGAACCCACATATGGACCCATTCCCGAGCGGGGCAGCCACCCGGATCATCGCAACATCGGAAAGGTCACCGGCCCGGGCGAGAAGCAAACCCGGACCATGAAAGGAAAGGGAGGTTCCGCATCCGTCGGCCGGCATGCATCCCCCATCGGGGAGGAAAGAAATCTATTAGAGTTATACCTAAAGGAAAGAAAAGAGAAGATAGATATAGCCCTCCCGGGCAGAAGCAAATGCACTTTTGTAACAGAAGTCTCAAGAGAAGAAATTACACTTAATGGGCTTCGGTACTCCTCTCTCCACTCCAAAAGGGACGAAGTGACTCTCTAATTGGAGAAGATTTGATAAAGCGACCAATGGCTAGCCGGATAAGATCTTTTATTTGATTAGGACCGGCGGGGTGGATGGAAAGCCTTACTACTTGAGGGGTGAAGGAAAGAGAAAGAAAGTAGATGGCTTGCTAGCTTTCCCGAGAAGATAATCCGCTATCCCCGCTTTCAATAGTCCTTCTTTTAAACTTGTCACAAGACGGGATTCACTCGGATAATGAATAATGCTTTCAAAGGGGCTTCCTTACTTGCCGGTATTGGATTAAGTCATCTAACTTAATAGCTTGCTCCCCCATTCCTTTCCCGAAATTAAGGAAGTTCAAGAGACTTTGTTCTTGGCCCAAAAGGCGAAGGACTAGAACTTCACTTGAAAAAGGGACAGGCACAGGTCGGGATGGCGGGGAACTCACAAGAGAACTCCCAATAGCTGCGGCAGGGAACTCTATCTTTCGGGGATAAGTTATTATCTTAGGACAGGCTCGCAAGCAGAGGCAGAAGCACTCGAACTCGCTCGTTGGCTTGTTTGGTAGCTCAGCATTCTAGGTAATCCTATTAAGAGTATAAATGGGAGGACTTATGACTAGAAAGAAATGAATTCTCTAATCCGCTATCACTAGCTTTAGGCACTATAGATCCAATCCTCTAATCTATTTTATATGCTTAAGGTCAGAAAAGCGTACAAACCCCCAAAAAAAGGAACTCACACTCGATTCAGTTTTCTCCCACACGGGATAGAAGAAAACTGGAAATAGCTTTCTTGCGTAATAAGACACTTATCCCAATAGATGCAAAGGAAAGATAGCCCTCCCCAAGAGTTAATTATTAAATTAAAAAAAAATGTATCTCTTATCTGGCAGTGACAGCAAGCGCTTTCTTAATAAAGATGTTCAAATTGATACTGGCTAGCTTAAGAGTTTCTAATATGGGATTTCCCTTTCCTTTGGCTTAAAAGATTCGATACTGCTGACTGAAAAGTGAAAAGCTTGCCCAGAAAGAAATAGGTTTGAATAATAGCCAATGTTCAACCAATATTCAAAGGGGAAACGAGAACAAATGCCAGTGCTTAGGAATGCCTGGGAGAAGGAATAGAAATGAAAGTTGAATTCCACTATTCTAGAGAAGAAGAATATCACATATGAAATAACAAATATACGAAGATAGTAAATATGCCAGAAAGTAAACCATGAGCAGGGTGCGGGAGCGAGTGAACGCTTGGCGGGAGTTCCAACATAGGAGGGCACCCGGAGGTTTTTATTCCTCTACTTTATTCAATGTAATTCCTTCATGTAAATAGACTTCTCCTGTCAACAAACAAGAAAACGGATACCGCGCAAGGGCTTTCGCGTTAGGTTCGGCCTGGTTCGATTATACACGCTATTAATGAGCCTAAACTAGGGGGTTACGCAGGGGGGTGGGTACTCGAGGGAAAAAACCCTAAATGAAAGAGTGTATTTCCAGTTTAGGAAGAGAGAAACTCTAATTCCACTAGAGAAACTGGAATTTCTCTCTTTAATATGAATTCAACCAATAGAGGAGTGGGAGACTCAAAAAGTAGTGGCAGGAAGCAGCACACCAGGAGGTGCGGGACGAACTTCTTCTTTTAAAAAGAGTTGTCCCCTGTCTGTATCAGTCGTCTCTATGGCAATCTTTCTTTAAGCAGAAAGCGTGTTCAAGCTCTCTGATTAAGGTACTAGGGGCTCACTAAACTATCGAGAAATGGCTTTCGGCCTAGGATCTCTTGAAAGTGCTTTTGCTTTCCTTTTAACTAAGCCTTCCCGCTCTACTGGAAACTATCCTCTATCAGAAAGTCTCGTAATCAACTGGATTTTTTTTACTTGATCAATCGGAAAGAAGAAGGCAGAGGTAAACTCCCCAACTCGATCAATGGGTGCTCATTGATCTTCTTGAAACTCCCCTACTGCCGCAGCTTTCGATTGGGGGAGCCTCTAGTGGAATATTATAAATTATTGAAAATATTATAATTTTTTTCCTTCTATTCACCTCCATTAACTTCTATAATTTGTATATTACTAGGTGTCAATTTTTGTAGCATTAGATATAAATTATTCCATTCGTTAGATAGTATTCCCTCTAGTGTTTGGACCCCACAATTACATGGGATCCATGCATTACGAAGGAGAAGATGCATGTATTAGATATATGAGATACTTTCTCCTTACTGAAAAAGGTAGGAAAAAAAAAAAAAAAAAACACCTTCCCCACTTTAACTCTGTGGGAGGTTGGAAGAGCTGGACCCTTTGGGCCTTATCTGAAGAGCCTAAGAAGCCTAATAAGCCTACTCACCAACACTGGGGTGGGCTACTTGGTTTCCAAGGAGGAGCGAAGGGCTGAGGAACCTGCCTGAAGAGGGAAGCTCATGGAAAGGAAAGGTTCATGTTGGACTAGGAGTTGCCCTCCTAGGAGGACATCGGCTCTTGATCTGTGCTAATTACAAATGAGAATTTTCCTGAAAATCACCCACCACCTCTGCATTAGATACACTGCAACAACTATTAGCCGCATTAATGGCTGAATGACACCTAAACAGTGCCAAGATAACTTGTATCTCACCTAGCATGACCTGAAAAGGAGGGATAGAACAAGTATCCTGGTGAAGGGTCAACAAATCCCCACGTGGAGGGGCAAGATGAGAGCTGGAGCATTATAAAAGAGACAAAAACCCTCATAATTAAGGGTTGGAACCTAGAAAAAATACGATTGGGACATATTTCTCCTGTAATATCATGTAGAAAGGACTTCCTCCGCCTCACCGAGGAACATAAATTAAACTTCTATTACTTGGAAAATTTATCCTATTCAGTACTCTCTATTTTTCCTTCTACTTCGTCAGAAAGCCATAGTTTTGGGAGCATCATCATTGGTCCGAAAACTCATTTCTAAAAACTATTTGTTGTGGGCCTTAGCTAAAGCCCAACCTATCGTCCTTGGGCTGTCAAACTCTTTTCTTTTTAGCTTATACAATCTCTTTATATTTGAGACCAATCAATTTCTTCCTCTATATTTTGAAAATGAACAAATACCTTAATTCCATTAATTCCCCTAAGGATGATTCTTCCTCCTTTGCTTCTTTTGGTCTTTTAATATAGGATGCAAAATTTATTACGGAGTCCTTCCAAAGTATCAATGATATATAAGATTTAGGTGCATTTGCAAATCCTGGGACTTCTCAATTAGTACTCCTAATTTCATTTCCACACCCCTTAATAATGACAAATGAAGATCCCTATCATCATCAGCATTAGCATCATAATGATAATGATAATGCTAATGGTTATGTCATGCATATACATATACCTTCTTCAAACAGACAAGTCTTTACGGTTGCTTTCGACCCCACGTTTGATAGGATTTCTGAGTTTGGAATTCCTTTTGATTTTTAGTCTACGTGTGCCCAAATAGTGGGTTCTTGCAATAACTTATTGTCTCTTTGATTTTACTACCTCTACTTTGCGTTAATGCTATATATTTGTGAAACCCCAGTATTAGAAAATTCAAAAAATTACTTGATTTTTCTAGTTTCTTGCCAAGTTTGCCTCTATCTCTGCCTGAGGTTAAGGTGAAAACATTAAGTTCAGATTCATGGAGAAGGATTGGAATCGAGTTCACAACCAATGTAACCATTGTCCAAATTGTAATTTTCCAATCCCATTGGTTAGTGGAGCTTTGCATTGGATGGCATATATAAAAGAAGAGAATTTCTAGATGGAAGATTATTATGATTATTATGGCATTTGAAGTCAATATTGAGAAATTCTGGAAGCCAAAACTACTCAATCATTCTATCTTTGCAAAAAAACCTTCATAGATGTCTTGCATTGTTTAAAGGGAAACTAGCTTTCTTTAAATGTGAACAACTTGGCTTCTAATACACCATATGGGTAATGAGGGAGTATGGTGTGGTTAAGTCTTGGAATAAATTTTTTATTGTACCATTTGACAGAGTAGTTTATTGTCTTGCCTTTACTGAGTATGGTTCACTTCTGATTTGGTATCAAGTAAATAACCGTGGATTAAAGTTTGTTTTAACTGACACAGAAACTCTACATCAGAAATATCCTCATATCCAACACCTTCATTTGTAGCTAATTTCATGGAGAGCCTTGTTTTACTTGGGGGAGCAAATGTGGTATCTTACTAAGCAAATGATGGCGTGCACATAAGAAGTGGTCATTAGTGGTACAAATGAAGTGAAACCCTTGTCCTTCCTTTTCCTTTAGTATTAGGCATGATAATTTTGATAGAAGCTTGAATTTTATCCCTACTTAACATTATCCTTTTGTAGCTATAAATTATTATTTGATATTTTTATGTTAGTGTTTGTTACAGTGTGGATGGTTTTACTCCTTTAGAGACAAAGAGCTAGAGTAAAAATATGACTTCTAGATTGCCTTTCCACTTGCGTAGGTTCAAGAACAACCTTCTAATATTGCATTTTCTTATTACATATAACATTATAGATTAACCTACCGCACATCGTTAGTGCGATGGTCACTTCACAAGTATAAGTGCTTGTGGAGAGTGGGAGGCAAGGGCCGAGGTTCAAGTCTTTAGGAGGGAGCTTCACATACATATATACTTAGATTAAGCTAGAGTAGAATTCTATCTTGTAAAAAAAAAAAAAACATTATAAATTAATATGGGGGAGAGATAGATAATAGAATTGTGTGTTTTGAAAGAGAGTAAAAATATGACTTATAGAAAATGGTGTGGTGATGGTATTATATAGACTAATTAAGACAATAATGGTCTATAGTTATTAGTTACTAATAATCCATAAAAGTTCAATGGCTAGTTTACCCATTATTGCCCCAACGGCTATTTTATCATTTACTGCCCAACATTAATTTCCAACGGTTAAAAAATAAAGAATAATAAATGGGTTTGGAACACACACCTACGCCAACATTTACTTCCTTGGCTAAAACTACATAGTCTTTGTTGGTTTGTTTACTCCATTTAACCTTAATATTGGCGATAAAGGAGTTTATTTATATGAAAATGAATTGGTTCCCAGATAAGTGAATTTGCTTATCTGGGATCAATTACATGTTATTGTCAGTGGATGCTGATCAATATATATGCTTAGGTGAAATGTTGTGTTTCTGTTAATACTATTGTATTTTTTACACTATAGAAACATGCTATGGTCTATAGTACTAAGCAATTTGTTCACTAAACTTGTAAGGTTTTTGAGGAAGAACTTAAAGGCATATAGAGCTGTCGGGGGAGCTAGAGTTAGTGCAAGGCCGGCCCAAGATAATTTGAGGCCTAAGGCGAAAATTATAAAGGGGCCTTTTATATCTAAATATCATTTAAATAATACAGTTTTTTAGTTTATTTTTTATTATATTTTTTATTTCAAATTTATTACTAATTCATATTTATTAATAAAGATAATTCACCCAAAGTGAGCTAATGATACTTACTATATAAGTTTTACAAACTAGCATATCACCAATTTAAAAAATATATATATTTATTCAAACATTCATTTATTATTATATCAAGAATTGCCAATGTGATACAGCGAAAAAAATCAATTTGTAAGACTTTTGTCGTAAAATTTGTATTATTTTTAGCATTTTTCATTCACTTAATGGAGATTAGGTTGCATTTCTATTAATTCTTTTTTTTTTGTGAAGAAAATGCTAAACTTACTATAAATTTTATTGCAAAAGGCTTACAAACTGATGTGGTAATGAGGTGACACTTCAACAAAAGAATAAATGAGTATTGAATTATTTCATGTGATTGGTGAATGTCAATTTATAGGACTTTATAATAGAACTTGTAACATACTAGCATTACTCTAATATCTTAGGCATTTGAAAAAAATTATACACTTAACTCATTTTTTTTTTAATTGAAAAAAAAAAAAAAAAAACACTTATGCCCCATATTTGGGGGCCTTTTCATGTTAGGGGGCCTTAGGCCTAAATGGCCTAGGCCTCGGGCCGGCCCTAAGTTAGTGTCTTCCTCTTCTTAATTGTTGGATACAGTGAAGTTCCATCCTGGAGGAGAGGATGAAATGGTTTGGAATATAATGGAAAATAGAAAGTTTGATGTCATTTCTTATTGTAGGGCTTCCAAAGTACCTATTGGAGCTATGTTTCCTTGGAGTCCAAAGGTGCCCGCCAATGTTTCTTTGTGTGAGACCGCAGCTTTATGAAAGATTTTAATCAGTGTTCAATCACGTGTTATTGTCAGGGATGTGGATCAACAAGTTTAGGTGCTTAAATGTTGTGTTTCTATTAAAATGGTTGTGTTCTTTATCCTAAACATCATGCTATGATTTATAGAACCATGCAATTTGAAACATACATATTTTAAAAAGACTGTCAATCTGCTTCTGTTTATGGATGTTATTGCTAATTTCTACTGCTTGCATAACCATTTACATGTCTTTTATCAAAATATGGAGAAGAAGGATGAAGAGCATGAGGAGCAAGGAATGAATCATGCCTTGACAGAAGCAAGAGCAAGTGAATCTGCAGAATTGAAAAACAGAGTAAACGGCTAGTAGCTTAGGACCTAAAACTACATGTAGCTTTGTATTTAATTATTAATGAGTTAGTTACTACACGTGAGAAGGTTGGTTATTTTACAGTTCACACGTGCCAAGTGTAGTTAGTTAGAGATAGATTTTTTCCTTTGTTTCGTATATAAGAGCATCTACATTGAATGTGGCAAATGGCAAATGGAGCCCTCCTTTGCAATTTTTTTTACAATTCAGCCTAAAGTTCCAGCTCCATTGAATGTTGTATTTTGCAACAATTGTAAAAAAATATACAATTGAGCTACAGTACCATCTTAAATGTAAGATGGTATTGTAACTAATGGGATAATTTTTTTTTTAAATTCTCTCTCTCTCCATTTTTACCCCGGAAATTTCTCTCTCCTTTATCATTATTTCTCTTCTTTTCTCTCTCTTCCTTCTCTCTTTCTCATCTGCTCTCTCACTGGTCAGACTCAAGACCCCGTGGGTTTGCTCCATGGTGGAATTGCATGGCTCCGATGGGTCGGCGTGACGGCTTCGATGGTTTGAATCGAAGCTTCGATCAGCGTGATATAATTTTTTGTTGTGGGTTTCTGGTATGATTTTTTTGTTGTGGGTTGCGATCGGCGTGTGGGTTGAGATGGATGATAGAGGAGGAGTCTGGGTATGCGATCGATGTGGGTTTCTTTGGAGGTGGTGGTTTTTTTTTTTTTTTTTTTTTTTTTTTTTTTTTTTTTCAGTTTCGCCGACCTGGGTTAATATGGATGATGGAGGAGTTGGGTTGATATGGATGATGGAGGAGGAGTGGAAGATTGGAGTTTGTGGTGGTTGTGGCGTTGATCTGCGTGATGTTTTTTTTTTTTCAAGTTTCGCCGATCTGGAGTTGTATGGAGGAGTTTGAAAGAGAAGAGGTGAAAAGTTCAGTGAGGATAAAATTGGGAAAAAAAAAGGGAAAAAAATATTTTATTGTAAAGATATATTATTTTAATGTGTAGAATAGAAAAATAAAAATTTTGATGTTGGGGTATTGTAAAATGGTATGGTATAATTGATAAAGTAGTTTTTTAAATGATAAAATATGATAGAATTAGAAAAAATGAATGTGGATGCTCTAAGTTGTATAGTTGATTCTTCTAATAATAATTGAGAAGTATTTTCCCAAATTCCTTCTGATATCTTTCACCATGGGTCATTGACTTAGAGACCTCCGAACACGTGAGTGGTGCTTGTACTTTTTCATCCTTCTATCAATGAACTTGCAAAATTGCTACTTATCAAAAAAATCAGTAAACTTGCAAAATAGCTTGTATTCTGATAGTTTTCTTTTTATCTTAGGACTATGCAAGTGAGCAACAAAGCTTTGTGAAAATTTGTCAAACATTTAGCACAAACCATGATAAATTGATAAAAAATTTCATGTTGTGGTGCCGTGGACGGAACAAGGAGATAATTGGTTGGTATGAGCATGACTTGAGATGACCCAAGTAATATAACTACATGCATTATTTCATACTTGTAAAGCATGAATATTGCCACCATAATTTTCTTTTAAACCAAACTTTATCATTTGTGTCATGAGTTCCAATCTTGCAATTTCTTCACCATTTTAGGAATAATACTTCTTAATAGTAATAGAAAATAGAAGTAACATAAACTTCAACTAATAATTCTCCATTGACTTCTCTCATAGCGGTTGAAATTCTAAAATTAGAATAAAAGAGTCTACCAATCCAAATGCTTCGCAAACGTCGCAAGACAACTACATCAAAAACCTATTACTAATTATATATATGCTGGTATTTTATAAATGTTGTGATGTAATACCTATAATTGTAATAGAAGACAACAAACATATAACTTACAGATTTTACATGTTTAAACATGACTAATCCATCAGAAAAATGTCACGCATTGCGCGAGTTAGTGACTAGTATATATATTGGTGAACACAATTATTAATACTATTATTAGTATACATTTTGATAGCTACCACATTTTGATAGTTACCACATTTTAAACTTTCTAATTGTAAGTGATGAATTTGCCTTATTTTTAAGTAATGAGCTTAATTGAAGGCCTTTTAGGTTGGTATAAGACAAAAAACAACTGTAGGCATGAACAATGCAAACATTTGGAATGGAGCAATTCAAAATGCGTGAACAATGCAAACATTTGGAGTGGCGCAATTCAAAATGACAATGCAATCATTTGGAGTGGAGCAATTTAAATTGCAAACATTTGCGAGAGAAGACCAAACATTAATTAATAGTGTGAAACTATGCATTCATATAAAAATATAAAAAAAATTAATTAAAAAATGAGCACTTGTTTATAGCCTTGTTTATTATTAGGTGAAAATACTATTTTGGTCCCTATATTTTGGGGTCACAATTTGTTTGGTCCCTACAATTTGAGAGTAGTCAATTTGGTCCATATTATTTTCAAGTTACATTCAATTTAGTCCTTACGGATAGATGACTAACATAATTTGCCTATGTGGCAAGCGGAATGCATATGTGGTACAAATTAAATTAAAAAATAAATAGTCGTGTCTTAAGTGGCCCTTCCACCTAGGGGTGGCAAAATTGGACACGACTCATGAACTCGACACGAAACGAAATGAAATTAGCTGGTTATGAGTTGAGACTTAATGAGTTTGTGTTATATTTGGATTAACATGACTAGCCCGTTTAATAAACGGGTTGGGTTAATGTTCAATCTATAGAACTTGTTTGACCTGTCTAACCCGTTTAATTAAATAACATTTACCAATACACCTTTCAAACCCTAGGTATATAAACTTATTAGTTGTGATTTATTTTCTTTGACATATTATGATTGATTATTTGTGATATTGTGATATGCTTTAGTTTTGAATAATTATTTGTTATGTAATTATTTGTTAGTTCTAAATTTTATATTAAAAATATTTATTTGTTTGTTTTTTCATTTTGATAAAATCTGATAAACCGGTCAACACGACTAACCCGTTTAATAAATGGGATGTTAGGGTTGAGGAATCTTAACCCGTTTAATAAACATGTCAGGTTAGTGTTGATCAATATAATTGGATACCCATGAGTTAACATAACACGAACTTGACACATTGTTAGGAGCATTATATGTTGCTGATGATGGCATGATGAATGAGGGTGCTTGGGCAGCATTGGGTCAGTCATTTGGTTTCATGTTTTCTCAACAAACTCATGGCTCCTCATGCCTGATTAGTGATGCTTCTAAAGGCTCTTTAAAGGGGACTTGCTTAGTCTCCCTAGTCGAGTTGGATCGATGAGCAGTGATGAGGGGTAGCATGTGGAGGCACCTTGCTATACATGGTGCCCCAAGGCCATGGCAGAGGTGGGCCATGGTGGGCAAATATGGATTTTGATGATGAGCAGTAGTAGGTGGTGCCCCTATGTGATGGTGCATGGCATTGGTGACTTAGTTGCTGGTTTCTTGTGTGTGGGCTTGGTGGCTTGAGTGCAAGGCAAGGCTGGGCTATTGTGATGATTAAATGTTGTGTGCAAGGCATTGAGCTAGATGGGGCTGGCTGAATGCATGAACAAGTGCTAGTAGGCTAATGACAGTTACTTTGTGTGTTGCATGTGGGCATGCTGTGTGGGCATGCTGTGTGGGCTGTAGTGCTAATGGGAGGCCTTGAGCATGGGCCAAGCATCCCCAAAATTTGTGGGAACATGTTGTATGGGCTACTGGAGGATGGGCAGAGGCCTTATGGTCTGTTGAGACATGGGCTGTGCATGTGCAGTGGCAATTACCAGGTAGTTACCAAACAGTTTCTAACTTTCCTGATGATTAGACCTACTGTGTAGGGGTTGAAAACGTGGAGAGCAGACCAAAAAAATATCAGTTGAAGGTATTCTAAGTTAGAACACAAGTGGCAGATTGTCCAAGACCCAGGTTGTTACTAGGTAGTAACTGTCATAGCAATTAATTCTGTGTATTTAACACTAAGGCTGTTGGGGGTGTCAACAGCAGAGTGTATTTTGGCCTTGTGAAAATTCTGTGAAATTTTCTAGGATTGTAAAAGGGTTTCCTTTGTACTTGAGATTAAGGGTTCGTTTTGAAGGGGGAGGAGAGAAAACTTGTGGGCTCCACCACTTTTCTCTCCCCTTCTCTCTCTCAACCAAACAATAAAAAATGACATTTTTCACCCTATTTTCCTCTCCTTATTTTCCATTCTCCCTATTTTCACTCCAACTAAACATACCCTAAGTAATAAAAGTTGAGGGTGGAGTCTTTGTCAATATTGTGTGTGCTATGTGTTTAAACATCTCTATATAATTTGTTCTTAGTTTTATTGTAGTAAGTGTGTGGTGTTGGCTAAGATTAAGTCAGGACTGAGGGTTATCACTGGTAAAAAATTTAATTGGAAAAAATGACCTTGTGCCACTCATTAACACGAATGGCCACTCCTGCTTCCACCACTTTTATTCCCACGTGACCCTCACATGATCGAATTATCAAAACCATCCTCACTGGTTAGAGTGTCAGACCCGTTGAATTTAAAATCAAAATCCCCAAAATGAAATTTCGAACCGTAACCCAAGATGAAATCCTTCTGTAACTCACCCATGTCCATACCTTGATTTCTTTGCTCTTTAAAGAGTGAAGGGACAAATCAAAATTTGAGGAACACAAGTACTGGGTACTCGATTTCTTTGCTCCTTTTTAGGTTTTTAGTTTTTTCACAGAATTAGTGATTATGGTATAAAACTCAATTATCGGTTATTTATTTATCAATACAATTATGGGTTTGCTGTGGAGGTATAGGAAAATCTTCCCAATAAATTTTGAATAGTGTAGGTTTTTCAAATTGAGGTATAAACTTTGTTAATTGTGTTAAATTGACCAATTGGAGGTTTTCAGTGCAATAGGGTTGAATTTTGTGAAATCCTAATTGAAGTGGACCAAGAATTATGCTTCTTTAAGTTGATGAGAAAGCATAGAAAATAAACTACTGTGAATTCTATGATTAAATATATGATGTAGGATGTCTCTGTGTGTATGTGAATTCTTAGGATTAAAATATTTACCTTATTGGCAAAAAATTTGGGACTGAACATGTACTTAAACTAAATTGGGGTCTGCTACATTGGGTTATTTATTTATTGTTTCGACAAAGCAAGTTTGATGGAATGTTAGTTTATTGGTACTGAACATGTGCTCTATAGGTTAAACTTGAATAGTATAACATCTTATTGGAACTGAACATTTGCATTACTTTGGAGTGTGTCAAGGGTGTCTATTGGTACTGAACTAATCAAAGTTATGTTATTTTAATAAGCCAACTAACATTGTAAACTCTCAATTGCAGGTTCATTGCAAGTGTAAATTTTTTCAACTTAATGATGAGATATGTAAGCACGGCAAGGTGCTTATTCCATAGCAAAGACAGAGAGATTGTCTGTCTTTCTCTCTCTTAAATAAGTCTTCTTTTCACAGAAACCTCTCACTGCACTTGCCATTCAGCTAGGTACTTCTCTTTTTCCCTCTCGTTTCGTCCATTTGATTGCTCAGACACTTCTAGAAATGAGTGAACCGCGTGGACAACCACCAATTCTTCGACGGAGGAAGAATCATGTCCCAGATGACATCATACTCGACAACATCCTTACAAGGGTACCGGTGAAATCATTGATGAGATTCAGGTGCATATGCAAATCCTGGGAGTCCTCAATTACCACTCCTAATTTCATCTCCACCCACCTTAACAACAAAAACAGAGATCTCCATCATGATAATAATGCTAGTTGTTATGTGATACATGTGCCATGGCATCCTTTTTCTTCTAACAGACTGGTCTGTACGGTTGCAGTTGACTGCACCTTTGATAGGATTTATGAGACTGGAATTCCTTCTGATTTTGGGCTTGTCAAAATAGTCGGTTCCTGCAATGGCTTATTGTATCTCACTAGTTTTAATCCCAGTATTGATGAATATTTGTGTTTTTATCCCAGTATTGATATATATTTGTAAAACCCCAGCATTAGAAAATTCAAGAAATTTCCTGATACTTGCTTAGGACAGTTAAGGTGTGTTAAACTTGGATTTGCGTATCATTCTGAGAATAATGACTACAAGGTTGTCAGGATTTCATTATCTCCTTTGTATGAACATGAGATTGAGGTGTACACTTTAAGTTCGGATTCATGGAGAAGGTATGAAATTTTGTTACCAACCAATGTATTGATCTTGGATATAAGTTTTTATTGTCCAAACCCATTGGTTAGTGGAGCCTTGCACTGGATGGCATATATATATGGAGAGAATCACAGGACAGAAGCTATTATGGCATTTGATGTCAATAGTGAGAAATTCAGAAAGCTAGAACTGCCTGATAATTCTATGATTTCTAATGATAGATGTCTTGCATTATTCAAAGGGAAATTGGCTTATATTGAATGTGGACATATTCAACCATGTGGCTTCCAATACTCCATATGGGTGATGAGGGAGTATGGTGTGGTTGAGTCCTGGCATAAAATTTTTGTTGTACCATTTCTCCAAGTAACTTCTTGCATTGCCTTTACTGAGTATGGTTCACTTCTGGTTCAGTGCATCGATCATCAAGTAAAGAACAAGGAATTTAAGTTTCTTTTAATTGACACTGAAAATCTACATGAGAAGGAACTTGATATCCAATTTCCTTCAATCGTAACTAATTTCATGGACAGCCTTGTTTTACTTGATGGAGCAAACGTGGTATCTTACTAAACAGATGGTGGCATGCATATAAGAAGTGAAGTCATTTGAGGTATGGATGATTTGAAACCCTTGTTATTCCTTTAAATTTAGTATTAGGCTTGATAGTATTGCTAAAAGCTTGATTTTTATCCTAGTTCACATTATCCTTTTGTGGCTATTATAAATTAGTATTTTTGTATCTATATGTGAATGGTTGTTGTGGTAAGACGGTTGTTATTCCTTTAGTGTTACAGAGAGCTAGATTATAGCTCTCCTGACTTCAGTTTAAAGGAAGAAATGACCACAAAAAAACATAACTGAATAAAAGAAGCTCTAAAACTGAGAACATTGAAAAGGAGTAAGAAAGTCCTTGTATAGTGACCAGGATGCCATTCCAAGCTACATGGTCTTTGTTGGTTTGTGAACTACATTGAACCTTAAATATTAACAATAAAAAGCTAATTTATATAGCAGAGAGTTGGTTCCAAGACAAGCGATCTTACTATATCATCCTCTCTTCTTTCCTCTATGTGATGTATCTTGATAACGAATGCTATTTTATCATGCTTAACTGGGTTCAATCACATGTTTATTTTCAACGGATGTGTATCAACATGTTTAGGTGGTGAAATGTTGTGTTTCTGTTAGTACTATTGTTCTTTATGCTAAAAAAACATGCTATGGTCTATTCTAATAAGAAATTTGTTCACTAAACTGCAGTTTTGAGGTTGTTGAAAATAGCTGAAGTTCTTTTTTTAGTTAAAGGCTCTTCGATAGGATGTCTGCTATAGGCTGCTTCCCCCCCCCCCCCCCCTTCCTTTTCACTGATCCCTTTCTTTCTACGACTTTAATCATGCTGTAAATTTTTCTTTCTTGAAGGTTCTTTACTATATCTCCAGTGCACTAAAGTTGTACCTAATTTTTATAAATAAATCTGTACTTCAAAATAAATAAATAACGAATCATTTTGATGCATCCTCACTCTCGCTTCATTTTACACTGTTACGGTTAACTAATGTGTTTTACAAATATTGCTCAAATCTATTTAAAAGCCCAAAGTTTTAGGTCATCAAGCCTCTTTTATGTTTTTTATTTTTTTATTTTTTATAAAAACCTTGGTCTTATTTGTTGCAACTCCGCATATAGTTTGACCCTTGACTTCTTACTAATACCCCAAACCATCCTATCTTAAAACCTCTGTTGCCGTCCTGAAAGTTATTGTGACTTGTTTCTGCACAATTTGTTAGACTTCTTTCCTACAAACCCTGATAATTTCAGGGTTTAGAGCTTGTATTTGAACATAATATCAGTCGTTGAAGTTATATATAATTTTTATTTATTTATTATATATTTGGTAGGATTTGAAACTTTTGGTGTCCGCTCCATGATGTTGCTCTTCATTATACAATCAAGACATCAATTGGTTCTTTTTGGTGTAGCCAGAATTAGAACCTAGGTTCCTTATTTAATGATAATAAACTAGTTGGGCTAACTGGAATCCACTGAAGTTATATATAGTTAGTTGTTGACAATGTAGATTTTTTGTTAGACACTTAAATAATTACATTAACCTTCATGTTTGCTATCAGAGACCATATATTGCTTGTATAATAGCCCTAATTATCATAATTCTTTAACATTAAGTCACTTTAAGCATAACTAAAGGTCAGAAAGCTTTGATTTTGATTGTTCCTGCACACAAGCCCATAATGGTAAATATAGAGATCAGAGAGAGATTATGAGAGAAAGAAGCTCATGAGTGGTGGGGAGCAGTTGGTATGTGGAGAGTGCCTGCTACGCAATCTGAAGATTTTCTATGTGTGTGTGTGTGCAGTGGTTGGGAGAGAATTGTGGACTAACTGAGATAAGATGAAAAATGGACAGAAAATAACTTAGACCAAAAAGAGTAGAGACTTGAGTCACCCTCACCATGTCGTTTAAGCTTTCCCGCTGCATTTTATTACACCACAAACAAAGAGGATCATTTTTATATATCAAAATTTTGTAGAGCAGGTTGATGTGTACATCTTTTTGTATTAATAAAACCAGGCCTCATATTATCTTAATTTGATGTCCTTTGCTTATTCTAAAGTTAAAACGAACACTTTTAACAATAATATAAATGGATAGATTTTAGCAGAACAACAAGAAATTTTACTGCCAAACAATGGATTTTATTAACTTGTTCATAAGTATTTTGATTTTTGCTTCCCCCGCAAATGACAGTTGCATCTTCAGTTAAATTCTCACATTAGCAACCTGGTGTGGTTTATTGAAGGATGAGCAAAGGAAATAAACAATGATAGGATCCCTGTGATGCAAACTAGTAGCTGTAGTTTATACATGCATTCTCTAATTTTGATTAAAGTTTCCAGATAGTATGAATTTTATTTGCCCACATTGAAAACTTTATGTTTTGCACTCATTTTTGCAGGAGGAAATGCTTGGACTTTCGAATATCACGAACTATCTACTTTCACATTGAAGTTTCTTCTTCTAAGATATTTGTGTGCGTGGATGGATGCTGATAAATGCCATATACCAGTTTACTGGATTTTCTATTATTTCAGGGTTTTTTTTTTTTTGGTATTATTTCTTAATTTTAAGAGCTAGCTTTTTTTAATAATATCTGCATGTTACTCTTGTATTTACAATGTTCTTGGGTTGCATACCTTTCTTAGTTCTTTTTATTTCGATTATTATTATTTACCAAAAACAGTCCTTCATACTTGCCTTCATTTTGCTTTTGAGATGCATGACCATATAAACTGGGAATTTTTTATTCCATCAATTTTCTTTACCATTTAAATTGGGAATTTTTATTCACGTGGTGCTGGATGAATTTACCATCAGGAAAAATGGTGGAAATGGATTTTGACTTGCAATAGCAAATTTGGTAGTCATACCGGCATCTTTAGTTGCTTTGTTATTGTAAAGTAAGGTGATTCTTCTTCTTCTTCTTTTTGTTTATAGATGAGTAAATACACAGCTCATGGACCCACATGGGATTGAACCTTTGAGTGTCAAATGCTCTGCTATCGCTGAATTTCTGTGAATGTTCTGTTATGTTCTTTGATTATTTTATACACTATACAGTGTAATTGTTGAATGTTATGTTTTTTATTGGATTTATATGCACAATACTGTATTGCTGAATTTGTGTCATGATCTTGTTTTAGTGTGAGACAATTTGGAATAATTTTATTTGAAAATTGGTGTTGTTTTAATCTTATGGAATAAAATGGAAATGGAAAAGGAAATTGGCTCTTGATTCTAATGCTGTTTAGATTCTGTCACTTTTGCTATTTTTATAAACTTAATCTACATATTTATATTTTGATTCATTATTACATTAAATATGACTTCACCATGGTTTGACCTCCAGTTGAATCCTGGACTGGGCTTAAAATCATGAATCTATTTATTTTTGGTTCTTGAAATGTATGGTTTCAATGCTAAATTCTTTATCTCCCATTCACAATTTTTATTCCCCGTACAGATGACCGTGATTTCTTTTGTGTGGGGGGGAATCTTGATCTGCTTCATTATCTTCACTTGTGCTTTGCTTTGAGGCTATGTCTAGATTGAAGTTAATTTGGGTAAAGAATGAGATGGTTTCAGTGGGGGGAGGGGGGTTGGGGGAGATAGCTGGTATTCAGGTGATTTGAATTTAGTTGCCTATGTATTAAGTTGTATTAAGAGGCAATGTTACTCTTAGCGCTCTTTTGAACTTGCCAACCTTTATTGTTCATATGGCGAATGTAAGTAAATGAAGCATCTTCCAGTAATCTTAAATGAAGTGTCTTCCAATAATCTGTTGTAAAAATACGTGACAGAAGGATAACTGAGTTTAACGACTCTAACAATCCTAACCAACACTACTGTATATTTGGACTGCGGTTTTTTCATTGTTTGGAGTGCATTTGGTTATGCCAATAGGTGTTGTTGAGCTTTTGGCGAGTTCAAAAGGCAAGTTTAGTAGCTGCTGTAATGCTAATTTGGAGCATGGTCTCCCATTGCCTCATGTTGAATGGTCCTATGTCTCATTTTATTTCTATTCTACCAACCTTTCTTGGGTAAAAAAAGTTTACTTTCTTAATGTTTGCATAATCAATCTATCTGTTTGGGCGTCCGAGATGTCTATTAACTGTTGATTTGTGCACAGATGTCAATAAATTACAGGTTCCAGCTTGCATATAACTCAATAAATTTCAACATCCAACCATCAATGGGAAACCATTCTAGCATGCTGCCTGAAAGCGCAAACATCTCTACTGCTACGCCAAAAACAAAATTATGAATATATGGTATGAGTATGACTGAAGCTCAATATAGCTTTATCCTACTTGGAAGTCAATTGTATGAAACAACTCTTACCATTCAACTCTATATCATAGAAGTGCCAATTTGAGGAACCACATACCCAAGAAGTCCTTAATTTTATTTGTTATTTTATTAAGTTTGGTTGGTGAGAGAGTTAGGAAATTTTTTTTTAAAAAAAAAGTAATTTCTTTTATTTTTAGTGTTTTTGTTTGAATTTAAAATTCTTGTTTTTGTGCTATTTGATTTAAGTTCTAAACCTTATTTGTTATTTTCCCTTTTTCAGTTTGTTGCAAAGGTGTTTAATTGCTAAATAAGATGAAGGAAAATAAAAGAAAGTGGGGTAGAGTTTTTAACAATAATATAAATGGATAGATTTTAGCATAACAAGAAGAAATTTTACAGCCAAAAAATAGATTTTGTTAACTTGTTAGCAAGCATTTGGATTTTTTCTTTCCTCTCAAATGACAGTTGCATCTTCAGTTAAGTTCTCCCATTATGCAACCTGGTGTAGTTTATTGAAGAATGAGCAAAGGAAAAAAAAAAAAAAAAAAAAAAAAACGATAAGATCCCCTGTGATGCAAACTAGTTGCTATAGTTTATACATGCATTCCTCGTTTTACTAACATAACCTTAAATTTTCATTCTCCCCAAAATTGGAGAGGAATAAAAGGGAATGAAACGAAGTTTTATGAAATTTCCAATGAAAATTCTAAAATAAACCTAAACATTCTTCTTTTTAATTTAAAAATTAAAAATGAGGGTATAATAGAAATATTATTATAAAATGATTCATTTCCATACATCTATATCTATATTTATATATATCTAAAAGCTAAAGTGTAGTATTTATTGTTGCTACGCTCTAGTTGAGCCACATCAATGTCCACGTTATTATTTTCATTTTTTTTTCCAATTTTCTTATAATTGTTTTTAACATTTACTTTTTTTTTTTTATTTTAATATTTACACTTTCTCCATTCTTTACCTTTTTATCTCTCCACTACTCTCTACATTAATATCATTCTTCATTTTTCCCTTTATCTTTCTTTATTTTTGTCTCTTTTTATTCACACTATTTTATTATAAATTTGTCACTATCTCTTCCATTCTATGTATAGTTTTTCCTTACAAAAAAAAGTTGCTTCTCTCTCTCTCTCTCAATTTTTCGGTGGATTTTTTTTTTTATTTTTTTTTATTTTTTTTTGGCATCTCTACTTTAGGTTGATAACTTCTTATGTTCTTAAGAACTTTACTTTGGGTTAATGCGATTTAGTTTTGTTGTTTAATTTGTTGTTCTTTCTTTTTGTTCTATTTGAATGTTAAATGTTATCATATTGCATTATAAAGAATTAAATATGGTATATAAAAATATAATATTATTCTACTGCATAGCATGATTTGGATAATTTGATTTATATATATATATTTTCCCTTCTCATCTTGTGTTACTCAACATTTAAACTCAGTCACATTTTTCATATTATTAAATTATTTATATTTTCTCACATTTTTTTATTTTTTAAAATTAAACTTAGAATATTATATTTAAATTCAAATACATAAAATTATTCTCAAAAAATTGTACTCGTTTTTATTTTTTATTTTATTTTTTTACATTTTCACTTTGTTCATTCTTTCTACTTCCCTTTATCTTTTAGTCTCCCCCACTATGCTCTACCTTAATATTACTCTTCTCCTTTCCCTTTATCTTATTTTATTTTCTTTCTTTTTATTCTCATCATCTCATTATAAATTTGTCATTCTTTCTTCCATTCCCCTCACAAAAAAATGTTATTTCTCTCTCTTTCTCTCCCAATTTTTTGGTGGATTTTTTATTTTTCTTACATCTTTGCTTTAGGTTAATAAATTTTTGTATTATTTAGAACTCTACTTTGGGTTGATGCAATTTAGTTTTGTGTTTTAAGGTTTTTTTTTCCTCTCTCTTTGATTGTTACATGTTATCCTGTTGTATTATAAAAAATTAAAGATAGTATATAACAATATAAAAATATTCTATTAAATAGCGTTGTTTAGATAATTTGATGTTTATTGTTATATCTTCTATTTTTAATTTTTTTCTTCTTCTTATCTTATTTTGTTCAACATTTATATTCAGCCACATCTTCCATATCATTAAATTATTTATATTTTCTCTCCCTTTTATTTTAAAATTTTAATATTTTACTTAAATTCAATAAATGAAAGTTTCCTCATAAAGTGGAGTAGTGCTAGGGTCACACTCATTCTCAAACACAATACATCAAAGGAAAAATATAATACAAAAAAATTTTCAATAGGGAACACTAAATTTAAACAAGAATAAAATAATGACGATATCAAACCAAATATAACATAAAGAAACTAATAGTTATGGATATACTAACTTAAGGGTAGCAAAATTAAATGAAGAAAAAAAAAGATACAATGCATATTTAATATGATAAAATCATCATCAAATTTGAGAAAACAATAGGTTGCCAATGGGGGGAGAGAGAGAGAGATGGTAAAGAAAAAATAATAATAAAGAGTAGATAAAGAAAAAAAATCAAATGTCAATTAGTAACTGTTAATTGGAAAACAAAGAAGTTGTAAGAAGAAGTTAAAAAATAAAATAGATATGATATGAGCATATGGAGAACATTAATAACTTTATAGTATAATAAAATCAACCGTTACATTCACTTAGAAAATTAAATCAATAAGTTTTGTTTCCCTTCGCTAGCGAAAGGTGGCTCTCTCCCATCTTCTCCTAGGTTGGGGAATAGCCGTCCCTTCTTTGAAGGTGTTTGTGTACTTTGAGGTAACAAGTTTACCTTCAAGGTTTTGTGGTTTTCTCTTTTCTTTTGGGGTACGGGAAACAGTTTCTATTTTTTCTTTTTTTCATCTTTTTTCAGTTTGTAATCACACAAGCATGGAAGAATTAACCAAATCCTAGAGTTGCCTTACTCTCTTGGATAGAGAAGGGTCAGACATTCGTATTACAGATGAGGAGGCGATCACTGAGTTTTTTTTAGCCGCAAAGTTCTTAACCAAGTGTGCCTTAAACATTGACGCTATTGCAAAAACTTTTACACCCCTTTGGAGATCGAAGAATGGTTTTAAAGTGATGAAGGAAGGGGACCATGTTGTTCTATTCTCTTTCGACAATCAAGAAGAGATTGACAAGATTCTTAAGGCTGAACCATGGAGTTTTGATAAACATCTAATGGTCTTGCAGAGGTATGATAGGGAGATTGATGTTGGTGATAGGGATTTGAATATGGTTAATTTTTGGATACAGGTACATGACATACCAGTTTGCTTCCGAACAAAGACGATTGCTGAAAAAATATGTGGAGCAGTTGGTTTGGTGGATAAAAATACGGAAGAAAGTGAAGTAATGGGCGATGGTTTTGTCAAGGTGTGTGTTGCTATTGATGTGTCTCAACCACTGTGTAGAGGATGAGTGATATCCTTGGAGAATGGCAAGGAATTGTGGGTGTCATTTAAATACGAACAGCTACCTAATCTATGTTACTGGTGCGGCAGCCTTACACACGATGATAAGGACTATGAGATGTGGATAGAAAGTGAAGGTACTTTTTCCATTGAAACTCAACAATTCGGTGTATGGATTAGAGCACCTCCTTTTATGCCATCGTGTAGACACATGATCTCTACTCCTGGGTTCTATAAGGCAAAAGTTGCTAGACTGAGGACTACTCCACCTGTTAGAACATCAGATAAGCCGCCAGTGGTGTTACGGAGAGGAGGGCCGTCGCCGGAGATTGTAAGGCTTGAAAAGGAAAATTTGAATACAGCAAAAAATCATAATGGTGATCCATATATTCAGCAGCAGAATCAGATGGAGTTAAGCCCTTCCCACACGGCTCTCAATACTAAAAATCTGGGATTGGATATGAGGGAATTATCTGCTGAGCTGTTTGAGGAGAGGATTAAGGAGATTGATAAGGACATTGGGAGATTTGATGTCAAAATAGAATTGTATTCCAAATATAACTCTGTTACGGTTAAGGAAAAGAGAAATGATGTGTCCACAACATTTTTACAACATTTTTACAACAAATCCTAAGTGGCAGGATGTTACTGGTTGTTATTGTTGGGGCAAAAAAGTAATCTTAGTGTTAGGTTCAAATTTGAACCAATAACAACTAACCACCTATATGATTTGTTGTAAAAATGTTGTCGACATAGCACCTCTCTAAGGAAAATAGTTTGGAGTCCATGACAATTAATGAAATTTTTTTGGCTAATACACAGGCATGTGCTCAATCACAAAAAATACATTCTCGGGCACCACTCTCTACACTACCTGATACAGATAACATCCCTGCAAAGGGATCAGCAATATGGAAGAGATTGGCTAGGGAAGTCATTGGCAAGGATGTTGTTATGACAGAAGCAATGGGTTCAAAAAGGGGTATACAGCATATTGGAGTTCAGACTGAGCTACTAAAAAAGAAGAAAGTTGGTTCTTAGAATGACAAAAGTCATAAACGAATATTGGTGGATGTTGGTTCCTAGCCCTGCCAGAACCAATGAGTCTTTTATGTTGGAACTGTCGGGGGCTTAGGAACCAACGTACAGAAAATCAGCTTGTAGAGATGGTGCGGGCAAAAGATCCCTCCGTCGTGTTTATAGCCGAGACATGGACGGATGAAGATAGGCTAAAAAACATTCAAAAAATATTGGAGTTCAAAAATAAATTTGTGGTGCCAAGGAAAAATAAAGCAGGAGGACTAGTACTTTTTTGGAAGGAGGAGTTTAAGCTTGAGGTGCAAACTTTCTCAAAGAATCATATAGACACTACAATCAACAAAAATACAGAGGGTGAATGGAGGTTCACGGGTTTTTATGAGGAAGCAGACACATAGAAGAGGCATGAGTCATGGAATAGATTACAAAGTTTAAAGAATAGGGGTTTGGATATTTGGATTTGTGCAGGTGACTTCAATGAAATCACAAGACAATCTGAAAAGAGAGGAGGCAGGTTTCGGCCACATGGACAGATGCAGCCCTTCCGTGAGGTGTTAGATGAATGTGTGTTCATGGATATGGGTTTTGTTGGGTCAGAATTCACATGGCATAAACACTTTTGGGATTACACTATATGGGAGAGACTGGATAGAGCTGTGGAAACAAACAAATGGTTTTTAAAATTTTCGGAGACCAAGGTTTATCATTTGGATGTTACTTATTCAGATCATAAACCTTTGTGGATAGTGTTGGAGATAATGGAGTGCAGACTAGAGAAACCTTTCTGCTTCGAACAAATGTGGATGTCTGAAAAAGGGTGTGGGGAAACCATTGAGGCAGTGTGGAGTGAAGATGTGGATGTAGCATGGGCTAAGAAAATTCTACATAAAGTGGATAAGTGTGGATTGAGATTAACTGACTGGAGTAAAAAGAACTTTGGTAGTGTATAGTTGGAGCTTGAAAAGAAGAGAAAACAGATGGTTCAAGTCGAGAAAAGAGCAATCAAATGTGGAGATGCTAGGTGGCTGAAAAATTAGAAGTTGAAATAAATACTTTCCTTGATAAGGAGGCAAAAATGTGGTCCCAACAGGCAAGAGTGAATTGGTTGAAGGATGGGGATAGAAACACAAGATTCTTTCATAGCAAAGCATCACAAAGAAGGCTCAGGAACTATATCAAAGGGCTTTTTGATTCATCGGGCCAATGGACAACACAGCCAAACCAAGTTGTAGACACAGCTGTCAACTTCTATCAACAACTTTTCACCACTAGCAATCTTGAAAATTTGGAGGCAGTGCTGACCGAAATCCCTTAGTTGGTGACAACAGATATGAATGCAGCCTTGACTAGCACTTTCACAGCAGATGAGGTGGAACGAGCACTAAAACAAATGGAGCCTCTCAAATCACCGGGACCCGACGGTATGCCTCCTTTGTTTTATCAAAACTATTAGTCTTTAGTTGGTAATGATGTTAAGGAAGCTATATTGTTGTATCTAAACATGGGGTCTCTCCCTAAAACACTTGGTCACTCTTTTATCACACTCATCCCTAAAGTGTCAAACCCCGAATATATTTCACAATATAGACCTATTAGTTTGAGTAACGTGCTATACCGGGTATTCTCCAAAGTATTGGCGAATAGATTAAAACTTGTGCTCCCACATATCATCTCCGAACAACAAAGTGCATTTCTGACTAACCGGTTGATTTCAGACAATATTTTGGTGGCTTTCGAGACTTTACACTACATGAGAAATCATTGCACTGGAAAAACAGGATATATGGCTCTCAAGCTTGATATGAGCAAGGCCTATGATCAGGTGGAGTGGAATTATATGGAAAAATTGATGGTGAAAATGGGATTTTGTAGTAGTTGGGTAAATCTCATGATGGAATGCATAACCACAGCCACATACTCCATCTTAATTAACGGTGAACCACATGGCCACATCACTCCATCTAGGGGACTTAGACAAGGCGACCCACTTTCGCCTTAACTATTTCTCGTGTACGGAAGGGCTACATAGATTGATTAATCTAGCTGTGGCGAAGGGGAAGTTGAAAGGTGTTTCTATTTGTTGCAATGGCCCTAAACTAACACATCTTCTATTCGCAGATGATAGCCTTGTTTTTTGTAGGTCTACTGAAGCGGAATGCCAAAGACTCTTGCACATTTTATCTACCTATGAGCAAGCATCAGGGCAGCAAGTTAATAGATCCAAAACAAGTATATTTTTTAGCAAATCAACCTCTCCAGCAATGCAGCAAGTAATACAAGATAGATTGGGGATGGCTAGTGTTGAGCATTATGAAAAATACCTAGGGCTGCCATCTTTTGTTGGCCGAAACAAGAAGGCAAGTTTTTAAAAAATCAAACAGCAGGTGTGGAAGAAGCTTCAAGGATGGGAAGGCAAACTATTGTCACAAGCGGGTAGAGAAATCCTAATAAAGGCGGTGGCTCAAGCTCTACCAGCATATACCATGTCTTGTTTTAAATTACCCATAGGATTGTGTCATGACATGGAGGCCCTTATACGTAAATTTTTTTGGGGACAGAGGGGTGAGAATAGAAAAATACATTGGCTTAAATGGCAAGAACTATGCAAGCTAAAAATTCAGGGGGGTTTGGGCTTCAAGGACCTCTCTCAATTCAATGATGCCTTATTAGCCAAACAAACATAGAGACTTTTGCATGACCCTGGCTTTTTGTTTTACCGGATTTTTAAGGCTAAATACTTCCTTGATTGTTCAATTCTGGAGGCAAAGAATCGAAGCTCAGCTTCATATGCGTGGAAGAGCATTATTAAGGGCAGAGAAGTCATCAAGAAAGGAGCGGTGTGGAGAATTGGAGACGGGACCTCAATCAGAATTTGGCAAGACAGATGGTTACCTAGTAGACAGATGGGGAAGATTATATCTCCTTGCTGGGTTGAAGTATCTGAAGCAACAATTAGCGTGTTTATCAATTAAAGTAACTTGTTCATGGAAGACTGAAGTACTGGAACAATATTTGCTAGAATTTGAGGTAGAAGTAGTTAAGTCAATCCCTTTGTGTCGAACCCAGCAGCAAGATAAGCTCATCTAGCCCCTTAATCCGAATGGAGCATACTCAGTGAAGTCAGGATATAAATTCTTGCAGTCTGAATCCCAGAATCAACAACTAGGTACCTCTAATCCTAAATCGGAGAAGCCACTATGGCAGGCTATTTGGGGTTTGCACATAGCAGCTAAGGTGAAGAATTTGGTTTGGAAAGCTTGCCGAGATGCTCTCCCATCAAAGGCCAATCTGGTGAGGAGAAAGGTGATTGAAGATGCAACCTGTGATCTATGTCAAGAGTGTCAGGAAGATGTGCTCCATGCTTTGTATAAATGCCCAAAACTAATGGAGTTTTGGCAAGAAAATCCAAAATGGCAAACTAACTATATTCACAAATGTAAAAGTTTCTTTGACATTATGGAATTTCTTATTGCAAAAAATCGGGATCCTGCCCTATTCTCCATGATAGCTTGGGTGTTATGGAATAGATGGAATAATCTTCGCCTTGGTAAACCAACAGTGGTACTGTCGCAGGTGTTGAAACAAGCAAAGGAGAGATTGCAAGAGTTTTCCCAACAACCAAATCCAGCTCCTCCATCCATGGTCAAACCTACAACTTGCTGGAGACCTCCTGATAAGTCATGGTTCAAGGTGAATTTTGATGGAGCATTATTCTGTCAAGAACGCAGGGCTGGCATCAGAGTGGTCATACGCAATGAGGAAGGTGCAGTCATTGCCTCCCTATCACAGCAGATACACCTACCCTCAACAGTTCTAGAGGTGGAGACCTTAGCAGCTAGAAGGGCCTTGGAATTCGCTATGGAGATAGGAGTGGACAAGGTGATCCTTGAAGGAGATTGTGAGATCCTTATCAAAGCACTTCAGAGTAACAGCCACTCATTGGCACAGTTTGGACACCTAGCAGAGGATGTTAAATACCTTGCCTCAAAGTTTCAAAGCTATAATCTGTCCCACGTACGTAGGCAATGTAATGTTGTCGCTCACACTCTAGCTAAAAGAGCGATTTTGAACCCTCATTTGTTAGTTTGGATGGAAGATGTTCCACTAGACGTTCTATCTGTATTACAGGCTGATTTAGAAGGCCTTTCTTAATAAAATACGGAGCCTGTTTCTCAAAAAAAGAAAATTAAATCAATAATATATATGGAGAAATAATACTTCACTTCAAACTTGAAGGGAAAAAAATACTTTCCCCCTTTAGATTTGTTTGACCAAATTTTGTTAAATTAATATTAAAATATTGTGTACTAACTTGCCTGTGTTTAAGGGTAGGTTCCAAAATTATCCTCAATTTCAGAATTAAAATCTCTTATTTTAAAATTTTAAATTAAAGTGTATTTTAAAATATTAAGTAATGACTTTTGCTTCTTATTTTTCCCCATTTTCTTCTCTCAATGAGTTATGGAGAGATTCGATTCAAATGTTTTGGTACTTGATAAATTTTGTATTTTTAATTATTCTAAATTTATGAGTAATGTTTTTACTAACCATGGTTAAACATTTATAAAGAGATTCTTAAAGAAATTTAAAATATTTTGTTATTAATATAAACAGAATGGAGAGTGTTAATTTATTCAAATTTCAAGAGAGGAAAGTGTCTTTTCTCTTAATGTTTGTGGTAGAAAGTCATTTCTCTAAACCTTAAAAGCCCGTTTGGATTGAGAGGGGAGGGAGGGGGAGTAAAAAATAGTAGAGTAGAGTTGGTTGAATTTTGGGCCAATTTTACTCTACTTTATACTCTTCTTTACTCCTCCTCCTTCTCTCATCCCCCCTCAATCCAAACGGAACATAAGGGAATAGAGTGTTATTACCCCATATATATGTGTGTGTCTATATATAATGAGATCACCCTAAAAAAACTATCCTGCAAAACGCGCAAGTTTGCGACTAGTTCTTTATAATTCCTAAATAAGATGATTTTACATAACCCTTAATTTTAAAATATCCAAAAAAGATTATTTGATTCAATTTGATTAATTTCTTTTCCATTTCATTACATTCATTACTATTCCTTACTTGTTTCATTCCATTACATTCCTTTATAAACTCCCAAACAAAGTATAAAATGTGGATCAATGGTGCTTGCACCATATGGGATCTCCTTGCCCGAAATTAAGGGGTGGAAAGAAGAGCAACATTTTCAATCCTATCTGTTTGAGTGTCCAAGTATGCTTATTTATCAGGAGGTAAAAATACTTTTCATAAAAAAAAAAAGGAAAAAGATTAGGAGATAAAAATACTAATGACTTGTGCAAGGATGTTAATAAATTTCATATTCCACCTTGTTTATAAATCAATACAATTTAACATCCACGTATCCAACCATCCCGTGTGGAGATAGGATTTTAGTTTAGGGCAAAGATCAAACGACAAGCGTGCAAGCAAAATTAATATAAAAAATAATTGATATTAACGAAAATAAATATAACAAATTTATTCTTCACTTAATAATTTTTTTTTTTCAAAAAATCTAAAATTTTAACGTCACTAAAATTATATTTCCAAAGATATTTTTTTAGAGAATTTCAACCTATGATGTCCGTTCTTAATGATAACTTTTTATACCAAGACATCAATCAGTTTTTGGTGTAGACGGAGATTGAACCATAGGTCTCTTATACAACCATCAGAAACTTTAGCAATTGAGCTAACTAGAACCCACATTTTCAAAGATATTTAAAAAGTAGTAAAATTAAAATTTAATTCTTATAATAATTTTGTATTTTAAATAATAAAACTACACATTACATATTGTTCCCACCACAAGTGACAATTTAACTTAACCTTGGTGTCCGTTTGGAACAGCTTACTTAGTTGAAATAGAAAACTTTTTGATAAAAGTGTAAAAAAAAAAAATTAAAAAAAAGGTTGAATAGTATAATGGGACCTAATGGTGACGCCACGTGCAACGCCCTGAAAAAAAAAAATTACAAATTTTTTTATATTTGCCCTAGGAACACCTTCAATCACAAAATTAGGGACACCCTCAAATTAAAAAAAAAAAAATTTTATTTATTCTACTTTCAAAAAAAAATTGTAACCAAGCCAAGCCCACAGCAACTCGGCAAGCCCAACAGATTACAGAGGTAGCGAACCTGCAAATTCTCCAAAAAAAAAACCAAACCCCAATACAGAGCTGCAGAGAAAATCAATTTAGAAATCACTTCTAAATCAAAAATCCCTAAAGGCCTAAAGCAAACCTAAAGAGTAAAGATAGAACAAGCAACGCCTCAGTCCCTCAGAGCAATGCCTCAAGCTCAAGCCAACTGCCAACAGATGGAGTCATGGAGATCGGATCAGTCACGTCGCTCGCAACTCGCTCGTCATCGAAGATCGGTCCAGTCCCAAATCGTTGTCGTTGCTCGACTCACTCGCCCCTCATCGTCGTCGCTCATCGCTCGCCACTGCCCTCATCAAAGATCGCTCGTCACCTATTCATTGCCTCAGCGGCCTCAGCCTTCAGGCCTCCCTGCTCAGCTGCTCCGGTGCTCCCTCTCTCAAGGTATTTCATTTTACTAAACTAACTTCTCTCTCTTTTTCTCTCTGACTCTCTCTTAGTCTCACTCTCTCTCTCTCTCTCTCTCTCTCTAAATCACTGAAATGAAAATTATGAGTCTCTCTCTCTCTCTCTCTCTCTCTCTCTCTCTTTATTCTTTAAGTCCAATTTTAATAGTTTGTCTTTATCTGATTTTATGATTGGGCTGCTGAATTGCCGAAACTTTAACTTTATTTTTATTAATATTTGGCTGTTTTTTGATTTTTTGAATTTGGCTTTATCTTAATATCTTATTTGTTGGTGTTGGTGGGTGTTGGTGTTAGTGTGAAGGAAGGATTCAGATCCTTTAGAGTTCTTAGGGTACTCTACCAAGTAGACATTAAATCCTAACCACTCTTAAATGATTTAATGGTCTAGATTCTGCCATGTCAGCATTTCATTAACAATCATCTTAATTGTTTTGTTTACAACATTATTTTATTATTTTAAGAATATTATTAATGAAATGCTGACATGGCAGAATCTAAACCATTAAATCATTAAAGAGTGGTTATGATTTAATGATATCTACTGGTAGAGTACCTTAGGAACTTTAGAGGATCTGAATCCTTGAATCCTAGTGTGTATGTTTGTGTTGGTGAGATATTAAATTATTAATTGTCTTTTAGTGTAATGTGTATTGTGATTTATAATTGTGAAATTTTCTGATTGGCAGCTAGCTCTTGTGATTGGAGAAATTTTTTTGAGGCTTGACTGGCTTGTCTGTTGAGTGGGGTGGGGGGTGGATGAACACATGGGGTTGGGTAAACAATAATTAAAGCAGTGTAAGGTGCACATCTGCCCATAGGATGTGTAATGTGCACATAGATGTGCGCTAGTGTAACTAATAAATAATAATTTAATTAACCAATAATTAATTGGGGAAAACAACTAATAAAAAATAATTAATAATTTAATTAATCAATACATTATTGTAGGGGTATTGGGCCCAGTAATTTATGAAGGATGGCCCAACGAAGTCTTTTGGGCTGGAAACCCAAATCCGAAGACATCAAAATGATCGTGGAGTATCTAAATGTCCAAATACATCCGAGGAGTAGATTTGTCCTCGGATTATTAGGCCGAGGACATAGGAAGAGAAGTTTAGTGTCCCCGGGTTATATTATAAAGAATCCTACGATTATGGGAATACACAGTACACGTGGAAGACAATAGAAAGAGCGGTGGAATGTCTAAAGTAAAAGCTGCTACCATTGCCCATACATTAAAAGCTCTGTAATTGATACGCTGACTGTATAGATGGAAGGATGGGACCTGAGCATGGAGCTTGGAACTTGGTCCCTAATCCCAGCGGGCTTTAAGGAAGAATGGATGGGACAAGTATCCGGAATGAGGATTGCAACCAAAAAGTGGAAGATGATGAAGAGAAGGAAAGGAGTATAAATAGAAGGGAAGACATATGAGAAAAGGAGAGGACTTTTTGAGTAGAAGAGAGAGAGCCAATAGTAGATGATAATCAACATTTGTATCCAAACTCAAAGAAATACTATTATAAACTATCCTCGGATTTCTTCCGAGGAGGAATTCGCTGTCTTACTTTTGCAAACAACTCTTTAATTTGTCCCATTGGGCCTAAAGCCCATCCTTTCCCTGATTGTCTAAATCATCCTTAAAATCTAGATTACAAACCCATCCTCTACAAATTTATTGTAAAGAAAGGCCTTTCAAGCCCATCTCCCATCAGTCAGAGTTTGAGAATTTGAATTGTGTCCTTACAATTATAAAAGACAAACAAATTAAATTATGTTAGGCTAAACAACAATTAATAATTTAATAATTAATGAAACAACAATACAGCAAATTATAGTTTATAAAAGACAAACAAATTAATAAAACAACTAAATAAAAATAATTAATAATTTTATTAATATTTCAAATAAACTTATAGTTTATTATATAGTTACCTTTGTTCATTTTTTTTCTTTTCAAATTTTTTTTCCTTTTGAAGTTTTTTGGTGTACAGAATGCAAATTTGTTTTGGTTTTAAGAACATTTTTTTTTAAAGTACAAACTTCATGCCGGCCAAATCTTGAATTTCGGTCGGTATTTTTCGAAACACCTAAAATAGACCGAAATGACCCTGAAATTTTTTTAAAGTAGAATAGAAACACCCTAGACAAAATTCTTGGAATCGCCACTGGTGAGATCCATGAATAGTAGTAAAAATAAGTTAAAAGTAGAGATAAGCTGAAAAACGCATACCAATAGTCAGAATTTTCTTTTGCTGAAAATAAATAAGTAGATGAATTAGGTGGAATTCGAAAAAAAAAAAAAAAAAAAAAAAGTTAATAAGTTGACTTATAAAACACGCATTGTGAAAATTAACCTAATTGCAAACTGTGTTAAAAGGGCTGTTTCTGTTTATTCCTCGCTCAGTGTGTCTCTTTGAGCGTGTCTCTATTTGAACCAGATGAGAGAATGTCGTCCGCAGCCACTGATTCTCCAATGGAGGAAGAACCATCTTCCGAATGACATTGTACTGAACATCCTGGAAAGACTACCCGTGAAGTCAGTGATAAGATTTAGGTTTGTTTGCAAATTCTGGGACTCTTTAATCACCACCCCATATTTCATCTCCACCCACCTTAATTTCAACAACAAAGAGTCCCATGATAATGCTAATGGTTATGTCATACACATGTCTTCTCGGTCTTCTGACAGACAAGTCTGTACGGTTGCTTTAGACTGCACGTTTGATGGTATTTCTGAGGTTCAAATTCCCATAGATATTTGTATTAATTCTGTCCGATTGGTCGGTTCTTGCAATGGCTTATTGTGTTTCGCTAAACATGGTTCCCGTAAAGCTATATATTTTTGCAATCCTAGCATTAGAAAATTCAAGACTTTGCCTGAACCTTGCTTCGGCCATTTAAAACATGTTTCACTTGGATTCGCTTATGATTCTGAGAATAATGACTACAAGGTTGTGAGGATTTCATCTTCTCCCTGGATGTCAGCTGTCTCTCTACTCGAGATTGAGGTGTACACATTAAGTTCGGACTCATGGAGAAGCGTTGGAATTGAATTCGCAACCAAAGTTATGGTTTATGATTATAATTTTAGTTTGGCAATCCCATTGGTTAGTGGAGCTTTGCACTGGCTGGCACATATCAAAGAAGGAGAAGAGAAGCAGGGCATTGATATCATTATGGCATTTGATGTCAATACTGAGAAATTCAGAAAGCTAGCAGCATTGCCTCATGTTTTTATCAAGAAAAAATCCTTGTGATAGATACCTTACATCATTCAAAAGGAAACTGGCTTTCATTACATTTGGAAGTTGTGAAGCACCTGACTTCCCGTGCTCCATATGGGTCATGAAGGAGTATGGTGTGGTTGACTCTTGGATTAAACTTTCTGTTATACCAGTGGAAAGAGTAGCTCTTTGCATTGCCTTTACCGGGCACGGTTCACTTCTGACTTGGTCCTTGAACAATCAAGTAGAGAATCATGGATCTAAGTTTGTTTCATTTGATGCTGAAACTCTACATAAGAAGGATCTTGATATCCAATATACATCATTTGCAGCTACTTTCGTGGAGAGCCTTGTTTTACTTGATGAAGCAAACGTGATATGCTACTAACCAAATGGTGGCGTGCATGTAAGAAGTGAAGTCATTAGTGGTATGGATGAAGTGAAACCCTTGTTAGTCCTTTTCCTTTAGTAGTTGGCATGATAGTATTGCTAAAAGCTTGGTTTTTTGCTTTGTTTTGTTTTTTTAATTAAATCTATCACAGGTTTAAAATATCCTTTTGAGGCTATTATAAATTAGTAGTTGATATTTGTAAGTGAATTTTTTCTGTGCTATGGATGGTTGTTATTCCTTCAGTGTTACAAAGAGCTATATTATACACCATACATCTCAAGTGATAATGAGATAACTATTTTATGTTGGGAATTTTGTTTTGAAGCTAATCTGCCTAAGTATAATCTCTCTTTCACAAATCAAAATTCTCTATCTCACTTTTGCCTTACTCTACCCACAAATGATGTAGCCACATACACCGATCCTCCAAGGGATGAACAGCCATCTCTCAAACAATGTAATGGTTGACATCCTGGTGAGGCTACTGGTGAAATCATTGATGAGGTTCGGTGTGTTTGTAAAAACTTTGGACTCAAACGCTACTTAGTAATCGCCGTAGCCGTCTATTCTACTCGGATTCCTGCTAGAACCATTTCCACTTTGATACCATGATAAATTCCTGATGAAGTGAGACCCTTGTTATTCTTTACCTTTAATAGTAGGCATGATAGCTTTGCTAAAAGGTTGATTTAATTTTCTTTTTTTAATCACATGTTTACATTATCCTTTTGAGACTATTATAAATTAGTAGTTGATATCTGTAAGTGAATGGTTGCTGTGCTATGGATGATTGTTATTCCTTTAGTGTTACAAAGAGTTAGATTATAGCCCTCCTGACTTCAATTTAAAACAATAAATGACCAAAAAACAGAAAAGTAAAATAGAAGCTCTAAAACTAAGAACGTTGAAAAAGATGCATAGTAACAGCCCTATCAAACTATTAATTCATTGACTGGGGAATATACCTTTTCTTTCATGTTAGAGCCATGAAATTAAATGTTATTTGAGCCTCACTGCATACTCCTAGGCTGCATCACTCAATTAGCCTGTGCTCTCCTATGTCAGTTTTTTATTAGAGTTGTTTGTCCTCGTATCTTGTAACAAAAACAATCATTTTGTCCATTAATTTAACTATATTTGAATTGTGTAAGTTCTTGATTGCCAATTGATTAAGTTCTGACGAAATGAAAGTCAAGACTTACAAGTGATTCAGTGATTGCTTATTGAGTTGTTCTTAACTAAGCTTCTCGGAGCATGTTTGTTTTCTTCCCCGAGTGTTTTTGATGCTTTTCTGTTCACAGTTGTTTGATGGATGATGACCTAGAGTCCTGCCCTGTTATTGGGATAATCATGCTTGTAGATGAAAGAAAATAATGACTTCTCAGAATTTTGAAAATTTATACAGAAACTAAGCTAATGGTCGAAAGAAGTACCAAGTCTGTTTAGTGATGTTGGTATCTCTGATGATCCATTGGTCTTGTACCATGAAAAAGTGGTTTATTATACGTATACTTATATTAAGATGCCTGACTTCTATACTCCTGTTGAAGTTGCACATTAAACTTCATGTTTGCATTTAGAGACCATATATTGCTTGCATAATAGCCCTAGTTA
Organism: Castanea sativa; assembly: GCF_040712315.1. Lineage (NCBI taxonomy): Eukaryota > Viridiplantae > Streptophyta > Magnoliopsida > Fagales > Fagaceae > Castanea > Castanea sativa. The sequence goes on from NC_134023.1 coordinate 39,936,033, forward strand.
TCATATTTATTTGAAATTACATTAGAATATAATTGCTCAAATAAATGTGCAGTTTACTAACTATGCACAATAGGAGGCAACCATGGTAAGAAGATCTGAACATTATTAATTCTGCAGGATCCATACAGCCATTAGGAGGAGTTTATCTTATAAGTGACTTTTAGCATAATGATGATCAAATTTTTGTAGAGTAGTTCGATGTGTTTCAACATATTTTTGTATTAATAACCAGGCCACATATTATCTTAATTTGATGTCTTATGTTGATTCTGAAGCTAAAACCGACACTTTTAACAATAATATAAATGGATAGATTTTTGCAAAACAACAAGAATTTTACTTGTAACAACGGATTTTATTGACTGGTTAGTTCCTTTTAAGTATTTAGATTTTTGCTTCCCCCCCAAATGACAATTGCATCTTCAGTTATATTCCACCTTTTTTGCAACCTGGTGTGGCTTATTGAAGGATGAGCAAAGGAAAAAACAAAAAGAGGATTCCTGTGATGCTAACTAGTAGCTACCGGGATACTGTTTGGGCTTTGCTCTAGTTGGTAGTTGTTACATTCACTTGCTAGATAGATTTATGAAGTGTAATAGCCAACACTAGAAAGCTCTCTAAATGAGTATGGTTTACTTCTGACTTTTTGCATTGCCTTTACTGAGTATAGTTTAGTTCTGACTTTGTGCATCAACAGTCCAGAGAAGAAGAGATATTGTAAGTTTCATTTAATCGATGCTGAAACTCTACAGGAGAAAAAGGTTCATCACATCCAGTATCCTTCACCAAATGTGGTATCTTACTAAGCAGATGGTTGCCTATAAGAAGTGAAGTCATTATTGGTATGGATGAAGTGAAACCTTTGCTATTCCCTTTCCTTTAGTAGTTGGCAAGATAGTATTGTTAAAGCTTCAGTTTTTTCGGGTTTACATTATCATTTTGTATTTGATATTTTTCATGTAGATGGTTGTTGTGCACATACCTAGATCTGGCAATTTTAACAAAAAGCAATACTTAGACAAAATAATCTTTCTTTGCTTGTGTATCCCTCTGGTAGTGCTACAAAGAGCTAGCTTAGAGCTCTCCTGACTTCAATTTTAAAAAAGAAATTAAAGAAGCTCTACGATTGAAAATGTGAGCCTGTTAGCATTCCAAGGCGATGCTCTTACTTCCCTGGTTCACAATACATGGTCTTTGTTGCTTTATATACTGCATTTTACCTTAATATTGACAAGAAGCTAATTTATATGATACTGTCAGTTTCAAGATCTTTGATCTTGCAAAATCATCCTATCGCTGGCCTTTGAGAGATGTATCTAGATGAGGAAGACTATTTTCTCATGCTTAGCTGGGTTCAATCACATGTTTGTTGTCAGGGGAAGTGGATAGGTGCATAAATGTTGTGTTTCTGTTGGTACTGTTGTGTTCTTTATCCTTAATAAACATGCTATGGTTTATACTACTAAGGAATTTAAAACAGACATGTTTTAAAAAGACTGTCGATCTGCTTGTGATTGTTGATGCTATTGCTAATTACAACTGCTTGCCTAACCATTTTCATATCCTCAACATGGGTCATTGACTTAGAGACCTCTGAAAGCATGACTGGTGCTTGTTCCCTACTGCATTCGATGTCGTCTATAATGCATATTTGCCTCTTGTAATTCTCATTCTTGGTCAAGGCTGTTTGTTTCCCAGTTGGTCTCTGCTTGTACTTTTTCATCCTTTTATCAATAAACTTGCGAATTCAGTTAACCTACAAAATTTCTTGTATTTTGTGAGTCTTCTTGATCTTGGGGCCATGCCAGTGAGCATTAAATCATTGCAAAAATCTGTCAAACATGTAGTACGAACCATGATACATTGATAATAAATGTGAAAAGGAGAGTTGAACAGAATAGACAGAAAAAAGGAGACTGGAGAGGCAACTTATCCCCTTGAACCTAGGAGAAGAGACTGGAGGTCCACTTGAATGTAGGGTAAGGCTTTGAGCGATGTAATACAAGAGAAAGATGGACATGCTTCAGCCTTTCATTTGACTATAGTTGGAGAAGAGTTTACTAGGACCATTACATTTTGCTATCATGGATATCAGTTACATTTCACTAATAATATGTCAAATCTGCTAATTAAGTGCTAAAAGTTATAAACTTTAGGGTGCTAATTAGCAGAATAAAAATTTTATTCTTTGCATTACTTTTATTGTACTTATTAGTGCACCAACTTCAAGTGTAGTTTGATAGTTAACTAAAGAATGAATTAAATTTTTTTTGCATTTTTTAAAATTTAAATTGAAATAATTTAAGCTGATGACTGAACGAAGCTGCCCTCACTACTATTGTAATGATGGAGGCGAAGTGAGGCTTGCAAAATATAACAGATGGTATGAATTTTATGAACCCACATTGGAACCTTTATGTCTTGTGCTGCATTTTTGAGAGGGGGAGTGCTAGGAATTTAGAAGATCACAAAATATCTACTTTGGGATTGAAGTTTATTTTTCTAAGATGTTTGTCTGTGTGGATGAATGCTGGTTAATGCCTTTTACTGATTTACTGGATTTCTATTACTTCTCATGTATTTTTTTCAATGGGTATTACTACTGAATTTTAGGAGTTTGCTATTTTTTTAAATATCCATGTGTTACTCTTGTATTTACAATAGGTGTTTTTTTATTTCAATTATAGAAAAAAAGTACAAGGAAAAGCACCTATATATACATTGGAAGAAGAAGAAGAAGAATCACCTTGCACTTACAACAACTAAGCTACTAGAGAAGCCTATATGACTACCAAATACAAGAGCAGAAAATCTGATTGTGCCATTGCAAGCAAAAGTTTCCTTTTTTTTTAGCCTAAATATTTTTAAAAAGATGAACAATGCATCCACATGGGATTGAATCTATGATCTCACCCTCCACCCATCACTTACAAAGAAAGTAAAGGTCATTTGGTCCAAGGAGGAATAATCTTGGTTTAAAATCGGATTGTACTAGTTGCTCCAACTGGGAGTTGGCCCTTAAGCCAGTTCTTTTAACCTCAACAACTGGCCTGGAAAAGAGTTTTTAACCTGTGCAAACCATGGTCGAAATTCATAGTTTAGAAAACCATGGTTAGTTCTAGCAGCTAAAGCGAGTTGTAGACATCATCCCACCCTCCATGCCCCTACATTTTTCACCCAATATGGCTGAATGAGTTAGATTAGGTTTTGCTATATTTTATTTCTGTTGTTGGATGCTGCCATGATGGTATTCTGAATTTTATTGAATTTTGTGATCATTGTTGGTAATGCTAAATATATGTGATTATTGTGGATTCTCTGAATGTTCTGTTGTTGCTAAATTTCTGTGAATGTTCTGTTGCTCTTTGATTATTGTATACACTTTACTATATACTTGTTCAATGTTATGTTTTTTAATTGGATCTGTATGCACTACTGGTTTAGTGTGAAAACAATTTGGAATGATGTGCTGTTCATTGGTTTTCATCTTATGGAATAAAATGGAAGTGGAAACTGGCTCAATTTGATGAAAATTTGGACAATGGTGTTTTCATTGTTTAGGGTGCATTTAGTAATGCCAAGAGGTGGTTTAAAGCTTTTGGTGAGTAAAAAGGCAAGTTCAACAGGTGTCGTATTTCCTCGGACTTTTAAGGGTTGCAAAAGATTGTTTTTGACTTGATGCTTTTATTTCTCAAAACTTCTTTTTTTTTTTTTTTTTTGGGATAAATGCTTCAAGTTGTTTTCCTTTACTGCTTTGCCTGATTTGCTTCATTGATGTACTTCTAGTGTTTAATTTTGGTGTGTCGTTGTATACTCCCTGTGTATATGAGTGGCCAGTGATGGCCTTTTAGAGGATTTTTTTTTTAAATTTATTTATTTTTTATAAAATGAAATTGTACTTACAAAAAAGACTAACACTACTATAGAAACTGTCTTCAATACAATTAATGATAGGTATTTTAATAGGGAACGACCAGTCACCCTGTTAAGTACAACATCATGATGCTTTGGACAACATGTAAGATTGCTTAGTTGTCTCATTGCTTGACAAAGAACGACCTGCAACATAAGTTTGAGTGGGATGTCGTTTACTGGCATGATCTTGTGTAACATGTAATGCCTCAACAACAAATAGGTTAAGAAAAAAGATCTTGTGTTTTTGTGAGCTCCACTACCATATTCTATCTTCAGGAGGCTTGTATATTGCAAAAACTAGCCTATAATTTAAACGATGTGGAGTACTTTTTTCATTTGTGAGATTTGCTTTTTGGTCTACTAATCGTAGACTCATGCAATACATGAGAATAAATAATTTTTTTATAATTGTAATATAATGTATAATTTTTTCCTCTAAAATTTGTTGAACATAATTTGTTTTCCCTAAAATTAAACAATTGCTATTCAGTCAAATTAGGTCTACATCAGTCCAATTAGTTTTACTTCAGTCCAATTCGGTCCTACTTGGTCCACTTGGTCAATTTCGGTCCCCTTCGATCCATTTGGACTAATTGGGCCTTAAATTAATTCTTTTTGTTGTTTGCCTTTTCAAGTTTAGTTCAAAAATCCTTTTTTTTTTTCTCTTAATTTTTGGTTATGATATTTTATTACATTTGAGCTAAACTCTTTAGTTTTGAGAAGAAAATACAAAGACATAAATTAGAAATATGTGCCCTAAAAATGCAATAAAAAAGATAAATATTCAAAATTCCTATTCTGTCCATTTTGTCCTCTTCAGTCCACTTTTGTCCTATTTGGTCTACGTTAGTCCTATTGGGTTCACATGGGCCATATTCAGCCCACAATGTCCATTTTGATTCTATTCGGTTCATATTTGTCCTACTTGGTCCATTATGTCCACTTTGGTTCTATTTAGTTAATATTGGTCCTATTCAGTCATTTTTGTTCCTATTTCAGTCCATATGTCCATTTTAGTCCTAATTTGTCCATTCACTCTTATTCCGTCCACTTTGGTCCTATTTAGTCCACCTTGTTCCCATTCCATTCTATTTTGTCTATTCGGTCCACTTCGTTCCATTTGGTCCATTTGTGTCCACATTAGTCCATTTTTATGCACATACATATAAGGAAAATAAATGTTTGGGTTGATAGTACCTATTCTAAATTCAAATTTATTAAAAAATATATATATAAATCTAAAACTCGTAATATCTAATATATATGTGTGTGTGTGCACGCGTGTGTGTATAATTTTTATTTAAATGAATTATTCAAATTCTTCATTATCTTAAAAGAGATTATTATGATAATCAAAACTTATATCAAATTTATACTAAATATGCATAATTTATTCTCTAAATTTTATGGTAGATAATTTGTTCTCCCTAAAAATTAAACAATTTCAAAAATTAATTTCCATCACTCTATTTTTACAAATATATAATTTTGTTATTTTTTTATGTTTTTTATTTTTTTTTGAGAAGATTAATGTTTTTGATTGATATTATTCTTTTATGAAATGACTATATTCTTCTAACTATTTTTATTATGCATTATATTTTCCTAATTTCTTTTGGTACAATTAAAATTTTTAAGTTTCAAAATTATTCATATTCTCATTCTCTTAAGGAGATTATTATGATAACTAAAACTTATTATATAATTACTATTGATATTACTCAAATAATTAATAGTACAATTAACCTAAACTTGTATTCTGCCATTCTTAAGCAGGTACATCGAATTCGACTGAAGTGATCTGAAGTTGACCAAATGGACTGAATATACCTAAGTCGACCGTATGGACCAAATTGGACCGAATAGATTGAAGTGGATTTAATTGACCAGATGGGCCAAATTGGACTGAATTTACCGAAGTAGACCAAATGGACGTAATTGAACTAAAGTGGATTGAAGTAGACCGAATTAGACTAAAATTGGCTGAAGTAGATTGAATTGGACCAAATTAATGAAGTGAACCAAAATACACCAAAATGGACTGAATGTCAATCTGTTATTAGCTTAGCCAAGATTGTGTTTTGATATAAAGTCAAATTATTACTTCCAAATAATCAAGTACTAACTCAAACAAAATCAAACCAAAACTATGAGAGAGAGAGAGAGAGAGAGAGAGAGAGAGAATAATAAGAACTTTATAGAAAATAATATGAGAAGAAAAAAAAGTAAAAATAAAAAACATTATAATAAACACCAAATTATCTAAGTCATGTTATCTTATATAATAAAATAACATTATATTTTTATATACTATCTTTATATATAATGCAATAAGATAACATCTATGAAATCAAAGAGAAGAAATAAGATAACAACTTAAAAGCACAACTTAAACCATTCATCCCAAAGTAAAGTTCCAAATAATAATATAAAAAATTTAACAACCTAAAGTAAAGATGCAAGAAATGCTCCATCTGATATATTTTGAGTTATTTATTTATTTATTTAAGGAAGCCTCCATTTAAACTTGGTTGTTAGTTTAAGCATTATTGTAATTAGATCCCTATTTGTTCCGTAGAGGGCAAACTCTGCACATTGGTTAACTCTTAATCCTTTTGCAATTTTCACACCCATTATTCATAATAAAGTTTCTCTCCAAATTCAAACTCCTCATTTATTTTTATATTAATTTTGAATTTTGAAAATCTAATTGTTAGATTGCGTGTTCTTATTATTTCCTTTATACTTGCAAAATTTCAAGAAGATTAAAAATTAATTACTTTATCATCAAACAAATGTTAAAATTTCAAGTTTTTGTGATTTAAAATTATGTATATCACGAATTAAGCACAAAAAGAGTCGATTTTGTATTGTACTTAGGCCAATACAAAATTACAAGTATTTCGCGTTGGTTTAAATATCGATCATACCAAGGTTGTTTTAGCTGTACCGTGGCAAATATCTGCTTTCGGGAGGTTAAAAATGGATATGAGAAAATGAAGATAAAGTGATAGAAAGTAAAATTATAAATCTTATTTGTTCTTTGCCCTTTTTTTAGTTTGCTGCAAAGGTGTTTAATTGTTGATAAGGGGAAGGACAATAAAAGAAAGTGGGGATAGAGTTTTCTTTTTAAATATTGGGAAATGAAGATTAAAAAATAAATTACGTGTTTTTTGTAAACAATGAACTTGACTTTTTTAATAACAATTCATTTTTATATGAGCAACACTTAGGTACAGTACTTAGGTGCCGTTTCTTAAGTTTCCTTTTTAAGATTTTACCATGTGGATATTTTCTCATAGGATGGAAGTGTATATTTTAATTAAGTAGTCACATGACTGAATCTTAATAAAGGAACCTAAGGAACAGCACTTAAAGTACTGTACTTAAATTTTGTCCTTTTTATATTACCTTGTTATTTATGTTATCTTTGAATGTGTCATATCAACATTGAGAAAAGTTAACAGATATCCTATAGGCAGTTATTTGGTAAATATTTTTAGAAATATTTTATAGGAAAATAGAAAAGTAGTTGATTTTTTTAATAGCTTTTTATATTTCTCTTAAAAATGGTATAAAAACTTTCCCAAAATAGTTTATTAACAACTGCCCTTAGCATATTTTTTAAAAATGCTATAGGGGCACTCATTAATCCAGCCATCAACATTTTTTAATCACATCATCAAAAATTGTTATTAACATTATGATAACAATCGAAATTAAAATTTGTTTTCAGTAAAAAAAAAAAAAAAATGAAAATCCAAGAACCAAACTGGAAAATAAGTGACAAAATACCATTTTGTTAACTACATTTTAGGATCATAGTTAATTTAGTTCTTATATTTTGTAACAGTAAATTTAGTCTCTGTTATTATTTTCAACTTGTAGTTATTTTGGTTCTAACAAAAAATGCATACATGGTGAACAGTGTGCTTGTGTGGCTTATAAAATAATATAAAAATTAATACAAAATCATCATTATTTTAATAAATAAAAAAGCCAGCTAAAAAAAAAACTGAAATTTGAATAGATAATTTTAACCTGAAGAAAATGAATTTTTAAAAAATTCAAAATTTCCTATTATTTCTTTCATTTTCTTGCAATCCAAACACACACAAAGATAAATTGTTTGAAATAAAATGCTGAATATTTAACTTAAGTCACACCAAACCAAATCGGAACAAAATGTAGTGAAACGTAACCACAATTGCACAAAGCAACCGTAAAATCTAAATCACAAAGGGCATTAAGAATCAAATGATCCAACAAACGAACTAGATTTAAAAAACCTAACAACAACGATAAGCAAAAATAAGTAAACAGATTTGCTTGAAGAAATTAATTTGGCTTGTAGGCGGCAAAAAGTGTGTTGTGCTGTGCGAGATATACTCATATACAATAAAAATTTGGTAAAGCCTCTTAACTCCAGTGGTTGTCTCTTCAAACACACCAACCAACCTCTGTTTCATCTTGTGGTATCTCAAAGAGAATTTGCTTTCTCGAGTTCTCCGGCGTGCATATCTGAGTTCCAGTGGGGTCATCTAAGTAGTGAAAACTGTGAGAGAGAGCAAATCTAACCCCTTCCCGCACCGTTGTACGTGGTGGCTCAACCTAGAAACTTTAATATAGTCTCACAACAACCACTCAACTCAGCCTTTTACCCCAATAAGTCCATCACACATACACATCATTCTCGCATCTAAACTCAACTACCATGACAAGTGAACAAATCAAGGTAGCATTTGGCAAGAAAATGAAAGAATTTTTGGGGTTTTTTTAGTAATTTTCTCTTTCGTTTTAAAATCATAAGTACAGATTTTTATTTTTTGAAAGAGGCTTTTTTTAATTTATTAAAATGCCGAGGTGGCACTTTTAATATTTTTTTATAAGCCATATAAGCACGTTGTTTTCCATGCAAACATTTTCCGTTAATAAGTTAGAATATGGACTAAAATAACTGTACATCAAAAATATAGGAATCAAATTGATTGTGATCCGAAAATGTAGAGATCAATTGATTGTGATCCGAAAATATAGGAACCAAAATAGCATTGTATCTTAAAAAAATATCAAAGAATCCCGAAAAAAGAAAGGTAAGGCGCAAGTAATAAAAACTAAAAAGTACTCCTAAATTCTAATATAAAACCTGTTTCCATCTTACTTTGGTATTCCAATTTAAGTATTCCTTGCTCTCTCTCTCTCTCTCTCTCTCTCTCTCTCTCTCGTGTTGAAGAAAACATGTCCCAAATGAGAGAACCACTGATTCTCCGACGCAAGAATAACCATCTCCCGTACGACATCATATTGAACATTCTGGGAAGACTACCTGTGAAATCAGTGACGAGATTCAGGTGTGTTTGCAAGTCCTGGGACTCCTCAATCACCACTCCCTATTTCATCTCCACCCACCTTAATCACAACAACAAAGATCCCTATGAAGATGGGAATGGTTATATCATACACATGGCGTCATGGAAAGCACGTCGTGTGATATCTTTTTCTACTTCAATGTCTTCTCCTTCTCCTCCTTCTCTCCCCCCTAAAACATCGATATGTACAGTTGCTTACGGCCACACATTTGATAAGATTTCTGAGATTGAAATTCCTTTTGATTTATCTTCTAATTGTACTCAAATGGTTGGTTCGTGCAATGGCTTATTGTGTCTCGCTGATTCCAATAATGTTATATATTTGTGGAACCCTAGCATTAGAAAATTCAAGAAGTTGCCTCATACTTGCTTGGGAAACTTAAACAATGTTACACTTGGATTTGCTTATTGTTCAGAAAATAATGACTATAAGGTTGTTATGACTTCACATAGCTTTTTGTCTACATATGAGATTGGGATATACACATTAAGTTCAGATTCATGGAGAAGGGTTGAAATTTCGGTGACAACAAATGTAACCTTCTGTAAAGGTATGCTTTCTCCAATTCCTTTGGTTAGTGGAGCTTTGCACTGGATGCCATATGTTAAAGATGAAGATATTATGGCATTTGATGTCAATAGTGAGAAATTCAGAAAGCTAGCAGTGCCTGATGTTTCTATATATGAACCACCTCTTCAAAGAACATGTATTGCATCATTTAGGGGGAAACTGGCTTTCATTGGACGATCTGGCTTCCAATACTCCATATGGGTGATGAGAGACTATGGTGTGGTTGAGTCTTGGAATAAACTTTTTGTTATACCATTTGAAAGGGAAGCTTGTTGGATTTGCTTGACCGATTATGGTTCACTTATGGTTGGCTACAAAAATGATCCATTAGAGAGGCAGGGATTGACATATGCTTTAATTGACACTGAAACTCTGGAAGAGAAGAAAGATCTGGATATTCAACATCCTTCATATGTAGCCACTTTCATGGAGAGCCTTGTTTTACTTGACAGAACAAATGTGGGATCTTATTAACCAGTTCGTGGTGAGCATATAATATTGAAGTAAATAACTGGAATTTTATTTTTAAATAACATTAAATATTAAAAAATTTAGTTAGTTGCCACGTTTTAAAACAATGTTGAAAACTAGCATCTCGAGTGTCTAAAACTCGAGTTCCTAGATAAAACTCGAGTTTTTAAGTCTCGATTTGTAAGTGGTGGTAGCTGATGTGGAAGAAAAATCCACGTGGAACCACGTTGAAATCGAGTTTTTGAAACTCGATTTGCTTTTATCATCATTTTCATCAATTTCTGAAACTCGCTTGTCCCAGCGCCCAGACGCCCAGACGCTCCATCTCCTTCAAACCCCAAACCCTCTACCGCATCTCATCGGCGGCAGAAAAACCCATCGGCGACCGAGACCGAGACCGAGACCGAGACCGAGATCGAGACAGAGACAGAGACAGAGAGCGAGACAGAGAGAGGCGGAGAGACAAGGAGGACCGCGACTGTGACCGCGACAGAGACCGAGACCGAGACCGAGTTAGCCGCAGCAAGAGGTCCCGTACACCGGACCGCACGCGAACCTCGCGCCACACGCGGTCCCACACTCGCTCACCGGACCGAAAGCGCCGCCATCAGCGCAGCGAGTCCACCGACGAGAGGGACCGTCAAAAGGCCGCCATGTCGGAATTCGTCGACGGCATCGCGAAAGAGCACCAAAAGCTCACTGATCACGGTCTCAAAACAGAAAAGCTCTCGTCCACTGGGATTTTGTTTTTCCCTCATTTCCAGGTAAGGCCAGAAACACTTAGAGAGATTCCGGTAGAAATCGAGTCTGGCGGATTGGGCACTGTTGTGTAAATCTCGAGTCTCAAAGACTCGAGATCTGTGAGAAATTTTTTTTTGTGCCGTTGAACTCGAGTCTATCAGACTCGAGTTAAATGTGTTTTTATTTTTATAAAAATTGAGTTTTTAAGACTCGAGATCCAGGTGGCATTTTTCTCCACCTCAGCGAGCGCAAAGCGAGCACAAAGCGAGTCTAGAAGACTCGAGTTTTAATGTGAATCTCGAGTTTCAAAAACTCGAGTTGTTAGTTTCCTTTATAGTTTCAAACGTTGCCTAACTTACTACATAGATGCCATCCACATGCCTAATCTGCACATTCCCCCTAAATAACTGTATGGATGAAGTAAAACCGTGTTTATTCCTTTTCCTTTAGTAGTAGATAGTTAGGTAGTATTGCTAAAGCTTGACTTTTATTCCATGCTTACATTATCCTTTTGTGGCTATTATAAATCAGTATTTGATATTTGTATGTGAATGGTTGTTGTGGTATGGAAGATTGTTATTCCTTTAGAGTTACGAATAGCTAGATTATAGCTCTACCGACTTGAATTTTAAGAAGAATTGACTAAAAAAAACATGACTAAATAAAAGAATCTCTAGTGACCATGATGCCATTCCAAGGTCATGTTCTTACTTGGTTCAAGCTACGTGGTCCCTTGTTGGTTTGTGTACTACATTTAACCTTAATATATATATCTAAAAGCTGAAATATAACATTTATTATTGTTACGCTTCAGTTGAGCCACATCATCGACTGTATCACCTTTTTTTGGGTCAAAATGTAAGGATCAAAATAATATTTTTGTCAAAAAAATTATGAAAAATGTTTGTAACTTACTGCATTGTCTTTCTCATTTCTTTCACAAACAGACCAGTTAATACTCTATTATTTGAAGAGAGCTACAAATGCATCATAATAGTAGGTCCATCATTGCCTTCTTGAGTAAAAATAACTTAGATAACTCACTCAAACCCCACCTTCAAGCCCAAACATTTAACATGACGATTCATCGAGATCAGAAAATTAACCCATCCAATCAACAAGGTTTTTTCTTTAATTAGATGGGAATGAATGAAGAAATACTAAGTCATCCCGTATTAAATCTAGAACTTTTTTTTCCTAGAATTTGTAATACTTTATAATACATATAAGATTAAACCATGAGTCATACCAATCAAATAAATAGCATATAAGATTAAAACATGAAAAGAGGTGGGAGAGTCTGTTCGGTAAATTTGGTATTTTGATGATCTTAGGGTCTTGTAACATGAAAACGTTGTCTATTCTATGTGTGTTGGTAGTAATTCATAGTGCTTGTATAATAGCCTTAATTCTCAAATTTCTTTGACATTAAACTAGAATATGACTGCTAAATAACTAACTACGCACAATAAGAGGATCCATGTGATGCAAACTAGTAATTGTTTGGGCTTTGCTCGGGTTGTTGGTTTGCAATTATATTGTGTTAATTAGTACATTCTTGACCTCTTTTTTACATTGAGCAATACATAACACCCCCACACACAATCTAAGTCATTTTGACAAGTCATGGAAGTTCATATTTTTTAAAGGTGCGACTTGGGTCGGTGTTTTGTTTTTTAATAGAAGAACTTGGTTCTCGTTGATTTAATTATTCCCCAGATCTATTTCACGTTGGGGTCAATATTGGTTATATATATATACACATTTGACTATAATTGGCTCCTTATTGTATACATTGATTATAGTTTCAGTTACATCCCCATACATTTAATTGTGTTAATCATTTAACATTAAAATACATGTCCTCAACCAAAAGATCTTTTGGTTGAGGACATGTGCTTAGCCTAGATGGGTTTCGAAATTTGGAAGTCCATATCTAGTGATTTCACTCCGATTTTTTATTTTTGATTCAATGAGTCAATCATAGCTTAAAATCAACAAAATTGTCTTTTTTTTTTTTTTTTTTTTGTAAAACGCAGACCTTAAAAACGCAACTATAGGCTATAGCCATATTTCCAAACGCGGCCTATCCGCAACAATAGCCCCTGCGGGGGCCTATAGCCGCGTTTCTATAAACGCGGCTAGAGGTCCCCCTATAGTTGCATTTTGAAACCCGACTATAGGTTTTTTTAAAAACCAAAAAAAAATATATATTTCTGGGTTTTTTTTTCCCCCAAAAGATTCAAAATTCAAAAATTAAACAGAGACCCAAAAAATTCAAAATAAAATACAAACTCAGAAAATTTAAAATCAAACAAAACATACTCACAATACAAACACACCGAGAAAATTCAAAATCAAACACAATATACTCATAATACAAACACAACGTGCTCCAAAATATAATAACACAAACCCATGAATCTCCTCTCATTCAACAAAACCAACCCAAATCTAACACTAAATTCATTCAAGGAACACAAAAGCACAAGCTCAGAAACGCAAAAGAACAAGCTCAAGAACACAAATCGATTTAAAGAAAAGCACAATATCAGCAACACAATAGCACAAATTCAAGCACATATCCAAAAAATTCAAAATCAAATAATTCCACCAATGTAAAACCCATACATATAAACACATAAATATTACTCCCAATGCTCATAAAGCTTAGATAAAAAATAACCTCTAGCAAAAGTATAATACCCATAAAAAGATTAGAAATTTTTTACCTCAAATAGTAGAGATGAGTGAGCCTTAGCTTTTCCTATGAAGGTTTCCGGTCATCCTTGCCGGAAAAATGAAAAGAATGTGTTGTGTTGTGTTCAGAGAAAAAGAAAAGAAAAGAAGAAAAAACAATGTGTGGCCGGCCAAAGAGAGAAAAGAGATATTTTTGAATTAAGCGGTAGGGAGAAAATGGTAGGTGGGGGGTCAGGTCATCCCCTTTTTTTTATTTAAAAGGTGGAGCTATAGCTGCGTTTCTAAAAACGCAGCTATAGGTCCTCTTTTTTCTCATAAAAAAAATAATATTTTATTCAGCTATATATCTCAGGCCATCCCTTTTTTGTTTTTTGTGTTACCTATAGGTCTACCTTTTAAAAAAGAATATTCAGCTATTCTCTCTCTTTTTTTTTTTTGGTGTTATCTATAGCCGCGTTTTTAAAAACGTAGCTATAGGTTGACCTAAAAAAATGATTCTGCTACATATTTCCGGCCATCTTTTTTAAAAACGCGGCTATAGGTCCTCCTTTAAAAAAAAAAAAAAATTATTCAGCTATATTTCTCAGGCCATCCCCCCCCCCCCCCCTTTTTTTTGTTATCTATGGGTCACCCTTAAAAATAATTTATTCAGCTAAAACGCAGCTATAGGTCCCCCTTAAAAACAAATTATTCGGCTGGACCTATAGCTGCGTTTTTTGAATGCAGCTATAGATCAGCTATAGCCGCGTTTTTTGTAGTGTTGTCATGTCACTTTTAAGTATGTCGTTTGAGCCTTCTAGTAGGTATATTATAAAATTCCATAACTAATAAGATGACAAAAAGACCAAAATAAAACAATTTTGAAAAATTCACGGACCAAAACAGAACTTTTCAAAATACACACAACCAAAGTAAAAACATCTACTATATGGACTAATAATAGTGCATTTTTAAAAACAAAGAAGAAAAAAAAGTGCCTCAATTGACAAAAAGCAATGAAACTCTGTTGTCTCATTGTCATTTTCCAGCTCTTTGACCCCAAATACAAAAGTAGCCCAGCACCGCAACAGGACTATGTTCTATATATATATATATATATGTGAGAAGACCGTCTACGATCTATTTATTTATAGTTAACCATATTGTTAACTATAATGTCTATAAAAATAATATGTATCTGCAAAAAGTACAATAGTAACCCACTCTAATGTCTTAAATGAGAGAACCACGTCCACAATTACCGATTCTCCGACTGAGGAATAACCATATTCCGTACGACATCATACTCCACATCCTAGGAAGTGTACCAGTGAAATCAGTGATAAGATTTAGGTGCATTTCCAAATCCTTGGACTCCTTAATCACCATCCCCTATTTCATCTCAACCCACCTTAATCACAACAACAGCAACAAAGATTCCCATGATAATGGTTATGTCATACAGATGCCATTAGTAATAGACATTTACTCTTCTTCTAACAATAACAAACATGTTTGTACAATCGCTTCAAACTGCATGTTTGACAGGATTTCTAAGGTTGTACTCCCCTTTGATTTTTCGCCTGGGTGTTCGAAAATAGTAGGTTCTTGCAATGGCCTATTGTGTTTCACCACTTATGCTAATGTTTTATATCTGTGGAATACTAGTATTAGAAAATTCAAGATGTTGCCTGATACTTGCTTAGGAAAGTTACAGCCTGTTATTCTCGGATTTGCATATCATTCTGAGAATAATGACTACAAGGTTGTAAGGATTTCATGTTTTTCTTCAAGTATACATTAAGTTTGGATTCATGGAGAAAGCTTGGAATCATGTTCACAACCAATACTATGTTCTATGATTATAGTTTTCTTTCGTCGTTCCCATTGGTCAGTGGAGCTTTGCACTAGATGGCATGTTGCATAGAAGAGGAAGAGCAGAGCTTTGATATAATTATGGCATTTGATGTAAATACTGAGAAATTCAGAAAACTAGCATTGCCTGATGGTTTAAAGGATGCGTACTACTCTCAAACATATCTTGCATAATTCAAGGAAAAACTGGCTTTCATTACTTCTAGTAGTGGTGAACAACCTGGCTTTCGATACTCCATATGGGTGATGACGGAGTATGGTGTGGTTGAGTCTTGGAATAAACTTTTTGCTGTACCATTGGAAAGAGCAGCTTATTGTATCGCCTTTACCGAGTATGGTTCACTTCTGACATTTTGGTGCATCCATAGTCCAGTAGAGAAGAAGAAATATAAGTTTCATTTGATTAACGCCAAAACACTACAGCAAAAGAAGGATCTTGATATCCAATATCCTTCATTTGTAGCTACTTACATGGAGAGCCTTGTTCTACTTGATGGACCAAACATGTTATCATATTAAGCAGCTTGTTGCATTTAAGAATTGAAGTCATTAGTATGGATGAAGTGAAACCCCTGTAATTACTTTTCCTTTAATATTAGGCATTATCTAAAAGCTTGATTTTTAACCTGTTTATATTATCCTTTTGTTGCTCTTTTATATTAGTATTTGATGATAAGCCAAGAATGTATTGACCCCTTGTGATGAATTAACCAATTAATTAGCTAAGTGAATTAATTAGGTTCAATTACATGCAATGAGCGTGGTAACACAAACAAATCACCAACTAAAGTATAATGTAGCGGAAATTAAATTTGACACCGTGATTTGTTTACAAATGAGGAAAACTCTTGAGGCAAAAACCCCACCAGGTGATTTTAAGGTCACCACTCTCGAGAATCCACTATTCACAGAACAAGCGGTTACAAGTAAAGGAATCCCAACACCTTATACCAACCTACAGTTGAACCCTTACCCCAATATATAATTGGATTTGTTCTGTAGTGATAATCTCTCCTTATATTGCACGGCTCCCAGTACGTGATTAACCAAAAGATGCGCGAATCCTAGTACGCGACTTAATCACTAACTTAAGAAGGATTTTGGCTGCAAAGTTCTTCCGTTTATCACACGATGAAGAACATGAAGTTGCTTGGTCACAGAACCCAACGGTGTACAAACACAGCAGCTTCTTCAAGAGAAAGAAGAATTAGGGCAAATTTTGTCTCTGGTCACATTTGCATGAACAAGACTTTTGCTTAATACTTGTGCAACTATGCAACCTTTGACAGCCTTTAAAATAATCCTTATATATGTTTAAGGTTGTGAGAAAAAAAAAAAAACTCAAACATACATTCACGGATTGGATGAAAATCAGAACTGAAAATCTGTTTTTCATAAATCTCGACAAATACCCTATCTATCGAACAACTGTCGAGCTTCAGGCTGAAACAGCTCTTTTAAACCTCGATAGATACTAGTTGTCGAGCTTTAATGAACAACACTTCTTCACTTGATTCTTGGACAGACTTACATGGGTTTAACATTTGAACTTGAAATCTTGTTTCTTGAAGCATTAAACACATCCTAGATCTATCAAAATACAAGTAAAGTGCGTTTTGTCACAGGATTAGTCAATTACATAAAATATTGACATATGTTCCTAACATGAATCACATATGTCCTAACATTTGATATTTTTATGTGGATGGTTGTTGTCCACACAAGATGTGGCAATGTTACTACGAAACAATACTTGGCCAAAATATTCTTTTTTTGCTTGTGTTTGCCTTTAATAGTGTTTCAAAGAGCTAGATTGGAGCTCTCCAGAAGAGAATAAAGAAGCTCCAAAATGAAACTGTTGATATTAGTTGAAACAAGCCATTGACAATGTTAGCCAAGGCAGCATGCTTGTAGATTGTTTAAGTCATGGATCAATGGTGCTTTGTACCATATGGGATCTCCTTACCCAAAAGTAAGGGATGGAAAGTAGAGCAACATATTCAATCCTATTTGTTTGGGTGGCCAAGTATGTTTACTTATCAAGAGGTAAAAAACTCTTGACTTGTGCAGAGATGTCAATAAATTTTGAATTCCACACAGTGCATATAATTCAATACAATTCAACATCCAACCATCCATGGAATGCAATACTAGCATGCTGCCTTGAGACATAAATGGCATCTATATTGCTTCACCGAAAGCAAAAATATGAATATATGGTATGACTGAAGCTCAGTAAATTAAAATGATTAGCTCAATGCAGTTGGAATTTAATTGTATGAAACAACTTTTACCATTTAATTCAATCATAGAAGTGATTAGCATTTAGAAGTCCTACTTGTCAAACTAAGGGAAGTGCGCCCCTCTTGAGACCCAACCCATAACAAACAAACGAAACGTCAAATTTGAGGAACCACATTCCCAAGAAGTCCTTAATCTTCTTCTTCTTCTTCTTCTTTAATTTGGTTGGTGAGAGAGCATGGGAAAATAATAATAAAAGTAATTTTTACTTGTGTGTTTTTGTTTAGATTTAAAATTCTTGTTTCTGTTTTGATAAAAGTTAAAGTTTTGAATCTGTTGAGGTTCAAAATGTAACAAGGAAGTCAAGTCCATGAAGATAAGGAAAGACCCTGGGTCTTAACAAAAGGAGGCCCAACTCGTGAAGTTAAGAAGGACAACAGAGGCCCAAAGGCCCAAAAAGAAGGATGGTGAAAGAAAAAAGTAAAAAAGAAGAGAACCAAGCTTGGGCAATGAACGGGTCATCCATCCTCTAAGAAGCGGGTCCTTAGGGAGAAAGTCTGAAAATGCTGAGAAGGATGTGTAAGAGGCAGAAAGTAGTCTGGGAACAGGTCATATGTATCCTTGAAAGAGGAAAAAGAGGGAAAGAGCCATTAGATGTCCTATCAAAATCAAGTTCCAAGGAGGCAGAGAGAAGTGAAAAGGACAAGTGATGGCCTTAGGATCAAAACCTGGTTAACGAATCGAGGGATCTTGATTAGGGTAGAAGACATGCAGTAAGGGGAAGAATGGTCAGAAGCTTTCCAAGCTCACCCATTGCAAGAAGGAATCTATGCCATTCTTGGGAAAGGGCCAAACCAAGAGGAGTCAACACAGTGAAGCAGATATCGTACCATACCGGCCAGCAAATACCTTACCGGCCAGTACACCGGTATAGGTACCCTTCTGTTTCATATCGAAAAATATACCGGCTATACCAGCGAAATCCGGCCATACCGGACGTGTATCATGCCAAAACACTCCATGACGTGTACTAGGACGTGTACCATACCGGGCAATATGGTAGTTGTGCTAAACCTAATTCTAACCCTAATTTTAAAAATCGTTGCCATTGTATGATATAAGTTTCATAAGGTTTTAGAAATTGGCATTTTTATACGAGTATCTTGCAATTGTTCCATCATGTCATTTTTCAGAATTCCTTGATGCAAAATATAGAATTTATTTATTTTCTTTTTTAGTTTTGTGGCTTTTTTTATTTTTTTATTTTAGTTTCTGTACTTTGAAATTTATTTATGTGTTTTTAAAAAAAATTAATTTTGGTTTACTTTCATTTGTTATAAGAAGGGTTGTTTCTTTCCTTGGAGAGACAATTTTACAGGTTTATTATAAAATGCAATTTCAGCATTATGTTTATTTAATTCCTGAAAAATGAGACCAATTTATGCTTGTCGGGCATCTATAACTTTTCTCTAATGATGAATTGCCTCGACGAAATTGTTCCTTTGTGTTGTAATTTCTATGCTTCTTGGAGCAGAAGAATAGTGGATAATCTTGTAAACATGGTTTTAGAGATTTTGTGTGTGTGTATGTGTAAAATAGTGGTAACCTCGAAACGATACATCGGTATTGACCAGTACCCGAAATATATCGTACTGCTGGCCAAACCGGTACAGCCTCTAGTACAGTATTGACTTCCTTGAGTCAACATCAAGCTTCCAAGACCTTCGAAATGTCCTTTTAAAGCCTTGAAAGAAGGCCATGGAACATTGACCTTAGAGGAGGATCTGATTTGACCCAAAAGGAAGCTTCAATAAGTGGAAAACCCATTGATGCACTTTCTGGGGTAGAGTTCCCAGAAGAATGAAGTGAGAGAAGATGAGGAAAGGAACAACCACCAACATTTCAAACAAAGGAGACTAGCTAGAAAACAAGGGGAAAAAACTGTAATTTAAAGTCCTTCTAGAGTGGTATAAAAAGGGAGCGGGGGGGGGGGGGGGGGAGCAAAGAAGGCAGAGGCCAACAAGTAAGGTGCAAAAAAGAGTAGAAATATAAGAAAGAGAGTTTTAGTGATTAAGGTTGAGTTCATTGAGTGTAAAAGAGCATTGTAAGCAGTTCATATAGTTATAATCAATAAAGCACTTGGATTCAATGGTCTCACATTTCATAAGTCTTAGGAAACTAAAGGGGACTATCCAAGTCTGTGGTTTTTTAGGCTTATTGGACCTTGTGAAGTATTCTCATAGTGTGAGACCAAATGTACTTTAACACTTGACTTAATCAAATAAAATTTTCTTGAAGCATTCATAACTATCATTGTTCACTTTTATTTTGTGTACTTGTTGTTCTCTTTGCTTAGCCAATATAATATATGTATTTGTTGTGGATTTCATTCAACTTGTGCATAGGTCAGTTCGTATAATGGCCCAACAAGGCCGCGGTAAGCAGAGCCATGTTCACCCAAAACCTACTCTAGCCCCTTCTTAGTGATCTAGGATCCACTTTAGCATTCGGTCTGTGACCTGTCCAAAAAGGAGACCCACAAAATCTTATTAAGTTCTTCTCTTTTTTCTTTTTTCTTTTTCAAAATTCGTTATAATGGTTTGTTTGTTTTGCTCTTCTTCTTTTCTTCATTTTTTTTTTGGGTTTAACTAGATGTGATTTTTTATTTTTTTTACTTTTCTTTTTCCTGGGCATGATTTTTCTTTTTTAATAAATTAGGGTGATTGCATTTATTTATTTATTTTTGTTGGTTGTTTACCACTTCTTTTGCTTTAATTAGGCATCATCTTTTAATAAGGGCATATGAGTAAATTTATACCAAACTCATTTTTTCAATCTCTCCACTTTTCCACCTCCAATCAAACATAAATGAGGAAAACTAAAACCTCTTCTATCCTCCCACTTTTCCATTTCTTTCCCATTTTATATCTTCCCACTTAGAGGTTCTAGTTAGCTAAATTGGTAAAGTTTTTGATGATTGAATAAGAGATCTGAGGTTCAATCCCTGCCTATACAAAAAACCGAATCGGTTTTTGGTTTGATGATAAAAGAGCTATCATTAGGAGTGAACGCCATAGATTAAAACTCTCTTAAAAAGAAAATTCTCCCCACTTTTCCATCTTCCCAACTAAAGGAACTCTAAAGGTGTTTGATTCCTAACAAAGTGAAGGAAAGTTAAAGAAAGTGGGACATATTGTTTTTTTAATTGAGAAATGAAGAATTTTTCTTTCTTTTAAACCTTTTTTTATGTGTTTTGTAAAACTTTTTTATATTATTTTTCTAGTAACATTATATTTGATCATGCCATATCAACATTTTGTTAATCACTCCATCATTTGCCTCAATAAACTTGATGGTCAAACTAGTTTTTGAATAGTAGCTAGATACAAGAAGTGAGGACATGAATTGGGTAATGGGCTAGGTAAATGGATTTTGAATTGTGACCTAGTGGTGGAGGGCTATCGATACCGTATTTTTTGTGACCCCGATTCACATGTATAAAGACCAAAAAATAAAAAATAAATTTTTTGAAAAAGGTGCAAAATTATAAATTTCAAAGCCAAAAAGGGTAAAAATAAATACAACATATTTATAGAAAAAACTGTTTTATAGAAAATCTGACCAAAACCCTAATTGGGTATGGTCAAAATGTTGAATTTTTTATCCGACTGTTGAATCGTGTTAAATTTTGGACTGTCTTGTAGGGCACATTTTTCCCTTCAAAACAATAGTTTACAGGCCAAAATTGGAGTTAAAACGGATGAGATATCACAAATATATTGAAACTCTAATAAAACCTTCATTGTATTTTTTTAGGGAAAAAATTGGCTGTTTTTTACCTGGCTTTCACACAGTAAAATGTACCGATTGGACAAGAACTAGAATGAATGGATTGGACCATCTTGAAGAACAAGGTCTTAGCTAATTTTCACCAAAAGGCCTCGACGACATCTGCCTTGGATTAAAAGATATGATTTTTTCAAGGAAAGACACTCAAAATTTTTCAGCTTTGCATCACCTCCCTTCTGAGCATGATATCTTGACAATCATAGCTCCAAATTGAACGAGGCCAGAACCATTGGAAACTAGACATCCAGAGATTTCCGTGCATATAAAATTCAAAGAAAAAAAAAAGATCCAAAAGGCCTCCAATTAGCCACGTAAAAGTTAAGCCAAAAAAAAAAAAGAAAAAAAAAAGAAAAAAAAATGCTGACGAGGCACTGACGAAGTGGATAAGGATAGAGCTGCCCCCTATTCCTTCATTGTTGCTATATATCCCCCCCCCCCCCCCCTTCCCTCATAATGAAGAAAAAAAGATAGAAAAAAATTAAGGTAGAAAATTTATGTAGGATTTGTGTAAGAAATAGAGAAAAAAGTGAAAAACGGAGAGCAAAGTCAGAAAATAAAAAGAGAGGGAAAAAAAAAAAAACCATAGGAAAAAAATCTCTCTCCAAATTGTTTTCAAAAACATTTTTCTAAAAGTTTTGTTTTTGAAACATTTCTTTCAAAATATGTTTTCAAAAAGCAGTTTTCCAAAATAGTAATAGTAACTTTGTAACCCTTTCTTTTAAGCCATTTTTTTAGAATAGGTGTAGTTGTGGGGGTTGTGTTCAATGCTCATTTCCTTGAGTCTTTGAACACCCGATAAGCATACATTTGTTCCTAACCTATTTTGCACTAAGAAATTTCTATTTGTCATTTTTTTTTTTGCATGAATATATATGAGAAAATAATGGATGACAACAAGGTACTATACTTCCAACCCTCTCTTTTAGTATTAAAATAATATAGTGGCACTTTTAATAAAGGATTCCCAAAAAAGAATGGTAAGCCCAAGTAATAACTAAAAAGTACTCCTAAGGCTAATAAAACCCGTTTCCATCTGAATCTGGTATCCCAGGAAAAAGTATTCCTTGTTCTGTGTCCTAACTCTCTCTCTCTCTCTCTCTCTCTCTCTGTGCCCCTTCCTATGTTGAAAAAACAATGTCCCAGATGAGAGAATCACCGATTCTCCGACGCAGGATGAACCATCTTCCGTGCGACATCGTACTGAACATTCTGGGAAAACTACCTGTGAAATCAGTGATAAGATTAAGGCGCGTTTGCAAATTCTGGGACTCTTTGATCACAACCCCTTCTTTCATCTCCACCCACCTTAATCGCAACAACAACAACAACAAAGATAATGGTAATGATTATATCATACACATGGCGTCATGGAAAGCACGTCGCCTGGTATCTTCTCATCTTTCAAAATCTCCCCCTAAAACATCAATCTGTACAGTCGCTTTCGACCGCACGTTTGATAAGATTTCTGATATTGAAATTCCTTTTGATTTTACTTCTGACTGTACTCAAATGGTGGGTTCGTGCAATGGCTTATTGTGTCTAGCTGATTCAAATAATGTTATATATTTGTGGAACCCCAGCGTTAGAAAATTCAAGAAGTTGCCTCATACTTGCTTAGAAAACTTAAACCGTGTTACTCTCGGATTTGCTTATTGTTCCGAGAATAATGACTATAAGGTTGTAAGGACTTCACGTAGTACTTTTTTGTCTCCGTCTGAGATTGAGATGTACACGTTAAGTTCGGATTCATGGAGACGGGTTGAAATTTCAGTGACAACAGATGTATGGTTCAGTAAAGATTTGCTTTCTCCAAGCCCTTTGGTTAGTGGAGCTTTGCACTGGATTACAGAAACAAGTATTGTGGCATTTGATGTCAATAGTGAGAAATTCAGAAGGCTAGCACTGCCTGATGTTTCTATCTATGGACAACAGCTTCAAAGAACATGTATTGCATCATTAAGAGGGAAACTAGCTTTCATTGCGAAACTGGCTTTCATTGGACAATCTAGCTTCCAATATTTTATATGGGTGATGACAGACTATGGTGTGGTTGAGTCTTGGAATAAACTTTTTGTTGTACCATTTGAAAGGCTAGCTTGTTGGGTTCGCTTGACCGATTATGGTTCACTTATGGTTGGCTACAGAAATGATCCATTTGGTAGGCAGGGATTGAAGTATGCTTTAATTGACACTGAAACTCTACAGGAGAAGAAGGATCCCGATATCCGACATCCTTCATTTATAGCCAGTTTCATGGAGAGCCTTGTTTTACTTGATGGAACAAATGTGGAATCTTACTAACTGGTTCTTGGTGAGCATATAAGATTGAAGTCAATAATGGTATGGATGAAGCTTTTCCTTTAGTAGTAGGCATTTAGTTAGATAGTATTGCTAAAGCTTGACTGTTATCCCATGCTTACATTATCCTTTTGTCACTATTATAAATTAGTATTTGATATTTGTATGTGAACGGTTGTTCAGGTGCTTAACTATTGTGTTTCTTTCAATACTATTGTGTTCTTTATGCTAAAGAAACATGCTAAGGTTTATACTACTAAGGGATTTGTTCAATAAACTTGTTTGGTAAATGAGGTAGAACTTAAAGGCATATAGAGCAGTTAGGTTGTGACAAACATAAATTCATTCCTAAACCTCTATAAGAGCAATAGCAATCTCCCTATGACACTGTACATTGTCCACTGACCTCCCAACTCTATAACATTATTTGTATTCCTATCACTATAGATCTTGCAAACAAATATTTCTCAAGTTATAATTAGATAACTGTTTTATCATGGGAATTTATTTGAAGCTAAGCTGCCTAAGTACACTCACTCTTTCATAATTGCAATTCTCTTACTTTCCCTTCACTCTCTCTCTACAAATTATGTAGCCATATACACTGATCCTCCAAGGGAGTAACGACTGTCTCCCTAAGGATGCCATGGTTGACACTCTGTTGATGCTGCCTGTGAATCATAGATGAAGGTGCGTTTGCAAAAACCTGGGGCTCAAACTCAACATATTAATTGTAGTGGCTCTCCCTTCTACTTTGATTCTTACTAGAGCCAATGCTGCTCTGATATCTGACATCTAATAATAAGAAAGAAAAAAGAACATAGATGAATAAAAGACAATAAATTGATGGGCCTTTTACCTTGGGCTGAAATTCTCGGTTGTTTGGAATGCAAGCTTTTATTTATTTTTTTAAGTATGATCCTTGGTTTGGAGAGGTTGCACTAATATTCTAGTCATATTCCTTTGTGATAGTTTTGGTAAGATAGCCAAATTGGCTTCATCATTGCCAAAGGTTTGTTGAAGCAGACCTAGAGTTAGTGTCTCCCTTTTCTTAATTGTTGGTATAGACTGCTGTTTATGTCCAAGGAAAGTGAAGAGAAAATGTTGATAAGCTGTTGTGGCAGTGTTTAGTTATGGCTGCAATTGTTTCCTTGTTTCAGGCTTAATGGCTGACTAAGTAGGTTGTTGAGTTATTAGGATGGTGGGAAGGAAGGTGAAGATGCTACAACAATAATGGGATTTGGAATGGTTATACCACACTGCCTAAGATGGTGAATTTGGTGAAAAAGGAATAACTGCAGTTTTGGGGCTGTTGAGAATAGCTGAAGTTTTTTATTTATTCAATGGCTCCTCAATAGGATGTCTACTGTAGGCTGCTTCCCTCCTACCCTCCGTTTTGCTCTCCTTTTCTATCCCTTTCTATAAAATTACAGATGCTGTAGATTTTTCTTTCTTCAAGGTTCTTCATTATATCTCCAGTGTACTGAAGTCGTACCCAATGTCTATAAATAAATATTTACTTAAAATAAATTAATAACAAATGGTTTTGATGCATCTTTACTCGATCTGTTCTTTATACACTGTTATAGTTGACAGATATGGTTTACATGTGCTGCTCAAACTTAATGAAAATCTCAAAGCTTTACCTCTTCTAGCCTCTTTTAAGATTTAAAACAAACTTAGGTCTTATTTGTTCAAACTGGCCATAAAATTAGTGCCTTAAATTCTAATTAGCCCCTTAAACCACTCTATTTTAAAGCCTCTGCTGCTGTCCAGAAAATTGTTATGACTTGTTTCTGCACAATTTGCCAGACTTCTTTACTACTAACCCTGCTATTATGTTCATATAAAAGCCCAAAATCCTTTTACAATTCTAGCCCTTAAATTACCGTTTATCCTACCCTTGGAAACCAATTAAGAAATTGGAGGAAATTCTAGTGTCCCTGTGCAATCTTCTTCTCTGAAACATCTGGTTTTGATAACTTCAATAGTTTCATCAAAGATATAGCCACTCCATTTAAACTACTGTTCAAACCACTCCCCTCGCACCTTTACAGACTTTTTTATTGACATTTTTACCCAGCATTTTCTATCAACGATGATAGAAGTAGAACAATCAACCCTAAGCAGGTGAGTTAGTAACGGTTCTAAAAACCTTTAATTCATTGACCGTAAAATGTAGCATTACTTTCATGTTGGAGTAATGAGATTAAATGTTCATGTACCACTGCATACTTGTCGGCATCACTCAACTAGCCCATGCTCTCTTATTTCATTTTGTTATTGGAGTTGTTTGTCCCTATATCTTTTAATCAAAATAGTCATTTTGTCCATTATATTACTAAAATTAAATTTGAATTCTGTTAACACTTGATTGCCAGTAGAATAAATTATGACAGAAACGAATCAAGACTGACAAGTGGTTTATATTGTGTTGCTCTTAGTCTTTGCTTATCGGAACTTTTCTTTTTCCATCCCAAGTGTATTTGAAGCTTTTCTGTTGAGTGTGTTGCACTGTTGTTTGATGGATGATGACCTGGAGTGCTACCTTGTTATGGAGCTAATCATGCTTGTAGCTGTGAGAAAAAATGGTTTGCTTCTCTGAAATTTGAAATTATATTATTAAACTAACCTAGTGGTAAAAAGAGGTGGGTGAGTCTGTTTGGTCAAGCTGGTATCTTTTATTTTATTATTATTATTTTTTTTTGGAGAAAGAAGCTTGTATTCTGATGTTCTTATGGTCTTGTGGCATAAAAAAGTGGTTTGTTACATGCATACAAGTATTGCGATGCCAAATTTCTGTACTCTTCTTGAAGCTATATACTGATTGTCAATGATGTAGAACTTTAGTTAGCCACTCAAATTTGTTTGCCACTTGTAGGAAATTGTGTGTTCCTGTGCAATCTTCTTAACTGAAAACAGTTAAGAAGATTAATAACTCAAATAGTTTCATCAAAGATGCAGCCACTCCACTTAAATCTCTCTGCCAAGTGCCAATTGCTGGATGCAGTCTTCTTAACTTAAATACCTGGTTTTGATAACTCCAATAGTTTCATCAAAGAAAGAGGCACTCCACTCTGGCCCAATAGTTTGATAAATTTACCGTTCACAGAATAAACTAAGCTCCAGAATAGCTGGCAGTTGATGCTCCAATATAATCTCAATCTGCTCCCCCTCCTTCACCTTCACAAACATTTTTGTTGACATTTTTCCTCGGCATTTTGCTACAAATGAAGCTATAATAATCAGAACTAACAAACCTTTAATTCAATGGCTGTGCACATACACTTTCTTTCATGTTTGAGCCATGAAAGATAGGAAGATACTCTTGTTGAAGCTATATATAGTTGGTTGTCAAAAGTGTAGAAGTTTAATCAGCCATTTAAAATTTATACATTAATCTTCATTTTAACATTAGAGACCATAGTGCTTGTAAAATAGCCCTAATTATCATATTTCTTTGACATTAAATTAGAATATAATGGCTCCATTAATGTGGCACATAACTAACTATGCACAACAGGAGGTAACATACGGGAAGATCATTACAGATTCTTCAGGACCCATTCAGTTATATATTATTATTATTTTTTGATCAGTAGGGTCCATACAGTCATTAGAGGCAGTTGCCTGATAAGTCACTGTTGGCATAGTTGTGGTCAAATGTTTGTTGGGTGGTTTGATGTTTTTCACCATTTTTTTTGTACTACAAAACCAGGCCACATACCATATATGTTGGATGTCTTAATGATTCTGAAGTTGTTTTGAACAACTAGTTAGTTCTTTTAAGTATTTTGACTTTTTGGTCAAATGACAGCTGCATCTTCAATTAAATTCCCCCATTTGTTTGCATCCTACTGTGGTTTAATGAAGGATGAGCAAAGGAAAAAACAATGAGAGGATCCCTGTAATGCGAGCTAGTAGCTGCTCAATTCTGCTTGGACTTTGCTCTAGTTGTTGATTATTTTGTTCACTTGCAAGAATTCTTCAAGCTGCATGTGGAGATTGCTTGAAATTCATTCAAATTAGGTATTTATAACTATCTTAGCAAACGAAAGTCAATTTTATGAAGCATAATATAGGAAGAGGAGAAAACTTCATATAAAGGTGATGCTATAAAAGGTTATTAGCTCATTGTCTTGCTAAATTTGCAGCTGTTCATAGATCTACTGTTTGTTGTAATTTGCGTATTCTTCCTGCTGGAGTCTTGGATGCCTGCAGGAAGGATACTACTTCTACGTTGTTTAAATAATATGCTTGGTTTGTTAGCAAAAACAACACTTAGAAGTGATTAGCAAACAGAATCCTACCTCTTGGCAAGATTTGGCAGGTGCCTCGGTCTACTGCAAACATATGAAACACCATTGTGAGGAACCACATCCCCATGACACTAAATTTAATATATGGTAGATGTGTTACAGCATGTCTAACTAACGTTAAGGACATTCAAATTGCCATATCTTCTGCTTCAACAATCCTATTTTGTATTTCTTTGATCACTGGGTATATTATAAACTTCTTTGTGCAAGATTGAAATTAGTTCTTCGACAGTTGGTGACAGAAAATCTAAAGTTTTTACTGAAACGTAAATCTGAGCCATCAGTCCATGAAGTGAGTATGGTTTTGTCTAAACAACCTAAGGCCTAAGGGTATTTAAACATGTTCTCACCAACCCATTATCTAACCCAGCTTGCTAGAGGCATTCTAGGTTTTGTGAATTGGATAGAGGAAATTCATTTTATTATTGAGCATGTTTTAGCTCAAGACATCATGTTTTTGTCCTCTTCTAAATGAATTTTCAATCTTTCCACAAAATAAAAAATAAAAATAAAAGTTCCAAGAAATTGAAAATTTTTAGGACCTGTTTGGTAGAGGAATTTGAGTAATATTATTTTGGTGTTTTTGATATACGTGCGGATGAAAAAGTGTGTTAAAATGTGTGTAAAGTTGTTTAAAATGTGAAAATGTGTGTTAGAACTTACTCACCAATCAGGCCCTTTAGTCAAACAAAATCTATATTACCAAAAATTTTAATGTTTGATTGTTTTAATCATCTATCATAAATTTTTATTTTAATATAAGACTTACACACTATAGCTTCTTTACCATGTGGCTTAAATTTGAAAATAACAAGGACCAAATTAATTGCTACCAAAATGTAATGGTTAAATTGACACTGACTACAAAATGTCAGGACTGAAATTGTATTTACCAAAAAATTATGAAGAATGTTTGTAACTTAATTGCGTTGTCTTTTTCACTTCTTTCACAAATAGACCAGTTAATACTGTATTATTTCAAGAGAGCTGCACATGCATCATAATAGTAGGTCCATCAGTAAAAACAACTTAGATAACTCAGCAAAACCCCACCTTCTAGCCCAAACATTTAACATAATTTGTTTTTTAAAAAGGCAATACCCAGTGTTTTAGTCCTAGAAAAGCAGGATCCTGGCAGAATACCATCCTAATTTCAGCATTCTAGTGGCTGCTCTCATGGTTGCCAAGATAGTCGGAAGGGTAAGAGTTTTTATGTTGGAGTCTTTTGACGTTGGTAAATAAGTGTGTGAAATCTATTTTCTTTTCTTGACAACATACCGGAAGATGATTAAAGTTTAGTGCTACTCAATATACCATAGTTGTGCAGGACTACAAAAAACGTGGTTTTGGGCCGCGTTTTTGTAAAACGCAGCTACAAACAGGGATTTTGAACCGCGTTTATGAAAAACGCCACTCCAGAAAACACGTATAGCCGCGTTTACTTTACTAAACGCGGCTCCAGGGATTTTTTTAGAAACGCGTTTTTGAAACGCGGCTATAGACCCCTTTTTTGTAGTGGCTACAATATGTGATGAAACCTTTCTGGTGGTGAATAGAAATATGTGACAAAGAGATTGAACGACTGATTCCTATGAAAATATATTGAATTGCACGCCTTCTAGTTGACTCCATGGTTTTGCTGATAAGAAACACCATGATGAAAAACATTAAAATTAAAATTGGAAAATTCCAAGCCGGCTTTATCATTTTCCTGAAAAGCAAGGATTGGCATGGTACAGTAAATATAATTATGGTGTAGGAGCCAGGAGTTACAAGTAAGCTCAAAATGCTAAAAGATTCTATTAAATGGAAAACATCTATTAAATTTCAAGAAATCACTCTCCAGAGCTTTTATTGCATGTTGCAGTGACTCATTATCCCCACAAATAAAACTTGCTAAAAGATGAAGCATTTCATATTCAGCAGCAAATTTTCATTTGCCATTATGCTGAACTTCCAAGGGTGTTAAAGTTTTGGTTACCCGGAAAGCTCTAGCCTATATTCTATATTCTACTATAACTAATTTTTCTGACACATTACATTCGGCCCCAAATTTATAAATCGCTTAAATCCTTTAAAATCCCAAATTTATGCATAATCAATTTATAAATAATAAGATTCTCAAAAAAAAAAAAAAATAATAATAATAAGAACACCATATCGAAAGTCATATTTACTGAAACATAAATCTGACCCCATCAGTCCCTGAAGTGATTATGGTTTCATCTAAACAATCTAAGGGTGTTTAAACAGGTTTTGTCGGCTCATTAACCCATTATCTAATCCATGCATGCTAGAGGCATTATAGCCATAGGTTTTGTCAATTGGACAGGGGCATTGTAGATTTTTCTTCAATTGGATAAAGGAAATTTGTTCTATTATTAGAGCATTCTCATCAGCTCTTTAAAAAAAAAAAAGTCATTTTGACACACTAAAAGCTTACTTTATTGTTTTGCCACATTATTTTACAATACGTCATTTATCACATGTTCTATTCTTCAATTCTATATATTAAAATAATATATACAACATATTAAAATAATATTTAAAACTCATCAATCACAATCAACAGCCACCACACAGCTGCCAACAACCAACAGCCACCACTACACATCCACCACATCCTCCACAACCCAAAACACAATTCAAAACAAACCCATAGCCCACCATCACCAAATCGGAAGCCCCACCACCACCACCACTTAACCACAAACCCCGACAAAATTGAGCTTTCGGCCATGGCCATGGCCAATGGTTTATTCCATCTAAATTAAAATTTAATTAAAATACAATCTTTCCATTAAAAAAAGAAGTTTCAAGAAATTGAAAAATTTTATTCTGACCAAAATCTTATTACCAAAAATATTAAGAAATTAAAATAATTTATTTTGATTGTTATATTCACCTATCATAATTTTGTATTTTTAATAAATGAGGACAATACATCTGGGCCCCCTACGGACACACCAATCCACAAAGTGAAGTTGGGGGAAAGGGAAGGAAAGTCAAAGAATTGAATCGAATTGAATCGAATCTTACTGTTTGAGTTGTTTGATTTTGTATGTATGTGAACTGAAAAGAAGAATAAGTTTACATTTTGGTTAGCTAAATGGTTAGAATAGACTCACTAATCACTATATTGAATTTTCATTTGGATTGCACTGGGGTTGCTCATATCAGTTTTGTAGCTAAAAATTGGGAGGAATATATATATATATATATATATAAATATAAAATATAGAAATTTGAATCTTAGAATCTTATTTTAGCTGTTTTTGTTTCCTGAGGACTGAAAAATAACTAAATACATAAATAAAGTGCTTAATGTGAAAGCACCAAAAACTCATGTTATGTAAAATAGCAAAAATTCACTACTGCATGCTTGAAAAGACTAGATGGTTTTTCCTTAGATCCTTTTTAAATTAGAACTCGTTATGTAATTTTCATCATTACATTAACAAACAAGAGAAGCTATTCTAAACTTCATTTCTCTTCTTATCATTACCCTTCTAACCCATTTGAGCAAAGTCCCATATACCGTGACTCAAAAGACACATCTTGTCTATGCACAACCAAAAAAAATGTATAGAGTTACTGCTAGAGCCACTTGCATTCTCCAACTTCCATGCACTTGTGGTCTTCAATCAGCACAACAATTTGCCAAGGAATATTAAAAGAGGTCCTCCACTCTAGATTTTGTTGAAATAAGTCTGCAAAAATCAAGCTGTATAGCCATAGTTAATGCCTTTTGCACAGTCAGGCATCTAGCTGCGTGCCATTTGGTTGCATATGGAAGAACTGCAATTGCCTGCCATCGCATGATTTGGTTTTATAGCCAAAACCACCCCATTCACACCATCTCTGTTAGTGTCCTTCAATTTTCAGCAACATCCACAACCCTCCACAACTAGACAAACTTGCCTTGGTACTTTCCTACAGTTACTCTGATCTGCCTGTTGTGCAATAGAGACTTGTGCATACCTGCAAAACAAAGCATTATGACTTCTAAAGCAGAGTCTTTTTTTTCACCCTTAAACATCAATCCATAAAAATTTGGATCCTCCATCCATTGAGCCAACCACTGCTTCAAAGAGCAGAGAGAAATCAACTCCGTTCGGCTCAAATAATGTAATCCAAAGATTCCAAACAAAAGAGCATGAGCTCTGCAGGGTTAAAAGATCCAAGTTTTCCCCTTAAATCATTGCATAAGACACACTTACTATCACTCACTATGTTTCATTTTACTATTTTGATTTTATGAGTAAGTCCTCATGCATTCCACACGTCTCCATCTAAGAGCTATGACCCTCAGAAGCCGCCGGAATCCATTACTGAGCTATGACTCTCATATTAGATTTTCTATACACATGACTAGTTTTACAGTCATGAAACTAATCAAGCACTTCTTGTATGTCTATGATAACTAACTTGACTATCAAAATAGTTGTTTCTTAATGATGCATCAGCATACTTATAAACAATATTGAATCTCCCACTTGCAAGACTCAAAATATGAATTAAACAAATTTGAGCAAACATTTGATTTACATTTGTAAACACAGAAAATCTCGACATTATTCACAAGCTCAAAATACACAAAAATTCTTTAGACTGCCTAAACACAGAAAATCTCTCCATTCCATCCACATGTTTATATAATCCATTGGATTGCCTCAAGGCCATAAATATTGCAATACTCTACATCAAATTTGCAATTAAAAAAAAAACAAATTTCATTACTGAAACAGAGTATATGTCATTTGTAGTTATCGGGAGGGAGGCAGATGGCTTGTAGAAACCATGCTCATGGCGGCACTGGCAATGATGGGATTGCAACACTGTTCTCAGCCATGGTTCCAGCAGCTTGTGTAATGAGGCAAGTGGCACCGATGAGGCAAGGAGGGAGGTGCCGTCCGTCGTGAGGCAGAGAGGGAATATTTTGTGTCTGATAGTTCTGTGTTTAGGATTAATTCTGATTTGGGTATCTTTTTTGTTTTTTTAATTAGAATTGGTTAATATTGTAAATTTTTACAAAATGTTGACGTGGCCAACTTTTTATTAGTTTTAATCTAAATCTACCATTAATATTACTTTTTCATTTACCAATAATCATTCACCATATCAATTGTTTGTAAAATAGTTTGTATCTCTAACATTATTCTTTAGTTTTTAAAAAGCTGATGTGGAGCATGACATATCAGCAGTTTGTAAAATGTTTGTAAAATAGTTTGTGTCTGTAGTATTACTTGTGAAGTGATTATGGTTTCATCTAAACAACCTAATGTGGCGTTTGATATGGGGTAATATTTTAGGATTCCCAAAAATGTTTAAAGATTTTCGTGTTTGGTTGCAAATCACACCAGAGAATTAGATGCTAGGGGAATCTGGATTTCTCCTTTAAACCTCTCTCAATAGGAATGTGAATTCCTTTTAAAATAGGTGGGTATCCAGATTCCCAAACTTAAAAGAAATTGTATTTTTTATAAATTAACAATTTTAACAATTTTTCTTTATCATTTAAGCAATTAAGATACAATATAAAACAAATTATCAATATATTTTCCCTTGTCTTTATCTTTTTCCGCCAAAACAACATAAACAAGATAAACAATTTTGTTGATATATTCTTTAACAAAGTTCTAGTTATGTTTCACTTGTGGAAAAAAAAAGTTTGAAGGGGACCCTCCAATACCAAGACGACTTCTTTCTCAGGAAGTGCAGCAAGTACTTTAGGAATTTTGGGATATCATGCCCCACGAGTGAGTTGCCAAGTGCCCCCTAGGAGGGCAGTCTACCACAAGATCGAGTTGGAGCCTGAAGCCAAACCCCTTATACTTAGACTGGGGCTGGGTTTATAACAGGCCCCCCCCCCCCCCCCCCCCAACTAGCATCTATTAGTTAAGGGGATTGCTATTATTGCCAAGTATTTACTTTTGTTGTTGTGTGTGTGTTGCTCAACAAATTATTAATAGTTTATATTTTGCTTTTCATTATTTATTTAGAGGAAGATTTTTCTTAAAGGACTTGGTAGTTTACGTTTAAATCTAATGATAGAATGAGAAAAATAAATAATTCATTTAAGATTCTAAGAAATAAATTAAACCTTATCATTTCACATTTCTAGGAATCTTAGGAGATTCCCAATGAAACCAAACATAGGAATAACTATATTTCTAGGCATCTAGATTGCAAAGAACACATTTCTAGGAATCTGGATGCTAAGAGTAATGTGGATTTTCCCATACCAAACCCAAAAGGTATTTAAACAAGTTTTGTCAGCCCACCAACCCATTATTTAACCCAACATGTTAAATGCATTGTAGGTTTTGTGAATTAGATAGAGGAAAATTCTTATATTATTTAACATGTTTTAGGTCAAGATGTAATGCTTTTGTCTTTGTTTAAATAAAATTTAAATCGTTCCATAAAAAAAAGTTTTAAGAAATTGAAAAATTTTACTCAGACAAATTCTATTACCAAAAATTCTAAGAAATTAAAATAAATTTTAATGTTTATTTTAATTGTTTTAATCATCTATTATAATTTTTTATTTTAATACAAAACTTTCACATTACAATTACTTTGTCATGTGGCTAGTATTGAAAATAATAGGGACCAAATTGATATTTTCTTCTTCTTCTTCTTCTTCTTCTTCTTTTTTTTTTTTTTTTTTGAAAATGGAGATATTATATAAAATATACAAGAAAGAAGAGTGCATGGGCATTATATTACACACAAGTGGGCTTCACCCACAATATCTTTTTAAAAATTTATCAATAAATTTTTAAAAAGAGTGCATGAATTTGGATCTCAAGCAATACTCCAAATTATTAAAATTTTGGTTGGTTATTGCCTCCGATGCACATTATTCTAAGTATTACATTAGATCTCAATCTACCGTTCATAGCAAGTTTATCCACACAATTATTAGCTTCTCGATAAATGTGATGAATTGCGACAATCTATGATCTATTATAGGGGGCCGTTAAAGTGGGCTGTCTACGGGCACACTAATTTATAGAGTAGGTATAATCAATAAATTTGTTAATAATAGAGGGCAATGCATCTAGGCCGCCTACAAACACATTGATCCAAGAAGTAAATACAATCTATAAATGAGGTCAATGAATACAAGCTGCTTACGGATACACCCAAATTCATACTTAATTTTGCAACTTTTTGACATAAAAACAGAAGTGGAGAGAAAGTATCTACGCACAATCTCAGACATTAGTACGTTGTGAAATTGGGTATGGGTAGGGTGTGAACCTAGAATTATTGCAATGAAAGCTTGAAGTAGTTAGAGTTTTTTATGCGTTTCTTCAGTTAATAAGAGTATTTTTATTTATAAAAGATTGAAGATAGAAAATCATGTATTAGTTTCTAGGCGATTGAGATCCACACCATTCAATTATTAATACAAAGTTAAAATGCAAACTTTTAATTAATCACAACCTTTATTTTAGAAAAAATTTTAAATTTATTAGCTGAGGTAGTGTTTAATATACACAGCCTTATTACACATAATGTGCACACATTTCAATTCAAAAAATAATTTATGTATATGGTGTGTGCAACAAAGTGTGCGTAAGAGACATTTTCGGCCCCTTAGCTTATTGCCTTTTCACCTTTTTACACACATTTTTTTCTCTTCTAAGTGCAAACATGGTTTGTGGTTGAATGCTTCAATAGCCCAATAGAGTGATAGACCAAATCAGGCCAGCCTGTATAGCAATATGTAATTAAGATTTACCAAAAAAACATGTAATCCTTCTCTTTGTAGCATCGCGAATTAGGCATATTCTAGCACATCTAAATATCATTCCTAATTTGTTTTAGTTCCGCTGCCGTTTTTTGTTGGTGCACTGACTCAAGTAATAAAACTCTGTCCCATAGTCCCAAATCAGTACTCCCATTTCATTTCTTTCCCAAACAGACCAGTCATAGACAGCATGTTTAGTTTACTATTGTGCCCAATCTAGATTTGATCTCGAAACTTCATCGACATATATTAGCTGTTGATCTGTATTTGATTCTAGTATCCCAAATGAAAGAATTGTGTCCACAACCACCGATCCTCCGACGGAGGAATAACCATATTCCGTATGACATCGCATTGAACATCCTAGCAAAGCTACCAGTAAAATCAGTGATAAGATTCAGATGCGTATGCAAATCCTGGGATTCCTCAATCACCACCCCCTATTTCATCTCAACCCACCTTAATCACAACAACAACAAAGATCGTGATAATGGTTATGTTATACACAAACCGTCTTCACCTCCTACTCCTTTTGACAGCCCAGTTTGTACAGTTGCTTTTGATCACACATTTGATAGGATTTATGAGGTTAGAATTCCCTTTGATTTTTCTTCTAATTGTGCCCAAATAGTCGGTTCCTGCAATGGATTATTGTGTCTCGCTGATTTTAGAAGTCTCTCCACCGGCGATAATGATATATATTTGTGGAACCCCAGCATTAGAAAATTCAAGAAGTTGCCTGATACTTGCTTAGGAAAGGTAAGATTTGTTACACTTGGATTTGCTTATCATTCCGAGAATAATGATTACAAGGTTGTAAGGATTTCATGTCGATCTTTGTCTACACCTAAGATTGAGGTGTACACGTTAAGTTCAGATTCATGGAGAAGGGTTGAAATTTCATTGACAGCCAATCTAATGTTCCGTAAAAATTTCTATTCGCCAGTTCCTTTGATTAGTGGATCTTTGTACTGGTTTGCATATACAAAAGAAGAGAATTGCAGGAGGGTAATTATTATGGCATTTGATGTCAATAGTGAGAAGTTCAAGAAGCTAGCACTGCCCGACGATTGTTTCCATGGAAGATCCCTGCACAGATGTCTTGCATTATTCAAAGGGAAACTAGCTTTCCTTAAGTGTGGACGCAATGAACAACGTGACTTCCAATTCTCCATATGGGTGATGAGGGAGTATGGTGTGGTAGAGTCTTGGGATAAGCTTTTTGTTGTACCATTTCAAAGAGTAGCATATTGCATTGCCTTTACCGAGTACGGTTCACTTCTGGCTCGGTGCGTCACTAGAGTAAAGAACCAGGGATCGAAGTTTGTTTTAATTGACACTGAAACTCTACATGAGAAAGATCCTGGCATCCAATGTACTTCATTTGTAGCCAATTTTATTGAGAGCCTTGTTTTAATTGATGGAGCAAACGTGGAAGCTTACTAAGCAAATGGTGGCTTGCATATAAGAAGTGAAATCATTAGTGGTATGGATGAAGCTAAACCCTTGCTTTTCCTTTTCGTTTTGTATTAGGCATGATAGTATTGCTAAAAGCTTGAATTTTATCCAAAGTTTACATTATCCTTTTGTGGCTACTATAAATTTATACTTGATATTTGTATGTGAATGGTTGTTTTGGTATGGGTGATTTTTATTTGTTAGTGTTACAAACTAAGAAGCATAAACACTTCATTTTAGGTGCCTACTCATGTTGGACACAAGACACATCTACGGCACTTCTACACTTATGTCCCAATTGTTTTGTATTTAAAAAATAATAATTGCAAGACATGGGAGAGAAAATTATTTTTTATTTCTTTTTAGTTTCAATCTTGAACACTTATCTAATTATCTTCTATTTGCTCTTTTGAATCTTATTCTTGGTTTGTATTTTAATTTCTAAATATCATTTATTGGTCATGAATTCACCTTATTATTCATTGTTTCTCTTAAATTAATACATGTTTGAAATTATATTAAAAAATAAATGCTTAATAATATTTCCAAATAAAAATAAATTTATTAATTAATTAATATTTGTATCTTGCTGTGTCATGTTCTAATTTTTCAAAAATTGTAATGTTGTATCTGTACCTGTACCTATATTTGTACCTGTACCTATACTTGTACCTGTACCTGTGTTCGTGTTTGTGCTTTCTAGGTTACAAAGAGCTAGATTATAGCTTCCTGACTTCAATTTTTATTTATTTTTTAAATGACTAAACATAATCGAATATAAAAGAAGCTCTAAAACTGAGAATGTTGAAAGGAAGTAGGCAAGTGATTGTCTAGTAAGCCTAATGCCATTCCAAGGTCACGTTCTTACTTTGCTGGTTGAAGCTACATGGTCTTTGTTGTTTGTCTACCACATTTTAACCTTAATATTGACAATTAAAAGCTAATTTATACTATAGAGAGTCTGTTCCAACTTCCAAGATGAGTGATATCATCCTATCTCTTGCCATTACGAGATGTATATTTTGATAAGAATGCTATTTTCTCATGCTTAGCTGGGTTCAATCACATGTTTATTGTTCGCAGATGTAAATCGACATGTTTAGGTGCTGAGCTGTAGTGTTTCTGTTAGTACTATTTTATTCTTTATATTTGAGAAACATGCTATGGTCTATACTACTAAGGGATTTGTTCACTAAATTTGTTTGGCTAGAGGATGAAATGGTTTGGAATTTAATGGAATGTAGAAAGTTTGAAGTCCACTCTGATTGTAGGGCTTCCAGAGCACCTATTGGAGCTATGTTTCCATGGAGTCCAAAGGGACATGTCCTTCAATGTTTCTCTGCGGAAGATTGCATCTTTGGGAAAGAATTTTTAGACTTACAAGTGATTGCTTATTGGGTCACTCTTAAACTGGGCTTCTTGGAGCTTTTTTTTTTTTTTTTTCTTCTGCTCCATTTGTATTTGATGCTTTTATGCAGAGTCTGTTTGGTCAATGTGGCATTTCTGATGATCTTATGGTCTAGTCATGAAAAAGTTTTCTAACTTCTATAACATTCCAGATTCTAAAGGACCCATACAGCCATTAGGAGGTGATTGCGTTATAAGTGGCTTTTAGCATAATGGTGATCAAATTCGTGTAGAGTGGTTTGATGTGTTTCACCATCTTTTTTGTATTAATAAAACCATGCAAGCATCATGTTATCTCAATTTGATGTCTTTCGCTGATGCTGAAATTGAACACTTTAACAATAATATAAATGGATAGATTTTAGCAAAATAACAAGAAATTATACTGGCAACAATAAATTTGAATAACTGGTTAGTTCATTTAAGTATTTGCATTTTTTCTTTCCCATCCCAAATGACAGCTGCATCTTTTGTTAAATTACCTCATTTCGCAACTTGGTGTGGTTTTATGGAAGGATGAGCAAAGGTGAAAAACAAGAGGATCCATGTGATGCAAACTGGTAATTGTTTGGGCTTTGCTCTGGTTGTTGGTTCTTATGTTTACCTTGCTAGAATTCTACTTCAAGCTGCATGTAAAGATGACTTGAAAAACACTTTTCATTAGAATGCTTTAAGGCCATTGTTTGCAGTTATAATTTGTGTTAATTATTGCATTCTTGACCTCTTTTTACATTGTGCAATAGATAACACCACACATATAATTTAAGTCATTTTGGGGAGAGCGTACGTCGAGTTTTACTGCTGAGCTTTGGGCTTTGTGTGATGGGCTCAATATGTCTTGCTAGGAGTTTTCTTGTGGAAAAAGTTGAACTTGATGGTAAAGCTGTAGTATAGATGCTTGTTAATCCCAGTCATGCTAACTCAGCTAACTTCCCTCTTGTGGATGATTGCAGGCACCTAGTCTCCCAATATCACCTGAATTGTATTAAGCATTGCTACCATGAAGCGAATAGATGTGCAGAGTGCAGACAGCCTTGCTAGAATGGGAGTTCAGCAAAGTTTATATTCTGTTATTTGATAGTCCACCTGTGGACTTAAACCTTGTTTTTAGCCCAAATTTTAATGGTTTGTACCTTAATGGGCACTGTCCTGTAGACTTTGTTCCTATTTAGTTTTTCTGTAATATCAGTCTCTTTTTACCAAAAAATTAAATTAAGACTTTTTGACCGGTCATGGAAGTTTATTCGTTTTAAAGGGATGCAATTTAGTTCGTCTTTTTTATTTTATTTTATAGAAGAACATTGTTCAAGTTGATCAATTATTCCCTAGATCTAATTCAGTGTGGGGTCAATATTGGATGTGTGTG
Source organism: Castanea sativa (assembly GCF_040712315.1). Taxonomy (NCBI): domain Eukaryota; kingdom Viridiplantae; phylum Streptophyta; class Magnoliopsida; order Fagales; family Fagaceae; genus Castanea; species Castanea sativa. The sequence continues at coordinate 39,976,354 of NC_134023.1, forward strand.
TGGGTTACAAATTACAGTCTTAAAGTTTGAAGGTGGTGGGATTTTATAACTTGAAATTTTAGAATTTGGATTTTATCCCTTGAAGTTTAGAGGTATTTTGATTTTACATTCTGAAATTTCAGAATTTGGATTTTACCCCTAAATTTTAAGGGTGTTGAGATTTTACTCCCCTAAAAAAATTTTAAGTTAAATTTTATTTTCAATGATTCTTGCCCTATGTAATCATTGGTCATTAAGGGCTGGTGGTATCCCTAAGTCTATGGCAGAAGACTTGTAGTATTCTCTTTTGGACAAACGTTAGAGGAAGCTCGAAATGTCAAGAATAATTTTCAGATAATCCAATGGCACAGGGCAAAAAAGACCAACATACAAGGAGGCAAATGCTTAGCACAATAAGCCTTTTGTACTCCTAAATAGATATGGCTGGGAGAAATCCAACCCATCATATGTGATTTACAGCAACCTCATATAGTTTGCTGAATAAAATTTCTACCGTTCACTTGAAAAATTGAAATTTTGAGATAAAATTTTGGCCTTTATTAATAAAAAAAAAAAATGCTAGAGTGCTCTTCAACGGGGTGGAAAGAAAAAGGAAAAATAAAATGTGGAAGTAATAAATAAAGAGAGAGAAAAAATGTTATTAATTAGGTAAATTAGATGAAAAAAAATAAATGTTTAATTGTTTGTTTCTAACAGTTGGATCTCTTAGAAATTTACAGTATAAAAATGTGTAACTTGTTAAACCAGGTGTAACTTAAACCAATCTCATATATATTCTAAATATTTTTAACCAAATCAATAGTCAAAACTGTAATTGGGTCTATATACATTGTACGTTGGTTATAGTTTCAGTTACATACCCGTATATTTAATTGTGTTAATCATATATATATATATATATATATATATATATATATATATATATATATAAGCTAAAGTATAATATTTATTATTGTTACACTCCTATTGAGCTACATCAGCGACAATATCATTATTTCCATTATTAAAAAAATTATTATAATTTCACTTTTTTTCTATTAGTGTTTTAACAATTTCACAATTTCCACTTCAACTTTCATAATTTTTTTATGGGTGTGGCTTGTGTCCAGTGGAAGTTTCTACTGGACAAGTTGGATGGTGGATACGTGTCCACTCTTGAATACGTGTTCGAATCCGGACGTGTCCAGTGAAAATTTTCACTGAACAGAAGCCTTACCCTTTTTTTATTAGTGTTTTAACAATTTCACAACTTCCACTTCAGCTTTCATAACACTCATAACTCCCTCCCTCCATCGGTTTCAAATTCCAATGTAATCTCTTTAATGCCTGAGACTCTCTATCTCTCCCTTTCTTGCCATGTCCTCTCCTCATTGAACCCAACCAATTCATACTTGTTCAGTTGCTATTGTCCCTATAAAATTAAAGAGATGATGTATAAACAGTTAGATGTCCTCTATCTCTCTTAAATGGTCCTCTATCTCACTTAATTGGAAGATTAATGGTTTTGGATTTAGCTCCTGTAAAAAGTGCAGGACCAGTGGTATTAGAACAATGGTTAAGATTATTAGCTCTTGAAATCCTCACTCTAAAAGCCAACTCTATATGTCCAATCACATTACACCACTTGCCTAATAATCTCCTACTTTGATTTCAATTTTACACACTCTATCTCTCGTTGAGGCTCTTTTTTTTTTTTTTTTTTTTTTTTTATGGTGTTCTAAGTTTTTGAGGTTTTTTGGTTGTGACCCACAAGGGTAAACTCTTTCTTCAGGTCTCTTTGGTGATTTCTTGGTGATTTTGAAGCTGTCTCACGTGGGTTTTTTGAGTTAGGTTTATTTATAATGTATGTGTATGTGGGTTTGCTTCAAAGTTGTGCTTTTGCTGTGATTTTGTTCCTGCATTCTCTTTTTGCAGCATGTAATATTAGAAATTTTAAGGTTTTGTTATGTTGGTATTTAAACAAGGTTGCATCTACAGTCTTGGTTTGCGTAAGTCTAGGTAATCACCCTAGCCTTTTTTCATTCTAAGCCTTTCTTAACTAATACTATACACACCGAATTTTATTTATGCGTTTGAGGGGATAAATTTGGAGTTTGTCCTCTACATGAGGTATTTGTAAATGGGTGTCTTTCAAAAACTTCAAGAGCTTTTTTTATTTATTAAATATATATATATATATATATATATATATATATATATATATATATATATATATATTCTGTTTTGTTGAACTGCTTTGGTTTGGGGGGTTTGGGTTTGTAATTTCATTTGATTTTCATAGATTATTCATTAAAGTTTTAGTCTTTTTGCAATTGGGTTCTTTATTATTGATTTATATTGCTCAATTTTGTTAAACTTATTAACAGCTTTGGTTAGTTAATAATCTTGGATTACTTTTTGGAAAAAAAAAATAGAAATAGATTTATTTGTAATAATAAGGATATTTCAATTAGAAAACTCATGAAGAAAGAACCACAATAAATGCAAAGAAGATGCATTTTTAACTCAATATCAAAGGGTTTGCGACAAGATTTTTAGATGGATAAGGGTAGGGTGTTGGTACATCGGCCTCATAATGTTAATTTGTCCTCTAAAACAGGAAATATCAAGTGAATGGTTGTATATTATAGTTGGTACATATCAAATGAATGGTCGTATATTGTAAGATCATATGATTTCTACCCAATTCTGAAGAATATATCAATTGTAGAGAAAATCAAAATTCCATGATATAAGTTGAGAATTCAAAATTCTATTGTACCCAAAAAATTTACTTTGGTTAGACTAGTTAGCGGAGATAATCAAATAATTTTGTTGGTACATTGTTTGCAATACTTATGTAAGAGACTACTTATAAAAAAAGTATCATCGTAAGGAACTATGATGATGATTGATGATGCACAAAAATTTTCAGTGAGTTGATCGTCCACACACATGTCAATGGAGGTACTTGATGAACAAAAGAGAAAAACCAATTAAAGGGCAACGGTGGGTACTGGCCAAAAACCCTCCAAAGGTTAAGTCAGTGATAAAAGAATCTCCAAGAACTCAAGAATGCAAGATATAGGGAGAATTTGCGTACCTCAAGAAGGGTAAGGTTGGCAGTTTATATGGTGGTATAGATCTGACCTAAATCTCTTGGTACAAGGGAATTTCCTTGTAAAGAGAAGGGTCCTGAGTTACTTGGGATCATCTTTCCATATATAAGAGATTTGATTGCGTGGTAGGGCCTTTGGTCGTGTTGTGCAAGCAATTTCCATGTAAGGATGTGAGAGTGGGCTCCATGGAAGCCCTATGGAACCCTAGGGAATGGGTCGTCAGGATCGGGGATTACCTGATCTGTAGGCCCTTGGGTTGATCGTCCCTTTTAGGGGTGGATCATCCCTTTTAAGGGTGGTCTTCCCTTTTGGGGTTGATCTTCCCTTTCAAGGGTTGATCAACCCTTTTAAGGGTCGTCTTCCTTTTTGGGGTTAGTCATCCCTTTTGGGGTTGATCATCCTTTTCAGGGGTTGATCATCCCTTTTGAGGGTGTTCTTCCCTTATGGGGTGGATCTTCCCTTTTGGGGTCAGTCATCCCTTTTGTTTGGCTCAGTCATCCATTTTGGATTAGTCATCCTTTTAAGGTCGATCATCCTTTTTGGGTCGGTCGTCCCTTTTAGATACAGTCATCCCTTTTGGGTCGATCATCCCTTTTAGGGTCTGTCATCCCTTTTGGGGTCGGTCATCCCTTTCGGGTCCTTCATACTGACCGGTTAAAAATTATCCTCATCAGCTGCCCCCTACTGCGTGAGTCGTCGGAGTGGCCGATGGGTCGCAGAGTTGTCATTGTTAGGTTCTAAGACCTTAGAGACTAATGTATTAGAACTTTAATATGTATTATGTTGGCAAACCATGATCAAAACATTTAGTCTAGGTTTAGACTTGCTCAAAGTTTGGTTTAATGTAATTTTGGAATCGAGTAATTGCAGGAAATTACTGTTCTATTTCTGCAAGGCTTAGTCGATCGAAGAATAAACTCGATCGATCGAAAGTCGTATCTGCAGAATTATAATTAAGCCCAAACAGCAGTTCAAGCCCATTAAAGATTAGGGTTTCAGGTCTACTTTTTCTAGTATATAAAGGAAACCTTAAGCACGTTTTTTAAAGGCTTTTAGAAAGAGAAGAGTGTGTCTCTTTTGTAGATCTAGGGTTTTGTACCCAAAGCTCTCTAGAGTCTTGTTGTTGTCTATGCTGTGTGTGTGAATCTCTTGTGAGATCTAGAGGTGTTTGCCTTCATACATACTTAGGGTTATCAAGATCGAGATTGATGTTGAGCGCTTGGTGATCGTTTCAGTTGCTGCATAAAGAACTTCAAGAAATACAAGTGGTATACTTGTGGATGCTGTGGATTTGAGAAAGAAGTAGTCTATGGGCTCGGAGCTGTCATGTGGTCGTGGTAGTAAGTTTTCTACTCGAGGTAGCAATAGGATGTTAGTGGTCTAAGTCGCTATTGTAAAACTTCAATTCTTTCATACTGGATCTGTTTTACCTTAAGGATAGCTAGGTTAAATCCTCCCTAGGTTTTTTTACCGATTTGGTTTTCCTGGGTTATCATATCGTGTGTTATTTACTTTTTCGCACTACTTTACATTATATGATTTTTTTATGTTAACCTAGATCTGAATAATTTACCTAAAAATAACTAGGTTAAACAACTTGTGTTTTAAGGAGTCTAAAAGCCGTACAGTCATAAATGCTTTGCCCTTTCTTTTGGGTTAACACTTATACTTTTCAGCAATTTATAAAGCTTTTTGTACAAGTGTTGATGCTCGTCAATTTTCTTTATATCAAATCATTGTTTATTTAATTGTCAGTTTGGAAGGTTTATCTCAGTGTTAGGCATTGAGGGCTACGACTCGTTGGTTATTTCAACCCAACCCTCTTTTCTCTGACTCGTCAGTTTACCCTTTTGGTAGGGTTTTGAGTTTTGATAAGGATTAGGTGCACAAGGGCATCCTTGATCGTCTGTCAATTCCTTAGGTAGGACTTAGGACTTGATCAGGTGCACAAGGGCATCCTTGATCGTCTGTCAATTCCTTAGGTAGGACTTAGGACTTGATCAGGTGCACGAGGGAATCCTTGATCATCTGTCCATCCCTTAAGAGGGACTTAGGAGTTGATTAGGTGCACGAGGGCATCCTTGATTGTCTATCCATCCCTTAGGAAGGACTTAGGATTTGATTAGGTGCACGAGGGCATTCTTGATCGTCTGTCCACCCTTTAGGTAAGACTTAGGATTTGATTAGGTGAGTGAGAGCATCTTTGATCATTAGTCCACCCCTTAGGTAGGACTTAGGATTTGATCAGGATTGCAAGAGCATATTTGATCATCTGTCCACCCCTTGGGTAGGACTTATGTAGACACTTGATTTTGCACCCATGATTTAATCATGGAAGACGATTGGAGTGACCATCTATGTACCCCAAAAACCATGACTGCATTACATGCATTAATTCATTCATTACATATCATAAAAATGTTCTTGAGATTCTAATGGTCGCGATGGTATGTCCGGTTTCCAAATCGGACCGTCGGATTGAAAGATATCGCATGATCAAGTTTGCACAGTCGGTATGCATTGTGTCTAGGTAGAGTTGACCACGCACAATTAATTTAAATTAATTATGATTTCTTAAACAATTAAAATTAATTAAATAATTTTGTGATTGGTTGACAATTAGTGTTTAAAATAGGAAGGATTGCATAGGAATAAAGGGATAATTGAATAATAATAAAATTGTGGATAATTTGAACTTTATCAAGATTTATTTTAGGATAATTATCCATAAGATAATTGTTGCTGAAAAGATCGAAATTATCCAGAAAAGAGTTCAAAAAATTGGAATCTGGATTGGAAACACATCTAAGTGCATGGCCCAACGCAATAAATCCCTCAAAAGGGAGTCCAAAAGGCACCCAAACACGAAAGTGCGATCAGCACTTTTGGAGTGCCGAACGGCATTTTCAAAGTGCCGAATGGCACTCTTTTGGGCTTTGACCCAACTTCCTTCGGGTGACGATAATGCACATCTTTTTCGACCTTTTCGTAGAAGGATACGTCCCTATTCGCATTTTAAGCGTCGTTGCTTATTTTTTAAGCATCCTAGCCTCTATAAATAGGGACTAGATCTCAAAATACAACACACTCTTTTACGCTCTGAGAGGGGGATATGTTTTTACACTCTTAAATTACTCATATTTTTGATAGTCTCTCTTTTAAAGCTAGGGTTTTTATTTTTCAAAGATAATTGCATAAATTTATTTGAACCCTAAAATATCCTCTCAAGAAGCTCAATGCAAGAGGTTGTTTCTATTAACCCGTTCATCTTATGTTTCTCTTTTTTGTGATGATGCATGTTTATATATTATTAGTTTATTAGTTTCAAATATTCATATCATGAATTGTTAATTTGTTTTGTTGAAACATGTTCTCAATTATTTTTATTATTGTACAATACCTTTCTTAGTTTCAAAATCTGAATGTTCCCATCTCTTTTTCTCAAAATAAAAACGAATCTACATCTTCATTAGATGTAGATCTGAATTTTTTTTTTCAAAATAAAAATGGATCTAAATCTTCATTAGATGTAGATGTGAATTTTTCACAAATAAAAACGGATCTCCATCTTCATCAGATGTAGATCTGATTTTTTTACATAGCACATTTTGGGAATAAAAAAGGGGTTATGAATGGTTGTGTTAGTTGTGTTTGTTTTATTTAATACATGTAGCATGAATTTATTTCATGAATGAAACTCTCTTCTGAAGACATCCTTTTCATATTTTTTTGAACTTATAAAACAGATCTGACTTTTTAAACATACAAATCCAATTTTTTTTATTTACAAAAGAGATTGGGATTTTTATAAATCAAAAACCATTTTTTTAGCTATAAAAAAACAGACCTGATTATTTTTAAGTCTCCACAAAACTAAATTTTCTCATTACAAAATAGATCTGGATTTTTACAAATTAAAAACTATTTTTTTAAAGTTTTCAAAAACATATTTGACTTTTCTAAAATCATTTTTTTTAATCACAAAAACAGATCATAACTTTTTTACAAAGAAGATGGCATATTCCTAAAATAGACTCATGTGATTTAATTTTGTTGAACATATCATTCATGCCATGCATAAAAATGGTACATTGGTCACAAGAGTCTGGAAGACCAGACTCTGTGTAGGCAGAATGGGTGCTTAACACCTTCCCATTTCGTAACCTAGCCTCCGAATCTAGTTCTTTTGGATAGGTAGATCTATGCCTTGTCTTTTGTTTTTTGTTTTTTTTTGTGTAGACTGTAACTAAGACAAAAAGCCATGTATCTTTGGTAGATTGTAACTAGGACCCAAAGCCATATAATTTTTAAATTTTCAAATATGTATTTTTTTACTTAATTAATGAAATGAAGCAATATAATCATGTATTTGTATTTTAGTTTTTCTTATTTTTTTGCATAAAAAATAAGTGGCAACTCCACATCACTTGCTCAAAAAAAGAGGTGTCTTGAAATAGCACCAAAATCTCTTTTTTGAGAGCACCTGATTTTTCCCAGGCTCTTACAATGGCGACTCCACAAGGGATGTTGAGGGCTAAGCTTCGTATTAGACTTAAGTGACCAAATGTGTACCCTTCTTTTGCATGGTCTTGCATGATATTGTTGTTTGTTTGTTTATTTATATTTTTTCTATATTTGTTGAGATGTTGTATGATATTTTGTTGTATGTATTGTTTGTTGAAAGGTTTCCCTAACTGTCATAGTGTGTGCCATCCAAACAACAATGTATGCACCCCTTTTCAACAACATGTGGTGGTAGTAACCATGGATCACCAGTCTTCATTAGATTTGGGTACCTAGTGGTGAACTCATCAACTCATAGTCTAAAGTCACTAGATCATTTCCTATTGACTGTAAAGGACAAACCATGCCCTTTGGACCAACGCAATGTTCATTACATTAAAAGTTGGAAGGTGTAACATCCTAGCTATGGGAAACAATGAAACAAAAAACCCACCCTACAACGTAATGACTTAGAACCTACCCTTAGGCCGGTCCCTGGTAAAATTGCATTGCATGTTGTGTGTGTTTGTTTTGGTTGATTGATTGATGTGGATGGGGTCTTAGCTTTGATTAACCAGACCAAGCCTCTCATTAGGGGAGAATTTGGTCAAGATCTGAAGGAAGGTTGCAAAGAGAACCTAAGCCTAGAAGAAACTCCACTACTACAAGCCAGTAGTTCGAGTTCCAAGCCCGTCACTCCCATTATGGTACTAAAGCCCGTAAGCATAGAAGAAACTCCATTGCTGCAACATCATAATTCCATATCCGACCTACAAGATACTTCAAACCCTAACCAAATCACCCAACACCCACAAATGGGGGGAGACACTTAAACCTCAATCAAACTACCAAGCACCCACAAACGGGGGGAGACACTTCAAACCCCAATCAAACAACCCAATACCCATAAATGGGGAGAGACACTTCAAACCTAAATCAAACTGCCCAACACCCACAAGTGGGGGAGACACTTCAAATTCCAATCAAACAACCCAATACCCACAAACAGGAGGAGACACTTCAAACCCCAATCAAATAACCCAATACCCACATATGGGGGGAGACACTTTGAACCCCAAGATCCCGATCCAAATGACCCAACAAAAATTGTCCACATCACAAAGGGGGAGATACTTCAAACCCCCGCATTTTGTGACCGACAAACCTACAAACATGGAGATTGACGTACAAGCCACAAATTATATGGATGAAGACCCCGCAGTACTGATGCTAAGGGAAGAAGGAACTTATTGGGAGCCACCTGCCATCGTTGAAACCACGGCTGAGTTAAAGAACTGGGCATGGGAGGGAGCCGCCCACCCCATGGAGGACTCTGTGAAGAAGATCAAGACCGTCAAGTCAGTCACTTTTACCAAAAAGATCAAGACCGACGAGCCAGTCACCCTTGCTAAAAACATTGTTTTTGTCCCTATTGAGTCTATTTCTGCTTCTGTTAAGACTATTTGTGATAGTTTTCCAATTGAGTCTGCTTTAGTTAAGTCTGTTGAGAACTCTTTCCTTTTAATATGATTTCTAATTTTGCTTATTTGCTGGCTTTGAATGTTTTTATTTCTGAAATTGGTAAAGAACCTCTTAATGATAAGGAATTAAAACATGGATGCCTAGAACCCATAAAAGAAGAAACCTAATCCATTAACTTAGGAACTAATGATGAACCTAAAATGATACAAGTGGGCAATACCCTAACCACTTTTGAGAGAGATGCACTAGTGGCTCTACTGACATAATTCAAAAAAGTCTTTGAGTGGTCATATGAAGACATGCCTGGGATTAATAAAAATATAGTATAGCACTGCATTCCAACAAATCCAACCATGAAGCCAGAGTGGACTCTCAAGATCAAGGAGGAAGTTGAGAAACAGTACAATGTAGGATTCGTGATGGTTGTCAATTATCCGGAGTGGTTAGCTAACATGGTTCCGGTACCAAAGAAGGATGGAAATGTCAGAATGTGTGTAGATTTTCGAGATCTGAACAAAGCCAGCCCAAAAGATGACTTTCTATTGGCTCACATTGACGTCCTAGTTGACAATACAACGAGTTATGCCTTGCTATCATTCATGGATGGATTTTCAAGGTACAATCAAATCCAGATGGCTCTAGAAGATATGGAGAAACCCTCCTTCATTACACCATAGGGGTCATATTGCTACAAGGTCATGCCATTTGGCCTTAAAAATGCTGGTGCTACCTACCAACGTGCACCCACCACTTTGTTGCATGATTTGATTCACAAAGAAGTAGATGTGTATGTTGATGATATGATAGTGAAGTCAAAAGACCATGAAGGGCATATGCCAACTTTGAGGAACTTCTTTGAAAGAATCTAGTTTTACAAGTTACGATTGAATCCTAAGAAATGCACTTTCAGAGTCACATCCGGAAAACTGTTAGGGTTTATGGTAAGCCAAAGAGGAATAGAAGTAAATCTTGACAAAATCAAGGCAATTGTAGAGATGAAGCCTCCAAGAACTGAGAAGGAGATTCAAGGATTTTTGGGGAGGATACGGTACATTGGCAGATTCATAGCTCAGCTCACCATGACATGTGAACCAATCTTCCAACTGCTCAAGAAAGAAATTCTTACAGTGTGGAATGAACAATGCCAAGAAGCTTTTGAGATGATCAAGAATCATATGATGAAACCACCAATACTCGTCCCACCGGTACTTGAAAAGCCATTATTGTTGTATCTCACCACTACAGGTACATTAATGGGGGCTTTACTTGCTTAATACATGGAGGAGACTAGAAAGGAAAATGCAATATACTACATTAGCACGAAGATGTTGCCTTATGAAGAAAAGTATTCACCCTTAGTGAAGACATGCGTAGCACTTGTATGGGCAACTCATACATTATATGCTTGCTTACAAGCTCTTGCTCATTGCGAGAATGGATCCTTTGAAGTACTTGATGGAAAAGCCCGTATAGGATGGGAAGACAGCTAAATGGGTTTTGCTTTTGTCAGAATTTGATATTAAGTATGTGACTCAGAAATCTGTGAAGGGGAGAGCAATTGCTGATCACTTAGCCCATTGTTCACCAGAAGAAGCTGAGGAGATCCAAGGAGATTTTCCGAATGAAGATATCATGGGGATTGAGGTAGAATCCTGGAAGATGTATTTCAATGGAGCAACAAATTAAAATGGAAGTGGCATTGAAGTTTTCTTAATTTCTCCAAAAGGGACACACATCCCATTTTATGACAAACTCAACTTTCTTGCCACCAACAATCCTATTGAATATGAAGCCTGCATCATGGGGTTACGAGCAGCCCTAGGCCTTGGAGTGAAAGAATTAGAAGTGTATGGTGACTTAGCCCTAATAATCTTCCAGATTCAAAATAAATAGAAGATCAAAGAAGAAAGGTTGGAGCCTTATCATGAATGTCTTCAAAAGTGGGCCTCAAAATTCACCAAGGTCCAATACCAATATGTGCCAAGGATACAGAATCAGATTGCATATGCTTTAGCAACAATGGCATCCATGATGGATGAGCCTAAAGAAGATGGAACAAGACCGATAATGGTGGAACAAAAAGAGGAACCAGCTTATTGCATGACAATAGAAGAAGATGAAGAAAAGAATGGGGAAGACGAATGGTATTTGACATCTTACAATACCTCAAGGATGGGACATACCCACCATCTGCAGACAAGAATGATCAATTAACCATCCGAAGGCTGTCCACTAATTACATTATTTGTGGTGAAAGGCTTTACAGAAGATCATATGATGGAATCCATCTCCTTTGTGTAACCGCTAAGGAGGCACAGCAAATTATTGAAGAGGTTCATGAATCAAGCTATGGACCACATATGAATGCACACATGCTATCAAGGAAGATAATGAGACAAGACTATTACTAGACCATGGAAGCCGACTATGTGGCTAATGTTCGAAAATGCCATCAATGCCAAGTCCATGGAGATCTGAAGCACATGCCACCCATGCCATTACATACCATGACATCACCCTGGTTCTTCTCTACATGGGGGATAGACATTATTGGAAAAATTCACCAACAGCCTCTAATGGCCATGAATTCATACTTGTCATTATTGATTACTTCACCAAATGAGTAGAAGCTGCCTCATACAAGATTCTCAATTCAAAGAAAGTTGCTCAGTTCATTCAGACCAATATCATCTGCAGATATGAGGTATCACATGAAATCATTTCTGACATTGGACTACATTTCAAGGAAGAAAAAAAAAGTTGTTATGATAGTTTAACATTCAGCACCACAAGTCTTCACCTTATCGTCCTCGGACTAATGGAGCAATTGAGGTTGCTAACAAAAATAAAGGCGAATTTTGAAGAAAGGCACAAAAAATTACAATGACTGGTACCTACAATTTCCCTACGCACTCTGGGGGTGTTGAACATCAATTCAATCCTCCACAAGTGCCACTCCTTATACATTGGTGTATGGGATAGTAGCAATCCTTCCCATTGAAATAGGTGTTCATTCACTAAGGACAGTACTAGAAAGTGAAATACTTGAGGCAGATTGGTTACAAAGCAGATATGATTAGTTATGCATGTTGGATGAAAAGAGACTCAAAGCCCTCTATGAAATTCAGGGATGTTAATGGCAGATGGAATTTGCCACATGGGGTCCATGAAATCATGCAAAAAAAAAGGCTTCATAATAAACTCATGCCAAGAAATACATCTATATGCAATCGGTGCAAAACAAAGTGCATGCACATGGCAGTTATATAACTGTTACATTCAATAACTATATATCCTTGGCCATAAAGAATTTGCATATAAACCCATATATATATAATAAAATATCAACCAATGGTCTTGTTATATATTCGGTCTACAATATATAACAAGGATTCAAGAGAATCCTCAAAGATAACAAAATTAACCGTGGGCCATGAAACAGTGTCTTTCAATCCCGAAACAGTGCCTTTCAATCCATACCATTAAGTATTATACTTTTATCATGACGGTTATAAAACAACATCATCTTGAAGTTTATGGCCAACATAATTCTTTTGAAGATGGAATTCCATATTAATAGAAATTCTCTTCACATCAACGCAAAGTCAATCACTTTCTCTTAAAACAAATTATTAAATCAAAAATTCTATAAACGTGATTATATAGAACAATCACTGCAGATTCAAGAATCCCATAACACCAAGAAAATGATTTTCTTTGATTCTAAAACTCAATCACATGTTATACAAGCATGATATTGAAAAACCTGGCTCTGATACCAATTGTTGGAAAAAACTGGTTTTGTATCTCATACAAAACACACAGCAATAGCAACAAACATGTATCTATTTCATTCATGATTGATAACATGCACTATGTAAATTTCATAATTTAAGAACAAGATAGCATACCTTGGTATGGTGAAATTCAAAACAAAAGATTAGAAGTACTTGGAAACACTTTTAATCTTCACTCCAATTCCGCTTTACGCCCAAGAAGTGTGGTCTCTCAATCAGTTTTCAAGGGAGAATAATTGAGTGGTTTTACTCACACACACACACCATTTCACAATGATGTCTCTCTAATAATAAATTTTGTATGTTTCTCCCTTTATATTTAACTGATTATCTAATTGGGCTAGCTTATTGGGCCTTTCCAATTGGGCTTTAATGTTTGGCTCGAAGTGGAACCAAAAAGGACCAATAAGACACTAGTTCCAATGGACTTTGGGCTTTTCTGTCAACTCTTGAAAAGTCCAAAGTTATCATTAACTATATTTAATACCACTATATAAATATAGTTGCACTTTAGGCCTTATCTATAAATTATATCTCAAGACTTCATTGTACATGCAACCCCTTCATAAAATATTCATAGTAATACAAAGTCATGAATGTAGACTGCCACTTTGAAGATTACTACATCTTAATCCTTGAGTACCCAGTTTAATCCTTTAAGTTATTCATTATATATTTATGAAATCCAATTTCATAAATATACACTTTTGTATCTCCTTACTAAAGTGGTTAGGCCTAACACTCTGAATAACCAAACCCATTAAACTTATCTCAATGGAGTATTTTATATTTCTGTTAAGAGATTATGAATTCCATCTTAAGAATATATGTTCCATCAATACTAAATGTGGCTGCCCAACATACTGAGGTTTTGATCGTGACTTTGGATCTCACTCCCGATATATCAAAGCAACCTACACCTCATGATCAGGTCCATTATTCTCTCAGGATTAAGAGTTCATGCAAATAGAAGTCGTGAGATTTATTATTCATTCGACAGTCGCTAGGAGTATAATAAATCTCACAGCAGTCCAGATCAATATGTCTTAACTCTTAAAACATATCAACATACCAACTAGAAGTCTCCACTTCCATGATCAAGACAAATCATCTTAGTTGATATGTTATAGTCTTCGCAAATGAAATGCCCAATTTCATGACTGACTACGAACTATAATTCTGAGTTTACAAAGAACTTGTGATTTATATCTTCTGTGACTTTTCATATAAATCACATACTATGCATCTCATCTACTATATGATAATGTCCAAATATTCATGTTACCATTATTTTAGATAATAATAAAACAACTTTATTAATCATAACATTAAGTCATACATAGCATCATACAATAGGATTTAAGGGCATACATCCTAACAGGATGAACTCTGGATGACTTTATGAACTCTGGAAGACGTTGGCCCAAATGGAGCGTACTCATCTTCCCACTCATCACTAACTAGGGTGTAAGGGACAAAAAGAACCAAATGAGTGGACTGGGGCAGAGAAGGAAAATGGAGTCACCACCTAGATTAGGTCTAGGAACCATAAATATAGCGCCCTTCATGGAAGGACTGATCTACTACCAGAGCACATGTCTAGAGTTTAGGTATAGGGATGGAAATGTGTTAGGCACCCAATTCCACCTGACCCGTGGGTCAGCTTCCACTCATTGTGTCTTACGTCTTAATCTTATTAAGGCATATTCAACATTCATCATTCTAGACTCACACGTACACTAGCATACATTTAAGCAAACAACATGGAATTTAATCTCAAACTCTAACATACATCTATCCTGCATTTCATTATATCATATCCAAGGTAGAAGCATAGACATGGCAGCAATCAAACAAACATGTTATTACATCTAAGGCAGAAATATAGACATGACAACAATGTAATCATATTCAAAGCATGGCATTTAAACCCAACACATTCATGTTCAACAAAGCAAAGCAAGATTACATCTCAAACAAAGTGGATGTTCATGAGAATGCAAGACTTACCTCACTGCACCACAGCACCTATGCATCAATGCATGATCATGTTACATGCATGTTCATGGCATATCACAAGATTGAAGACAAACCCTAGTTATCAAATAAAGAACAAACAATAAACAAAACATAGAGGCAGAGACTCATAAGCATAAAACCAGACAAGGCAGAAACATATTAAACAAACAAATTTAAGGAAATTAGAACAAATAGGCTCAGACTAGGGTTTTTGGGCATGAGTGTGCGTACACATACATAGGGCATGCGTGCACATCCCATTTGTATGGGTACACATTCTTTGTGTATGTGTGTGTATGTAGAAAGCATGAGTACTCATACACACCACAACCCTAACCTAGAAAACAAGAACACAGCAGACAGAAACTTAAAACTAACAAAGCAAAGAAAACCTAAACTAAGTAGCCATATTATAACATAAACATATAAGAGAAACAAAGAAAAATAGGTTAAAAGAAGGAAATGAAAAGGAAACATAGGACTAGAATATTATACCTCAAAACACAAAGCTCTTTGGCTTGATTTTGACTGTTCTCCTCAATCAATCTATTCACAATCAAAACAAAAGGTGCTTAATAAACTTGAAACACGAAGATCAAGGCCAAAAAAGGCTTCAATTAGAAAAATATCGACTTGAGGATGTTTTGTAAAAAACTCCCTCTTTGATTCACTGTTTCTAGTGAATCTTGTGTTTTCCCTTAGGTTTTCTCCATCTTTTCTCCTTCCATGAAAAGGTACCATGTATGGTTTTTTCTAGTTAGAAAATAGGGATTTGAGACAGCTTCTAGATGATGTGAGAATTGTTCCAAAACCAATCTATAATGCAGAGAAACTTTCACTTCATAGTTTCTAGAACCCTAGCATGTGCACGCATGCCCATGTATGCATACGCATGCATGAAGCATGCACACACAAAGCTTAAGAATGCGTGCGCATTCACATGTATGCGTACGCATGTCCAAGGGTTTTTGTGATCTTTCTTTTTTAAAACAGCTTATTTAGTTCATAAAAGTTATATTTTTCTTAAAACATTTTCCTCAAGTCAATCTTAATCTAATTGGACCCTAAACTAACCTTGGGCTTCAAAATTTTAACATTATTGGAGATTAGGGGCCCAAGTTGTAAGGGTTACAAAATGTAGTTTCCACAGGGATATTTTCACATGTTCATACATTTTTCATCATATAGAGTTAAGGGTTGCACGTTAGGTGTTTGATAAAATGCCCTTAAGGCATTTTTTCACTTGTTTGGACTCCGATGAGTACCAAACTTTGGAGTTTGCCATGTTTACTCATATGTAACATGTTTCAATCATGGTCTATGTGTTTTACATGCTTTGCTCCTTTGTGCTTGTTCATACCGTGTTCATGCGTTGCACACACACCCTTGGTGCACACACCCTATCACATTTGATATGCCATGCATTGTTTCTTGCTTTAAGTCTATTTATACCTTCTAACATCTATAACATGTTGTGTTTTTTTTATGCTCTTTTAACTTTGTTTTTAGAGTTTATGCTTGATTTTTGTACTAACTTGCATTTAAAAGTTTGTTTCCATTTTTGTGTATGGTCTGTGTTTTGTTCTTCTTTGTAGATGTGTCCAAGGAAGAAAACTATTGTGAAGAAGTCTCTAGAGTGTCTTCAATATGATGAGGAACTTTTTAGAAGTAAAGATGCCTTTAAGGCTTACACAGACTTCTACAGGGAAACTGTGATCATTGTGGAAAGAAAAGTGAACCTTAAATCACTCTCTCAGACCTTCATTCCAGAGGTGTTCAAGGATCGAACTTGGACTAAACTTCTAACCGGGTCAGAAAGAGTTTGGGAACCTGTAATTCATGAGTTTTTTCTCAAATTCTATTGATCAAGGTGACCGTCTCAATTGCTGGGTAAGAGCAAAACAATTTATAGTTACTCCCAAGTCCATCCAAAGTTCGCTAGAAGTCCGCCCAGTCACTTCAAAATCTTCTTATCCATATGATGAGAGAAGGACTCAAATCACAGCTACTATGGAAGACCTTGGAGGTAAGAAGAAGAAGAAGTAGTCTATGAACATAGTCGATTTCTCTCCTGCTATGAGAGTCTTGGTGTACATCATGATCTTCAACCTCTATCCAATGAAGAATTTGACAAATCTTTCTCAACCAAGGACTCTATTCCTTCATGACTTATACAAGGAGAAGGAGATTGACATTTGTGCTCATATCTATTAGCTCTTTGCTAAGTGTACCTGGAAGAGGAAGTCTTGGATGACCCTACCATTCCCGGGAGTGATCATGTCCATTTTGCATCACGAGAAGGCCCATCTTCCGCCTGGCTAGACACCTATGAGGAAGGAAGATCCTATCTTTGCTCAAACCATGATAAGAAGCAAAGCTCATCTTCTGGGGGGTGAAGGAGAAGCTACTGCAACTAAGGGTGTTAATACCAAAGATGAGATTGATCTGTTCACTCTTGGTTTGGAGGACATTCTTGTATCACCTTCATAGGCTCAGCCTTAGGCGGAGCTGCAGGTTCAGCCTCAGGCAGAGCCGTAGGTTCAGCCTCAGGCACTAGTTCAGGCATCTGACCGCCTCAATCTGATTCTTGACAGAGTGGATCATTTGCAAAGAAAAATGGATCACTTGCAAGGGACTGTTGATAAGCATACCGCCTACTCTAGAAGTAAGTTTGCCTACCTCCAAGAACATATTACATCTCTCTCCAGTCAAATCTATGACATGGATGATTGCAACGACTAGTATCTTTAGCCATTCCAGTAAAAAGGGGGAGTAGAGGGGAGGTAGAAATCTTTTATTTCTCAATTCATTTTGTAGTTTTTATTTACCTTGATTTTTATAAGCTTTTAGTACCTTAGTTTAAAAACTTAGTTTACTTTAGTACATTTGTACCTTGGTTTTTATAACCTTTACGATGCATTAGTTATCTATTGCATCTTTCTTTAGTTTCTTTATTGAATCATTGCCTTGTTGAACTTGCAATTAATTTTTGCATTGCACTTAATTCTTTGCGCGTCCGAATGTTCATTTACTTGATAAATGTTCATTACAGTAATTTCATAATGACTATTCATGTTTGATCAATATATGCTATATGTTTATATTTCAATTGGTTTTACTTGATCGCATTCTACTTGCTCTATATACATGCCTTGATTTCTATGTGTCTCAAACATAATGAAGCTATTTGTTATGTGCAAGTGTTTTAGGTTACAAGCATATTTGGTATATGTTCTTCACAGGTTTTAGATTTCGGTGTGAGTGAGTTTTGCCTCTGTTCCCAAACTCACTGTTTAAGTCTAGAGTTTGTTTTTGGGGTTTTGTCACTGAATAGCTAAAGGTGAAGATTGTAAAGTTGTGATTTACAACTATATTTTTGTTTGCTTTAATTCCATGTCAAATTTGATTATATTCTGTCAATCTTTTCCCTGTATGTATGTGGGATTTAATGTAAGGTTTGAGTGTGAGAGTTTATGAAGAATTGTGAAGACAGTGAGGTTCACGACTTGCTCATGACTGAATCGCAAGTGGATAACCCATGAAAGGTCGCATTAGAAGCACATGCTGGATACTGAACAGTCTTTTGCCAAGCTGTATTTCGCAAGTCACTTAGCGACTTAGCCAACTCGCGGGTGACCCATGAAACTATTTGCTTGGATGTTTTTTATTGTGCTTTCCTCATTTCTTTACCCACACTATATAAGCCCACATTACCCATGAAATTGTAAGGAGACTATCAGAGAGAAAACCCAAGCAATAAACTTGAGAGTTAGAGATTGTAAACCCACAATCATCTACACAATTTTTCTTAGTTTTCCTCTACTCCTACCTTTCCAATTACAAATCCATGAGAGGTTCTTAGCCCAAACACTTATCTCACCCAATTCGAGTGTTGAGAGAAGTTTTGGTGCGTGTGGGAAGCATTGAAAGAAGCCATTGATTGATGGATGAAATTTGGAGCTAATTATGGGATCTAGATAACTAGTGAATAAATGACTGAATGAAGTGCATTGGGAGCTGGAACTTGGAGGGTTCAAGTACATTGGAAGAAGCGTTGTGTTGTTATCTTGTTTTAAATGTATAATAGGTTTTCACATGTTAGATGAATGCTAGGGTTTCTTTGGCATGTTTGGTTCTCTTTTGTTTGGGTGGATCGATAAGTGTGTTTGTTTGGGATGCAAGATGCCATGTTGTATGGTTAGATGTATGCTAGTGTGTGTGTGACTTAGAATACAAGTATTGAACTTGCTTTAAATAAGGTTAAGATATAAGACACAATAATGGAAGGCCAACCTTAGGGTTGGGCTGTCTTGGGTACCTAACACCTTCCCAAGAACATATCTAAACTCTGAACCTATACTCTGGTAGTAAGATCAAAGGTCCTTCCTTGAAAGGATGCCATATTCAGGGTTCCTAGACCATATCACTAGGTGACAACTCCAACACTTCCCCTTGTGTCCACACCATACCATTCTCTCTATTTTACAAATACACAATCTTTCTCTTTATTTGTTTGGTTTAAATACATTTTTTGGAGTGATAACAAGTTATATTTGATTTGCAACCACCAAGTTGAACTGTGCTATTCAAAAGTAGGGATTGATCTATCATCCTCACAAAGGTATGCTTTTGATTTTTGGCAAAAAAAGTTAGGTCTTTGAATTTTTTTTAAAAAAATTTGTGTGTAAATATTTTATATATTGATTCTAGGCATAACATGCAACTAAGTGAACTGATTTTTTTTTTAGGTAGTCTTAAAAAGCAAAATAGGGGTATTTTTTTTATTACTACCCAAACTTCTATATATTATAACATTGCGTACAAGAAAAATTGTATTTATTTTGTGACATTAAATTTTGAGCCTAATATAAAAAATTTAAGATCTGTAAATTTGTGTGGTGCTGGCATGGTTAGTAGGGTGTAGATCACTCTGATTTCGTCCTCCCCTAAAACTTCCTTATTCTCTCTCCACAACACTCATGCCGCTAATCAATACCACAGGTCAAATTCTCACTTTCTCAATTATTCATTACATGAGTTTGTTTTTGTTAATTCTTTAATCTGAGTTTTGTGGGGGGTTTCATGTTCTTCATGTGGTAGATAATCACTTTTTAAGGCTTCCATTTCTTTGAATAGGTTTGGGTTTTGATATTGGGTCATAACATCCCTACATGTAACTTGTACTAAAACTGCTTCTCCCAATTAATGGGTTTGAGTTAAAACAAGAGTTTTCATTTAATAAACAGATGTTTGGAACTTGATGAATCTATTTATTTCAGGATTTAATTGGTTTATGTTTTTAAAATTTTGCTATTCAAAATGTGTGCATGTTTGACTGTATATCTAAAAATGTTACTATTATGCAAGAATCTTAAGGGAAAAGAGCTTTGATGGTGTGTAGACTTGCATGAACTTGTGTAGAAGACTGGGATATTATGTGTGGCTGTGATGAAACTACACATTATTTATTGTAATACTTCCTCTCAACAAATTACAACTAAAGATTTAAAAGAGCAATGAAATTCAAGAAAGGTGGATTATTACTTTCTTTCTACCTGATATGTTTTAGTTCCTTACATGGTCATGTTTGGTGATTGTAGCTTGCTTTCTTGCTTTGTTGGTTAGTGGCAAGTTTGAGACCTTTGTGGGACAGGGCTTGGTTATGGGCAATGAGGTTGGTTTTGGAAAATTTGTATTTAATTTTGTTGTTTAATGTTTTCATCTGTTTATTCATTAGTAGTTTAGGATGAAAGTTGTAAATTTAATGTACAAGTGTAAGTTTGATTGATAACTAATGAATATTTGAGGGCTGGTTTCCTAGAGCAACTTTATGGGTCTTTTTGTCTCATGGGTCGAGATAAATTTATTTTAAAGTGTCTTCCTTTGCATTTGAGATGGTTTTGACATATGTGAACGTGAGTCTTATGCTTGTTGCATGCCAAGTGTTTGGTAAATTACCTCTATGAGGCATACAATTAGATTACTTGACTTTTGGTTGTGATCATTGTTATATAAGGTTATAAGTTGCATTCCTATTTTGTTATTTAGCAACGTTTTCTTTAAATGAACTTATAACATTGTATTTATTATATTTAGAATGGTGATGATGTGGGTGACCATTCTCCTACTGCGTAAAATAAATCATAAAGCTTATGGTTTTTTTTTTTTAGTTTGCAACTTTGATATAACATTCTAGACATTTGGAACGTCTTGTATTAGGCATAACAATTATTATAGCTAGAAATTGTATTATTGTATCATATTAATTTGATAGTTTGAATATCTTTGATTATTGTGGGGTCTATATTGGTGTGTGTCAACTAGATTTAGCCCTTTATTTAATATTGAGTTATGTTTAGCCGTATACAGGTTGGGAAAACAAAATGCTGAGAAAATATTTTTGCCCATTTTTTTTTTTTTTAAGAAAGGACCTATAGTGGCGCTTTTAAACCATAGCTATAGCCTGTATTTGAAGAAGAAAAATACCCTATAGCAACGGTTTAAAACTGCTAGTATAGGTTTTCAAAAATAGTCGGGAACTATACCAGCGGTTTTAAAACCGTTAGTGTAGGTCCGTAGGACCTATTGTCACACTTGTTGGGTAGCACTATGAAACGCCGAGAAAAAAAGTATCGAGATTGGCTATTTGGGTCTATATCAACGGTTTTTGGGCTATAGCCATAGTTTTAAAATGCTGCTATAGCCCCAATTTCTTATAGTGGAAAAACTGAGTTGGAGTCATGAAAACTAAAAACAACTTCTAGGAGTTTTCAAATGTTAGGATATATGCCCTTTAAATCCTATTATATGATGCTATGTATGACATTATGTATGATATTATGTTATGATTAATAAAGTTGTTTTATTGTTATCTAAAATAATGGTAACATGAATATTTGGACATTATTATATAGTCCATGAGATTCATAGTATGTGATTTATATGATTTAGTCACAAAAGATATAAATTACAAGTTCTTTATAAATTCAGAAAGTTCATAGTCAGTGATGAAATTGAGCATTTTATCCACGAATACTATAACATATTAACTAAGATGATTAATCTTAATCATGGAAGTGGAGACTTCTAGTTGATATGTTGATATGTTTTAAGTGTTAAGACATATTGAACTGGACCGCTGTGCGATTTATTATTCTTCTAATGACTGTCAAATGAATAATAAATATCACGACTTCTATTTACATGAACTCTTAATCCTAAGAGAATAATGAACCTAATTATGAAGTGTAGGTTACTTTGATATGTTAGAAGTGAGATCTAAAGTCACAATCAAAATCTTAGTATGCTGGGCAGTCACATTTAGTGTTGAAGGAACATATATTCTCAAGATGAAATTCATAGTCTCTTAACGGAAATATAAAATATTCATTTAAGATAAGTTTAATGAGTTTGGTTATTCAGAGTATTAGACCTAACCACTTTAGTAAGAAGTTACTATAGTATATATTTATGAAATTGGATTTCATAAATATATGACGAATAACTTAAAGTGCAGTCAACATTCATGATTTTGTATTACTACTAATATTTTAATGAATGGGTTGAATGTATAATAAAGTCTTGGGATATAATTTATTAATAAGGCCTAGAGGGCAATTATATTATATAGTGGTATTAAATATAATTAATGGTAATTTTAGGCTTGTCAAGAGTTGACAGAAAGGCCTAAAACCCATTGGAGCTAGTGTCTTATTTGTCCCTTTTGGTCCCACTCCAAGCCACATACTAAAGCCCAATTGGAATGGCCAAAATGCTAGACCAATTAGATAATCAGTTATATATAAGGAGAGAAACATACAGAATTTGGTAAGGAATGGTAATGTATGAAAATGGTGTGTATGTGAGTGTAAGCTACTCTTTATTCTCTCTTGTAAACTGATTGAGAGACCACACTTCTTGGGCATAAGTAGAATTGGAGTGATGATCAAAAGTGTTTCCAAGTATTTCTAATCTTTGGTTTTGAATTTCACCGCACCAAAGTACGCTCTCTTGTTCTTAAATTCTGAAATTTACTTAGTACATGTTATCTATTGCGAATGAAGTAGATCCGTTAATTTTCTACTGTGTATGTTTTGTATGCGACATAAACTATGTTTTTCCAACAATAAAAATTGAAAATTGCGTTATGGTATATGAGAAATGGGTTATGAGTGATGAGTTAACCAAACAGGCCTTAAATTCCCAATCATTGCGTATGAATATTGAAAACACTCTTCCAAGACCAAAAAAAAAAAATCTTTTCTACAATATTTTTTTTGCACGTGTAAATCTCTAATCGATCTATTAAGAAAACTGTATTAATTACATGAAGATAGAATGAAAATTAAGAGAGGAAGAGAAAGAGCTAATAGAAAAGAGAATGCAAAGGGAAGGCAAATACTGTATTCAATGAACTGAAGGTTTACAAGATGAATCTAGTCTTTGGCTAGGCCAGCCCTAGGCCTAGGCTACTTAGGCTATCGCCTAGGGCTCCCTAGTAGAGAAAAGCCCCACAAATTTTAAGGCAAAAACTGATATATTTTTTAGAAAATAAATTTTTTCAGAGATACAAAAAAAAAAAAAAAATGTTTTACATTTTTCTCTATTTTTAAGAAGTTCTAAAGAATTGAGTAATACTAGAGATAATATAATTTTAAATACATGAGTCTTACCAGTATATTTGTCATTAATCACAAGAAATAATTCAGATAGAAAAACATTAGAAATACTATATTTTACTTCAAAGCCTTTACAAATTGAAGTGACAATTAATATGATCAGTAGACATCAATACCTATTAAATACATTTTTTAGTTACTTTTTGTGATTTGTGATATATCCTAATATCATTCATTTAAATACTTGTTTATTATCTTCTTGAAGTGTAATTAATTACATTCATTGTTCCATCATTTGTAAGATTTTTTGTAGTAAAATTTGTTATAGCTTTAATTTTTTTCCAAAATAACAAGCATATTACAAAATAATTAAGAAGAATGAATTTTTGTTATAAAAAGTTATGATATTAGTATATTATACAATAGTTAAATATTATTTAAATGATAACAAAAAGACCACATTAAATAACATCACCTTAGGCCTCTAAATTTGTTGAGCCATCTCTGGTCGCTAGCTATTAGAAGAGATCATATCCAGTGAGACACTCACAGCATGTGGGAGGTACAATAGTTGAAGTCTAACTACTAAAATAATTAACTGGATGCTAATTACATTAACCAGCAGTAGGAATCAAGCTTCATTTAACACCTACCAGAAGAGGTAGTATTACATGCATTCGGTGCATGTATATCCTCCCTTCCAGGGTGGACCCTGTGATGCATGGTAAATTTTACCCTACGGAAGAGTGTTGTGAGGCACTGTATATTTCATGTGCAGATTGATTAATCTTTTAAGTTTCCACGTTAGTTTAACAAGTTCAACGCATTGTACGCATTTTTTGGCTAGCTACTGCAAGGCAACAGCTAGTATTAGACAAAGAAATTATTTTTTTTATCTTTTGATAATCAAGAATCTTTATTGAAAGATTCTCAAAAAAGAATCTTTATTGAAACAAGCTGGAGAACCAGCAATAATACAGAAGTCAGAAGAACAAACAACCCAAACCAGCAACAAATTCGACAAGGCCCCTTAAACAACAAACCAACAAAAACCCCAACTAAGCCCCAACCACTCAATGCAACACCCCCTGCAAACTACAAAACCAAAAGGAAAAATCCTAATTTACAAAAGCACAATTAAAAAAAAAAAAAATCCGAAGGAAATTGTCCATGGTGGCTCTACATGCAAGTTAGGGTGATCACATGACCACCCTGACTTGCAAAAAATTGCATATATATATATATACTTGCTAAAAAATAATTATATTTTAAACAAATTTATTGTGATCATCCTAATAAAAATGTTGAACACCTTGACTTGAGAATTACAAAAAGTTGAGTTCAACAAAAATAAGAATAATGCTACACTCTCAACATTTTCAAAATAATTTTATAACAAACCCAATGTGGTAAATTGTTATTGACTCTAAATTGGACTTAATATTGATATAATTTTTTAACTCACTAATAAAAGTTTTTTGCATAAGAGTTATTGTAAAAATATTGTGGACTTAACATTAGTCCAAAATTAATTATGTGCCCTAAACATAATCCTTAATCCCTTTTAAAATTTTTTTTAAAAAAATAACAATAAATATTAGCCCAAATAACAAAAAAAAGAAAAAAAAGAAAAAAAAAAAGAAAAAAAGCCATAAGGCCAAACAACAACAAGTGATCTACTTATTCAACAAAAAGCCTACTAGAAAACAAAAAAGATAAAAATCGCTAAACATTCTTAGTGACCATCCTAAAAAAATTTCTAGATATTGATTTATTTTCTATGAATCATTTTTAAAATTTATTTATTTATTTCTTGTTGTTTTACTTATTTTATATCATAATTATAATTAATACACTATTAACTGTTTTGTATGTCAAAATTCATTCAAAAAATAAAGAGAAAAAATATTTCTTGTTTCATCAATATCTTTTAAAATTTAAAAGCTATAAAAGGAAAGCAAAAATAGGGGAAGAAAAGTGAAAATAACAAAGCTAAATTTTTTAGCATAATAGTAAAAAACTTTTTCTTTCAAATGATATATATACGCACACACAAAGAAATTATTCTCCATCATAAAAATTTCCATATAAATAACAAAATTTGTGTATTATTAGATAATATAATAAATTTATAATTTGAACTTAGTGTCTTTATAGCTATTAAAAAAACTTTTATTTCATAAAAGGGTATTTGAGTTTGAAAGAAAATGGCTTATCTCATAATGCCAAGAATCCCAAGACTGCAGATATTTTTGTTTTTTTTTGTTTTTTTTTTTAGGCAAGAAACAAAATGTCATATTATTAGCAAATGAAAGGAGACTAGAAAGAGTCACCAGTTACAAGAGGATCTATATCATCAGGAATGGACCCATTCCAAATCTACAGTTCTTCCAGAATTGGACTTCCTAGCAAGATAAGAGCAACTGAGTTGTCTCATCTTTTTACATGAGGAAAGCAAAAAAACGCAGATCTGCGGCAAGCAATAGCAGGAACTTAAAAAACAAAGCACACACAGCTAGCATCCTCGATGTCATAGTATCGTAGGAGTACCTATAAAAAGAAAGAAAAAAAAAAAGTATCGTAAGAGTAGGGTTAAAATAAAATAAGGCAACGAGAAACGACAGCTGCAACAAGAAGAAACGAAAGAAAGATATAAACCTATGTGAGTCGATCCAGGAGCCACAACGGCATGCATGTCAGTTATCAGCATCTTTTTTACGGTCACGGAGCGTCTCACTTGACGATGTCTTGGATTTGGTAGATGGTTTTTTTGATTCCTTAACTTTATCACCGCCACGGACATTCGCACCTGACGATGTCTGGGAATTGTTAGACGATTTTTTTGATGCAGCAGCATTATCACCGCCACGGAGCCCCGCACCTGACGATTTCTGGGAATTGTTAGACGATTTGTTTGATGCAGCAGCATTATCACCGCCACGGAGCCCCGCACCTGATGATTTCTGGGAATTGTTAGACGATATTTTTGATGCAGCAGCATTATCACCGCCACGGATCTCCGAACCTGACGCTTTGTGGGCTAGGTAAGATGATTTTTTCGATGCAGTAGCATTATCAGGGTAACTGACCTTCCCACTTGACGATTCCTGGGAATTGTTAGACGATTTATTTGATGCAGTAGCATTACCAGTGTCACTGCACTCCCCACCGGAAAATTTCTGGCGTTTTTCAGATAATATATTTGGTGCAGCAACATCATCAGTGTCACGGCTTTCCCCCCTTGACGATTTCTTGTCTTTTGTAGGTACTACATCTTTATCATGTGACAGCTCAACTGGCTCTTTCTTCCGGCTATTTTTAGATGCGGTTTCTAACGGGGGTTTACAGCCTTCCTTACGTTCAGCGGGAGGAGATGAAGCAATCTTCTCCCCCTTTGGTGAATTGGAATCTGGATCCGGACTTTCATGCTCCATTAGACTTTTCATTGGCTTGAAGATAGAAATAATCACATT
Source organism: Castanea sativa (assembly GCF_040712315.1). Lineage (NCBI taxonomy): Eukaryota > Viridiplantae > Streptophyta > Magnoliopsida > Fagales > Fagaceae > Castanea > Castanea sativa. The sequence continues at coordinate 40,003,344 of NC_134023.1, forward strand.
GATGTACTTATAATAAAACAGTTGAAACACCTTCACTGCTTACTTCTTTCTTTTATTTTTTTTTAAGATTTGACACAATTTACATTTACACCATCCATCCACATGTTCCCGCGTGAAACATGGAAATTTTAACTTCCACACACCCTTTAAAGTATAGTAAGTAATTGTTCTCTCCTAGAAGTTAATGTACAAATTGGTAATGTACATTCTATATACATAATTTTATAATTTTGTCTATGATGTCTATTTTTTTATTATTAATATTCACATTTAAAATATAAAATTAATAATGTAGAGTTGTAAACAGATGATGTATACAAGTGTGTGTGGGAATCAATGTCTTATAAGTAAAAAATGACAATTCTTGCATTTCCTGCATGTGTTACTAATGTTCAACTTAAATTCAAATTTTCACTGTTTTCCCCTTAAATTAACTAACAACATGGAGGCATTTTTTTTTTCTTTTCCATTCAAGTGAAATATTTATCAAGATCAAGAGTATTTGATCATTTAAAAATCAATCATGATGGTTAAATTAATAGTTCTTTACTTATTAAATAATTTTATATACAATTAGCTTAAATTTTTAAATTATATATATATATATATATTAAAGAACAAATGTTGCTTAAAATGCGATATATAAAATTGTTAATATATTCGAAAAGCATAAATGATATTTGTAGGAGCAAATGATCCGAGCACATCTTTGGGCCTTCAGGCTCTGTCCAAGGATGATTAGAGATCCATATGCATGTAGGTAAGAAGTCCAAGGAGAAAAAGGGAACTGGCCAATAGGCTGAGGTTCTCGAGGAGCAGAAGCATCTTGGGAATACTTTAAGTAATTGACTATACTAGAAAGTAGAGCTTCAGGGAAGGCAACAGAGCCATGTAAGCAACCGAAAGAAGAAATATCTGGAAAAATGATTGCCACCTCTACATTTAATACTCTGCACCAACTGAACTGACCGCATTTATGAAGAAATGACACCTAAACAGTGTTTCACAGCTCACAGCCCCTTCTATATCACCTCCAAAAGGGTCTTGATGGGACAAGCATCCAAAGAGTTTCCTTGAAATTGTATTGATGAAGGATTGAGATGCAATGGAGGATACTATATAAGGAAGTGTTCCCCATAGAAATGGGGATGCGAACCTGAAAGGAAAAGAGAGAGAAAATAGAAAATACATGATCTCATTGTAAAGAGAATAATCCTGATCATTGTATGAACAGCTACTCCTTGGACTTGCCTAAGGAAAGTTTTTACATTGAATTTATGTCTCTTACTCTTATATATAATAATAACCTTAGCCCGGTCATTCTTAAGTTTGAATTTGCTCGGCTTTGTAGTTTGCTCATCAAATCCACTCTCTTATGAATCTATTGTTTAAGGCTTATTGTACTGGGTCACACTGTTCTAAGTGGGCTTGGGCCACATTTCTAATCCCTACAACATCTCTTGGAAATTAAAATGCTTGGAAGTTTAAATTGTCAAAAATATATAATTCTTAGTAGTTGAATTCTGAATAACTAAATAGGGTAACGTGACACTACAATCTTTTTTACTCAGTGTGGCCGATACCGTATCGGTACCGGTCGTACCGGCCAGTGTACCGGTACCGGTACACTTCTATATTGTACCAAAAAAAATACCGGTTGTACTGGCCGCGTACCGGCCATACCAGTCAATTTCGGGCGTACCGGCCGGTACCAAAAAAAAAGCTTTTTTTTTTTTTTTAAGTTTTGTAATTTTTGAATTTTTGTAAAGGCATAATGGTAACTTATTTACATTAACTTCTTAGTATTATTTGTTTTCTTAGTATGCAATGAACAACTAAACTTTCTATTTTTTATATTGTGTTTTTTTTTCTTTTATTTGATACTAAAGTCTAAAACTATGAATAATTTGTTATGAATTGAGGTAATGTTTTATAATAAACTTTTATATTTATTATAATATAAGTGAAATATTATATGTTTATAAACATGGTTCTAGAGATTTTGGTGTGTGTGTGTGTGTATATATAAAAAATAGCGGTAAACTCGAAACGGTACACCGGTATTGACCGGTATCCGAAATATATCGTACCGGTGGCCAAACCGGTACAGCCTCCGGTACGGTATTGACTTCCTTGTTTTTACTTCTCTCTTTCAAATATTACAAATATTTTATTAATAAAAAAAAACAGCGTGAAGAAAAGAAAAAAGAAACTAAAAAATGAATAAACATTTTAAAAATGAAATTAGTTTAAAAGTTATGTTTGATACAAAAAATTTAAATAGACATTTATAAAACTGATTTTAAAAGTTTTGTTTGTTTGTTTGTTTATTTTTTTATTTTTTTATTTTTTTTAAAGAACTGATAATAATTACATTTGATTAGAGAAACTGTTGTCTAACTATTTAAGACAGATGACAGACCTTGCACAATATGCCAGCAACATGACGAAACTGTGGCCCAGGGGCTGTCCATTGGCTAGAAATGTATGGGCGCTGGTAAAGGGGAAGATGCAGAAACGAAGATCTGATGGTGGTCCTTGCAAATAAAGAATTGGAGGTATGGGCTACAGTATCTTGGTCTATCTGGAATGCGCGCAACGGGTACCTGTTTGACAAAAAACAAGCTCAACCTTCGGACATTTTGCAAGGAGCTTTGACACTATTGGAGGAATACCAGAGATTATGTCAATAGAGGAGTACAAAGTGAGGTAACAAAAAGCATGTTGTAAACTAAGCTTACACACATGCCCATGCTGGGTACTTTGATTCCATTGGCTCTACATGTCTAGCCAACGTCCAAAAGATGTGATGTAACATACTATTGTTTCAATAAAATTCTATCTTTCACTGTCAATAAAAAAAAAAATCAGTTTTAATCAAACAATTGAAATAAACATTACGCTATAGTTCTTTAGTTCTTAAGAAATTAGAATAGACATTATCCTCACATGAAAATAACTTATTGATAATAAAAAATAAAATTTCAAGTTTAAAAATCAAACAATATATTAAAAATGTTTCACAAATAAAATAAAATTTTATAATTATTTGATTGAATAATTTTCTATATTCAATTCTTTTAATTCTATCTTCTTGGAAATTTCTTCGATCCACAATTTGTGTAGACAAAATCTTGATTCGAACATGAAATATTCTCTACTTTGATTAAAAGATTGATGGAACAGTCTTCACAACATGTCTCTGGCTTTGAGTTTGTTAGATATTTGTTATTTACCAAGTTTTTCAAATTCTTTGAATTCAACAACTAATGGGTGGAAGTTATTCAAGGCTTTAGTGAGATTCATCAGTAGAGCTTCAATGATTTAGGGATTTTTGAAGTTTATGGAGATTTTTGAGCTTGATTCCAATGGAATTTAAAATTTTGGAAGAAAATTTTAAATGAATTTTTTCGAATGTTCTTCGAGTTTCCTTCAAGCAGAAATTCTTTAAAGATCCAATATCTATAAAGTTTTGTGTAGAATGAGAGGGGTCTTCTCTATTTGGCCCAAAATCAAAGAGTTCCACTGGGACTTGTTTGTAGATAATTATCTCTATTTTTATTTATTTTAATAAAGATAATTATCATCAAAATTTGATTAGAAAATTTATGCTAAAATGCAAATTGCACCCTCTACGTTCAAATAAAATTCATTTCAATCTTTAACTTTACTTTTGCGCAATTGAGTCCCTTAAAATTTCAAATTTATTCAATTTAGGTATTCTATCAAATGTGTTTAAAAAAAAAATCTCATATTAAAAAAATCTATAAAATTAAAAAAAATATTTTATAGATTTTAATGTGAGAATTTTTTTCCAAAATTTCTTTTCATTAGTAGATTGAATACATAATGGCATATTTTTAATGGAATTGGAAGAAATGCCTGAATTAAATAAATTTTGAAATTAAAGGAGTCAATTGAATGAAATTAAAGTTAGAGGATTGAAATAAATTTTAGTCCAAATTTAATGGTGCAATTTACAATTTAGCCAAAAATTTATTTCTACCTTGTGGGCTCAAGTGACATGTGGCAAAATTTTATTTTCCAATGTGATGTCATCTTGGATGACACATATCAACATTTGATTTATTTAATTTAGTGACACATAAATTTGGAATTTATCATTAAATTTTGACTTGATATTTTGTAATTGGCTACACAAATTTTTGCCTCCTACAAAAAGAAAATAACTCATTGAAATACATGATTCAATTTTACAGCATTTACTAGATAAATAAATTGAGAGAGGTGTCTTCTCTTTTTTATTTTGATGTAGTAATTTAGTAGGATCAAGCAAATATTCCCTTTTTTTCTTTCTTCTTTTTGATATCCAACAAATCTTCCTTAATTACAGGTCTTATGTAAAACCGATATCCATTACTAGTCAACGGTCACAGTGCCTTCTCTCTTTTTTGATACAAAATAAAAATTTTACTCTAACTTAATTTAAGTGTATATGTGTATGAAACCTTCTTTTAGAAACTTGAATCTCGACCCTTGCCTCCTCCACACTCTACTCCACAAGCTTTCTCTTATTATGTCCATTCCTAGAATGGAGTAAGTTTCTTATTTATTTTGCTATTCATATTGGTTCGATGAATAATAAGAAAATACAATAACTCTAATTAGATATGATAGTCTCTATAAATAGAGTGGCTTTGTCTCTGTGGGTCAGTTTATAGACAAGGGTTTGTCTAGTGTGTGTTGGTGCGAAAGCATCTTTGGGTAAGCACTAAGCTGGGGACTTCAGTTTGTTTATATTTGTGAGATTCTTTTTAGTGTGATTATTATTTTTAGCATCAACAGTGACTTTCGAAATGTAATTGTCCAAATCGCAGGTACATCAACTTGGTTTAATTATCATTGAATGAGCAACTAAATGAGAGACAATCATTTTTCATTTGTTACGTGACTGGTGTGGCTAAATTAGAAGAGAGTGATAGCACTTTTGAAGCCTCGAGTGAAATTTTTTAATATTCTTGTTTTGGATATCAAAAAGAAGCAGGTGTTGACTTTAACGCTAACTGGAGTTTCAGAATCTCGATCCACTTTTTTAGGCTTCATTAGACTTTTCCTTCGCTTAGAGATAGAAAAAACTCAATTGATCCCTTGTTAAACACCTTCACTACTGCTTACCTCTTTCTTTTACTATTTCTTTAAAGATTTAAACACAAATTAATGGCTACACCAACAATCCAAACGTAAATTCCAGTGGAACGTGCGAATTCTAACTCCACACACCCTTTTAACTCTTTTAGATACAATAAGTAGTTAATTGTTCTCTCACATTTGTTAATGTACATTCCGTACACACAGTATTCATAATTTCATCCATAATGTCCACATTTAAAATATGAAATAAGTAATATGTATGGATTACATATAATAAGAAATGTGTGAGAAGGATAAATTAAATATACGAAGGTTTAGTTTATCTTCAGTACTTTTTAAACTAGAATCTTCTTTTATTTTGATGAGAAACTATCGGTCATCCCTAACTAAATAAAAGGTAGAGATTAAAACTCATTACCGTTTGTCGTTATATATTTAAAATAAAAAGAGACTTCTAGTTAAAAAAATATTACAGGTAAGTCAATCCAAATACAAAATTGACAATTCTTGCATTTCCTGTGTATAGGATTAATTTTTATTTTTATTAGTTAGACTTTTATTTTATTTTATGGGTAAACTATGGGTTTAATCTCTATCATTTACACTATATTTCAATTTGGTCTCTAACCTATCAATTGTGTCAATTTGATCCCTATTCTTTCAGTGTTATATCAATTTAATCCCTGTCATTATTTTTTGGATGGAAATTGTTAGCATGGCTAATAGCCAAAATAAAAAATTATTTTCTATTAACGTGGCAATAAACTATTTTTATTTTTTTATTTATTTTTATTTTGGTCATTTGTAATGTCATCAATTTCCATCCAAAAGATAATCGCAAGAACTAATTGACAAGACACTAAAAGGTTAGATATCAAATTGACACAATCGAAAGATTGGAAATTAAATTAAAATATGATGTTAAAGATAGGAATCAAATAAGTATTTTACCGTTTTTTATTTTTGTTTAAGGGGCTAAAAGATTATATTTGGGGGGCCAAGATTAGTTTTGTGAGTAATGTTAGGGATACAACGAAATTCTTGGAATTGTCAAGTAAGGGTGGTCAATTTTTTTTTTTTAAGGCAGACAAAACAACTTAATTTAATTTTTTTGTTTTCACAAGTATAATTTTTTTTTTTTTTTGACAAACCAAGGTATTCACATGATCACCCTAGCTTATACATAGAGCTGCCAGTGCTCGCTAATATATGTAACAACACATATATAGTGTACGCACATAACACAAAAATATATAATACTTAATATCAATCAAGAATATCAAGGAATGAAGCACAAAATAATAACAGTTCCTAGAGTAATCTTTTCTAATGTAATTTATACGCCTTACTGATTGATATGGTATTGGTATAAGAATCATTGTTTGTATCATCTCTTTGATTATTATGATGAAATCTTTTGGTTTTTTCAAGAGTTGCTCTAGCACTCTTTTGTTTTCTTCTCTTCATTTTGATCATGGCCTGACAAAACATTGATCAGAATAGATTCATATCGTTGACTCTTTTTTAATAATTCTATCTGTTATATCATTCGATGGTCGTGGACCATCCAGCATTGCGTCACCCAACTTTGAGGCACTTCATTTAAAGGTGGAGTTTAAACTACCTAACATTTTTCTTATGATTAATTGAAAGTACATGATTTTCTACATAATATTGACTAATGAATTTTGTGTAGAATGCAAACTAAAAAGTGATTTCCTTGACCAAAAAATGAAAGGTAATTCCAATAAAAAAATTTTTAAAAAAAAAAGACAGAAGAGAAGGCATTCAATTTTGTTAGATTTTAGACCCCTATAAGCAACATTTGTTTAACCTAATTTAAGGCCAAGTTATTACTTAGTTCAATTAATTAGCTCTAGGTTAAACAAATATCAATCATATCACAAAAAGCAGAAAAAGTAAAGAATACAAGCGATATAATAACCTAGGAAAACCAATGAAACCGTCTAGATTCAAAAAAAAAAAAAAAACTGGAGATGATTTAGTCTAAACAATTCACAAGGCAACAATTCACTAGTAGAATGAAAGTTTTACAATAGAGTTAACCCTAAATCTAATGTTACCTCTTGTAGTACTTACTCACGTGACCATACACAACTCTGAATCCACAGACTCTTTGATTACGAATATGTTGCACACAAACACTCCAATTTATGACTTTGAGATCTCCACTCAAAACTTTAGATCATCAACTATGGTTGATTTTCTTGTAGCAACTTAATTCTACTAGTACATGCAATATCAATCTAATCTACAGTAGATGTTTATTGAGTTAGAAAGTTACAAAATCTCACAGATCTTACAAGAGTAACTCATAAGTCTTAAAAAATATGTATTAAGGTTTCTCTTTTATACCTAGTAGTGTTAGATTGAAACTCTAAGGACACGTTTGGTAGACTATAATAGACACTGTAATATAATAAATATTCCTATGACATAACTATTCGGTTGTTTGATTATGTTTTTATTACAATGAATAGTTATGAATAACTATTCTTCAAAATGAGGAATAACTATTCCTTATTAAAAGTACTGAATATCTATTCTTTTACCTTATGTAATAACTTTTTAAAAAAAAATTCTTAAAAAACCATTAGTTGCCCCATCTTCAAAAGGAAAGAAAATAAATTTTCCTTGTTAATTATTAGCTCTATTTTGAACACCTTAAAATAAATGTATTTTAGGAAATTTGACTTAAAAATGATTTAATTACACATTTTTTTATACTCTACTGAATTGTGGATGCATATTCAAGATTCTATTCCTAAATGGTCATCAAACTAATAAATAATAATACTTCTTACATTACAACTTAATGTATTCCTTGTAATATTTATTCATATATTCTCATGTAATAATCATTACAGTGTACCAAACGTGTCTTAAATGTTTCGCAAGCTTTTGGGACTGATTTAAAATCTGCAAAAATTGTGTCTCGATCGGTCGAAGAACACACTCAATCGGTTGAACATAGCAATTTTTGAATTCTTCTTTCTGCACCTTTTATGTTCTTAAATCTTAACTTGTATTAACTTGAGCAATGTCTAAACCTCTCCTAAGACATAAATATCTTATACTAGACATGTTATTGTACTCGGTTTACCAACATATATAAAATTAGAACTTAATCATTTAATGCTAAATGTTTAGAATTTTTATTTTGTTTAGAGAAGGAAAATGTCTAGAACCTAACAAATTTCTATGATTATCATAATATTCCTATAAATAAGAAAATATTATCATAATATTGCAATGTCAAGTCCAATTTGATACTAAAAAATAAGAGAATTTGGGATAAATCAATATAGCATTTGGCAAATTATAACTGGTGCTACTTTGCATAGTGTCATAATTTTATTTATTTTGCTAATATAATAGCATAATACTAGTGTATGATAATTTCAGCTATAATGATACAGTTACAAGCAGACGTACGTACTACGAAGTCCACCAATTTAGTAAGTTAGCTTTGCTGTGGGGAATCATTAGATGCTATCTTCAATTGATTGATATTCAAAAAAAAAAAAAAAAAAAAAAAGGTCCACCAATTTAGGGCTGTCCATACTCCATATGAACGGGAGATTCTAGACGGGGTGAGAAGACTAAAGTAATTGGAATGGAGCCCATACATTAATTACCATCGTTGACCTAATTAATTATTCTACGAGGTGATCGAAGCTGTAAGTCTTACATCATATTCTGCATCTATTAAGGATCGGAATTGTTCAAAGAATGAAATATAATAATCTCTCCTCGCATGGCACGTAGGCTTAACAAATTTTCAATGATTGAACATAATTTATTTTCTCAACCTTTTAAAAATACCAAGGTTTGAAAAAAAAAAAAAAAAACACACAATTAATAAATGCCAGATATACTTTATTTTTCACATCACTTCATACGTATACAGTGAAATTGGAAGAAATATATTTATAAATACCCATAAATTGGTTCTAAACCAAGGGGATTGAATGAGATTATGAAATAATAGTTTTTTTTTTTCTTTTTAGTTTTGGCAACAATTAACCACATTTGTGTGGGTTTCATAGTCTTATTCTTAAGTCCTCCTAAAGTCTTTAAGTAGCTTATCTTTGTCCCATGAACCGCAATCCGAAAGGTCCACAACTTAACTTAAGGTCGTTGTCCCCTCTTACATGAGAAGACAAAGAACCAATTTCCAGGTCCCGCTTTAAACAAACCACTTAATTACGAATCTCTGACAGAAAGTTTTTAAAATAAAAAAATGCATCCCATTTTAATAAGTAAGATCCTACTTTTCTTTCTTTCTTTTTCTATTTTAATAATTTTTTTAAGCAAAAGATCATTGGCCATTATATTTTAAGTTTTAACGAAACTCGGTCTTGTTTCGATCAGCCCACTTGTGGGTTTTATTGTCTTATTCCTAGGTATAGACTTTTTTGTCTTATTACGTACTATATTATTTCTTTTTAGTTTTGGCACGCGTGGGGTATAACTCTGATTTTCTTGGCTTATACAAAAAAACAACCCATGTGGGCAAGGTTGTGAAACCCAAACCGGATAGTACAGTCCAACCAAGTTATTTGAAAATCATCCACCAAAATGGTTCTTTTAACCTCAAAAACTAGCATATATGAAAAACTCAATGAACCATACGAACTGTAGTTGAACTTCCCAAGTTGAAAACCATGAATGATTATTGTTAGAGATAATTGTTTAATGCGAAAAACGAAGTTTGGTTCTGATACCATGTTAAATATATTAGTTGCACAATGTGTTATACCATGTTGTATATGCTAGAGTGAATGCGGAAAGGAAAGTATAGAATATGAATACTGAGAACACCATGGCTCTGTGTTGTGTTAAAATCCAACAACCAAGCAAGTTGTGACTTAACTTCTCAGATTTGTGCAAATCAAGCCTTCGCTCGACAAAACCAACCACACAAACATACATGCTCCTTAGCCTCTCGTGAGAAAAACCCAGAAGTCCAGCAACCATAGGCGCATGCGCTTTCATGCGTGAACAGAGTCCTCGGCTCTATCTCCCATGCGCCGCCACACCTGTCGTCCTATCGGCCATGTCGACCGCCGCTTTGCCTATGGAAGAAATTTGGCTTTCAACCACTGATGCATGTGCTTCCACAAGCTGACTGATTTATGGGTTCTCCTCCACGCACCGGTTGACATCGTATGCTCCCACACATGTCGAAGAACCCCTGCTGATGTCATCTAATGACACCATCACTCCACGTCAGCAGCCACGCAAGTACGTCCACATTAACCCATGTCCACGTCATTGACATGTCACCGTATGACTTCAGCGACTCTGCAATCCGATTTGTGACTCGACCTAGAAACCCAGAACCAACCTGAACAGTATGGCTCGTTGACTGACCTTGACCCTTTGACTTTCGCATTGACCTTTGACCAAAAGTTAAAATTTTCAAAAGGGCCTATCTTGCTTAGTTTTTCGCTTAGATTTCGATTTTGGACTCTGTTTCTTCATTTGAAGCTCTAAAATTGGTCAATTGGCACATTCTTCATTGTGGCTTCTTCAAAGGCATTCTTCATGGCATCTCCAAGTGATCTTCTCATGCTTATCCAACCTCAAGCCTTCATCGTGCTTCTGCCTTAAGTTTGGGGGAGGATGTTAGAAATATATTAGACATATTAGCCTAATGTAATAGGCCCAAGCACACTCCTGCTTGTACTAGTAGTCTAGAGTTTAGTCACCTAATTAGGGTTCATTGTTTAAAGGTTATTATAATACACTTTTACATAATAAAGATGTAGCCCTTAAGGGATTCTTCCATGAATATAGGCCAACAAGGCTGAATCACGTAACCCTCGTATTCTCAGTGTTTCTATTTTATACTTCTGCTTTTGCATCCACTCTAGCGTATAAAATATGGTATAACATATCTTGTTGCTAATATATTTAACGGTTATCACGGTTCTCGTAGGTTCAGTTGATTCAGATCTAGAAATTATTTTTTTTTGGTATGTACAAGCTCAGCCATTATTGAAGCTTCAACCTTTGACCTTGAGATCGCACCAACATTTCTTCTTATTCTTCTTCTCAATCTCACTCGCCCTATCTCTCTTTGCATTTTTTGCTAACTGCTGTTTTTGCATTTTCTCTTTTTCTGCATTTTTTTCGTTTGTTGTTTCTGCATTTTTCTCTCTCCCTATGTTTTTTCCTTTGCACTCTAGAGTCTTTTGGTCTATTTTGAGGATGATTGACAACTTACATTCTGTCACCCACTAAATACATGTGGTCAATTACTCTTTTTTAAATTTTATTGGGTGTAATAAATTGTTGTTAAGAAAAATACTATGTTCACAATATTTTTACAATAAATCATAAGTAGAAGGTTGTTACTGGTTGTTATTGTTGAGGTAAAAAAGGAATCTCAGTGATAGGTTCAAATTTGAACCAATAATAATTAACTATCTATGATTTGTTGTGAAAATATTGTAGACATGTATCACTTCTCATTTTTTAATGGTTTGTCCGGCAACTCTTCTAGTGTTTGTCTATTTTTTATTTTTAAAATTTAACTCAATACATGCCGTCAAGTGTCATTCACTCCTTTTTTTTTTCTAAATGAAAAAATGGGTAGGGGTGACTAACGTGGCAATCCTACTTGGGCGTGACTATAGTAGCACCCTACACGCCAGGGTCCGGGCCCTGCTTGGGTGTAGGGGGACCGGTGAGCCATATCTTCTGCAGCCCCCCACGAGGGGCACCAGTGATCTAGGTGACTCCTTTTAAAATCTTATTGGGCTTTGTTCTTTTATAATCAATTTTTAATGCTTTGTAGGGCCACTCTTATAGATTTTATTTATTTTTTATTTTTAAAATTTTCATAAATTTTGAATATTCAAATGGGCTTTAGCCTAAAACAATTTGTTAGGTAGTCAAATGGGCTTGAGTATGACTCAAGATAATTTAAACATAAGCTCTCATAAAAATAAAATATTGAGCTTTAACAAAAAATTATTTAGGTTTGTTTAATATTTAATATCTCTTATTTGCCTTATGAAAGTTCTGATATAAAAAAATATTTGAAAAATAGATCTTTATATTTATTTGGTCTATTTTACTTCATTTTTTTTACTTTTATTAATTTAATATATTTATTTATATTTTAAATAATTATTAAATTAATTATGATGTTATAATAGTTCAGTCTCAGTCTAATCTCAAAAACTTTTAATCTCTCTCTATTACGATTCATTAAATGGTCTAGGTTTCAAAATCGGTGGTGTTTGCTGAAATACAAACTTGACAACAAGTTGATCTTATTATGATCGGCCCATGTGTGGGTTTATTGTCTTATTTTTGGGTATAAATTATCTTTTCTTCTTACGTCAAAAATATGCAGTCCTTCGCCCATTGAGTTTTTCTGCTCTGGAGTCTGGATCTCAAGATTCTCAACAATGAAGAAGAAGAACTCCGGTGAAATGCAAAGATTCAGTGGCAGTTCTAATAAGTTTTTCCAGGATAGTTCATTAAAAAACTTAACTAGGAGAATATTTTTTGGAATGGGTTGAAGCCTTGAAGGAATCATTGAATTATTAAATGGGTTTTTTATTTTTATTTTTTGTTTTTGAAAGACTAAAAAATGGGCTTATATTATATGTTTTAAATTGTTGTTGTTTAAATTATTTTGCTATTATTTGGGCTATTTTTTATTTTTGTTTAAGGAGTTAAAAATTATATTGGGGCGAAGTGGATTGGGTCTATTGAAATCTCAAATCCAAGACTGTTCAATACTTTATTTGATGGTAGACAAAACAAGAAATAAAAAATAAAAAATAAAAAATTATCTATGAAATCCCCCCACCCCTCCTTTTTTTTTTTAATTTAAAAAAAAAAAGAAAAAGAAAAAAAGAAATCAGGGTGTTCATATGAACACCCTGAATAAGCTATGGCGCCACCATATACCCTCCATCTTCTACGACTTGATCAAACTTGCCATGGGTCAGACTCAAAACTTAAACAAATTGGCGTGGGATCATATACAATTAATCCCAATAACCCTAGCCACTATTCTGCTTCTTCAATGATCCAAATAGTTTGATGTAAGATTTTAACAACATTGACATAACAAACTTCTTATTTACATCTAGGTATTTGTTTAAAATTCAAAACTTATTTATGTAAGTTAATTTATTATATATGACACTAGATATCGATCTGATTCACTTTAAAGAAAACATTTGAAGAGAATTATTTAAATTTAAATTTTTAGTTTAAATATCTTAAACAAAGAATTTTCAAGTCTTGTGATTCAACCAACATTTATTTGTGATTATTATTATTATTATTTATGCGTATTTGTGATTATAATGAACATGTTTAGGTATTTTTCATTGTTGTAAATATCAAATTATTACTTTAAAAAAAAAAACACAAAACTCCATTGACCTCTCACAGGACTTGTGGTTCAATATTTTGGATTGGAATCTGATTTGGCATATTTTCAGCAAGAGAAAACTTAATGTATGCCCTATGTGTACTGGTTTAATAAATATTTTTTATAATTTTTTATAGAAAAAGAAAAAAAAATTTTAATTTTTTTATATTTTCCACGAAATTAATATTTAAACTTTTTAAAAATAATTTGTTAATAATTATTCTAAAGACAATTATTACCATGATGATTTTAGTAAAAAGTGCCTACAATATTCAACAAGAAAGAGTCACCGTAATTAAGAAGGCTGGTGATTCCACATCTAATACTAAGCATATTCACTATTTTGTTTCTTTTTTAAGGAACTAAGCGTATGCCCATGTTTTGGAAGGTGGTGTGGGCTTCCAAAGTCCCTCCAAAAATCAAGATATATATATTTGGAGAGTTTGTTCTGACTAGTGGCGGAGCTAGGATTTTAGTTTAGGGAGAGCAAGATCAAAAGACAATAATAATAATAAAAGAACTAAAAATATTAATTAATATTACTAATAAAATTATAAATAATGGTAATTGTTGATGCCCACTTTGGCAAAAAGCCCAATAACAAGAAGAAGCCCAACAATATAAAAAAGGGTAAAGGAAGAAGGGTTAGCAAGGTAAGAAAAAAAAACTATTAAGCCCAAATGGTAGGAATAATGGTCCACAGACCTATAAAGTAGTAAAAAGGTCACAAAAAAGCAAATGGACTCAAGGAAGCCCAGAGGAAGGAATAGAAAGCCCATGATTATCATAAGAAATGGAAAGCAAGCAAAAAATGGGCTGAAGAAGCCCAAATAAAAGAATTAGTAAATGGTATTGTAATTGGGCCGGGGAAGCCCAAAAAATTTAGCAAAAACCCATGGGAATAATGTTGTAATGGAATGGGCCAAGGATGCTCAAAGAGCTGAAGCTAGCCAAGGATGCCCAAAGGGATGAAATGGGCCAAGGAAGCCCAAGATAGTATGAAAATAAGCCTAGCAAAAGTATTGGGAGATGTGAACTGAGTAAAGGAAAAGTATATGGCAGGCCTAAGGAGGCCTAGTAAGTACAAGTTAAATGATAACATGGCAAAAGCAATAGAGCGACATGGCAGAAGTGTCAGCTGACCCACAAAGAAAGCAGGGGCTAGATTAAAGAAGGAAGAACCCACACTCGAGCAAAGCCTAGCCTAGGGAAGAAACGAGATGTAGAGAATGAAGACCCAGTGACTCCCTCATGCCATAAAGGGTTTAAAAAAAAAAAGCAGCAGGATGTGCAGAAGGATTAGATCAATCTACAAGCCATAGCAAATGCATGAACAACAGAAAAGCCCTGGACTCATATGAGAGTGGAGCACGCACAAGGCTTAGGGACCACCCACTTGTACCCAGCCACTACAGGCGCGGTGGGCTATGGGTCAGAGGTAAGAGAGGGTATGGTCTGGCGGTGGGGAGAAGGGCAAAATCTATGATGGGATTCCTACTTAAAGCTCTTTTGAGAGAAATGTCTTGCTAGGATAACATACCGCTTAAAGGGGGAAAGATGAGCTAGAATCACTAGGTGCATGCCATAGAAATTAGTAAGATAAAATACCCAATCCTTATCTAGATGGGAACACCATGGAAGGCAAGAAAATAAAACAAAAACTCCTTTTATCTAGGAATGGTATGTGATGCAGCCAGCGCAGGGTAGTGGTGTTGGCTGAGCGGCCGGCAAACCAGTGGGTGGCTTGGGACACCCATACTAGGCCAAAAGTAGTTAAGAGGTAAAACAATAAAACCCATCATGGTAGGCAATATAAAAAGGCCTTAGTTGTGCACAACAAAAATGGGGAAAAGAAAACAAGGATGGGAATATAGGAAGTATAAAAAATGAGTGAGAAAGTAGCAAGAAGGAAAACAACAGAAAAACAGAGAGGGTAAAAAAGAAAAGTGAGAAAACAAGAGTGTGATAAGGCATGCACCAATAGGCTATTTCCTTCTCTCCCTCTCAATAGCCTACTCTCTAGCAAGTTAGAAGACTTGGGATTAAGCCATTTAGGTCTATTTCTTCAAAGTGAGTAATTTTTATGGCAGGATTTCCCTGTTAGATTGCTCACATTAAAGACTGGTTCCCTTCTTGGACTTAATTTGCTAAGGAACTAAATACAGCAGACTAATCCCCCTCTTCCCTTCCTTTATTGTAATTAACTAAGCATTAATCGTACTGCCGTCATATTCACATAGTCATGTTTTCTTGTAAAGAAAATGGTTTAAGTGTTATCTTTTACTGGCAATAGACATACCCTTATCATATTATGTATAACATTTTTTGTAACAGTGTCCTCTACCGTAAGTGAGTGATCAAGATCTTGGTGAAGAGATCCTAGCTTGTGCACAAGTTGGCTTTAGGTGAGTTTCAATTAAGCCAATTCCGACTCTCTTACCCTAGAACTATTGGAAAAATACAAAAGACCCACCACAGTAATTGTTATAAAACATATACTAAAATTTAAACAACCATAAAATAAATAAACAATTGTAAAACAACTAATTCATAGTTACTAACAATTAAAATAAGAGATTAATCTATATACACAAATTTTAGACATCTAATTTGATTCCATGTAGTAATTTCAGAAAATAAATTTCCATCTTTCATTCACTCTTTTTCTAATTATTCAAATTTTAGATTTATGGTAAAAACTCAAAATTTGAAACTATGAAAAAATAAGCGATAGAGGTGAAAAAAATAATGCATGCTTTATTGCTTTAGTACCATACAAGACATTATGTTGTTGTTATTGTTGTTGTTGTTGTTGTTGTTGTTGTTATTATTGTTGTTATTGTTATTATTATTTTGTGTAAAGTTTGAGTTCCCGGGCTGTACTTGAAGTGAAAGAAAGGAATTTGGATAAGTGAAAAAAAAAGTTGAATATTGGTCAAGACATTATGTTGTTGTTGTTGTTGTTGTTGTTGTTATTATTATTATTATTTTGTGTAAAGTTTGAGTTCTTGGGCTGTACTTGAAGTGGAAGGAAGGAACTTGGATAAGTGAAAAAAAAAAATTTGAATATTGCTCAAAGTGCACACAACCTTTAACTTAAAAATAAAGGTGATAGTTGGTGGCCATTTATTTCAGTGTCAGCCTGTCAGGCTAATTGATAAAAGTGGGAGTAGTTCTTTCAGTAACACCACAAAATTGCACAATATTTTTACAATAAATTAAGGTTTTAGTATATTGTAGGTCAAAATAATATAATAAATTATTCTAAGATCCATCCCAACTAAAAACACAAGTATTGTAAAAATATTGTGAAATTTTGTTGTGTTTCTAGACTTTCTTAGATGAAAAATGTGTTTATTTATTTATTTTTTCATGTTATGGTACAGTCTGTGTACAAGGAAAATATTTCTTTTTTTTTACTATTTTAGTGCCAAAGGGGCAAAGAACTACTTTAATAGAACAATATAATTTTTTTAAATGAATTATATAAAAGATTTTTTGGGTGGGGCTTAGGGGGGGCAGGTGCCCCCCTCACCCCCCTTTAGCTCCGCCCTTGGTTCCAATAGTCTACCAACTCGAATGAAGTTATTTGAGTGTAAAATTTCTCCAACTTAATTATTCATGTGTTCTTTGTTAAGATGGGGCTAAAACCCTATTACATTTCTTGGTCCATGTCTTAATTTCGCCATCTAAACACATGAAATTAATAATACTAATTTATTTATAATTTTATGAGATATGTTGAAGCACCAATGAGGTAATGTCTCAACTGTTTTCTTTCTAATTTTATGGTGAACTCTAATTTTTTGTGAATTGTTATTATTTAAATGATAATTTTAAGATTATATAAATTTCATTTATTCATTAATTTATGTCTCAACTTTATTTATTTAATAATAATAATAAGAAGAAGAAGTTAAAGAACAAAAAAATAATAATAATTGTCAAAAATAATTATTAAATATATTCTTAAGTTAAAAAAAATTCAAAATTGACTAATGATATGTGTGTCCTAGTTAGTTCAACTTGTAAAGTTTATTGTCATTGAGTAAGAAATCTAGGGTTTAAACCCCATCTACACCAAAATCCAATTAGTATCTTAGCCTAATAATAAGAACAATCATCGTTAAAGTTTTAATAAACTATGCTAATTAAAGGATTCCTCCTTAACTCACATAAAAGTCCAAGTGTTTTAAGTTCTTAGTGTGTGTTGATGCCCACTTTTGACAAAGGGCTCAACAGTAGAAGTAGCCCAACAATATGAAGAAAGTGATAACAGAAAATAGTAAAGCAAGCCTTAATAGGCCAGAATGGCAGGATTGATGGCCATTAGACCCATAAGAATGAAAAGAGCTAAAGAGGGAGTAAGTGGGCCAAGGAAGCTCAAGGAATGAAGTAGTAAGCCCATGGGAATAGTCAGAGGTAGAGAAACAGTAAATGGGCCAAGGAAGCCCAGGAAATGAGTTAGTAAACTCAATGGGTTTGCCTAAAAGCCAACAAGCCCAAGTAGTAATGAGAAGTAAAGATGTGGTAATTGGGTCGAGGAAGCCCAAAGGATTTTGTGCAAAAAGCCCATGGGAGTAAAAGAGATAAAGAGATAGTAAATGGGCATAGAAAGCCCAATGAATAACATAATGAAATGCGCTGGTACAACAGGAATGTTGGCCAACAAAACTCAAGAGAGGTAAAGATATGAAAAGTGGGCTTGGGAAGCCTTGAGCAGAAAATTAATGAGGAAGAGGGCTAACCACAAGCCCACAATGAAACATGAACCAAAAGGAAGGTAGGGCTATAGCAGGCACGATGGAATGATATGGCAGGAGCAATGGCCAAAAATCCCACGAACGCAAGGAAGAAAAGTATTGGCTCGGCAGGAAGAGGATGACTCTTGCCCAAGCAATGCCCAGTCCAAAGAAGAGATGAACGATAGGGAACATGAGCCTAAGAGCCCATACATCCTTCATGCCTTAAGAGTTAAACACCAACCAGAATGTATAGCTGAATTAGACAAACATGGATGCAGCAAAAATGATACAAAGGCCAGAAAGAAACAGATTTAGACGGAAGTGGAGCTTACACAGAGGGCTATGGCACCACCTAAATGTACCCAACGAATACATGATCGGTGGGCCATAGGTTAAGGGTATTAGAGGGTGTGGTCTGGCGGTTGGGAGAATGATTGAGTCTATTTTGGGGTTCCCGCTTAAACTTCTTTGGGGAGAAATACCCTGCTGAGATGGCATCTCACCCAAAAGAAGTAAGTATGAGCTGAGACCACTTGGTGCATGCCATAGAGGTAGGTGAAGGAGAGACTTAATCCTTATCCAGATGAGAGTAGTGAAAATAGAGAGAGGTAAGAAATAAGACAAGCCATTTTTGTTTAGGAATGAGAAGTGGTGCAACCAACATAGTATAATGGTAGTGGTTGGGTAACTGGTAGGCTAATGGGTAGTCTTGGAAGGACACCCACAAGGAGCCAAAAGCAGTTGATGGGTAAAAATGGCAAATCTCTTCATGGCAGAAAGTATAAAAGGTGGTAGTTGTGAGCAGTAAAATGGGATGACAGAAAAAAGAAGAGGTAAAACAAGGAAGAAAAAATGAGAGAAAAGAAAAGAAAACACAACAAACTAGAGAAAAGCAAGAGTGGTAGGAATAGAGGCATGCATCAATAGGCTACCCATTTCTCTCCCTCTTGGCTGACCCACTCTCTCAGAAATCAAAGGGTTAAAGTTTAACCCATCTAGGTCCTTTTTTTCAAAGTGTGTAATCTCTGTGGCCGAAGCCTTCTTTGAGTTTACTCACATTGGAGATCGGTTCCCTTTTTTTGGACTTGTGTTTACTAAGAAGCTAAGCCCATTTTTCTAGAAGACGAGTTTTACTTTTGTGATTGCTGAATGATTAACTTGTTACTCTGTTATTGAACTGTTTGCTGTAACATTGATTTCCACGATTGCATTATACTGCCATAACCTTGTTAGGTCTCTCTTTCCCTTTATTTAGGTATTAATATTATTTTTCAAATGTCACAGTTATTTTACCATACTGTATTTTTTGCTGTAACATCTGTAACAGTTGTTCCTACCGTGGGCACATCGTACACTCAATACACTTACCAAGGCGTGTCTACATTGGGATGACCCAACTTGTGCGCAAATTGGCATAATTTTGTTTCTCTTATGCCAGCCCCAACTCTCCTACTTCAGAATCATGAGCCGCAGTGTAGAAGAAATCAAAGCCCAACAACACAAAAGGCCCACCATATTTAATTTAGCGACTCCACTAGGAAGTTGGGAAACAGACAAGGAAAGCAAGTAGATCCCTCGCAAGTCATGCTGCCAAGATTAAAGACGACTTGAAATATGAGTGCCATGCCATCATAAGCAGAATCAAGGCCAGCTGCACTAGCTTAATCAAGCAGAGGGTGCTAATGGAGCGAGGGTTGGGCCGCAACAGAAACAAAGGAACCCCATTGACAATACTAACTTTTTCATTGAAGTATTGTAGTCTATACAACATCCCCAATAGTAGTTGATGGAGGAAATATGCCAGCTGAAAGCAGACAAGACTAAGGAAAAAGGAAGCCAACATGACCTCAAGCATATGGTAGACAAGGAAGAAACCTCTGTGGGCAGTGGCCCACAAAACACGGAGAGCATTTCACCATGATGGCTGACGTCGCGGCACTTTTAAAGCAAGAAAGGGCCAAGACATCCAAGGAGAGATTCTACGCACGAAGACCTCCATATCCATTACGGATTCTCAGTAAGCCAAATCTCGAGAGATACAAGCTGCGAACCTTCGTACAGTATGATGGCCGATGGGGAAGCGCCATCGAGCACATAAGTAAGTTTATTGATACCCTTGGTTCTTATGCAGCAGACGAGGACCTTTGCCTCCGAGAATTTGTAAAGTCATTATGTGATTGGGTGTACAATTGGTACACTGGCTTGAAGCCAGGATCGATCTTAACATGGGATGACATGGTAGACATATTTTGCACCAAGTATTTCCATGGAGAAAAGACGGTAGTGCTTGCAACTTTGCAAGGTATTAAGTAGAAAAATGGTGAAGACCTGATGGAGTACATCAAAATGTTCAGGGACATAGCCCTCAATTGCTATGACCACTATGAAGAGAAGACACTGGTTGAAATGTGCATGGGCAATATGATCATGGAATATAGAGTGGTTCTAGAAAAATTGGAAATTTCACAGTCTAGCAGCTATTACAAAAGGCCAGGAAGACCGCTCAATCAATCAAGCCTAGCTTTGACAAGTCCAAGGAACGTAGACCTATACCGCAGGCTATTACAGTGTCCACTGGCAAGAAGAAAAGGAAGTCGAAAGGAAAGGATTACGAGAACCCTTCACCAATAACATGCACACCAAAGGAGCTGGATGTGCTCCAGGACAAATGGATTGTGGATGGAGTTTTTAAACCCAATCAAGTCTCTAGAGAACCCACTAAAGATGAAAAGAGAGACCCATGATTCTGCCATCTGCATAATTATGTGTAACATTCCACAGCAGAATGCTAGGCACTGCACAGGCTAGTACATCGCAGAATCAAGGAGGGAACCCTTGAGTTATTCCAACTAGAAGTGCAAAGAAATCCACTCCCCAATCATAAAGGGAAGGGTGTAGCAGTAGTTGTCATTTGTGCAGATTTAGGAGAGGATGAAGAAGGAAGGTCGGCTCTGCCTACTTGAGCCATTATTACCTTGCAGAAGAGCTCTCAGTTCAAGAACTTGTTTGACCAACTAGAGCTTATGGCAAATGAAAGAAGGATAGTCGTGGAGGCTTTGGTAAGCATTGCCCCAAGAGCAGGAGTGGAATGCCTTGTTGTAGAAGCTAGAGTGAACAAAGCTTTCCTGCAAGACACCAATGAGATTACTTTCAGCGATGAAGACATAGTGGTGGGGTATTCAGACCACAGAAGGCCCCTCTACTTAGTAGCCTCCATAAACCAAATCCCCATTAAGAGAGCCCTGGTTGATATGGGCACTTCAGTGAATCTCATCCCACTCAGCACGCTGCAGGTAGCAAGAATTCCAAAAAGAAAGATTCAAGGATGCCTACTGGAAGTAATAGGGTTCAGAGGAAGAGTCGAGTATACCGCAGAACACATATAGCTATGGCTGAAGGTAGGCCTAATAGCCTTTTTAGCTCGTTTCCATGTAGTATAAATAGAAGTTTCTTATCATGTACTGTTGGGAAGACCATGACTACATAAACACCACCTAATTCCATCCACCTATCACTAGTATGTCAAAGGGAGATTGAATGGAAGGATGACACAAATAGTAGCAAACCCATCCCCATTTGAGTAGGTAGAAGCCCATTTGGTCAAGACCATGTTCTATGATGAATGGGCATCGTCTAAAGAAAGTTCAGTATCCAGGCCATAAGGCACCTTTGTCCCTAAATAGGAGGACATCCAGGACGACCTAGAGCGTAGCTTAAGGGAGTTGCTAATGTAGAAGAAGAAAAGGAAATAAGCACCAACGTCAGAGCTAGACAGTACACCACGATGTGCAGGGTGTGAACACTTGACAGTAGGATAGTGTATAAATTATGAAGGTGCACGGGGCCTACTTGTAGTACGCAAAGGGGTCTCGGAGGAGGGTCATAGCATAAAAGCCTTGTATGTTGTGTGGCCCAGGATGGTCCAAAGGAAGAGGGTGACGTGGAAAGTGAAAGAGAGATTACGGTAGAAAAGGACGCGCAAGTAATAGCAGGAGAAAAGCTAGAAGAGATTGACTTGGGCACGAACCCACAAAATCCGAGGCTGATTTCAATAAGCTCAAAGTTGCGGGAGAAGAAAGTGTAGAATTTATATTGCTGTTAAAAGAATCCAAAGATGTTTTTGCATGGGAATACAACGAGATGCTTGGGTTAGACCCAAGGCTAGTAGTACACATGCTCAATGTGGAGTGGCTCAACCTGCTAAGGTGTTTCACACTAAAATAGAGAAGTAGATAATGAAGGAGGTGCAAAAGTTATTAGTGGCTGGTTTCATCAAACCAATTCAACACTCACGGTGGTTGTCCAACATTGTACCTATTGTGGTAGGCCTTTTTTGTAACTGTGGGCTGGGTTGCTTCCTACTGCGTTATGTCCCAATGGTTCTGGGTAGGAGAGTCAAGACTAGCTTGACTGCAACACACCCCAAGCCAACTTGTGCACAAGCTAGAGCCCCTTCCTTGCTAAGGCCTTGGACTCACACCCACAGTAGGGGCAACTGCTACAAAAGAGTTATGGCAGACAGGTGTATAATAGTAATAATACAAATATGCTTACTGTCAGCCAGAAGAAAAATAAGAAATACTAAATCATGACCTTAATAAAGAAGGAAGCAATGTAGTAATACAAATGCAACATAAATAAGATGGTAACAATAAAGAGAAGTAAACAACACTAATGCTCGATCAATAAAAAAGAAGAAGCAGGAAGAACGGCTAGTCTGCAGTGCTTGACTTCTTTTTTACGAAGTTAAATCCAAGAAGGGAACCACTCGTCAATGTGGGCAATCTTACAGGGATATCCTGCTATGGAAATTACCCAATTTCAGAGAATGGGCCTAAGTGACTTATGCTTAGATTTTCTTAATTCTCACTTAGAGAGTAGGCTTTTAGAGGGAGAGAAGAGAACAACCTATTGGTGCATGCCCACTACTACACTCTTTTTCTTTTTTTTTTTTCTAATTCCTCTACTTGTTTTAAGTTTTCTATGCTTTCTTTTCTCTCCGTTCCTTCTTTTTCTATTCTTATGCTATTGTGCTCTCTCCGCTTGTCCTGTTATCCCCTGTTGTGCATAGCTGAGGCCCTTTTTATACTACCTGCCATGATGGTTTTACTATTTCACCCCTTAACCACTTTTGTCTTGGTATGAGTGTCCTTTCCAAAACACGCACTGGTTTGTTAGCTGCCCAGCCACCACGACTTTCCTGTGCTGGCCGTGCCACATCCCATTCCCAAGCAAAGAGCCTTATTTTGTTTTCTTGCTCACCGTGGAATTCCCATCCGAATAAGGGTGGACATTCTCTCTCACAATCCCTCATGGCCTGCACCTAGTGATTCTAAATCATCTTTCCCTATTTTAAGTGGTATGTCACCCCAGCAGGATATTTCCCCCAAAAGAGTTTGAGCGGGAACCTTAGAATAGGCTTTCCCCTTCTCCCCACCGCCAAACCATACCCTCTATTACCTCTGACCCATGACCCACCACTCCTGTATTGGCTGGGTACAAGTTGGTGATGCCTGGGCCTTGTGTGTGCTCCACTTCCATGTGTGTCCATGGTTTGTCTACTGTTCATGCGTTTGCCATGACTTGAAGGCTCGTCTGCACATTCTTCTATTCGTTCTTGACTTCTTGTGGTTTGAATGAGTCTCTGAGGTTTCATTCTTTGTGTCTTACTCCTTTCTTGGGCTGTGTATTGCTTGATTATGGGCTTTTCCTTCTCTAATCTATTCTTTACCCCTTTTGTGAGTCGGTTAGCAATTCTGCCATACCAATCTGTTATTCCTGCCATGCCATTTTTGACTCATGCTTGCTGGGCCTCTTTTAGGCCTACTGTTGCCTTCCTTCTGCTTAATTCCAGTGGCCCAATATTATCATTAGGCTAGCATTCATGTTGTTTTGGGCTTCCTTGGCCCATTTCACGCTTTTGGGCTCCCTTGACCCATTTCATTCTTTTAGGCATCCTCGGCCCATTTCATTTCCTTGGGCATCCTTGGCCCATTCCAATTCTTCATTCCCATGGGCCTTTTGCTAAGTCTTTTGGACTTCCATCCAAAATTATCACATCCCTTACTTTTTAGGGTTTATAGGCTTTTCCACCAACCCCCTTACTTACTTAATTCATTACTTTGGGCTTCTTTGGCCTATTCTTGCTTGCTTTCTATCTCTCATAATGCCCATGGGTTTACTACTTCTTACACTGGGCTCCTTTGGGCTTGTTTGCTTTCTTTGAGTCATTTTTGCTATTTCTTAGGCCTATGATCTATTATTCTTGCCATTTGGGTTTAATGATTTTCTTCCCAATTTACTAACGTTTTCTTCCTATATTGTTGGGCTTTTTCCTATTATTAGGCCTCCTTGGGGGGGCATCAAAATTCAACCCCCTGAGCATATGAAGTGCTCCTACAGTTCATATGTGAATAGAAAGTCTCTTCCTCTTCTATTCTTTCTCTCATTTCTCCTTTTTTTTTTTCCCGGGCTTTTTCAAACAGTGGGCCCCACTTTATTTTCTTTCTTGCCATGAACAGTGTTGTCTCTTCAAATTTCCCAGTTTAGCCATTATTCTGAAACACAGCTTCCACTTCATCAATATTGTGCCTTATCTGATGGATGACCCATTGCATCCCTTCGTGTCAGTGTTAATGTCCTTAGTATTTAAGTAAAATTTCTTTCACGTCATTGACACCAAACACCTTTTTTATTTTCCTTTTCTTCAGTGCATCTTCTCCCTCAAATACTTTCATCCACCCACCCCGATCAATCATCCTACCATGTCACCGGTGAAAGGCGAAGGTTCTTCCCCCTATAAGGGAAAATAGTTGCCACCGAAGATCTTGCCATTAGAAACGTAGGCAAAGACGCTCCTTACTCCGAATTGGAGCGTTCTAATGAGGAAGAAGGATGCCGCGACCCAGATAGTGAGTTCCTTCCTCTCATTGATCCTTGGTACGATACGCATGCCCATTTCCTGAAGGTTTCCAGTGAGTATTTGCCTCTTTTGCTGAGTCGCATATGGCTCTCCCTTTGCTATCGCAACACGGAGGTGTCTTGGGCCCCTTTGGCTCCTTCAATCCCCAATCTCATCATACGCCAAGGTATTGCACTCCCCGTGCCCATTCTCTTCAAATTTGGGCTGAGTACTTCTTTAGGTTGGAAAGAATGGGCAAACGATGAGTTGTCCGACAAGGGTTTCATGGCGGCGTTATAGTGGGCCGGTGTGTTGAAGGTCATTGTCTCGTCACATTGCTTGATCAACTATAGGGACTTGTTCAATCTTTGCCATTTGGTTTGTCGGTGGTGCACTGCTACTCACACCTTCTTTCTTTCCTGCAGTGAGATCACCATGACTTTGGAAGATGTGGCAAACCAACTACTTTTGCCTATTCTTAGTGATGTTGACCCCTGTGCTTTGGAGCTCTTTCCGAAGAAGGAGGCCGAGTTAAGGAAAAGGATGAGTGGCAATGCAAATTTGTTATATTAGGTTAGAGCTTTTTCCAAAGCTTTTGATGCAGCTCGACGTGCAGCCTTCATCACATTCTGGCTCTATAACTTCATCTTTGGCTCTCATCCTCATTATGCTGTGAAACCTTTATATTTTTTATTAGCTATCAAGATATCTGCTGGGGTGAGTCTGTCGTTGGCCCCCATGTTTCTAGGTCATCTGTATGTGCAGTTAGATATTTTATAGAGTGATAAGAAGCAGACGGGTTCTTGACATATAGTTACTACTTTTGCCTATACCACTATCTTGCAACACTTGTTATAGGAGCGTTGTGCAAGGCATTTGGGAAAGTGCAGGCCTATCCATTTTGCCAAGGAGAGATACCATTCGTGTCTGAAGGTTATTACTAATTTTAATGGTCGATTTTTATCTGACTTTCCGTTGGGTTGGATTGAAGCTGTTTGGGCCTCCTACAATAGAGTTCTTTGACAAGGGAGTAGGTTTTTGCTAGAGAGCATATAAGAAATTTGGGTATTGGTTATACGTGTGTTGATTCTATCATGGGTTCTTTTGTTGATGCTACTAGGACCACCACCCTGTTGACTAGTTTTAATAAGAGGAGTACTACATACTTGGTAGCCACCAATGCTAGGTGGTTGACTTATCTGACCAATGAGGGGATTCGGTTTGTGCATTATTCTACTGATAGAGTGAGGAAGCAGTTTAGGTTGGATTAGGATCTTCCTGAAGATTTTTCTGCTATCATGGAGTCTGCTACTTTTGTTCAATCATTCCTGCGACACAGTGCCTTTGAATTTTAGAGCAGACATTTTACAGCAGTCATTATTCTAGGTTCACAGAAAGAAGGTATTTGTACTGTAGCCATGCACGGGTATTGGCAGGCTGTGATGATTTCATTTGAGCAGGAGTTGTTGGGTAGTCGTGGGTTATCTCTTATTCCTCCTGATGGTCTCCATGCAGTCATTTTTGCCAATCCCTGATTACTTCTTCCCACCAAGTCTATGGTGGCATATGCTAGGAAGCAGAGTCGATTCGCTATATTTGAGTGGGATGTGGAGGAGAGGGGGTGGTATTGGTATGCTGGTGATTTCCCCATGGGTTGGGAGAAGAAAGTAAAGGTGACGAACCTCCCCACACTCGCGAAGAAAGGCTCTGCATCTCGGTCTGCCAAGCCCAAGCCTACCAAGAAAGGTGATGACTCCTTTGAAACTTATTTTGATATTGTCCCTTTTGAGGGTGGCCTTCCTCCTATAGGCAACATAGTTTTGGAGGGTTCTCCTCTTCCTTCTGTTCGTACCAATTCCATTAGGTGCCCTACTGTAGGCAAGCCTAGGCCTGCTGCTTTGCAGCCATCTGTTGATGCTCCTTCTTTTAGCAGGACCTGAGGCAGCAAGAGGAAGACATCTCCACCTCCTTGATCTTCCACCACTAATAGGAGAGTATGTTACCTCTAATTTTACTTCTTCTCCATTTTTTCTTATTTATAGGTTCTTCCTGCAACTAACTCCATACACATGTTTACTCATCTCCTTCCTTGTTGTCCCTTTTTTTTTTTGGTAGTCTAAGCATAAGGAGGATACTTCTGCCACCCACCCCATATTGCTTGACAAGCCCGAGTTGGAGGTATGTTTTTTTTTTTTTGCATGTATTCCCATTGCCATATGTCATTGTGTTCCCCATTTCTTTCTCTCCTCTTTTCTATATGTATATATATGCCTCATCACTTATCATGCGTTCTTTTCTTCTGCCTCGTCTTCTTTATTTTGTGTTTTTCAGGTTAACCCCAAGCTGATTTCTATTTATCACCCTATGACTAAGAAGGTTTCTACTGCTATGGGCACACCCATGGAGGGTTTCTTTGATGGGGTTGATGTGGTGGCTAAGGCCATGACCTTTGCTTTTTCTACTGTATAGGGACCTCCTACTGAGCCTGGTCTTATAGAGGAGAGTGCTCAGACCGAAAGTGTCAATGAGCCTGCTTCCATTCCCACCGAGACTCCTACCCCTCAGAAAGGGGTTACTCCTGTGGCCACTCCTCAGACTGAGAGTGTTCCCCCTACTACACCCCTTATTATTTCGACTAGTGATCCTTTTGTGGCTTTATCTTAGGCCTTGAAGGATGATTCTTCTCTGGTGGTCACCCCCTATCCATTCCTAGTTCTACCACTCGTGGTCCTAACGTGGATTTGTCTTTTGATGAAGGATCTGAGGAGATTCTTGAGGATTTTGATGATGAGCCTACCATGAAGAAGAGGGTCTCGGATTCTGACGAGAAGGGTAGTGATGAGCCCGAGACCGAGGCTATGGGTACGTATTTATTGCACTCGTTAGGCTTTCTTTCCCATCTTTTACCATTACCATTTTTTTTTTCTTTTTTTGCATAACTCTCTGATGCAATCTTTGATTATTCCACATGTTTATTCTCTTGACCATAGATGTTCCTGAGGAGCCTGAGACTGCAGCAGAAATCGTGGTGCCTACAGCCCCCATTCCTGCTACACCTATAGTTCATGTTTCTACCACACCTACAGCTCCTATATCCATGGGTCTTGGTATGTGTTCTTCCTTCCATCTCTTTCCTTATCTCTGTTATGAATTCATTTCTTCCATGTCATCCATTCCTCATGTCGTACTCCATGTCTCTTTTTAGGCCCGATTCTTACTGGTGTGGCTGCACCCTCTCAATTTGAGGTAGGTAGTAGTTTTGCCACAGTTCCGGATCCCGTGAGCGAGGCACTTTCTTCACCCACTTTGACTAGCCTGAGGTTAATGATCTTGATCTTACGGACTTTTGGGGTGCTGGGTCTTCTTATGTCGATTTCCATGGATTGAAGGTTCCTAGGGAGTGTGCTTCCCATTTGAAGGTAGTCTATAGGAGCCGTGGAGACTTTATGCGATGGTTTCTTCTCGGCTACTCTACAAGGGAGCACTTCTTGAAGTTGTTGGGGGAGCATGACGAATGACATTGAGCACAACTTCATCGATACTTTTTCTGCAGAGAGGATCTTGCAATGGAGGGTCGTGGTACAAGAGTTTATTAGACTGGGCTTTGCGGTGGAGTTCATGTTAGACCATTTGAGAGAGTTGTTGAAGCCTTCTTCATGAAGAAGGTTTAGCCTGCTGTGGAGGCTATAGACAAGTGCATTGAGGCTTTGAACAAGGAGGTGAGAGACTTGGAGGTATGTTGCGAGTGCCTACTTTCTGGTGTTGCTGGACCCAGCCGCTTTGGAGATCAGACCCTCATTTTCGGACATTGATGAGACTATGTAGTTCCCATTTTTTACTTTCCTTTCCCTTATTTCCCCTATCTAGCACACTTTTTTGTTTTCAACAATACTTATTTGGCAAGTTCGAACACTTTCTCTCTAGCCATCCTGCCATAGGCTTTAGCCATTCTTTGTCTGTATCTGCGGCTGCGTTCTTAAGCCTCTTCCCTTTTCTAGTCCAGCCTCTTTAAGTCTTCAGACCTTTCTGCTGCAAAAACTTCCTTCTCATTTTCTTTCTTCCACATTTGTATGACTCTCAAAGAGGGAGTCATTAGTTTAGCGGGGTTAATCAACTTCGTTCCGTAGACTAAGGAGAAGGGTGAAAATCCTGTAGCTAACTTTGGTGAATTTCGGTAAGCCCAAAGGGTGTCTGGCAAGTGCGTTGCCTATCCCCCTGCATATTCTTGGTTCATCTTGCTGATAATCTTTATAAGAGTTTTGTTTATCGCTCTACCTGCCCATTCCCTTGAGGGTAATAGGGTGACGACCGATGGTGCTTGACATGGTAGAATTCTAGTATCTTTCTCACCTCACTATTAACAAAGGGCGGGCCATTGTCACTGATGATCCTGTGAGGCACTTTGAACCTGACAATTATGTTTTCCTTGATAAAATTTGCCACTGCTCCCCCTATGGCTTTACGGAGTGGTATTGCTTCCACCTACTTGGTAAAGTACTCTGTAGCCACTAAGATCCATATATACCCACATGATGGTGGATTAACTGGTCCCTCCAAATCAAGCCCCTAGGTGTGGAAGGGCCATGGTGTGACCATGTTATGCAATCTCTATGGGTAAGTGTGAATTAAGTTGGCTTGTACTTGGCAGCTGTGGCATTTCTTCACAAATTCTGTCGTGTCTCTCTTCATGGTGGGTCAGTAATAACTCTTTTGTATTAGGCATCCATAAAAAAAAAATTTTCCTTGGTGCTCCCCGCATTCTCCTGCATATACCTCCTTTATCATTTCCCTTGCTTCTTTGAGACCCAAACTTCTTAACGGGTCTTCATCATACCCTTTCTTGAAAAGGACTCCGTCGTGCAAAAAGTATCGTACTGCCAACCTTTTAAGTTTATATCTTTCACTATGTTTCTATAGCCGGATGCCCTCTGCTAGATATTTCACGAATAGGTTCCTCCAATCCTCACTGATGAAGACAGCGTAACTTTCTTCCCTGTCTCCTGCAAGCTAATAGGCCTCTTATTGGGTTTGGACTTGGTCCGCGTCCTTACCAATATTTGGCCAATAAAAACCCACCCTCTAGAGTTTGTGGTAAAGACTGACTTCTCCACAGAACCCGCATGTTCTATCATGTACTTCCCTCAGTTTCTTTTGGGCCTCTTCTTGCCCCACACATCTCGACAGGATTCCTACTTGTAAGAGTTATGTCCTAAAATCCAATTTATTGGCATGTCATAAATAATTAAATTGTTTAATTATATGAGACTATTTATAAATGAACTAATGGGACATTATCATAGTCCATGAGATGCATTGTATGTGATTTAGTCACAGAAGATGTAAATCACAAGTTCCTTGTAAACTCAAAATGTAATTCATAGTCGGTGATGAAATTGAGCATTTCATCTGCGAAGACTATGACATATCAACTAAGATAATTTGTCTTGATCATGGAAATGGAGATTTCTAGTTGGTATGCTGATATATTTTAAGAGTTAAGACATATTGAACTGGACCGCTGTGAGATTTATTATTCTCCTAACGACTGTCAAATGAATAATAAATCTCACGACTTCTATTTACATGAACTCTTAATTCTGAGAGGATAATGGATCTAATCATGAGGTATAGGTTGCTTTGATATATGAGGAGTGAGATCTAAAGTCACGATCAAAACCTCCAGTATGTTGGGTAGTCACATTTAGTGTTGATGGAACATATATTCTCAAGATGGAATTCATAGTCTTTTAACGGAGATACAAAATATTATCTTGAGATAAGTTTAATGGGTTTGGTTATTCAAAGAGTTGGGCCAAACCACTTTAGTAAGGAGTTACTAAAGTATATATTTATGAAATTGAATTTCATAAATATATGATGAATAACTTAAAGGATTAAACCAGGTACTTAAAGATTAAGATGTAGTAATCTTCAAAGTGGTAGTCTCGCAAAGTGGGAGGTTAATGAAATTCGGCATTTCATTATTTTTGTTTGTTAAGAGTTACCATGATAGCATTAATAATGAGAATGATTCTCGCTTGATCATAGTGATTGGTATAAACTCACTACAGAGGAATATTAATTGCAGAATTAGGTTGTCGTTGCACCTAATATAGTATGGTTTTCGGTTCCATATTATATGGTTATAGTTGCAAAATATAATGTCCCTGTAATTATGTTCATAGTCTCAAATTGAAGATGTCATGAATTTCTGTTCTTAAAGTACTATTTTAATTGAATCACATTAACTGAGAAATAATTTTGGACATGGTGCTTAAAGGAGCTAAAATACATAATTATGTTTCGATTAAGGATTGTCATAATTTCCTATACATGATGCATTGATGGAAGACAACTTATAATTTTATCATAGTCTTCTTTGGAATGCTAAAATGTTACATTGGCTTCTGTCTCAATTGTGCTATAGCATGAGATGCAATAGTACTAGACTTAGACTTTATATTAAGTCTGAATGAGATGTTTGGTATGAATCATATTGAGTGCTAAGAAAGGCTTAAGGAATTTTGATTCTATATCATTTTATGAAAATATTTTATTTTAAGTGAATTGGAATTCTTGGATGTAGAGATTAGATGTTAATCTCATATGGATATGATCCACAAGTCCTTGATAGAATCATTTGATTAATTCAGATTGTTTTGAAAATATATAAATTCTTTTTATATTATCTGAATTGATGAGTGAGTTCTACGCAAAAGAAGACATCCTAAAAGCTAAGGCCAGGATCAATATGATTTAATTCAAATTCTTAGCCTAGACTAAAAGGTAAGGGTGGTAAGAAGAGGAATTTTAATACCAAATAGTTGGACAAGCTAGGTGCCCTAGTAGTTGCCAAAAGAAAATTAGACTTAAAAGTATGAGCAAAAGGAAAGTGTTTCTGTTTGGTAAAGCTAAGTATTGTCCATGATTGTTTTCTACATGGAAATTTACATGTTTTACTTTTAAAGAAAAAGTTTCCATCCTTTGGTACTATATGTTTTGACGCTTATGTCTAGATCTTATTAATCAATATGATATTCTAGATTGGTGAAAGATGGGTTATTAGAACCATTATTTTGTTATATTCCTAGTCTATGAATTCTATTTAGAGGATAATATGATCTAGAGCTCCTTCAAAGTCAAGACTAGTGGCGAAAATATTTATTCAGAAAGAAATGGTTCAATTATGAAAAGATTTTTTCACCATTAGTCAAGTTTGACACTATCTAGATTCTCTTATTCATTATATTTCATTTGGATGAAATATGGCAATGGATATCAAGAAAACTTCTTGTAGTAGCAATCTTGAGGAAGACATCTATATGATGTAACTAGACTTGTTCATAGCAAAGAACCAGTGGTATTTAGTATGCAAGTTGCTTAAAGTTCATTTATGAACTAAAGCAAGCATCTAAATCATAAAATATCATCTTTGATAAGGAAATCAAATTGTTTGATTTTGATCAAGTATTAAAGGCCTTATGTGTGTAATAGAATAATAAATTTCTTAATGTGTGTTGATGACATTCTAATCATTTAGGATGATTAGAGTTATTGTCATCAATTGAGTTTTTGTTGTTTAGTCCAGTTTGATATAAAGTACTTGGGAAAGATCGGTCACATCCTAAGAATTAAACTTTGTTAAAATTCAGAAATTAGAATGTAGGATCTATCTCAAACTGCTTAGATAGATTAGATTCTAGCCAAGTATAGCATATAATACTTTAAGAGAAGATTCTTTCCTTTTAAGTTTAAAGTTCCTTTATATAGGACTATAGTCCTAAGATATATAAAAGGAAGAGCATATTAAGACGGTTCCTTATATTAAATTGATAGGAAGTTTTTATGCTATGCTAAATACTAGGCTAAATACCTATTTTGCAGTAGGCATAGTAAGCAAATGTCAATTAATCAAAATTTACTTAATTAAGTGGGAGTAAAGCATATACTCAAATATCTTAGGAGAATGAGGGATTATATGCTTGTCCACCTAAGTGATGTTTTGATAGTTATTAGATGTACAAATACTGACTTGTAGTTTAATTGTAATTCATGAAGTTGGACTTCAAGATATGTGTTCATCCTAGGTAGTGAAGATACATATTAAACGTAAGTATTATCTCATTAAAGAGATATGAGTATGTGAAATATAGTAGTAGAAAAGATAATTTATGCAATAAATCTGGCTAAAACTTGTTTCCAAGCCTTGCCTTAGAGTGATTATGAATTACTTTAAAGGAAGATAAGTGTCAGATATATGGTAAATTGTCTTTGAGGGCAAGTGGGAGATTGTTGGGATTTATGCCCTGAAATCAATTTATTGGTATGTCATAAATAATTAAATTGTTTCATTATATGAGACTATTTATAAATGAACTAATGGGATATTATCATAGTCTATAAGATGCATTGTATGTGATTTAGTTGCAGAAGATGTAAATCACAAGTTCCTTGTAAACTTAAAATGTAGTTCGTAGTCGGTGATGAAATTGGGTGTTTCATCTTTGAAGACTATAATATATCAACTAAGATGATTTGTCTTGATCATGGAAATGGAAATTTCTAGTTGGTATGTTGATATGTTTAAGAGTTAAGACATATTGAACTGGACCGCTGTGAGATTTATTATTCTCCTAACAACTGTCAAATGAATAATAAATATCACGACTTCTATTTACATGAACTCTTAATCTTGAGAGGATAATGGACCTGATCATAAGGTATAGGTTGCTTTGATATATCAGGAGTGAGATCTAAATTCACGATCAAAATCTCAATATGTTGGGTAGCCACATTTAGTGTTTATGGAACATATATTCTCAAGATGGAATTCATAGTTTCTTAATGGAGATGCAAAATATTCCCATGAGATAAGTTTAATGGGTTTGGTTATTCAGAGAGTTGGACCCGACCACTTTAGTAAGGAGTTACTAAAGTATATATTTATAGAATTGGATTTCATAAGTATATAATGAATAACATAAAGTATTAAATCGGGTACTCAAGGATTAAGATGTAGCATTCTTCATAGCGGTAGTCTACATTCATGATTTTGTATTACTGCGAATATTTTATGAAGGGATTGCATGTACAATAAAGTCTTGAGATATAATTTATAGATAAAGCCTAGATTGCAACCATATTTATATAGTGGTATTAAATATAGTTAATGGTAACTTTGGACTTGTCAAGAGTTGACAGAAAAGCCCAAGGCCGATTGGAGCTAATGTCTTATTGGTCCATTTTGGTCCCACTCCAAGCCACACACTTAAGCCTAATTGGAAAAGCCCAAAAGGCTAGCCCAATTAAATAATCAGTTAGATATAAAGGAAGAAACATACAGAATTTGGTAAGTAACAACATAGAGAGAAATCTTTATGAAATGGTTTGTATGTGAGAGTTAGACACTCTCTTATTCTCCCTTGGAAACTGATTGAGAGACCACACTTCTTGGGCATTAGGGGAATTGGAGTGAAGATTAAAAGTGTTCCCAAGTACTTCTAAGGAACACTTCTTTTGTTTTGAATTTCACCTCACCAAGGTACGCTTTTCTTGTTCTTAAATTATGAAACTTACATAATGCGTGTTATCAATTATGAATGAAGTAGATCTGTTAATTTTTCTGATGCGTATGTTTTGTATGTGATACAAATATGTATTTTTCCAACACTCTCGGCATCCTGTGGTGTAATTTTCCTTTCACCAAAGCGTAGTCTTTTAACGCTTTCAATTCTACCATATCTTTTTCTTCTTCTATCAAGGCTTCCTTTATGGGAATCCTCCAATGCTCTTCGCAGCTTTCTTTTTAGAATTTTTCCTTTAGTATTTCAATAATGGATTCCTTTCGTTTGCTGACTTCCACCTTGGTGTTTCTTCCTTCAAATGCTATTTGCGACCCCAATGTTGCCAATGCATCCGCGTACCGATTTTTGCTTCTCAAAGCATGCTCTATTTCAAATGTTAAGACTTTTTCTTCCATCTTCAAGACCATGGTCTTGTATGGGGCCAAGCTGGGCTCCTTCAAAGAGAAGCTTCCTTTGGTCTAACAAACCACTAAGTTGGAGTCTCCTATCACCTTTAAATGTTTGACCCCTATTTCAAAGGCTGTAGCTAACCCGGTAAGATAAGCCTCATATTCTGTGATATTGTTAGAGTAGGGAAATTCCAGTTTGAATGAGAGTGCCACGACCTCGTCCCCTCCATGATATAGGACTACTCCTGCACCTCCTGAGTGGGCAGTTGAGGATCCATCAAACTTCATTACCCATTGCTCCTAGATTATTCTGTCGTGGCTACCTCCCCTAGAACTTCGTCATCCAGTATGAATTCCTTCTCTCTTGGGAATTGTGGCAATAGGTCTACTATGGCTTGGCTCTTTACTGCTTTGGGCATTCCTGCCTTCAAATCATACTGTGACAACTGTAACAACCATTGGGAGATCCTTCCAGAAAGGATTGGTTGTTGTAACACAGCCTTAATTGCATGGGACTTCGTCGTCAGCCACACCTCGTAGGCTAGGAAGTAATGGCATAACTTCTACGATGCATACACTATTGCCAAACATGCTCTCTCTTTCCTAGGATAGTGGGTCTCTACATCTTTTAAAGCGTGGCTTATGTAGTAAACTGGTTACTCAACATCGCTTCCATCTACTTGGGCGATCAACGTGCCTATGGCATACGAGCTGGTGGCTAGGTAAAGCAATAGTGGCTGTTTATAGATCGAGGCTTGCACCGTGGGGAGGTTCATCATAATCTGCTGTAGCTAATTGAAGGCTGTCTGCTGTGCTTTTTCCCACTCGAAACTTTGCCCCTTTTTAAGTA
Source organism: Castanea sativa (assembly GCF_040712315.1). Classification (NCBI taxonomy): domain Eukaryota; kingdom Viridiplantae; phylum Streptophyta; class Magnoliopsida; order Fagales; family Fagaceae; genus Castanea; species Castanea sativa. The sequence goes on from NC_134023.1 coordinate 40,039,350, forward strand.
ACTTTGCGAAGGCCAAAGTGATTGATGTTAGACCTGGGATGAACCTTCGGATGTATGAGACTCTCCCTAGAAAACTCTTTAGTTTTTTCACCGTGGCAGGCAGCTTCATGGTCGCTATGGCTGTGGCTTTGGTTGGGTCCACTTCTATTCCTCTGCTGTGGACCAAGAAACCTAAAAATTTCCCAAAAGATACTCTAAAGGCACATTTGAGGGGATTCATTCTTAACTTGAAGGTCCGATACCTTTCAAACACCTTTCTCAATATTTTGACATGGTCTTCCCGCTTCTTTAACTTCACGACTATGTCATCCACATAGTCTTCCAGCTCACGGTGCATCATATCATGGAATATGGCTATCATGGTATGTTTTTCAACCCAAAAGGAATTATTGTATAGTAGAAATTGCCTATGGGAGTCCTGAAAGCGGTCTTCTCTACCTCTCTTGGCACCATTCGAATTTGATTGTATCCGCTGAAGCAATCCATGAAGGAAAACATGGCGTTTCCTACTGTAGATTCTATTAATAGATCCATGTTTGGCAGTGAGAATTGGTCTTTTGAGCAGGCCCTGTTGAGATTTTTGAAGTCTACGTAACACCGTATTTGCCCGTTCTTCTTCTTTACTGACACAATGTTGGACAACCATCGTGGATGCTGGATGGGCTTGATGAAACTAGCAACATCTGCACCTCTTTCACTATCTGTTCTTCTATTTCAGTGTGGAATACCCTGGTAGGTTAAGCCACTGGCTTAGCCTCGAGGTCCATATTTAGTGTGTGCACCACTAGTCTAGGGTCCAACCCGGGCATCTCACTATATTCCTAATCAAAACCATCCTTAAATTATTTCAGCAATGATATTAATTCCGACCTTTCTTCCTCTGATAATTTTAAACTGATTAAGATAGGCCTTGGCTCCTGTGGATTAATTCCCAGATCAACTTCTTCCAATCTTTCTTCAGCCACTACTTGTGTATCCTTTTCTACCATAATTTCCTCCTGTGGTCCTTGTTTAGGGCCCCCTTTCATATTACATGTAGGCCCCACGCACCTTCATAATTTGTAGATGATTCTGCCATCACGGGCCCGAACCTTGATGCATTGTGGTGCGTCGTCTGATTCCAGAGCAAGTGCTTCCATCCTTTTCTTTTTTTTGCACCAATAGCTTCCTTAAATCAGGCTCTGGGTCATCTTGAACGCCTTCCCACCTAGGCATGAAGGTACCTTGTGGTTTTGACATTGAGCTTTCTCCAAATGGTACCTTGTCATCTGTGACTTTTGCTATCAAGCATTCTACTCCTACTCTAGAGGCAATACTCACTAAAGCTTCCATGGCTATCCTTCACTCATTTTCTGTGAGTCCCCTCTGATCAAATATGTTCTTGAACCAGGGACTTCTTTGCAACGTGGTAATTGCTGTAGCAAGCAGGGCTAGCCTTTCCTCCTCATCTTCCCCTAGGTCTGCACAAATGACAACCATTGCTACACCCTTCCCCTTGTGGTTCAAGAATGGGTTTCTTTGAACTTCTGGTTGGGACAGCTCTAGAGTCCCTTTTTTGATTCTTCAGTGTACTAGTCTGCAGAGCTCCCAGCATTCTGCGGTATAATGTTGCACAAAATTGTGCAAGTAGTAGAAATGCGGGTCTCTCCGCTCTTCTTCAGTGGGCTCTCTAGAAACTTGGTTAGGCTTAAAAACTCCATCTGTAATCCATTTATCTAGGAGCACGTCTAGCTCCTTTGGAGTACATGGTAGTGGCAGAGGGGTATCATACTCCCTCTCGTCAGACTTCCTTTTTCTTTCACTAGTGGATACTGCCATAGCTTGTGGAGTGTTTCTCCTACCAGAACTAGGTCTCACTGATTGAGCAGTTTTTCTTGCTTTCTGTAATAGCTATGCAAACTAAGAGATTTCTATATTCTCCAGGACAACTCTGTACTCCCTAATCGTGTTTCCCATACACATTTTTACTAATGTCTTTTCTTCGCAATGGTCATAGCAATCAAGTGCTATGTCTGAACCTTTTGATGTATTCCATCAAATCTTCGCTACTCTTTTGCTTGATTTCTTGCAAAGTTGCAAGCATTACTGTTTCTTCTGTGAAAGTATTTAGTACAAAATATGTCTACCATGTCATCCCATGTTGGGATTGACCTTGGTTTCAAACTAGTGTACCAGGTGTACACATGGTCACATAGTGACTTGGAAAATTCCTGAAGGCACAGGTCCTCGTCTGCCGCATAAGGGCCAAGGGTATCAATGAACTTGTTCACGTGCTCTACAACACTTCCTCTCTTGCCATCGTATTGTGCAAAAATTCATGGCTTTGGCTTGGTAAGTATTCTTAGTGGGTAAGGAGGTCTTTTCTCGTAAAACGTCTTCTTAAGCGCTTTGGCCCTTTCTTGCTCTAGGAGTGTTGCAACTATGATCATAGTGATAAAACGCTATTCTGCATTTTGCAGAGCACCTTTGACTGAGGTCTCCTCTTTGTTTGCTACATGCTCTGGGTCATGCTGGCTTCCTTTTTCCTTCATTTTGTCTGCTTTCAGTTGATGAATTTCTTCCATAATCTATTGTTGCAAACGTTGCAATGACTGCAACACCTCTTTGCTACTGCTGAAGTTTAGCCCCTACTCTATTAACACCTTTCACCTAGTTGGGCTGATGTTGGTGGGGCATTGTTGGCCTTGACTATGCCTGTGAGGGCACAGTACTCATATTCCATGTCGTTTGCTAGGGCTTTTGTCTACTTTCCCTGTCTTTTTCTCGACTCTCCAGTGGAGTCGCCAATATAAATGTGGTGGGCCTTTTTTGCAACTACAGGTTGGGCTGCTTCCTGTCGTGCTATGGCCCAATGGTTCTGGGTAGGAGAGTAAAGACTGGCTTGACTGTAACAAACCCCAAACCAGCTTGTGCACAAGCTAGAGCCCCTTCCTTGCTAAGGCCTTGGACTCACACCCATAGTAGGGGAAACTACTACAAAAGAGTTATAGCAGGCAGGTGTATAATAGTAATAATATAAATATGCTTACTGTCAGTCAGAAGAAAAATAAGACATACTAAATCATGACCTTAATAAAGGAGGAAGCAATGTAGTAATACAAATGCAACATAAATAAGATGATAACAATAAAGAAATGTAAACAACACTAATGCTCGATCAATAAAATAAAAAAAAGGAAGAGCTGCCAGTCTACCGTGCTTGACTTCTTCTTTATAGAGTTAAGTCTGAGAAGGGAACCACTCTTCAATGTGGGCAATCTCACAAGGATATCCTGCTATGGAAATTACCCACTTTGAGAGGGTAGGCTTAATTCTCACTTAGAGGGTAGGCTTTTAGAGGGAGAGAAGAGAACAACCTATTGGTGCATGCCCACTACTACACTCTTGTTTTTCTTTCTAATTCCTCTGCTTGTTTTAAGTTTTCAATTCTTTCTTTTCTCTCTGTTCCTTCTTTTTCTATTCTTATGCTATCGTGTTCTCTCCGCTTGTCCTATTATCCCCTATTGTGCACGGTTGATGCTATTTTTATACTGCTTGCCATGATGGTTTTTTACTATTTCACCCCTTAACCACTTTTGTCTTGGTGTAGGTGTCCTTCCCAAACCATGCACTGGTTTGTCAACATCCCAGCAACCACCGCTTATTTGTGTTGGTCGTGCCACATCCCATTCCTAGAAAAAGAGCCTTATTTTATTTGCTTGCTCACCATGGCATTCCTATCTAGATAACACAGCCTTAATTGCACCTGGTGATTCCAACTCATCTTTCCCTTTTTGGGTGGTATGTCATTCCAGCAGGACATTTCCCCTAAAAGAGTTTAAGCAAGAACCCCAGAATAGGCTCTCCCCCTTCTTCCCACTACCAAACCATACCCTCTCTTACCTCTGACCCATGGCCTACCACTCCTCTATTGGCTGGGTACAAGTTAATGGTGCTTGGGCCTTATGCATTCTCCACTTCCATGTGTGTCCTAGGTTTGTCTATTGTTCATGAATTTACTATGACCTGAAGGCACGTCTGCACATTCTTCTGTTCGTTCTTGACTTCTTGTGGCGTGAATGAATCTCTGAGCTTTCGTTCTTTGTGTCTTACTCCCTTCTTAGGCTGAGCCTTGCTTGATTGTGGGCTTTTCCTTCTCTAATATATTCTTTACCCCTTTCGTGAGTCTATTAGCACTTTTGCCATGCCATTCTATTATTCTTGCCATTCCATTTTTGACTCGTGCTTACTGGGCCTCTTTTGGGCCTGTTGTATGTCTTCCTTCTGCTTAATTCCAGTGGCCCAGTATTATCATTGGGCTAGCATTCATGCTTTTTTGGGCTTCCTTGGCGCACTTCATTGCTTTCGAGCTCCCTTGACCCATTTCATTCTTTTGGGCATCCTTGATCTGTTTCATTTCCTTGGGCATCTTTGGCCCATTCCAATTCTTCATTCCCATGGGCCTTTTGCTAAGTCTTTTGGGCTCCCTAGGCCCAAATTACCACATCCCTTGCTTTTTGGGGGTTTATGGGCTTTTCCACCAACCCCTTACTTACTTAATTCATTACTTTGAGCTTCTTTGGCCCATTCTTGCTTGCTCATATCTCTCAAAATGTCATGGGTTTATTACTTCTTTCACTAGGCTCCTTTGGGCCCACTTACTTTCTTTGAGGCCCTTTTACTATTTCTTAGGTCTATGATCCATTATTCCTGCCATTTGGGCTTAATGGTTTTCTTCCCAATTTACCAATTCTTTCTTCTCATATTGTTAGGCTTCTTCCTATTATTGGGCCTCCTATCTAAAGTGGGCATCAACACCTATGAACAAGAAAAATAGGCAAATACAATGCTGTGTTGATTTTAGAAATCATAACCGGGTCTACCTTAAAGACAATTTTCCATTGCCCAACAGACAAGTTTCCATTGCCCAACTTGGACCTATTGATAGATTTTGTCATGGGAAAGGCCATGTTTTCTTTCATGGATGGCTTCAATGGGTATAATCAGATTCAGATGGCACCGAAGGATGTGGAAAAGACTACTTTCAAAATGCCTAACTGGAATATCTACTACACAGTAATGCCTTTCGGGCTAAAAAATGCAGGCACAGCTTATCAATGCATAATGACCACCATATTTCATGACAAGATGCACCAAGAATAGGAAGATTATGTGAATGACATAGTGGTGAGATCAAGAAAGCGAGAAGATTATGTCCAGGTATTAAGAAAGATATTCAGAAGGTGTAGACTTTTCAAGCTAAGAACGAGGCCACTAAAATGTGCCCTCGGAGTGTCTGCTGGGAAATTTTTGGGGTTTTTGGTTCACAACAGAGGGATAGATGTAGATTCAGCTAAAGTAGTGGCGATAGCAATCATGAAGCCACTAGCCATAGTCAAGAAGTTGAAGAGTTTCCTGGGCAAAGTCTCTTAGATCAGGATGTTCGTCCTTGGTTTAGTATCGATCACTTCGATTTTTTTGAAATTACTAAAGAAATGATAAGGCTTTGAGTGGGGAGAAGTGCAGCAGATAGCTTTTCAAAAGCTACAATAGATTATGATGAATCTCCCCATAGTGCAAGCGCTAGTCTGCAGGAAATTGTTGCTGCTTTACCTAGCCTCTAGCCCATTGGCCATTGGGGTTTTGATAGCCCAGGAAGACGGAGGCAGCATTGAACAACCAGTCTACTATATAAGCCGTGCTCTAAAGGACACAAAGACTTGTTATCCCAGAGTGGAAAGGGAATGCTTGGAAATTGTTGGTGTGTCATAAAGGCTACGCCATTACTTCTTAGCTTACGAGGTACATTTAATGACGAAGGCCCATTTGATTAAAGCTTTTTTTCGACAACCCATTCTGTCTGGAAAATATCTCAATGGCTATTACAGTTATCATAATATGACCTGAAAGCGAGAACACCTAAGGTGGTGAAAAGCCAGGCCATAGCAGACTTGTCGGCTTAATTTCTAGGAGAGGAGGAATTCCCTCTAGATGATGAGGTACCAGGAGAAGTGGCTACAGCAGAAGTAGTCGAAGAGCAGTGGGTCATGAAGTTTGATGGTTCCTATATAGCAAACTTAGGAGGCGCAAGAGTGATCCTTCACTACAATGGTGAAGAGACCATGGTATTCTCATTTAAGTTAGAATTTTTGTGTTCAAACAATACAGTAGAATACGAAGCCTACCTAATGGGGTTGGAAATAGCCCTTGAGATGGGGATCAAATACTTAAAGGTGATAGGCAACTCCAATCTAATGGTCTGTCAAGCTAAGGGGAGTTTTTTTTTTTTTTAATTAATTAGGTCTGGTCCCATACAGAACAATGGCCTAGAGAATAGAGGAAAAGTTTTTCACATTTGAAATAGAGCACACTCAGAGGAGAGAAAATCGATATGTGGATGAATTGGCCTCGTTGGGCTCATAAATAGCCTTTGAAGGAAGTAGCACAAGAGTTGATCGTTGAAATGCTCAGGGAAAGTTTTAGGAAAAGCAAGGATACAAAGAAGATTGGAGGGTTCCCATCAAAGAAGCTCTATTAAAGGAAGATGTGGTAGAATTGAAGACATTAAAGGGCTATGTCCTGATGAAAGGGAGTTGTATCACAGAATGCTAGAAGGAATTCTGTCAAGATGCGTAGGGCATGAAGAGGCCCAAAGAAAACTGAAGGAAGTGCACAACAGAACTTGTGGGTTTTGTGGTGAGATCATTCTATACCGTAGGTTGTAGAAAGCGGGTTTCTATTGGCCAAGCATGGGCAAGGACACAAACCTGACCCAAACCCAATGTGAAGCCTGCTACCTAGTTGTAAACAGGGAAAAGAGTTATCCCGTGTTCACCGCAGAGGATTGGAAAAGTCCGTTCATAGAATACTTGACAAAAGGTGTCCTACCACAGAAGTGTTGATACTGTATTTTGTTCACCCTCAATTTGTGTGTCGAACCCTGAAAAATCCAAAAAATATCATTTTCTCTCCATGGGTCTGCGAGAGCATTAAGAATGATGAGGCGCGACCTGCTCAGGCACTGAAGCCCTCGAAATGCCTTTTTTAGCTCAAATGACCAAAATGCCCCTAGTTAGCCCTAGGTTTGACCGAAGGTCAGACAAGGTCAAAACCTACACAACACAACATTTTTCATAGTTTTACATAAAACTTGAGCTTCTTAGAGATTCTTAACAACTTTGACCAAGTTTGACTCGAAGTCGACCTTGGGTGGGCCCAAAATCCTAATTTTGATCTGACTGTCTGAATAGGTCAAAACCCATGCCATTGCGAAGATTATCAGATTCTCATTCCAACGACTATTCATGGGTCAAAATCGGAGTTAGAACGGCCGAGATATCATAAAAACCGGGATGATGCACTGATCGATGCACCACAAACTTTTGAGAGCCCTAACTATTGATCCAGCCATTGGATTTTTATGATCCATACCTCTTCAGAAATAGGAAGCCAGGATCTTTCTAGGGGAATTAGGATCGACCCCTTTTTAGGCCTTTTGAGGCCGACGATCCTTGAAGGGCCATCGCCTCGAAAAGTGCGCCCAGGGCTATAAATAGCCTCAAGCACCCATCAGACCTAGAGGAGACCACATTTTTCTGATTTTTTTCTTCTAGCTGGGTTCTTTACACACCAATAAACACACAAAAACACAAAAACACAAAAACACAAAAAAAAACACATCAAATCTTCTTGATTCTTACATCTTCACCAACAAGACAAGGTAGTGTTCTTATACCCAATCTCATTCTCCTTAGTTCTACATCTTGGATTAGGGGTTTAGGGGTATGGATGTAGCTTTTTAGCTATCATCCACACCCATAATCTCCTAAATCTTTTTCCTAGCATGTTCTTGCCATTTTTGCTTGGATAACATGATTTACTACTTTCTTTGACATGTTTCTTGCTTTATCCTGTTTCTAGCTTAGATTCATGTTCTTTTATGCTTTCTCACATGTTTATTTATCCCAATCTATGTGCTTTATTCTTGGTGCCATGTGTTTGTGCCTAGATCTATCTTTCCCATGTGTTGTTTGGCTAGATCTACATGTTTCTATGCTTGTTTACATCCTTATATGTTTAGATCTACATGCTTATGCCTTATGCCATGTTTTCCCATGCTTTGCTCAACTTTTTGCTCTAGGTTGATGTTAGGGTTTCGTGCTCACATGCTTGTATGATGTTTTTGGCAAAGCCTTGCTTGGATCTATATGTTTATGCCTATTTTTGTCATGTTATAGGGTTAGATCATTGTCTTCACATGCTTGTATGCTTGGATTCACATTCTTCCATGTTTATGTGCTAGGATCTACATGTTTACAAGCATGTTTCTATGCCTATATCTTGAGATCTATGCTTTCATATGCTTGTGTGTTTAGATCTATGCTCTTTACATGCTTTATGCTGTTTTCCATGTGCTTGTGCATTCCATGCCATGTTTGTGTGCCTAGACCCAGGCTATGTTTGTCATACCATGTGCTATTGCATCCCTTTTGTCACTTTTATTTTTCTTTCTTGTGTTTTGGCCAAATGGCTTGGACCTGATCTAGACCCTATGGTCTTTGTCATCATCCATATGCCTTGGCCCACATCAAAGGGTTTGGATCAACCCTTTTTTGCATGCCTATGCTTGCTTGCTTTCATGCTTTATGCTTGGGTTAGCCTCTCTTGCTCTAGGCTTTGCCATGTTGTCTGGTTACATCCGACGCCCACAAGGCCTTGTATGGATGTAACCACTTGGGACGCGTCTCTGGACATCGGTTTGCTTCGTGCATACCTTTCCCTTTTTCCAGTCCATGCGATGATTATGCTTACCATGCTTTTTTGCACCACCCCGTTGGCTTTCTATCCATCCTTACACCCTTGCTTATATGTCCATGCATGAGTCTTGCCTACTAGTGTGTCATCCATGCTTCAACACAATGAAGTTATGTACATTCGATCCAAACCTACATTTTTTCCCACGTGGACACCATCTTTTTTTGCCTTTTTGCTTGTTTGTTTCCTTTCTTGTTTGCTTCTTGCTTGTTTGCCTTCTTGCTTTCCTGTTCATTTGTTTATCCTTGTTTGTCATGTCCCCATCACATGCTACGCTTACCATATCTATCTTGCTTGTTTTCTTTGTACCCTTTGCCCATTATCTATGCATAGTTGCTTGTTTCTTGTCTTTGCCATTGCATGTACGCACATGGAGCAATGAAACTTGGAGCTAGGGAACGGCCTCTCAGGCGCAAGCAAAAAGGGCGCGAGTCAAGCATGTAGACGTGAGCCAAGTGGCTATGTTCAGTAGGTCTAGGAGCCTAGTCTTTCCCTTTTGGTTATGTTCTTTTTTAAACCCCTTCCTTCCTCTTCCCTTTCTTTCTTAGATGACATATCGCCAGGTTTTCGATGTGGAAATTTGACATATTACCAGCGAAAGCATAGATTGGGACCATGTCCATTCAAAAGCCAAACCTCCAAGCCCCCATGAATGCAAAGCCAATGCTAAAATCATGTTTTTCACTGCCAATCTCCAAAAATTAAGGTTTTATATGTTAGTATTAGTGCCCTTAAATCCTATTATATGATGCTATGTATGACATTATGTATGACTTAATGTTGTGATCAATAAAGTTGTTTTATTATTATCTAAAATAATGGTAATATGAATATTTGGACATTATCATATAGTCCTTGAGATGCATAGTCTGTGATTTATGTGAAAAATCACAGAAGATATAAATCACAAGTTCTTTGTAAACTTAAAATTTTAGTTCGTAGTCAGTGATGAAATTGGGCGTTTCATCTGCAAAAACTATAACATATTAACTAAGATGATTTGTCTTGATCATGGAAGTGGAGACTTCTAGTTGATATATTGATATATTTTATGAGTTAAGACATATTGAACTGGACCACTGTGAGATTTACTATTCTTCTAACGACTGTCAAATGAATAATAAATCTCACGACTTCTATTTACATGAACTCTTAATTCTGAGAGGATGATAGACCTGATCATGAAGTGTAGGTTGTTTTGATATATCAGGAGTGAGATCTAAAGTCACGATCTAAAGTTCCATATGTTGGGCAGCCACATTTAGTGTTGATGGAACATATATTCTCAAGATGGAATTCATAGTCTCTTAACAAAGATACAAAATATTCTCTTGAGATAAGTTTAATAGGTTTGGTTATTTAGAGTGTTAGGCCTAACCACTTTAGTAAGAAGTTACTAAATTATATATTTTTGAAATTGGATTTCATAAATATATGATAAATAACATAAAGGATTAAACTAGGTACTCAAGGATTAGGATGTAGTAATCTACAAAATGGCATTCTATATTCATGACTTTGTATTACTACGAATGTTTTATGAAGGGGTTGCATGTACAATAAAGTATTGGAAAATAATTTATGAATAAGGCCAAGAGTACAACTATATTTATATAGTGGTATTAAATATAGTTAATGGTAACTTTGGACTTGTCAGGAGTTGATAGAAAAGCCCAAGACCCATTAGAGCTAGTGTCTTATTAGTCCTTTTTGGTCCCACTCCAAGCCACACGCTAAAGCCCAATTGGAATGGCATAAAAGGCCAGCCCAATTAGATAATCAATTAAATACAAAAGGAGAAACAAACAGAATTTTATGTAAGAAACAACACTATTGTGAAAGGGTGTGTATGTGAGTGTGAGACACTCTCTAATTCTCCTTGTAAAACTGATTTAGAGACTACACTTCTTGGGCGTAAAGTGGAATTGGAGTGAAGATTAAAAGTGTTCCCAAGTACTTTTGATCTTTTGTTTTGAATTTCACCACACCAAGGTACGCTCTCTTGTTTTTGAATTCTGAAGTTTACATAGTACATGATATTAATTGCGAATGAAGTAAATCCGTTACGTATGTTTTGTAAAACATTTGTTTTTCCAACATTATCAAAACAAAGGACTGTCTTTCGGAGAGACATTGTGGGGTGCCTAATACCTTCCCCAATGTAACCAAACTTTCGGACCTAGGAATCAAGATTTTTTGCCATCCACATTAGATTAGGAAAAATGCCATTTTTCTTAGCCTAGGATTTGTAATAAAATCAACTAGAAATAGGTGACCAATCACACCTTAGAAAAACCCAATGATTAGTGGCAACTCCACTCACCTTTGGTAATCCCATAAAATCTGGCCCAGATTCTTGCCATAACACCAAAGGCAGACCTACCTTCCTCTACCGAGAGAGAGAAAGAGCACCTGAAGCTCCGCGCGAACACACACAACCACCATTGAGTGGGACCCTCCAACGGGGCCCCGTGCGCCGATGATAATGCAGGATGTCATATTTTTCTCCCTTAATGTTTAGTCTTCTACACTCGTTTGGTGCCTAAATATACTCATTATTCTTATATTTTGATTTAGGATGCAAATGGAGGCGTTAAGTGCAAAAAGAAGCTAATAGGGCGATTCTAGACAATTTCAACATCACTTTGTAATCTGGGAATAACTCTTTCATTTGAGCTCCAATTAAGTAGATTGAAGATGCTATGGAATGCCAAGAAAAAGCTCTACAGCTTTCATGTTTTTAGTTTGAGAGATACTGGCTACATGAAGGTCGAAATTGGGCTTGAAGTTTCTGCACCTGCACTGCTAACATTCTAGAATGTCCCTTAGCCTGCAATTCTAATTCATGGATTTGATGTGGTTTATTTTTGGAAGTTTCCAAATCTGGTGCATGAAACTTCTAGCTAAAAACACCACTTTACTAGTTATATTAGGTCTTTATTTTATTTTTAACATTTTCCTTAATTGGTCAGATTTTGATATTGATATTTTAGGATAATATTTAGAATATTTGGAGGAGATCTTGTAGGCTTTGATTACGAAGAATTAACGTGTAAAAGGAGTAGGGAAATCATCAGACTGGACACACCTCTCTCTCCCCTCTTCTCTAACTTCTCCTTCTAGTTTTCATCATGGCCCTATGTGGCTAAACTTTGATGATTGGTCAATGGAAATAGAAGCCTCAGAATCAATAAAACTGTGAGATCTAATTTGTTTTTATTGTTCAATTTATGCTTTGAGTATCGGGTGTTCTTCTGTGTCTATTTTCATGATTGTCTCGTTTAATTAATAGGAGGCCTACTAGTGTATTATTCGTTGCAATCTATTGCTAGGTTAGACATCAAATCCGTAATTGTTTGATCCCTTTAATTTGTGAAGCAACCAAGATTTAATGATTTACTGCATTAGAAATTATTAGATCTTAAGAAGAACACCCAACTAAATTAAATGCAAGCGCTTGTGCTTGTGTTTTTTAGCTCATCGATCTCTCTAATTCTTAAGGCTACTGCCAGATTAAACCTTCAGCGCTTGTCTTGAGTTGTTTAGTAGTTAGGGTTAATTAGATCACTTGTTTTCTAATTAACTACGACTAAGGAGAAGTAGGAAAATAGTTCCAACAGTGAATATTCAAAGTATGAATTGATATATACTTGCATCAATGATCAGTTGTAAAATTCTAATGGCGGATGTTGACTTAGACCAAGGTTTGTTCTTTTGATTGATTTTGATATTTTAATTTGAGTTGTTCCTTAGTTATATTTCTTAAAATTGTTTTTGTTATACTCAAACCACCTCCATCCTTGTTCACATAGCATAAAACTAGGTTAGATACTCTTTGTGGGAGCGATCCTTACTCACACCACTACATATATTTTTAGGAGTATAGGTTTTATTTTTAGTTGCCTGCAATAGCACACCACATGTGTGGGAGCTGTCACCACGGCGGGTGGTCAAACGAAAGCTAACGGTTTTTCCGATCGAGGCCGAGCGTCGACAACAAGCATGGAGTAAGGTATAATTTCTGGAAAGTGCTAACTTGCTACTTCCTACACTAGGGAGTTAAAAGGGATATGTTAGGGACCCGTTATGGCATTTGGGTCTAGAAGAAGCTGGCAACATGTTGAAGGAAGTGCATGTAGGATTATGTGGAGAGCATCAAGGGAAGAAGAAGTTGAATCGGTGCATGCTGTAGATGTGCTATTATTGGCCCACCATGAAGAAGGATACATCATAATTTGTGAAAACGTGCCACAGTTGCCAAGTACAAGCCCATTTGATCCACACTCACCCACAAAGCTTACATAGCAGGGTTACTCCATGGCCTTTTCACACTTAGGGGTTCGATTTGGTAGGACCAGTCAATCCACCTTCCCGCGGGTACATATCAGTGTGGGTGATACTGTACCGTACCGGCCGGTACAGTCGGTATATACCGTACCGGCCGGTGAACCGATACAGTTACATCCATGTTTCGTACCGGAAAAATTACCGATCGTACCGGCTGCGTACCAGCCGTACCGGCGAAAACCGGCCGTACCGGCGCAATCCGGTTGTTTCGGCCGGTAAATGAAAACAACGAAAACCAGATGAGAAAAATGCAAAACAAGGCTACCCATTCAAAAACCCAGATGAGAAAAATGAAAAACAAGCTACCAATTTGAAAACCCAAATGAGAAAAATGAAAAACAAGCTACCAATTCAAAAACCCAGATGAGAACAAAGAAAAAAAAAAAAAAAAAAAAGCTATGCTGCGCTGAGAGAGTGAAAACCATAGACAGAGCTGAGAGAGTGAACACCATAGACAGAGGCGGCAATGAGAGTATGAGACAGCAATGAGAGTATGAGGCAGGAATGAGAACATGAGACAGAGACGGCACTGAAAGTATGAGATGAAAATGTGTATTGTAGGCTTTTATAAGGAGGTTGACCTAATAATGGATGGTTAAGATTGGTTCAAGGGTTTTAAAGCTTCTACACCATTGGATCTATTTTTTATTAATTGTGTTTGGTTACACGAATAGGTGGGGCTGTTGTTATTCTTTGCTCTCCAGCCGATTCTGAGCAGATTCTTTGCTAAATGCTAATATATATAGACTTCGGCTAATATATATAAATATAGACTTTGGCTAATATATATATATATATATATATATATATATATATATATATATATATATATCAAAGATAATTTATAGATTATCTTTGCAAATATATATATAATTTTTAATTTATATCTTTGCTAGATAATCTTCTTTTTTTTAAACTTTAAACTTATACCTTCTCAAAAAAAAACTTTAAACTAATAAATTTTTTTTGCTAATATATATATATATATATATATATATATATATATATATATATATATAATAGCGGTAAACCCGAAACGGTACACCGGTATTGACCGGTATCCGAAATATATCGTACTGCTAACCAAACCGGTACAGCCTCCGGTACGGTATTGACTTCCTTGGTACATATGGATTCTCGTGGCCATAGAATATTTCACTAAGTGGGTGGAGGCAATACCACTCTACAAAGCCATCGGGGGAGCTGCGGCCAGTTTCATTAAAGAGAACATAATTTTCCAATTTGGGCTACCTCACAGAATTATAAGTGACAATGGTACTCCATTTGTCAATAGAGAAGTGTGGAAGATGTTAGAATTCTATCAGGTTAGGCATCATCGATCATCGCCTTATTACTTGCAAGGGAATGGGTAGGCGGAAGCAACAAACAAAACCCTCATCAAAATCATCAACAAGATGAGCCAGGAGTACAGCGGAGGTTGGGCAGCACATTTGCCAGATGCACTTTGGGCTTATTGCATCTTGCCCAAATCTGCCACTAGATTCTCTCCCTTCTCCTTAGTGTATGGGACATAAGTGGTGAGCCTAGTAGAAGTAACGATACCTTCTTTGAAGGATGTGCAAACTTGAAGGAAGGAAAAGGAGAAGGAAGTCTAAAAGCATAGTCGCAAATATAGGCAAAGGATGACCGAAACTTATGGCAGGACAATTAAAGAAAGACCGATAACAAAAGGACAGCTGGTATTGAGGATAGTGTTAGGATGTGTGCCCTTAAACCCTATTGTATGATGCTATGTATGACTTAATGTTATGATTAATAAAGTTGTTTTATTTTTATCTAAAATAATAGTAACATGAATATTTGGACATAATCATAAAGTCCATGAGATGCATAATATGTAATTTAGTTACAGAAGATATAAGTCACAAGTTCTTTGTAAACTCAGAATTTATAGTTTGTAGTCAGTGATGAAATTGAGTATTTCATCTGCGAAAACTATAACGTATCAACTAAGATGATTTCTCTTGATCATGGAAGAGGGGACTTCTAGTTGATATGTTGATATGTTTTAAGAGTTAAGATATATTGAACAAGACTGCTATGAGATTTATTATTCTCCTAACAACTATCAAATGAATAATAAATCTCACGACTTCTATTTGCATGAACTCTTAATCCTGAGAAAATAATCGATCTGATCATGAGGTGTAGGTTGCTTTGATATATTAAGAGTGAGATCTAAAGTAACGGTCAAAACCTCAGTATGTTGGGCAGCCACATTTAGTGTTGATGGAACATATATTATCAAGATGGAATTCATAATCTCTTAACGGAGATAAAATATTCCCTTGAGATAAGTTTAATAGGTTTGGTTATTTAGAGTGTTAGGCCTAACCACTTTAGTAAGGAGTTACTAAAGTATATATTTATGAAATTGGATTTCATAAATATATGATGAATAACTTCAAGGATTAAACCGGGTACTCAAGGATTAAGATGTAGTAATTTTCAAAGTGACAATCTATATTCATGACTTTATATTACTACGAATATTTTATGAAGGGGTTGCATGTATAATAAAATCTTGGGATATAATATATTAATAAGGTCTATAGTGCAATTATATTTATATAGTGGTATTAAATATAATTAATGGTAACTTTGGACTTGTCAAGAGTTGACAGAAAAGTCCAAGGCCTATTGGAGCTTGTGTCTTATTGGTCTCTTTTAGTCCCACTCCAAGCCCACACTAAAGCCCAATTGGAAAGGCCCAATAGGCTAGCCCAATTAGATAATTAGTTAGTTATAAAGGGAGAAACAAATAGAATTTTTTATAAGAAGAGAATGAGAAAAGAGAGACATCATTGTGAAATAGTGTGTATGTGTGAGTGAAGCCACTCAATTATTCTCCCTTGGAAACTGATTGAGAAACTACATTTCTTAGGTGTAAAGTGAAATCGGAGTGAAGATTAAAAGTGTTCCCAAGTACTTCTAATCTTTTTTTTTTTTTTAATAATTTCACCACACCAATGTACTCTTTCTAATTCTTAAGTTCTAAAATTTGCATAGTGCATGTTATTAATCATGAATGAAATAGATTCTTATTTGTTGCTTCCGCTATATGTTTTGTATGAGATACAAAACCAGATTTTTCAACAGACAGCGGACCATGTTAGACAAGGCATGGCAGGACTATCCAAATTCTCACCAAAATGGGAAGGACCCTTCGTGGTAAGGGAAGCACATACAAGTGGATATTATCATTTAGCCCAGATGGAAGGAAAAGATTTATTGGACCCAATTATTGGCAAGTGGCTACAATGTTATTATGCATAGGAAATGTCGATGCCGAGCCTCGAACGGCTGGAAAAACGCTGCCGGGCCTTTATCCAACCACCCGCATTCGCGACGCTACCGCGTGCACAGGGGCCGTTGAAGGAGGGTATTTGTTTGCTCTCTCTCTTGGTGGAGGAGGGTATTTGTCTACCTTTAGAGGTGTGGTAGGAATCTTGGCCAAATTTTAAGGGATTACCAAAGGTAAGTGAAGTTGCCACCAATCATTGGATTTTTCTAAGGTGTGATTGGTCAACTGTTTCTAGTTGATTTTATTACCAATCCTAGGCTAAGAAAAATGGCATTTTTTCTAATTTAATGTGGATGGCAAAAACTCTTGATTCTTGAATCTGGAAGTTTGATTATGTGTGGGGAAGGTGTTAGGCACCCCACAATGCTTGTCCAAGGATAGTCCTTTGTTTTGATAAAACCTTAATTTTTAGAGATTGACAGTAAAAAACATGATTTTCGCATTGGCTTTTGGGGCTTTGCATGCATGGGGGCTTTGAGGTTTGGCTTTAGAATAGGTGTGGTCCTAATCTATGCTCTCCTATGGTATTTGGGCAAAGTACGAGATTTCCATGGCGAAAATTCGGCAACTTGTCACCTTACTTTCACGATGGAAATTAGGCATCGCTTTGCCTTAGGTGACATGGACTGTTACAACCACACTAGTAGGGGCAAGTAGGTATATATATACATACATAAATCATGCACAATGCAAGCACACAAAGAAGGAAAGTAAATTCCTACATCCCTAGAGCATGGCCCAAAATATAGGAGCAGGAAAGTAAATAGGGGCTGCCATACTTTAGAGATGAGGATGAATGGTACTGATGGAAAAATACATGTTTGTATCACATACAAAATATACATAGCGGAAAATTAACGGATTTACTTCATTCGCAATTGATAACATGTACTATGTAAATTTCAAAATATAAGAACAAGAGATAGTACCTTGTTGTGGTGAATTTCAAAACAAAGTTTAGAAGTACTTGAGAACACATTTAATCTTCACTCCAATTCCTCTAATACCCAAGAAGTGTGGTTTTTCAATTAGTTATTATGAATTTGTTCAAGGGAGAATGAGAGAGTGTCTAACACTCATATACAAACCCATTTTATGTTCTTCTTAAAATTCTGTATGTTTCTCTCCTTATAACTGATTATCTAATTGGGCTAACCTTTTGGGCCATTCTAATTGGGCTTCAGTATGCGGCTTGGAATGGGACCAAAAGGGAATAAATAAGACACTAGCTACAGTGTGTCTTGGGCTTTTCTTTTAACTCTTGACAAGTCCAAAGTTATCATCAATTATATTTAATACCACTATATAAATATAATTGCACTCTAAGCCTTATTAACAAATTATATCCCAAGACTTTATTGTACATGCAACATTTTCATAAAATATTCGAAGTAACACAAAGTAATAAATGCAGTGGCGGCGCCACATATAGGTCAGGGTGGTCCCAAGACCACCCTGACCTGAATTCTTTTTTTTTTTAATATATATATAATAAAAAAAAATTTATTTTTCAACCTATAAAAAAAAAATTAGGAACACCCTCAAAAAAATTGGGAACATTCTCAAAAAAATTTTATGCCAATAAAATTAAATTTTGGTAGATTATTTGTTACATTTTGGCTGGTACCAGTTTTTAGAAGAAAAAAAGAAAAACTCTTAAACTGACAAACTCGTCAGCATAGCATGTCATTACTTGCGTCGAACGCCTAAAAACAAATCCAACTATCGCAAAGGTCGCCCCTTCTTCTTCTTCTTCTTCATCTTCTTTTTTGCTTCGTCTCCGACGTTCTGCTAGTCTACCTCTTCTTTCTTTTTTTACTCTAGTTTTTGCTTTGTCAAGTTTTTTCTTTAGTTTGTTTTTTAGACTTTTAGCTTGCTGACCCCATCCACATGACAAAACTTTGGAAATGAAAAAACTCAAAAAGCTAACAAAAGATTTTGATTTCAAATTTATTTATTGAGTCTTGCCTCTTCCCAATATGATATACATATATACACTCTTATTTTACTATTTTTTGTTGTTGTTTTTCATTATTCAATTACATATTTATGTTTTAATATTCTATAACAATAATTATTATGTAATAACTAAATGATTTGAGTGTCAAAAAAGAAAAACTAATGATTTGTTTATTTGAGTTTTACTTAGTTGGATCAATAATTTTATGTTGTATAAGAAAATATAAATATTTTTTATTTTTATTTTTTTTAGAAACCCCGAAATACCCTGAAACGGTACGTCGAAATAGATCGGTACCAAAATATTTCGTTCCACTAAACAAACCGAAACAAGGTCCAAAACGGTATTCATAACATTGCTTTCAAGCAAAAAGAAAAAGCTAAAAAAAAATTTGAACTAAAATCTAAAAAATAAAAAATTGTAATAGAGAATCTGAAGAAAAAAAAATTGTAACAGAGCAAGCCCATCGAGAAACACCCTGAGAAACAATCCTGAAGCCGCCACTGAATAAATGTAGACTATCACTTTGTAGATTACTACATCTTAATCCTTGTGTACCCGGTTTAATCCTTTATATTATTCATCATATATTTATGAAATCCAATTTCATAAATATATACTTTAGTAACTATTTACTAAAGTAGTTAGGCCTAACATTCAAAATAACAAACCCATTAAACTTATCTCAAGGGAATATTTTGTATCTCCCTTTAGAAACTATGAATTCCATCTCGAGAATATATGTTCCATCAACAGTAAATGTGGTTGCTCAACATACTGAGGTTTTGAGCGTTACTTTAGATCTCACTCTTGATATATCAAACCAACTTACACTTCATGACCAGGTCAATTATTCTCTCAGGATTAAGAGTTCATGTAAATAGAAGTCGTGAGATTTATTATTCATTTGACAGTCATTAGAAGAATAATAAATCTCACAGTGGTCTAGTTCAATATGTCTTAACTCTTAAAATATATCAACATATCAACTAGAAGTCTCCACTTTCATGATCAAGACAAATAATCTTAGTTGATATGTTATAGTCTTCGCAGATGAAATGCCCAATTTCATCACCGACTACGAACTAAAATTATGAGTTTACAAAGAACTTGTGATTTATATCTTCTGTGACATTTCACATAAATCACATACTATGCATCTCACGGATTATATGATAATGTCTGAATATTCATGATACTATTATTTTAGATAATAATAAAACAACTTTATTAATTACAACAATAAGTCATACATAATGTCATACTGAATATCATACATAGTATCATACAATAGGATTTAAGGGCACTAATCCTAAAAGGTATATGGCATGATGTACCTAATACAACCCGTCTAAGAGAGAAATGAGGGAGGAAGGAAGGGGGTTTAAAAGAGTACATAACCAAATGGGAGAGGCTAGACCTCTAAACCTACTGAACATAGTTGTTTGGCTCATATCTACATGCTTGCATCCGTGCCCTTTTTGCTTGAGCCTAGGAGACCGTGCCTTAACTCCATGCGTCCTCGCTCCATGTGTGTACATGCAAAAGCAAAGACAAGAAACCATCAGACAAGCAATGGGAAGAAAAGATACAAAGAGCATATGAAAGAACCCTAAAGCAGATAAGCATGATAGACATGGCAAGCAAAGAAACAACAGAGCAAGTAAACAAGCGAGAAGACAAACAGGCAAGAAAGCAAACAAAGGGTGGTGTCCGAGAAGGACAAATGTAGGTTTGGATCAGATGTCCATGACTTCATTGTGTTAAAGTATGGACGACACATTGGGCAGCAAGGCTCATGCATGAACATATAAGCAAGTGCATAAAAATGCATAGAAATCCAATGGGTGGCACAGAAAAGCATGGTAAGCATAGCATTGCGCTTAGCGGAAAGGGGAAGGGTACGTACAGAGCAACCCGACATTTGGAGATGCCTTCCTAAATGGTTACATCCGAACAAGACCTCATGGGCGTCAAAGAGGCTAACATAAGCATAAGCATAGAAGCAAGTAAGCATAGACATGAAAAAAAAATGATCCATACCATTTGACGTGGGCCTTGGTGTGTGGACGATGACAAAGGCCACAGGTTCTAGGTTGGGTCCTAACCATTAGGCAAAAACACAAGAAAGATAGACAAAAGCGACAAAAAGGCTACTATAGCACATGACATGACAAACATAGCCTAGGTCTAGGCACACAAACATTGCATGGAGTGCACAAGCACATGGAAGATAGTATAAAGCATGTAGAGAACATAGGCATGTGAAATCATAGGTCAAGACAAGTAGGCATAGAAACATACACATCAACATGTACAAGCCTAGCACATGAACATGGAAGAACATGAATCCAAACATATGAGCATGTGAAGATAAGGATCTAACCCTATAGCATGGAAATATATACATAAACTGAGGTGCATGAAATATATACAATAAAGTAATCACATATCTACATATTTAGCCCTACTTTTATTTTATTTTGTTATTGATTATATAATATCTTTGTGTTATAGGTAACAAAAGCTTTACATGCAAAGTGGGGCAGAGCCAATTGAATCAAGCCAACTTACATCCAACCAGGCATGAATTCAAGAGAAGACCAACCCAATTAAATTCAAGTCCAAGTGGAGCAAGGAATCAAAGGAAATTTGCACCAAATCCAAGTCCAATTCGGATTAGGATTCCAGCCTGCACATCAGTAGTATTTTTGGCATAACTTTCGGCTCAGATATCCAATAGAGATGATTCAAGTTTTTCTGGAAATTTAACTTAAAGGGCTACAACTTTGTATTTTACCAAAAGTCCAAATTCTGACGTTAAATGGGCCAAAATCGTCGGTTAAGTGAAGCCTAAAAATCTGGGATTTTCTCCAAACGGGAATAGAATTCCTTGACCTATTTAAAGGCTCTTTAGGGAAAAAAGAAAGAAGACCAGAGAGGAAAAGGGGGTGCCGCATAGAAGAACTTGTTTTGGGAGTCATTATGAAGAGGAGGATCTGAGGACAAAGGCGAGAGCTTCATGTTGGTCAACCAATTTAGATGAAAGACATAAGTTTTATTTGTTTTCTTTTCAATTTTATTATGAACTAAATTTATTTTCTAGAGCGTTGATGTAGTCTAGCAATGAACACACAATATATATTCTGAGTTATTTAATTTTTAATGTTTCCATGATTGAGTGTTTAATTCTTATTCTTAATGCTTACTAATTTTTTACAAATTATTGTTTGATCAATTGAATTACAATGAGACCGAGAGGTGATTTGTTATTTTAGTTCTAGAATTAAACATCATTGAGTGAAAGTAGAGATGCTTTACTGCGATTAGTGTGATTTTTTCAGAAAATTCAAAGTACGTAATGAGTCTCCAATTAATTAAATTCACATAGAGATATGGAATTGTTAGTTAAAGATATTTTTTATATAATTCGAGAGAAGATATTGAATACTTAAGGAATTTTTAATCATCAACGGGAGATTATTAGAATTTAATAATTAGGAAGAATAAATTGTGTGGGATTTGTTAGGTGAAATCAACCGCTCTAGATCCATTCTTATCATATTTTTACACCTTTAGATTTTTGTATTTTGTTAATCTTTTATTCGTAGATTTATTTTTATTAAATAGTTTAATTTAACTCAAATAGTAGAATGTTCCATTTATTTTCGATTTTCCAAATAGTAATTAATTTAGTAAATTTTGGTATTCAATAACATAGTTAATCCCTGTGGGTTCGACATTCCTTTTCTAAAAACACTTTACTACTTGTTACGATTCTGTGCACTTGCAGATTATTTTATGCGAACATTCAGCTCCTTCCTGGCATAAAGGGCATGTAGTATCATGACTAACACCCCTCTTCTCAAGGAAAACCTTAACTCCAATGCTATTATGGGCGCATTCCAAAGAAAGGTTCAAATCCTTGGAAGATTATTCACTTTCCAAATCCAATGGCCTAAGAAAGGTTTTGTACAATTAGCCCCCATGGAAATCCTATAAGCACTCTTCAAATCAAAGGTGCCTTTGGGAGACCCCGACCGAGCCAACTTATCAACACCTCTACTCAAAAGTGTCACTGGGGTTGCTTGAATCAACCTTTTAACTTCTAAGGGGAGCTCTAAGGGGATCTTCCCCCAATCCCAACCCGTGTCCATCATAAAGTCTTTAACTTCCATATGGCTAACCTCCCTTGTGATAGGACCTTGAATCAACCCTCTAAAAGAACCTCCATTTGTCCACTTATTGTGCCACACATTCAGCCCACTATTCCTACCAACCAGCCACTTGCTACCCTTATTAAAAGTATCCATACCTTTTTTCATTGCAGCCCATATGTGAGAATAAGGAAGCCTATTAGCATTGGCAGCAACTCTTCTTCTCTGATTACAATATTTCTGATCTAACACTCTAGCCCATGGGGCCTCCTTTTCAGTGTGGAACCGGCAATCAAGCTTAGATAGGAGAGCTATATTCTTGCCCTTAGCTGATTGCAGCCCAAGCCCCCTTTCCTCCTTAGACTTTATCACCTTATCCCAACCAACCTAATGCATCTTCTTGGCCACCTCCGATGATCCCTAAAGGAAATTTCAGTTAACTCTATCTAACCCATCCAAAATTCTGCCAGGCAAATAGGTACATTGCATAACATATGCAGGTATAGCAGCCAAAGAAGCTTTTATGAGAACAGTCCGCCCTGCCAAAGAGAGCATGTTAGCCTTCCAACCCGAAAGTTTTTGTTTCACTCTATCAAGGATGAAATTATACTCCTAAGATGAAGAGGCGGGATGCTTTAGAGGAAAGCCAAGATATTTCCCCAAGAAAGGAGTGGAAGCAAAACCAAGCATGTCACATAGTGATTCCCTTGTGTCTCTGTCCACATTTAAAGAGAAATAAACTCTTGACTTGAAATAAACTCTTGACTTAGCTTCACTCACTGATTGCTTAAATAATTCACAAAACTCATCAAGAACATCTCTAATGGCAGAAAAATTTACCCAATCCACTTTAGCGAAGAAGATGAGATCGTCTGCAAAGAGAAGGTGAGAGAATTTAGGACCACTTTGAGAGGCTTTGACTGGCTGCCATGTCTTCATATTGCACTTCTCTTCTATTAGCTGCCCAATAAAGTCCATGCAAATGATGAAAAGGTATGGGGAAAGCGGATCACCCTGCCTTATCCCTCTAGAAGGCAAAATCAGATCTAAGGCTTCCCCATTAAACAAGATGGAGGTGGAGACCGTCGACACACAACTCATTATGACATCTATGGGCTTTGTGGGAAGATTAATCCTATCAAGCTTGTTTTGAATAAAACCCCACTTAAGCTTCTCATAAGCCGTCTCCAAATCTATCTTCAAAGCCATGTTCCCCGTCTTCCCTTTCTTCTTCCTAAGGGAATGAATTATCTCTTAAGCAATGATAACATTTTCAATACCTTTTCTACCCAGGACAAAAGCCATCTGTAAAGGAGATATAATCTTCTCCAATAAAGGTGTCAACCTTGCCACAATAATCTTGGCACCACTTTATATACCGTGTTACAAAGGCTAATAGGTCTATAATTACCTAATGTCTTAGGACCTTGGATCTTAGGAATCAATGCAATAAGAGTTTTATTCAAATGCTC
Organism: Castanea sativa; assembly: GCF_040712315.1. Taxonomy (NCBI): domain Eukaryota; kingdom Viridiplantae; phylum Streptophyta; class Magnoliopsida; order Fagales; family Fagaceae; genus Castanea; species Castanea sativa. The sequence goes on from NC_134023.1 coordinate 40,063,404, forward strand.
AGGCATTTTCCCACTCCTAAAAATCTGCTTAACTTCCTCAATCATTAAGTCTCCCACTACCGGCCAAAATTTTTGGAAAAAACCCGCATGCAGCCCATCCAAACCTGGGGCTTTAAATGGTTTTAATGACCACAAGGCAGTCTTAGTTTCTTCTTCAGTTACCTCTCCACTGATACTTTCTTTATCCCCATCCGAGAGTCTAACCTGGCAATGCAATGTGATAGGATCTTCCCTTAAAGCAATCTCATGAGATTTCGAGTATATCCCATTGAAGCCACTTCTAATAAACTCTTTAATATCACTTTCCTCATGAACCCATTCCCCCACTGCATTTTTGATTGCCATGATTTGATTCCTTTTCCTCCTAACCAACGTCGAAACATGGTAGAAAGCTATATTGCAATCACCCTGAACCATCCAGTTTACCCGAGACTTTAAAGCCCATAACTCCTCCTCTTGATTGAGAACAAGATCAAGATCCCTAAGGAGATCCTCTTCCAACTTAAAACTAGAAGGTTTGATAGCAATAGCCCTCTGAATACCATTGATCCTAGCCATCAGAATTTTCTTCCTTGTAAAAATATTCCCGAACTGATTTTTATTCCAAGCCATAACATTCCTAGTGAAACTATCAACGACTTCAACAAGATTATTTGCACCTCTCCACGCTTGAGAGATAACATTAGGGAAAGTAGGGTCTAATAGCTAGCATGTTTGGAATCTAAAAGGTCTCTTCTTACCACCACTTAAACCTGGTTGCATCTCTAACAGAACAAGGCAGTGATCAGAATGATACCTAGGTAGATGGGTAATTTTTGCATCCGGTTATAACAAGCACCATTGAGGATTCACAAAGAACCTATCTATCCTCTCCTGAATCAAAGCTTGAATTTCCATTCTATTAGTCCATATGTATTGAGGCCCTGCAAATCTGATATCTATCATATTTCATTTATCTAGACACTCCTTGAACAAAAGAGACCTCTTCACACTCACTGCTCTACCCCCAAATTTATCATCATTCACCAAAGGTTCATTAAAGTCCCTTGCTATAACCCAAGGCATATTGTGAAGGTCTGCTACTTTCATGAGATTATTCCACAAAATGTGCCTTTCAGCACTCCTAGGACTAGCTTACACAGCAGAGAAAAGCCAAATTACATTAGAAATTCATACCTTGACTGTGAAGTAAATTTCTTGTTCAGTGCTGGACAAATGGGCAACATCAACTCTGTCTGAATTCCACAGCACCCATAATCCACCAGCATCCCCAATTGCGTCAGTGTGGATAGCTCCATCTAAAGGAAGCCTCTCAGTGGTTTCCCTTGCTCTGTTACCCCTAACTTGGGTTTCCATTACCACCAGAATAGCCGGATTATGATTTTGAACCAGCTCCCTAACACGTTTCTGAAAGGACGGCTTCGAAGCGCCTTTACAATTCCAAATGATGATATTCATGAGGAATTTATGGTCTGGGTTCGGACAAACATCAAAGGGAAGCCCCAACATCTCCTTCCCCTTCAAATTCCATCTGATCCCCGCCATGTGCTGCAAGACCCCCACTCCCATCACTTGAAGAGTAGTGAACAAACTGAAGACCTATATCAGCTTCCTGTATTCCTCCTCTGGAGCCGGAACATCCACCAGGAAAACCCACCAAGCTGTCGCTACTTCCCATGCTGGGTCGGATAGAGGCAGCTAACCCTCTTTCACACTCCTCCACGCCTTCTTGAGCTATATGCTGACCCAACCCATAATCCAAAATCTTGCATGACTCACGGCCAACCTGATCACCGGAATTTTCACCACTTCTCCCTCTTCGATTCTGACCCATCTCTGACATGGCAACGACAGCAAAATGAAAATCTCCAGCGTTGATAGCTAGAGTATGTATAGCTCGATCACCTTTCAAGGTATGCGCGTTTAGCTCCTTGCTTTGCATCACAGTCAATGCTTTCATGTTGCCTTCCCCAGCAGCGCTAATTTGACGAGTATGTACAGCCCTTGCACACGCAAAATCCTTCATTCCCTTTACAGAGTTAGGCTTCCTTTGATTGTGAGCTGCACCATTTTGGGCTTTATCAAATTTTGGTTCTTTTAATTTTAAACTTTGGGCCGAAAAAGATTGGGCTTGGTTCACACTTCCTTTTCCTATTCTATGTATCTTCTGCTCCACTTGGGCTTTATCCAAGATCCTCAAGGGAGACAATTTTCTCTTAGTCTCCTTGTTCTGCCCGCTAGGACCAGCAGCCCTCTCCACACCAGCCCATACCTTATTGTTAGCTTCTTGTTGTCCGTTGCTCCTCTGCTTGTAAGCCAGACCTTGGACAGGTAAGGACCCACCACTTCTTTGAGTTTTTGTCTCTTTCTTCTTGCGTGCCACGACCACCCATGGCCCATACGATCTTTCATGCACATCCTCACGTACGGCGTCGTGCTCCTTACCACGTTGTCCCACCTTTGCCTCAGCGTTGTCAACAGCACGTACAACGTGTGATCTTGCTCCTCTATCACCTGCACCTCCCAACTCCGCTTCCTCACACGACGACACTGGCCTAACAATAAAAGGACAGATCTCTCTTCTATGGCCCATTCTGCCACACTCAAAACATAAGTTATGAATACCCTCATATGTAACGGATTGCTGAAGTTTTCCTATGATCACCGTAGTGATAAGCGGCTTATCCGCATCAACTTGGATACACAACCTTGCAAACTTGCCTCTAGTTTCAGTCGCAATAAACGTACCAATCCTAAACACATTTCCAATCGCCTTCCCGATATGTTGGAGTGCCTTAGCATTGTAATATTCAGTTGGTGTCCCACTAAGTCTTATCCAAACTGCATTGGAAGACACATTGGCTGAGTCAGGCTTGAAATCTGGTTCCTATGGTCTGAGCGAGAGGAAGTGGTCTCCTATCAACCAATGACCTTTCTTCAGAACATTCTCAAAATCTTCTCTTAGTGAAAACCTTGTGAGGAAGAAGCCATGTTCTAAATCTACAACGTCCAAACACCCTGCTGGCTTCCACATAGACAATAGTTTAGCTTGAAGGAAATTTAATCCAACAGCTCTACTGTACACTTTCACAATTAGAGCCCTCGCCCATGGTCCTCAAATCTCCTGTTTAAACTCCTTCGAAAACTTCACAGCTACCATACCTTGCTTGAGCGTTTCCAGTTCATCATTTGACTTGGCATCGTCATCCATGAATTCCTCAAAACAGAAAGCCTGCGTGTAAGCACCTGGTATTTCACCCATAAGTTTGTCTTTGAAGGAAGCATTTTGGTTGCCAGCCAGCAAAGCTAGGAGATGAAGAACCCGAGCTTTGGCCTTCACAGAATCCAGCAAGGTTGACATTTTTAACTTTCTTATTACTGCGGGCAAGTTCCTCTTGTTCTTCGAGGGAGAGAGAGCATTCAGAGTGTTCCATATGAAATTAGCTTGAGAATTTAAGAATAGTCATTTCTAAAATAACTTTTTTTCAAAAATAGAATTGCCAAATTCTTGAGTTGTTTTGCAAAAAAAGAAGAAGAATATATAATCAAAATAAGGTACAATTTTAGGACAGGCGTTATGAGATTTTTGATACCTACACTACATCTAATAGAACTTCTGAGTCCATGCCTTTAATTCAAGGCATTTGCCTTTCTTTTTTAGCCTAAAAAGCCTTAGTATAGCCTTAGTTAATTATGAATAAAATGAATTAAAAATAAGTGACTAATCACACCTTAGAAACCAATAGTTAATGAAGACAACTAAAAAATGAAAAGCTAATAGATGGACTCACTAATGCAGAAACAATCACACAAATGTCCACACTAATCACACATTCACACGTCTCGCCAAGAAACCTCCAAACAACACAGCCACTGCCCATTTAAACGTTAAGTCTCATATCCCATCCGAGGGGTTTTGGGCCATCCTCTGGCCCATTCATTGCCTTATCCAAAGGCATTCTGTCAAAAACAATTCTTTAGTGTTCCCTACTTCTTTATCTTCTTTTTTCCAGTAAGCTGGGTTATGCTTGTGCCCCGTTATGAATTTGCATGCTCTTCTCTTAAGGCCCAAATCCATTGATTCTTGGGCTTCGTTCATGGGTTCATGCCTTTTGGTGAAAAATTAGGTGGCAACAGATATATAATTACATATTAAATTTAAAAGATATTTATCTATAAAGTTGATTAGTTTACCCCTTTTTTTTTTTTTTTTTTTTTTTTTTTTTTTTTTTTTTAGAGAGTTTCAACTTATGGCGTCTGCTTCTAGTGACAGCTTTTTATCATCAGACCAAAACACCAATCAGTTTTTGATGTACGCGGAGATTTAACTCCAGATCTCTTATACAACCATCAGAGACTTTGCTAGTTGAGCTAATTGGAACCCACAATTTTATTAGTTTACTTGAATGACTAGCTTGAGCATTGTTTTAACAACTGGGATGGACAAAGAACCGAAAAAGAGTTTATTATCAATTTTTTATGGTCTGATTGATGGTCGAACCGGTGATTTCATAAGTAATAATTATTAATTTTATAATTAGAAAAATAATAACTAAATTATATAATAATTTTATAGTAACTAATATAATATACTTTAAAAATTTTATATCACAATCAATAAAAACAAACTTATAATAAAAAATAAATAACTAAATAACTCCCCTAATATCCCACCTACCTCTAGCATTAAATTTTCTCCACCATTGGCATTATATTTTCTTCACCTGTCCTCACTTTCTTCTCCTTTTGCCCTAGGAATACGGAATACCACTCAATTCCAATTTGCTTCTCCTTTTGCATTAAATTTTCTCCACCTAGCCCGACTTTCTTCTCCTTTTTCTCTAGGAATACGGAATACCACTCAATTCAAATTTGCTTCTTCTCCTCATTTTATAAAATTCAAATCTAATTCTTCACTCTTCATTTCTTCTCTTCATTTTACACATCTTCCTCTACCTCTCTCTCTGCCAAGCAAAGTTCAACCTCACTCCACAGCTAACATGTTCCCAAAATATCATTTCTTTTACAACAGATTAGCGTTGCTTCTTCCCTAAGTTTCGTTTCTTTTACAAGAATTGAAGATGAGAAAAGATTAAGTGTTCTTCAGTTCTTGTCCTTTGAAGCTCATTCATCTGCTCAAAATACTGCAAGGCCGAGAGAAAAAGGAGGTTGACGCTGAGGCACCGACCACCAAATTCCAAAGCCAAACAGAGAAGACGAGAAAGAGTGAGAGAAAAAAAAAATTCAAAGGAAACGGAGGTTGAGAGTGTGAGAGAGGGTTGTGAGGGGAAAAAAAAGAGAGGATATGAGTTTTTAGGGACAGGTTTCCCCAAAACAACATAGTTTTAGGTTGGGAAAAACGTCAAAAATAGTGTAGTTTTTCAGTCTCAACATAACTGGCCAATAATCAGTTCAACTGTACCGGTTTTCGATTTCACGGTTAAACTAGCCGGTTTTTTACTATTCCTAGTTTTTAGCTAATTTCCTGCTTTTAATCATAATCAGACCGGATTAGTGGCTGGTTTTCAGTTGAACCGGTCGGACTGGCCGGTTCGATTTTTAAAACCATGGGCTTGAGCACTAAACCCGATAAGAGATCTATTGTACTGATGCACTAGACCTAACCTTACCCTTAATCTACCAGTAATCTTAAGACAATAGATAAAGTCTCATACAATACGACGACATAAAATCACATTCTTAAATAACACCCTAAGTAGTACTAGTAAATACGAATATGAATATGTTACTATTTGTCTATCTTATAACTGTGGCAGTGAATTATTTGTTTCTATTCCTTCCTGGTGCCCCGGGTCAGCTCCCATTGTCACCATCTAACTTTGTTGGAGAATGCCCAGCCCATGTGAAGAAATAAACTTGCGAAGTATGTGGACCATTTTTGGACGGTTCATGCCGTGGATAAGAGTAAAATGTTCGTAAATAAGAGAGCCAGCTTTTGCCAAAAGTCTTGTAATTCAACTAGTACTTTCTGGTATTTTCAATAGAGATATAAAGGGTTTAAATCACCCCTTTATCAAATTATAAAAAAATTTCAATAAGTTTTTTTTGTTATTTTTTTGCTGAAAAAAGCTTTTTTGTTTATACACAACTTTTTAAAGATTTATTTTTTTAAAGTACAACTATATTTTTGCTCAATTCATTTTTTCAAGCTCCTAAGCCAATGAAAATAAGTTCTCCAAATAAACATGTAGGAGGTCTCGTTGTGCTAATATGGATCAACCTGAATAATTGGTACATATAGAGCAGCCTTCAATTTCAAATCTGCTATATGTCCTCATGATTAAATTGGTAGCTATTGTGTTAAAAAAAAAAAAAAAATTGGTATTTGTGGTTTAAAATAGTTTGCTCTCAAGCTTAACCAAATTCATGCCATTCAGTTCAGTTGGCTGGGAGTATCGTATTATTTTATATTTAGGGTCGTTTGTTTTCATTGTTTAAACAACAATTTTTAGTATTTAAATAACATTACACATATTTTCACACACTTTTTCATTCACACATATTTTCACACACTTTTTTTTCTCACACGTTTTTCCAAAAAATGCAAACAACGTTATCAGAAATCTCTTACTAAATAGGTCCTTATTTTTATAATCTTGTAAATGCGTGCCTTAATCACACATTAAATATTCAACTATGAATCATATTTTATATATTTTTAGAAAAGAAAAATATACTTGTCAACATCTCATTGGTTTGCATACGTAAACTCTCATGTGTTTTCTTAGATATACGTGCACAATTTGCTTTTACATTTTAGAAAAAATATATACTTCTTCCATTCCAGTTTATTTGTTCTCTATTCCATTTTGAGATGTTCCAAAATATTTTTCTATTTCTAAAAATAAAATTCATTAATTTACTAATGTTCCTATTATATCCTTACTTTATTTTTAAAACTATTTGAAAAGAAAACTTACAAATATTTTCATTAAGAATAACTCTTTTTTTTTAGATATACGTGCACAATTTGCTTTTACATTTTAGAAAAAATATATACTTTTTCCATTCCAGTTTATTTGTTCTCTATTCCATTTTGAGATGTCCCAAAAATATTGTTCTGTTTTTAAAAATAAAATTCATTAATTTACTAATGTTCCTATTATACCCTTACTTTATTTTTAAAATTATTTGAAAAGAAAACTTACAAATATTTTCATTAAGAATAACTTTTTTTTTTAAGCTAATAAATTTATTTAAGGGTACTTTTGTAAAATTATAAATTTTTATAAGGTAGACAAGACAATAAATAATATTTCCTTAAAAAGTTTGACTTTTCAAATAGAAAAAACAAATTGGGATGGAGGGAGTATAATCAAAGAATCATTTAATGAATTGTTAAATATACTTTGACTTGGTTTGCACTCAGTGACAAAAGCATATCAATCAATCAATATATATATATAAGTAGAGACCTCATATGAGAGAGTATGAGGTTCTGCCAAGTGGCGCATTGTATGAAATTCTTTTGATTTAGACTTCTACCTCATCTAATTTAGTATTTATGTCAAACTATTAAGTAATTGTAGATACATTTATTTCAATGTATATATAAAAGCAGAGGCCTCATGTGAGAAATCATAAGGTTCTGCTAAGTGGCGCATTGTATGGAATTCTTTTGATTTAAACTTCTACCTCATCTAATTTAGTATTTATGTCAAACTATTAAATAATTGTAGATACATTTATTTCAATGTATGAATAAAATTCAAAAAAATCGTATATATTTATAACTTTAAATGTTTTGGATTGATATGGATGGATCTAAAAAGTCATGAGAAAGGTAGGAACTAAGAAAATTTTTCAATATCCAACATAAGACTAACTCCAATGCAAAATTGCAAGAGTCGGATTCAATAAATTACATAATATGATATGATTATTTGTCTCCATATTTGTCCAATATAAATCCTCATTTTTCACATTTGTCCAATATAATTTCTCTCATAATATCTTTGGTTCCCTTTCCGAGGGGTGTGTTAAACTCCAAAAGATTATGTTCATTTTAAATATTTTGTTTAGATTTTATGTATACGTTTTTACTAATATAGCATTGTAATGCGTTTAGATTGTTTTTCTCCCCGTATTGTTTGTCAATTTAGATTTTAGATTTTTCGTATGACACATATATATAGTTGGTAGAGATGTGTAATATTTTTGGTGTTTTGGCTGCTTTTAGAGAGATTAAATGGTATTATTATGTCATTATGACATTATTGTTTGTGTTTTCGTATCATGAAATTATAGCAGTTTTTATAGGTAATTGATTAAAATATCATTCTTTCAATTTTCATCCTATTATAATTACGATCTTAAAAATAAAACTTTTGTTCAATTAAAATGTTAATGTGTCTAATTTTATCTATCATGTCAATTCTAAAACTAAAGAAAACCTATTTTGAATGACATAAAAACTATAGGTGTTGAAATAGTGGAGATAGAGACTTTAGTGGCATAAGAAATATAGAAATTAACACCATAGAATCTATATATGAAGCATAAATCATACAAGAAAAAAAACCTAGGAACCAACAAGTTTGTAGGTAATAATGTTAATTGTAAGTTTGTGACTAATCTTAATAGTATTCATGAAATCAATAGGTCATAAATAATTTTTTATAAAATTTATCAAAATGCACCACGCATTGTGCGGGATATTGACTAGTTTTTATATAAAGAAAGCTAAGGCCTAAAATGTTGTACTTATGACAATAAACTCACTAGTATTTAGAACAGGATCTATAGCCTAGTGTGAGAGCAAATTAATGCTTCCTTTGAAGAAAATTGATGTATATTTGTAATGGGCTATGTAATTTGGGATTAAGCAGTCCTTAATTAGAAGTTTAAAAGCTACTTAGTCAAAAGTACTATAGATAAAACTAAAAGGTAACTAAAATAGTACAGTGGAGCCTATAAATAATACCAAAAAATGTAATAAGACCATAAATATAAGCAAAAATAAGCTGAATAGTAACAAAAATAGGCTAAGGGTCTGTTTGGGATTCGATTATTTTGTTGAAATCGAAAACTTTTTGCTGAAAGTACCATAGATAAAGGTAAAAGTTAATTGAAATAGTACAGTAAGACTTAAATAGTACCAAAAAATGCAGTGAGACTCATAAATAGTAGTAAAAATAAGTTGAATAATAAAATAAGTTGAAAAAATTAATCATGCCAAATGGAGAGTAAAAAAAACTGGTTTTTTAATCTAATGACAAACACAACCTTAGTCAATGAGTATTGTCTTAAAAATAAGTTCTCTTTCTTATGTGTATCTTACAATTTTTTGATGAACAACTCGTGAGTATTACAATTAGAAGAAGTAATACTCACGAGTTGTTCATAAAAAATAAAAATAAAAAAGTAATACTCACGAGTTGTTAGGTTTAGGTTGCATTTAGTGGAGATATGAGAATCCAAATTAAGGCTCTTTCTACTGAAGTTATTAGCATAGTTTAGCATGACTTTTATTTACCAATCTCCTTTTTTCATGAATCTGAATTTCTTAGTTCTCTCTTTATCGGCTCTACTACATTATTAACATAAATCTATATATTCATATCGCAGCATTTTTAACCAGTCAATAGATTTAAGGTTAAACAGCTTCTACAGGTTTTAAAAAAAAACCCTCCTTGACTCTCTTGCTTTTTTTTTTTTTTTTTAATCATGGTTCACAGTAAATGAGTCAGCTAGCGGCCAACTAGCTCCTTTTACCCGAGGAGGAGGAAAGAGGTCAAGAAAAGCCATGGTAGCATCACTTTCAAAACAACCTCATACACCCACTTGCAGCTCATCCTGCCACTCATTGTTTATCCAAACCCTTCACTGACACGTGCTGCTTCGGATTAAGCTCAAAAAAGTGCGAATTTGGAAGCTACTGAACCCACCCAGAAACATACTTTTAGATAAATTGGCACAAACCAAAATATGGTCCATCTAAAAACTTATCTTCTTGATATGTCATGCAAACATCAAGATTGAAGCGAATGCAATCAATATCAAAAGCTAGGGGCGGCACTAACTGATGAAACTGATTGGGACTGCTGACTAATCAAAGCTTAGGCAATGCACCTATAAATATCAACCATACCTTGTGTACAAGCTCATCCACAACCAAATCCTCTTCCTACAAGAACTACAAGTACTCTCCACTTTTGTTTAATGCTTCAACTTAACTCCTTGATGGCAAACTCACGTTTAGCAAGGTTTGTAACAGAGGTTGCACCTCCACAATATATTAGTGTCATCAGGCACAAAGCAAGAAGGATGCTGGATACAATAAATGAAGAAGACAGAGATGTTAGTGCAAAAAACTTTCTAGCTTCATCACCAAAGAGTTCTTTGTGGTCATCATCTTCTTCTCCTTCAGCTTCTTCAATAGCTCTTAATGCTGATACTTTCCCAAAGAGGTTCATAGGTTTTTTCTGATCTTTGATCGCTACAAGTCTTGAAGGCTGAGCATATAATTGTGTCTTGACAGCACATAATTGTGCATGAGCCTTATCTCATCTATTTTTTTAGAATTGATGAGATTATAAAGTGATGAACATCTGTATCAGGCAATGTAATTGATGGAATTAATGAGAAACTGTGATGTCATTTTCAAATGTACAGAGCAATGGTTATATATCAATAAAGAAAATTTTGCTTAAGGCTTTGGCATGTAATGCACATTTGTAGTGGCCTCAAGTCAAGACATGTAGCAGAGAAACTAAGTAAATTCCAGTGGTGGCAATCTTCTTCCCAGAACCAGCCAATCCTTGGTAAAAATAAGATTTAACTCAAGCCTATGATGATAACTAAGGATACCAGGAGAACTAATAGGTAAGATTGTTATATAAAACATCCTCTTTACTTTCATATTCAAAGAGTTATTACAACAGTATTTTGTTAAACCTACAGTCAGATTAAGTGTCTCTCCCATGATCACCAAGCTTATCAAATATCAAGGTAATCATGCATAAAAAACATCTTATCTTTGAAGTGTTCAAAATTAGTCTTTCGTATTCTTAAATCTTAACCATACTAAACAAAAAAACTAATGGGTTCCATAGGAAACAGACTTCCGATTATTCTAGTGAGGGGTACAGAAAAGTACACATTGTCAAAGTGCTTGTTTGTTTCAACTTTCCCAACCCAAAAAGCCCGTTTTGAAACTACAAATACAAAAAGTCCGTTTAGTTAGGTATAAAATGCAACTTTTTGAAAAAAGTTGCGTTTTGGGTTTGTGAAGAGAATGCGCAATGCTATAAAGGAGCTCTGAGGTGCATTTTGGAAAAGCGCGTGCGCATTAATTTATATATCTGTTGGACTCTGTGAGCAATTACCAAATTACCCTTTAATAAATCAGAAGATGTTCTCAGATCTCACGCCAGATTCCTCATTCCTCTCATCTCATTTCTTTGCTCTGCCCTTCAAAAAACCGATCTGACCCAGTGGAGAGGAAGACAGGCAGCGGTAAGATCAAGCAGCAAAGATCAAGCACAATAGAATGGTAAGAGAAAAGAGAGAATCACGCAACAAAGATCAAGTACAGTAGAATCACACAGCAAAGATCAAGCATAGGCAGCAGTAGAATCATGCAGCAAAGATCAAGCACAGTAGAACTTGCAGACGAAGTGGCAAGAGAAAAGAGAGAAAGGAAGATGAAAAAAAAAAAAAAAAAAAGAGCTTTGCAGAATGAAAGGAATGTTCTGGAGGAAGTGGTAGGGAAAATGGGGAAAGAAGGACAAAAAAGAAAAAAGGGTATGTGTGTGGAGGGGAAAAAAAGAGGGAAAAAAAAGGAAATACTATCACAATACTTTCACAATAAATATTAAGTGGTAGGTTATTATTAGCTAATATTGGTGAGAAAAAAATAATTTAGAAAGAAAAAAATAATTTTAATAATACGTTCAAATTAAAATCAATATCAATTATAACAATATTTTCACAATACTTTCACAATAAATCTTAAGTGGTAGGTTATTATTAGCTAATATTGGTAAGAAAAAAATAATTTTTTTGAAAGAGAGAAAAAATATTTTTTTAGAAAGAGAAAAAAATTAATTGTAATAATACGTTCAAATTAAAATTAGTATCAATTATTACAATATTTTCACAATAAATCTTAAGTTGTAGGTTATTATTAGCTAATATTGGTGAGAAAAAAATAATTTTTTTAGAAAGAGAAAAGTTATTTAAGTATGATGAAGTAGTTGATTTAAGTATGAAACAAACTCTTTTATATTTACATTGTCCTTTTTGATAATTTACCACTCAAACCACCACTTTTATAAATGGTAGCCAAACACTCAGTTTTTTCAAAAAGCACTTTTTCATATTGCACTTTTTGAAAATCCCACTTTTTCAAAAAACCCAATTTTAAAAAGTTGAACCAAATTCACCCAAATTACAACTTAACACTACACAACTTAATACCTTTAAGTTGGATAAATATGTTCCAAATCCCATTGTCAAATTACATATACTGTCCATATTTAACACGTCAAATTTCATATCAAACAAATATCCTTACTATCCAATCAATAAAATTTAAGTGTCATATAAATTTTTTAAGATATAATAAACTAAGATTTCATGCATTCATCATCTTGATATTTGACAAGCATTGAAAATATAAGGAGAACATGTAAACCAAAAACTAGTTTGTGAAAATAATCATCTGATTAAAAATTATTCAATAGTATTACATTAACAGCATTTTACTTACGGATAAGTAATACATTCATAGGTATAACCTTAACAAGAATTACATTGGGCTAATTTGAATCTAACAATATGTATGTCAATTACATTGCTCCACCATTGGAATTTTATAGCTACAGCCACTCCCTAATATATATGGTCCACTAGAGAGAGAGAGGGATGCATCAAAATGTTAAGCTACCAATCAATGAATTCCACACAAAGTTGCCTTGCCTAATATTGTAAAATAGCAGCACACTATAATAAAGGACTGAAAAATAGTTCTTTGATGTGATTATTGAATGCTCTTTTTTTTTTTTTTTTTATGAACATATAGTGTGACATACTTGGAAGTAGATAGGTAGCAAACACCACAAGCTATTGTCCAAAAAATGGAATATCTGAATTTGCACTTATGTTTAGCACTTCAAAAGCTAGGAGCACTTCCAAAGATGTTTTTTTCCGAACATAACCAAAATGAGTCACCTACCATTGACAAAATGCACTTCACTTGTAATTAGGTAGATCTAAGATGGATTTAATACTTTAGGGAATATGTTGTTCAAGCATATCAAATGTTCGTATTGAAAGACATGAAGATTGGTCCAAACAACAAGTGAAGAAAAATCATTCATTATGTCTCGACAAATAGCTTGACAAATGTCTGCTATCGAGACTTAATGTAAAGCTCGATAGATAGCTCAACAGCAGCTCGATCTATCGAGATTTATGATTTTTAGTTTTCCAGATCTAAAATTCGGCCCAAGTTTTTTGTATTTGTTTAGGGTTTCTTTTCTTACAACCCTAAATATATTTGAGGCTTATTTTAAAATTTGTAAATACGGATACATATACTAAGAGACTTATTTTCTTTGTGAGAAGTTACTGCGTTTGTATGCCATAAGGTTTTGTAACCAAGTGTTTCCAGATCTTTATTATGGATGGAGTGAAGAACTTTGCAACCAAAAAAATTTGTTAAAGTTGCTGGAGTTAGTCACGTATTGAGATCCGTGCATAGGGTTAGTCATAGATTGGAAATTTGTGCATCAAAAGAAAAAAAGGCTACTACAAGATCAAGTCCAATTGGGTGTTGGAGTGAAGATTCAACTGTAAGTTGGTATTTCGAGATAGACCAAGGTAGTTGGTGAGATTACTTATACTTGTAACCACTTGATTGCTGATTACTAGATTCTTGGGAGTGGTGACATTAAAATCACCTGGTGTGGTTTTTGCCTTTCAAGAGGTTTTTCCCATTTGTCAACAAATCACCGTGTCAATTTAATCTTCACTGTATTTAATTTAATTGGTGATTTGTTGGTGTCTTCACGATTTGCATGCAATTAACTCTAATTAATATATAAATATATATAACGTAATATAAACTCATATATTATAAAACTATATTATATTATATTATATATATAACTATTAGATTGTTGGATTATTATATTATATTATATATATACCAAGGAAGTCAATACCGTACCGAAGGCTGTACCGGTTTAGCTACCAGTACGATATATTTTGGATATCAGTCAATACCGGTATATCGTTTCGGGTTTACCGCTATATATATATATATATATATATATATATATATATATATATATATATTATACACACATCAAAATCTCTAGAACCATGTTTATAAGCATATAATATTTCACTTATATTATAGTAAATATAAAGGTTTATCATAAAACATTACCTCAATTCAGAACAAATTATTCATAGTTTTAGACTTTAGTATCAATTAAAAGGAAAAAAAAAAAAAAAACACGATATAAAAAATAGAAAGCTTAGTTGTTCATTGCATACTAAGAAAAAAAATAATACTAATAAGTTAATGTAAATAAGTTACCATTATGCCCTTATAAAAATTCAAAAATTACAAAAGGAAAAAAAAAAAAAAAAAATTCTGTATCGGCCGGTATACCCGGTACAGGCCAGTATTGCCCGAAATTGGTTGGTATGGCCAGTACGTGGCCGGTACGGCCAGTATTTTTTTCAGTACAAAATAAAAGTGTACCGGTACCGGTGCACTGGCCGGTATCGGTACGGTATCGACCACCTTGATATATACAGATTCAACTTTTCAAAAGCACAAGACAATTACTTGGCGTAAATCATGCCAAGTGGTGCAAAAGAATCCAAGCACCAATCCGTATAAACCAATGCTTTAATAGATATATGTAAGATTATAAGATGGCCAAGCCGGGCTCCAAGCCATGCAAAGAAAACCAAGCCATGCAATGAATACAAATGGTACAAAGCATAGGACGATTACTCCTATGATCATAAATAACCATAAACAATGCAATCCGTACAAACTGAATCACCCACATGGTAGTTATGAAATTCAATAATCATATCTTTGGAATCCATAAGACACGGCACTATGTAATCTCACTTGCAATCTATATGTATACGAATTTCATGAAATTAAAAACCATGACATAGCATCATAACTTGATACAGAAAATTGAAACACAAAGATAACGGTTTTCTTAATTTCTAAAATTTAATCATATATTATACAATCATGAGATGAAAACCTGGCTCTGATATCAATTGTTGGAAAATCTGGTTTTGTATCTCATACAAAACATATAGCGGAAGTAACAATCAAGGATCTATTTCATTCATGATTGATAACTTGCACTATATAAATTTCAGAATTTAAGAACAAAATAGCGTACTTTGGTGTGGAGAAATTCAAAACAAAATATTGAAGTACTCGGGAATACTTTTAATCTTCACTCCAATTCCACTTTACGCCCAAGATGTGTGGTCTCTCAATCAATTTTCAAAGAGAGAATGAAAGTGTGTCTCACTCTCACATACACACCATTTCTTGTATTACTAAATAAAATTTTGTATATTTCTCCCTTTATAACTAACTGATTATCCAATTGAACTGGCCTATTGGGCCTTTCCAATTGGGTTTTAGTGTGTGGCTTAGAGTGAAACCAAAATGGACTAATAAGACACTAGCTCCAATGGGCCTTGGGCTTTTCCATCAACTCTTGACAAGTCCAAAGTTACCATTAATTATATTTAATACCACTATATAAATATAATTGCACTCTAGGCCTTATTAATAATTATATCCCAAGACTTTATTGCACATGCAACCCCTTTATAAACTATTTGTAGTAATACAAAGTCATGAATATAGACTGTCACTTTGAAAATCACTACATCTTATCATTGAGTACCCGGTTTTATCCTTTAAAGTTATTCATTATATATTTATGAAATCCAATTTCATAAATATATACTTTAGTAATTTCTTATCAAAGTGGTTAGGCCTAACTCTCTGAATAACTGAACTCATTAAACTTATCTCAAGGGAATATTTTATATCTTCATTAAAAGATTATAAATTCTATCTTGAGAATATATGTTCCATCAACACTAAATGTGGCTGCCCAACATACTGAGGTTTAGACCGTCACTTTAGATCTCACTCTTGATATATTAAAACAACCTACATGTCATGATTAGGTTCATTATTTTCTCAAGATTAAGAGTTCATGCAAATAGAAGTCGTGAGATTTATTATTCATTTGACAGTCGTTAAGAGAATAATAAATCTCACAGCGGTCCAGTTCAATATGTCTTAACTCTTAAAACATATCAACATATCAACTAGAAATCTCCACTTCCATGATCAAGACAAATCATCTTAGTTGATACGTTATAGTCTTCGCAGATGAAATGCCTAATTTCATCACCGACTACGAACTATAAATTCTGAGTTTACAAAGAACTTGTGACTTATATCTTCTGTGACTAAATCACATAAATCACATACTATGCATTTCATGGACTATATGATAATGTCCAAATATTCATGTTACCATTATTTTAGATAAAAATAAAACAACTTTATTAATCACAATATTAAGTCATACATAATGTCATACATAGTATCATACAATAGGATTTAAAGGCACGTATCCTATCAGATCCCTCTTTCTATAGAAGCATTAGAGGTAGTTTTCTTTACCTTACTGCTAGTATACTTAACATTAGTTACAGTGTAGGAATGTGTGCTAGATATCATGCTAATCCTAAAGAATGTCACATTTCTGTGGTAAAGCGTATTATCAAATACGTTAAATCTATTAGTAATTTTGGAATCCGGTATGATGAAGATACTAATGATGTGTTAGCTAGATATTCTAATGAGGATTGGGCTGGGAATGCTGATGACCGTAAGAGCCCCACTAGTGGGTGTTTTTATCTAGGCAATATTCTTGTCTCGTGGATGAGAAAGAAGCAGAATTCCATCTCTCTCTCTCTCTATTGCCGAGGTAGAGTACATCACTGCTGGTAGTTGCTGCACTCAACTCTTTTGGATACAAACTTCTACTTGATTAAGGTATTTGTCAAAAACATCTTGCTATATATTGTACCAAAATTAGTGCCATTAACATTTCTAAAAATCTTGTTCAACATTCTCAAACCAAACACATTGAGATTCGACATCACTTTATACATGAATTGGTTGAAGATGGCACTCTCACTCTTGAGTTCAGTCACACTAAAGATCAAAATGCTTATCTTTTCACAAAATCCATGGATGATAGACGCTTTGAATTCCTGTGCCAAAACATTTGTGTTATCCCCTTGGAGTGATTCCCTTCTCTTCTTCCCCATGCATATGCATTTCTAGTTTTTTATTTTTTCTTTTTCTTTTTTTGTGTTTGTTTTAGTTCTTTGTTTTTTGTTTCTTTTCTATATAAAAAAAAAAAGGAAAATTTTGAAAATTACAAAAACAATGTGTTTGTGTATATTGGTACTTGTGTACTTGTGTACCTTGGATGGTCTTTGAAAGAAAGTTTCTCAACTTTGTATCACTTATAGCTTAGATGAATATCTTCATGAACAACTAAGAAATGTGAGCTTTATGGCTTGTTTACGTGATTTATATGATTTGGTTAATCTTTTATCATTCATATCTTTATTATGGCTTGTTTACTTGATTTATATGATTTGGCTAATCTTTTATCGCTTAGATGAACATCTTCATGCACAACTAAGAAATGTGAACTTTATGGCTTGTTTACGTGATTTATATAATTTGGTTAATCTTTTATCATTCATATCTTTATCACTCTTTTTGATAGAAAGGACTAAAAAATCTTAAGAGATAGGCATAAATAACCATTTCACCACTAAAACTCGTCAATCATAAAGCATCTGTGTGCAATTCATAAAAGCTGTGCTTGATAAGGTGTAACACTTGCAAAGGAAAAACAAGATGTTTGGCTTACATAATTGGGTTTTTTTTTTCTCTCTTATATACACATGCATGTTATGCCACTTTATGTACTTTAAAGAAAAATATGCAAAGAACATGAAAAGAAAAATGAATCAAAATGCTTTTAAAATGCATTGGGTTAAGATAGCTTGACCCAGTTAATTAATTCAATTATCCAAGTTGATTAATTAGGTTTAATTGCATTTAAATCGTGAAGGCACCAACAAATCACCCAAAAAATAAATGCAGCAACAAATAAATTTGACACGGTGATTTATTTACAAATGGGGAATATCTCGCAAGGCTAAAACCCTACCAGGTGATTTTAAGGTCACCACTCCCAAGAAACCACTAATCAACAATCAAGCTGTTACAAGTATAAGGAATCTTACCAACTACCTTGGGTTATCCGAAAATACCAACATACAGTTGAACCCTCGTTCGAATACCTAATTGGACTTGATCTTGTAGTAGCCTTCTTTCCCTTGATGCACAAACCTCCAATTTGTGACTAACCCTTTGTGCTAATTCCAGTACATGACTAACTCCAGGAACTTGAATAGATATTGCAAGCTACAAAATTCTTCACTTCATCGTTACAAAGTTCTTCACTTTTTCAACAATGAAGATCTGGAAGCATTTGGTTACAAAACCCTATGGCGTACAAATTCAGTAGCTTCTCACAGAGAAAATAGGTCTCCTAGTCTTTGTATCTGTGTGTAAGGACTCTTAAAATAAGCCTTATCTATGTCTAGGGTTGTGATGAAAGAAACCCTGAACAAATACAAAAGCATGGGTCGAATTTTAGATCCTAAAATTCTGAAATTGTAAATCTCAATAGATAGAGCTACTGTCAAGCTATCTATTGAGCTTTACATTAAGTCTTGATAGTAGGCATCTGTCGAGCTATTTGTTGAGACTTAATGAACAGCTTTTCTTCAGTTGTTTCTTATACCAATCTTCATGTCTTTAATACTTCACTTGAACAATGCTTCTTGAAGTACTAAACCCATCTTAGATCTACCCAATTACAAGTAAAGTACATTTTGTCAAATGATTAGCTAATTACAAAACATATGGCCCTAACAATCTCCCCTTTCTGCAATATGTGACAAAACCACAAACAACAAGTATGAGAGAGGCCCAACACAACTATCCCATAACTTACAAAAGAAAATAAGTCTAACCCTACTATGAACTCTTGAAAAATTTTGCAAGAAGAGAGATCATGGCATGGTAGACTTGCAACCTATCTCAACTGAAACACTTAAAAAAATTCATCAAGGCATCAAGTGTGAAACATAGACAAGTTGTATACAAGAAGAAATATGTGTGTAAAGAGAGAAAAGAAACAGCACATATGAGACAAAGGTGAAGAAAACATACATCATCATATATATATATCAAAGAAGAATACAATGTATATAAAAAGAAAATGGTCACAAGATCATAGTACATGGGGTGAGAAAAGATACACTAAAACCTCACTACATCCCTCAAAGCACTCTCCCCCTATCCAGTATATCCTATGCTGGCTTTCCCCCTAACATAATGACTACTCTCATATACAAAATTATTCCCCCTTTTTGTCACGAGTGACAAAGGGTACATCACTAAGAGGTTGTCATCTCATCATCACTGGAAGAGCTAGAACCATCAGCATCATCATCATCATCTCCACTAGAAGAGGACTCCTCAGTAGGCTCGGGTGAAGGTATGGGCACGAAACCACCAAGGCGAGACTAGTGGCAAGCGATGCAACCGATCCTGGTGTTCATCTGACACATCTCATCAGAAAGATGGTCAAGACGACTACCAAAATCAGCATGATCAGACAGATGGTCAAGACGACTACCAAAATCAGCATGCATGTGCTGAAGCTGATCCATGATGTCAGTGAGAGAGACATCTACCCTAAAGGAGGAAGAAGGGGCAGATGTAGAGCAGGGTTGAAGGGTAGAAGCTCCATCCATTGTCTCTATACGAGGCCGCTTTGTAGCTAGCTGTGCTGCACTCCTCTGGATAGATTCCTTGCTTATGGCACCCATGACATGGAAGAGGGGAAAAGGAGGAATGGTGATATGCATGTGTTTGAGGATGCATGTGATAGCTGAAGAAAAGATGAGCTTATCACATGTAGCAGTGTCTTGATCGTAATCTATAATAAATACTATCATGTGTGAGGGATAATCTATAGAAAGATCTTCTATGAGAGAAAGAAGGAAATGAGCACGAGGCTCATTGATGGTGTTATGGTGTGACCATGGAGTGAGTACAAAGGTCATCACCATATTAGGATCTATGGGCCCTTAGCAAACTTGATTATAGAGAAATTTAGGGTACCTCCCCATGACATGGCCTTCTCACAAAAGAGTGAGGTCAACTCATCTCTAGAGATGGAAGAGAGACATCGATGACTAGGGTAATCCAAATGATCCACCCTAGGAACACGTAGTACCTTGGAAATGAGCTGGGAGGTAACTACGATACGTGTACCTCGGAATACTGTAGTAAACCTAGGTATAGAGGTATCGATGGCGTGCATGTCAAAGTAAAACTCCTATATGAACACGTTGAGACATCTCGAGGGTTTCTCATAAAAAGAAGCCCATCCCCGAAAGCTAAACGCACTAGGTAGAGGAGTGTCTGGAAAGTCAGACAGAATGACCTGGTGTTATGAATGAATTGCTCGGTCAAAAATGTTCTCAAAGAATTCATCTCACGCCTTCTCATCACGAAACTGAACAAAATCAGAAGGGAAGGAAGAAGAGGAACCATGACGAATTGGATTTTTAGAAGGCATGGGTTTCTTAAGTGCCATGAGGAGGAGACTAAATGAGAGAGAGAGAGAGAGAGAGAGAGAAGAAAGACAAAGAACACAGCAGAAAATAAGGCATAGGAAAGAGGAAGAAAAACAATGTACAATGCATGATAATGCATGAGCATGTTACGTGCTAAAGAAATTGTAACATGGGCAAAAACCTGATCCAATCTAACAGCACTCATAAGATATAATGCAAGAAACATTGTTATAATGAACATAGAATGCAATGCATGAACATGTGAGATCATATTAGCAAAACACAACCCAAATGTTCATAAAAAAAAAACTCAAAAAACCCCAAATTTTCCCAAAAACTAAAACCTAGGTCATAAAAATGCATGAAATGTATGAAAAAAGGAGAAAAAGAGAGATATAGAGCAGTTACCAAGGAATTAAGGCTTGAATTAGGTTGAGAACTTGAGAGGTAGAAGGATTTTGGTGAAAAGAAAGGATTTAGATCAAGAGAGAAGAAAGAGATCGAGATACTTGATTTGAAGCAAAACCGGATCGGACCTTAAATATATATATATATAGAAAGCTCAGCTCGATAGATTGAGAAGGTATTGAGCTTCTATCGAGAATAAAATCTCAATAGATCGAGAGGCATCGATGGCAAAAAGATCGAGAAGGTATCGAGCATCTATAGAGCAAACAAAGACTCCAAGGAATTGGCTCAATGGATCAGGCTGACTATCAAGAGGTTTTGAGAACAAACCCAAAAATCTCGATAGAAGAGGCATGTATCGAGAAGCTATCGAGGAGGTGTCGAGCTGCTATCGAGAGGTCTGAAAGGACTTCAAGTTGAACATAGATCAAATATTTTAATCTTACAAATATATTATAGATGGATTAGAATAAAAAATCAAATTTCCATATATCCAGATATAATTTACAATAGGTTCCAAAAAAAAACACATAAGCAATATGTGTGTGTTGGAAAAATACATGTTTGTATCTCATACAAAACATACGTAGTGGAAAATTAATGGATCTACTTCATTAGCAATTGATAACATGTATCATGTAAATTTCAGAATTTAAGAACAAGAGAGCATACCTTGATACGGTGAAATTCAAAATAAAAGAGCAGAAGTACTTGAGAACACTTTTAATCTTCACTCCAATTCCACTTTACATCCAAGAAGTGTGGTCTCTCAATCAGTTTTCAAGAGGAAAATAAGAGAATGCCTTACACTCACACACACACCACTTCACAATGATGTCTCTTACTAAAAAATCTATATATTTCTCCATTTGTATCTAACTAATTATCTAATTGGGATGGCCTTTTGGACCTTTCCAATTGGGCTTAAGTGTGTAGCTTGGAGTGGGACCAAAATAGACCAATAAGACACTAGCTCCAATGGGCCTTGACCTTTTCTGTCAACTCTTGACAAGTCCAAAGTTACCATTAATTATATTTAATATCACTGTATAAATATAATTGCACTCTATGCCTTATTTATAAATTATATCCCAAGACTTTATTGTACATGCAACCCCTTCATAAAATATTCGTAGCAATACAAAGTCATGAATGTAGACTACCACTTTGAAGATTACTACATCTTAATCCTTGAGTGTCCGGTTTAGTCCTTTATGTTATTCATCATATATTTATGAAATCTAATTTTATAAATATATACTTTAGTAACTCCTTACTAAAGTGGTTAGGCCTAACACTCTGAATAACCAAATCCATTAAACTTATCTCAAGGGAATATTTTGTATCTCCATTAAGAGATTATGAATTCCATCTTGAGAATATATGTTCCATTAACACTAAATGTGGCTGCCCAACATACTGAGGTTTTGATCGTGACTTTAGATCTCACTCCTGATATATCAAAGCAACCTATACCTCATGATTTAGTCCATTATTCTCTCAGGATTCAGAGTTCATGTAAATAGAAGTTGTGAGATTTATTATTCATTTAACAATCGTTAAGAGAATAATAAATCTCACAGCGGTCCAGTTCAATATATCTTAACTCTTAAAACATATTAAGACATCAACTAGAAGTCTCCACCTCAATGATTAAGACAAATCATTTTAGTTGATATGTTATAGTCTTCGCAAATGAAATGCCCAATTTCATCATCGACTACGAACTACAATTCTGAGTTTACAATGAACTTGTGATCTATATCTTCTATGACTAAATCATATAAATCACATACTATGCATCTCATGAACTATATGATAATGTCCAATATTCATGTTACCATTATTTTAGATATTAATAATAAAAACAACTTTATTAATCATAATATTAAGTCATACATAATGTCAGACAATGCTAAATCGAAACATATTATGTACTTCAGCTCCTTTAAGCACCAAGTCCAAAACTATTTATTAGTTAATGTGATTCATTTAAAATAGTAGTTAGAGAACAAAAATTTATGACAACTTTATTTTGAGACTATGAACATAATTACAAGGACATTATGTTTTGCATCTATAACCATATAATATGAAACCCAAAAACCATACTATACTAGGTGCAATGACAACCTAATCCCCCCATTAATATTCCTTAGCATAGAGTGAATACCAACCACTATGATCAGGTGAGAACTATTCTCATTATTCATGGTAACTCTTACCAAAAAAAATAATTTGCCGCTCTTCAATGTGGCCTTTAACCCTACACATCAAATGTGTTTAATTGTTTAAATTCAATTTGATCTGACTAAGTCACATCACAATAGCATAACGAACATTCGCGTAATCATAAAGAAGTTTAACCTTATAATCCGTGAAGTAAATACCTTCCGCATGGAATGCAAGGCTCAAGACCAAGACAAGGTATCTATTCACATTACAATAAACTCAATAAAAGTGTTGTTTCAACACTCCCACTCGTTATTTGGGTTTTTCTTAAATAATTGTGATCCCATCACAACTAATAACCTTGCACTTGTTAAAGACTCTAATTTCATTAGAATCACTAACTAAAATGGAAGTCCTTAACTATTTAGGATTCCTTAAACTCTAATAGATCAAAAATTAGTTATATAGAACTCTATCCTTAATTTACTAAATAAAATATTCTAATCTCATTAGAAACTATATACCTTTTAATTAGAATTTTAATCTCATTAAAAACCTCTAATTAAAATAAATTAAGGACTTTTAATCATAAAACAATTTAGGACTAGGAGTTCTATTTAACTAACATCTTTGATCTCATTAGGTCTTTTAGTAGATAATGATTAATGTATGTCCTTAACTTTTAAAGACTATAAAATTAATCACATAGCCTTGCTTTTTACCAAAATTTTAACACTTAGTCAAAAACTATTCAAAATTCAGTGCCTTCGATCGGTCGAATCTATTACTCGATCGATCGAAAAAGGAAGAAATTCATCACATAGCCACTATCTCGTTCGATTGATTCTCAATTCATGTTTGTTCGATCGAAAATAACATTTGATCGATTAAAAGGAATTCTCGATCGATCGAGACAATGAAGAACTTAATCATATAGTTTTTGCCTGAATCGATCGGTTCTCGATTCCTCTTCAATCAATCGAAAAGTACATTCGATCAATTGAAAGGAATTCTCAATCAATCGAAACTCGCATAACTTAATTTTTTACAATTTTCCAGCAACCGTTTTTGACATCTTCATTGCTTTCTTTGATCAAAATCACCTATTAATTTTATCAATGAAGATTTATAGTTCAAACATTAAGGTTTTCAAGATCAAGATGAAGAACCCTAATACATTAAGGACACTATAAATCATAAACAATTAATCTAAAAAAATAACATCACGCCTATATTAATATATGTAATCATGAACTGATATCACAACACCAATGGTTTATATACCTAGACATGAATCTCTACATATATTCATTTAATCCAATGATGTTAAGCATACAATTCCATAAGAAAGGTTCTAGTCCTTCAAGTTTTATATGATTAGGCATAATAGTTATATTGTATTTCAATAAACCTAAAAAAATATATTACTGTAGAATGTTAAAACACCAAGAAAATATTTTTTCTTTAATTCTAAAACTCAATCACATGTTATACAAGCATGATATTGAAGACCGCTCTGATACCAATTGTTAGAAAATCTGGTTTTGCATCTCATACAAAACACACAGCGGAAGCAACAAATACGGATCTACTTCATTTATAAGAGATAACATGTAACCTTGAATTTTAGAAGAAATAATAGAAAGCGTACCTTGATGCAGTGAAATTCAAAACCAAGACTTGAGAATACCTTTAATCTTAATCTCAATACCACATGGTGCCTAAGAAGTGTGGTCTCTCAATTGGTCTTTATGTACGTTGATTCTCAAAGAAAAATCCATCTTCTTCTCCTTGTAGAGAAAAATTGTTTTCTTTCTTTTCATCATGCGTAGATTCTAACTACCTTGGTAGTTACTTTTTTAATAGCTCTTATTAAATAAAAACTGATTATCTAATTGGGTTAACCTTTTGGGCCTACCTAATTGGGCTTTAGTTTGTGGCTTGAGATGGGACCAAAGGGTAAAACTCTAGCTCCAATGGCTATGGGCTTTTCTGTCAACTCTTTACAAGTCTAAAGTTGCCATTAATTATATTTAATACCACTATATAAATATAATTGCACTCTAGGCCTTATTAATAAATTATATCCCAAGACTTTAATGATATCATTTGACCCCTCCATGAAATATCCATAGTGAACAAAGTCATAATGAACTGTCACTTTGTAAACAACTATTTTATCCTTGAGTACCCGGTTTAATCTTTTAGTTATTCACATTTATTGAAATCCAATCTCAGTAAATATAAGTTTTAGTAACTCCTTAGTAAAGTGGGCGCCCTAAATAACCAGTTCCTATCAAACTTGTCTCAAAGGGATATTTCGTGTCTTTATAAAAGAGATTATGGATTCCATCTTGAGAATATGTGTTCCCTCAACATTATGTGTGGTTACCCAACATACTGACATTTTGAACATGAATATTAGATCTCACTCTTGATATATCTAATTAACCTACATTTTATGATCAGGTCCACTAGCCTCTCAAGATTGAGAGTCTATGAAATTAGAAGCCGTGAGATTAATTATTCAGGTGACAGTTGTTGATTGAATAATTAATCTTACAGCGGTCCAGTTCAATATGTCTTAACTCTTAAGACACATCAACACATCAACTAGAAGTCTCCACTTCCATGATTAAGACAAATCATCTTAGTTGATGTGTTATAGTCTCTGCAGATGAAACGTCCAATTTCATCATCGACTACGAGCTACATTTTGAGTTTACAAGGAACTTGTGATTTACATCTTTTGGGACTAAACTACATAAATCACATACAATGTATCTTATGGACTATGATAATGTCTCATTAGTTCATTTATAAATAGTCTCATATAATTAAACAATTTAATTATTTATGACATGCTAATAAATTGGATTTTAGGGTATAAATCCCAACAACAAGGTGATAGAACATCGCTTGAATTTTGATCCAACAAAGAAGCCTGTCCAGCAAAAACACCAGATCTTTGCTCCAAAGAGGAACAAACCAGTTATGGAAAAGGTAAAAAAGTGGTTAACTGCATGTTTTATCTAAGAAGTCTTCTATCCCGAATGGCTTGCTAATGTCATCATGTGTTAGGATCTGTGCCCTTAAATCCTATTGTATGATGCTATGTATGATATTATGTATGACATGATGTATGACTTAATATTGTATTTGATAAAGTTATTTTATTATTATCTAAAATAGTGGTTACGTGAATATGGGACATTATCATATAGTCCATGAGATGCATTGTATGTGATTTATGTGAAAAGTCACAGAAGATGTAAATCACAAGTTCTTTGTAAACGCAGAATTAATAGTTCGTAGTCGGTGATGAAATTGGGTATTTCATCTGCGAAGACTATAACGTGTCAACTAAGATGATTTGTCTTGATCATGGAAGTGGAAGCTTCTAGTTGATATGTTGATATGTTTTAAGAGTTAAAACATATTGAACAGGACCGCTGTGAGATTTATTATTCTCCTAATGACTGTCAAATGAATAATAAATCTCACGACTTCTATTTGCATGAACTCTTAATCCTGAGAGAATAATGGACCTGATCATGAAGTGTAGGTTGCTTTGATATATCAGGAGTGAGATCTGAAATAACGGTCAAAACCTCAGTATGTTGGGCAGCCACATTTAGTGTTGATGGAATATATATTCTCAAGATGGAATTCATAGTCTCTTGATGGAGATATAAAATATTCCCTTGAGATAAGTTTAATGGTTTCAGTTATTCAGAGAGTTAGGCCTAACCACTTTAGTAAGAAATTACTAAAGTATATATTTATGAAATTGGATTTCATAAATATATAATGAATAACTTTAAAGAATTAAACCGAGTACTCAAGGATAAGATGTAGTAATTTACAAAGTGGCAGTCTACGTTTATGACTTTGTGTTACTACAAATATTTTATGAAGGGGTTACGTGTTTAATAAAGTCTTGGGATATAATTTATTAATAAGGCCTAGAGTGCAATTATATTTATATAGTGGTATTAAATATAATTAATGGTAACTTTGGACTTGTCAAGAGTTGACGGAAAAGCCCAAGGCCCATTGGAGCTAGTGTCTTATTGGTCCCTTTTGGTCCCACTTCAAGCCACACACTAAAGCCCAATTGGAAAGGCCCAATAGGCCAACCCAATTAGATAATCAGTTAGTTATAAAGGGAGAAACATACAGAATTTTTATTAGAAGAGATTAAAAAAAGAAAAAGAAACGGTATATGAGAGAGTGTGAGACACATTTTCATTCTCCCTTTGGAAAACTGATTGAGAGACCACACATCTTGGGCGTAAAGTGGAATTGGAGTGAAGATTAAAAGTGTTCCCAAATGCTTCTAATCTTTGTTTTGAATTTCTCCACACCAAGGTACGCTATCTTGTTCTTAAATTATGAAATTTACATAGTGCACGTTATCAATCATGAATGAAATAGACCCTAGTTCGTCGCTTCCGCTGTGGGTTTTGCATGAGATGCAAAACCAGAATTTTTCCTTCATCATGGTCAAGAAGTCCAATGAAAAATGGAGGATATGTGTGGATTTCACCGACCTCAACAACACCTACCCAAAAGACAGTTTTCCTCTCCCCAAGATTGATCAGCTTGTAGATTCCGTAGCTGGTCACGAGTTACTAAATTTCATGGATGCATTTTCAGGTTATAACCAAATTCACATGAATAAGGAAGACCAAGAAAAAACAGCTTTCGTCACTAGCTAGGGACTATACTGCTACAAGGTCATGCCATTCGGACTAAAAAATGTAGGGGCTACCTACCAAAGGCTGAAGGTGTATATGGATGACATGCTCGTTAAGAGCAAGAAGGCTAGTTCCTATCTGGACGACCTTAGGGAAACCTTTAATACTCTAAGGAAATATCAAATGAGACTAAATCCAGCAAAAAGTGTATTTGGAGTTTTATCAGGCAAGTTTCTTGAGTTCATGGTATCCCAGTAAGGAATAGACGCCAACCGAAGAAAGTAAAAGCCATACTCCACATGGCTTCACCGAGAAATTTAAAGGAGGAACAAAAGGCTGACTAGATGGATAGCAGTCTTGAACAGATTTGTCTCCAAAGCCACAGAGTGGCCAGCGTCTAGTTTATTACACAAGTCAAGCCTTCCAAGGCACCGAGGCGAACTACCCATGGATAGCGAAGATGGCCTTCTCCCTAATTGTCGTGTCAAGGAAGCTTTGTCCATACTTCCAAGCTTATACCATCTTGGTCATGATGAACCAGCCCATCCAAAAAGCCATGAGCAGACCTGATGCAGTAGGAAGAGTGGTTCAATGGGCAATTGAGCTAACCCAGTTCGATATTGAGTACAAGCCACAGATTGCTATCAAAGCTCAGGCATTGGTTGACTTTGTCGCCGTATTCACCATGACGGACCCAAAGGCAGAGTACTGGACGATATATGCAAATAGGTCGTTAGCCATAAGTGTTGGGGGTGTAGGCATGATTCTCCTCTCTCCTGAGAAGGATTTTCTCAAATATAGGGTCCAGCTTCCGTTCCCAACAACGAATAATGAAGCGAAGTATGAGGAAATTCTCACCAGTCTAAAGGTAGTAAAAGCTCCAGGAGTTAGAAACTTGAAGCCAAATACAGATTTAAAGTTAGTTGTGGGGCAAATAACGAACAAGTATGAAGCAAAGGAAAACATAATGAAAAGGTACTTAAAACTGAAAATCAGTTAATTTCTCACTTTGATGATGTTAGGGTTGACCAAGTACCGAGGGAGGAGAATTCATAAGCTGGTGAAGTGGCTAGGTTGGCCTTGTCCAACGGTAGTATAGAAAAGCCTGGGTTATACATGGAGGTACAAACTGTCCCAAGCATAGAAGGGTTGCATGTAGCTCATGTCCAATCCACCAAATATTGGATGGAACCAATCTTGGCTTATATCAAAGACAGGAGACTCCTATCGAACCCATCGAAGGTTTAGAAGATCAGAGTTAGGTCGTCCAGATTCACTATCTTGAATGACGAACTACACAAAAGGGGGTTTTCCTTACCCTACTTGAAATGCCTAGACTCCAAGGATGCAATGCACGTGTTATGAGAAATCCATGAAGGAATCTGTGGAAACCATTCAAGTCCACAATCACTGGTAAGGAAGGTGATATGAGCAGGGTATTTTTGGCTGACCATGCAGAAAGATGCTATCGAGATCTTCCAAAAATGTGACAAATTACAGCAGAGCTCCTAATAAATATCTCATCCCTTTGGCCATTCTCAACATGGGGGGTCGACATTGTTGGTCCACTACCACAAGGTAAGAACCAAGTCAAGTTCTTGGTCGTTGCTATTAACTATTTCATAAAATGAGTCGAGACAAAACCTTTGCCTGTAATCACAGAGGCCAAAATACAAAGTTTTTTTTTGGAAGATCATCATCTGCAGGTTCGGAATCATGAGGGTGATCATCTCTTATAATGGACGACAATTTGATAGCCATAAGTTCAGGGAATTCTACAGAGAGTTAGGAATAAAGAACCAATATTCTTCACCTAGACATCCACAAGCCAATGGCCAAACAAAAGTCACAAAGTGAACTTTGCTCAATATCATCAAAGCTCGACTTGAGGGGACAAAAGGGGCATATCCTGAGGAGCTACAAAATGTCCTATGGGCTTACCAAAAGACTACAAGGGCACCAACGAGAGAAACACCGTTCAAACTAGCATTTGGGATTGAAGTAGTGATTCTTGTTGAAGTTGGGGTGTCAAGCCTCAGAAAAACTTATTATGACGACCATAGCAATGACGAGAAGTTGAAACTTGGCCTGGATTATTTGTCTGGGGTCAGAGACGATGCAGCTCAAAGGATGGCTTTGTACCATCAGAAAATGTCAAGGTACCATGATCAAAAGGTGAAGCTGAGAAGGTTTAATCCTGGAGATATGGTTCTACGAAAAGTTTCGTAGGCCACTAGAGACCCAACCCAAGGGAAGTTAGGCCCAAATTAGAAAGGTCCATACAAGGTCATTCGTTACTTGAGAAGGGGAAGTTACTACTTGGAAGACCTAAACGGGAGACCATTACCTTGTCCTTGGAATGTCGAGCATCTTAAGAAGTACTACCAGTAAAAGTACCGAAGCAAGCTAATAAATTCCAGCACCTGGAATACCTCATCTTACTCATTGACAGATAAGCAAGACTTTATTTTACCTGCAAAAAATTTCTATTTTTGGCATGTTTTACTTTGTCAAGTTGGCATTTTTTTACTTTGTTGAGTTTATACCTTTGTAATACTTTTGAAAGCAAGAGTGAATAAAACAAATATGGTGTCTCTAAGCCATTTCTTTTCAAAGACCAGGTCCTTAATATGTGTATCTAATAACTAAGCACAAGCTATACATAGTAAGCATATAGGCGGAGTCTCTAAAAGATTTAATTCTTGGTAAAAACTCTGTCTATCAATGACGAGTTGAAATAATAAAACTCTGTCCACCAAAATGAGTTTAAAATCATAAAATTCAGGGTAAAAACTTTTTCTGTCAATGACGAGTTTAAATAATAAAGTCCATGGTAAAAACTCGATATAACAATGATGAGTTTAAATCATAAAGTTCATGGTGAAAAACCTATCTTCGAATGACAAGGTTAAATCATATGATTTAGTGGAAAAACTCTATTTAAAAAGACAAGTTTGAAATCATGATCATCAAAAACTCCGCACGAGCCAGTTCTAGGCGCAAAATTCTAAATTAACTCGTGAATAAAACTCTATCAATAAAGCTCACTCTCAAAGATACTAACTCTGTAAACCAGGAGCAGGTTATCAAGATCAAAGGTGCAAATTCTTCTACAAGTAGGCTTCAATCATACAAGGAATTCTAAGGAAAAATTGTTGATAAACAAAAAGCTCAACCAGAATAAATACTCAAATAGAAGTTATCAAACAAGGTATGCAATCAAAGCAGTTAAGTGAAAACCTCAAAACAGATAGGCAACCAATGTTCTTAAACAAAAAACAAAAGCCTCAAAACAAAGAGGCAACCATTGTTCATAAAATTGGGTAAATAAATTATACTAAGCAGAAGGAGCAACAGTCTCACCCCCCTAACCAAGATCCACTCCTTCAGCAACGGCAACATCCTCCCCTCCAGTAGTAGCAGCAGTTGTTTCTTTTTGCTCCTTAGCCTCGTTCATAAGAATTTCATTATCAATAGTTTTGAAGTTGAGGTTAGAGAAGTCCATGGCTAGGCTGTGACGCTTCATCATCCACCTATGCAGAAGCTCGAAGCCTTTGAAGTATTGGATGAACTAGAGGTCAAAAAAATGCTCAAACTTCACAAATTGTTGGATGACCTTCTCTCGCTCAACATTGGTCTTTAAAAAAGCAGCTTGGATCTCCTCGTCTTTTTGAGTGACGAGCATTTTCTCCACTCTCAGGGATTCACTGAGCTCCTTGATCTTCTCCTTTGCCTTGTTTGTCTCATCCATGGCTTCAATTAGGTCCTTCCTCAGTCTTGAACTCTCTACTTCAACAGACTCAGGCTTGGAGTTAGCCACCATGACTTTTTCTTCATTACTAAGGTAATCTGTTGTCAAGCATAAGGATTCCCCAAGAACCTGAAGAAAAAATTCAAAGAGTAGAAAAAAAAATTGAAGGCTTTGATAAGATTGATGTTGGAAAGTAAGGTCAAAAGAAAAAAGAAAAAAGAAAAAGGGAAAGTTATATCTGCACCAACTTGTGGATATGATGCCTAACTAGCTCGTGGAAGGAACAAATGTCAGGCCTTTGAGCTCATTATCAGTAATCATGTTGTGAGCTCATCCAAGGGTCGTAACTGGATCATCCCAAACGTTTTTCCCAACTTTGCTCTTTCCCTTTAAGCGAGTGATGCGAGGAGTAGAAGTCATGACTTCAAGAGACGGAGTTGGAGATGATGGGATAATTTGGATAAATGAGAAGTCATGAAGCTTTCACCTCTTCAAATCTGCGGCAAGCCGGGACAAGGGCTCACTTTTCATGCCTCCAATGTAGGCATACTTCTCCTTATTGTACCTAGTGGCCATCTCTGCTAACAAAAGGAGGAAGGTGAGTAATCATACAAAATGATGAGAAGACTTACAAAGATGAACATACTTTTTTTCTTCTTGATGAATCTTCTCTAATACATACTCAGAAGGTTCGGGTCCAAGGCAGTAGTCAAACAAATGATGAGGGTCGACCAAGTTGTCAAAATCCTCGATCTCTCGGGCAAAAGCAACGGCAGCCCGAACTCATTTGCAATATTGATTCTCCAACCTAGGATGATCAAAAGTTGCAAAACCAAGAAAGAAGTAATGTTATACATGCAAATGTTAGAAGGAAAAATCAAGAAAAATGATAAAAGTACGCACCAAGTGGTGGAACTTCCCACTTTCGCAATAACCTTGGGACTTCACCCTATAAGTCGTCAAACATGTTTTCCCAGCCAGTTCTAGAGATGAAAATTTATTGTGATTTCCAGTCACGAAAGGAGGAAGGAAACCCAGAGACAACCCTAGATTTCCTATCCCAAGGTAAAAGCTCAAAATACCAATAATGGGTGGAAGGCTTCAGACAATATTAATAATAGAAATTCATTCAATGTTATCATATCCCCTTCATAGGCGAACATCCAGATCGACATACAACTTATTATCATCCTTCAAGCATTAGGGATGAGTTAACCAGGGGTAATTTGGAAATTAGAAAGAAGTTGCATAATGAATGGATGGATAGGAAAACGAAGACTACAAAGAAAAGCAACTTCATAGAAGAACAGTTCACCGTGGGTGAAACTACAAGCCTTTTCGCTAGAATGGGGCAAGCGAGTGATGGTACCTTTGGGAAATTGAAACCTTTTCCTAAAACCATTCAAGTGCTTTCCTTTTAAAGAAAAAAACTCAGAAAGAGCATGCAAAGGAGTTGAAGAAGAAGACGTAGGCAAGTTTGACACAATTGTGTCAATCTCCTTACCCAGGGATTTAGCATTTGACGATAGTCTTGTCTCTAACTCACTCGACCTAACATTATCTTCTCTATACTCTACAACAATCATCTCTAAATGGTATTTAATCAAAGAATGGCAAATCAAAGGATAAAGGGTAAGTGTAATAGGTTTGAAAGCAATAAAACGAGACACGAATAGACCTACTTGGGGATGCCGAGCAGAGAAAAGAGAAATAGATTGGCACTCTTGTCTAACGAAATCAAGATCAACCATCAAGAAAGCATAAGGAAAAGATACCTTACCAAGAAGAAAAAGTTTGAAATTTGAAATTCTTCAAAGCTTCAGGCATAGAGAAAATAAGGCAGAAGAAGGGGAATGTTTTTTCTAACAAAGGGAAAACTAAAGTTAAGGAGCGCTAAAACTGAGAAAATTTCACTCATACCACGAATAAAAAAAGGACATGTGTTCGTCATCTAGCAAAGGTGTCGTTTCATATTTATTGCAAGAGAAGAATATCGAGAAATGGGAAGATGTAAACCGTCACAACCGTTCATATTCCTATTCTCATCCAGGACTTGGACGACAAAGGAATAAAGGGGGCAACTAACGGAGCAGTGATTAAATGGTCCTATATTACCAGGACGACCCTAAGCACATTAAAGATAGAAGTAACTCCGCCAATCCAACTAGAAATGAGTAACGACAAGAGGGCTGTTACAAAAGTCTTGATGGCAGGAGGGTTGTTACAGAAGTCTTGATGAGCCGTTGGGACGTTACAAATATCCATTTAAGGAGAGACTTCATTGCCATCAATGCCGCAATTCATTCAAGTGCAACGTCCAAGGGAGATCAATGGACAATTGCATTACCTCGAGCATTGGTTATATAAAGCCAACTAACTCAAGTAAGTGATCTCATTAACATTTGATATTACAGCATATGCTATAGATTCTTAAACATAGAGATTATCTAACTTAAGCATCGGAGGGCCTTTGGCTATCACCTCCCCGGTGTCTCTCATTCTTACTCTTTTTGTTCTCATCAAGTAAAAGTAAGCAAGTGCATCAATCGACACTAACGAGGAACATATTGATGAGGTGATTTTATGCGTCAACAATATATATATATATATATATATATATATATATATATATATATATTGATGAGGCACAAAATCACCCTCTATCTCCTATATTTGGTATTAGAACCATATAGTTTCCACTTCCTTTGATTAGTATACTTTGATTATTGTCTAATTAGTATGCTCTGTGATTTACAGTTGCCACAATATGTGGATCCTCTGTATTAGTCACATCAGAATACTGGACTTAATAATCAAGTAGAACAGTAAGGAGTTTGTTTTCAAAAGTCTCAAAGAATCCAGTTTTCCATTGTCACCCTATGGACATTTGAGACTAGAGTTGGCATTCTAGTCCTACTAGGTTTTGGGAAAATAGTTCTTTCTTGAAGAAACTATTATGGCCAATTCATCTTTTGTAGTCATTGATACCCCTAAACCCTCTTTTGACCTTCCCCTCCTTACATCTATTGCAAATAGGTTAGACTACTTGTATGAAATCTCTCATATACCCGATGATAGTAAAATTCCAATTACTAACTTCCCTATTGTAAATCCTTATACTGTGTTTAACAAACCCCAACCTTCATTAAAAAAAACCAAAATAAAAAATAAAAAATTATTGGCCCTTCTCACCTTTCTACTGTAAAAGAATATGTCCAAGCTTCCAAGTTTGATCAATTTAATATCCCAGCAAGTGAAAATGAAAATTTTATCACCCTTGCTCTTCCCAGAGAGTTTGTAATTCCGTGGAAAAAACAAGGGTACACATATCTTCATTTTGGTGTGATAAGATTGGCACTAACTCTCCACGGAAGAAAGGGACTCCCTGTAGCCTCTAGGATTTCACTCCTTGACTCCAAGTTTTTGGAATATCAAATGCGGTCATAGGAACTGTTCAGACCACTCTAAATGCGGGAACAGTTTTCGTCACACTCTTTCCAAACTTTAATATGCCCCTCAAAGATCCACACCTCTATGATGCTCTCAAGGTGCAAGTTCACATCACAGAAGCCTCTTAAGTACAAGACACATATGCTACTACACTTCACTATCAGCTTGTTTACATGGCAATCCCAGACATGGCCCAATTTAATGATGCTTTGTTGATCCAGGAATGACCCCCATGTGTACATTTGTCCCAAGACAACTTACCAGAGACCAGATGACTTCTCTTTTCCCAGAATCATGGATTACGAAATATGAGACACTTCACCAAGCGATCAAGCTAGTCTAGTCAAACAATCCTCTCTTTATCAGGAAGGAAAATGGCAAAGTTGAGACAAGGTTGTTGGTGGCTCCACTAGAAAAGAAAGATGTGACAGTTTTTCCAACTCAAATTGCTATGCTTCAACCTATGTCATATGTTTATGAAGATGGCCTTAAGATTAACGCATTTCGTGAAGATGGAAAGCCTCGCTATAAAGGCAAATCAACCTTTGGCCACATATGGTGGGATATTTATGATTTTACTGAATGCAAAAAAGAAGAAACTCTTGAGGAAGATCATTCAAGAAGAAGGAAGAAAAAATCCAATCAACAAATCCTCAAATAAAGATATGAAGCATGTGATCCAGAAATTGATTTCCTTAGAGAACCCTCTGGAAAATTTGACTATTATGTTCTTTATCCTAGAACCAGAAAGCAAAAAATCTCTCTTTCTCCTCCATGTAACGAAAACAAGTTCAAAGAAGATCATGATCAAAACCCCAAACCTCTAGTAATCCCATACTACTAGAAAGTTCTTTCCCAAATACCTAGATGCCAACCTTTTCCTACTAGTCAAACCCACCCACAAAAACCCTTATCTTGTTACATGTTTGACCTTGCTTCACCTTCCTACTCATAAGATTTTCCTCCTCTTAAAAGTTTTGAACATCCTCAGACCAGCACAAAGCGTGGTTGGAAAATCAAAAACCCTGTTGGAACCAACCCAGATGGAACCAAAAGACATGTTTCATCAGTAGAAACAGCTCTAAACTGGCAAGCAGAGAATATTGTGGCACAAAACCAAGCCCTTTCAAAAATCCTTGATAACCAATAGAAGTTAGTTGAGGTAGTTACCCACACCTTGTCATCCGCAGGCTCTCTTATTGATGATTTGAAGAAAAAAATCAAGATGGTTGAACAAGAGCTTGCAACAATCGTATCCACAGTCAAAGATATGTCTATTTCTTTTCCTCTTATAGGGAAGAAAGAAAAGGAAATAAAGTAATTGCTGACACAAATTTAATCCATAGAAAGATCACAAAAGACTGCTACCCAACCTTCCCTGATGCTTGTCTATACTCCTTACCAACCTCGAAAATCATTATATAAAGATCTATCCATTCCTTTAATCTCTCCATTTTCATCAACCCCTCTTGGACAAAATCTCTAACCATTAGCCATGACACATCCGGATTATAACCCTTTCAAGACAAGTGGAATTTTCCCAGCCATAACATATCCATCTCCACCTAAACCAGAATCCTAAACCAGGCCACAGAATGAACGTTCCCCTAAGAAAAAGGACAAAAAACCATTATAACAACCTCCAGATCCAACCATTAGTGCTTCTTCAAAACCTCCGGACATGAACATGTTGGCTGTAGATCCTGACCCTCCAAATCCAATTTCATCATTCTTGAAAAACCTTTACCTTGAAAATCCAAATGATCCTTTTGTACTCCCAGTAATTGATGCCACTGAATTAGACCTGTTTGATCTTGGTCTAGAAGAAGTGCTCATGACAGATGACTAGCCAACTATAGATAAAGATGATGTCCTCTACCCTAAACTGCCTCCCCCGCCACTGCCAATTTTCCTCCACCACCTTTTGTCCCTGACAACCAAACACAATTAACCCACTCATCAAGCATAGATTCAAAACATCTGTTTACCATTGATAACGTTCCTCCTCTCAGATGGCATGATGAATTTTTTAACATATTTTCATGGTGCACTGCTGAACTTCAAGTCCCAAATTCTACTGTTGCTCAAGTTATTGCTAAGTTTGTTGCAAGACTCATAGGAAGAATAAGAGAATGGAGGATCAATTTAGGAGAATTTCAGCAAAGACAGGCAGCCCAATCCTAAACACTAGAAGATTTTTTCACAATTCTTCATAATGAATTTCTTGGTTCGTTGACGCATCATACATAATTAGCATAAGAAGAATTCTTGGCCATGAAGTGTTGCTCATTTGAAAGAAAAGACTTGGAGAAACACTTTGATAGGATGTCAAAACGATTTTATTCTATCAATGGCGTGGATGATGTCAATATCAAGCGTACCTTCCTCAACTCCCTCCTAGATCCATTAGGAGATGAAACTCTTTGCATGATGAAACTCTAAAGAATAACCCCGCAACAAGCCTCCTTGGGAGAAATTTACTAGCATATGCTCATTGCTCTAGAAAAGCTCTACAACAAGAGAAAATTTCTTTCAGAAATTGAAAAAGTTCATAGTAAACTCAAAGATAGTTGCAAAAGCAAAAATTTGTAGATAAAGTGCTATGAGAAAAACTGTGACTGTTCAACATAAAGAAGAGATCATTTCAAGAAGTATCCCTTAAAAAGGAGACACCATACAGGACCATGGGAGAAATTTTTCAGGAAGGAAAAATGAA
The DNA here is from genome assembly GCF_040712315.1 of Castanea sativa. NCBI lineage: Eukaryota > Viridiplantae > Streptophyta > Magnoliopsida > Fagales > Fagaceae > Castanea > Castanea sativa. The sequence continues at coordinate 40,101,379 of NC_134023.1, forward strand.
AGTTTCTTAGAAGAAAGCAATTTAAAGAAAAGATTTCAAAAGTTTGTTTTGTGTGTAGAAGACTAGGCCATTTTACAAACAATTTTCCAAAAAAAAGAGAAAGCAACAAAGCTTCTTGAACAAGCACAGATTCATGTACATAACACTCTCTTCTCAAATGTAGAATCACTTTTTTCACTTGATGATGACTATTCTCCTTAAGCTTTAGTAGTCATGGCTTATTCCACATCAGAAGAAGATTCATACGCAAACAGTTATGATGCCTCAGTAATAGAAATTCAAACCATTTATATGTCCCAGTCCATCATAGCTCCCCCAACTAGCCCCGCTCCCATAGCCCAAGTACATACCCTCCTAGAAACCTACTCTAGACCCATTTCAGTTACAGCCCTTTTTGATACTAGAGTTGCAGCAACAATTCTCCATCCTAAAATTCTACCCACAAAATTCTGGTTGCCCCATAACCAAATGTTTCGTGCAGCAAATGGAGAAACATTATTTATAGGTTTGATCTCCTTCACCAAATACCTTATCAGAATTCTCCCAACCCTCACCATAAAACACCAAGTCATTGGATCCTCTCTTACGAGCAGAGACCTTTTTATAGGTTTGATCTCCTTCACCAAATTCCTAGCCTTAAATGGTCTTCAAAAGTACTTTTGCACAAACAACACCTTCTCACTTGGACTCAAGTTCCTCATCTATTTACAGTTGACCCCTTTGACTCTTTAAGAATTAAGATCATCAATGATTGTTGTGCAAATAGCCATTCTGAATTCCTCCTTAAAAATCCAAATCCCTTATGGAAGAACCCAAACATTTTCATACACCTTCCCTTCAAAAAGAATGAAGATGTAAACCCCACAAAATCCAAACATAGAGGAATGAACCTAGAACATTTAGCCTTAGCCAAACAAGAATAATCTACCCCCTCTCAGATGACCTCATTGAACCCACAGCCTCCTCGTGGGCATGTGAAGCTTTTTATGCCAACAAGCATGCTTAGCAAATTTGAGGAAAACTCATATTGGTAATTAATTACCAAAATCTTAATAATTTTCTTACAGATGACGAGTTCCCTTTACCAAACAAGAGTTCCCTCTTCCAGCATCTTTCAAATGCAAAAGTGTTTTTGGCAATAAGGGATCCACCCAGAAGAAAGGTGCAAGACAACAATTTGCATTCCAGATGACTATTGACAATGGACAGTCATGCCCTTTACCCTAAAAAATGCCCCATCCCAGTTCCAAAAAGCAATAGTAATGTTGTTCTAGCCACTCTTGGCTAATGCATTAATCTATGATTTTACATGAGAGTTATTATGTAATTCAGAATTGTATAATTCATGCTTATTAGAAGTTAAAATATAAAGACCATCAACAATATTGCCAAAACAGATAAACATTTTATCCTTCTTTATTACTACATTGTCTTTCAGGATAACATAATATCCATGTTTACCTGAATAAATTGCAGAAATAAAATTCCTACAAACATTAGGTACATATAAACAGTCTTCCAATATTAAAACTCTAGAATCAAAACACGAATTAAACACTCCAACAGCTACAACCGGAATTCTACTCCCATCAGCCAAAGTAAGAAACAATTCCTCTTCATTCAACTTTCTGGTCTCCTAGAACCCCTACAAAGAATTACAGATATAATTAGTACAACTTGAATCCACACACCAAGAATCAGTGGGATTTTGTACTAAACATATTTAAAAAAGGAATGAACTTTTCATACTCTTATTCTTGGCAGCTTTGAATTTTGGACAATTTCTTTTCCAATGACCTTTCTCATCACAATGAAAGCACTTTCCTTTGGCGTACTCACTTTTCTTTTCCATCTTGGCAACTCCTAAGGCAATTTGTTTACCATCTTGCTTGGTAAAGTCCTTCTTCTTCTTCTTTTTACCTTTTCCTTTCGACTTAGGTTGAGAAGTAGAAGCTTTGACCATATTAGCATCAACACTGGATGTACCAAGAATGCCTTTTGCCGCCACCACTTCATTCATTAATTTAGAAAATGTATAAATCTTTTTGTTCATGTTAAAATTAAGTCTGAATTCCTTGAATGATTCTGGTAGTGATTGGAGTATCATATCCACTTGGGATTCTCCATCAATATCGACACCTAAAACTTCCTGTGTATTCAGATGAGAGATCATCCTAAGACAATGCTCCCTCACTGAAGTACCTTCAGTCATTTTGATATTATAAATTTGCCTCATAGTTTGTTTCCTAGCAGAACAGCCTTGCTCACCAAACATCTCCTTTAGACTTAGCATTATGTTCAAAGCTAGTTCTACATCATGCATTTGATACTGTAGAACATTTGAGATAGATGCTAGGATATAGCACTTGGTCATCTCAATAGATTTCTGCCAACAATCAGATCACTGTTTTTCCTCAAGAGGAGCATCTAATGATGGAAAGTTAGGACAAGGTTGACTAGGTCTTCAACAGTTAGAACAATGTGCAAATTTCTTTTCCAGTCAGCATAGTTGTGTTTAGTCAATTTGTTTTGATTAAGAATAGCAACAAGTGGGCTAAATGATGTCATGATTCAAATTTGAAAATAACAAACAAGAATATAATAAGTAAACCGGACATTATGAATTTAGCATATAAACATATGGTATGGAACCTTAATAAAACCATAACATAAAATATGCAATAACAACTCAATCCATGTCTATAATTCCTTGGTAGTAAGTATATTATAAACATTGTGATTGATTGAGAACTATTCTCATTATTAGTGTTATCATGATAACTCTTATCAAACACTAATAATATGCCGTATTAACTTTAGCCTCTAAGTAAATAATGACATAGTTCCTTTGGGAGGTTAACATTACACTTAGTCTAGTATACACCATTATCTAGAATCATGTGTAGCCACATTTCATCTCCCTTTTAGTGTTTAAACTTGTAGCACCATGAAACAAAACACCCTCATTTGGGATCACAAGGCATATACGCCAAGACGAGGCGCTTGTTCACACTACTTTAAACGGGTTAGTTTAATCTTGTAGTACTATAAAATAAACACCCTACATTGGGATCGCGAGGCATATACGCCAAGACGAGGTGCTTACCCACACTACTATGAACCGATAATGGAGGCCGTGAGATCCAACCCTTGTATCTCTCTCCCATTAGATATTTTAAAAGAAAGATATTTAATTAGAAAACATGTGTAATCTCATCACATATAGCCTTGTGCTTTTAAAAGTGAAAACACTTAGTGAACATTCAAACTTCACAACTTTCGATTGATCGAATGTATCCCTTTATCGATTGAAATTATGATCAAAATCTTAATAAAAATTTTGGATGACTCGATCGACTCTTGATTCCTATTCAATCAATCAAAAGGAATTCAATTGATCAAAGGGAATTCTTGATCGGTCGAAACTCGTGAAACTAAATTTTCTAGAATTTTCACCAAACAATTTTCAACAGTTTTCATGAACAACTACCATCATATGAACATAATAGATTGAGTTTTAGATCAAGAATTAAATTCCATTGATGCTATAGACTTAAAGTTCAATCTAACACATTTAATATCAAATTTAAACAACATCATAACATCAATAACAGTTTTTATCAAACAATAATTTCAATAACCATGCAGAAAATTGATTGTATAATCTTCTAACATCATGAAATTACTATCTTGATTACAAAACTCACAAAAGATGTTATACAAGTCAAAATTGAAGACCGCTCTAATACCAATTGTTGGAAAGACACATGTTCGTATCGCATACAAAACATACGCAGCGGAAAATTAATGGATCTACTTCATTCGCAATTGATAACATGTACTATGTAAATTTTAGAAGTTAAGAACAAGAGAGCGTACCTTGGTGCGGTGAAATTCAAAACCAAAGATTAGAAGTACTTCGTGTTGGGGTTTATGCCCTAAATCCAATTTATTGGCATGTCATAAATAATTAAGTTTTTTAATTATATGAGACTATTTATAAATGAACTAATAGGACATTATCATAGCCCTTGAGATGCATTGTATGTGATTTAGTCACAAAATATGTAAATCACAAGTTCCTTGTAAACTCAAAATGTAGTTCGTAGTCAGTGATGAAATTAGGCATTTCATTTGCGAAGACTATAACACATCAACTAAGATGATTTGTCTTGATCATGGAAGTGAGATTAATTATTCAATCAACAACTGTGGAGACTTCTAATTGATGTGTTGATGAGTCTTAAGAGTTAAGACATATTGAACTGAACGGCTGTGACATTAATTATTCAATCAACAACTGTCACTTGAATAATTAATCTCACGACTTCTAATTTCATAGACTCTCAATCCTGAGAGGATAGTGAACCCGATCATGAAATGTAGGTTACTTTGATATATCAAGAGTGAGATTTAATATTCACGGTCAAAACCATAGTATGATGGGTAACCACACATAGTGTTGAGGGAACACATATTCTCAAGATAGAATCCATAATCTCTTTTTGTAGAGACACGAAATATCCCCTTGAGATAAGTTTAATAGAAACTGGTTATTTAGGGCGCCCACTTTAGTAAGGAGTTACTAAAGCGTATATTTATTGAAATTGGATTTCAATAAATGTGAATAACTAAAAGATTAAATTGGTTACTCAATGATAAAATAGTTGTTTACAAAGTGACAGTTCTTTATGCCTTTGTTCACTATGGATATTTCATGGAGGGGTCAAATGATATCATTAGAGTCTTGGAATATAATTTATTAATAAGGCCTAGAGTGCAATTATATTTATATAGTGGTATTAAATATTATTAATGGTAATTTTAGACTTGTCAAGAGTTGACAAAAAAGCCCAAAGCCAATTGGAGCTAGAGTCTTATTTGTTCCTATTGGTCCCATCTCAAGCCGTAAACTAAAGCCTAATTGGGTAGGCCCATAAGGCTAACCCAATTAGATAATCAGTTTTTATTTAATAAGAGTTATTAAATAAAGTAACTACCATAGTAGTTAGAATGTACGTATGATGAAAAGAAAGAAAACAGTTTTTCTCTACAAGAAGAAGAAGAAGGATTTTTCTTTGAGAATCAACGTACATAAAGACTAATTGAGAGACCACACTTCTTGGGCAGCATGTGGAATTGAGATGAAGATTAAAGGTATTCTTAAGTTTTGGATTTTAAATTTCACTGCATCAAGGTACACTTTCTATTCTTTGTTCTAGAATTCAAGGTTACATGTTATCTCTCATGAATGAAGTAGATCTGTGATTGTTGCTTCCACTGTGTGTTTTGTATGAGATGCAAAACCAGATTTTCCAACAATTGGTATCAGAGTGATCTTGAATATCATGCTTGTATAACATGTTATTGGGTTTTAGAATCAAAGAAAATCATTTTCTTGTTGTTTCAAATTTCTGTAGTAGTTTTTTCTGCATAATGTTTTGTTCTTTAAACTTTAAACCTGTGAGTTTGTGATTAATATATGAGATATATTAGTTATTGCTTGAGGCCACGGCTGTAACTTCTATTTTCTGTCGTGTGTTTTTGGTGTTTGTATTTGTGTAGGAGACCATCTACACATCTTTCAAACGACTTTATTGAAGAGGTTTATAAACAATATCTGATGACTTTATTTTTATAACGTGTTAACTTTTGTTTCCTTGGCTATCTTTGTTTTCGTTATTTAAGATAATGATAATTAGACAACTTAACTTTAATGCTTGTTGGTCATCTTATAAGCTTGTGTTAATTGCCTTGGATGCCTTGGATCCGTTTGTTAATTTGATGTGTGTGTTTCATATGTTGGAAGTTATATGGAGATACACGGAAATAAATAATATCATGTGAGTAGTTTTGTGATTGTATGATACGGCCCCCTTTAATTTAATTTCTTTGAATGTTTGCATTCTTGGAATCTATATATATTAATTTTGGTGGTAGGAATGTTGTTCCTTTGGGAAAAGTATCTATGTAAACTTCAAGGAATTTTCTTTTTCAGTTTACTGATATACATGCTATCATGTTAATACTAGGATTATGAAATTTATTTGTAATAAGATTAGGATTATGTTTTCAAGGGTTTCTAGCATATTAGGGTTCTTGATAATAATCTTGAATAACTTAATGTTTGATCTGTGAATCTTCATTCATAAAATCAAAAGGTGTTTTTGATGGAAGAACTATGAAGATGTAAAAAATGGTTACTTGAAAATTTCTAAAAATTTCAGTTTTGCGAGTTTCGATCGATCAAGAATTCCTTTCGATTGATCGAATGTACTTTTCAATTAATCAAAGAGGAATCGAGAACTGATTGAGTCAGGTAGAAACTCTATGATGAAATTCTTCATTGTCTCGATCGATCGAGAATTCCTTTACCGATTGAATGTTAATTTTGATCGATTGAACAGGAATCGAGAATCAATCAAACAAGGTAGAAGCTTTGTGATGAATTTCTTCATTTTTCGATCGATCGAGTAATAGGTTGGACCGATCAAAGGCACTGAATTTTGAATTTTCGCTTGTTTTTGACTAAGTGTTAAAAATTTGATAAAAAAGCAAAGCTATGTGATTAATTCTATAGTCTTTAAAATTTAAGGACATTTATTAATCATTATTTAACTAAAAGACCTAATGAGATCAAAGAGGCTAGTTAAATAGAACTTTTAGTCCTAAATTGTTTTATGATTAAAAGTCCTTAATTTATTTTAATTAGAGGTTTTTAATGAGATTAAAATTATAATTAAAGTTATATAGTTTCTAATGAGGTTAGAATACTTTATAACTAATTTATATAACTAATTTTTGATTCATTAGTGTTTAAGGAATCCTAAATAGTTTAGGACTTCCATTTTAGTTAGTGATTCTAATGAGATTAGAGTCTTTATCAAGTGCAAGGTTATTACTTGTGATGGGATCACAATTATTTAATAAAAACCCAAATAATGAGTGGGAGTGTTGAAATAACCCTTTTGTTAATTTTATTGTAATGTGAATAGATACCTTGTCTTGACTTCGAGTCTTGCATTCCAAGTGGAGGGTATTTACTTCACAGATTACATGATTAAACTTCTTTGTGATTGCGCAAATGTTCGTTACGTTATTGTGTTGTGACTTAGTAACATCACATTGAATTTAAACAATTAAACACATTTGATGTGTAGGGTTAAAATTGTGATGAGATCACAATGATTTCAAGAAAATCCACTTGTTTTAAAATTTCTAGTGAGAGAGAGATACAAGGGTTGGATTTCACGGCCTCCATTATGGGTTCATAGTAGTGTGGGTAAGCACCTCATCTTGGTGTATATGTCTCGCGATCCCAAAGGAGGGTGTTTACTTCATAGTACTACAAGATTGAACTTACCCGTTTAAAGTAGTGTGAACAAGCACCTCGTCTTGGAGTATATGGCTAACGATCCCAAAGGATGGTGTTTTGTTTCATGGTACTACAAGTTTAAACACTATAAAGGGAGATGAAATGTGGCTACACATGATTCTAGATAATGGTGTACACTAGACTAAGTGTAATGTGAACCTCCCAAAGGAACTATGTCATTATCACTTAGAAGCTAAAGGAAGAGTGGCAAATTATTTTTGTTTGGTAAGAGTTACCATGATAGCATTAATTATGAGAATAATTCTCACCTAATCATAGTGGTTGGTATTCACTCTATGCTGAGGAATATTAATTGCGGGATTAGGTTGTCGTTGCACCTAGTATAGTATGGTTTTCAGGTTCCATATTATATGGTTATGGTTGCAAAATATAATATCCTTGTAATTAAGTTCGTAGTCTCAAATTGAAGTTGCCATAAATTTTGTTCTCTAACTACTATTTTAATTGAATCACATTAAGAAATAATTTTTGGACATGGTACTTAAAGGAGCTGAAGTAGATAAATATGTTTTGATTCAGCTTTGTCATAATTTCCTATGCATGATACATTTATGGAAGATAGCTTATGATGTGATCATAGTTTTCATTGAAATGCTAAAATGTTACATTGGCTACTGTCTCAATTGTGCTATAGCATGAGATGCAAGAGTTAGTACTAAACTTAGACTTTATATTAAGTCTAAATGAGATGTTTGGTATGAATCATATTGAGTGCTAAGAAAGGCTTAAGGAGTTTGGGTTCTATATCATTTTATGAAAATATTTTTTATTTTTAAAATGAATTGGAATTCTTGGATGTAGAGATTAATTGTTAATCTCATATGGATATGATCCACAAGTCCTTGTTAGATCATTTGATCAATTCAGATTGTTTTAAAAATAAATAAATTATTTTTATATTATCTGAATTGATGAGTGAGTTCTACGTAACAGAAGACATCCTTAAAGCTAAGGCTAGGATCAATATGATTTAATTCAAATTCTTAACCTGAACCAAAAGGTAAGGGTGGTAAGAAGAGGAATTATAATACCAAACAGTTGGACAAACTAGTTGCCCTAGTAGTTGCCAAAAAGAAATTAGACTTAAAAGTATGACCAAAAGGAAAGTGTTTCCATTTTGGTAAAGCTAAGCATTGTCCATAATTGTTTTCTAGATTGAAATTTACATGTTTTACCTTTTAAAGAGAAAGTTTCCATCCTTTGGTATTGTATGTTTTGACACTTATGTCTAGATCTTATTAATCTAAATGGTATTCAAGATTGGTGAAAGATGGGTTTTTAGAACCATTATTTTGTTATATTCCCAGTCTATGAATTTTATCTAGAAAATAATATGATCTAGGGCTCCTTTTTGTAAAGGAATAAAGTTCCAATGACTTCTTTAAGTCAGGGCATACATAAAGGAGAAATAGGGCTCTTTTAAAGGTAGAATGTTCTAGAAGAAAAATGTCAAAATTTGTTGTAAGACAACTACAAAATACATTTAGAAATGAGATGGTTGTATTAGATACACCAAAAGACATTATTCTGTAGATAACTATTACACTGGTACAATATCGTAGTGGGAGGATTATCAATTACCGAATAAATTCATACTTTTGGGATAAACTTTTGAAGTCATTCCACAAGGATATGAATTTGATCCTCAGTCCTACGTAAAGGCAATAGATGATATGAATATGCATTACTGGATCAAGATTTTGCGAAAAGAATTAAATTCTATTTAAAGTCTAGAACTTGTAGAGGCGTCTAATGGCATTAAGCCTATTGTTTTCAAATAGGTCTACTAGAAAATGAGATTGATAGATTAGAAGCCGTAAACCTTCAAAGTCAAGACTAGTGGTGAAAAGATTTATTCAAAAAGAAATGGTTCGGCTATGAAAAGATTTTTTCACCAATAGTCAAGTTTGACTCTATCTAGATTCTCTTATTCATTATATTTCATTTGGATGAAATATGGCAATGGATATCAAGAAATTTTCTTTTAGTAGCAATCTTGAGGAAGACATCTATATGATGTAATTAGATTTGTTCATAACAAAGAACCAGTAGTGTTTAGTATGCGAGTTGCTTAAAGTTCATTTATGGACTAAAGCAAGCATTTGAATTATAAAAAATCATCTTTGGTCAAGCAATCAAGTTGTTTGATTTTAATCAAGTATTAAAAGGCCTTATGTGTGTAAAAGCTATATAGAATAATAAATTTCTTAATGTATGTTGATACATTCTAATCATTTAAAATGATGTAGAGTTATTATCATCAATGGAATTTTTTGTTGTCTAGTCCAGTTTGATATAAAGTACTTGGGAAAGGCTGGTCATATCCAAAAAATTAAACTTTGTTAATCTTCAGAAATTAGGATGTTAGGTCAATCTCAAACTGTTTAAATAGATTAGATTCTAGCCAAGTATAGCATATAATACTTCAAAACCACTGGGATAGCCCTAGAAAGCGATGGGATAGGGTCAAAATTCCTATCCCAGCATTTTTTTTCCCGATGCTTCAAACCGCTTCGCAGTGACAGTCGGTATAGGGTCACTGGACCTGTTCTAGTGCTTTTCAAAAGCACCGGGAAAGGGCATGCCCTATACCAGCGCTTTTTAAAGCGCTGGTATAGGCCTTTTAAATTTTATTCTTTCAAGACCTATACCAGTGCTTTTGAAAGCACTGGAATAGGCATTGCCTATGCCAGCACTTTCAAAAGCGCTAGTAGAGGTTTTGAATGAATAAAATTTAAAAGACCTATACCAGCGCTTTTGAAAAATACCTACAATACATCTGAAATGTACCTGAAAAGTACCTAGTATAGGTCTTCAATGAATATAATTAAAAAAAATTTAAATTAAATTTTATAGCACCTGAAATGTACCTACAATACATCTTTTCCAATACATATTTTATAACACCTGTAATGAATCACAATTCATATTTTCCAATAGCAAATACAATATCACATTAAACCAACAAACTAAATATATTTACTTATAATTATTTACAGTAGCAAATACAATACCACAATAATCTAATGATTTAACTAAGCTCAATGTCCATGATCTACAACACTGATTATGACAATGCATTTAATGAATAATACAAAATACATTAGTATATTATTATTGTTGTTAAATGCTTTAAGTATATGTTTTAAAATTACAAAATCTATATTATGAATTCTCGAAAGATCATATGTTATAGTATTAGTGCTTTCCTATTACTTGTACCATTTTTTTTCTTTGTTATATATTTGTGTCAAACATGGCTAGCTTGTATTTCCTAACTTGACCAAATTTTCTATGCTAGAAAAGATTCCAACCCACATGAATACGTGGAAAGACAAGGATGTTAAACACATTTGGCCAAATAGTTTCATAAATCCATTAGCAAGAACATAATCAAAATCAAAATTAACACATGTTCCCAAGTTTTCTGTGATTGTTTGCTATAACTATTTAATTATTATAGTTGGGGTTGTGGGCAACAATGATAAAGATGTGCAGAGAGGGATTGATATGCATAGCTTTGGGTGGTGACGCCAGTTGATTTGGACCACATAAAAACAATGATTTGTTGTCTATTTTAGTTAGAGGTTATAATTTGTAATTTGACAAAAGAAAAGGTAAGAGAACTTTATTTGTAATTTGACAAGTACCCCTACCCAAAAGGGAACCAAACAAGCATACAAGAAACTCATAGAACTACAACACAACCAAAGTCTTTAATTTCCCTTCCGCAAACAATGTGCATGTACCAACTTGATATAGCATATGTCACTACCAAACCATGGTAAAATTAGCCAAAGTAAAACATTTGTCAAAGAAAGCACATATAAACTTACAAGCTAAACCACACAACAAAAGTTTGGAGTAAATTCCCTAAAGTCTCAGTATCCTAATCACACTTTTAGATAACTTCCAACAGGTCAACCCTTATTATAAAATTCTTTTGGTCCACTTAGTTTTATCCAAAAAGCTTAAAATGAAATAGAGAGAAGCCTTTATGTGTCTAGTATGTACCACCAAAGAATCAGCTCAAAAACGTTTTTCTATAATTTATTAAAAATCATGTATTGCAGCTGACTCAAATCTATCCTTGACAGCTTTAGAAAATTGTTATAGTTTTAAGATTAGCCCAAATTATTTGAGAATCACTCCCATTAAAACCACAAGATTTAAAGCATATTAAAACCAAGGAATCAAACCCAAAATCTCATATAAACAACTTATCAAACACTTGGTATGCAAAAAGCACATGCTCACACTTCACTTGCATAAATTCATAGTTATCACTTCACTCACACCCACGTTTGCCAAAGTCCTTTAAAATGCAAAGAAAAAACTTCCAAAAATCAACTCATATCAACATATGAAACAACAAGACCCATATAGTTGATCTAGCAAACCAACCCTCAAATACCCATAGGAAACTAATCAACCAAAACCTTTTATCAAAGCAAAAACTCTTCAAATGACATAAAATTTTCAGATTTTAACAAAACCATTGCTACCCAAATCATCTTAACTCTCTAATCTTCCATTATTCACCAAAATCCATCAAAGTATTCACTATAATAATCATTTAATAGCAAAACCTAAAGGATTTCATGAAAGAAATTGAGCAAAAGGCTTAGATTTTTACCTTAAATTCCTGTTGGGAAAAGGCACAAATAAAGGAGTATATGGTGGCTAGAGGGATGATCTAGCGGTGGCTGTTCATGAGAGATGAAGAGGGAGTAAGATTTGGGTGAGAGGAAGGGAGAGGCTGCAGCACAAGAAAAACAAGAGAGAGAGAGAGAGAGAGAGAGACAGAGAGAGAGAGAGAGACAACATGAAAATGAGGAAGAAAAGGGGGGGGGGGAGAGGGGAGAGGAAAATATTTGAAGTAAAGAAGTGGAAGACCAAAAATGAGAGGCCAAAGTGGTGCCAAGCTAAAAAAAATTAAGAGGGAAGTCTGAAATTTTTTTAGTGGTACGAAAGACCTATTCCAGCGCTTTTTGAAGTGCTAGAATAGGGTCACCCTATTCCAACGCTTCAAAAAGAGCTGGGATAGGCCTCTCTCCATTCCCTTATGGAGTGACCCTATCCTAGCGCTTTTTGAAGCGCTAGAATAGGCTGACCCTATTCCAGCGCTTCAAAAAGCGCTAGGATAGGCCTCTCTCCATTCCCTTATGGAGGGATCTTATTCCAGCGCTTTTCAAGCACCGGGATAGGATAGTTTCAAAAATTAAATTAATAAAAAAATATATATTACCCAAACCTATAGCGGCGGTTATAAAACGCTGCAATAAGGTATCCTATACCAGCGTTTTTAAAAACCGTAGCTATAGGTCTCATATTGCAACGATTTATAAAGCGCCGGTTTTGAGCTGCCGTAATAGGGTTTCCTATACCAGCGCTTTTGAAAAGCGCTGGTACAGGCTTATCTATTACAGTGTTTTTTAAAAGCGCCAGGAAAAAAATGCTAGGACAAGACGATTTTTTTGTAGTGAATAAATCTGGCTAAAACTTGTTTCCAAACCTTGCCTTTGAGGGATGATGAATTACTCTAAAGGGAAATAAGTGTCGGATATATGGTAAATTGTCTTTGAGGGTAAGTGGGAGATTGTTGGGGTTTATGCCCTAAAATCCAATTTATTGGCATGTCATAAATAATTAAATTGTTTAATTATATGAGACTATTTATAAATGAACTAATGAGACATTATCATAGTCTTTGAGATGCATTGTATGTGATTTAGTCACAGATGTAAATCACAAGTTCCTTGTAAACTCAAAATGTAGTTCGTAGTCGGTGATGAAATTGGGTGTTTCATCTGCAAAGACTATAACACATAAACTAAGAAGATTTGTCTTGATCATGGAAGTGGAGACTTCTAGTTGATGTGTTGATATGTCTTAAGAGTTAAGACATATTAAACCGGACTGGTGTGAAATTAATTATTCAATCAATAACAGTCACCTGAATAATTAATCTCACAACTTCTAATTTCATAGACTCTCAATCCTGAGAGGATATTGAATCTGATCATGAAATGTAGGTTACTTTGATATATCAAGAGTGAGATCAAATATTCACGGTCAAAATCTCAGTATTTTGGATAACCACACGTAGTGTTGAGGGAACACATATTCTCAAGTGGAATCTATAATATCTTTTTGTAGAGAAATGAAATATCCCCTTGAGATAAGTTTAATAGGAACTGATTATTCAGGGAGCCCACTTTAGTAAGGAGTTACTAAAACGTATATTTATTGAAATTGGATTTCGATAAATGTGAATAACTAAAAGATTAAACCCGGTACTCAAGGATAAAATAATTGTTTACAAAATGACAATTCTTTATGACTTTGTTCACTATGTATATTTCATGGAGTTGTCAAATGATATCATTAGAGTCTTGAGATATAAATTATTAATAAAGCTTAGAGTACAATTATATTTATATAGTGGTATTAAATATAATTAATGGTAATTTTGGACTTGTCAACAATTGACAGAAAAGCCCAAGGCCCATTGGAACTAGAGTCTTATTTATTCTCTTTGGTCCCATCTCAAGCCACAAACTAAAACCCAATTGGGTAGGCCCAAAAGGCTAACCCAATTAGAAGATCAGTTTTTGTTTAATAAGAGTGATTAAATAAAGTAGCTACCAAGGTAGTTAGAATGTACGTATGACGAAAAGAAAGAAAACAGTTTTTCTCTACAAAGAGAAGAAGAAAGATTTTTCCTTTGAGAATCAATGTAAATAAAGACTGATTGAGAGACCACACTTCTTGGGCACTATGTGGAATTAAGATGAAGAATAAAGGTATTCTCAAGTTTTGGGTTTTTGAATTTAACTGCATTAAGCTACGCTTTCTATTCTTTGTTCTAGAATTCAAGATTACATGTTATCTCTCATGAATGAAGTAGATTCGCGATTGTTGCTTCTACTGTTTGTTTTGTATGAGATGCAAAACTAGATTTTCCAACACTTGAGAACACTTTTAATCTTTACTCCAATTCCACTTGTGCCCAAGAAATGTGGTCTTTCAATCATTTTTCACGTATGTGTTCAAGCGAGAATAAGAGAGTGGCTTACACTCACATACACACCATTTCATTCAACTACTAAATTCTATATGTTTCTCTCTTTTTATATAACTGGTTATCTAATTGGGCTAGCCTTTTGGGCCATTTCAATTAGACTTTAATCTGTGACTTGGAGTGGGACCAAAATGGATCAAATAAGACTCTAGCTCCAATGGGCCTTGGACTTATCTATTGACTCTTGACAAGTCCAAAATTACCATTAATTATATTTAATACCACTATATATATAAAATTGCACTCTAGGCCTTATTAACAAATTATATTCCAAGACTTTATTATACATGCAGCCCCTTCATTAAAATATTCATAGTAATACAAGTCATGAATGTTGACTACCAATTTGAAGATTACTACATCTTAATCCTTAAGTATCTGATTTAATCATTTAAGCTATTCATAATATATTTACGAAATCCAATCGCATAAATATATACTTTAGTAACTTCTTACTAAAATAGTTAGGCCTAACACCTTGAATAACTAAACCCATTAAACTTCTCTTAAGAGAATATTTTATATCTCCATTAAGAGATTATGAATTCTATTTTGAGAATATATGTTCTTTCGACACTAAATGTGGCTGCGCAACATATTGAGGTTTTGATCATGTCTTTAGATCTCACTCTTGATATATCACGGCAACTTACACTTCATGACCAGGTTCATTATTCTCTCAGGATTAAGAGTTGATGTAAATAAAAGTTGTGAGATTTATTATTCATTCTATAGTTGTTAGGAGAATAATAAATCTCACAGCGGTCCAGTTTAATATGTTTTAACTCTTAAAACATAATAACATATCAACTAGAAGTCTCCACTTCCATGACCAAAAAAAATCATCTTAGTTGATACGATATAGACTTCGCAAGTGAAATGCCCAATTTCATCACCGATTACGAACTAAAATTTTGAGTTTACAAAGAATTTATGATTTATATCTTCTGTGACTAAATTACATAAATCACATACTATGCATCTCATGAATTATATAATAATGTCCAAATATTCATGTTAGTATTATTTAGATAATAATAAAATAACTTTATTACATAGAACATAATGTCATACATAATGTCAAACATGGCATCATATAATAGTATTTAAAGGGCACATATTCTAACAGCCAGATCCAAAAAAAAATCATAAAGTCCTCCATAATTACCTTAAGGAACACCACAATCACTTTCTTGCTATTTATCCTAACTTGGACCAACCATGAAAAACCCCTTTTACTTTTTGGATAACCAATTGGACCGTCATATATTATCTTTACATGTGGTATTTACTCAATGAGTATTACTCGTGTCTTCATTTTGAACCAAGATTTCACAAACTTGTTTTCCCCCGTGAAAATAGATATTTTCAAAAATTCTGATTTGAAATCCTAAAAAATGATGCTCATAATGGAGATTGGGAAAAGTATCCCATCACAGAAGAAGATATCTTTCAAAAAATGACATTTGAGCAAAAGATATCTTTCACTCGTCAAAAATGCATTCGATCACTAACCTAGATGGCACCCTCCATTTACACATGGACACCACTTAGGCATCTTGTCACCATGCTCTTACAAAGGTAGAATCCTTTAATATGAGAACCTTATCTAAAATAGGACCCAGCACCCCAGAAGTTTACAGACAACACTGGCTACATGAAGACCTTTGGGAAATGCCCAATCCTTTTATTAGTTACGATAACCCCTGTTATGATAACCATGACCCAGATGTTGAAACCAACATTGACAAAGAATGGTTCCAAGGAAGAGATGGATGGGATTAAATAGGTCCAACACAAAAAAAAAAATCCTAGAAACGTCTTGAAGTAGCTTTGCCTTATCCATGCATGTCAAGAACAATTATTACCCTTATAGCACCCTTATCCAACAGCAGCTTTGTCTCCAGCCAAGCCCTTACTTCCTTCAACGCCTATCGATCACAAGCCAAACCTCTACCACCTTATGCAAAGCTTATTGTAAATTGTGTCTGAATTTGTTTTGAGTTCTGTCATCTATAAATAACTACTTTGTATCATTGTAAAGGCAGAACTTAGCCTCCTTCAGAAGTCATTTCCTTATGACTTATGTAAAAGTTTGTTGAATCTAATAATATTAATTAGCTTGTTGTACCTAGTACTCTGTTCTATTCTATGCTTTCAAGTAATTTTCTATATTTCTTTAACCTTATATTTTCTTAACTAGTTTCCATAATATTCTTTCACCCTCTATATATATATATATATATATATATATTCCTTTCAAATAAGCTAACTTATTTACTTAAATTCATCTTATTTGAGTCTCTCCTTCACTACTCAGCTTAATCACTGGATTCACTGTGAGACTCGTCATCCCAAAGTGCTCGCCACAATCACTTGCTTCAGCTTCTTAATTTCACAGGCCCCATGTATATATCAATCTGGCTTGTTCGGTCTTTTCGCACTTCTCTTACTGGCCCACCATCAATCATCTTTCAGCAACCATATTCCACTGATTCTCTACGTGTGTGTGTTCCTCTTCGTTACAACTAGAAAATGATCTCTGTTCTCTAGTCCTGGTGGATATAACACAAAACAATTTCGCAAATTTAGGAAAAACTGTGACATTCTATTCTCAGCTTTCACATGAACGGAAATGTTAGTTGCATGTATTAATATACGAGTAAGCAGTAATAGAAATGAGGGTTAATCAACATAATTGGTGTACCCTCATACACTCAACAGAAGCAACCACTCAAATAGTTATATTGCAGTTATAAATAAGATGAGTATGATAGTAACCCCAAATGTCATATGCCTTATAATCTCCTCATAGTTGTTTTAATCCATTTAGTTATTTAGTTAGTTCCTAACAGTGTGGGGAGAGGATTGACTTCATTCTAACCATTATTCTTTTCCTTTCTCTTAGATAGATAGTCTCAAGTAAGATACCCTCACAGAAGACATCAACAAATGGTGGCTCCAAAGGGTCAGTGTTTAGGGATTAATTAACTCCAATCCTATAACTATTAAATTTGTCAATATGCAGCATAGAAACTAGGTAATTGCATTCATGGCATATGGTGAATGTGGTGGCTACTCACTTGATAGCGTATTGCTTTTTTCTTGGGTCCTTGCTCTGACCATTTGCCGCGAAGCTGCCATCTGATGCTACTATATAGGAGGTAGAATTTTATTTTAGATGATGCTCTAGGGTATGTTTCAAATCCAAGGAAAAAATTCTAAACCTTTTTTCCTCTACTCTTCTCTCTTCTCCCTCAATCTCCTTTCATCCAAACATACTGAAATATACCTTTAAGTAATTGCTTGTTTTTGGAGCTAGTTACTAAAATTCATAATATAGGTGGCCAAAATCTAAATCAAATGAGATTTCATTACCTTGATCTTATGTTTAAAATTTGAAAAGAAAAAGGAGTTTTGCCCGTGTGGGCAAGTGCCATCTCTGTGCTTAGATATCTAAAGAGAAATTCCATATTAATTTGACCAATGGATATAGATTGGGGTCCTCCCATCCAACAGATAGCAACGAGACCAAGATTTGCCCCTACTTGGGAGTACACCATTTATAGCTCGTTTCCTCACTCGCCTAAAGCTAATCATGATTCTCTTATATAGAAAAATGTTTTGTACACCAGGGATTTGTGCTAAGTGAAGTCTCTGGTACCAAATTGAAGACCAAGGAGTGTTTCAAGTGAAGCTACTGCGTCAAGAACATACTTCAATCAGGTTGTTCTTATAGGTTTAAACACGGATTGGGTATCTTTGCATTGAAGAGATTCATAAGCAAAAAAGTCTAACTGGGTTGGAGCTGAATATGGTCATGTGAGTAAATTTTTATTACAGGTAACAATACTAGGATTAGAGATATTCTTGTATTGTGATGACTTCCATTTTACTTAGTGAAATTTTCATTTTGGTTGTAAGCTACAAATCACTCATGGGGTTTTTCCATCAAAGTTTTCAATTCGTAACCTTAAATTAATCCATACAATCAGGGATTCTTAACTGGGTACTCAACTTTTAATTAATTCTTCATAGCGATAATTGAGAGTAAAAATAATTGCTTTTACACGATTTTGATATGATTCTTGGGTTGCCATTCTTACTAGCATCTCCACGTACGGTTCAACATTAATTATCCAAGGGTAAATAATTATTGTCCAAGATATTAAAGGCAATAAATTCAAGCTTTGTAAAATTTGACATTATCTAGCTATGACAAAGATATTATATATATAATAATTGAACAAGCATTTATATAATGTAAAATCAAATTAAGATATATTATTTAATCCAAATCTCGAACATAAAATTTCTATAAGAATTAAATAATCCACACTAAAGAAGATAAAAAACACATGTTTGTATAGTATGTCTAGCATAAAACCAATACGATTTATAATCCATTAAATAAACACTAAAATTTTTAGGTACGTATCAATGTGATAAAAAAAAATATTAGAAAATAAGATTACTAATTCTAAAAATAAAAAAAATAGAAGAAAAAGAAGAGAGAGAATACTAATACTCACGAGAAACTTATATTAGGTCGACAGATAGATAGCCTTTGATGTCAGAAAACAAAAGGCTTACAACTTTCTTTTAACATTTTTATTAGAAAAAAGACATCAATTTCATTGAATCAAAGAGATCATTAGCCTGAACACTATGGAGGATGTTTGGTGGAATTTAGAATTGATTAGAGTAATAACATGGAGAATGTTTGGTGGCATTTAAAATTGAATTTAGAATTGATTTGAGTCTTACGCTGATAACCTGTTGCAAAATAAAATGAACAAAGATAAAATAAAGAAATCTGAAAAAAAAAAAAAATAAAATAAAAAGTATATTACTAGCACTGTAGCTCTAGTAGCTATAGTGGTTTTTTTTCTTCTTCTTCAAGTCATCGGTTTGTGCTTTTTTTTTCTAGTCATTGGTTTTTTTTTTTTTTTTTTTTTTCTTCTTTATGACCTGGCATATATATTGTTATATTAACACAACAAATTTTACCATATTTATATATATAAAAAGCGTCAATGCACAAACAGTAATTCTTTTTTTTTTTTTTTAGTTGTTGGTTTGTGCTTTTTTTTTCTTTTAAATATTCATATGAGCTGGCATATATATATATATATATATATATATATATATTTTGTTATATTAACACAACAAATTTTAACAATATTTTCACAATTATTGAGGTGTCAATTTTTTATGTGTCAAAATAAAATAATCAAATATTAGATTGTAATCAACCATAACTAAAAATAAATATTTTGTAAAAATATTGTAACACTTGTTGGGTGAATGTGTAAAAGTTACAGTAGTTTTTGGTTTGTTCAATGTGTACTCTTCATCACTTCATTGGATTTTTTTTTTTTTTTTTTTTTTTTTTTTTTTTTTTTTTTTTTTTTTCAGTAATCGGTTTGTGCTCTTTTTTAAATAATATATATTTATATGAGATTGCATATATATTGTTGTACTAACACAACAAATTTCACAATATTTTAACAATTATTGAGGTGTCAATTTCTATCGGTTGAAATAAAATAATAAAATATGAGACTGTGACCAACCACAACTGAAAATAAAATGTTTT
Organism: Castanea sativa; assembly: GCF_040712315.1. Classification (NCBI taxonomy): domain Eukaryota; kingdom Viridiplantae; phylum Streptophyta; class Magnoliopsida; order Fagales; family Fagaceae; genus Castanea; species Castanea sativa. The sequence goes on from NC_134023.1 coordinate 40,121,458, forward strand.
GTGAAAATGTCATAACACTTTTTGTTATTACAATATTTTCACAATTATTGATATCTTAGTTCCTTATAGATCAAATAAAAAAAAATGCGAAGTTCACAACATTTTTACATTAATTTCACAACAAATCATAGGTAAGTTACTATTGATGGATCAAAAAGTGATATCAGCCATGGATCTATTTTAAAATCAGTAACAACTTGCCAATTAGAATTTTTAATGAAAATGTTATGGAGATTACATTTCTATAAAATAAATAATAATATATCAGGCCAAAACTTACCATGGCTAAAAATAAAGGTATTGTAAAAATATTATGACATTTTGTTGTGTTCCTAAACTTCATTTTTGGTTTAGTCAAATTTGATGAGCAAAAATTTACTGTTTCATGCACAATTTCTTTTGTTGGTTTTTTTTTAATGCATAGTTTAAATTGGTTGTCCCAGTTAAAAACCAATAATAATTTACAACATAGGATTTGTTGTGAAAATATTGTGGATGTAGTATTAATCTAAAATAAAATTATAAAATATCATACCAGAGCCCACCATAGCTAAAATAAAGGTATTGAGAAATTATCGTGACATTTATTGTGTTCCTGACATTTTTTTTAGCCAATTTGTTGAGCTAAAATTCATAATTTTATAGACAATTTTCTTGAGTTGACTTTTCTTTTCGAACACATTGTTTAAAGTAAAAGACACGTAGTTTTACTAACAAAAAAACATTATGAAAAAAAGAAAATAACTTTCTCCCTTTATGTTTGGGATAGTTTCATCTCCCAACTTTAAAGCTGAATAATTTCATTCTTAATATTTTGTAGACAATTATATAGTCTATACTATTACTCTCTTAGTTAAATCGTAACAAAATCTTATGATTCTTATAATATTTCATTGTACAATATCTAAAATGCCTTATTAAATTTTAATATCCCAAAAAATTTCTTTGTGTATTTTGAGTTTTATGTGTTAGTCATATTTAGAAAGTAAAAATGGTGATGTAAGATATTCTATTTGTTACCTAGAGAATGATAATTTGTTAGTGGTTTAAATCTTCTAGATTTATAATTTATCTAATAGAAATTTCAATGACATATGTTTTTTGTTGTTTTGTTCTTTTTTTATTTGTTTTCTTTTTTAAAAAGATGTTCATTAAAAATTAAGTAAGCAAAGCATCGTAGTTAGGCTCAAAAAATAAAATGATAAAGAAGGAAGTATGAATAACAAAATATTCATCGCAAATGGTAGTAGGTATTTAATTTGATGAAGAGTTTCAATTGAAACATGTCATCATTTATTGTGAAAATTTGAATATTATGACAATGTTTTGTCAAAACTTAGTTGTTAATTTTTGGAAGATGACGACATTTGTTATCATTTTTAGTAGATTTTTTTTTTTTTTTGTGAGTAGATATTGTCTCTAGCAAATAGGTTCCAAGAAATGAAAAAGTATTTTATATTAAATAATATTACTCTATTTTATATTAAATAATATTACGTCATCTGTATCAAAATCTAATAAACTAGAGACATATTTGCAAAAATAACTACTCACTAACACATGTATTTTAATTATTAGTGAGTTAATTACGTTTTACTGACATGTCTCACATTTATTGAATTTTAATACTGCTGACATGATATCATTTGATACTAAATATTTTATTCTTAAATATTATCAAATAAATAGTAGTATGTTAAATAATTATTCTAAATTTAAATACTTAATTTGATACTGCTTTAAGAAAAAATCCTATCTAAAGTTTTCATTGGAAATTCAACCTTACTGGGCTTTAAAAAAGTGGTTATCCATACGATATTTTATCTTCCCCCACTTAAAAAGTAGCGTCAGGCTTGTTTCACTTGTTTGTGTACTGGTTTTATTTCTTTTAATCATTGTTTACTCCACAGTTTACAACGAACAAATGCTTTATCCACTGGTCAACAGGCGTGAAATATTTTATCGAAATTTTTGTTCCCATAACTTTGTTTATGTGACATAGTTATACGTGTGTTTATGTTTCATATTTATTTATTTAATTTTTATTATTGTTAATATGGTATTATTTAATACCAAATATTTTTTTTAATTATCATATTAAATAAATAATTATATATTAAATAATTATTCTAAATTTAAATACGTAATTGATACTACTTTAAGAAAAAATCTAATCTAAAGTTTTTTCATTGGAAATTCAACCTTACTGGTCTTTAGAAAAAGTGGTTAACCACACGATATTTTATCCCCCCACTTAAAAAGTAGCGTCCGACTTGTTTCACTTGTTTGTGTATTGTTTTTATTTCTTTTAATCATTGTTTTCTCCGCGGTTTACAAGGAATAAATGCTTTATCCACTGGTCAACAGGCGTGAAATATTTTATCGAAATTTTTGTTTTCATAACTTTGTTTATGCGACATAGTTATATGTGTCAACGTGCATGCATGTGGTTAGCAACGAAGGAAGGAGACCATCGTAATTTTCTTTTTTTGGATGGGGAGACCATCGTAATTTTCTTTTTTGGATGGGGAGACCATCGTAATTTGCCGGCCACAAAGAAATAAAAAATTTCTATAACAAAGTAAAGTATTTGCAATTTGACACTGAATGTGCATCAGGTTACACACTTTAAACAGCCCATACAGACACGAAAATAATACATTTAAGTCCCTATTCTTGTCAAGCGAAGAAGGATAATCTACCACCAAGTTTTGTTCTGTTCATTCACTAATAGTACGACAAGGAGTGCCCCAATCGGTTTAAAAATTATTAATGGGTAAAAACCTAAAGAAGAACAATAGCAACCTTTGTATTATATGCAAAAGAACTATTCACTAGTCTAGTCACAATTGAATCTCCTTTTAGCTATTGATAAAGTCGAGATTAACCTAATCCAGTACACATCCACATAATACATGGTCAATCAATTTGGGTTGTCATAATTAGTTTAGTGAACAACTTTCTATCCTAAAGTAGGAGAGCATTCAAGATTTGCCTCAAAGACTCTCAACTATGAGAGTATTTGTACCGCATGGACTATGAGAGCATTAAATTGGATATTTACTAGAATTTTTTTTTGAGAAGGACTAGGATGTTGAATGGATATCGAAAATTATTCTTGAAATTTTGATTGTAAAATTTTAATTTTACCGTGCTTATGGAAAATATCTCTATAATTATAGGCGAGAGCTACAATTAAGCCCCCTCTCTTCTTAAAAAAAAGAAAGAAAAAGTTATGACACACATCAAGTTGTTAGGGTCATGTAATAATTGTAATGTTAGTGTTGTCAAACTTAAAAGTTATCATTTAATTACTTAAATTTCATTTTTATCATTTTATTCTTTAGAGTTTATACTTATGTAAGAGGTTAATTTGTTCATTGTGTTCATCCATGGCCAGCTAAAACGAAAAGAAAGGGTTAAAATAAATTATCTTATTTGATTAGGTTTTAGGATTTATTTTAAGTTTTTTTTTTTGAGATATATTTTAAGTTATTTAATTACAAGTAATATGTACATCCATGCTGGAGTCTTATGGCTAAATATTGGATAAATATGAATTTATTTAGAATACTCCGTATGTGTATTATTCAAGGTTTATTAGCACAGTGAGGAGAGAGACGTAGTTCGGTAATGGTGTTGTCGAATTTGTAAGGAAAAAGTATGAGAGAGAAGAGAAGAAAAAAATTGTTTGTATTTTAGCCATGGTATTACCGAAATTTGTTAGAGAAAGAGTGGGAGAGAGAAACTGACAACTATTTGTAAAGAAGACTACGCCCATAAAGCCTGTTGCATAGACCCAACAAATATTCGATGGTTGAAAAAAATATAAATAAGAAATGAAAATTGAGAGATCAGAAGATTTTAGATTGATTTGGATTGCATTTTCTATATTAAGTCGCTAACAGCGAGAATATATTGGCAATTTCATTAATTATTGATAACTATGAAATAAAAAGATCAGAAAAAACTTTTTTTTATCTCCATTTATAAGTTCAACTGACTTTACAAATTTCAATGGTCCACATTTTTTCGACCTCCATTTTGGGGTAACTTAGCGAACATGTAATCTGATAAGAGCATTTTTTTGTTTAACAAAATTATGATAAAATTGAGTCATAATTTAAGTTAACTACTTAACTCCACTCCATTTCTTTCTATATGTGTGCTATATATAAAACAGTGGGATAAATTTTTGAAAGATTAACAAAAGTCAAATAAAAGAAAGAGATAAATTTTTTTCTCTTTCCTCTCTACCACCAATTTTGCCAAAATACAAACAATTTTTATTTCTCTCTCCTCCCTCAAATTTTAGCAATACCTTTGACAAAATTAAATAATTTTTTTTTCTTGTCTTCTATTTCAATAATACTATTGCCAAAATATAAACTTTCAGTCACATCATTCTCTTTTCTCTTATATTTTTTTCTCACAAATTCGGCAACATTATTGCTGAATTTTTCCTATCACCCACTCAATTAATAAACTTTGAACAGTATACATATTACAAATAAATTCTCATTTAACCAATATTTAGTCAAAAGGCTCTCCATGTTGTTCATCTGTCAAGCATGTGTCACTTAACTCTACACATGCAGCAGGAGTGTTTTTCAAAATATCGCAAACTTTATGGTTGTTCTTTCCAGTTTAACCATAAATTTAAAACCAAAAGCTAACATGTGAAGAGCAACAAATAACAGGTGAAGAAACATTATAAAAAAAAAAAAAAAAAAACATGGATAAAACCAAGAAACTTCCTTCCAACTAAGATAAGGATTGGACGAGGGAAAATTCTTTTCCAGATTACTACAAATTGTTTCGAAAGTGCCAAAAAGAAATGGAGTACTTTTACTTTTATCTCAGTTCTCGATCAAAGGACACAACTCCTTTCCAATGACATACATACCAGTGTGTTTGGAAACGGTATAAAGGAAGAGAAAAGAAGGGAAAAGGATGGAAAACATCTCCTTTCTGCTGTTCGGTTGTACAAGAGACAAGAAAAATGAATGACGTGGAATGATTCTTTTTCTGTGGGGCTCCTGATTTGTACCAGCCTAAATCTGCCCATTTAGGCAGAAATAGGGGGAAGGGAGATCATAAATTTTATGAGACCCACCACTTTTACTATAAAATGACAAATTTATCCTTAATACTTTAAAGAAATTACAAGTGTTCTTATATATGAATTTCTTTATCATTAATAAGGGCACAAAGGTAAACGTATGCATTTCTTTTGTCCTCTTCAGTTACTTTTGACTGCTTGATAAGGGCAGGGGAATCCATTTCATTCCTTTTCTTCTCTTCAAGAATCACTTCCACACTTCTAGCGTAGAGGCGTTCAAGTATTGACAACATTTGGTGGTCTCTATATTGAGGAAAGCTCCTTAATCCACCTGAACTTAAATCATTCTTCAGGTAGATATAATATGTATGCAACTATGCATGCATTAACTTCTTTTGTTTCTCCTGATGTCATTCTTCTTTCATGTTTTATTATTTTGCTGGACGAAAATAAGTACGGTTTGTAAGCACTATATCATCTTGGCGTTTTTAGTTTATATTAACAAAATATGAACATAATAATATAGTATAAAATAACTTTTTGGTTTGAGTAATGTTAGATGTACCATGCTTTTCACAATTGTTGTGATTATTGTGATATCACTTTATTAAGGTATAGCGATGCACAACTTATACCATTTTGGTTATGAACTAATCAAAATATGTCATGTTATTAGTTATGGGATATATATATATATAAAAAAAAAAATGTTGTGTACCTAAACTTATTGTATAATTTGTGAAAACAAACAATATCAAATTTGTGCCCGAGTGTGCTGTCCCAAATTTGATTGGATACTCTGTGTGCGAGGAGTTGCACATCAAACATATTCTAGGTTGATATGAGTTTTATTAAGAAAGACAAGGAACCTCAATTGTGTCTAATTCTTTTGAAGTATAGCACAAATATGACTAATTTTTTTCTTAGGTCATTACATACTTTTGCCACAATTATGATGTGATTAACTATGAGTGGTGAGTTCATTTGAAAGTAATTGTCCATCACTTATAGTCAATCACATAATTAAATTGTGTTAAATGGTACGGTTGCAGAAGGCTTCTTGTATTAATATTTGTGTTGCTATAGAACACAAATGAAAAAGTAAATACACTAATCTTCCTAAAATTTCATATACTTTTTATTGCAAGTCACCTACTTTGATAAAAAAAAAATTTTAAAAATTAAAATACTATAGGCATAACCTTTTTCCACAACTTTTTGTAAAACCCACTTTATTGTCTCCTATTTACAATTTGCCATCTTTAGTGGTTAGGAAAAATATTGTGTACATTAACTGATTATTCCACTTAAGACTCAAGCTTCTCCGAAAAGAAAAAAAAAAAAAATCTTAAGACTCAAATTTAATAATTAAACACACACCACTGAAATGCCAATACTATTCTAAAAAATATGGGATGCTCTCTCAATTGTGGTCTATTTAAATTTTTTTTTTCTCTTGCCTATGAGATCTAGGTGCACCATTATTTATTTTATTTTTAAAACACCGCATCAACATCAACCAAATCAGCTGACTTGTACTCCTTCCTTTTCCATCCCAATGTCTTCTGTCTATATTATCTTTTAAAAAAAAAAAAAAAAATCAACTAACTCACATGAAACTCGTATCTTGAAGGGACAAGTTTTAAAAAACGCAAATTCAATTAAATTTCAAACAGTTTTATTTTGAAAAACATTTCAAATAAAGGGTTTGAGTCTTTCACAAAATTAAGAAAAGAAGAAAAAGAAAGATTAAAATTCTGGTTGCGCAAAAGTAGAAATCATTTATATTTATATATCTAAAAGTTAAATAATAACATTTATTGTTGTAACGTTTTTATTGAGTAATATCAGCGGTCATATTATCTATCTATTTCCAACACTCTCTCTCTTATTTATAACTCTTTTTCTTTTTATTAATTTTCTAACTTATTGTTACACTTACTCCAACTTTTCCCTTTCTTTTATCTCTTCATCTCTCTATTACTATCCATCATCTTACTATAAATTTAAAATTCTCCTTCTTATTCTATGCATAGTTTTCATACAGAAAAAATATATATATGTTTTTTCTCTAAATTTCTCTCTTTCAATTATTATTTTTTTTCATTCTTTGGTGGATTTTTTTTTCTTGCATCTCTACTTTGTTGATGAAATTTTGTATTATTTGGAGCTCTACTTTTGATTGATGTGATTAAGATTTGTGTTTTTAAATTATTATCTTTTTCTTTCTATTTATTTCATAGATGTTATCCTATTGAATTATAAAGATAGTATATAATAATATAATAATATTTTATTTCATAACATGGCTTTGATAATTTCGTGATTATTACTATATTTTTTATTTTTACTGTTTTTCTTCTCATCTTATTTCCTATAAATTTCTTATTATTCTCTCTAACATTCTCTGCTGAAAAAGCTACTGCTTTCTCTCTCTTGATTTTTAATTCTATTTTGCAACTCTATTTTAGGTTATATAATCATTGTGATTTTTAAAATCTATTTTAGGTTCATATGTTTTGATGTTGTAATTTTTAGGTTACTATCATAAGTATTCTCTCTCTCTTTTATAGTTTTGGTTTGATTTAATACTTAGATATTTTGGAAGTAAAAATTTTGAATTTATATCAAAACACAATCTTGGCTATACTAATTTTAGATCAACATTCAGTCCATTTTGGTCTATTCAGTTTATTTTAGTCTACTTTGGTCTACTTCAATCCAATTCGATCAACTTTAGTCTATTCGATTCATTCAGGTCATTTCGGTCTATTTGGTCCAATTCAGTCCATTCGGTCTACGTCGGCCCATCATCTAATTTGGTCCTTCTGGTCCACTTCGGTTCAATTTCGTCCACTCTGTATGATCCATTTTGGTCCACTTTGGTCAATTCGGTCCACTTTGGTCTATTACGCCCAATTCAGTCCATTCGGTCTATTAGGTCCAATCTTGTCCATTTCAGTCCATTTGATGTACTTACTTAAGAATGGGAATGGTCTATTTGATTCACTTTGGCCTAATTTGGGATACTTAAGAATGGGCAAAGACAACTTTGGGTTGAGAATACTATCAATTGTTTGAGTAATATCAATTGTAATCATATGATAAGTTTTGGTTATCATAATTATCTCCTTAAGAGAATGCGAATTTGAATAATAACTTTGAAACTTAAAAATTTTAGTTGTATAAAAAGAAATTAGGAAAATATAATGCATAATAACAATAGTTAGAAGAATATTGACAATTTCAAAAAAGAATAATATCAATCATAAACATTAAAAATGATAAAATTGTATATTTGTAAAAATAAAGTGATGGAAATCATTTTTTGAAATTGTTCAATTTTTTAGGGATCAAATTATCTACAATCAAATTTAGAGTAAATTATACATATTCAATATAATTTTGTTATGAATTTTGATTACCATGATAATCTCCTTCAAGAGAATGAAATATTTGAATAATTTATTTGAAATGTACAACAATTAGTTGTAAAAATAAATAAATAAATAAATAAAACTCTTAACAGACTAGCACATAATTTCAAAGAACATGGACTACCTTTTAAGGTAAGAATATTAATCAAACACACCAAAATAATATATTGATATATTCGCAAAGATAGAAAGATGAAAAAAAATATATTAGAAATTGTACAAATTTTAGAGAAAACAAATTATCTTCATCAAATTTTAGAGAACAAATTATATACATTATATTATAATTATAAAATAATTATTTATTCATACGCATCACGTGAGTCTGGAATTGGTTATAATAATAAGGTTTTTCATTTTTGACAAAAAAGCAAGAGTAAATATTATTGAGTATTGACTATGTATTTTATAAATTGAATTTGTGACTATATTAAAAAATACATAGTATATGTAATACACCTATTTGAACTAAATGTAGCCCAAAAAGCAATATCTCTTTGTGCTTATTGGGCTAATTTGGCTTATGAAAAGAACTTGCATAGATTTCGTCATGCATCACACTATGTAATACTGAAATCTTCCTTTTCTTTTTTTCTTTTTTTGAAATCTTCCTTTTCAGGTACATAGAAGCCAATCAATAATTTGAAATGGCAACAAAGGATTTCAATTCAAACGACGGTAAATATGCTGCTTTCCCATTGGTTAATAGTGTGGACATTCAATGAGTTCTTTTATATATATATATTGTGGATATGTAAACAGTAAATACAAATTAGTGTGAAACAATATATTTCCTTCCATGAAATACTTGCATTATGTTTTTTCCTAATTAGTGAGAAGAATTTCCTCTTACAGATGAAGCAGTCAGTACAGAGCGGGGGAGGCTTTATCGGGCTGCACTGAATGGTGACTGGAAATCTATTAAGGACATAACAAACATTCAAAGAAAAATTACAAAGAAAGGAGAAACCACTCTTCATATTGCTGCTGCAGCAAACCAGAAAGAATTTGTGAGGAATTTATTGAGGACGATGATTAAAGATGACTTAACTGCTGAAAACACTGTTGGAAACACTGCCTTGACCTACGCTGCTGCAACTGGAAATGTGAATATTGCCAAAGCGATGCTGGAGAAAAATCATAAGCTGCCAAACCTGGGTAGTGGGATAAAACCACTCTATATGGCTGTTTCCTTAGGACACAAACAAATGGCAGATTATCTTTATCCTCAGACTAAAGAGAGAGTTCGTGAGTGGAATGACAAAGAACAGGCTAAACTATTTATCACTTGTGTTAGGAGTCGCTTATACGGTAAGCATAAGTAATTATTACGTTTCTTGCCTTTTTGTTTTGTTTTGCTTTTTTTTTTTTTTTTTGGGGGGGGGGGGGGGGTGGTGGGGGATCATAATGCTAATGATTTGATTTTGTCATTCTAGAAATAATGCTAATGGTTTGATTTTTTCATTCTAGAATTTGAAGTTCAAAACATTAATCGTGATTAAATTAACACAATCTAAACCGTTCATTTTATTTCTAAATGAGGAAAAGCTACACAATTTCACTCATTTTCTAAATGAGGTATCAAAGTATTGAAGGACTGGAGATTTTGGTACTGATTTATACATTGTTCGGTCATCTTCATCTCAATGCTTAAATTTTTAGTTTCATTAAACTTTACCATGCCATCCCTTTTTCTTTTCTTTTCTTTTTTTTGCCTTGAAACTACAGTATCAAATAAATTTTTGTATTGAGAATGAGATTCTTCATCGTATAATTCTATCTTAGACCTCTCTAACATGTGGGCACAAGAACTTTGGGAGCCTAATGCGAAATATTTAAGTGGGACTTTATTTATTTATATATATATGAAATAAAATAATTTTGAGATTTCTTTTTGAGATTCAATATGTTTTTCAACTTTTTTTTTTTTAAAGCTTTTCATATCTAGATAAATATTTCTTAGTAAACATTTATAATGAGCAAATATTTATAAATAAATAAAATACGATTTATAATTAAAAATTATAATTTAACTAAAAATCAAATTTAAAGTATGGAATATTGAAACCTAATTTATCAAAAGTATATTGTGACCACTTTATATACTCTAAACTAATACAAAAAATAAAATTGATTTATGTAAATTTTAATTAATTCAGCTGGTTAAGTTTCTAATATAATTTAATAATAAATGACTATTATTAGTAATGGATGTGAAAGATTAAAACTTCTCTTAAAAAAATTGATTTTTCACATGAGGCAATAAATTAGTATCACCGTAATTCGCGTGATAACTGATACTTGATAAAGCAAATGAAACTAATCTAGACTATACACTATTGTTTTAGTTTTTAAAAATAAAAGAAGTGAAAAGTGAAAACGTATGTCAATGGGTTAGTGTGCGACTGTGTGTACAGTGCTTATATAAAATAAAAAATAATAATAAAAAAATTGAATAAAGCCAGTAAGTTTGAGTTATCTCTAATATTTAAAAAAAAAAAAAAAATTCATTTGTTTTAATGTGAAATTGCTACATTATTTATCATCAACTAAATAAAATGTGAGGATTAAAATTCACTGCTACTTGTCATTATACAATAGAAGGTCAAATTTCCTATAAAAAAAGAGGGTCAAGGAGATATAGTATAGAGATTTTTCTCTTCTGTCTTTTTGTTTTTAGAGATATATAACCTCTATTTTAACATATTTTAAGATATTTACATTGTTAATGAATATATTTGGTATTAATTTTGATTTTAGCAGATATTCTAAAAATGAGTTAATAAATTTGTATCTTATTAATTTAGATTTAATTTTGTTAGCCATAATTGGACTATTTTTGTGTTTTCTTTTCATTTTCTGTGTTTTGGGATATAGTGGGACTTTTTTAATACATTCTATTGACCAATAAAATGAGTTAAATTTTTATTTCTTAATTAAAATATATGGATAAATAAATTAAATAATATTAGTTTAAAGTGGGCGTTCTTTTATTTTGGACCATAGGCATTGCCTCACTTGCCTATATATGCTTAATCTCTAAACAAAAGTTCCAAGGTGATCAGGCCGACACCAGTTAAGTGAAATCTAGTGCATGAGGAGAAAAAAGCTTTCAAAATAACTGTTGTCTGTCTTTTGTCATATGCTTATGTAATGCTTTTCCTAGTATATCTTTCATGAAAGAAATATTCAACATGTTCCTTATCAATATTTTTTATTTTATCAAAAAAACATAACTAAATGCTACAACACACGGAGAAGAAAAAGAATTTCGTCAATGAATATTTTTGCTTGGAATTTTTGGTTTTGGTGTAAATAATGTAGGAGTAGCATTGCAAATGCTCGACGACAACTCTAATTTGGCTGCCGCTGGAAGATCGGATGGAGAGACTGCATTGCATGTGTTAGCTCGTGATCCTTCTGCATTTGTTAGTGAAATACGACCATGTGAGTTTTGTTTTGTTTTGTTTTTGTTTTTGTTTTTGTTCTTTAGTTTATTTTTTTTTTCTTTTTCTTTTTCTTGTGAGTTATTTTGATTGAAATTCTTAGACATATGTGTTGCGTTATAAGTTGACTCTAGTTGAATTAACCAATTGCTCAAGTTGATTAATTAATTATATACTATAATAATTGCAGACACCTAATCCATAATTCACTTCTAACATAAGTAATCAATGTATCCATTTAGGCCCAACTAACATAAGTATTTTTACGTTACTACCATGCATTTTTGGCGTGATATATCAGAATATTGGAAAATACTTCTCAATCTCATTAAGAATCGAGCTGTACAACTTATAGATTATACAAAGCAAAGAAAGAAAGTAATTGTAAGAGAAACTAACTAACTAACTAACCTCTACACGAGTGAACAGAATCCTAACCAACTATCTCACGTGTTGTAACTAACATATCAACTAATAAATACAAAAGCTACATGTAATTTTTCTTCTTAAGATACTGTTGTTTTCTTCAAGTTTAACTCTGTAGGTTCTTCGAGTCTTAATTCTGTAGGTTCTCTTGTTCCCGTTTCTATCAAGTCTTACTCTGATTCTTGTTAAACCTCTTCATGCTTTTTCTTTTTATTCTGATACTCCCCTTCGGGGAAACTGCAAAATGTATATTAACTATTCCCATCTAGCAAACCAGATTGGAAAATTGATTGAAACCTAGTGCCTTGTTTAGAAAATTAGAAGTTGACAATGTGTTCTTGTTGGGAAATTTAGACCCCGGTCGATAGAATTAACAAGTTTTAAACCCAAGTTATTAATTAGATTTATTATGAATAAACCTTATTAAAGCAAACAAACATCAATATCATGTCAATATCATACACAGCAAAAAAGTAAAGAAGATAAGATATGATGACCTAGGAAAACCAATGAAACAAACTAGTTTCACAGTAGAAAACCTAGGGGGAAACCTTCCCGAAAAGCAATCCACTATATTAAAGAGAAGTTTCAGATCTAATACAAAACCTTTGTCCCTAGATTCTACAATCCTCGTAGATGAACTTACAGTAGAAACCTTTTACCACTTCAAAACCTCTGAACTCTTCAATATATGAATGCCACCCTTTTTGCACGGATCCCTGTACATGACTAACCAATGATGCACAACTCCCAGTACATGACTAACTCACCAACTTGAAGAATATTGTTGGCTGCAAAATTCTTCATTTCATCAACAATGAAGATTAAGAAGCACTTGGTTACAAAACCCAACGGCACAAAGACGCAATAGCTTCTTTCAGAGAGAATAAGGCATCGGTCACCTTTTGCATGTGTTCTCCTTGTATTCTCATATAAGACGGCCTTTAAAATAAGCCTTATATATGTCTAGGGTTGTGAGAAAAGAAACCTTACACATACATGTCAGCATGGGCTAAAATCATATTTGGAAATTTGAATTTTGTAATTCTCGATAGATACTGTATTCGTCAACAGCTGTCAAGACCTCGATATATAGATAGCTATCTATCAAGAGCTGTTGAGCTTTAATGAATCATCACTTCTTCACTTATTTCTTGGATAGATTTGCATGGCTTCAATACTAGACTTGAACTCTTGTTCCTTGAAGTACTAAACTCATCATAGATCTACCCAATTACAAGTAATGTGCGTTTTGTCATAGGATTAGCCAATTCTAAATGACATATGTTCTTAACATGATTTACATATGTCCTAACAGTTCTTACATGGATTAGATTGATAACCTTTTGCAGCACCTTATCCCTCACTACATGACAATCAATTTCAATGTGCTTGGTCCTCTCATGAAATATTGGATTTGATCGAATGTGCAAAGTAGCTTGACTATCACAAAATAGCAAAGCTTCACTATTGTGATCAATCCCAATATCCTTGAGAAAATATAATATCGAAACTATCTCACAAGTGGCCATAACCATAGCTTTATACTCTACTTCTGCAAAGGATCTAGATACTGTGCACTATTTTGTTTTCCATGAAACTAGAGAGTCTCCAATGAACACACTATAACTTGTCACAAATCTCCTTGTGTCAGGACATGAAGCCCAATTGGAATCAGCAAAACTTCTGACATGAATTTTTGACTTTGATGAAAACAATATGCATTTTCCAGGTTCATTCTTTGATAGGCCAAGAATGTATTGACCCCTTTGGTAAATTAAATCAATCAATTAAGCCAAGTAAATTAATTAGATTCAATTACATGCAATACGCGTGGTAGCACAAACAAATCACCAAATAACTAAATGCAACGGAAAATAAATTTGACACTGGTGATTTGTTTACGAATGTGGAAAACCACCGAGGCAAAACCCCATCAGGTGAATTTAAGGTCACCACTCCCGAGAATCCACTATTATCAAAACAAGCGGTTACTAGTAAAGGAATCCCAGTACCTTATACCAACCTACAGTTGAACCCTTACCCCAATACCCAATTGGACTTGTAATGTAGTGACAATCTCTCCTTTCAATGCATGGCTCCAAGTACGTGACTAACCAATCGATGCACGGATCCTAGTACGTGACTAACACACCAACTTGAGAAAGATGTTGGCTGCAAAGTTCTTCAGGTCATCCACACGATGAAGATCAAGAAGCTTCTCTGTTACAAAACCCTTGGCGCACAATCGTAGCAGCTTCTCCAAAGAAAGATGAACTAGGGCAAATTTACTCTGGTCACAATTTGAGTGAATATTCACTTTGCATCAACTTGCAACCGCTTAGACGGCCCTTAAAATAATCCTTATATATGTTTAGGGTTGTGAGAAAAGAATTCCTACACAAATACCTTGGATATACGTGAAAAATAGTTCTGAAAATCTAAATTCCGTAATTCTCGATAGATACAGCTTTTGTCAAGAGCTGTCGACAATTATATATTAAATCTCGATAGATATATCTATCAAGCTATCTGTTGAGCTTTAATGATTTGCACTTCTTCACTTGGTTCTTGGACAGATTTGCATGGCTTCAATACTAGACTTGAACTCTTGTTCCTTGAAGTATTAAACACATCCTAGATCTATCCAAATACAAGAAAAATGCGTTTTGTCAAAGGATTAGCCAATTCTACATGACATATGTTCTAACAAGTTCCACATATGTCCTAACAATCTCCCCCTTTGGCAATCTATGACAAGACCACAACAAACAAATGAAGTATGAGAGAAGTCTTAAATCACTAAACTCATAATCACTTGTTGAATACAATAAAATCTAATCCTAACACAAATTCTTGAAAAACTTTGCAAGAAGAGAGTTCATGAAATGATAGATTTTGATAACCTGTCTTTCTTAAACACTTTAAACAAAATTCATCAAGGCATCTTAATGTGAAACAGAAATAAAAGATATCATACATAAGAAACATGTATATAAAGAGAGAAAAGAAACAACACATGGAGAGATAGGTGAAAATGATAACAACATCATCATAAATACATATCAAAGATAAGTACAATGTTTGCTATCACTAAGTGGTCACAAGACTGATGTACAAAAAGATAACGTATAATGCTCACTACATCCCTCAGAAGATATAAACACTCCCCCTAACAAAAATGTCATATACTAACTATCCCCCTAAGTACATGACTACTCTCAACCCAAAACTACTCCCCATTTTTGTCATGAATGACAAAGGGTAAGTCATTGAGAACCAGTCATCTCGTCATTTCCAGAAGAGCTAACATCCTCATCCTCATCATTAGTGCCATCCTCGCCGAAAGCCTAGGGTGAAGGAGAAGGTACGAAGCCACCTATCTGAGCCTGTCATCTAGCAATACGGCCAATATGAGTGTTCACTTGACACAACTCATCACTAAGAGTGTCAAGGCGAGCATCTATGCGCTCAAGCTGAGCCATGATGGCCTTAAGAGTCACACCACCACTCGAAGAAGAGGGAGCGGAGGTGGATGGAATGGAAGAGGTGGAGGAGTCGCTATCTCGGTCAGTGGCCGCTTTGGTTGAAGCTGGGCCTCGCTCGGTCAAACAGACGCCATGCTCAAGGCACCTATGAAGGAGAAGTGAACAAACTTGGGATAGGAGACAGAGGAGTGGCGAATGATCCTCGTGATAGCAGAAGGAAAGATAAGCTTATCACAGGACGTCGTATCCTTATAGACATCTATAAAGGCGAGAGTGAAGTGAGAGGGAAAGTCTATAGTAAGGTCCTCTAAGAAGGAAAGAAAAAGACAAGCACGAGGCTCGGTAATGGAGTTATGGTGAGACAAGGGATGGAGAACAAATGTCATCACCATATTAAGGAACCTCGAACCTTTTGCAAAGTCCAAGCATGAGGTGTTTTGATGATCACCCCATGAAGAAGGTGTCTCACAAAAGAGAGACAGAAGTTCATCTTTGGGCATAATCCTCAGACGTGGACATCCAAGGTAATCAGGATGTGATACCCTCAGAACATGTAGCACTTCGGAGATAAGCTCCGGAGTAATTACTATACGTGTACCTCGCACATGAGTAATAAAACGAGACACAAAAGAATAAAAAACTTGCATATTGGAGTAAAACTCCTGTATGATTATGGATGGACAACTCACGAGTATCTCACATAGAGATTCCCAACCCCGCCTGTGAATGATAGTTGGTAGAGTAGTATTGAAAAAGTCCAATAGAATCACGTGGCATTCCAAATGAATTCCACATTTGGAGAAGTTCTCTGAGAAGTCTTGATGGGCTTTCTAATCATGGAACCTGACATAAAGAGCAGTATGATTAAAAGATGATGCCCTGGAACAAAGAGGGTTCCGGGACAGAGTGGATTTGGGCTTGGGTGCCATGCACAGACTGTTCGAGAGAGAGAGAGATAGAAAGAGAAAGAGAGAAAGAAAGACAATTAGAAAAGCACCATCAACATATAGTACAAAAAATGGAAATGAAAAGGTACGTATGCATGAACAATGCATGAGCATGTGACGTGCAAAGAAAATTGCATCATGGGTTCAACCCAATCCAATCCTAATAGCACAAAAGTTTCAACATATAAACACACAAGTTTCAACATATAAACACACATCTATAATTCATGAAATATTATGAAAATGCAAATGTAATGCAATGCATGAGCATATAACATCATATAAGCAAAACCCAACCCAAAAATTACACAAAATACTCAAAATTTTTCAAAAACCCCAAATTTTTTAAGAAAATGCAAAACCTAGGTCTAAATGCATGGAATGCATGAAGAATGAAGGATTAAGGAAGCATACTAGAGGAGAAATGCTCAAACAAGGCCGAAATCCAAGAAGGTAGGAGGTTTTAAGTGAGAAGAGGGTGTTTAGGAGGTGAAAGGATAGTTTCTGTTGAGAGAGAATAACATAAATGAAATAGATTTCATGCTAAAGCAATTTAAGGAAAACGTGTCTCGATGGATCGAGGATCTATCAAGATTCTATCAAGCACTAATTCTCGACAAATAAATCTGTTGAGGTGCTGTTGAGAATCTGTTGACGGAAAAATTACCTTGATGGACCAAACAGCTGTCGAGAAGCTATCGGCCAGACAAAAACTTTCACGATGGATCGAGAATCTATCGAGAAGCTATCGAGACCAATTCTAAATAGCTAGATAGATCAAAAATGCAATAGAATCTTTCAAGAAAAGAAGTTCAAGGGTCTTGATAGATAGCTATCTGTCGAGGATCTATCGGGAAGCTATTGAGCTTGATAAAAAATAGTTTTTCAAAAAGGAAAAACACAAAGAGATGAATGCAACCAAGCAAGCTACTCAACATTGATCCAAACAACATATTAAGCTTCAAACACATCTCTCAACAAGAAAAATGTAAAGCATTCATGATCCAAAACACACACACACACACACACACACACACACACACACACACACAACAAGTCTAACTAATTTTACATTTAAAAAACAAGTCATGACAGTTTAGTGAACATACATTAACTCAATAATTCCATGTGATGGTCAAATCACATTGTACCTGCACATGTATCAAAAGTAGCAAAAATTTGCGTGTTGTGTGTGAAAACATCACAAGATTGCATAAGTGTCTCATGTTATGACGATTTGAGATATGAGAAAATCAATTTAACTCACACACAATCAGAACTACTTGATGGGGATTATCACATTCGAGGTACATCCTATAACTCTCACATCTCCTAGAAACACTCTTGCAACCATATTTAAAAGCATTTTGATTCTTTTTGCTTTTAGTTTTCTTTGCATATTTTGTTTTGAGCATATCATGCATAGGCATATAAGAAAGAGAAAAGAAATATCCAATTATGTTAAGCTAAAACATCACAATTTTGCTATGCCGAAGCATACAGATGTTCTTTATGATTGGCGGGCTTTAGTGGTGAGATGGTTATTTATGCCTTTCTCTTAGGATTTTTTAGTTCTTCCCTTCAAAAAGAGTGATATGAGTGTTAAGTACAAGAGATTACTTAATCATACTCATCACAAACACAAGCCACAAAACTCACTTGCTTAGTTGTGCATTAAGATGCTCATCTAAGTTACAAAAGATACAAAGTTTAAAAAACTTTGTTTCAATGGCCATCTAAGGTACACAAGTACCAATGTACACAAAACACACTGTTTTGTAATTTTCTGATTTTTCAATTTTTTTTTATAAAAAACAAAATAAAGAAAAAACTGAAAACAAACAAACAAAATCATGTTAAACAAAGCATAGCATAAAAACTAGATGTAGATGCATGAGGAAGGAGGAGAAGGAGAAAGGATTACTCCATGGATATCACACCAATGTTTTGGCATAGGAATTCAAATCATTTACTATCAAGAGGCTTAGTGAACAAATTAGTCTTCTGATCATCAGTGTGAATGAACTCAAGAGTGAGAGTACCATCTTCGACAAGCTCCCGAATGAAGTGATGTCAAATCTCTATGTGTTTTGTTCGATAATGTTGAATAGGTTTTTTAGAGATGTTAATGGCACTGGTATTGTCATAGTAGATGGTAAGATGTTCTTGACGAATACCATAATCAAGGAAGAGTTTTTGTATCCACAAGAGTTGGGTGTAGCAGCTACCGGCAACAATGTATTCAGTCTCAGCAATGGATAAAGAGATGGAATTCTGCTTTTTGCTCATCCAGGAGACAAGATTATTACCCACATAAAAATGACCCCCAAAGTACTTTTTCTATCATATGCATTCCTAGCCCTATCTGCATCAGAATACCCAGCTAAGACATTATTGGTGTCCTTGCTATACCACACACCGAAATTGGCAATGGATTTAACATACTTTATGATTCTCTTCAAAGCAATCATATGAGACTTTTTGGGATTAGCCTGATATCTAGCACACACTCCCACACTATAACTAATGTCAGGTCTACTAACAGTAAGGTAAAGAAGACTACCTATCATGCTTCTATATAGAGAAGAATCAACACTTTTTGCTAACAAATCAATAGTGAGTTTAACATTTGGGCTTATGGGGGTTCTAATAGAACTAGCAAATTCCAAACCAAACATTTTCACAAGACTTTTAGCATATTTAGATTGAGATATGAATATACCTATCTCTTTCTAATGGATCTACAATCCGAGGAAGTGATTCAACTCTCTAATCATGCTCATCTCGAACTTGGCTTGCATGAGTTTGGAAAAATTATGAGCAAGTTCATCCTTCATAGACCTGTAGATGATATCATCAACATAGACTTGAACAACTATCAACTCGCCATCTTCCCTTTTTATAAAGAGTGTTTGACCAGCTTGTCCTCTTGTGAAACCATGTGAGATCAAGTATTGAGTAAGCCGGTCATACCAAGCTCTAGGTGCTTGCTTTAGTCCATAGAGTGCCTTCTTGAGGTACAACACATAATCTGGAAAGTGTGGATCAATGAATCCTTTAAGCTGAGCCACATAGATATCTTCTTTAAGAAATTCGTTCAAGAAAGCAGTCTTTACATCCATTTGATAAAGTTTGTACTTCAAGTGACATGCCAAGGCCAGGAGAATCCTAATGGATTCCATACGAGCTACAAGAGCAAATGTCTCATCATAGTCTATTCCTTCCATTTGAGAGTATCCTTGAGCCACAAGATAAGCCTTGTTGCGGATCACATTTCCTTCCCCATCAGTCTTTTTGCAGAATATCCACTTTGTGTCAATGATGTGCTTTTCTTCTAGTCTAGGTACTGGGGTCCAGACATCATTCCTTTGAAATTGAAGCAGTTCATCATGCATGGCCTCAACCCAGCTTTCATCCTGGAGAGCTTCCTCAACTTTAGTGGGTTTAACCTGGAACAAATAGCAAGAATAAGACACAAAGTTAGCAACACATTTATCAACTATACACTTTAATAGTGTAAGTTCATTCATATTTCCCATAATAACTTCAGGAGGATGATTCAACTTGATCCTTGAGGAAGGTCATTTCTCTTCATGAGATTCAGAATCAGGCAAGGTAGGAATGTCTATTAAAACTTCTACGACACTTGGAGTACTTAGAGATGTGGGCTCTTAATCAACTATTTCTTAAACACCCTTAGGCTCAGGAGGAAGAACTTCCTTAGGGATCTCTTCACTAATTTTCTCAGAACCAAACTTTGAAGCCTCATCAGTAACAACATTGATTGTTTCCATCACCTTCTTGGTTCTCTTGTTGTATACCTGATAAGCCTTACTAAAGAGGGAGTACCCCAAAAATATTCATTCATCACTTCAGGAATCAAATTTTCCCACATTCTCTCTATCCTTAAGGATGAAACAAGTACTTCCAAAGATTTTCAAATACTTCACATTTGGCTTTCTTCCTTTCCATAATTCACAGGAAGTCTTCTTGGTACCGGGTCTGAAATATACCCTGTTAACCGTATGACATGCAGTGTTGACGGCTTCTCCCCATAAATTTCTAGCCACATCCTTGTTGTGCAACATGGCTCTAGCCATCTCCTAAATGAATATATTCTTCTTTCTACTACATCATTTTGCTGAGGAGTAATAGGATCAGCGAATTCTTGAGATATACTTGATCTAGTGCAAAAGGATTCCATGTATGAGTTCTCGAATTCTTTACAATGATCACTTCGAATTTGATCATTCTTCAATTTCTTCTCAGGAGCGTCTAACTTGGATCTTAGAAGAATGACACAAGTATACCTGGTGAAATCATCTACCACAATCATGATGTATCTCTTTCCTCCAAGAGACTCAATTCTAGTTGGACCCATGAGATCTAGATGTAGTAGCTCCAAAGGTCTAGATGTGGTAGCTCTAAAGGTCTAGATGTAGCTGATGTCTGAGTGCCCGGATGTTTAGCTTTTGTTTATATCCTAAGCTAACACGGTCCACAGCCAACATTGTTTACTCTGCTAAGCTTTGGTATCCCCAAAACTGATTCATGCTTAGAAACAATTGATAGATGTTTATAGCTAGCATGTCCCATCCTTTGGTGCCATAAGTCTTCATTTGGCAAACGAATACTATTGCACACAATATCAGCATCAGGTACCAGTCCATAGCAGTTATCCAAAGCACGAACACCACTTATGAGCTTCTTCCCAGACTCATTCAACACAAGGCATTTTCTTTTTGAGAATAACACTATAAAGTCTTGATCACATATCTGACTTATACTCAACATGTTCACCCTCAAACCTTCTACATATAGCACATTTACAATGTCTGGTAGTCCAAGTAGAGAGATAGTTCCCTTCCCTTTTATCTGTGACTTACTCCTATCACCAAAGGTGACATTTCCACCTTTCTTGGACTCAAAAACCTTAAAGAGAGAGTGGTCTCCAGTCATGTGTCATGAGCAACCACTGTCAAGGTACCACAAACATGTGTCCATTACCTTGAATACAGACTTCATCATAAAGCACACCTCATGCTTAGATGAAAAATCAGTAGAAATGGTGTTTTCTCTTATCTACCATTTATGGACAAGACCTTTAACTTTCACTCTTCTCAGACGAACTCCTCTGCACATTTTTATTCTAAGAAAGTCTAGTTTCTTCTTTGTCCTATTAAGATCTTTTTCAATAATCATCATGATAGCTTTCAAATAACTTTTAGACTTGCATTTTTTGAGACACTCAATCAAATAAAGATTAGAAAAACAAGATGTATTTGAAATAAAAGATCTTTTAATGTTGTATGCAGCCATGATAGCAAGGGTCAATGGATCACACAACAAAGATTAACCCTAATCAGAGTGTGCCCGCTCTGATACCACTCGATAGGCCAAGAATGTATTGACCCTTTTGGTAAATTAAATCAATCAATTAAGCCAAGTAAATTAATTAGATTCAATTACATGTAATACGCGTGGTAGCACACACAAATCACCAAATAATTAAATGCAACGAAAATTAAATTTGACATGGGTGATTTGTTTACGAATGGGGAAAACCACCGAGGCAAAACCCCACTAGGTGAATTTAAGGTCCCCACTCTTGAGAATCCACTATTATCAAAATAAGTGGTTACAAGTAAAGGAATCCCAATACCTTATATGAACCTATAATTGAACCCTTACCCTAATACCCAATTGGACTTGTAATGTAGTGACAATCTCTCATTTCAATGCACGGCTCCAAGTACGTGACTAACCAATCGATGCACAGATCCAGTACGTGACTAACACATCAACTTGAAAAAGATGTTGGCTGCAAAGTTTTTTAGTTCATCCACGCGATGAAGCTCCTTGGTTACAAAACCCTTGGCGCACAAATGCAGCAGCTTCTCCAAAGAAAGATGAAATAGGGCAAATTGTCTCCGGTCACAATTTGAGTGAATAATCACTTTGCATCAAGTTTTAGCCACTTAGACAGCCCTGAAAATAATCCTTATATATGTTTAGGGTTGTGAGAAAAGAAACCCTACACAAATAACTTGGATATGTGTGAAAAACAAATCTGAAAATCTAAATTTTGTAATTCTCGATAGATACAGCTTTTGTTGAGAGCTGTGGAGAATTATATATTAAATATCGATAGATACATCTATCGAGCTATCTGTCGAGTTTTAATGAATTGCACTTCTTCACTAGATTCTTGGACAGATTTGTATGGCTTCAATACTAGACTTGAACTCTTGTTTCTTGAAGTATTAAACACATCCTAGATCTACCCAATTACAAGTAAAGTGTGTTTTGTCAAAGGATTAGCCAATTCTACATGACATATGTCCTAACAAGTTCCACATATGTCCTAACATTCTTTAGGTATTGTAGAACTCTGTGCACAGCATCCAGGTGGGGCTTTCTTGGCTTAACCATGTACTCACTCAACCTATGAACTGCATAGGTGATGTCTGGCCTAATAATGATTGAGTATAACAACCTACCAATCATTCTTCTCTACATACTTGGATCCTTGAGCACTTCTCCCTTATACTTGCTCAACTTGATGTTTTGTTCCATTGGTGTCGTAGCTGGCTTGCACCCTAGGAAACGTGCATCAGTCAACACCTCAAGTACGTATTTCCTTTGGCACAAAGCTATTCCTTGATCTGATCTAGCAACTTCAAGACCAAGGAAGTATCTCAAATCTCTCAAGTCCTTAAGTTTGAACTTTTGATCTAACAACAGCTTAAACTCATCTACCTCATCTTTATTATTGCTAGCCACTAGGACATCATCCACATAAACCAAGTGGATCAAGAAAGACTAACCTTTGTTCTTAGTGAAGAGGGAGTAGTCAACTTTAGATTGCACAAACCCCAAATCCTGAATCAAAGTAGTTGAGAATTAGGTAAACCATTTCCTAGAAACCTGCTCCCCCTGGCTATTAAACCCTGGAGGAAGAGCCATATAGATCTCCTCTAAAAAATCTCCATGCAAGAAAGCATTGTTCATATCAAGTTGTCCAAGATACCAGCCCTAAACTACAGCCACTAGTAAAAGGCACTTAACTGAAACCATTTTGGCAACTGGGGAAAAAAGTTTCAATATAACCTATCCCTTCCTTTTGAGTGAAACCCTTTGCAACAAGTGTGGATTAATGGAGTCGCCACCCAGATTAGGTCTAGGAACCATATTAGGCCCTTTGGGCCAATCACTCACACACCTGAATTCACGTACTAGATTATGGGTCTGGAGTTTGGGTACGGCTTGGGAAGGTGTTGTGCACCCAAGACTGCCTAGCTTATGGGCCGGCCTCCATTATGTGTTGCTAGGCCATATTTAATTAAAGAGTTTATTAAGAGAGCCTTAATCCTTAACCTAAGTATACATTATGAACTTTAAATAAAAATAACACATACAACATGTTAAAAACATATCACAATATAAAAGGAAATAAATTAAACATAATAAAAAAAATAAATTAAACATGACAAGTTGACAATTAAATAAAACACACAAGAAGATAATATCAAATAGACTAAACATGGAAAATAATTAACCTAAAACAAAGTCAAACAGAATCAAAGATTATGTGAAAAATGATTAAAACAAATAAAAAAAGATTTTACCCTAATCTAGATTTGGGGTGCGTGCACATACTCAACTATGCGTATGCATTGTTGAACCACGCGCATGCATACATGATGATGCGCACGCATCTTTTAACACATTCGAAAAATTACATTTTTAGAGATTTAATCAAACAAAGATATAATATGTGAGATCAAACAAGCATGTGAGAAACCCTAAAAACCAAACTAACATAAAACAAAAATACAAATCATCAACATAAACAAATAAACAAAACAAATAATTAAACTAAACTACATAAAATAAATATACATGTTATACTTTACATGAAACCAAAATAACAAACCAAGAACAACAAGAATAGATTATAAACAACCTAAAATCATGTTGGAACATATCAAACATAATTAAAACATCAAACACATCAAATATAACAAATGGAGAAACTATATCAAGAAATTCATGTGAATCATATTAAGCAAGGTGGTAAATCATGGAAAAGAGACTCACCTTGCTTTAGAACCACAAATTTGATGTTATTTAACCAGCCCCTCAGCGCCTACAATCACAAAGGATAGATGGAGAAGTTAAAGATAATCAATGAACACAATATTTGTTAGTAATCACAATTCAAGAACAAAAGGTTTTGAAATTTTTTTTTCCTTAGAACTAACAAAGAGAACTTTTTTGATGATTAAAAAATGTGCTAAGGGCCTGCCCTCCAGTTTTGAAAAGAGAAAAAAAGGTTTTAGAGAAGATGGAGGCCAAAAAATCACTCTCTCTAGCTAGGGTCTTGATTGGAGGCATAAGATGAGTATTTATAAGTTAAAATTAGGGTTTTTAGACTTTTTAATGATCTTTGGACGTTCTCAAGGGTCCATGGCCTGCCCACATCAAAGCATTATGTTTTGGGCCCTTAAAATGAAGTTTCAAAACCTAGAAAATTGGACTTCCTAGTTGGCCCAAATTCCAACAGTCAGAACTCACTTAATATAAGTCCAAATTAGGCAACATTTGCGTTCAAATTGAAGCCTAGGATGTCTAATTTCCAATGAAACAAATCTCCCTTAAAAATTCTTTCTGAATCAAAAGTAATAGTCAAAATAGTGAGCAAAGATCATTTTTTAGTATTGATTTCAAAGTGATTTGAGCACATTTGAGTTGTATTTACTTCCAAACTATTGTGAACTCTTTAATTACCCTTAGTTGACATATGTCAAGCTCATCATTAGGGCCGATGACCAAAATTTATTAAGGAGTACAAAATGCGATGCCTATAACAAGTCGAACCTTATATGTTTCCACCAAGCCATCAGACTTGTACTTGACCTTGCAAACCCACTTACGGCCTATAGGCTTCTTATTGGCAGGCAGTGAAGTCAAGGTCCAAGTTTTATTAGCCTCTAAAGCTACTATTTTAGTAGCCATAGCCTCTTGCCACTTAGGATTAGAAACTACTTGGTAATAATGTGAGGGCTCAACAATGGAGGAAGTAGAACAACATAAGGATTTACAGGAAGAAGAAAGGGAATGATAGGAAAGATGAAAAGACAAGGGGTACGAAGTACTTGATTGGAGAACAGAAGTAGTGGGAGTGGAAGTAATCGTGATATAGTGATAAGCTTGAAGATAGGATGGCTTTTTGTGGACTCTAGAGGACTGTCTAAGGGGAATGGGTTCAACAAGTGGTTCAAGTGGTTCAGTAGGAACATCATGTAAGAACTCATCATCAAGTTCATGATGTACTTTAATGATAGTATTTTCCAAAGAAGTAGAATGATTAGATGGAGAGATTAAATGGGATGAAATAGGTTGAGGAAGATCGTCAAATGGAAGAGGTAAAGAGTAGGGTAAAGGAATAGATGAATCAATACCAAAAGAAGGAACTAAAACAGATGTGTGAAAAGGAAAAGTAGATTCATGAAACACAACATCTTTAGATATGAAAATAGAATGAGTGTGTAAGTCAAACACTTTATTACCCTACATTAAAAGGGTAACCAATGAACACACACCTCCTAAACCTAGGATCAAATTTAGTCCGAGTATTGGCAATAGTGGACGCAAAGCATTCACATCCAAAAGCCTTTAAATGCTCATAGGATGGTGATTGATGAAAAAGAAGTTCAAATGGAGTTTTATTGTTCAACAATAGAGATGGTAGCCTGTTTATCAAATATGCAACAGTAAGCACACAATCACCCTAAAATTGAATAGGGAGATTGGATTGAAACTGTAATGCCCTAGCAATGGAAAGAAGGTGTTGGTATTTTCTATCCACAACAGAATTTTGTTGTGGAGTATAAACACAACTATGTTGATGTATAATGCCATTAGAAGTAAAGAAATTTGGCATGTTAAATTCTAAGGCATTGTCAGTCCTTATGTGCTTAATTTTGACATTGAATTGAGTAAGAACCATGGTATGAAAGGAAATAATAAGAGATCTAACATCAGATTTTGATTTCATTAAGGAAATCCTAGTTGCTCTAGTTGCATCATCAATAATTGTCAAAAAATATTTGAAGCCATCTAAGGTAGGTGTGGAATATGGTCCCCAAACACCCATATGGAGTAAATAAAAAGTAGAATTGCTAAGATTATTATTGAAAGGAAAGGGTAAACATTTTTGTTTAGCCAAAGGACAAATTCCACAAGTACTATGTTGGGAAATTTAGACTCCGGTTGATAGAATTAACAAGTTTTAAACCCAAGTTGTTAGTTAGATATATTATGAATAAACCTTGTTAAAACAAACAAACATCAATATCATGTCAATATCATGCACAGTGAAATAGTAAATAAGACAAGATATGATGACCTAGGAAAACCAATGAAACAAATTAGTTTCACAGTAAAAAACTTGGGGGGAAACCTTCCCAAAAAGCAATTCACTATAGTAAAGAGAAGGTTCAAAACTAGTACAAAACTTTTGTCCCTAGACTCTACAATCCCCATAAATAAACTTACAGTAGAAACCTTCTATCACTTCAGAACCTCTGAACTCTTCAATATATGAAAATCACCCATTTGCACGGATCCTAGTAAGTGACTAACCAATGATGCACGAATCCCAGTACATGACTAACGCCAGCAACTTGAAGAAGATGTTGTTGGCTGCAAAATTCTTCACTTTATCAACAATGAAGATCAAGAAGTACTTGGTTCCAAAACCCTAAGGCGCAAAAGACACAGTAACTTCTTGCAGAGAGAATAAGGCACTTGGTCACTCAATGCATGTGTTCTCCCTTATATAACGGTCTTTAAAATAAGCTTTATATATGTCTAGGGTTGTGAGAAAAGAAACCCTACACATACATGTCAGTTAGGGCCAAAAATCAGATCTGAAAATTTTCATTTCGTAGATCTCAACAGATTCAGCTTTTGTCAAGCTTCTGTCGAGCTTTGTTCTTAAATCTCGATAGATACTGTTTCTGTCAAGGTATCTATTGAGCTTTAATGAACATCTTTTCTTCACTTGTTTCTTGGTCCTAGCAAGTGGTGATTAGGAAAGCTAGTCCAAAAAAAAAAAAAAAACTAGCTTAATAGTTTAAAACTTGGCCCAAAACAAAGTGAAAAATAAGTTTTGGGCTAGGCAAGAAAAGCCTAAAATTTGAAATATATACCGACTTCAAACCGCATCTTATAGTAGGGGAAGATGCTACATTTTCCAAAAGTGCATCCTTTCCTTGAACAGCAGAGATAAGAGGAAAACAAGGATTGATCAGTGCAAGAAGCTGCTAGCACTACTCTAGAGTGAAAATTGAGTTGCTTGTACTTATGCAAGGCATCAATTCTTGTGACTGAGTGGTTGACATCTGATGAGCCATTGGAGTCTTGTTCTTGAATTTGAAGCCAGGTGAAAAACCATGCAACCTATAACACTTGTCTGCTGTATGACTAGTTTTACCATAGTGGGTACAAACTGGTTTGTCTTTACCCTTGCCACCATTACCAGTGCTACCAAGATTAGCATTAAAGCTATGCATCTTAGCAACTAAAGCAGTTGAATTAACCTTTACGCTAGATGAATTTGTAACAAATCTCTGCATTTCCTCTTGAATTAACAAAGAATAAACTTTGCTAATGGATGGAAGAGGATCCATGAGTGAGACTTGAGTCCTAACTTATGAAAAAGAGTCATTCGATCCCATCAAAAACTCATCACTAATTCTCGGACTTGCAAATCACTAAGATCATTGTTCACATTGCATACACACTTCCCTCATGGACATGATGGAAATGGGCTGCAATTTTGCAATTGATCCCAAAGCACCTTTAATTGAGTAAAAAAATTAGTCACATAAACTTCACCTTGATGAAGCTCTATAATTTCCTTTTGAAGATTGTAGATCCTTGGTCCATTGCTCTGAGCAAATCGATTCCTTAGATCATTTTAAATCTTCAAAGCTATGTCTTGATAGATGATGCTTGCTTGAAGTTTTAGTGAGACTGAATTGGTTAGCCAAGTTCCAACCATATTGTCACACCTGATCCAAGCTTGAACAGCTAAAGGAGAAGACACCAATGGAGATGATAAGGTAAGAGAACCATCAATGAATCCTAGTTTATTCTTGGTGAGCAAAGCTTTCCTTACAGCTCGAGCCCATGCCGAGTAATTCTCTCCACCAATCATAGGTTGTGTAACAAGAATTGTACTCGGGCTCTCTGCATGATGCAAGAATAGGGAATCATCCATTGGGAAATCCTGTGAAGACGAAGATGACACATGCTCTCTAGCAGGAGCATTTGGAGTTGCAGCAGAAGCCATTGTTAACAAGGAAAAATTTTCTTAGAGAAAAGAAAGAGTTTTCTTAGAGAAAATTGAGAGTCAATAAACCCTAAACAAAATTTGAGAATATACTCTGATACCATATCAGAAAATTGGAAAATACTTCTCAACTCGTTAAGAATAAAACACATAAGTATTTGTACACAATTGCAACGTTTAAAACAAAAACATAATTATTTGTTCGCAATTGAAACGATTAAAACAAGTACATGCAACACCGCTTAACCCATTTATATAATTATTTGGTTTTCAACTGTCATTTTCTCTTTTAAAAACTCCATTTCCCCCCTTCCTTTCCAGAAAAAATAAAAATAAAAAACGCCGAAGAGTTCCAGGATCAATCACAGCCTAAGAAAGATGTCAAAATTGATAACAATGGCGGTTTTCTTAGAAAGTAAATCTTCAAAAGGTAGATTCTAATAACCAAACTGGAAATGAAAGACTTCTGTTTGGGCACGAAAATAAAGATTTTACGAAAAAAGAATGTATATAAAAGGCAAATTTAAGTGTGATACAATAATTATTTCAAGAAATAATTCATACATGTGCAGTGAAAGGTGAGTTCAACGGGGTCCCTGCCGCTGTTGCTTCTTCTTCTTTTATCTTTTAATCTCCTTTTTCGTTCTCTCCGTGCTAGCCCCAATTGACTTAAGTCGCACTTCGTTGCTTTATGTCACTTTGCTTTTTTTCTTTTTGTTTGTTTTCTCAAGCTGGAAGACGTT
This sequence comes from Castanea sativa, assembly GCF_040712315.1. Taxonomy (NCBI): domain Eukaryota; kingdom Viridiplantae; phylum Streptophyta; class Magnoliopsida; order Fagales; family Fagaceae; genus Castanea; species Castanea sativa. The sequence goes on from NC_134023.1 coordinate 40,151,368, forward strand.
TATTTATTTATATATATTTTTTGCTGGAATGAAGATGTCAGATGTTGTGTTGAAAGAAAGGGCTGACACGGGAGGGTTGTTATTTATGTAAGGGTTGACACATGAAGTTTCTAATACACATTTATGAGACAAAACATCAACAAAATTAATTAAACAAAACCAGGCATTTGTTTTATATTGCGTCGTGTAAGAAAGTAAGTTTTTTTTTTTAATGGGATATGAAAGTAAGTTTTATTTCCTTGATAAAATGTATAAATGTAAGTAGGAGACATATTGTAATTGATTTTAATAATAGTGGATTTATTTAGATTTTTTGCATGGTTTTTTCCCATTAAAGAGAAATGATTTTTTCAGGTAAATTTCTATGTATTTGTTCGATTGATATCTTTGCTTGATAAAGATTTTAGGTGAGTTTGTATAATTGTCTATAGAGATGATATTATTTTATTTTGACTGGATCTTAAGTTAGATATAAAACTTAGGAATACATTGTAATTGATTTTATAATAATGAATTTATTTGAAGTTTTTCTGGCAGTTTTTCCTTCAAAGAAAAATAATTTTTTACTTAAATTAATGTATTTCCATTTGATTGATATCTTGGCTTGGTAAATTTAGTGATTAATATTTTTAGAGTTTGATTTAAATTTCTTAAGTGATATAGTATTCTTAATTCGTACAAGATTAGAATGGGACCCAACACTAGTAGCACATTCACTCTTATTCTCTAGATCTATTCGATTCTTTTAGTTATTTATTTCTCACTAGGATATGGCTACTTTCTTTTTCCCTTTCAATTCCAGGGTTGAAGTTAAAACATGAAAACTCGAAGCAATCTCAAGCCAATGAACTGTTTAAAATATGCCTTCAGGCTTACAGAGATGACGTTGAGAATTTGAACGAAGCCTCAGTGATTTCACTAGTTCTGTTTGATGCAGTAGAAGCAGGCAACGTTGATTTCGTGGTTAAACTTATTCGCTTTGACTTTGATTTATTATGGAAAACAAGAAAAAATAAAAGCATATTTCATATTGCTGTTGAGAAGCGCCATGAAAGCATCTTCAATATACTTAACGAGATAGGCTCAATTGGAGATCTAATAATAGATAGAATAGAAGAAGATGGAAGCAACATTTTGCATTTAGCTGCAGGGTTGGCACCTCAAGAGAAGCTGAATGCTATATCAGGAGCAGCTCTTCAAATGCAACGAGAAATATTATGGTTCAAGGTAATTATTATATTCTTTGAATAGTATGTGATGAACCATTTCATAGAATGTCCACTCCTGTTTCCACATAGATTTAATTTCTACCTAAAATTTTTAGAGTTTTGGACTAACAAGTCTCTCATGTGATATTTCCTATGATTTGTAATGGAAGGAGGTGGAAAAGGTTGTAAGCCCTACATTCAAAGAAATGAAAAATAACGAGGGGGATACACCGTATGTTTTATTTGCGAAGAACCACGAGGAGTTAAGGAAGGAGGGAGAGAAGTGGATGAGGAACACAGCTGAGTATTCTATGGTGGTTGCTATACTAATTGTCTTGATAATGTTCCCTAGAGAAAAAGCTGATGGATTAAAGGATAGTCCTAATCTTTTTCCGGTCTTTTTAGTTTCAAGTGCAATAGCATTATTTTGCTCTTCAACATCCCTATTAATGTTCTTATCCATCCTTACCTCGCGTTACTCATACAACGACTTTCTTGTATGGTTACCAGTTTGGTTGATGATTGGAGTGGCTTCACTTTTCATCGCAATTGCCGCCATGATGGTTTCATTTACTGCATCCTTTTGGTCGGATATTCGTAGTCATCAGGAATTGCCATTGATCTTGGTTGTCATTGGTTTTTTCGCTTTTGTGCCAATCTTATGTGTGTTGCTGAAGTACCGCCTATTTGTTGATATAGTCCGATCTACCTTCTTTCGGTTTCGGAAACGTCAACATCTACTTTAGCAATGGCTAGTCAAGCGCAACTTGTCAATCTTTCGGTTGTTTTCCCTTCTACGTATGTGTGAAATGACTATGAATAAATTTGTATTATAACGCTGGAAGTTGTTACTTAAACACATCTTATCTTTTGCATTTTTTTTTTGAGATGATTATATTTTGCGTTTAATTTAATTTACTTCTTATGCATAAAATCAACTTACTTTCATAGCAGTTTCATACATTTGAAATTTATTTCAAATCAAAATATAGGGTAATTTTATGGTACCCCTCAAAAAAAGGGGTACGGTACACACTGGTAAGCAACCTACTATACTAGGTTACTAAAACATCACATTTGACGGTTCCATTCTCATATTGTGCAGTTCCAATATCACATGTGACTGTTTTTTTATCACATTTGGTGGTTCTTTTTTTTTTCTTCTCATATTTGACGGTTTCATCCTCACATTATGTGGTACTAACATCACATGTGACTGTTCTTTTATCACATTTGATGGTTCCCTTACTTTTTCTCACATTTAACGGTTACATCTTCACACTGTGCAGTATAAACATGACATGTGACTATACTTATGTCATATTCGGTTCAATTATTTTTTTTCTCACATTTGATGGTTCCATCATCACATTATGCAGTTCTAACATCACATGTGACTATTCTTTTGTCACATTTGGTGGTTCCCTTATTTCTTTCTTCCATTTAACAGTTTCATTGTCACATTGGATAGTATCAACATCAATTCTGACTGTATTTTTGTCACATTTGATAGTTCTCTTAGTTTTTTTCAAATTTGACGGTTTCATTTTCATATCAAGTAGTACCAACATCACGTCTAACCATACTTTTGTTACATTCGATGGGCAACCTACTATACTAGGTTACCAAAACACCGCATTTGACGGTTACATACTCACATTGTGTAGTTCTAATATCACATGTGACTGTTCTTTTGTCACATCTGGTGGTTACCTTATTTCTTTTCTCACATTTGATGGATCCATTGTCATATTAGACAATACTAACATCACATTTGACAGTACTTTTATCACATTTGACGGTTCCATCCTTACATTGTGCAGTACCAACATCACATGTGACTCTACTTTTGTCACATTTGGTGGTTCCTTTATTTTTTCTCACATTTGACTGTTCTATTGTCACGTTAGACACTACTAACATTACATATGACTATACTTCTGCCATATTCGGTTATACACTAATTTTTTTCTCACATTTGATAGTTTCATAATCACATTGGGCAATATGAACATCACATGTGACCAAAATATCCTTAGAACCTAAAAAATGACCTAAATGACTCTGAAATCCAAAAAAATGGCTGAAGTGACATTGTAACCTAAAAAGTGACTAAAGTACCCTTACAACCTAAAAAAGAACATAATGCACTTAAAACCTAAAAAAAAAAAATGAAATACCCATAGAACCATTAAAATAAACGACATGACCTTGAAACCTTGAAATTTTTTTAAATACCCTTGAAACCTATAAAATGACTAGAATACCTCATAAAACTTGGAAATGGACCAAAATACCCCCGAAACTCTCACCAATTACCAAAATACTCTTAGAACCTATAAAATGATCAAAATACCCTTAAAATCTAAACAATGACCGAATGACCCTAAAAACTAAAAATGACGGAAATAACCATGAAGCCTAAAACATTACACAAATACCCTCAGAACCAAAAAAAGACTATAATGCCCTTGATACCTAGAGAATGTCTGAAATACCCTTAGAAACTTAAAAATGTCTGAAATACCCTTAGTACCTCAAAATGACCGAAATGGCCCCAAAACCTAAAAAAGGACCAAAATACTCTTGAAACCTAAAAAATGACCAAAATACCCCCTAAATACCCTCTAAAATTACAAGAATACCTATAGAACCTAAAAAAAATTATCAAAATACCCTTAGAACCTAAAATATGATCAAAATGCCCTTAATATGCAAAAATGATCAAAATATCCCTAAAACTAAAAAAATGACCGAAATACCCTTACAATCTAAAAAATGATCGTAATACTATCGAAAGCTAAAAAACGATTGAAAGATCCATAGAACCTAAAAAAATGTTTGTTGTGAGAGATCGGGATAAAACCTAACGGTGCTCTCAGAAAAGAGGTTAGGCATCGACACTTTCCCTTTTCAAGATTATGTGTGGAGTCACCACTTATTTTTTGTTACAAAAAATAAGAAAAAAAAAAACATATGATACATATTTGAATAATACAACTTCTCATTTATTTAAATGAATTACAATCTAATATATGAAATATACATGGCTTTATTTTCTAGAATACAATCTAGTAAAAAATTACAAAGCTTTTTTTCCCTAAATTACAATCTAAAAAAAGGAAAATTACAAGGCTTTGTTTCCTAGATTACAATCTAAAAAAGGGAAAGGATAATGCACTATATATGAATCAAAATCTAGATCCGGGGGCTAGATTACAGAATGGGAAGGTGTTAGGCACCCATTCTGCCCAGACGGAGTCTGGTCTTTTAGACTCTAAATGACCATTTATATACCCATTCAAATGATGCATGACATTACAATGACGTATTGAAATTCCTAAATTTAAGATTAATTCATTCTTTAAGAATTCAAAATTGGCAATTTTTATTTAAGAAGTAACACAAAAAAATTGGTGATACTTTACATTGAAGAAAACATTCTTTATTTATTATAAAAAAAGGTTTCAGGTCAATATTTATTGAAAATACAGATCTGTTTTGTTATGCAGAAAAATTTGCAAATCTGTATTTAATGTAAATACAGATCAGTTTTTATTCAGAAAAAATTTCAAATCTGTACTTAATGAAAATACAGATTAGTTTTTGTATGCAAAAAAATTTTAGATCTATATTTAATGAAAATACAGATAAGTTTTTATTCAGAAAAAATTTTAGATCTGTATTTAATGAATATACAAATTAGTTTTATTTAGAAAAAATTTTAGATTTGTATTTAATGAAAATACAGCTCAGTTTTTATTTAGGAAAAAAATTCAGATTTGTATTTAATGAAAATAAAAATAAGTTTTTATTTAGAAAAATTTCAGATTTGTACTTAATGAAAATACAAATCAGCTTTTTATTTTTTTAAAAAAATTCAGATCTGTATTTAATGAAAATGTAGATCAGTTTTTATTTAGAAAAATTTTAGATCTGAATTTTATGAAAAATTTTAGATTTGTATTTAATGAAAAAATACATGTTTGTATTGCATACAAAATATACGCAACGAAAAATTAACGGATCTACTTCATTTGCAATTGATAACATGTACTTTGTAAATTTTAGAATACAAGAATAAGAGAGTGTACCTTGATGTGGTGAATTTCAAAACGAAGATTAGAAATACTTGGGAACACTTTTAATCTTCACTCCAATTCTACTAACGCCCAAGAAGTGTGGTCTCTCAATTAGTTATATGAATTTGTTTAAGAGAGAATTAGAGTGTGTCAAACACTCACATACAAACCATTTCATGTACTTACCAAACATTCTGTATGTTTCTCTCCTTATAACTGATTATCTAATTGGGCTATCATTTTGGACATTTCCAATTAGGCTTTAGTATGTAGCTTTGAGTGGGACCAAAATGGAACAAAAAAGACACTAGCTCTAATGGGCCTTAGGCTTTTCTGTCAACTCTTGACAAGTCCAAAGTTACCATTATTTATATTTAATACCACTATATATATATAATTGCACTCTAGGCCTTATTAATAAATTATATCCCAGGACTTTATTGTACATGCAACCCTTTCATAAAATATTCGTTAGTAATACAAAGTCATGAAAGTAAACTACCACTTTGTAGATTACTATATCTTAATCCTTGAGTACCCAATTTAATTCTTTAAGTTATTCATCATATATTTATGAAATCTAATTTCATAAATATATACTTTAGCAATTAATTACTAAAGTAGTTAGACCCAACATTCTGAATAACAAACCTATTAAACTTATCTCAAGGGAATATTTTGTATCTCCGTTAAGAGACTATGAATTCCATCTTGATAATATATGTTCCATCAACACTAAATGTGGCTGCCCAACATACTGAGGTTTTGACCGTGACTTTAGATCTCGATCCTGATATATCAAAGCAACCTACACTTCATGATCATGTCCATTATTCTTTCATGATTAAGAGTTCATGTAAATAGAAGTCATAAGATTTATCATTCAATTGACAGTCCTTAGGAGAATAATAAATCTCACAGCGGTCCAGTTCAATATATCTTAACTCTTAAAACATACCAACATATCAATTAGAAGTCTCCACTTCCATGACCAAGACAAATCATCTCAGTCGATATGTTATAGTCTTCGCAGATGAAATGCCCAATTTCATCACCGACTACGAACTAAAATTCTAAATTTACAAAGAACTTGTGATTTATATCTTCTGTGACTTTTCACATAAATCACATACTATGCATCTCATGGACTCTATGATAATGTTCGAATATTCATTTTACCATTATTTTAGATAATAATAAAATAACTTTATCAATCACAATATTAAGTTATACATAATTTCATACTTAATATCATACATAACATCATACAATAGGATTTAAGGGCACTAATCCTAACTTAAACTTGATTTCTACCATCCCTTAAAATATCTCTTCAAATCCTTGAGCTTTTTAAGCATCCTTGCAAACCCCCCCCCCTTTTTTTTGAAACCCATTTCCTAACCTTCATCTTTGCATTTCCATGGCATCTCCTCATGGACAAACTTACTTCCTTTCTTTCAATGGGAAGAAGTATCATCCATCCTTAGAATGGAAGGATGAAGAGGGGCTCCTTCAAGACTTAATCCACCATGCTCTAGACTCATCTAAAGAGAGATATCAATGTGAGTTTTTTTCCCCTACTTTTTTTTTTGGTAAATTTGTTGATTCTATGTTTTGTGGAGAAATTTATGGTGGTGCATTGTCATTTTATTGTTGTTTGCTTTTATGGGAATTTTGGACGTTGTATGATTTGGTGGAGAATCATTGTGTGATCATGTTGATTTTTTTGGGACATTTATGAATTGTTGAGTTGTTTGATATTGTGAAGTTTGGACAATGTTGATGGTTTATGAAGCTTTGCATTGTATGTAGCTTGTGGTATTGTTGGATGAATTTTGACTTTACTTTTTTTTTTTTTTTGTGGGTATGAAATTATGAGAATTTGATGTGTAGGTACTATTTTCATGGGAATGGAAATTTTTGTGTTGGACATATGTTTGAGTCATTGTTGAATGAGTTCATGGAGATGAGGGATTTTTGGGTTGATTGGGATATTGTTAGGATGTCGTGGAATTTGAATTTGCAGAAATGCATTTGGGGTTCGACTAATTTTTGGAGGGGCATTATTTTATTGGTTAGGATTTTGGAGTGAGCATTTTGGAACATGGCATTTTATGAATATTATAATGATTGGCTAAACTTTGTTTTGTAGAATCTAATGAGTCGAGTTAGTCTCCAAATGTTGAAGTGTAGGTGGGAGGCATTGTCCCTAGACATTAAAAATGTCATTAATGAAGCCAGTTTTCAAACTTTTTTCCAAGCTCTGTTGGATCATGATACCAATGAGTATAAGGACCTTCAATTGCTCACTACAACAAAATGTATTTTCAGTGACGAAAAAATTCATCACTAAGAGTCCAATTTTTCGTCTTCAAGGACCTTTAGTGACAAAATCTACTAATTAGCAATGAAACTCATTTCGTCTCTAAAACCCCATTGATGAAAGTCCTGGTGACGAAAAATTTCGTCACTAAAAGTCTAATTTATTAAAAAAAAAAATTAGCGATGAAAACGTTTCGTCGCTAAATGTTTTCTTCACTAAAAACACTATTCAGCAACAAAAATATTTCGTCGCCAAAACCACTTAAGTTTATTAAATCATATTTAGTGATGAACAATTTCGTCACTAAAGCTATTTTTATGAAAATTCAGGCACATATAGCGACGGAAATTTTCGTCACTAAAACCATTTCTTACAAAATTCTGCTACATTTTGAGACAAAATATTTCGTCCCTAAAACAATTTTTTGTTGCTATATTTGTGACAGAAAAATTTGTTGCTAAAACTTATTTTCTATTTTTATTTTTTTATGGCTTTGATATTAACTTGTAACTTGTCATTACATTATTGAAACCTCACATTTGAATAATACATTTATTTCAACAACACATTTATAAAAAAATGATTCATACATTTGACAAGTAAAAAATAAAACAAGTATCCAATTCAAACTCCTTTCATACAATAATTGTTTGCAACACAGACAATAACTCAAGATGTTTTATAACAATACAAAAAGTGTAGCATAATATAATTAGAACCAACGGAAGATGTCCTCATATGTCTTCAAGTAATGCCAAAGTAAATCCCCTAAAAGTCACCAATAAAAAATCTACACAAATATAAAAACAATACTACATTAAAATTGTTAAGTAAAAACATTAACTAAGTTATAAGAAACATTTCTTACAATGCATTAAGAGTAGCCACATCAATGAATTAAAATCACAACTCCGAATGCATAAGTTGTAGAAAGCAAATATAGATTTTCAAGTGTAATATAATACAATTAGTTTCAAATAATGCATAAAAAAAAAGAAGTAGTCATACAATGTAGTGCGGGTCAATCGCTAAAATAAAGTACTAACCAACAAGGTCCATTAACATTTGTAAGAAACTAGAAGCACTCCATATATGAATTTAAACCACCTTATAACACCATGCAAGCCACCTGCTAGCTCCAACACAACAACCCACCACAAAACCAATTACAAACATCACAAGTACAATGCCCACAAGTATTGAAATCGAATAAAGTAATATTCATCACATCTAATTAATAAGTTCCATTTACATTTGCAAGAAACTAAAAACACTCTTAATATGAATTTAAACTACCTTATAACACCATGCAAGCCACCCGCTTGCTCCAACACAACAACCTATCACAAAACCAATCACAAACATCACAAGTACAATGCTTATAAGTATTGAAATCGAATAAAGTAATACTCATCACACCTAATCAACAAGGTTCATTCACATTTGCAAGAAACTAAAAACACTCCCAATATGAATTTAAACCACCTTATAACACCATGCAAGCCACTTGCTTGCTCTAATACAACAACTCACCACAAAACCAATCACAAACATCACAAGTATAGAGTGTTTACAAGTATTGAAATCAATTACAATACTATTCATCACATCTAATCAACAAGGTCCATTCATATTTACAAGAAAATAAAAACACTCTTAATATGAATTTAAACTACCTAATAACACCATGCAAGCCACGTGCTTGCTCCAACACAACAACCCATCACAAACATCACAAGTACAATGTTTATAAGTATTGAAATCGAATAAAATAATATTCATCACACCTAATCAATAAGGTCCATTCACAATTTGCAAGAAACTAAAAATACTCCAAATATGAATTTAAACCACCTTATAACACAATGCAAGCCACCCACTTACTCCAGCACAACAACCTACCACAAAACCAATCACAAACATTACAAGTACAATGCCTACAAGTATTGAATCGAATAAAGTAATATTCATTGCATCTAATTAACAAGTTCCATTCACATTTGCAAGAAACTAAAAACACTCTTAGTATGAATTTTAACCACCTTATAACACCATGCAAGCCACCCACTTGCTCCAACACAACAACCCACCACAAAACCAGTCACAAACATCACAAGTACAATACTTTACAAGTATTGAAATCGAATAAAGTAATATTTATCACATCTAATTAACAAGTTCGATTCACATTTGCAAGAAACTAAAAACACTCCCAATATGAATTTAAACCACCTTATAACACTATGTAAGCCACCTGATTGCTCCAACACAATAACCCACCACAAAACCAATTACAAACATCACAAGTATAGAGTTTTATAGGTATTTAAATAGATTTTACTTACTATGATCAAGCTAAGCGTACAAGTCTGATTTGTTTGCTAAGCTTTGGTCTTTGACTTTCATAGATCTAAGCCTCTTTCTATTCCCCCATGGCCACCACGAGTGCCACCGAGTCCCAACCACAACCACAACAACAACAACCCTTATATATTAATTTATTGCACACACACATATATATATATATATATATATATAATTAATTCTCATGATTTTTATGTACTATAGATTAAGATGACTAAAGAAATTTTGATATAAAATACAAGAAGATAATATATGAAAGAAGTGGATGATAACTTTTACGTAAAAAAGGGCAAATTCCACTGTAACTTAATAATATTAGGTCGTTAGGGAAGCATCTAAATGGTAAAAAGTAAAAACCACAACTTCTAGATATACGAAAACTTTAAGCTTCCAATTTTGACATACAGTCTCACACTGGAGAAACAAGGATTGGGTCTTTCACTTTATGTCATTTTCATATCTATTTTTTGCTTTACTCAAATCCATTTCTTATAAATTGAAGAGGAAAAAGAAGTAGAAGAGATCTGTGTATCACTCAGTGTAATTTTAACTGGTAATCAATCTTTACCTAACAACAAGCTGTCATGCATCTTGATATTTATTAAACTTCAAATGAACCAAATATAATCACAATGAGTTGCATCAAGTCTGATGAGTAATAAAGTCTTATTATGTAAGCTAGTAATTAAAATCCCAGCCTATAGGCTAATTAGGACAAAAAAAATGCTAGCAAGTATGATTAGGATAATTACGGGGACAAATTCATCAGGATGGGCCACTTGATTTTTCATTTGATTAGTTTATGGCAACAAAAACAAGTGCTTTAAAATTGAAAAGTATCTAAACTACACTACCATACATGATACATGACTTGATAAAGTAGGCCAAAAGGGGTTTTGCCCCTTTCAGCAAAAACAAGTAGCAAAATGCTCATGTTCTGAAACTATTTAGCAATATGCCCCTGTTTTAAACTCGATTTTCTAAAAATCGAGTTTCAATGAAAAACTCGATTTTTAGAAAATCGAGTTATAAGCAAAAAACTTTTAAAAAAAATTACATGGAACTCGAGTTCCATATAACATTTTGCAAGTAACTCAATTTTCATTAAGTTGAGTTTTTCATTGAAACTTGATTTTCAGAAAATCGAGTTTCAAAACTAGGGCATATGGATAAATAGTTTCAGAACAGTGGCATTTTGCTACTTGTTTTTGCTGAAAGGGGAAAAACCCAATTTTCTCCTAATAAAGTAATATATGTCACTAAAAAACGAAAGTAAGGGTCTAGTCAAATATTTGATTAATTGGCCTTTTGCAACTTGGTTTTTTGGGCTTGGTCTGGTATAGTGGATTTTGGTTTTGCATGATTAATATATTGTGGAATGCATATAGTATAAAAATTAAGAAAAAAAATGAAGCAAAATTTCATTTACCATTTTTCTATTTATTGCTATTTCAAATTTTAGGTACCTTTTTGGTTTTTTGTTTTTCTAAGTCAAATTTTATCGGTTTATTTACAATGAAATTATCCTAATTGATCAAATATTCCCATCTCTGAGTTTATGATACTCTTCTTTACTTCTTTGCCATGCAAGGAATCAAAGGAAAAAGGAAAAGATATGAGAATATGGAATAACAATATATAAATTACATCAAAAAAATTACATAATTTTTTTTTTATATTAAAAAAAAAAACACTTGGTTACTTCAGAAGTACTTAAAACCCTCCATGAAAAATCCTATGTTCTCACCCATTCAATTAGGATCTGTTAGAATGATGAAACGATCACAGTCCAAAAGACACTCTTCCATGAAATTTGAATGGGTCAATTCATACAACAAACCACATCCCTAGCTGGCTCCAAACAACGATTTTTTTTTTTTTTATTTATTTATTTTTTATTTTTACATATATTCGCCACTAACCACATCCCCAGCTGAAAAGTCTAAAGTAATTGTTACCATTGGCTAAGCAAACCCAATAAATATCAATGCACTCATAATACATACAACAAACCCAGTCTTTAAAATTATAAGATACACCAATGACCAATCAAGCAGAACATTTAACATGGCTACAACAATTATAAAATAAAGACCCACATGCAATAAGTTACAAAAATCACAATGAGCTTCAGCTCAGACTTTTGTCAAACAGTTACTGAGCTTCAACTCCATGGTACAGAAAAAACAAATAATTAAACCATAAGCACCAAAGTTTCGAATAAATTTCAAACACAAAGCGTATAAGTTAGTGTAGAGGAGACGAAAACCAATGGGTACCTTGTCGAGAATGTGTTTGGGTTGGAGAGAGGTAGCAGAGTCAGTATTTGATGGGTTTATTTTGGATTTGGATGGGAAAGAGAAAGACAAGAGAGGGTTTATGGTAGTGGGTGATGATGGGAATGAATTTGTTGCTGGCGACGGAGAGAAGGCGTCGGTAACTCTACCGTTGAAGAGTTGGCGGCGAGATGAGGGAAGAGACGGCTGAGTTCAAATCAGTGACAACGGCGGTGGCGGCATGCTCAAATCGGTTAGAGGGAGAGACTTTTGGGAGCTGATGAGTCGGGATGGGTTTGGGAGGGGAGGGGAAGGGAGGCGAAGAGACGGGATGGGTTTGGGAGGGAAAGGGAGGCGAAGAGTCAATTGGGTTTGGGAGGCAAAGGGCCTTGTGGTATGCTCAGATTGGCGGCAAGATGAGGGAAGAGGTGGTGGCATGCTCACATTGGTATCGATGGTGGGAGGAAGGAGAATCGGCGTGCGACGGTGGGAAGAGGCTTTTGGGAGCTGAAATAAAAAGGGCGAAGTTATGAAATAAAAGGGGGGAAGTGAAATAAAGGGGTATATTTATAGTCACGTCTTTAGCGACGGAATATTTCCTTCGCTATTGCCTACTTCTTTGTTGCAAAAGGTATCAAGTTTTTTATGTTTTTAGTGACGAAGGTTAATTTCGTCACTAAAGAACCCAGATTTTGTTAAGATTTTTAGAGAAGAAATTCATGTTTTTTCTCTATAGTATAATTTTAGTGATGAATTCTAATTTCGTCGCTAAAACAATGAAATGAAAAACCATGACTATTTTTAGCGACGATTATTTTCCGTTGCTACTTCTTCCTTATAGCGACGAAAGGATTTTCGTCGCTAATACTATCCACAGCAATACCTACAGTGGTGAAATATTTCATCACTAAAAATTTCAACTTTTAGTGACGAAATATTTCATCGCTATAGATTAATTAAGTTTGCGCCAAAGTTTCCCCTACTGGTGCCCATTTTTCTGATCACAATAGTGACAAAAATTATTTTTCGTCACTAAATGTTATAATTTTTTTTCATTATTAGTGATGAAATACATATTTCATTGCTAAATCTGTATTTTTAGCAACGAAAAATATTTCCTCACTAATTTTTGTCGCTAGAAATACATTTTGTTGTAGTGGTTTCTCACATTGTAAGATCGATTTTGGGATATCACTTGCACTTTTCATTTTCAAGTATTGGCGAGGTGATGTTGACACCCTTTGACTTCTTAGCCATTACTAGCTTAAAATTGGGTGGTGAGAGGATTGAAGTTGATGATTCCATCTCATCAGTGGAAATTAGAGGTCTTTAGGGAGTGATGCCTCTAAAAGTCAAGAGTAAGCCTTGATGTGGCTGTACTCCAATATTGATAAATGTGAGACTATAGCAACTAGCACTCATATGTTCATGCTTCTCTTCATTGGATCTATCTTATGTCCAAAATTGGGGAGCAATGTGAGTTTACGTTACTTGTGGAGTTTGAGGGATATTAGCTAGATAAAAAATTATGATTGAGGTGGCATGGCTTATGCAACCATTTTGCACTTCATGAATCAGCTTTCTCGTGCAGTTTTTCAAGCTTAGGAGGTGCGCCATTTGTTTGGCAGGTGAGGTTTAAATTCTTGGTCAAATGTATTTCATAGGATTATTTGTATTGTTGTGTTGTTAATGATGTGTGTGATTTTTTTTAGGCCAAGATGTATGAATATTCTAGGGTGGGTCTGCAACTTTTAAAAGATGTGGATGATATGTTTCCAAGGTTTCTTCATTGACTACCTAAGTATCATCTGTCAACGCTTCCCAAGTGTTCTTTGCAGGCTTGGTGTATGGTGATTGATAACTTAGCTGCTGATGATGTGAGTTCTTTTCTTTTGTTGTTGTTTTTGGTGATTTTTTTTTTTTGCGTGGTGTTGTTTGGCTTCTTTTCATTCTGGGTTCTTTGTGATTTTTAGATGTCTTTAAATCCTTGGCTTGGATGTGAGGAGCATGTAAAGTGTGCGTGGGCTCAAGAGTTGAATGGTTGTTAAGTGTTGTTTGAGTGTGGCCATGGGAGATATTGGTATCTTGGTGACTAGGTATTGGCTCAGGTTCAACATGTGTGCCCTTTTGAGATGATTCCTACCCCTTTTTGTCCTTCCATCTGGTTGGCAGACCTTTTAGCTAATGAAGAAATTGTTTGTGCTTGAGTCGGCCACATTGTTTCAGGGGTACCAGGAGACTATCTTGAATTTGTCTAGGCTTAATTGTATAGCTGACATCTTTGTAACATCAGTAACTTTCTTTCTTCACAATATCAATTTGCATCATGGCTTGCATCATCATCTTATATTTTATTTTGCCTTTTGTGAAATATCTACATGTTGCACTTTTAGGCTTCGTCTTTTGATGAGGAGGGTTCTCCTCCTAGCAATGCTAGTGGTTCTTCTAGTTCCTTGATGGAGACATATCTTCATTTCCCAGCATGGCAATGTGAAGTAATGAACCTTGATGGATCTTTCACCTCATTGAATCTAGATCGGCTAGAGTATACCATAAATGTCCCTTGAAATTACCCGGTATATTCCTAAATCCTTTAGCCCTTTGTCCTCATTTTTGTTTATTGAATTATGCCTGAAACTTGTGAATTTGTGCTTCAGGTTGGTGTTGATCTTGTGGAAGAAAGCATGCAGATGTTTGGAGGTTTGCAGAGGGTGGCACAAACTCAATCTTCTCAATATGTGCTTAATGAAGTGAATTGGGTAAAAGATGATATTCCCTTAATGATTTTTGCTTGAACTCCATGGTAATGAATTTAACACTTGTCTTTGGTGATTTTTCAAAACAACTGAATGGCAATTGTTGAGGCCAACACAAGATCCTTGGAGGAGAGAATCAGAAATCTTGAATTTTAGAACTGGCAACAAGAATCTCGATTTTATGCAAGTCAAGAAGGAGACACAATAGGTAGTTCCTTTTGTTGGGGTTTATGCCCTAAAATCCAATTTATTGGCATGTCATAAATAATTAAATTGTTTAATTATATAAGACTATTTATAAATGAACTAATGGGACATTATCTTAGTCCATGAGATGCATTGTATGTGATTTATGTGATTTAGTCACAGAAGATGTAAATCACAAGTTCCTTGTAAACTCAAAATGTAGTTCGTAGTCGGTGATGAAATTGGGCGTTTCATCTACGAAGACTATAGCATATCAACTAAGATGATTTGTCTTAATCATGGAAATGGAGATTTCTAGTTGGTATGTTGATATGTTTTAAGAGTTAAGACATATTGAACTGGACTGCTGTGATATTTATTATTCTCCTAACGATTGTCAAATGAATAATAAACTCAAGACTTTTATTTCCACGAACTCTTAATCCTAAGAGAATAATAGACCTGATCATGAGATGTAGGTTGCTTTGATATATCAGAAGTGAGATCTATTAGTTACAGTCAAAACCTCAGTATGTTGGGCAGCCACATTTCGTGTTGATTGAACATATATTCTTAAGATGGAATTCATAGTCTTTTAACGGAGATCCAAACTATTCCCTTGAGATAAGTTTAATGGGTTTTGGTTATTCAGAGAGTTGGGCCCAACCACTTTAGTAAGGAGTTACTAAAGTATATATTTATGAAATTGGATTTCATAAATATATAATGAATAACTTAAAGGATTAAACCGGGTACTCAAGGATTAAGATGTAGTAATCTTAAAAGTGACAGTCTACTTTCATGACTTTGTATTATTACGAATATTTTATGAAGGGGTTGCATGTACAATAAAGTCTTGGGATATAATTTATAGATAAGGCCTAGAGTGCAACCATATTTATATAGTGGTATTAAATATAGTTAATGATAACTTTAGACTTGTCAAGAGTTGACAGAAAAGCCCAAGGCCCATTGGAGCTAGTGTCTTATTGGTACCTTTTTGGTCCCACTCCAAGCCACACACAAGAGCCCAATTGGAATGGCCCAAAAGGCTAGCCCAATTAGATAATCAGTTATATATAAGGAGAGATACATACAGAATTTCATTAAGGTTTTCATGAGACCTTTTCATAAGAATTTTCATACAAGGAATGAAATGGTTTGTATGTGAGTGTTGGACACTCTTCTATTCTCTCTTTGATGAAAACTGATTGAGAGACCACACATCTTGGGCATTAAGTGGAATTGGAGTGAAGATTAAAAGTCTTCCCAAGTGTTTCTGATCTTCAGTTTTGACTTTCACCCCACCAAGGTACGCTCTCTTGTTCTTAAATTCTAAAACTTACATAGCGAATATTATCGATTGTGTATGAAATAGATCCGTTAAATTTTCACTGCGCATGTTTTTGTATGCGATACAAACACGTGATTTTCCAACACCTTTAGGGGTGGGTCTAGGAGAACTTCCCACCGGCGGACTCGAAGTCTGAATGATGCTTAACTTGTATTTTAATTTTCCTATAAAGACAAAAATATTCCTTAGTCAGATAATTTGTACTAACTTCCACTTTTAGCTCTTTGTCCTTGGATTGCTTTTAGCCTTGCTGAAATTTGGATGAGGTAAGTTTAGAATTCACTTGATGAAGCTTTGTGGTAAACAATTTGAACTAATCTGACCACTTTTGATGTGATTTGGTACTCACCTAAATGAGGCACAACCAAATTCCCCTAGTCTAAAAACTTATGCATGATGACCTTTCATTTTTGAAAAAGGTTTCTCTTTTTTTGAAAAGGGATGATTGACTTGATTTGTTTTAGAAAAAGGGGATAGGGCATAGCTGAATGCCCCTACTTTAGAAAATAGATGCATGATTTTGAAAAATCTTGATTTAGTTAATTTTCTCTCCTCTTTTTTGAAACAAATGATGCAGGTGATAATTTTTGAAAAAAAGTGGACAAGGCATGGCTAAATACCCTAGTTTGACAATCCATGCGATTTTTTTTTTTAGAAACTTTATATAGCACAACCATTTTTTGGAGTGAAAAATAAAGCCGAAACGGACCCACGAAGTGCCCAAAAACACAAAACAAGTCAATTTGGTCATGGCTGGGCTGGGTGCCAATTGGAACTCTTGGAGTGCTAATCGGCACTTGAGGGTGCCAACAGGCACACCCAATTTTGTCCTAACTCCTCGCATTTTTTCTGATGCGTTTTCTGTGTTTTTGGAGTTTTTTGAAAAATATATTCTTCGTTTGGGACTATGAAACACATTTCCAGTCAGCTGCAAACTCTTTAAACTTATTTAAACCTGGTTAGGGATTAGGGGAGCCTATTTTAGCATTAAACCTACAAACAAATCTCTGCATCAAAGCTATCAAGAAATAGAAATCACATACAAGAATTATTCATGGTCAGCAATCAAAATTTTCCTCATTCAATCACACATAATATCAATAGATGGGTTCGTAGCTTTGATTTTGTCACCAAGACCAATTTCACGGCCTACAAGCTAGAGGGGATCAAGGCTCTAAGGAATGTCAAGATCAAGTGGGATTTTCTCCATGCTGCAGTGAATTTCTGGGATACTGAAGACCATGTATTCTGATTTAAAACTGCTGAAATTTGTCCCACAATCAAAGAATTTTAAGCTATTTTAGGTTATGAACCTGGCAAAAAATATGTAGTAGTTTCTTGTGATCCCAAACATAGGGAGATCTTATCTAATGCTCTAGGGCTTCCTACCTCAATTACTAGTAGCATGATTGAAGGTTGCATGGTGAATCTTCATGCAGTTGTTACAAGGCTTATTAATAAACGTACTCATGGTGTGTCTAACAACATGTAGAAAAATTTTGGCTTAGCTCTTTGCTTCATGGGATAATTCTTAGTTTGCTTTGGAAGGCTTGGCATTGTGGATGCTTGAGCTATAGGTATTGTGAGTCAAGTTAAGGATGGTGATAATCCTGCTTCTCTGATCTTGGCAAAAACTCTTTTAGGGCTGGACTCTGTATTTCTTGGTGGAGAATCGCAACAATTTCTTGGGAGCCCCTTGACTTTGCAAATATGGGTGATGGAAAGACTGGACATGATCGCTACACCCACTGTTGCTAATTATGGTCCTAGTAATTTCCTTAGTAGGGTTGTTCTCAAGACCAAGTGTCAAACTGAAAGTAACTAGGTAAAATTTCTGAATAAGAAATCCAGTATTTCAATTCGATGGGATTGTTATTGGTGGAAGTGCACACCTCCTATGTTGTGGTTTCTTGGATCAGATCACATCTTCTTGGTTAGGTTAAGGAGGGCAACTTTCTATAAGGCTGATAGACTCTTGAAACAGTTCCAATATGAGCAGGGAATGCCTGGTGATAGAGGAAGAAGACCTTCCACTCCTATGGACACAACTCCTACTTCTATAAGGAATATGCTGTTTGGCTTGGACATGGCTGTTCGAGTGGATCTATCTGTTAGGATTTGTGCCCTTAAATCCTATTGTATGATGCTATGTATGATATTATGTATGACATTATGTATGACATGATGTATGACTTAATATTGTATTTGATAAAGTTATTTTATTATTATCTAAAATAGTGGTTACGTGAATATGAGACATTATCATATAGTCCATGAGATGCATTGTATGTGATTTATGTGAAAAGTCACAGAAGATGTAAATCACAAGTTCTTTGTAAACTCAGAATTAATAGTTCGTAGTCGGTGATGAAATTGGGCATTTCATCTGCGAAGACTATAACGTGTCAACTAAGATGATTTGTCTTGATCATGGAAGTGGAAGCTTCTAGTTGATATGTTGATATGTTTTAAGAGTTAAAACATATTGAACAGGACCGCTGTGAGATTTATTATTCTTCTAACGACTGTCAAATGAATAATAAATCTCACGACTTCTATTTGCATGAACTTTTAATCCTGAGAGAATAATGGACCTGATCATGAAGTGTAGGTTGCTTTGATATATCAGGAGTGAGATCTGAAATAACGGTCAAAACCTCAGTATGTTGGGCAGCCACATTTAGTGTTGATGGAACATATATTCTTAAGATGGAATTCATAGTCTCTTGATGGAGATATAAAATATTCCCTTGAGATAAGTTTAATGGTTTCAGTTATTCAGAGAGTTAGGCCTAACCACTTTAGTAAGAAATTACTAAAGTATATATATTTATGAAATTAGATTTCATAAATATATAATGAATAACTTTAAAGAATTAAACCGGGTACTCAAGGATAAGATGTAGTAATTTACAAAGTGGCAGTCTACGTTTATGACTTTGTGTTACTACGAATATTTTATGAAGGGGTTACGTGTTTAATAAAGTCTTGGAATATAATTTATTAATAAGGCCTAGAGTGCAATTATATTTATATAGTGGCCAATTGAAGGAAAAATTCTGGTTTTGCATCTCATGCAAAACCCATAGCGGAAGCGACGAACAAGGGTCTATTTCATTCATGATTGATAACGTGCACAATGTAAATTTCAGAATTTAAGAACAAGATGGCGTACCTTGGTGTGGAGAAATTCAAAACAAAGATTAGCAGCACTTGGGAACACTTTTAATCTTCACTCCAATTCCACTTTACGCCCAAGATGTGTGGTCTCTCAATCAGTTTTCAAGGGAGAATGAAAGTGTGTCTTACAATCTCTCACACACCGTGTCTTTTTCTTTTCTAATCTCATCTAATAAAAATTCTGTATGTTTCTCCCTTTATAACTAACTGATTATCTAATTGGGTTGGCCTATTGGGCCTTTCCAATTGGGCTTTAGTGTGTGGCTTGAAGTGGGACCAAAAGGGACCAATAAGACACTAGCTCCAATGGGCCTTGGGCTTTTCTGTCAACTCTTGACAAGTCCAAAGTTACCATTAATTATATTTAATACCACTATATAAATATAATTGCACTCTAGGCCTTATTAATAAATTATATCCCAAGACTTTATTAAACACGTAACCCCTTCATAAAATATTCGTAGTAACACAAAGTCATAAACGTAGACTGCCACTTTGTAAATTACTACACTATCTTTTGTTAAGGTCCACTTTCATAGGATGATCGTGGAATATTCTAACTGGCTAGTGAACAACATTGCAGATAAGGAGGCTGACATGGCTTCTATGAGGAAGCAATTTCTTAAAGATAACCAAGACAAGCACGAGGACAACAACTATGAGTTCAAATGGAGAGACAAGGATGACAAAGTACCTACGATAGATGAAATGGTTAAATTTTGGCAAAAATTTGCTCCTCTCTTTCTTCTTCTTCCTTTTTTGCTTGATGGGTAAATGGTGGGTTTGGGGAAGTTGTGATCGGACCAATATATGGTTGCCTACATACCTCCTTGGCAGAAGGATCAAGTCATCACGTAGTCCATTTTATTTGCCTTAACTTTTGCCTAGGCCGCCCTTTCAGGTTTTCAACCCAGCAGGCTCTCTCACTTTTTTTTTAACTCTCCTTTTGTGTAGATCACCCTTTTGGGTTTTCAACCTAACCTTTTTTTTTTTTTTTTGGCCAAACCTAAGTAAGAAAATAACATAATTTACAACCACTTCAAACGTGGTGTTTTCATCCTATCACCTCAGACGTGGTATTTCTTCAATTGATCCATATTGGTTGGCTCAGTGAAAGGGTTTGCATCGATATCCATCAACCTTACCACTCCTATAGAGTATATTTGTTTGATAATATATGGACCTACCCAGTTTTGCTTGAATTTTCCATTTGTTTCCTGAATTGGAGCTCGAATCTCCTTCAGCAACTTCAAATCTCTAGCTCTTACTTTCTTGTTAAAAGATTTTCTAAGTCTTCTTTGGTAACCTTGAATGTGGTACAAGGCCTTGAGTCTCTTCTCATCCATCATCTATAATTGGTCATATCTACTTTGTAACCAACCCCCTTCGGGGATTTCACTCTACAATATTGTTCTCAGTGAACGAACACCCATTACAATGGGAAGGACTACCTCCATCCCATATACCAATGAATAAGGAGTGGCTCCTGTGGATGACCGAATTGATGTCCTATACCCCCAGAGTGCATAGGGTAACTATAGATGCCAATCCTTATAGTTCTTCTTGCTCTTCTTCAGAATTCACCCTATGTAATTTTTTGTAGCCACAACTGCTCCATTGGTCTCAAGACGGTAGGGTGAGGATTTATGGTGCTGAATATTGAATTGCCGAAGTAGCTTCTTCGTTTCTCCCTTGAAATGGAGCCCATTTTTTGAAATAATTTCATGCGGTACCCTAATCTACAAATGATATTAGTCTGGATAAACTGAACAACTTTCTTTGAGTTCAAAACCTTATATGAGACAGCTTCTACCCATTTAGTGAAGTAGTCAATAGCAACAAGTAGAAACTCATGGCCATTTGATGTCGTTCAGTGAATCTTCTCAATAATAGCTATCCTTCATGTAGAGAAAGCCTAGGGTGAAGCCATGGTATGTAATGGCATAGGCGGCATGTGCTTCAGATTTCCATGGACTTGGCATTGATGGCATTTTCGAACATGAACTGCGCAATTTGCTTCCATAGTAGTCTAGTAATAACCTTGTCTCATTATTTTTCATGGCAGCATATGTGCATTCATCTATGGCCTGTAAGTTGACTCATGGACCTCCTTAATTATTTGTTGTGCCTTCTTGGTAGTCATGCAAAGGAGACGAATTCCATCATACGATCTTTTGTATAGCCTTTCACCATAAATAATGTAATTAATGGACAACCTTTTGATGGTCAATTGGTCATTCTTATCTGCAAACTTCGGATATGTCCCATCCTTGAGGTGCTGTAAGATTTCTGAATGCCGTTCACCTTCCTTATTCATTCCATCATCTCCTTCTATTATCATATAATAAGCCAGTTTTTATTTTTGTTTCACCCCTATCGGTCGAGCTTCATCTTCCTTAGGTCCATCCTTCATGGATGCCATTGTTGCTAAAGCATCTGCAATCTAATTCTACATTCTTGGCAGATACTGGTATTGAATCTTACCGAATTTTGATGCCTACTTCTCGAAGACATTCATGATAAGGTATTAACTTTTCTTCCTTAATCTTCCATTTGTTCTGAATATGAGAAATTACCAGTACTGAATCACCATATACTTCTAACTCTTTCACTCCAAGACCTAGGGCTGCTTGTAACCCCATAATGCAAGCTTCATATTCAGTGGTATTATTAGTGGCAGGAAAGTTGAGCCTACCAGAGAATGGGATGTGTAACACCCCAAATATTTTTAAAGCAATTTTTCCAAAGAGAAATAATATCTAATTGGACTTTATTTTTTTAATCAACGTGGTTAATTATTTTGTGGAGGACTTATGAATACTTAAGTGATTTATGGGGCTAGGTGAAATATGGGAGGAAACTTAAGGGTGGAGTGGTAATTAAACTCAAGATATTTTTGGGGCACAATGGTAATTATGCTTTTCAACTTAAGTCAGCCCCCTCCCCTTTTTTTCCTCATTTCACGTTAAAATCCCTCTCCCTCTTGACCGGCTGCCTCTTCTCTCTATTTCTCTATCCTTCTATCTCACCCACGCACCGAAACACACAAACACACTCTAGCTCCCATCCCCTTCATCATTTCTTTCCCCTCTCTAGCCGAAATCTCTCTATTAGGAAAGATTATGTCTCTTTTGTAGCTAAAACTCCATGAGATTTTGAAGTGGAGATTAAACCCAAGGTAAAAATCTAAGCTTTTATCTCAATTTCTTCAATAAAATTCTTTGGGTTTTGCTATTTAATGATTATTATGGTGAATACTTGATGGGTTTTGGTGGATAATGGAAGATTAGAGTGTTAAGATGATTTGGGTAGCAATTGTTTTGTTTAAATACGAAAATTTCAATTCATTGGTGGGTTTTTGCTTTAATGAGATGATTTGGTTTTTACTATGGGTATTTATTTTATTTTGTATGTATTGCTCTTTGATGCTGTGGGTTTTGTTTTGGGGGATGTTTTATTAAGGAGTTGGGTTTCTTGGGAAATCATATGGGTTCTTGATTTATGATGAGGATTGGGATTTATTTTTGAAAGTGAGTTCCTTGCATTTTGGGGAAAGATTTTGACATGAGATAGTTGATGGTATTGACTATGAAATTGTTTAATTGATATATACATTATGCTTGTTGCATGCCAAGTGTTTGATAAATTGCCTATATGAGTCATGGGATTGAATTTCTTGAATTGTGTTGTGATGGTTGTCATTTTAGGTTATGGGTTGTAATCCTAGTTGTTTATATGAGATTTTGGGTTTGATTCCTTATTTTTAATATGATTTAAATCTGGTGGTTTTAATGTTAGTAAATTTTCAAATAAATTGGGCTAGTCTTACAACTATAGCAATTTTCTGAAGCTGTCATGACAAATTTGAGTCAGCCGCAATACATGATTTTTAATAAATTACATAAAAATAGTTTTTGGCTGAATTTTCTGTTGTACATTGTATACATATAGGGGAATGTTCCCTTAAAGTTTTGAATTAATCAGATAACTTTTCATTGACCAAACAATTTTTACAAAATGGCTGCCCTGCTATGTACTAAATCTGAAAGCAAGACTAAAACGTTGGGAAATTGTGAAATTAATCCTAAACCTCGGTTGATCTTATCTTGGCTTATATATATTATTTAGTACTCACAGAGATTCATGTGTATTTTATATTATCTTTTGATGCACATTATTACGGTAGTGAATTTGAAATATTTTGGTTGTGTCAGCACTTTAAGTTTCTTGGATGCTTGTTTGGTTCCCGTTTGGGTAGGAGTACTTGGTTTGGGATGGTCAAGCTAGGCTTTAAGGCCTTAGGTTTGATTTTTTTGAGGGGATCTTTTCCGATTTATGGAGATAATTTTGATAGCATAATCTTGTAGTAGGCCTTGTTATTAATAGGCTTGATACTTGTGCTCCTAGGTTCCAAGGTACTTGGTGGTGGAACTAGTAACTTGATTGGTTGAATGCGGTGCCCTGGTTGAGGTTAGTTTGGATTGGACTGCTAAGGTAAGTAGCTTCTTAATGGGATATTTTTGGAAAATAACCATATTTCATAAATGATGTTTTTGAGTCAAACACATTTTGGAAAATTATATATGGATATATGTTCTCTTAAAATTGTTGTGTTGTGACCCTATTACATATTATTATATATGAAAATGCATCATATTTGGTTTTGCATTTGGGGAAATGCATGAATTGTTGATATGGAAAAATGAGCATCTTTTATTTAATCTTTGATAAGGAAATCATGGATTTTATGGTATATTAGAAAATTAAAGATGCTTATTTTGTCTTGTTATGTGAGAAATTAATAGAAAATCTTTTTGACAAGAATAAAGTTGAAAATCTTACAAACTTTGGGGAAGTTAGATTATTTAAGGTTTTTCTGAAACTACCTAGATATAAACTATATTTGAAAGGAAATTTATACTGTGAGCTTTATGTGGTTTTAACACCATGCCATGTGTGATTCCCCGGTGATCACCCGATTTGGTTTCTGTAGTCTTTATGACAATAGAATCAAATTTAGGTCAGTGTCCTTTCACTTTGGATGACGCGTTCTTCCCTGCTGCCCATGGGGGGAAGACATTCCTTGATTATGTGTGGGTGAGGCTGCTGCCTATGGGGCCAAGAGACCACATGCAAGAGAGGTCCTATTTGACGTGCTCTCTCTGCTGCTCATGGGGGGAGAGAAAAACCTTGAGGGTATGGGTGAGGCTGCTGTCCATGGGGCCAAGAGTCTGCATACCAGAGAGGACAATATCATGCCAATTGTGAATGGGTAGATCCCCTAACTGGTCTATGTGGTAGTATGGAATATTTGTGATAAAATTATCGTATGTGAGATTTTATGGCTTTGGAAGTATATTGGTAGTGCTCACAGATTATAGTATATAGTTTCATGGTATTATTTTGAGAAACTTTATGTTTCATCATTTAATCATTCTTGTTACATTGTTATTGAAAATGATCTTGCAGTATTCAGTTAGCAATTTCCCAAACTAAAACATGTTTTGCAAACTGTTTATAATCATGAAACTTGCATTTCCCCCACCCCCAATTAATATGCTACTTACTGGGCTTTAGCTCATCCCAATCTCCAACAATTTTTCAGATAAATTAGCTACACATCGGGCATGGAGAGATCAATATATTTATTTACTTCCTCAATGGAAAAAAAATCCCATACAAGTTCTCTCGAAGGCTCGGTTTTTCATGCTTTGAACCCTTTTGGGTTTGGGGCGTGACAGGATGTGTATCCCTTTTGGAGAAATTAGGAGAACTCCAATGCCACTCTTTTGCAGAGAATGGGATATGCATTCTCTTTTATAGACTCCTCTAACTACTAAGCAAGCAAAGCCCCCATTGCTGTATTCGTGGTTGTGAGATATAGCAATAATGGCTTTTTAGGTACTGGTGGAACTAGTATTGCTGGCTTTATCAAATAACTCTTAATCTTCTCCAAGGGTTCTTAGCACTGCTCATTCCACACTGTGGGAACTTCTTTCTTGAGTAGTCAAAAAAGTGGCTCACATGTCATGGTGAGTTGGGCTATGAATCTACTTATGTATTGTATCCTCTCTAAAAACCCTCGGATCTCCTTCTCAGTCCTCAGAGGCTTCATCTCCACGATTTCCTTGATCTTGTCAGGATCTACTTCAATTCCCCTTTGATTTACCATAAATCCCAATAGTTTCCCGGATGTCACGTCGAAAGTACTCTTTTTGGGATTCAACCGCAACTTATAGAATTGGATTCTTTTAAAGAACTTTTGTAAAGCCAGTATGTGCCCTTCATGGTCTTTGGACTTTACTATCATGTCATTCACATAAAATTCTACTTCTTTGTGTACCAAATCATACAACAGAGTAGTGGCTGCATGCTGGTAAGTGGCACCAACATTCTTAAGGCCAAATGGCATGACCTTGCAGCAATATGTCCCCCATGGAGTAATGAAGGAGGTATTCTCCATATCTTCTAGAGCTATCTTTATCTGATTGTATCTTGAAAAGCCATCCATAAATGACAGCAAGGCATATTCTGTTGTGTTATGAACTAGGATATCAATATGAGGCGATGAAATCTTTTGGGCTATCTTTATTAAGGTCTCTTGTGTGAAATCATTGAAGGCTAATGCTAAATGCGTATACCCTAGATAGTTACTAGATGCTGAATTGTTGGCTTTTCTTGGGTCCATGGGTGGACAGGATTATGCTCAAAAGGCCCCCTTCATCTGCTCTATCCCACAACTTCTATGAAAGGAAGAATAGGAACAACTTACCAGTTTAGCCGTGTCTCATATAGTTGGCCTAGACTATGTCAAACCCGTGAGGACTAGGAAGAGCCAAATTCAAGTGACCATCCTAGCCTAGGGTAGGATATCCTTCTTAGGATTGTTTTCAAAATGAGTCAAGGGGAAAGTGTCCAGTTTCTATTTACAGGTTTGCCCTTTTTGCTTACATTAAAGAGTTGTGCTTTACTCCAGGTTCATCTGTGATTAACCCTTAGGGAAAAGTAACCTGTTGCTTACACATTAGAGCATACCCAATCCCTAAGGGTTTCTAACCCTACAAGGGCATGCTTGCATACATTAATGGCTTTTTCATGGACATGTTTACTAATAAAATTTGTGGCAAGTAGTCAGAACTCCGCACCAAGGAGGACATTGCCAAAGTTCATGATTATCTCTGAGAAGGCAAAGCCCTCCAGGATGAAGCCTCTTCATTGTGAATTTGAATTTCCTTGTGTTGTAAAAGGCATACTGTTGGAGCCATTGTCTATAGCCCATGATTTGGGAACATTGTAAAAAGCCAAGTTTTGTAAAAGCATTATTTTTCCATGTAATCAAAGAGAAGGGTCCATCCTACATTTTCAAGTATGATATGAAAGTTCTAGTTACTTGCCAAGCTTGTGCATTAATTTAGTATCACTATAGAAACTCACCATCATAAAAACCCCCTCAAGAGTTCAAGCCAATTTTTTTAAAATGATAGGATCATGTCCTTAAGCATTTCATTTGCAAGGGAACAATTCTCAAATGAAGGTATGATCTTTGCTTGCTTGCATAGCATTAAGAAACCTAGGAGGGACGATCCCAAAACTGTTTGTGCATTAGTATCCACCTGAGCCCTAAGGGTCCCCAACCCTACAAGGGCATGAATGCATTTGTTGATATCTTTTGCCTAATTACATAGATAAAAAATTGGGTGACAAGCAACCAAACCAAGTTTTTCTTTAAAAACTTCCAAAGGGATCAAACTTTGTATCAAGCATGCCTTTGTGTCAAAATTGGTTGCTTTGTCCAAGGATCATTATGAATATTGTATCAGAAAAAAGCTTTGTTTTTGCTTTGATCATTGCAAAACCTTTGATATAAAAATTGTACCAAATTCTTCCTAAAAAAGACAAGGTGTGGTACCATAAAATTTTCATTGTGGAAAATGGGGTTCATCCCAAGATTTTTCAAAACCTATTCAAATGTTCGGTCGCTTGCCACAAATAGGTTATGTTAAGATTTGCATCACTTTAGAAACTCATTCAATGAAAAGAAGTCCAAAGCATGGAATTTCTCTCC
The DNA here is from genome assembly GCF_040712315.1 of Castanea sativa. Classification (NCBI taxonomy): domain Eukaryota; kingdom Viridiplantae; phylum Streptophyta; class Magnoliopsida; order Fagales; family Fagaceae; genus Castanea; species Castanea sativa. The sequence goes on from NC_134023.1 coordinate 40,179,162, forward strand.
CTTAATTGCAAAATGAAATAAGGGCATGCTTCAAGTATTTGGACATAAAACTAACATGGGCTTTGGTTTTTTTTTTCCACCATCAAATACCTCAATGGTAATCCCGACTCCTTGCTATCCCATTCTTTCTCGAGGTGTGGGACAAAATATGGGAAGTTCAAGATCCTTGCATCTCCAAGCTTGTACAAAAGGACATGTGGTGAGAATGAAGAGTGGGTCGAATAATAAATAGAAGTAATGGACCATTTCAATTGAAAGCAAACATTCTTTAGGGAATAGCAAAATGGGAATCAAATTTTGTCATCTAGTTGCAAACCAAAGTCTTGGTTCAAGTCTAGGCTCTTTAAGATGATTTAGTCAGACCTACTGCCACATGACATTTGAAAATAGAAAGGAATAAGCATGAATTACTACTAAATGCCAGTACCATCATTGTCTTGACATTATGGTAGCTCCTTAACATTCTAGTTGACAAAAAATGGAAGAAAAGGATGGGGAAACTTTCTAAAGGCAGTACTCAAAGATGAAAAGAGAAAGAAGCACCCGAGTGTGTTTTCTAAAACTTGAAAATCAGATCACCAATACATTCCCAAAAATGTCTAAGGCTTTGGTCTATGGGAGATCAACAAGACGCAGGTCCATGGCTTCTACTAGTCTCACAACCTTAGGGAATGAACTGAAGATGGTCTGAAGAACAAGAAACTTCTAGAGATGTTCACCTTTATGTCACACTTTGAGTGATAGACTGAAAAGGCTGGTGCTACTAAGAAGACACTTGATTTGTCTTTTGCAATCCAAGCCAAATTGCTTTATACGATTGAGATTGACGTTAGCAAATTCTTTGGAGTTAATTCTTCTGAAATGGCCATCAACTGTTAGGATGATTGCCCTTAAATCCTATTGTATGATGCTATGTATGACATTATATATGACTTAATGTTGTGTTTAATAAAGTTGTTTTATTTTTATCTAAAATAATGGTAACATGAATATTAGGGCATTATCATATAGCCCATAAGATGCATAGTATGTGATTTATGTGATTTAGTCACAGAAGATATAAATCATAAGTTCTTTGTAAACTCAGAATTTTAGTTCGTAGTCGATGATGAAATTGGGCATTTCATCTGTGAAGACTATAACACATAAACTAAGATGATTTGTCTTGATCATGGAAATTGATATTTCTAGTTGCTATGTTGATATGTTTTAAGAGTTAAGACATATTGAGCTGGACCGCTGTAAGATTTATTATTCTTTTAATGACTGTCAAATGAATAATAAACTCACAACTTATATTTACATGAACTCTTAATCCTGAGGGGATAATGGACTTGATCATGAAGTGTAGGTTGCTTTAATATATTAGGAGTGAGGTCTAAAGATATGATTAAAATCTTAGTATGTTGGCCAACTACATTTAGTGTTGATGGAACATACATTCTCAAGATGGAATTCATAATCTCTTAACAGAGATACAAAATATTCCCTTGAGATAAGTTTAATGGGTTTGGTTATTCAGAGTGTTAGGCCTAACCACTTTAGTAAGGAGTCACTAAAGTATATCTTTATGGAATTGGATTTCATAAATATATGATGAATAACTTAGAGGATTAAACCAGGTACTCAAGGAATTAAGATGTAGTAATCTTCAAAGTGGCAGTCTATATTCATGACTTTGTATTACTACGAATATTTTATGAAGGGGTTGCATGTACAATAAAGTCTTGGGATATAATTATATAGTGGTATTAAACATAGTTAATGGTAACTTTGGACTTGTCAAGAGTTGATAGAAAAGCCCAAGGCCCGTTGGAACTAGTGTCTTATTGGTCCATTTTTTGGTCCCACTCCAAGCCACACACTTAAGCTCAATTGGAAAGGCCCAAAAGGCCAGCCCAATTAGATAATCAGTTAGATACAAAGGGAGAAACATACATAATTTTTTAGGTGTGAAAAAATAACACTATTGTGAAATGGTCTGTAAGAAGTGTAAAACACTTTGACATTCTCCCTTGGAAAAACTAATTGAGAGACCACACTACTTAGGCGTTAGTGGAATTGGAGTGAAGATTAAAAGTGTTCCCAAGTGCTTCTGATCTTCGGTTTTGAAATTCACTGCACCAAGGTACACTCTTTTGTTCTCAAATTCTGAAACTCACATAGTAAATGTTAACATTTATGAATGAAGTAGATCCGTTATTTTTCCCTTGCGTATGTCTTGTATGTGATACAAACATGTATTTTTCCTACATCAACGACATAAACTCCTGAGGGTACCTAACCCTCCCACCACTTGTCAAGATGATTTCACGTCTAGCCTAGATTTGACTATTCTCGGCATTGAAGAAAGGAATTTTAGAATCAGCCCTTTGGGCATGCACACCATCACTCACAAAGTCTCAACCAAGAGGTCATATTGAACCTAAGGTGGTAGAAGATAGATGAGTCAGTACTATTTCGAGAAAAATTGTGGAACTTCCATGTTTGGAAATTAAGACCCAATGGTGGGCTCTCGAGATTGAGTCGATATATAGCCAATCTTTGCTTATAGTGCATCTTAAGGGATCCCGACTTCACTCCCAAGATCTAGTTGATGTTGTCAACCAGTTGCATGAAATTTTCAAGAAATCCCTAAATAGGGAGGATGTTGTAGCTTATCCCAATTTGAAGACCTTTTTGGGGTCAAGATCTCCTTTAAAGGCATGTATTGCCAATGCTAGGCTCAGAAAGACCAAGCAGTCATAGTTCATCTTAGCTTAAGAATCTTCAAGAGGCCATCTAGACGGTCGAAGAACCAAAAAATGCCATACTGGGGTAGAAATTTTCTCTATTTTTCTCCCGTGTAAAAAGTGGATGAAGCCGATGGTCGCAAGAGCACCATGTATTTCTATGCAATTCTCAAGTAGTGTCACCTTCGCAAGACCAATGGGTCATACAAAAATTCACCTCTATTGAGGTCAAGATACAAAGATTCACCAGCTTGATAATAGATTAATTTTTCATATTTATATCATTATTAGAAAGAATTATCATACTTATTTTGAGTTAATTCATGCATTTTATTGTTGGTTTTGGAATAATGCTAAATAATCAATTTTGTGCTTAATTGAATTTTAATGTGTGAATTGTTTTTTGTAGGATAATGAAGTTAAACAAGTGGATTCGTGCAAAGAAGAAATCTAATGGACATTAATTTTACAAGGGCCATGATGAATTCAAAGAAGGCCAACCCAATTAAATTCAATTCCAATTGGAGCAAGGAATCATAGGAAATTTGCACCAAATCCAAGTCCAATTTGGATTAGGATTCCAACTTGCGCACCAGTTAGTATTTGGAGCATAACTTTCAGCTCAAATGTCCAATTGAGATGATTTAGTTTTGGCTCAACTTGTAATAGGATTCCTTGACCTATTTAAAGGCTTTTTAGGGCAAAGTTTAGAGGAGAGCTAACATAATTTAGGTTTTCTTAAAATTTCTTTATAGCTTTTAGAGTTTTATTTGTGTTATGGCTTGCTAGAAGCCTTGCTAAGGCAAGGGATAGCAAGGGGTGAAACCCAACTGTTTATTGGTATGTTCTTAACAATTATTTATTAGTTTTAATGCTTATGTTTTTATGTTTTTGATTGTTTTACTCATCTAAAAAAGTGTTTAGTTCTGTATAATTCTTTGATTTATCGTAGACTACGAGCACATTAAATGCTTAGTATTCCCTGCGAACTAATTCACTAGTTTTGTTTTGTCTAAAATCAATCAATTTCATGAAACTACCTTAGAAAATTAATTCTTCAGTTTTTATTGTTAAACCATCTGACTAAGATCATCTTTCATATGAATTTTAGTTGAGTTCTAAAATAAATATTGTTAAGACTACCAATAGATGTGTTGTGCGTAGATCCTTAAACCTTAGCGCCTTAATATATTGTTATTTTCTCTCAATTTAAATTACCTTTACTAAACCATCAAAAATATCTTCAATTAAACATTATTATTTTAGTTTTATTCTCTTGTGGTTTGCTAATCAATTCCCCTTTCCCTGTGGATTCGACCTCGGACTTACCAAGTTATTACTTTGCAACAATCCTTCACTTGGGAGCATTATTTAAGTTGCAACACAGCTCAATCAAGGCAATAAACCTACTTTAGGTTACCTTGTGGATGCAACATCTCGATCAATTAGCATGAGACACCAATATTAAACATGAGAATGGATAATTATAAGGATGCAAGAGGCCATTCTATTAAAGGAGGGCCTAGGTATTACCAACTTTGGCAGATCCTTTCAGGGCCAAGATTCCCTACTAACCTTGATTCTTTTGAATTCCTTTTTCAAGAACTAGCTTCGGCTTATCAAATATCAAGCAAGAGAATCACAACTTGAGTTTTTTACTCCAATAATGTTGATCGATTTCCTACATGGAAGCCACCAAGAGTCCCAATTCCCTATCTAAAACATGAGCAGTAGCCAGTCCTGTTGAGACATTAAAAGAGCAATAGGTGAGATTAGTGATCCACAAGTTGTCCATATGGACTGGAAGAAGGCCAAGCCTTTAGGTGCTCTCAATATGATACTGAGGCAGACTTTTAGTGGTCTCATTCCCATAAGACCACTAAAAATCCATCTTGTGTAGCCCTCACACTGTCATTGAAGACTAGCTACTGTAAGTCTAAAAGAGTAATTTAGCTAAAAGTTGTAGTCGATCTATACAGTTTGCAAGCTCTTCTATGAAAGCATCTTAAAAGGGTAAAAAGAACCCAACATCTCTTAAGCGAGATCAACTAGCCCGAACTTGGTTTTCTTTAGCTTACCTCATCTAATTAAAAATCTCACCAAGTTGTGAAAGTGGTTGAGAGACCATGGAAAACCCCACACTAGGGCAGCTTTTTTTGCACTGTCTCTCCCCTTCGAATGGATTTCTAAACAATAGTCTCAACAAGCATCTTTAGCTTTAGCAAAAGCCGCAGTCGCAATTTCTTTGGAAGATCATAAAATGATCCTACGATCTGCTTGAAGCATCCTTTGAAGTTTGACTTTCACATTGATAATTGAAAAAGGTGAACTAAGCCTACACTCAGGGAGAAATCTGAAAAGATCTCCAATTTTATCGAATCTTGCCATGACCCAAGTCATTGTCTAACTCGTCCATTTCCTTTTTAGGAACATTCCTAATGATATTGGGACCATCTCAACCATGGTGATTCACCCGATAATTCTCGGATGCATGAGAAATCTGCTTCGGCTACCTAAGTGATACAATGTTAGAACTTGCTCATGATGAATGCCAACAAACTTGGTTGAGAATGAGAGCCAAAATACTTCCAACTTTATCAAGTTTGGCATAGTCTTGATATGACACTAACTCCTTTCAATTTCCTTTTCAAGAATGTGCTTTAATCAAGCCAACGAGATGTCACTCGTATTGCATTCTTCAATGAATAGTGATGACAATACATCTGAGCATTTGTGATGATACAATCGAAGAGCCATTCACTTGCTTAATATCTAGGCGATAAGGCCCTATCAAAATATCAAGGAATTGCATTAACATCCCTTCTTGTCATTCTTATATTGCCTTTCTTTGGTCCCTAATGTGGCATGTTGCCTTGACAGGCCAGCTCAACGATTGATATGAAAATGATGTTTGTTACTTATGCTTCACAAGAATCTTCACCACAGACCAGAGAAAATCTTCACGCCAAGATGCATGCCAAGCATGGAGTCAATCATCTAAGGCATTTTTGTGAGGTGGAGATCTCCATCCCTTGAGTGGATCTATCCAAGGGCTTCTAGATATTTGGAATGCCATCCATCAGAAACACTGGAACCTAAGTTTGGCCTTGCCACCTCGTCCCAAGCACTATCCCAACAAAACCTTCTCTCATCTCAGTTGGCTTAGGTTTGTTGCAATTTTGACCATTTTTCAAAAAGGATTTTCCAAAATAAAATCAAAGCATAAATGTTCAAATCAAAAGATCAAATCATGAAAATTTGTTTTTTGAACTGCATGCATCTTTTAAGAGTGGCAAGTCAATGTCAAAACCTTTTGAATGGCTGCCTGGAGCTGCTCGTCCTTTTGCACTGTCAGCAATTTTTGAACCCTAAGCTCCTCAGTCAAAACCTTGACCTTTTCTTTGGTAGTGTTCCCTTCTTCCATTGCTGATATAAGATTTTCCTCAACTTGGAACTCTCAACCTCAAGTGCTTCCACCTTGGAGCCAACCATAACCACCTTTTCTTCATAAGTAAGATACTCTGTTGTAATATGAATCGTCTCCCCCAACTCTTGGCACTCATAAGTGTAAGGACGAGAACAGATTACTCTAGCAAAAGGAAACATACAAGTAAACAAGTGATACTTGGACAAGTTTATAAATATGACGATTCACTATTTTGTGAGATGGAATTCTAGAAAGCTCTTTAAGGTCGTCAGGTGTGATGATGTTGTGAGCTCTTCCCAAGGCTGTGGCAATATCCTCCCAAATGCTGGCCCCAACTTTATCCTTCCCTTTATCACCGCTCCTACATTTATTTTAACGAGGAGTGATTTCTTCAAGGGAGATTATTGGGGAGGCAACTCTAGGCTCTTATGGAACAAAAGCAGATGAAGCTTTCTTAGTAACTTCTTTCTAGACCACTTGCACCCTCTTCTAGCTGATGTTGGAAAGAGGCTCGTTCTTCTTGACCTTCATCATGGTGTACATCTCCTGACTGAATTTGGTCACCATCTCTAGAACAACAGCAAAGATCACAATTAAAACACTCATAAACCATATATAAACATAGAGAGGTTTCGAGTCAAGATACTTACTTTGCTCCTCCTTCAACAAAGACCTTATGACGTAAGGAAAAGGCTTAGGTCCCAAGAAATTACAGTACAAAGTATGATGGTCAACAAGATTGTCAAAGTCGTCAATGGTCTTCGTGTACTTAAAAGCCGTTTCAACTCATCCTCTATACCTGTTCTTCAACTTTGGATGGATAGTAACTGAAAGGCAAACACGTAAGATTAAGATCAGAAGATCAAAACCATATAAACTACAACAAGAAAAAGGTAAGAAGTCATTCTTTCATAAATAGTGCACCATGTTTTGGAATCTCCCACTTACACAACAGTCTGGGGATATCACCCCAATAGTCATTAGAAAGAGTCTCCTAACCATTACCAAAGATGAAGAAAAACCTAAATTTCGAACATTGAATGGACGAAGGAAAATGAAATACAGGCCTAGCTTTCCTATCCTAAGAAATGAGCTCATAATACCCAAACTGCTTAGATTCCTTCAAACAATACAAGTGCATAAGTCCATTCATCGTAATCATATCTCTGTTATTCACAATCAACCAAATGGTCATGCAACTAATGATAGTCTGCCATGAATTCGGCATAAGTTGCCCTGGAGCAACGTTTAGATGGTGGAAAAGCTCCATTGTGAAAGGATGGATGGGGAACCTAAGGCCGCACAAAAAAGTAACTTCGTAGAAACAAACCTAGCCATGAGCAAAAGCACAAGCCTTTTCATTCTCATGAGGAAGACGAATCTTCTTTTCATTTGGGAATTGAAACCTATCCCTAAATCTAAAAAGTGTCTCTTCATCAAAATTACACAATACTTTAAAGGCATGGAAGGACCTAGGCTTTGTAGAAGGTGAGGGTTTGGAAGAAAAGGGTCTTGAAGAATAGGGTTTTGAAGCGGTAGTGTCTATCTCCATATGCCCAAGTTTATCATTAGATGATAAACCCGTCTCTAGCTCACTAGACCTAAAAACAGATCTCCCTCTCTCCTCCATAGACATTTCACACAATGGGTGGTACAAATATAAACAACGATGCAAAAAATGGGTACAAATCGATCAAGACCAGCCTAAATGCACTATCCCTGGAAATGAAAATACCAACGAGCCTATTTTTCATGTTGTTTTCGATTCTTGCCCGATTCCTCTTGACCGATCGGATTTCGAATTTCTGAAACAAATAGGAATCAGACCTGACTTTTTCAAAAGTTCTTTTTGTCTATCACTTCGATTGCTCTCTCAATTCATCATCCTTCTTCTTCTTTTTTTTGTCTTTTTCGTGGTCAAAGCTTCCAAGGTTTTCTTCATCTATATTAGGTAAGACCTTTATACCCTTTCTTTTTCATCATATTACATATTTACATGCTTTTTTCATTGATTTTTAGGGATTTTTACACATTAGAAAATTTGGGGGTTTTGATGAAAATTGGGTTTTTGTTCAAATCTAAACCATGGGTTTTTGTTCATGCATCATTTAAACATGATTCACATGCTTTAATTTCAAAAATTTTAAGTTTTACTGGAAATTTTGAAATTAGGGTTTTAAGTTCTTGAGAATTTGGGGATTTTGTGAAATTGGAAAAAATTGAGTGAAATTGGCTAATGTTGTTGATAAATTGAGTAATTATAACCTGTTTTATATATGTTGTGTTGTTCAATTGATCAAAATAAGGATTTTTGAGAATTAGGTTTTTTTAAAATTGAGATTATTTTTTATTCTTAAATCTGCCTTGTCAATTTTGCAAACTGTGATATTTGTGGATTGTGTAAGAACATTAGATCATGCATTGTTCAAGATTCAATGCCATGCATCATATAATTTTTAAATTTGCATGTTATCTTGTCTCTAATTCTTCTTATGCAGCCTACCCTTGGTTTTTGTTTTGTTTTGGTGTTTTTACTCTTAGACATGGCTCCTAAACCTAGTGGAAAATTTAAGACAAGAGCCAAAAGGAACATTGGTTCTTCCTCTTCATCTGGTTATGCCGTAGGTGTTAGGTTTTTTTCTGATAAATGTGAGGAAACCTATGAGACCTTAAACAAATATAGGTCAATTTGGGGTGAAAGGGAGATAGTTCTGAGTGAGTTAGATCCTTCCATTCGTAGGACTTTTATGGGTAGGAACTGGGTTTCGTTGTATGAGTTGTCTGATACTCCTCCTACTACCTTGATTAGAGAGTTTTACTCTAATCTTTCTGCTTATTCTGAGGACACCAGTGGTCATTATTTGACTACTTGGATCCGTGGTCAAGAGTTTACTATAAGTAAATAAATTATTTTTGAGGCTTTAGGAGTACCTTTAGTTCGTAAACCCGTTTATCCTTACACTGAGTTTTCTTCTGTAAATGATATGATGTCCCTTCTTTGTGGTCATCCTGTTTCTTGGGGATCAGAACCAAGAATCAACTCTTATGAGTTTATTGAGCTTAACTCATTATACTTACGGAGCACTTGTCATAACATCTATCCTATCTCTCATGTTCATACCGTACCCATAGAGCGTTGTGCTTTTCTATATGCTCTTATCACTGATGGTTCTATGTGTTTCCCTTTTATGTTTATTCGGACCATTGTTGATGTTTATAGGAGTAAGAGTAAAGGTCAAAAACTTTTTTTCCCTTTGTTTATTTTTAGGATTTTGAGATATTTTGAGATGTTTGAGTTTCCTTCCCTTGAGTTAGTACATATTATGGCCCCCATAGGAACTACCTATCTTAGACAAAGACAGGAACAGATGAAGAGTGTTGAGCCAAGCACTGGGACGTCTAAGTGACCGAGAGGAGATGCTTCTACTACCTCTGGTGCCATGCTTGCTGCTAAGGAGGCTTATGTGGATTCGATTATTGCTGTGGATCCTATTGGTCGTCCTGAGGATGTTGATCCTTCAAGAGCTCCACCATTGTCACTCTTAGCTATGATGCAGTCTATCATTATGACTCAAGCTACTTAGGGGGAGTAGATTTATGTATATAAGGGGAGTACACATGTATTTTGTCTAGGGGGAGTACTTTGTTTTTATTGTATTTTGTTTTATTTAGTTACTTATTTCTATTTTTAGGTATTTTCTTTGTTTCATTTAAACATTGAAGCGATGAGATTATGATAGTTGATGATTCTGAGGTTATTTATGTTGATTTGTTCACTATCTACTTGTGTGTTTTGGTGATTTCAAAGTTTAAATTATATTTAGAATGTTTAACTGTATTTTCCACACATGCGTTTATGAGTTGTTTTCAGTGTTTCAAGAATTTACATGTTAGCAACTAATAGTTAGTAGTTGTGTAAGATATGTATTAGGACAATAACTTGTATTTGAGCTGGTTTTTATTTAAGCATTACATTGGTATGTGTGTTTTTTCATGGATTGCCAAAGGGGGAGATTGTTAGGTTCTAAAGATTTAGATTAAATGTTTAGAATCATGGTTGTAATGTGTTGGCAAACCGAGAGCAAACCAAGTCTAGTCTAAGTGTTTAGAGTGTGCCTAAATAAGTGTGTTTCAGGATTTTAAAGTCCAGCTGATTGCAAAAAAGAGAATTAAAGTTCTGCCTTTCTCGACCGATCGAGAAATAAACCTGACTAATCGAAAATCGCAGTTAGAGTTTTCTGCAAAAGGTTATTTCAATCCAATCACAATAAAAACGTTTAGGGTTTCACTTTGAAGACTTTTTGGAGAGAAGACTTGTGCATTACTCTTTGTCAGATTTGAAAGGTTCTGTACTTTCTAACTACACAAGATTCTACCGGAGCTTAAACTACCATCAAGGATTGGTAGAACTAGTTGCTGCATACAAGATCAACTACTGTTAGGACATATCTAATTTATGTTAGGAACTGTAAAGTTTTTAGACCCCTTAAACACAACCAGATTAACCTAGTTATTTAGCCAAGTGATTAACTTAGGTAAATTATGCAGATCTAGGTTAACACATGTAAATCATATCATTGACAAGTGCGGAAAATAAAGAACAAAATGATATGATAACCCAGGAAAACCAAACCGGTAAAAAACCTGGGTAGGATTTAACCTAGCTATCCTCAAGGTAAAACCAATCCACTATGAAAGAATTCGAGTTTATACAATAGCGACTTAGACCACTAACATCCTATTGCTACCTTGAGTAGGAAACTTACTACCATGACCACGTGACAGCTCCGAGCCCACAGACTACTTCTTTCTTGGATTCACAGCAAGTACAAGCACTCCCGCTTGTGTATCTTTAAGCTCTTAATGCAGCAACTAAATGATCATCAAGCTCTTGACATAATCTTGATTCTTGATAACCCTAAGTATATGTGAAGGCAAATACCTCTAGATGTCACAAGAGATTCACATACACAACACAAACAACAACTGCAACAACAACAAAACGTGGCTAGGGTTTTCTCTTTTATACCTAGGGCAAAACATAAAACCCTGCACGTCAAACAGGCTTGGGCTGAGTTGGAAAATTCTGCAGAAAAATAATCTGCACGAGTTTCGATTGATCGAGTCTAATTTTCGATTGATCGAGCCAGGTAAATTTACACAGTAAATCCTACAGTGCACTCGATTCCAACTTTACACAAAAAAATACTTTGAGTAAGTCTAAAAACAAGACTAAATTTTTTGATAATGGTTTGCCAATATTACAAAATGAAGTTCTAATACATTTGAACCTAAAGTCTTAGAACCTAACAATCTCCCCCTTTGGCAATCTATGACAAAATACAAACTAAACAAAGTGCTCAAAGTTACAAAAACAGCTCATTACAAGATATTGCTCAACAAAAAACAAATTCAACCTAACTACTATCTATCAATTGCAAGTGTAGATAGCAGCATGACTGAATCAACCTGTATATTCCTGAAACACTTAACAAACACATAAACACATGTGTGGAAAGAAAGACATAAAAATAATAAATCAACAAATATGCAAACTAACTCTCCCCCTAAGTTAGATACATAAAAAACTCCTATTTTCTCCCCCTTTCAAAAACAATTTCAACTCCCCCTAAACAAAACATACTTGTATTTTCCACACATATTTCCACATTTCATCTAAAACTCTTCCTTTTTGTCACATATTGACAAAGACAACTCAAATAAAGAGTAAACAAAAAACATACGCAACAAAAGTCAAGAGAAAATAGAGAAGTAGGGAAACAAATGAATCCAGCTTTATAGAGAATAGAGGCAACTCCCCCTATGAAGAGCAATAACTAAGGTTAAAAAAACTTTTCTCCCCCTATAAATATAGGAAAAACAAAACAAGTTTTGAGAAAAACAGTTTTGGGGAAACTTTAAGAGGTGGGGATAAATAAAAAGACACAAACCAAACTAAAAAAAAAAATTGAGGATTCAGCACTCTCGCTTGTGTATCTTTAAGCTCTTAATGCAGCAATTGAATGATCATCAAGCTCTTGACATAATCTTGATTCTTGATAATCCTAAGTATATGTGAAGGCAAACACCTCTAGATCTCACAAGAGATTCACATACACAACACAAACAACAACTGCAACAACAACAAAACGTGGCTAAGGTTTTCCCTTTTATACCTAGGGCGAAACATAAAACCCTACACGTCAAACGAGCTTGGGTTGAATTGGAAAATTCTGCAGAAAAATAATCTGCATGAGCTTTGATCGATTAAGTCTAATTTTCGATCGATCGAGCCAGGCAGATTTACACAGTAAATCCTATAGTGCACTTGATTCCAACTTTACACAAAAACATACTTTGAGCAAGTCTAAAAACAATACTAAACGTTTTGATCATGGTTTGCCAATATTACAAAATGAAGTTCTAATACACTTGAACCTAAAGTCTTAGAACCTAACATGAACATATGTCAACATTTTATGTAATCGGCTAATCCTTAGACAAAATGAACTTTACTTGTAATTGGGTAGATCTAGGATGTGTTTAATGCTTAAAGAAACAAGGTTTCAAGTTCAAATGTTAAAGTCATGCAAGTCTATCCAAGAAACAAGTGAAGAACTGTTGTTCATTAAAGCTCGATAGCTAGCTCGATAGATTGTATCTATTGAGACTTAAAGAGCTGTTTCAACCTGAGGCTCAATAGCTGCTTGATAGATAGGGTATCTATCAAGGTTTATGAAAAACAGATTTTTAGTTATGATTTTCATCTAATCCGTGAATGTATGTTTGGGCTTTCTTTTCTCATAACCCTAAACATATATAATGATTATTTTACGAGCCGTCACAGGAAGCACAGTTGTACAAGAGCACAAAAGAGCAAAAATTGCACAAGTGTGAAAAAGAGTGATTGGAAACCTAGTTTTCCCTAGTTCATCTTAAAGAAGTTGCTGTGTTTGTACACCGTAGGATTTTGTGACCAAGCAACTTCATGATCTTTAACGTGTGAAGAACTGAAGAACTTTGCAGCCAACATCCTGCCAAGTTGGTGATAAAGTCGCATACTGGGATCCACACATCTATTGGTTAGTCACGTATTGGGAGTTGTGCAATACAAGGAGACGTTGTCACTACAAAACAAGTCCAATTAGGTATTGGGGTAAAGGTTCAACTATAGGTTGGTTTAAGGTATTGGAATTTCTTTACTTGTAACTGCTTGTTGTGATAATAGTGAATTCTCGGGAGTGGTGACCTTAAAATCACCCTGTGGGGTTTTTGCCTCAGAGGTTTTCCCTATTCGTAAATAAATCACATTGTCAACTTTATTTTTCGCTACACTTTATTTTAGTTGGTGATTTGTTTGTGCTGCCATGTACATTGTATGTTAATTTGATTAATTAATAAACATGGCTAATTAATCAATTAATTAATCACAAGGGGTCATTACATTTTTGGCCTATCAAGTGGTATCAGAGCAGGCACACTCTGATTAGGGTTTAATCTTTTCTGTGCGATCCATTGACCCTTGTTTGCCATGGATAGAGGACAGTAACTCATTGTACCTCCTTTATTTAATGGCACTAACTATGCATAATGGAAAGTATGCATGAGAGCTTTCTTGCAGTCTCTAGATAAGAAAGTGTGGCAAGCTATGGAGATAGGCTGGACCAAGCCGAAAGAAGTGCCGGCTGATTTGGATGATGCCAAGATCAAGGCAACAATATTCAACAGCATGGCATTGAATGATTTATTTAGTGCAGTCACAAATGAGGAGTTTAAGAAGATATCCTTCACTGAAACTACAAAGGAAGCATAGACCATTCTCCAGACAATCTATAAGGGAACCAAGGCTGTCAAGGATTCGAAGCTCCAGAGGCTCACTACTAGCTTCGAAGAAATTAAGATAGAGGAGGATGGATCATTTGATAAGTTCTATGCCAGGCTTAAGGACATAGTGAACTCAGCTTTTAATCTTAGGGAAACTATTCCCGAACCCAAGATTGTGAGAAAGGTGCTTAGATCTCTACTCGAGAGATTTCATGCCAAGATCACCGCTATGGAGGAATCAAAGGATATTGAAAAGATTCCTTTGACAGAGCTGGTTGGTAATCTGCAGATCTACGAGTTAGGTTTGACAAGGATTGGTAAGTCGGGTGAGGGCAAGAGTATGGCATTGAAGGCCAAGAGCAGTGACATGGATGAGTCTTCAGACGATGAAGATTCTAAAATGAAGTCCTACATCACTAGGAAATTCAAGAAGTTCATGAAGAATTTCAATGCGAAGGGCTTCGACAAGGACTGTAGGCAATCAAGTTCTCCTTAGTCTAAAAGCCAAGACAAAGGGCAGAAGGATGCTAGGGATGGCAGTCAGTACACTATTCCTTTAGGGCCCAAGTGTTTCGGATGTCAAGGATTTGGTCACATGAGACAAGAGTGCCCTACTTATCTCAAGTCCATCGGGAAGACCAAGGCACTTTCTGCTACATTGAGCAGCACTGAACCTAAGGATGATTTCAAAAATGAAGATGACGGAATCCTAAATGCCTTCACCGTCACTTTCAATCCTGCTGAAGGGATTGTAGAAGATATGGATGAAAAAGAAAACTTGATGGAATCAAAGTTTAAGAAGATGGATGAGCAAGATGACATCCACACAGCCTATGCAAAGTTATACAAGGTCTCGAAAAAGCATAAGAAACTATATAGGTTGGCCACCAAGAAACTCAGTGATGTGAAGCTTGAACGAGAGCAACTCTCCACAAAGTTTGATGAAGCCAATCAGACCATTGGAGCACTGAGGTTTGAAAAAAATTTCTTGACTGAGAAGACTAAGAAGCTTGAGGCGGAATTGTTCGAAGTTAGAGCTCAGTTGCAGAGTACCTCAAATGCAAAGCTTGATGAGATGCGAAGTATGCAGAAATCTACCTCTGATCGAACCGGTTTAGGGAATGATTTTCCCTTCTCCTAATATTGCTTCTTCTAGTACTACTATTTTACTTCTCCTGCTAATAATATTAAATCTGAGAATAATGATGCTAATATTGTGATAGTTAGTGAGAACATAGACAAGGGTAAATATATCTTAGGAGCATCCCTAAGCTTGATAAGAAAGAAACCAAGAACCCTTGGGCTAAGAAAAGTAATGCTCAAAAGTCCAAAGAGAAGAAGCAGCTGTCATCACTGTGGAGTAGCCGAACACACTCAACCTAATTGCTACAAGTGGCAAGCCACTCAACAGAACAACAGCATGGTCTCATCTGGAAACCTGAGTCAGTTTCCATCCTCTCTTGCTCCTCTATGAGATCTCCTCAAAGCCCTCATGTTCCTTTCGAACTTGAATAGTGTCAATTTTTCCCCTTCTCGGCCGGTTCAAGGATTTGCAAAAAGGAAAGGTTCCTCCAAGGTGTGGAAGGAAAAAGGCTCTAAGTGATTTAGTCACTTTTCCCTCTCTCCCTCTTTTTGTTGTGTTTGCTTCACTTGTGTGTTTTGGTTTCTTATTTTAAGTCAGTCTAGTTTTTATGCATTGCTTTGTTTGACACGCTTTTGTTTGTTTGTTTTTCAGTTTTGTTTTATTTTGTTTTCATTCATAAAAATAAATAAAAAATTGAAAAATCAGAAAAATACAAAAACTGTGTGTGTTTGTGTACATTGGTACTTGTGTATCTTGAATGGCCAATGAAACAAAGTTTTCTAAACTTTGCATCTCTTATATCTTAGATGAGCATCTCTATGCACAACTAAGCAAGTGAGATTTGTGGCTCTTGTTTGTGATGAGTAAGATTAAGTTATCTCTTTTACTCAACACTTGTACCACTCTTTTTGACGGGAAGGACTAGAAAATCCTAAAAGAAAAGCATAAATAACCTTCTCACCACTGTTGCCTGCCAATCATGAAATGACATCGGTATGCTTCGGCATGGCAAAAGTGCAATGTCAAAAGCTTAACATCATTGGGTATTTCTTTTCTCTCTCTTATATGCCCATGCATGATATGCTTAATAAAAGAAAAATATGCAAAGAAAAAATTAATAAAGCAAATTGAATCAAAATGCTTTAAAATATGATTGCAAGCATATATTCTAGGAGATGTGGGAGTTATAGGATGTACCTCGAAGGTGATAGTCCCCATCAAGCAATTATGATCGTGTGTGAGTTAAATTGATTTACTCATATCTCAAATCGTCATAACATGTAGACACTTATGCAATCTTGCGATGTTTTTCACACACAACACACAATATTCTTTGCTACTTTTGATACATCTGCAAGTGCAATGTGATTTGGCTATTACGAGGTTTACTTGTGTTAATGTATGCCCATTAAACTGTCTTGACTTGTTTTTGAAATATAAAATTGGTTAGACTCGTTGTGTGTGTGTGCGTGTGTGTGTGTGTGTTCTTGGATCTATGTGCTTAAATTTTTCTTGATTGAGAGATGTTTTGAGAGATTAAAATGTTGGTCAGATCCTTGGTTGAGTTGCATGTTTGATTGCATTCATGTCTGTATTTTTCTCTTCTTGAAAAACTGTTTCTAAAGCAATCTCGACAGCTCCTCGACAACTCTCGACAACTAGGCTATCTATCGAGTTCTTCAGCTTCTTTTTATCGCAATCTCAATAGCTCCTCGATCCATCGAGAAAGTTTTTGTCTTCTCGATAGATGTTCGATAGCTCCTCTATCCATCGAGCACTTTTTGCTATGGACACCTCTAGATAGCTGCATCTGTCGAAGTTTAAACCTCGACACCTCTCGATCTGTCGAGAATTAAGAGGTTCTATAAATAGGATCCATGCTATACCAGGTTCACTTCTCTTGATCTCTCTCGACTCCTGTTGACTCTTCACCTCCCAAAATCTCTCTCTCTCTCTCTCTCTCACTCAAAAGTTCATCCTCAAAGGTATTTTGGCCTAGATCAAGTATTTCTTTACTAGTAAGGGTCCTAAATCCTTTATTCTTCATGCATTTCATGCATTTGACCTAAGTTTTTGGGATTTTTGAAAAATTTTGGGGTTTTTCAAAATTGATGAAGTTTTTGTGAAATTTTTGGGATGAGTCTTGCTTAAATGATTTTAAATCATCATGCATTGCATCACATTTGTATTATAACAATGTTTCATGCATTTTAGATGTGTGTTTACTTTGTTGCAATGTTGTGTGCTGGTAGGTTTAGATTGGAATGAGCCCATGATGTTTTTACTTTTACATGTCACATGTTCATGCATTCTCATGCATATGTACTTTCAATTCCTTATATTGTTATATATTGATCTGTGTTGGTACTTTTCTGCGAGTCTCTTTCTCTCTCTCCTTCTTTCGGTTAGTTGCTCTATACCACCTAAATGAAAATCTACTCCGTCCCGAAACCCTCTTCATACCGGGGCATCCTCCTCTTCTGATTCTACTCCCTCCCATATTCGATTCCGTGATGATAAAGTCTGCAAGGACTTTTTGCAGAACTTTTCTAGACGAGGAATTCATTCGAAATGCCAAGTCATTTTGTCGAACTTCTTTGATCCTGACCTACCCACTATCATTCACAATAGGGGTTGGGAGTCACTGTGTGACGTCCTGGTCACTTGTCCATCCGTGATCATTCAGGAGTTCTACTCCAACGTGCACGGATTTGATTATTCAGTACCTCTCTTTGTTACTCACGTTCGAGGAATGCGCATCATAGTCACTCCGAATATTGTATTCGGCGTGCTCCATCTCCCAAGGGTAGCGCATCTTGACTACCTTAGCTGTGATCGTCTTAAGACTGTGTCTAAAGATGAGCTTATGTCTTCTTTTTGTGAGCGTCCCTCTAATTGGGGTGATCGTCAATTCACTCCTTGCTCAACCTTTGCTAAAGGTCCAAGGTTCATTAACATGGTGATGACTTTTGTTTTGCATCCTTTATCTCATTATAACTCCATTACAAAGCCCCATGCTCGATTTTTGCTTTCCCTCTTAGAGCATCTCACTATAGACTTCCCCTCTCACTTCATTCTATCCCTTATTGATGTCTATAGGGATACGGTGACCCGTGATAAGCTCATTTTCCCTTCAGCTATCACGAGGATTCTTTTCTATTTTTCTATTCCCTTTCCCATTTCTGACCACTTCTTTGTGATGTGTGCCATAGATGCCGCTACCATTAAATGGAGCGAGGCGCAGCTACATTCGAAATGGCCCGAGACGGCAATTCATCCAGCTTCTACAGCTCCATCCATATCTGCTCCCTCTTCTTCTACAGGTGGTATGTCTCTTGAGAACATCATGGCATAGCTTGTGCGCATGGATGCTCACCTTGACACTCTTAGTGATGAGTTGTGTCAAGTGAACCCCCGTGTTAGTCGTATTGCATGACGACAGGCTCACCTTGGTGGCTTTGTTGCTTTTCCTTCTCTATCTTTAGAGACTTCTGAATATGAGGACAATGATGGTGACGCTGATGCTAATGCTACTGATGCTGAGGATGATGGTGCTAGTGTAGGATAATAGGATTAAACATGGTTTGAATCTCATATAAAACATACACAGCGGAAATTTAACGAATCTACTTTATTCACAATCGATAACATGCACTATGTAAGTTTCAGAATTCAAGAACAAGAAAGCGTACCTTGGTGTGTTGAATTTCAAAACAAAGATCGAAAGCACTTGGAAATACTTTTGATCTTCACTCCAATTCCACTAACGCCCAAGATGTGTGGTCTCTCAATCAGTTCCAAAGGGAGAATGTCAAAGTGTCTAACACTTCTTACACCACTTCGCAATAGTATTTTTTCAATTCTCTCTAGAAATTTCTGTAAGTTTCTCCTTTTGTATCTAATTGATTATCTAATTGGGCTGGCCTTTTGGGCCTTTCCAATTGGGCTTTAGTATATGGCTTGGAGTGGGACCAAAATGGACCAATAAGACACTAGCTCCAATGGGTCTTGGGCTTTTCTGTAAACTCTTGACAAGTCCAAAGTTACTATTAACTATATTTAATACCATTATATAAAAATAGTTGCACTCTAGGCCTTATCTATAAATTATATCCTAAGACTTTATTGTACATGCAACCCCTTCATAAAATATTCGTAATAATACAAAATCATGAATATAGACTGCCACTTTGTAAATTATTATATCTTATCCTTGAGTACCCGGTTTAATCCTTTAAGTTATTCATCATATATTTATGAAATCCAATGTCATAAATATATACTCTAGTATCAATTTACTAAAGTAGTTGGGCCTAACATTCTGAATAACAAAACCATTAAAATTATCTTAAGTGAATATTTTGTATCTCCGTTAAGAGACTATGAATTCCATCTTGAGAATATATGTTCCATCAACACTAAATGTGATTGCCCAACATACTGAGGTTTTGATCATTTCTTTAGACCTCACGCCTGATATATTAAAGTAACCCACACTTCATGATCAAGTCCATTATTCTCTCAGGATTAAAAGTTCATGCAAATATAAGTCGTGGGTTTATTATTCATTTGACAGTTGTTAGGAGAATAATAAATCTCACACCGGTCCAGTTCAATATGTTTTAACTCTTAAAACATATCAACATACCAACTAGAAATCTCCATTTCCATGATCAAGACAAATCATCTTAGTTGATATGTTATAGTCTTCGCAGATGAAAAGCCCAATTCCATCACCGACTACAAACTACAATTCTGAGTTTAAAAAGAACTTGTAATTTATATCTTCTGTGACTTTTTACATAAATCACATACTATACATTTCATGGATTATATGATAATGTCCCAATATTCATGTTAACATTATTTCGGATAATAATAAAACAACTTTATTAAATACAACATTAAGTCATATATAATGTCATACATAATAACATACATAGCATCATACAATATGATTTAAGAGCACTAATCCTAATAGCTAGCTCTTCTAACGATGATGAGATGTCTACTTGATGTACTTACCCTTTGTCACTAGGGGGAGTAGTTTTGGATATGAGAGTAGTCACATACATAGGGGGAGAGTTAGTACTTAGGAGATTTTTGTTAGGGGGTGAACATTTTTTTAGGGATGTAGTGAGGACTTTTGTTTCTTTTTCTTTTCTTTCTCTTTTAGATACATTGTTCATATACCTTTGATCTTGTGATCACTTTGTGATAGCAAACCTTGTACTTGTTGATGATATTTATACACTTGAGATTGTTATTACAGTTCTTTCACCTATCTTTTTATGTGTTGTTTATTTTCTCTCTTTATGCACATGCTTCTTATATATTGTATGCAATCTTTTACTTCTGTCTCACACTAAGATGCCTTGATGAATTTTGTTTAAAATGTTTCAAAAATACAGGTTTTCAAAGCCTTTTTGCCATGAACTCTCTTCTTGCAAAGTTTTTCAAGAGTTTGTGTTAGGATAGATTTTATTGTACTTAACAAGTGAGTATGAGTTGAGTGATTTATGACTTCTCTCATATGTTCATTTGTTTGTTGTGGTTTTGTCACGGATTGCCAAAGGGAGAGATTTTTAGGATGTATGTGATTTATGTTAAGAACATATGTCAACATTTTATGTAATTGACTAATCCTTTGACAAAATGTACTTTACTTATAATTGGGTAGATCTAGGATATGTTTAATGCTTCAAGAAAAAAAATTTCAAGTTCAAATGTTAAAGCCATGCAAATTTGTCCAAGAATCAAGTGAAGAAGTGCTATTCATTAAAGCTCAACAGTTAGTATCTATTGAGACTTAAAAAGCTGTTTCAGTGCGAGGCTCGACAGTTGCTCGATAGATAGGGTATCTGTCGAGGCTTATGAAAAACAAATTTTCAATTCTAATTTTCATCCAATCCATGAATGTATGTTTGGGCTTTCTTTTCTCACAAACCTAAACATATATAAGGATTATTTTAAGGTTCGTCACAGGGAGCACAGTTGCACAAGAGCACAAATTGCACAAGTGTGAAGAAGAGTGACTAGAAACCTAGTTTGCCCTAGTTCATCTTTTTGTGTTTGTACATCGTAGGGTTTTGTGACCAAGCAACTTCATGATCTTCATCATGTGATGAACTGAAGAACTTTGTAGCCAATAACCTTCTCAAGCTGGTGATAAAGTCGCATACTAGGATCCACACATCTATTGGTTAGTCATGTACTGGGAGCCGTGCAATACAAGGAGAGATTGTCACTACGAAACAAGTCCAATTGTGTATTGGGGTAAGGGTTCAACTATGGGTTGGTATAAGGTACTGGGATTCCTTTACTTGTAATCGCTTGTTGTGATAATAGTGAATTCTTGGGAGTGGTGACCTTAAAATCACCCGGTGGGGTTTTTGCCTCGGAAGTTCTCCCTATTCGTGAACAAATCATCATGTCAACTTTATTTTCCACTGCACTTTATTTTAGTTGGTGATTTTTTTTGTGCTGCCACATACATTGCATGTTAATTTGATTAATTAATAAACTTGGCTAATTAATCAATTAATTAATCACAAGGGGTCATTACATTTTTGGCCTATCAACTACTAATGGTGATCTGAAACCTTTGAGTGGAGTCTCAAAGTCACAAGCAAGGGTGTGCTTGTGTTGTTGTTGATCCAAGAAGAGAAGGAGTCCGTGGATTCGGAGCTTACACATGGTCGTGTCAGTAAGTTACTAAATGAGGTAGAATTAGATTTAGGGTTAAATCTTTTGTAAAGACTTCAATTCTCTTATAGTGGATTTGGTTTACCTTAAGGATAGCTAGATCAAATCCTCCCCATGTTTTTTACCTTGAAACGGGTTAGGTTTCATTGGTTTTCTTGGGTAATCATATCGTGGTGTTATTTACTTTTCAGCAACTTTGTATGATATGATTTATTTGTTTTAACTTAGATTTAAAAATTAATCTAAGTAATCGCTTGATTAATAAATTAGGTTGTTCTACGGTTTTCTTCTAAATAGCATCCTTTCAATTTTGTGGGTAATAAGGGTATATATAGTATGGGTGAAGGGTATAAGAGTCACACTTAAAATCCCAGTTGTTAGTGCATCTCGCGGGTTGACCAAGTCGCGAGATGATTGGAAGATATCTTGACTCTTGAACTTCCACATGTACTCCCCACATGGCCTTTTGTGGGTGATGAGTTGCGAGCCAAGTCACAAGATCAACTATCTTGAGCAATCTTCCTCGACTTAATACTAGACCCATTACAATTAAATCCCACAAAATACAAGAAAATAAATTAATGCAATTACAACATTTTTTGTCGTGGAATAAAGCCACATAAATGATATGTGAAAAATCATATCTTAACAACTTCCAACCCCATAAGACTAAACAAATGTTCATAACGCGAAACTTCAAAATCAACACAATTGATTCCTTATCCTTAAATTTACATCAATTTATTCCTCTCCAAATATCAAATCAAACATGTCGTTTCTTCCCCCAAACTGTTGCACATCTATGAGAGCCCATCACCTACTTCAAGATTGGAAGGAATCAAGAGAACTTGGTATCACCTAAGTAATCTAAACTAGAGAGAAGAAAAAATCCCACAAATTAGAAGCTACAGGGCAATGTCACAACAAATGATTAACTGTTTCACCAGTCGATATGATTTACACAAACAACATCAATCTGCTATTACTATACCCCCTTTTACGAAAATTAGTTGTTGTTAAAATTTTACCTAGGGCCGTCTCCCACACAGAAGATAAACTCTAGGTGGGCGAAAGAGATTTCGACATGCATTTCCAAGGGAGTCGGGATGTGTTAGCAGCTTTCTTGAAGCACTATATAATAACTTTTTATTCATTCTTGTTTATTCCAATTTATTCTTACGATTTTCTTTTTTTGATAATTCGATAGTTACAATGAGGGAGGAGATCAGGAGATATTTAAACCCTAGATGTCATGGGCATATAAAAATGTGTCAACTAGTTAAGTTACAAGGCTCTTGGTCACTTGTGGCCTGTTTGTTTTCCCATCTCAAACTCACATTTTTACATTTTAAACAACATTACACACATTTCCACACACTTTTTCATCACAAATATTTCAAAAAACTACAAAAAATTACAATAATCTCATCTTAAACTACTCTACCAAACACCCTTTTAATTCTTAAATAGATCTTAATCAGTGGTCCTTTAATTTGATTTTGTGTTTCTTTTTCTTAAGACGATTATTAATTTATGTCATTTGCCTATGATATATAAATAAGAAATTCTATATAATTTGTAAACTTCATAGCTACAGTCCTCATTCATGTTGAGAAAATGCCAACGCAACAGTTGTTAGAGTTTTAGACCCCAGTTGTCTCAAATTTAATCAAATTTTAACCAAGCCATTAATTAGATTAATTATGATCTTGATAAACATTATTAACACATCAATCAAATATAGATTACATGAGCACAAAAAATGATGACTCAAAAAAACTTTTGAAACTGTGGTTTCAAAGTAAAAAAAACCTAGGGAGGATTTAGACTAAACAATTCTCAAGGCAACATTTTACTAATAGAATAGAAGTTTATACAATAAACTTAACCCTAAATCTACTGTTACCTCATGTAGTGCTTACTGGCGTGACCACATGTAGCTCCAAATCCATAAAATCTTCTACTGTGAAACTGTTGCACAAAAACTCCCCTATTTGTGACTCTGAGATCTTCACTCAAAGATTTGGATTAGCAACACAAACTCTACAGTTTGTGACCTTGAAATCTCCGCTCAAAGATTTAGATCAACAACTACAGTTTACTGAATGCAATAACTTTGCTTTATGATTGGATTTGTTGTTTGCACAAGGTCTCCATTTGTAGCTCCAAAAGTGTAAGGAAAAACTCCAGATTTGTGTACAAAGCACCACCCTTTTGAATATGTAAAAATGTGCTCTAGGGTTTGTATTTATATATACGTAAGATCCATAAAAACACTAGATCAAACAATTGAGAGAAAAAGCCAGATCTAAAATCTACATGAATCTTGATCAATCGAGATAAGTGAAACTTATCTGCACATTGCTTTTTCTAATTTCTTGAGTCTTCAACTACGTTGAACTTAATTTGTCTTGTTTAACTGAATATTTCTAGACTATACAACAAGACTATAAAGTTGTGATTTACAACTATTTTGTGTTGGCTTTAATTCCGTGCCAAATTTTATTGTAATTTTGTTCAATCTTTTGTACCCTGTATTTTATGTGGGATTTATTTGTAAGGGTTGTGTGTAAGAGAGAGAGTGTGAAGACTTAAGGCATATTTTGAAGACAAAAGGAGTTTTCGTGGGTAGCTCGTGACTAGCCATCCCGCGAAGTGAGGCATGTGCCCTGTACATGACTAGAATGCGAAGAGTCATGACAGATAGTGACAACTGGTTTTCGTGAGTGTCTCATGAGTAAGGTGTTCCCGCGAGATACCCGTGAAACAGTCTGTTTTACTATTTTTTCCTATCTACTCCACTACATCCTCATACACACTATATATACCATCATTACCCACATATTGAGTAGAGAGCTTTTCAAAAGAGAAAACCCTAGCCACAAACCCTTGAGAGTGTAAGATTGTCATACCCACAATTCTCTACACCATCCATTGTGGTTTTCCTCTACTCCTACCTCTCCATTCCCAAATCCTTGAGAGGTTGATAGCCCAAACACTTACCACACCCATACTGAGTGTCTAGTAAGGTTTTGGTGCTGCTAGGAAGCATTGGAAGAAGCCAAGCTTTGGCGGATGAAATCGGGCGCATTGTAGGATTTGGAAAGCTAGACAAGACACGGTTCCAAGAAGCCTTGTTGGAGTAGGAGCTTGGAGGACTTAGGTGCACTGGGTAGACTAGGCTTGGAGGGTCTTTTGCTATTCCTGTATCCCTACTTATTTTCTAGTGGATCGATTTACCAATTGGAGGGCGGCGGAGAGGTTTTTCGCCGAGTTCTTCAGTTTCCTCTTCGATAACACATCGGAGTGTTATCTTGTGTTTGCATCTCTCTTCCCTACTCTTTTAGCTTTCATTTTATTACTGTGTTTTAATAAATATGGCTTAGAGTAGTTGTATTATTTGTTCGCTCGCATTTACTCTATTCTGCACTTAGTTTAAGTTAGAGTAAAATCAACAGAGCCGTAATTTTTAATTTGGGGTCTAAACAGCTCTTGTTTTTTCAACACAAATCCGAGCTTTGAAAGACAAACTAAGTTTTAAAGGTTACAATTTGTTCATGGTTGCCAACCTAAAAATATAGACTTTGTTGGGTTAAAATGAATTGACCCCTTGCAAATTAATTAATTACCCAAGTTAATTAATTCGGTTCATTTACATGCAATAGCGTGGTAGCCCAAACAAATCAATAGTTATACTAAATGCAGTTGAAAATAAATTTGGCACGGGTGATTTATTTATGAATGAGGAAAACCACAGAGGCAAAACCCCACCAGGTGAAATTTAAGGTTACCACTCCCGAGAATCCACTATTATCAATCATAAGCGGTTACAAGTATAAGGAATCTTACCAAACCCTTTAGCCTATCCCAAAATACCAACCTACAGTTGAACCTTTACCCCAATACCCAATTGGACTTGTATTGTAGCGGCTGATAGGACATATGTGGAACATGTTAAGAACATATGTCATATATAATTGGCTAATCCTTTGACAAAACGCATTTTACATGTAATTGGATAGATCTAGGATGTGTTTAATACTTCAAGGAACAAAAGTTCAAGTCCAAGTATTGAAGCCAAGCAAATTTGTTCAAGAAACAAGTAAAGAAGTGTTGTATTTTAAATCTCGACAGATTGTATTTATCGAGGTTTAAAAGGAAGTTTATACTCTGATATTCGACAGCAGCTTGATAGATAACCTATCTATCGAGAATTACGAAATTTAGATTTCTAGATCTGTTTTTCATGCATATCCGAGCTATTTGTTTAGGTTTTCTTTTCTCACAACCCTTGACATATATAAGGATTATTTTAAGGGCCTTCTAAGGTAGCGCAAGAAGATGAAAAGTGATTGTTGATGCATATTGTGACTGGACACAATTTGCCTTAGTTCATCTTTCTCTTGAAGAAGCTGCTGCATTTGTGCGCCGTAGGGTTTTGCAACCAAGGAAATGAGCACGAGGCTCAGTAATGGAGTTATATTGAGACAATGGAGTAAGAGTAAATGTCATCACCATGTTAAGAAAGTGTAGACCTTTTGCAAAGCCCGTGCATGGGGTGTTTAACTTACCACCCCATATGGAAGGAGTCTCACAAAAGTGAGAGAGAAGCTCATCTCTGAACATTGTCCGGAGACACTCACAGCCAGGATAGTCAAGATGCACTACCTTGGGAACATGTAGTACCTTGGCTATAAGATCCGAGGTAACTACGATACGTGTACCTTTGAATGTAGTAACAAACTAAGGTACGGCGGTATCAATGCCATGTATATTGGAGTAAAACTCCTATATAAATACGACGGGACACCTCATGGGTCTCTCAAGTGGAGATTCCCTGCCCCGAGTCCGAATGACAACGGGGAGAGGAGTGTCGGCAAAGTCCGACAAGATAACCTGGTGTTCCAATTGAACACCACATTTTTGGAAGTTCTCAAAGAAGTCCTTCCTAGCCTTCTCATCATGAAACTGAACGTGGAGGGGGACAGGAGGATCAGAAGAAGAAGAAGAAGACCTCGAACCTTGAAGAGGATTTTGAGCCGGAGTGGATTTGCACGCTTTAGGTGCCATAGCACAATCTAAGAGAAAGAGAAAGAGAAACAAAACACAACACATCTAAGACAAGGAATGAAAAGATAGAACGGATGCATGAAAAATGCATGAGCATGGGTCGTGCAAAAGTTAAAGGCATCAGTGGAACCCAATTCAAACTTACCAGCACTCAATCAACAATAATCAATCACACATCTAAACTGCATGAAATATTTTTATAATGCAATGAGAATGCAATGCATGAGCATATAACACCAAATCAACACAACCTAACCCAACAATTTCACAAAAATCTCAAAAACCCAAAAATTTTCAAAATCCCAAAACCTAGGTCTAAAAATGCATGAATGCATGAAAAAAAAGGGTTTAAGAACACTTACCAAGAGCTTTAGGCTTGATCTAGGCCGAAACTTGAGAGGGTAGAGAGATTTGAATGAGGGAAAGAGATTTGGGTCGAGAGAGAAAAGTTTATGTCGAGAGAGAAGTGAAAAAGTGATATCTGAATCACACTTGTCCTTTCAATATACAACGTAGCTTGATGGGCCAAAGATTCTATCGAGGATCTATCGAGCACTAAATCTCGACAGAAGTGAATCTGTCGAGCTACTATCGAGGATCTGTCGTCGACAAAAGAGAGTCTTGATGGATTGAGGATCTGTCGAGGATCTATCGAGCAAACAAAGAGTAAGGATTTGGCTCGATGGATTGGAAAACCTGTTGAGATTGTGTTGAGCAAAAACCCAGATATCTCGATGGATCAAGAAGCTGTTGAGATCTATCAAGAAAAGAGAAAGAGGGGCTCGATAGAAAAGAATCTGTCGAGGATCTGTCGAGAAGCTATCGAGCTTGAAGAAATAAGGTTTTTTCAAGGAGGGAAAAACCACATAAAGATGAATGCAACAAGCAAGCTACTTAACCAAAGATCCAATCAACATATTAAGCTCTCAAAACATCTCTTAACATATATGCATAGCATAGATAGATCCAAACACACACACACACACACACACACACACTAAAAACAAGTCTAACCAATTTTATATTTTAAAAACAAGTTAAGACAGTTTAGTGAGCATATATTAACACATGTATCTCCTGTGATGGCCAAATTACATTGTACCTGCACATGTATCAAAAGTAGCAAAGAATTTGCGTGTTGTGTGTGAAAACATCGCAAGAGTGTATAAGTGTCTCATATTATGAAGATTTGAGATATGAGAAAATCAAATATACTCATACACAATCACAACTGCTTGATGGTGACTATCACCTTTGAGGTACATCCTATAACTCCCACTTCTCCTAGAAACACGCTTGCAATCATTTTAAAAGCATTTTGATTCTTTTTGCTTTTATTTTCTTTGCATATATTTTTTTTAAGCACAACATGCATGGGCATATAAGAGAGAGAAGAAATACCCAATTATGTAAGCTTTAACCAACTGCAGTTTACTGAATGTAGTAACTTTGCTTTATGATTGGATTTGTTGTTTGCACAAGGTCTCCATCTGTAGCTCCAAAAGTATAAGGAAAAACTCCAAATTTGTGTACAAAACACTACCCTTTTGAATATGTAAAAATGTGCTCTAGGGTTTGTATTTATATATACTTAAGATCCATAAAAACACTAGATCAAACGGTTGAGAGAAAAAGCCAAATCTAAAATCTACATGAATCTTGATCAGTCGAGATAAGTAAAACTTATCTGCACATTGCTTTTTCTAATTTCTTGAGTCTTCAACTATGTTGAACTTCATTTGTCTTGTTTAACTAAATATTTCTAGACTAAACAACTAGAGAAACTAAGTTCTAAAGCTTACAATTTGTTCATGGTTGCCAACCTAAAAAAAATGGACTTTGTTGGCTTAAAATGATTGACCCCTTGCAAATTAATTAATTACCCAAGTTAATTAATTAGGTTCAATTACATGCAATAGTGTGGTAGCACAAAAAAATCACCAATTATACTAAATGCAGGAGAAAATAAATTTGATATGAGTGATTTGTTTACAAATGGGAAAAACCACCAAAGCAAAACCCCACTAGGTGAATTTAAGGTAACCACTCTCGAAAATCTACTATTATTAATCACAAGCAGTTACAAGTATACGGAATCTTACCAACCCTTTGGCTTATCCCGAAATACCAACCTATAGTTGAACCCTTACCCTAATACTTAATTGGACTTGTATTGTAAATCTCTCCGTTCAACGCACGAATTCCAGTACGTGACTAACTAATGATGCACGGATCCCAGTACGTGACTAACTTCACCAACTCGAAGAAGATGTTGGTTGTATTGTTCTTCAGTTCATCAACAATGAAGATCATGAAGCTCCTCGGTCACAAAACCCTTGGCGCAAAAACGTGGTAGCTTCTACAGAGAGAATAATGAAGTAGGCCACTTTTTGCATTCGGTCACACAATGCATGCACGACAGCCTTTAAAATAATCCATATATGTGTGTAGCGTTTTGAGAAAGAAACCCTGCATAAATACATAGGAATATGCATGCAATCAGATTTGAAAAGTTTGATTTTGTAATTCTTGACAGGTACAGCTTGTGTCGAGCTTCAACATTAAATCTCGATAGAAAGGATTCTGTCGAGACTTTTGTCGAGCTTTAATGAACAGCTCTTCCTCACTTGTTTCTTGGTCAGATCTCCATGGCTTTAACACTTGACTTGAATGGCATGTTTCTTGAAGTCTTAAACCCATCCTAGATTTACCCAATTACAAGTAAAGTGCATTTTGTCAAAGGATTAGCCAATTTACATCAAATATGTCCCTAACACACTTTACAACATTAAACTAAGGCTTCTTGACCAACACTATAAAAACATGGATTATCAATTTAACAAATTGTAAAGTTGTGATTTACAACTATATTTTTTATGTTGGCTTTGTTCCATGAGAAAAAGTGTTGTATTTGCTTTAATTTATTCCTTGTATTTTATGGGATTTTATTGTATTGGGTTTAGTATTAAGTTGGTGAAGAATCGAGCATAAAATGAAGAGTCAGTGGATTTCGGGACTGTCTCGCTAGAAGCTAACCCACGAAAGAGCCACGTGAGAAGCACATGTTGAAAGCTGAAAAGTCGTGTCAGCCTAAAGGATTACGCGAGTGTCTCGCGGGTAAGGCCTTCCCGCGAGATACCGGCGAAACTCTTTGCCTGGAGGTTTTTTAAATGTGACTTTCTTACCCTTCACCCATACAATATATACCCTCATTATGAAGGAAAAAACTGGTTTTGTATCTCATACAAAACACATAGCGGAAGCAACAAACAAGGATCTATTTCATTAATGATTGATAACGTGCACTATGTAAATTTCAGAATTTAAGAAGATTGCGTACCTTGGTGTGGTGAAATTCAAAACCAAAGATTGAAGTACTCGAGAATACTTTTAATCTTCACTACAATTCCACTTTACGCCCAAGATGTGTGCTCTCTCAATCAGTTTTCAAAGGGAGAATGAAAGTGTGTCTCTCTCACATACACACCATTTCTTTTTCTTAATAAAAAATTCTGTATGTTTCTTCCTTTATATTTAACTGATTATCTAATTGGGCTGATCTACTAGGCCTTTCCAATTGGGCTTTAGTGCGTGGCTTGGAGTGGGACCAAAAGGGACCAATAAGACACTAGCTCCAATGGGCCTTGGGCTTTTCTGTCAACTCTTGACAAGTCCAAAGTTACCATTAATTATATTTAATACCACTATATAAATATAATTGCACTCTAGGCCTTATTAATAAATTATATCCCAAGACTTTATTATACACGCAACTCCTTCATAAAATATTCGTAGTAATACAAAGTCATAAATATAGACTGTCACTTTGAAAATTACTACATCTTAATCCTTGAGTACCCGGTTTAATCCTTTAAGTTATTCATCATATATTAATGAAATCCAATTTCATAAATATATACTTTAGTAACTCTTTACTAAAGTGGTTAGGCCTAACACTCTGAATAACCAAACTCATTAAACTTATCTCAAGGGAATATTTTATATCTCCGATAAGAGATTATGAATTCCATCTTGAGAATATATGTTCCATTAACACTAAATGTGGCTGCCCAACATATTGAGGTTTTGACTGTTACTTTAGATCTCACTCCTGATATATCAAAGCAACCTACACGTCATGATCAGGTTCATTATTCTCTCAGGATTAAGAGTTCATGCAAATAGAAGTCGTGAGATTTATTATTCATTTGACAGTCGTTAGGAGAATAATAAATCTCACAGCGGCCCAGTTCAATATGTCTTAACTCTTAAAACATATCAACATATCAACTAAAAGTCTCCACTTCCATGATCAAGACAAATCATCTTAGTTGATACGTTATAGTCTTCGCAGATGAAATGCCCAATTTCACCACTGACTACGAACTATAAATTCTAAGTTTACAAAGAACTTGTGACTTATATCTTCTGTGACTAAATCACATACTATGCATCTCATAGACTATATGATAATGTCCAAATATTTATGTTATCATTATTTTAGATAATAATAAAACAACTTTATTAAACATAACATTAAGTCATACATAATGTCATACATAGTGTCATACATAATATCATACATAACATTATACAATAGGATTTAAGGGCACTAATCCTAACAATCTCCCACTTGCCCTAAAGACTATTGTGCACTAATCTAACTCCCACTGCTAGATTATTTGCACTTTCAATCTTTACTACTACAACAACTCCACGAGCAACAATGTCTCGAATGATGTGATACTTCCTCTCAACGTGCTTTCCTTTCTTGTGATTCCTTAGATCTTTAGATTGTGCAACCGCTCCATTATTGTCGCAAAACAATGTGATGAGAACTTGCTCCATTCTCATAACACCAAGATCAGAAAAGAATTTCTTGAGCCAAACAGCTTCCTTTGTTGCTTCACAAGCAGCAACGTACTCAGCTTCCATGGTGGAGTCCGCAATACAAGATTGCTTAACACTCCTCCAACTTATGGCTCCACCTCCCAAGGTGAAAACACATCCTGAAGTGGATTTTCTAAAATCTAGATCCGATTGAAAATTTGAATCTGTATAGCCAATGGGAATTAAATCCTCACACTGGTAAACAAGCATATAATCTCTCGTTCTTCTAAGATACTTGAGAATATGTTTTACAGCTTGCCAATGTTTTGGTCATGGATTTGATTGATATCGGCTGACCATGCCAACTAAATAACAAATATCTGGTCTAGTACAAAGCATGGCATACATGAGACTTCCCACTATAGAAGCATAAGGAACTTGTCTCATCATATTTTCTTCCTCTTGAGTCTTAGGCCTTTGGTCATCAGATAGAGGAACTCCATGTCTAAAAGGAAGCAATCCTTTCTTGGAGTTTTGCATGCTAAACCGTTCTAGAACCTTATCTATATATCCAGTTTGTGATAAGCCTAACATCTTATTCTTGCGATCTAGCCAAAGCTTGATCCCTAGAATAAAGTTAGCCTCAACCAAGTCCTTCATATCAAATTCACTTGACAACCAAACCTTTACTGATGACATTACCCCTACATCATTCTCAATTAGTAGAATATCATCAACATAAAGCACGAGGAACATTACTACTTTATCTCGATGTCTTTTGTACACACATGGTTCATCAAGATTTTGTTCAAAACCAAATGACTTGATTTCTTGATCAAATCTGATGTTCCATGACCTAGATGCTTGCTTAAGTCCATAAATGGACCTTCCGGTTGCAACATGTATATTTCTTCTTCAAGATTTCCATTAAGAAATGCAGTCTTGACATCCATTTGCTAAATCTCATAATCATAATGAGCAGCAATGGATAAGAGAATTCTGATAGACTTAAGCATGGCTACTAGCGAAAAAGTTTCATCATAATCAATACCTTCCTTTTGTGTATACCCTTTCGCCACTAGTCCTGCTTTAAAGGTCTTAACCTTTCCATCTATCCCTCTCTTCCTCCTGTAAACCCATTTGCAACTAATAGGTTTAATGTCATTAGGTGCCTTTACAAGATCCCATACATGATTGGAATACATAGAATCCAATTCAGATTTCATAGCTTGGACCCAATGATGTGCATCTATATCATTTATTGCTTCATTATAAGTGTAAGGATCCGATTTAGCCTCTTCTGAGATAGCTTCATAAGTTTCTCCCAAACCTATAAATCTCATAGGAGGCCGAACAATTCTCCTACTACGACGAGGCACCTGTGTACTAGACATCTAATAAGTAGTACCTTGTGGTGTATCTAACACAGTCACATCATCCCTAGTTTCATCCATTGGTTGTTCAACTACAGGTTCATCTATTTCAGCCAATGCAACTTTACTTCTAGGATTAAAATTATTCACATAATCATCTTCCAAAAATTTGGCATAGGTGCTAACAAACACTTTGTTATCCTTATGATTATAGAATAAATAACTCTTGGTTTCCTTTGAATACCCTAAAAACATGCATACTTCCGTTTTAGGTTCCAACTTATCAGACTTTCCATTCAACACATGTATTGGACATCCCCAAATGTGGAGATATTTCATACTAGGCTTTCGCCCACTCCACAATTCCTTGGGTGTGTTGGGAACATATTTTGATGAAACCAATTCAAAATATGCATAGCAGTTTTTAGTGCATATCCCTAAAAAGAAACTGGTAAAGTTGAGTAACTCATCATGGACCTAACAATTTCCAAAATAGTCCTATTCCTTCTCTCCGCTACACCATTTTGTTAGGAGTTCCAGTAGTCAATTAAGAGACAATCCCATTTTGAATTAGGTAATCCTTGAAATCCTCAAGAAGGTATTCGCCTCCTCGATCAGATCGAATGGCCTTTATGTGTTTACCCAATTGATTTTCAACTTCAATGTTCGCGTAAAATAATTTGCAAGCGCACAAAATCGTTACAAGTAGTAAAGTGTTTTTAGAAAACGAATGTCGAACCCACAGGGATTAACCATGTTATTGAATACCGAAATTCACTAAATTAATTACTATTTGGAAAATCGAAAATAAATGGAACGTTCTACTATCTGAATTAAATTAAACTATTTTTAATAAAAATAAATCTATGAATAAAAGATTAACAAAATGCAAAAATCTAAAAGTGTAAAAATATGATAAGAATGGATTTAGAGCGGTTGATTTCACCTAACAAATCCCACACAATTTATTCTTCCTAATTATTAAATTCTAAAAATCTCCCGTTGATGATTAAAAATTCCTTAAGTATTCAATATCTTTTCTCGAATAATATCAAAAATATCTTCAACTACCAATCCCATATCCCTATGTGAATTTAATTAATTGGAGACTCATTACGTACTTTGAATTTTCTGAAAAATCACACTAATCACGGTAACGCATCTCTACTTTCGCTCAACTAATGATGTTTAATTCTAGAACTAAAATAACAAATCACCTCTCGGTCTCATTGTAATTCAATTGGTCAAACAATAATTCGTAAAAAAAAATAGTAAGCATTAAGAATAAGAATTAAACACTCAATCATGGAAATATTAAAAATAAAATAACTCAGAATATAAATTGTGTGTTCATTGCTAGACTACATCAACGCTCTAGAAAATAAATTTAGTTCATAATAAAATTGAAATGAAAACAAATAAAACTTATGTTTTTCATCTGAATCAGTTGATGAACATAAAGCTCTCGCCTTTGGCCTCAGATCCTCCTCTTCATAATGACTCCCAAAACAAGTTCTTCTACGCGGCGCCCCCTTTTCCTCTCTGGTTTTTTTCTTTTTTCCCTAAAGAGCCTTTAAATAGGTCAAGGAATCCTATTCCCGTTTGGAGAAAATCCCAGATTTTTAGGGTTCACTTAACCAACAATTTGGGCCCATTTAACGTCAGAATTTGGACTTTTGGTAAACTACAAAGTTGTAGCCCTTTAAGTTAACTTTCCACCCCAACTTGAATTATCTCGATTGAATATCTAAGCCGAAAGTTATGCCAAAATTACTACTGATGTGCAGGCTGGAATCCTAATCCGAATTGGACTTGGATTTAATTGGGTTGGTCTTCTCTTGAATTCATGCCTGGCTGGATGAAAGTTGGCTTGATTCAATTGGCTTAGCCCCACTTTGCATGTAAAACTCTTGTTACCTACAACACAAAGATATTATATAATCAGTAACAAAATAACATAAAAGTAAGGCTAAATATGTAGATATGTGAGTACTTTATTGTATTTATTTCATGCACATCAAATACCCCCAAACCTACATTTTGCTAGTCCTCGAGAAAAACAGATAAAGAGTAAAACAAAACAAAGAAAATATCCTAACTAATCCACTTTCGCTGGAAATTTCGATTGCATTTAGCGTATGCAACAAGCCTTTAAACCCCTAGCTTACACTAGTGGACGAGTTGTAGTCTCGTGAGGGTTTGCAGGGAAAATACTCACAAAATTTTGAGAATGAATACTAAAATAAACAAAACAAAGAATTTTTTTTTTTTATAATTTCAATTGCCTTTTGCAAAGAGAAGTAGTTCAAGTTCAAAAACACTACAAATGCTAAAGAAATTTCTCATGCCATCGAAACTCAATGTGAGAGAAAAGTGGTAGCCAACCCAAATATACTCTTAGTTTTAGAATAAACTTGACTAGAATTTCTATTTGAAAGTATGCTTCAACTCAAACCTTCCCGATGTTATCACTCAACAAATGAAATCACTCTGAAATGGGGTGTAACACTTTCAACAATATATGTGAGTGGAATAATGTAAGCAAAATAAAAATCTCACATATAAATCACATGAAAAATGCCTAATGAAGAAAGAACAAGTAGTCTCATGAAAAGATGCCAAAAAGAATTTATACCACACTTTTTATTCAGTCATATCAATATTTGAACTACACAATCTTCAAGATCAAATAAGGACTTTATTAGGACGTAATGTAGGGTAAAAGTAAAGGGAATGAAATAAAAATGGGTAAAGGTAAATATAAGAAGTGTTTTCAAGATTTGTCGGAATGTCAACTCTTTTTAGAATTTCCATTCAACATTTTTTTTTCAACTCTTCTTCTTCAAAGCAATACTCCTTTACATTTCACTTCTCAAAATTTGATGAGAACCCTTTTTATTTACTTCTTTTTTTTTTTTTTCTTTCTTCTCTTTTTTTTTTTTTTTTTTTTTACTTACTTCAAGTCGTCACTTATCTTTTGACGTGAATGCAGGCATTTGTGATGGATGCACCCAGTTACTCAACAAGTCACAAACTTGAAGTGCTTTTGCATACTCATATTTCAAGTTACGGTTTGACTTAAGAGTAAACATTCGTAATGAATACCCCTAGTTACTAAGCAACTCAAAACATTGGAGTAAATGGAACTCTGTACAACTTTTCTTCTTTTTTCCTTTCTTCTTTGAATTCTCGCACAAACCACCACATTGAAACAAACTGATCAAATTCCATCTTGAAACACTATGGACAAGGGCTTTAAGAAAGAAAGGCTAATTAAAAGGCTCAATGGGGTGACTAGTGATAATGTATAAAATAAAATAAAAAAACACATATATGGCTCAAAGTAGACAAAAATGGCCTAATCTCATCTCTCAAAGACTAGTATAGTTCATTCAACATCAATGACTTCAAAAGGTTCAAGTGTGGCATAAAATAATTTTTTATTGGCCAAAAGAAAGAACAATGAGACTACAACAAGGGAAATATGTTATGCACTTCCAAATGAACTTTAAAATTAGAAAAAAAAAATAAATAAATAAATAAACCTCCAAAATAATGATTGGTTCAAAACTCACAAGGGTTACAGTCTCCACATTGTTATCATCAAGATTTTCTAATCACTTTTATCCTTCAACAACAAGTTGTGTCTGAGTGGCTACATGCATGTGCAATGAATTGAGCATGAAAGCAATGGAATTATTTAAGCAAGAGTAGTATAATGAACTTAAAACACAAACCTGAAACGAGCAAAAGAAATTTTTTTTTTTTAATAAATAAAATAAATTCCCTTCCCCCAAACCTAAATTTCACATTGTCCTCAATGGGAAAAAAAAATAAAAACTAAATAAAAGAATGAGAAAGGAGAAGAGATGCTTCCCTGATTTTTAATTGAATATTTTTCCTTGAGGTCCACCCGTGTACCCAGTGAAGATTTCTGTGGTCTCTTTATTCCTACAAAATGGAAGAAAACAAAAAAATAAGATAAAGAGGAAAAAAAAAATCAAAATAGAAACAAAAAATGAAAAACTTGGTTTGCCTCCCAAAAGCGCTTTATTTAACGTCTGTAGCTAGACGTTATCCTTTCATCCTTTTTTACAGATGAGATTGATGGAGTATTTTTTTGAGTAAAAGTCTCCATCCATATAGGGTTTTAATCTCTGTCCATTTACTTTAAATGTCCCTTTTTGCTCATGATGGACTTCAACCGCCCCATAGGGAAAAACTTGGGTTACCACAAACGATCCTGACCACCGAGAGTGCAGCTTTCCTGGAAAGAGTCGAAGTCTTGAGTTAAATAATAGAAATTTTTGCCCGACTTTGAATTCCCTACTTAGAATATGCTTATCATGCCATCTCTTAGTTTTATCTTTGTAAATTCGAGCATTCTCATAAGCATCATTGCGAAACTCATCCATCTCATTGATTTGCAATATTCTCTTCTCGCCAGCTGCTTGTAGATCAAAGTTCAGTATCCTTGTCACCCAATAGGCTCTATGTTCTAGTTCCACCGGTAGATGGCATGCTTTTCCATAAACGAGCTGGTATGGTGACATCCCAATCGGTGTTTTGATTGTTGTTCTATAGGCCCATAAAGCATCATCTCACTTTCTCGCCCAGTCTGTACGAGAGATATTCACTGTCTTTTCCAATATATGCTTCATCTCTCAATTAGATACCTCAACTTGTCCGCTCGTTTGAGGATGGTATGGTGTCGCCACGTGATGTGTAACTCCATACTTAGTCAGTAGTGCTTCAAATTGGCGATTGCAAAAATGCTTTCCGCCATCACTAATTATTGCCCTTGGAGTGCCGAATCGGGAGAAGATATTCTTTTGTAGAAAATTCACTATGACTCTCGCATCATTAGTCAGCAAAGCAACTACTTCCACCCATTTGGAGACATAATCTATGGCCACCAAAATAATTTTGTTAGAATATGAGGATGGAAAAGGACCCATGAAATCTATACCCCAAACTTCAAATAATTCAGTAACTAAAATATTGTTTAAAGGCATCTCATGTTTCCTAGAAATATTTCCAACTCTTTGACAATGATCACACAAATTAACAAATTTAAATGCATCTTTAAAAATAGATGGCCAATAAAACCCTGATTGTAGAATTTTTACCGCTGTTTTTGCACCACCAAAGTGGCCGCCAACTTCCAATGCATGACAATGTCTGAGTATGTTCTCCATCTCCTCCTCGGGCACACATCTTCTGATTATCAGGTCCACACAGTGCCGGTATAAAAAAGGTTCTTCACAAAAAAAATATTTCAAGTCGGAGAAGAACTTCTTCTTTTGTTGATATGTCATCCTGGGAGGTAGAACTTGCGACACCAAGTAGTTGACTATGTCAGTGTACCATGGAACAACTTGTATAGCCATTAAATGCTCATCCGGGAATGCTTCTTTATTTGAACTTGCTGCTCATCATCCGTACCTTGAAGCTCCATTCGAGACAAGTG
The DNA here is from genome assembly GCF_040712315.1 of Castanea sativa. NCBI lineage: Eukaryota > Viridiplantae > Streptophyta > Magnoliopsida > Fagales > Fagaceae > Castanea > Castanea sativa. The sequence continues at coordinate 40,217,677 of NC_134023.1, forward strand.
ATCCGCCACCAAATTTTTAGTACCCTTCTTGTCCTTAATCTCCAAATCGAATTCTTGTAGAAGCAAAATCCATCGAAGCAATCTTGGTTTAGAATCCTTCTTTGCAAGCAAGTACTTTAGAGCAGAGTGATCGGTGTAGACAATCACCTTTGAATTCATCAAGTAAGAACGAAATTTGTCAAAAGCAAAAACAACTGCTAATAATTCTTTTTTAGTAGTGGCATAATTCAGTTGAGCTTCTGTTAAGGTCCTACTTGCATAATAAATAACATGAAAATTTTTATCTTTTCTCTGCCCTAAAATAGCCCCTACAGCATAATCACTGGCATCACACATTAATTCAAACGGTAAATTCCAATCTGGTGACACAATTATAGGTGCTGAAATTTATTTCTTTTTCAGTGTTTCAAAAGCATGCAAGCATTCATCAGAAATTCAAATCGAGTGTCTTTAATCAACAAATTGCAAAGAGGTTTAGTAATTTGGGAACTATCCTTAATAAACCGTTGGTAGAATCCAGTGTGTCCAAAGAAACTTCTCACGCCCTTCACATTGGCTGGTGGTGGGAGTTTTCCGATCACTTCTATTTTTACTCTGTCAACTTCAATTCTCTTAGAGGAAATGCGGTGGCCCAGCACTATCCCCTCTTCTACCATGAAGTGGCATTTTTTCCAGTTCAATACTAAATTTGTCTCCTTGCATCTCTGCAAAACTAAAGATAAGTTAGACAAACAATTATCAAAAGAATACCCAAAGACAGAGAAGTCATCCATGAAGACTTCTAAAAAATTTTCCACCATGTCCGAGAAGATGGACATCATGCATCTTTGAAATGTGACTAGCACATTGCAAAGGCCAAAAGGCATCTGCCTATATGCAAATGTTCCATATGGACAAGTAAAAGTGGTTTTCTCTTGATCTTCAGGCGCGATGGCTATTTGATTATAACCAGAGTATCCATCCAGAAAACAATAGTAAGCATGCCCTGCAAGTCTTTCTAGCATTTGATCAATAAAAGGTAATGGAAAATGATCTTTCCGAGTTGCATCATTAAGCCTTCTGTAATCTATGCACATTCACCATCCCGTGATCATCCTTGTTGGTATGAGTTCATCATTATTATTTTTGATCACGGTTATTCCACCTTTCTTTGGGATGACTTGTACTGGACTTACCCATGCGCTGTCCAAGATAGGATAAATAATTCCGGCGTCTAACAGCTTCAGCACTTCTTTATGCACCACTTCTTGCACTGATGGATTCAATCTTCTCTGGGGTTGGATAATCGGTTTATATTTTTCCTCCATTAAAATCTTGTGTGTGCAAATTGAAGGACTAATTCCTTTGATGTCATAGATGGTCCAACCCAAAGCCATCTTGTGTTCCTGCAAGATTCTCAGCAACTTTTCCTCCTCTACATCACTCAAAGAACTGTTAATAATAACTGGAAGAGTAGAGTCTTGACCTAAGAAAGCGTATCTTAACTTTGATGGAAGTAGTTTGAGCTCAAGTTTAGGTGGTTCTTCTGGTGGAGATGTTGGCTGACATGATTTCAAGTTTTCCACTTTTGGTTGCATTGAAAGAGGAAAGAGTGGTGTGGCCTCCAAACATCTTTCACACTCCTTAACCTTTTCATCATTGAATTTAACAGGTGTAGAGCGAGTAAGACATACCTCAAGTGGTAACTTTAGAAAATCAATTGCATAAGTCTCATCGGCCATGATCACGTCTCGGTCACTTATTTGAAAACAAGAATGTGTCTCGGGAAGAAATTCTATAGACTTAAATACATCAAAAGTGACCTCATCCTCTCCAACCCTCAAAACAAGTTTTCCTTGCTGGACATCAATTAAGGTCCTCCCCGTCACAAGGAAAGGTCGACCCAATATCAAAGGGATCTCCTCGTCCTCATCCATATCAAGGACAATGAAGTCAGCAGGGAAGATGAACTTGTCAACTTTTACTAATACATCCTCAATGACTCCTCTTGGATATTTAATGGATCTATCCACCAATTGTAAAGAGATAGTGGTCGGCTTTACTTCTCCAAGACCCAATTTCCTGAAAACAGAGAAAGGCATTAGATTAATAATTGCCCCCAAATCACATAAAGCTCTATCAAAATAAGATTTTCCTATAGTGCAAGGGATAGTGAAACTCCCTGGATCTTTTAGCTTAGGCGGCAGCTTCTTTTGTAAGATTGCACTACTCTCCTCTGTCAGCATTATTGTTTCATGCTCCTCCAATTTCCGCTTCTTTGATATAATATCCTTCAAAAATTTAGCATATTTAGGCATTTGTTCCAAAGCTTCAATGAGAGGAATATTAATATGCAATTGCTTAAATATACTTAGAAATTTAGAAAACTGATCATCCACATTGTTTTTTCTTAATCTTTGCGGAAAAGGAATTGGTGGATCATAAATTGAAGGAGAATAAGTCTCAAAAGTAACTTCCCTGTATTTTTTTGATTTTAAAGCTCTTTCATTCTCCTTAGTCTTCTCAGCTTGCTCCACTTCTTTCATCTCTGACTCGGCCTCCTTCATCTTTGACTCCTCATTATCTACAAGTTCATCTTGTTTTGTATTTGTTAATTTTGGCTCCTCATATGTTCGTCCACTTCTCAATGATATTGCCTTTACATGTTCTTTCGGATTGGTGACAGTGTTGCTTGGTAAAGTTCCTGCAGTCCTCTTTGTGAGCATGCTTGAGAGCTGACTGATCTGTACCTCAAGATTACGGATTGAAGCTGAGTTGTTTTGGATCGCCACATCTGTCTTCTGCAAGTATTGCATGAACATGTCCTCAAGTGTCAGCTTCTTCTCTTATTGTGGAAATTACTGAGGTGGTTTAGCCTACCCTTGGTTATTGCTCCATGAAAATTTGGGGTGATTCCTCCATCCAGGATTGTACATGTTCGAGTATGGATTATTTTGACGTTGAAAATTTGACACGTAATTTGCTTGTCCATAACTCGATTGGGCAAAAGGATTTCACACTTGGTAGTCAGCACTAAAATGATTTCCTGAACAATGATCACAAACAACATTTGTTTGAATAGCATTAACATTCATTTTACCTAGTTGTTGAGACAAAGTTTCCATTTGTGCCACCAATGAGGTAATAGAATCAAGTTCTAAAACACCAGCTATCTTTCTTGTCATTGCTCTTTCTGTAGGCCATTGATAGTTGTTGGATGCCAACTCTTCCAGAAGTTCATAGGCTGCCTCATGAGTTTTACTCATTAAAGCTCCACCAACTACTGCATCAACCATAGACATGTTTGTAGCTCCTAGACCATTGTAGAATGTTTGCACTTGAAGCCATGCTGGAAGGTCATGATGAGGACACCTTCACAATAAATCTTTGTACCTCTCCCATGCTTCATATAATGATTCACCCTCAAATTGGATGAACATGGTGATATCATTCCTTAGCTTTGCTGTCTTTGCAGGAGGGAAATATTTTGCTAAGAATTTTTTAGCCAACTCCTCCCATGTAGTAATGATGCTAGGTGGCAAAGAATCCAACCAAACTTTTGCTTTATCCCTAAGTGAGAAGGGAAAAAGTCTTAGTCGAATCACATCATCTGTCACTCTGTTATGTTTAAAAGTATCACAAATTTCCAAGAAATTTGCAATATGGACATTAGGATCCTCTTGTGACAGCCCCCCGAACTGGACAGTCTGCTGTATCATCTGAATGATGGCCGGCTTGATCTCAAAATTATTGGCTTGTATGGTTGGCCTCCTTATGCTTGATGTAGCTCCATTTACTGAGGGCGTAGCATAATCTCTTAACGCCTTTTGCTCTTGATCGGCCATATTAGATAGAGATGTGTTGGCCTCTTCCTTCTTTTCATTCTTGAGCTGACGTAAAGTTCTTTCAATTTCAGGATCAAAGAGTGTATGCTCTAACAGTTTAGATATGGTCATGCACTTCGAATTCCTGAAAAGAAAGAAAACAAACTCAGATGCACCTAATTTAAATATTATTTTTTAATAAATAAAATAAAATCCAGAGTAGTAAATATCTAGCTAGTATCAATATCAATAACAAATAGTTAATCCCCGGCAACGGCGCCAAAAAATTGTTCGCGTAAAATAATCTACAAGCGCACAGAATCGTAACAAGTAGTAAAGTGTTTTTAGAAAACGAATGTCGAACCCACAGGAATTAACTATGTTTTTGAATACCGAAATTCACTAAATTAATTACTATTTGGAAAATCGAAAATAAATGGAACGTTCTACTATCTGAATTAAATTAAACTATTTTTAATAAAAATAAATCTACGAATAAAAGATTAACAAAATGAAAAAATCTAAAAGTGTAAAAATATGATAAGAATGGATCTAGAGCGGTTGATTTCACCTAACAAATCCCACACAATTTATTCTTCCTAATTATTAAATTTTAATAATCTCCCGTTGATGATTAAAGATTTCTTAAGTATTCAATATCTTCTCTCAAATAATATCAAAAATATCTTCAACTAACAATCTCATATCTCTATGTGAATTTAATTAATTGGAGATTCATTACGTACTTTGAATTTTCTGAAAAATCATACTAATTGCAGTAAAGCATCTCTACTTTCGCTCAACTAATGATGTTTAATTCTAGAACTAAAATAACAAATCACCTCTCGGTCTCATTGTAATTCAATTGGTCAAACAATAATTCGTAAAAAAAAAAAAAAGTAAGCATTAAGAATAAGAATTAAACACTCAATCATGGAAATATTAAAAATAAAATAACTCAGACTATAAATTGTGTGTTCATTGCTAGACTACATCAACGCTCTAGAAAATAAATTTAGTTCATAATAAAATTGAAAAGAAAACAAATAAAACTTATGTTTTTCATCTGAATCAGTTGATCAACATGAAGCTCTCGCCTTTGGCCTCAGATCCTCCTCTTCGTAATGACTCCCAAAACAAGTTCTTCTACGCGGCACCCCCTTTTCCTCTCTGGTTTTTTTCTTTTTTCCCTAAAGAGCCTTTAAATAGGTCAAGGAATCCTATTCCCGTATGGAGAAAATCGCAGATTTTTAGGCTTCACTTAACCGATGATTTTGGCCCATTTAATGTCAAAATTTGGACTTTTGGTAAACTACAAAGTTGTAGCCCTTTAAGTTAAATTTCCACCCCAACTTGAATCATCTTGATTGAATATCTGAGCCGAAAGTTATGCCAAAATTACTACTGATGTCCAAGCTGGAATCCTAATCCGAATTGGACTTGGATTTAATTGGGTTGGTCTTCTCTTGAATTCATGCCTGGCTGGATGAAAGTTGGCTTGATTCAATTGGCTTAGCCCCACTTTGCATGTAAAGCTCTTGTTACCTACAACACAAAGATATTATATAATCAGTAACAAAATAACATAAAAGTAAGGCTAAATATGTAGATATGTGAGTACTTTATTTTATTTATTTCATGCACATCATACTAGGCTTACGCCCACTCCACAATTCCTTGGGTGTGTTGGGAACAGATTTTGATGGAACCAAATTCAAAATATGCATAGCAGTTTTTAGTGCATATCCCTAAAAAGAAACTGGTAAAGTTGAATAACTCATCATGGACCTAACCATTTCCAAAAGAGTCCTATTCCATCTCTCCGCTACACCATTTTGTTGGGGAGTTCCAGGTGCAGTCAATTAGGAGATAATCCCATTTTGAATTAGGTAATCCTTGATATCCCTAAGAAGGTATTCGCCCCCTCGATCAGATCGAATGGCCTTTATGCGTTTACCCAATTGATTTTCAACTTCAACCCTAAACTCTTTGAACTTTTCAAAGGCTTCAAACTTCTGTCTCATTAGGTACACATAACCATATCTTGAGTAATCATCCGTAAAAGTGATGAAATACTCATAACCTCCGTTTGCTTGGGTTGACGTAGGACCACATACATCTGTATGTTCTAATTCAAGCAATTCTTGGGCTCTTCTACCTTTTGCAATAAAAGGTTGTTTGGTCATTTTACCTTCCAAACAAGATTCGCAAACTGAAAATCCATCAAAGTCCATAGGCTATAAAAGTCCATCTTTGATTAGTCTTTGAATCCTATTTGAATTAATATGACCCAAATGCAAGTGCCATAGATATGCATTACTAGTAGAAGGAAACTTTCTCTTTAATGATTTTACATGAGAGCTACTATCTAATTCAAAATTGTATAATTCATGCTTGTTAGGAGTTAAAATATAAAGACCATCCACAATATTGCTAGAACAAATAAACATTGTATCCTTCTTTATTACAACATTGTCTTTGAGGATAACACAATATCCATGCTTACCTAAGTAAGTTGCAGAAATTAAATTTCTACGAACATTAGGTACATACAAACAGTCTTCCAATATTAAAACTCTAGACTTAAAACATAAATTAAACAGTCCAACAGCTTCAATCGGAATCTTGCTCCCATCTGCCAAAGTAAGAAATAGTTCTCCATCATTCAACTTTCTGGTCTCCTAGAACCCCTACAAAGAATTGCAGATATGATTAGTACAACCTGAATCCACACATCAGGAATCCGTTGGATTCTTTACCAAACATATTTCAAGAAAAAATGAACTTTTCATACCCTTATTCTTGGCAGCCTTAAATGTTGGACAATTCCTCTTCCAATGTCCTTTCTCACCACAATGAAAACACTTTCCTTTGGTTTTCTTTCCTTTGTTGACAACTCCTAAGGTAATTTGTTTACCATCTTTCTTCTTGAAGTCCTTCTTCTTCTTCTTCTTACCCTTGCCTTTCAACTTAGGTTGAGAAGTAGAAGCTTCACCCACATTAGCTTCAACACTAGAAGTACCAAGGATGCCTTCCGCCACCACTAACTCATTCATTAATTCAGACAAAGAATAAATCTTTTTGTTCATATTATAATTAAGTCTGAATTCCTTGAATGATTCCGGTAGTGACTGGAGTATCATATCCACTTGGGATTCTCCATCAATGTCGGCACCTAAAACTTTTAATATGTTCAGATTAGCAATCATCCTAAGACAATGCTCCCTCACTGAACTTCCTGCAGCCTTTTGGTATTATAAATTTTCCTCATGGTTTCTTGCCTTGCTGAACGGCCTTGCTCTCCAAACATCTCCTTTAGACTAAGCATTATGTCCGAAGCAAGTTTTACATCCTGCATTTGATGCTGTAGAACATTTGAAATAGATGCTAGGATATAGCACTTGGCCATCTCATTAGATTTCTGCCAACGATCATATCACTATTTTTCCTCAAGAGGAGCATCTAATGAAGGAAAGCTAGGACATGGTTAAGTAAGCACATATTTGTGCTCTTTAGTAGTAAGAACAATTTTCAAATTTCTTTTCCAGTCAACATAGTTAGATCCAGTTAGTTTGTTTTAGTTAATAATAGCAACAAGTTGGCTAAATGATGCCATGATTTAAATCTAAAAATAATAAACATGAATATAATAAGTAAACTGGATATTATTAATTTAGCATATAAGCATATAATATGGAACCTTAATAAAACCATAAAATATTATATGCAACGACAACCCAATCCATGTCTATAATTCCTTGGTAGCAAGTTTATTATAAACACATTAATTGGTTGAAAACTATTCTCATTATTAGTGCTATCATGATAACTCTTATCAAACATTAATAATATGCCGTATTACCTTTATCCTCTAAGTAATAATGACATAGCTCCTTTGGGAGGTTAACATTACACTTAGTCTAGTGTACACCATTATCTAGAGTCATGTCTAGCCACATTTCATCTCCCTTTTATAGTGTTTAAACTTGTAGTACCATGAAACGAAACACCCTCCTTTGAGATCGCGAGGCATATACGCCAAGACGAGGTGTTTGTCCACACTACTTTAAACGAGTAATTTCAATCATGTAGTACTATGAAATAAACACCCTCCTTTGGGATCGCGAGGCATATACGGCAAGACGAGATGCTTATCTCACACTACTATGAACCGATAATGGAGACCATGAGATCCAACCCTTATATTTCTCTCTCACTAGATATTTTAAAATAAAGATTTTTAAGGTCAAGAACCATAATAATGCTAGACACTTTGAAAACATAATCCTAATCTCATTAGGAATAAATTTCAAAATCCTAGCATTAATATATATATAAATATATATAACGTAATATAAACTCATATTACATTATAAAACTATATTAAATTATATATAATATAAACTCATATTATATATATTATATTATATCATAATATAATATACGGTTTCATATATGTAATATAAGATTATTACATTACAATATATATATGGGTTGCGTGCCATCAAGGATTTGTACTCAAGCCAATCCTAATATCACTTCCTTCATATGGGTTCATATATATATATATATATATATATATATATATATATATATATATATATATATACATACGGATTGAAGGAAATACATGACTTACATGGAATCCTTATAAAGATAACTAACGTATACATGATGGCTAATCCATGCAACAAGATTCAAGCCATGCATTAATATTCAATTCATGCAATGAATGCTAAGCGGTATATATATAACTGAATCACGCATTCAATACAATCCCACTTGCAATATATATACCGATTCAATATCCTTGGAAATGATAAAACATGGCACAATTGAATCCCACTTGCAATATATATATGTACGGATTCAATATCCTTGGCAATGATAAAACACGGCACAATTGAATGAATGCACAATTGAATGAACGACCAATCCGTGCACTCTTGGTGTCATGCAAAACAATATATGGCATATATTGATCAATGCACACAAGGTTTATGGAATAATATCTTTATGCAGAAATTTGAAAACACAAAGATAACGGTTTTCTAAAATTCTAAAATCCAATCACACGCTATACAATCATGATATGAAAACCTGGCTTTGATACCAATTGAAGAAAAAAACTGGTTTTGTATCTCATACAAAACACATAGTTGAAGCAACAAACAAGGATCTATTTTATTCATGATTGATAACGTGCACTATGTAAATTTCACAATTTAAGAACAAGACTGTGTATCTTGGTGTGGTGAAATTTAAAACCAAAGATTGAAGTACTCGGGAATACTTTTAATCTTCACTCCAATTTCACTTTACGCCTAAGATGTGTAGTCTCTCAATCAGTTTTCAAAGGGAGAATGAAAGTGTGTCTCACTCTCACATACACACCATTTCTTTTTCTTAATAAAACATTCTATATATTTCTCCATTTATAACTAACTAATTATCTAATTGGGCTGACCTATTGGGCCTTTCCAATTGGGTTTTAGTGTGTGGTTTGGAGTGGGATCAAAAGGGACCAATAAGATACTAGCTCCAATGAGCCTTATGCTTTTCCGTCAACTCTTGACAAGTTCAAAGTTACCATTAATTATATTTAATACCACTTTATAAATATAATTGCACTCTAGGCCTTATTAATAAATTATATCCCAAGACTTTATTATACATGCAACTCTTTCATAAAATATTCGTAGTAATACAAAGTCATAAATATAAACTACCACTTTGAAAATTACTACATCTTAATCCTTGAGTACCCGGTTTAATCCTTTAAGTTATTCATCATATATTTATGAAATCTAATTTCATAAATATATACTTTAGTAACTCTTTACTAAAGTGGTTAGGCCTAACACTCTGAATAACTAAACCCATTAAACTTATCTCAAGGGAATATTTTATATCTCCGTTAAGAGATTATGAATTCCATCTTGAGAATATATGTTCCATCAACACTAAATGTGGCTGCCCAACATACTGAGATTTTGACCGTTACTTTAGATCTCACTCCTGATATATCAAAGCAACCTACACGTCATGATCATGTCCATTATTCTCTCAGGATTAAGAGTTCATGCAAATAGAAGTTGTGAGATTTATTATTCATTTGACAGTCGTTAGGAGAATAATAAATCTCACAGCAGCCCAGTTCAATATGTTTTGACTCTTAAAACATATCAACATATCAACATATCAACTAGATGTCTCCACTTCTATGATCAAGACAAATCATCTTAGTTGATACGTTATAGTCGTCGCAGATGAAATGCCCAATTTCATCACCGACTTTGAACTATAAATTCTGAGTTTACAAAAAACTTGTGACTTATATCTTCTATAACTAAATCACATACTATGCATCTCATAGACTATATGATAATGTCCAAATATTCATGTTACCATTATTTTAAATAATAATAAAACAATTTTATTAAACACAACATTAAATCATACATAGCATCATACAATAGGATTTAAGGTTACTAATCCTAACACATTACCCACAAATGTATGAGAAGTCCATTCAGAGAGAAAAACCCTAAATAGGTTTTCAACAACACACACACCCATATTTTAGAGAGAGAACTATTAATCCTTAGTGAGAAATCATCCTGGCCTCTTCTCCTTCCCTTTCTCATTGTCATACCTTGAGAGGAGATTTGTACCCAAATACAACCCACACCTTTTCAGAGTGTAGAGAGTGTTTTGGAGCTTGGGAAGCTTTAGGGATTTGCCAAAAGAAGCCGGTGAGGCTTGGCAGATGCAATCGGGCATATTGCGGGATCCAGAAAGCTAGAGAAGACATAACTCCATGAAGTCCATTGGTAGCAGGAGCTTGGAGGGCTCAAGTACATTGGATAGACTAGGCTTGGAGGGTCTTTCGTTATTCGTGTAATTCAACTTTATTCTCTAGTGGATCGATTACGGCTTGGAGGGCGGCGGATAGGTTTTTGACCGAGTTCTTCGGTTTCCTCTTCGATAACACATCGGCGTGTTATCTTGTGTTTGCATCCTTCTTCCCTTACTCCTATGCTTTAATTTTATTTTTTGTTGATCATATTTATGCACTAGAGTAGTATCGGTTCATTGTGCACATTTACTCTTGTTTCTGCACTTTGATAAAGTAAGAGTAAAAGCAATCTAGCCGTAATTTGTTAATTAGGGGTCTAAACAACTCTTGTGTTTTGAACACAAATCTGAGCTTTCAATTGGTATCAAAGCGTGTACACTTGTTTTGGTTTCATTACCTAAGCGTGATCCTTGACCCTTTTGTGTGTATTGCCATGGATAGTGTTTTGTATGCTTCTATGGATGTTGTCGATTGTAACATGCCATGTGTTTGTGAAAATGCCTGCATGAGTGTTAATCCTCAATATTGTAATGACATGTTACATGAATCTATGGGTGTTGTTAATATTCCAAATGTCAAACTCTTGAAGAAAAAGGTTAAGAAGTTTCAGGAGAATTTGAGCAAATTCACTAGTGAAAAGAATGATTTGATTGCTAAGCTCAATGAATCCAATAAATTGGTTGAAAAGTATAAGAAGCTTGCTGAAAGTTCTCTTGAAAAGCTGAAAGAGTTTGAATGTTTGAATATGGAATTGGATGCTAAACTTGTTTTGTCTAACAAACTAGTTGATGAGCTAAAATGTGAAAATGAATCTCTTAAGATGCATGCCAAGTGTTTGATTGCTGAACCAAGTGTTAAAAATGATGAAAATATTTGTTGCAATCATGTTGTGGTACCCGATTGTGTGTTCTACCTCAAAGGACAAATTGGTGTACATTTCTCCACACAAAAGAAATCAAAAGATGGAGAGAAAGGCTCTTAAGCCAAAACCTTTGATTAGGTCTCATCCTAGGGAGTTGAGTGGATCTAAGTTTGTCCCTACTTGCCACCATTGTGGTGTGATCGGTCACATAAGACCTTAATGTTCCATGTTGACAAAAGGACAAAACCATGTTACTAAATCCCTCCCTAAAAAGCCTAGTGGACCTAAACCCATTGTTTGTCACCATTGTGGTGCCTTTGGTCATCTAAGACCTCATTGCTCTAAGTTTCAAGCTCTTAAAAGAATAAAAAGAAAAGAGAAACTTGAGCTTCTTGGAAGTTGTGCTATGAAAGCTAAACCGGTTTTGGGAGACTATAGTAAGTTGTTGAAGAAAGTTTTTGATGTTCTTACCTCCTTGTCTATGTGCATCTCTAGTTCTCATTCTTCCAACCCTCGTCTCACTTCTCATGAGACACTCATTCCAAACAATCATTCCGTTTGGATGAGAAAGGGTTCCTATGGTTGAGCTTTTGCTCTTTTGGTCCTTGATCTAATTCTTTCGATCTTTGTAGAACCCTTTTTGCATTAGATGCTTCATTGTCATCCATTTGTGCATCTTGAAACTCTTTATATGCATTGTTTTTATTGTTTTTGCATTTGATCTTACTTTTATACTTTTGTTTTTGTGTGTGTAAAAATCCAAAAACACATAAAAAGTGAAAAATTCAAAAAGTTTGATTGTATATATTTGAGCACATATCTCATGTGAGTTTGGCCTAGTACCTTCGTACTAATGGCGTAGTGCATTTACGAGCTTAGCTTGTTTTTGTATGCACATCTATCTTTGTGGGAAAAATCTTGAATGATTAGTCAATAGTCTTGTTGGTCTTGATACATGCATAGACTTGTGCTTATATCTTTTCTCACGTTTTTATGTTTTTGCTTGAAGAGCTCATCAAATGTCTAATCTCGAAAAGAGATATTGAGCTGCAAAAGCCATCGTACATACTAGTATTTGACTAGGAAAAAGGGAAAGCGACTTGTATCAAAATGTATGGTGCCTCAAAAGCCAAAGGCTCACTCACAAAGTTGAAATATCAAAAAGTTCAAGCATCGATCTCAAACTGAGATGTTTTTGTTCAAAAATGATCAAATGTTATGATTTGTAAAGAAGCCAAATTAGAAGCTTTAAAGTTATGTAATCATTTTTTGTGGGAGATCATATATGTTCATTTCTATAATGAGATAGTCCACTTGACTTAGTACTATTTGTGTTTGACTTGGTTGAATTGATCATTGAAGCTTCACTCTTGACTAAGGACTATTTCACATTTGATACTCACACACAACACATAAAACTTTGTTCAATGAATGCTTATTTCATTTGTGTGTTTATATATGTTCAAATGTGATGTGTGTGTGCTCAACCATATGTTGATCAAACGAAAAAGATTTTTGTTCTTTTCGTTTGCTTTTGAAGGGGATTTGTATCACCCATGTTTTTCAAAGTTTTTCAAGTTGTTTTTGTGTGAAAAACATATTTTCTGGGTGTTTTCGTGACTTATTTCATGTGTAAGCTCAGTCACAAGTTAAAAGGTCCAATTCTTAAGGTTTTCAGCTTTGGACAGAGAGTTTCGTGACTGTTTCGCGACTTTCATGAGTAAAGCTTACCAGCGAAATACCAGCGAAATTTTGCAGGTATGTAACCAACAAAACTTCCCACGAAAATTTTCAGATCAGCTTTTAAAGGGCATTTCGTGGGTCATTTGTTTTAAACGTCTCCCATCCTCTCCCAAACCCCTGTTTTAATGTTTCTACATCAAAACCCAACTAAATTCAAGTGTTTTTCATTCCATTAACATCTCTAAGGTAATCTCTAACTCTTTTAATTTATTTTGATCCTTATATTATGTTTTTGGGAGTTTTATGTTCATAGTTGAGATTTTCTCAAAAGGGGGTTGGAGAACTTAATTTTTGTCAATCTTTTTGATTGGGCTTTGTTTTAAATGATGTTTTGCTTTGGATGTTGGCGCCTTGTGGAAAAAATAACATATTTTCAGGTAAGATTTTCATATGTTCTTGCATTGTATAACATACATGTGTAGTGTGTGTACTCTAAATGTTTGATAAAATGTCCAAATGACATTTTCTCGTTGTTTTGGACTCCAATGAGTACCAAACTTTGGGGATCATCATAATTATTCAATTTTATCATGTTTTGATCATTGGTGGTATGTTTTATACACTTTACCCCATGAGTGCTTTTTCATGCATTGGTCATGCATCTCACATGCACACTAGATGCACCTTTGCTGCACACATTCTAACACTTGACATATTTTGCATTCACTCATGCTATTTAAGTCTTTTTAGACCCTTTTAGCACATATAACATGTTCTTGTGTCTATGTCATGCTTAGGTCTATATCATGTTTCATCATCCTTAACATGTCATGTTTACATTATGCTTTGTAGCATTCTTTGTTTTTGTCTTCCGTTTGAGCTTTTTTTTTTTTTTCATTCATCTTGCACTCCATATGCATTGTTACCCTTATTCATACCTTCTTTTCTTTCCCTCCTTCCTCTTGATTCACTTGTCTATTTGTGACAAAAAGGGGGAGAGTATACCGGATTGTATACCGGAGTGTTTTTTCATTTCTATATGACCCATGTGCACATTCTTAGGGGCAGAAATTCTACCTTGTGCACATTTGTAGGGGGAGAAAGCCATAGGGGAGATGCATATACCAAGGGGGAGAAGAAAACCTTTTTTGAGAAAACATTGTTTTGTTTGGTTTACATTATGCTTGTTTTCTCGTTGCTTTATGGTGCTTTGAGTTCCTTTAGTATCTATGCTTTGCTGCTCTCATTGCATCGTATTTATGTGTTGGAAGACACTTGTGCCCTTATTAGATCATGTATCCCTAATGCAAATACCTTTTGTGTTTTGTATTGGTTGTGTGTTCTTGTGCCCTTGTCGGATCTTGTATCCTTAATGCAAATACTTTGGTGTTTTGCATTGGTTATGTGTTGGACATGCATACATCCTTATGCTATTGTGCTTTATTGGTTGCATGTTTGGATAATCATTTTGCTTTGCTATATGATCATTGTAGTCATTTCCATATGACTGTTTTGGTGTATGATCAAGATGCTTATATGTTTCACATCTTGTTTGCTTGATCGCATTTTACTTGTTACATTATACTTGTCCTTTTATTACTTGCTTTACCTTGGGGGTCTAATGTGTTTTGTACAAGTGTTTTAGGTTACAGGTATATATGTTCCAAGTGCTTCACAGCTTCTAAATTTAGGTGAGAGTGAGTTTTGCCATTGTTCCCAAACTCACGTTTAAATCTAGAGTCTGTTATAGGGTGTTTTGTCACGGAATAGCCAAAGGGGGAGATTGAAAAGTTGTGATTTACAACTATATTTTATATTGGCTTTATTCCATGACAAAAAGTGTTGTATTTACTTTAATTTGTTCCTTGTATTTTGTGGGATTTTATTGTATTGGGTTTAGTATTAAGTTGGTGAAGAATCGAGCATAAAATGAAGAATCAGTGGATTTCACGACTGTCTAGCTAGAAGCTAACCTGGAAAGAACCACATGAGAAGTACATCTTGGAAGCTGAAGAGTCGTGCCAGCCTGGAGGATTTCGCGAGTGTCTCGCAGGTAAGGCCTTCCCGCGAGATACCCAGGAAACTCTCTGCTTGGAGGTTTCTTAAGTGTGACTTTCTTACCCTTCACCCACACTATATATACCCTCATTACCCACAAATGTATGAGGAGGCCATTCAAAGATAAAAACCCTAAATAGGTTTTCAACAACACACACACCCATCTTTTAGAGAGAGAGCTACTAATCCTTAGTGAGAAATCATCCTAGCCTCTTCTCCTTCTCTCTCCCATTGTCATACCTTGAGAGGAGATTTGTACCCAAACACAACCCACACATTTTCAGAGTGTAGAGAGTGTTTTAGAGCTTGGGAAGCTTTAGGGATTTACCAAAAGAAGTCGGTGAGGCTTGGCGGATGCAATCGGGCGTATTGCGGGATCCGGAAAGCTAGAGAAGACATGACTCCGTGAAATCCGTTGGTAGCAGGAGCTTGGAGGGCTCAAGTACATTGGGTAGACTAGGCTTGGAGGGTTTTTTATATTTGTGTATTCCAACTTTATTCTCGAGTGGATCGATTACGGCTTGGAGGGCGGTTGAGAGGTTTTTCGTCGAGTTCTTCGGTTTCCTCTTTAATAACACATCGGCGTGTTATCTTGTATTTGCATCCTTCTTCCCTTACTTTTGTACTTTACTTTTATTGTTTGTTGATCATATTTATGCACTAGAGTAGTATCGGTTCATTGCGCACATTTACTCTTGTTTTTGCACTTTGATTAAATAAGAGTAAAAGCAATCTAGCCGTAATTTGTTAATTGGGTGTCTAAATAGCTCTTGTGTTTTCAATACAAATCCCAGCTTTCACAAATTCATATTCTACAACAGATAAATTGCATGGATTATCAATCTTAAACTTTATCTATAAATGCAACTGTAGAGTTTATATTTTTATACTAGCAACCATGAACAACTGTAACATTTTAGAACTAAGTTTGTTTAGTTATTTAATGTTGAATAAACATTGGGATCAAGACAAATTAGGTTTAGAACAAGTCAAGACTTAATAATACAAAAATTGGACTGCTAGAAGACTGCATTTCGACTGCAGCTTAGTAGGTCCAAATCCACTTACTTTGATCGATTGAAATGCACTTTTGATCAATTGAGAGTCGTGCATAACATATTTTCAACTTCTCAAATCAACCGTTTGATTTAGGGGTTTAATGGATCTTAAGGGCATATAAATACAAACCCTTGAGCACGTTTTTGAAGACAGAATAGGGTAGTGTTCTATACACAAATTTGGAGATTTTCCAAACTCTTTTGAAGTTGTCAATGCCTCGCGATGGTTGACCACCTATTGTGGCGATGCTCGTGTGCCCTTGAGGGGCATACATAGGGTGTGTGTGTGGGCTCGGAGCTTGGGTGCTGTGAAGAAGGGTAGACCTCTAGTGTGCGACTGGAAATGTGTCAATTTTAATGAGTTACCAAAGGTAAGTGAAGTTGCCACCAATCATTGGGTTTTTTCTAAGGTGTTATTGGTCACTTGACTCTATTTGATTTTATTACCAGTTCTAGGCTAAGAAAAAAATGTTGTTTTTCCTATTCTAATTCGTATGTATAAAAATTCTTGATTCTTAAGTTTGGAAGTCTGGTTATGTGTGGGGAACGTGTAGGCACCCTACAATGCTTGTCCATAGACAATCCTTTGTTTTAGTAAAATCTTAATTTTCAGACATTGGAAATTAAAAACGAGCTATAGTCATTGGCAGTCAGGACTTTAACAAAATTGGGAGGAAAAATGTTGGTTTGGCTTGGGTGTACATAATTCCATTAAATTGGAGTACGGATGACACATGTGCAATCAAGCAAAGCTCCTAAAAGGGACTTGGGGTCTCATGTATCAAGGATCGGTGTGCACCTGCACGAGGTCATAGGAACTAGGCTTAATGACACAAACACTCAAGGACTCATGCATGAACATATAGGCAAGCGTGAATAAATGCAAAGAAATAAAGAAAGCCAAACAAGTGGCACAAAGCAAGCAAGGCAAGCATAACATCGCACAGAGCGAAGAACGGTATACATCAAGCAAGCCAACATCACGAGGACGTATCTCACAAGCGGTTACATCCAAACAAGCCACAAGAGGGATAGATGTAACCACACAAGCAAGTGGCCCCAAAGACTGACAAGCATAAGCCTACGGAGGGCACAAAGCATGGCTAGAACTTAGATCTAGCCAAACAAACATGGATATGAAGCATAGAAGCAAGTAAGCAAACACATGCATAAAGGAAATGACGAAACCTGTTAATATAGGCCTAGGTGCATGGATGTAGGCCTAGATCACAAGATGTAGGCCTAGATCACAAGATCTAGATCTACACCCTACCCAAGGGCCAAAACACAAGAAAAAGGCATAACAAGAGACATAAAGCTATAACAAGCACTAGGCATAGCATCCAAATATGTAGATCTAAACACATATACATGGCAAGGAGCACATATGCATATAGATCTAAGAACAAGCATGACAACAAGCATGGAAACATGTAGATCTAAGCATAAACATGGCAAGGAGCACACGAACATATAGATCTAAGCATAAACATGGTATGGAGGACATAAACATATAGATCTAAGCATAAACATGGTATTTAGGCATATCCTAGCCCAAGAAAGTTAGGCCAACATCATAAAAGCAATAAAACAAGCTAGAAAGCAAGGAGACATGCTAGGAAAGCTATGGCTAGGAAGCAAGATAAAGCAAGAGATGTACTATGGAAAACAATAAAGTATAATATAAAGCAAGATAAAGCAAATGGTGTAGATAGTAACTAAAAAGCTACATCTACACCCTTAAAACCTCAAATCAAATGTCCTAAGACCAAGGAGAGGAAAAAGAGTGCAAGAACACTAACTCTTGATTGTTAAGAAAATGGAGAAATCAAAGGTTTTTGGATGTTTTTTGAGAGAGAGAGAGAGAGAGAGAGAATCTGCCCAGAAAAGTGCTCCAAAATGCCCAAAATGCTTTTTTTTTTTTTGTCTGAGGGGGGTCAGGGGTTAAATAGTCATTTGGCACACTTCCCGAGGCTTAGCACATCTTTAAGGTGCACTGGGTCGAGTACACTGACATCAGCAATTTCGTCTTTTTTCGCTTGACTTTGATTACATATTTGAAGGTCTTCCTAAACTCCAATTGAGCTGATCTTGGTGTTCCTAGAAAGTTCTAGATGTCTAGTTTCCAAAACACTAAATACATTGAAATTCCAAATAGTTGGATCAAAAGTTATGGCCTCGGGAAGCAAGCTAACACGACTAGCACGAGTTTCAAGATATCTCAACCGTTTTAACTCCGGTTTAAACCCATGAATAGCCGTTGGAAATGGAATTCAATAATATTCACAATGGCACTGGTTCCAACCTATTCCGATGTTCGAATCAAAATTAGGGTTTCTAGTGCCCTCAAGAGTCAATCTCGAGTCAAACTTGGTCAAAGTTGACAAAAATCTCCGAGTAGCTCAGGTTTGATGTAAAAACATGGAAAATTCTGTTTTGGGATGACTTTGACTAACTTTGACCTTTGGTTAACCTAGGTTGACTAGGGGCATTTTGGTCATTTTGGCCTAAAATGGCACTTTGAGTGCTCTAATGCCTGAATGCCCGAATGGGTTGTATCATGTCAATTTAGATGTTCCCATGGTGTGCCCTAGTGAAAAATTGACATTTTGGACTTTTCAGGGTCTGGCATGCAAATCGGGGGTGGATAAAAATACGGTATCTACAAATGCTATAACTAGAGAGTCCAAACATCAGATCTAGTCATAATAGCAAAGTTACTGCAGTTAGTTAACCACAATTTCTTATCAAATCTTTGAGAAGAGATCTCGTAGTCATGAGCAAGAGAGTTCATGTTCAACAACCCATAATAGGAGAGTCCATGGATTCGGAACTATGTGCAATTAAGCAAGTAAGTACCATATGAGGTAGCAGTAGATTTAGGGTTAAGTCTATTGTGCAAAATTCAACTCTAATAATGAACATGTTGCCTTATGGATTGTTTAGGTTAAATTCTGTCCATTTTTATTATTTTATTATTATTTTAACTATGAAACAACAATTTCATTGGTTTACCTTCGTCACCATATGGTTGTCTTCTATTATTTCTGCCAGATTTATTAGTTTTATTGACAATAGATTTAATCCGGTGACAATTAACCTGTAAATCAATCTTAGTTCATAACTAGTTAATTATTTGATGTGAATTAATCCCGCTATAAAATCATTAAAAGGGTCTAAAAACCCTAACAACAACAAATTAAATCCACATGTTTTGAAACAATAGAAAATGTGATGACACCATTTGGATGGTAATCCCTTCTAGTGTTATGTAACAACTCAATCAATATACAGATAGAGTATAGATATCCTATATAATAGCAAGTAACAATAACACTGCTTAATACCAAAACAAAGAATCATGAGAGAATGAAATTAAAAATTCAACGGAAGTATATGCCTGATAATAAATCTTTTTTATTAAGATTATAGAACATGTTGATACATACAGCAAGTTGAAGTTTCAGATGTCATATGCTCAACAACTTTCATTCTTTTTGACAATGAGGCTGAAAAACTTGTGCCCAATATGAAAGAATTGACTGCTCTTAATCATAGTGACTAAGACCACTGAAAAGGAAAAATCTCAATTTTCTATCATATATCTCAAAACAAAATGATTCGAATACGGAGGCCAATATCAACACAAAATGGTCTCACTTATTAATTATTTCATGATCATCACTACTTAGAAACCAAATCTTCATTTTCATTGTTCCTTCTTACTCTGTCCCCAAATTATCTAAATTCTCTCCTCTTCTCAATATTCTTTTGTAACAGTCAAAACATTCTGTTTATTCATAAATACCTATTGCTGTCATCAACATGAAATCACCTTAAAAATGATGACAATTCCTAGCCCATTATATTACCTTAAAATTCCACCTTGAAAAAGAAAAGGTATGTACAATTTGATTCTTGACTTATTTGCTATACCAGAGTTAAAATTTTAGCAACCATAAATAGCTGGAAAAAGAAAATCAGGGAACAGGCTATGCCAAAAATATTTTCTCCAAATATGGGTACGAGTTTGAGTTAATAATACGTGGGAATCTAAGTGTCAATTTAATGATGTAGTTTTTTTTAGGTTCTACTGATGTAATAGTCCAAGTGGCAGTTACGTGGCAAAAAAATTATACTTTATTTTGACTGTTAGCCACATCGGCATTTTAGGGTTGAAATTAACACATTTTAAAGGTTAAAAACTAAATTGACATATGACATAATGGTTGGGGACCAAATATATAGTTTAGCCTTATTTAATTCTAGTAATGGCATGGCATCATCAGGTCAAATATTAAGTTTAAGATTATTTTGTTAATATTTGCCATGCTACTAATTACTCACAAGTGAAGTGAAGCCCTTAGAAAAGAACAAGTGGCGTCATATTATTGGGTATTAAACATTGGCATTTTCTTCAAGCAACAAGAAACACCTCAAGCAGTTACATTTTATATTTTTTTTAAGCACATGAGAAGCTAGCACATGGGCACTGGCAGTTGATCAAGGAAAATATTGGAGAAAGAGAGAGATAAAAAGAGAGAGAGATGCACTAAGTAATTGATTTATTCTTCAATAACTAATATTGAATTATAATAATGTATCTATAGAAGATAAACTCTAATGGCATTGGTCCAGATGGCCTAAGATAGTTGGTTAGTTAATTGAACATGTGTTCTAAGAATAAAGTGTCACGCCCCGAACCCAACTATAAAGATAGACACGTGACAACCGCCGCACGCTTACAAAGTAAGTACCTTACAAGCATGCAAGGTCTTCTTAGCAACTAAAATTTATCCTCAAAAATTAAATCAAATAAATCCAAAATACCTCAACAATTTCTTTATGAATACATCTCCAATAATTTAATAAGAACAAAATCCAAACCTCATGTACATAATGCCAATTGACCAATAAATATAAAACTATTAGAAGACTATCCAATCCCAAAATCACTAAGCTGCTTTTCCTGCTCACAACACAACATCAAAACTCCCAAATCTTGCTATTCTTCACAATCTGAAACTGAAGGGGAAAAAGGGCGAGCTGACAACTCAATAAATAACCAAAATCCTAATAAGTTCTATCAAACAATAGATTTGTAAAGTATAAGATGTGATATGTGTTTTCAAAATAACTGAAGAGGTTTCATAGTCTTAAAATAATCAGTTGCACATAGATCACATACTTTAATCTTACAAATATATCATAGATGGTTTAGAAAATAGTCAGTTTTTCATATATCAAAAGTTATAACTTACAATAGGTTCTAAAAACACAAGCAGTTTTAGTGACTCAAAATAGTTCAAATATTCAAACATAATTCATATTCTTAACAATCTTATGACTATGGTCACGCTATATTCCCATGACTGGGCATCATAGTACCAATGAATAACCCCCATTGGCTGGGTATTAGAGTACCAACGAATAACCTCCATTGGTTTGGGTATCAGAATACCAATGAATAATCCCCATTGGCTGGGTATCAGAGTACCAATGAATAACCCCCATTGGTTTGGGTATCAGAATCAATTCATAGTTAGATTATTCATAATCATATATATGAAATCATAGTTTCTGACAAAAATATATTTTATTCAAATACATATATACATATATATATAATCATATATTCAATATTCAAATATATTTGTGATATTTCTATATTATTTACTTTAAATCAATATAGTTAAAAAAAAAATTAAATAAAATAAATCTTACATTCAATGCTCATATATATTTGTAGAAATTCTTTATTCTTTACTTTGATTCAGTATAGCTAAAAAAAATTAAATAAAATACATCATATGTTCAGTAATCAGATATATTTGTGATTAGTAATACAATAGAAATAAAATTGTAACAACAGTAAACAAATTTCAGTAATTAAAATACACAAAATAAAACCAATTAGGATAAGGTTACTTACCTCAGCTAACTCACGACAAAGAATTTCTCCCAAACACTTTCTCTAAATTCCTTTGATATCACCTAAGCAATTTTCAAGCATTATACTCAATAATCAAATAATTAAAAAAAAAAAAACCTTATAATGGTACTCAGCCAAAAAAGAAACTATTAAAAATATCCCATAATTTTTCACTATTATTTCAACGCAAAAATCCACATATTCACCATATATTTATTCTTGACTTTCTGCCACCAGTAATACCCTAGGATAAGACCTATAGAATACATAAAGGTAAAAGTCACTCGTAAAAGAAGAGCAACACGTGGACTACTCTTCAAGTACATGGTTTTTTTTTTTTTTTTTTTCTACCACTTGCCACCATTATCATCTTTTGAGATGTTGACAACTCCAAGGACAAGCTAGGCCATGTGCCTTACGAAACAGCCATTATTTATTTATTTATTTAAATTAAAACTTGTCCAACCTTAACTCATCAAATTGGTACTATTCCGGCTGTGCAAGAACTCGTCCCACCAAGCCTAAAATTCTGCAGATTCTATCTTCGCTCAACGCAACCAAAGGCATAGATGAGATTAAGTTGCAAAACATAAAAAATCTGTAGTATCAGTGTCTAGTTTACTGAAAATAAATTTAAACTTTTTTTCGTTTGCATTATTAAAACTCTTGAATAATTAAATAGTTTCACTATCGGCCAAAATACCCACATAAAATACTCTAATTTCAAATAAAGCTTAGATTTGATAAAAATGAGATTCTTAGGCTCTTACCTCAATTACTTAAGTATCTTGAGTAGTCTCCTCTCTCAAAACATCTGTCACTATACGCTGACTTAAATTAGACTATATATAGCTAGGGTTTCAATATTATTTTTTTTAAAACCCCTTAGAAATATTAATTATAAAATTGACCCCATAAAAAAATTTACTTAAATAACCTTCCTTTTAATCTTTTTTTTTTCGGGTATTACAATCTCCCCCACTTATAAGAATTCAATCCTCTAAATTCATCACAAGTTGAACGAATTATCACGTTGCGCTATTCTAAAGCCATAATTGTATCAATCTATAAACTATTTCACAATATATGCGAAGACTTTTCCTTCTGAAGATTTGTAAAATAAAAATTTCCAAAGCAAATGGAGCCATGATGCTTCCGCTGCATAATACAATACCACTATAAAATCTCTTACTCAATTACCCATAGTTTAAGAACAACCATATTACGAAAAAAATATAAGATTCTTTAAAGATATACATATCCCTAGTCTAAATAGCTCTCTAAGTTCCTTTCAATATGAATAAAAGGTCCAAGGCCCATTCATTTAGATCAACCCCAATAACTGATTTTCCATCGATTATTAATTTCAACAAAATTCCAAGGCCTAAGTTGTCTCCAAAAATTACAACAAGGGAAATCCACAATTCTGAGATTCACCATAGACCATTGCTAGCATCCGTTTAATTCTCTACCTCAAAATTAAGTAATGCATCCAAAGTTCCAATCCTTCCCAAGTTCAAAACAAATTTACAACATATGCATATATCACTATATCTTTTCTACCTCAAGTTTTGTAAGATAGAAATTCCAAAATCTCCATAAATAATCAATTGAGCATTGATATAAGGTCTTTCATAGAACCTCTATCTTAACCATAAATTATCTTCTCAAATAAGCAACATTTATTCGCCTTTAATCTCCAAATGATACTTGGGTTGGAACTCATTGAAAAGCTGGGTTCCTTATTATCACATTGCCTATTATGAAAACAAATCTCTAAGTATACATCGGCTAGAAGGGAAATAGTCCATGAAGTATCTCAAACCCCCTTTTTGTTTTTTCTTTTTCTTTTATGCAAATAATAGTCCCAGCAGTCTAGAACTTAAGAGTACACTGCAATTTATAATCACTAACCATCTGCCAATATAGAACAAAAGGTACAAAAATTGACTATAATTCAAATTGTAATAGTCTTTCAAAATAAACTCTCTTGCCATCCCAACTCCTTCAATATCCAATCAAAAATATGGTTCACTAGTCCAATTCAATACTACCACATACTTGTGTTCTATCCACTTCATTTTCTATTGAGCCAATCCATTAACTCTTATCAGTTAAGTTCAAAGAATTGCATTTCTGGCATCAAAACTTAATTCCCCAGGATATTAAACAATCCTTCAAGCCCATAGAAAGAAATTGAGGGCCTCAAACTTCTAAGTAACAGAACATGTCTCAAAAACATTTAGGGATTACCTCACACATAAATTAGGCTATGGTAATCCATTTAGGTCAACCCTAACAAGAACAATGATCCAAAAGAAGGTCAGTCCTTAACATTAGAATCCAAGGAAGTCCACCGGTATATTACTGAATTCTTTAAACACTCTTAGAATTTATATAATAACATATAATATAATGTGAACTACAATAACCACAAATTAATTTTCCTTCACAATACGAACTTTCCGTTAATTTCCTTACTCCATATAAACTAAAATCAAGGAATCATAGCTCTAACATCAAACCTTAACCCCTAAATAAAGTTTTGCAATTTCCAATTCCCTAAAAGTACTCCAAATTCTAAATAGGGCATATAGTAAACTATCATTCAATAATTAAACCTATGAGAATCTCCTATAGATCAAACTAACCTTAGGTAATAGGTTGACTATATTAGGCAAAGCTATAAATGAGTTTTCAAAAGATTAGTCATAAAACAGCAGGAAGATTTCTTGTGCTTGTTCTTTTCTCACTATCTTTTTCTTTTTAACAAGAAGAAAAAGTTTTGATAACCAATCTGATCAATTACAAAATTTTCAAGAGTAAAATACACCCACTTAATACTAGTATAAGATCATAGAAGTATATCAATCATAATCGTCTCTTTTGTATTTATAAGTCACGTATGCATAACCACATAGACATAAATATCAAATCCTTCAAATATGACCTAACAAATCATCATATGATGGAACCTCACTTACACTTCTCATCAAGTCATCAAAAGATCAATATCTATGACCTAATAACCTTCATAAACAATAACTAGAATTTTAATGCCTAGGGCGCAGATTTCATTCTAAATCAAAACCTAGAATAAATCTACAAGATCATAACCTAAGCTCTAATACCATTAAAATTGTCACGCCCTAAACCCAACTATAAAGATAGACACGTGACAACCGCCACACGCTTATAAAGTAAGTACCTTACAAGCGTGCAAGGCCTTCTTAGCAACTAAAATTTATCCTCAAAAATTAAATCAAATAAATCCAAAATACCTCAATAATTTCTTTATGAATAGATCTCTAATAATTTAATAGAAACAAAATTAAAACCTCATGTACATAATGCCAATTGGCCAATAAATATAAAACTATTAGAAGACCATCCAATCCCAAAACCACTAAGCTTCATTTCTTGCTCACAACACAATATCAAAACTCTCAAATCTTGCTATTCTTCACAATCTGAAACTGGAGGGGAAAAAGGGGTGAGCTGACAACTCAATAAGTAACCAAAATCCTAATAAGTTCTATCAAGCAATAGATTTGTAAAGTATAAGATGTGATATGTGTTTTCAAAGTTATGAAATACTATGTGTTTTCAAAATAACTAAAGAGGTTTCATAGTCTTAAAATAATAAGTTGCACATAGATCACATACTTTAATTTTACAAATATATCATAGATGGTTTAGAAAATAATCAGTTTTCCATATATCAAAAGTTATAACTTACAATAGGTTCCAAAAACACAAGCAGTTTTAGTGACTCAAAATAGTTCAAATATTCAAACATAATTCATATTCTTAACAATCTTATGACTATGGTAGCGCTATATTCCCATGACTGGGCGTCAAAGTAACAATGAATAACCCACATTGGCTGGGTATCAAAGTATCAATGAATAACACCCATTGGTTTGGGTATCGGAATACCAATGAATAACCTCCAATGACTGGGTATCAGGAATACCAATGAACAATCCCCATTGGCTGGGTATCAGAGTACCAATGAATAACCCCCATTGGTTTGGGTATCAGAATTAATTTATAGTCAGATTGTTCATAACCATATATATGAAATCATAGTTTCTAACAAAAATATATCTTATTCAAAGACACACACACACACACACACACACACACATACACACACACACACACACACACACATATATATATATATAATCATATATTCAATATTTAAATATATTTGTGATATTTCTATATTCTTTACTTTAAATCAATATAGTTAAAAAAAAAACAATTAAATAAAATAAATCTTACATTCAATGCTCACATATATATTTGTGAAAATTCTTTATTCTTTACTTTGAATCAGTATAGCTAAAAACAATTAAATAAAACACATCATATATTCAGTAATTAGATATATTTGTGATAATTCTTTACTTGAAATCAGTAATACAATAAAAATAAAATTGTTTCAACTATAAACAATTTTCAGTAATTAAAATACGCAAAATAAAACCAATTAGGATAAGGTTACTTACCTCAGCTAACTCACCACAGAAAATTTCTCCCAAACACTTTTTCTAAAATCCTTAGATATCACTTAAGCAATTTTCAAGCATTATACTCAATAATCAAATAATTTAAAAAAAAAAACAAAAAACAAAACTTATAACTTATAACAGTACTCGGCCAAACGAGAGACTATTAAAAATATCCCATAATTTTTCACTATTATTTCAACACAAAAATCCACATATTCACCATATATTTATTCTTTACTTTCTGCCACTAGTAATACCCTCGAATAAGACCTATAGAATACATAAAGTTAAAAGTCACTTGTAAAAAGAAGAGCAACACGTGGAATACTCTTCAGGTACATTTATTTATTTATCTATTTATTTTTACCACCTGCCACCATTATCATATTTTGAGATGTTGACGACTCCAAGGACAAGCTAGGCCATGTGCCTCACAGAACAACCATTATTTCTTTCTTCCTTTCTTTTATTTTTTTATTTTTTATTTTTTAACTTGTCAAACCTCAATTCATCAAATCAGTACTATTCCGGCTGTGCGGGAACTTGTCCCACCAGGCCTAAAATTCTGTAGATTCTATCTCCGCTCAACGCAACCATAGGCATAGATGAGATTAAGAGTCCGTTTGGATAGAACTTATTGCTGAAAACACTGTACAAAAATAATTTTTTAATGTGTAAAAATTACTGTTCATCCCAAAAAGTACTGTTCATTGGCCTAAAATCACTGTTCATGGCCAATGAACAATGACATATGCGCGTGGAAAAAAAAAAGGGCTGGACGTGGACGTGCTGTGCTATCCAAACGCATTCTAAGTTGCAAAACATAAAAAATCTGTAGTATTAGCGTCTAGTTTACTGAAAATAAATTTAAACTTTTCTTCGTTTGCAGCATTAAAACTCTTGAATAATTAAATAGTTTCACTACTGGCCAAAATATCCACATAAAAAATATTCTAATTTCAAATAAAGCTTAGATTTGACAAAAAGAAGATACTTAGGCTCTTACCTCAATTACTTGAGTGTTTTGGATAGTCTCCTCTCTCAAAACATCTGTCACTATACGCTGACTTAAATTAGACTATATATAGCTAGGGTTTCAACCTTATTTTCTAAAAAACCCCTTAAAAATTTTAATTATAAAATTGACTCCATAAACAAATTTACTTAAATAACCTTCCTTTTAATTTTTTTTTTTTTTTTTTTTTTTTTTGTGGGTATTACATAAAGCCATATGTCAAATGAGTTATATGTACTCAAATCCTAAGGGGGTGTTTGGTAATGTTGTTCTATTAATGTTATTTGTATTTTTTGGAAATACGTATGGGTGAAAAAATCTGTAAAAATACGTGTAATGTGAAAAAATCTTAACTAACTCATGCTAATCTCAACTTCTAACTAACTAAAGGAATTACAACAACTATTTGGAGATTACAAAGCATATGACATAATTTGAGTTCCTAACAGAAGGCAAGATGCATATTAAATTAGAAAAGTTGAGGATTTGCTAGAAGACACGGCCACACGAAAAACAGTCTTGACGTGTCGTACTACTTATCTTTATTTGCAAATGATAAAAACGCATTACGATATATTGATGAGAGTCAAAACCCTATCTCTTAGTCACCTTTGGGTGATATAGTTCAATTAGATGGAGGAATAAAAAAAGACATACAAAATGTATGGTGAACCATAGTAAATGGTAAAGGGACTACTCATGCCACCAAAAAAATAGTTACTTGTCATGATTCAATGTTTCATATATCTGCCTTCTTTTATGTGTATAGCATATGATACACCTATTTGCTTAGGACGACACATATGTACCTAGGTTTTATACTCTTGCATCTCTCTATATAAAATATGCCAATTTTTGTGTGTGTGTGTGTGTGTGTGTGTGTAGAGTTACGCTTGAATGCTTAACAAAAGTAACGAAGTCATCATGACCAGGGGCTTAGTGGGATCCTAAAGTTTGTATTCCACTAAGGCCATGAGATTTAACAATTGCATGTTTGATCGACGAAAAGATCAATGACCCTGCAACATAGTTCCTAGTATGAGCTTTCAATGTGATGAATAACGAATGGCAACGAGGATTGGGCGGAAAGTAGTGCCAATTGAACTTTCTAAGTAGTAGCCATGGCCAATGTGAGATGAGATATGCTATAATAATAACTCATCTTGCACCCCCACCAAGAAGTTAACACCGAAAGTAAAAGGCATTTCTAAAGAACTTCGAAGGTCATCACTTTGGCCTCCCTCTCCCACCCTTTCTCTCTTACCTCATTTTCTTATTCCTCCACAACGTGCCCGGGTGGTTCTAATTATTCTTCATCTTCATTGCCTTTTCGATATTAGTAAACTATGCTACTCTAGGTAGTATTGGTTTTGCTTTCAATATGGGTGCTGAAAAAAGTGGGAGAAAAAGCAAAGATAGATTGAGACAACTTTACAAGTTTATTAGAATTTGTTGGCGTTCTTCTTTGCCTAGTAATGTTTTCGAAATTCGGAGAAACATTGAATTTTGTGTTAAATGCTAGGTTTATTTTTAACTAATTGTTCTTGACTTCAAGCCGAGTGGGCGATAAGGGGGTGGGAGGGGAAAGTGGACGGCAGGAACGTGTTTTCTTCTCCCTGTTAAGATATATATATAATATATGGCATGACATAATGTGAACCGAGCAAAGTTACGTCTCTAATAATTTCAAAACAAATCTTAGGAAATAGATTATTATTAGTTTTAATTTGAACTCATTATTGAAATTAACTTTTTACCTATTAGTAACTGCTAATGCCAATTTGCCACTTAAGACTTCTTGTGAAAATTTTATAGATGTAGCATTTCTCTTTATTATAAGGGGAAAAAAAAAGAAAGATATTGTATGTGATAGAATGCCATAAGAACTTTAAAGGATTTTGATCTATATTGGGAATACAAATTACTATTACAAACTAAAGTGTCATCAATTACAAAAAATGTTTTTTGTTACTAATTTATTAATTTTTTGACATCCAACCATATTCATTATTAAATTAATTTGTAAACGTCATGTAGTATAATTTGTAGTTACTATAACATTTTCCATATGAGATATAGCATTACTAGTAACAAGAATTGGATGAGGGAACAAAATAAAACTTAAGTACATTATATTAGGTGCAGTAAATCAAATTTCTCAATTAAATTTTATCTGATTGTATTAAAATTAATTGTCTTATAAAATGATAATACTATTTATAATTTATTGATCAATGCAATTATGTGTTTAAATTTCATTAAAGAATGTAATGTACTATATTTAGTTAATTTATTGTACGTAAATTCCATTTGAGGAAACGAATCTTCTAGAAATTTAAAAAAAAGTTGTTATTTATTATAAAAGAATGATCAAGAAGATTGCAGAAATTATATGTGGCAGAGTACCTCTAAGAACTTGAGAGGATCTTGATCCATGTTGGGAATACAAATTATCCTTACAAATTGATGTGTGATCAATTCTAAAAAAAAGTAATTTCAACATTTATTTATTATTTTGTTAACATCAATATATTATATTCATTGACATATTAATTTGTAAAAGTTATATGGTAAAATGTGTACTATCTATAACATTTTCCAAGTGAGATATCATTACTAGTAATAAGAATTGGACGAAGAAACATGTTAAAACTTAGATATAGACATTAGAATTTAAATTTAATCAAATGTATTGCATTAAATTTAATTGTCTTTCTAAAATATATATTGTATAGAAATGACTTAGAAGTTACCAATATTAATTACAACAGCATTAGAAAAAAATTTCGTAAACTTTATCATGAAAAAGCAAGTCTCTTCAAATGACTTACAGCTATGTTGCTAATATCAATTACAAACCATTCATAATTGGACGGCCTACTTTACCTGCTTTTGGAATACTTTTACAATTTTTTTAATATGTCTTTTCCACTCTGTTTGACAGCTTGATTATGATTTAAGCACACTTGGGCATTGGAATCATCCGCCATTCCATTAATTCCACACTTTTACTGTAGAGGAATTGCCTTCAAGTATTAACGACAGTTGGTGGTCTACACTGAGGGAAGCCCCTTAATCCAGTTGACCTTAATCATTCTTCAGGTAGATATAACATCTATGCATGCATTCTCACTTCTTTTTTATTTTTTGTTTGAAGAAAACAGAACTGTTTTGTAGCACTATATCATCTCGATGTTTTTAAGTACTATTACGCACGCAGACATCTTATTTCATCTCGATGTTTTTACTATTACACACGCATACACCTTATTTCAATACGTTTGTTAATCAAGTACAAACATAAAAAGCATATGCAAATCACAAGCGTACGTGAAGTTTATTCCAGAATACTGAACCCTATGCTTTTATCAATACGGGATGGGACCAGAAATTAATTTTGTGGCCAAAACTTAGAAAAAAATTCGACTACTTGGAATTAAGGCAGATGCCATTAGCATAAAAAAATATACTAACATTTCGACTAGTTAAGAATTAAAAAAATATTAAAATTCAAAACTATATAAACTAAATAATTTTAAAAAGAGCAGATGAGAAATATACTAACATTTATTTAGAATTAATAAAATATAAACAACATAATAAATATAAAATAACGATTTTTTTGTTTTTTTTTTTATACATTTGTTCACAAACATAATAATTAAATACACGCTCTAAAAAGCCAATGCAATACTATTTTTTAAAAATATGGGTTGTTGTCTCAATTGAGATCTATGTTTTTATCTCAACTAGTATGTAACTCTGTATATATACATAGGTACACATATTGATACGAAACATTGGAGTTTTGATATCGGTGCACATACTGATACGATACATATCGGCCGATACGGTACAGTATCCTCTTCTTTGACTGAAATCTTCCTTTGCAGGTACACTAAAGCTAATTGATAAGTTGCAATGGCAACAAATGATGTCAATTTAAACAACGGTAAATGCTTTACTTTCCCATCTTTAAATAGAGTAACATTCAATCAGTTCTTAAGGAAATCAATACGTACAACTGAAATGTATTCTCAAATTAACATCAATTTTCCTTTCAAACTATATATTTATATATTCAATATATATTTTATATATCACAACTTAATTTGTGTTCTTTTTTACTTTTATTTTAAAACAACTAAAGTGTAAAATAAAAGAAAATCAGACACGTGTATTGTGTATATATATTAAATATTCAGTTCAATAAAAAAAAAAAAAACCTATGTTTTCTTTTCTCTTTTTTTTTTTTTTTTTTTTGAGAAAGTATAAATATTTCTATATTCCATTTTATTTTGTTTTACATAAATTTTTTTTTGTTAGAAAATAACTACAGTTTACAATGGACAAAAAAAAAAAAATCAAACTTAAAATATTATAGTTCAATTATAAAATAGAACACTAAAAAAAAGATATAAGATTTTTATTTTATAAAATACTTGTACCATGATTTTTCAGTAATTAGTTAGAAGAATTTTCTATTACACATGAAGTTGTTTGTACAGAGCGTACAAAGCTTTATCTGGCTGCCCTGAAAGGTGACTGGAAATCTGTTAAGGACATGACAGACATTCAAAGAGAAATTAGTAAGAAAAAAGAAACCACCCTTCATATTGCTGCTGCAGCAAACCAGGAAGAGTTTGTGAATAAATTATTGACTTCGATGACATCGAGAAATGGCAACCTAACAGCTATAAACAATGTTGGGAACACTGCCTTGACCTATGCTGCTGCAGCTGGAAATGTGAATATTGCCAAGGCGATGCTAAAGAGAAATAGTGATGAGCTGCCAAACCTAGGTGAAATGAAACCACTATATGTGGCTGCTTCGTTAGGACACAGTCGAATGGTAGATTGGCTTTACTCTGAGACTAAACAGATGGTTCACGGGTGGGATGAAAGTGAACAAGCCAAATTATTTATCACTTGTGTTATGCGTGACTTATACGGTAAGCATAAGTAATTATAATGTTTCTTGGCCTTTTTTTTTTTTGTCTTTACGAATTTGATTTTCTCATTCTAGAATTGATTTGAAGTTCAAAACATAATCATGACTTAATCATTTAAAGTGGTGGGACGAGTTAACACAATCTAAGTCATTCATACATGTGTGTATATATATAATTTCTTTTTTCTTTTTTCTTTCCTAAGGACAACTTACACAATTTCACCCATTTTCTAAATGTGGTATCAAACTATTGACGGACTGGAGATTTTAGCATGGATTTACATACTGATCGGTCATCTTCACCTAATAGATTTATATATATATATATATAAACATTTGAATTTTGGGCTTTTGAATGATTTTATAATATATTGCTACCTAAGTTTTTGTGATCTCACAATTTTACAAAAATTCCAAGGCCTAGCCAACATTAGTTAGGTAAAAATCAGTGCATGAGGAGAAAAAATTTTGTCAAAAGAGAAACTGTTGTGTACCTTTCGCCATATGATTGTCATGCTTTGTCTAGTATATTTTTCATGACTAAAATATTCAACATGTTCCTTCTCAATATTTTTTATTTTATCAATTAAACATAACTAAATACTACAACACACTTTGAAGAGACAAAGAATTCCGTCCATAAATACTTTTGCTTAGAATTTTTGCTTTTGGTTTAAAATAATGCAGGAGTAGCCTTGAAAATGCTGAGGGCCAATCTGAATTTAGCTACCGCTACAAACTCGGATGGAGAGACTGCATTACGCGTGTTAGCTCGCAATCCTTCTGCATTTACTAGAGAAAGTCAACTTGGAAAACTATTAAGGGGACACATCAATATTCCATGTGAGTTTGTGACTTTGAAATTCTTAAATCTTGCAAGGTGATTATACATTCCTTAATCATGTGATATGACATACATAGACAAGCGAAAAGACATTTTAGATCCCATTGATTGATTTTAGAAAATTTAAATCAACTTTCCACGTTAATTGATTTTAAATTTCAATTGAGTTCTGGTTAATATCCACAATATAACGAAATCACAGAAATAAAGCAATAAAGCGTAAAATAAATGACACAAACAAAGTGAACAATCAATGGACGCATCAAAAGGAGAAAAAAACACTACAAAACTTATACTCATATTTCTAATTGCCAACTAGTAGTACTTATAAAATGAACGCAAAATCAGCCCTAAATTGCTTGAACACTTTTAGAGTGTATTTGGATACTGCTTATTTTACTAAAATTGAAAAGTTATTGCTGAGGTAAAGGTAAAAGTTAGTTAAAATAATGTAGTGAGATCCATAATTAGTACCAAAAAGTATAGTGGAGTCCATAAATAATAACAAAAATAAGCTGAATAGTAAAATAATTTTAATTTTTCATTCTAATCTATAAAGTTGTAATTTACAACTATTTTGTGTTGGCTTTAATTCCGTGCCAAATTTGATTGTAATTTTATTCAATCTTTTATACCCTGTATTTTATGTGGGATTTTATTGTAAGGGTTGTGTGTTAGAGAGAGAGAGAGTGTGTGTGTGAAGACTCAAGCTTTTGAAAGGAGAAAATTTCTCGCGAGTATCTCGCGACTAAGCATCATGCGAAGTGATGCATGTGCCCTGCACATAACTGGAATGCGAAGAGTCATGACAGATGGTGACAGCTGGTTTTCGCGAGTGTCTCGCGAGTAAGGTCTTCCCGTGAGACACCCGCGAAATAGTCTATTTTGCTATTTTGTCTTATCTGCTCCACTACATTCTCAATCACACTACATATACCATCATTACTCACATATTGAGTAGAGAGCTTTTCAGAAGAGAAAGTCCTAGCCTCTACCCTTGAGAGTGTGAGATTGTCATACTCACAATTCTACACACAATCTATTGTGGTCTTCCTCTACTCTTACCTCTCAATTTCTAAATCCTTGAGAGGTTGATAGCCCAAACACTTACCACACCCATACTAAATGCCCAGTGAGTTTTGGTGCTGCTGAGAAGCATTAGAAGAAGCCGAGATTCGGTGAATGCAATCGAGCACATTGCAGGATCCAAAAAGTTAGAAAAGACATGACTTCATGAAGTCCGTTGGTAGCAGAAGTTTGGAGGGTTCAAGTACATTGGGTAGACTAGGCTTGGAAGGTCTTTTGTTATTCGTGTACTTCATCTTTTTTCTCTAGTGGATTGATTACCGCTTGAAGGATGGCGGAGAGGTTTTTCGCCGAGTTCTTCGGTTTCCTCTTCAATAACACATTAGCATGTTATCTTGTATTTGCATTTCTCTTCCCTACTTTTTTAGCTTTCATTTTATTGTTGTGTATTGTTGAATATGGCTTAGAGTAGTCTATTGGTTGTTCACTCGCATTTACTCTTGTTTCTACACTTAGATAAGTTAGAGTAAAATCAACCGAGCCGTAATTTTTAATTTGGGGTCTAAACATGCTCTTGTATTTTTAACACAATTCCAAGCTTTCATAATCCAAACGCACGCTTAATATGAAATTCTCCCCCACAAACCATATCCCTTTTTTGAGCTAAATCTTTGAATTTGGTCTTGTACTTGATTTTAGAGAATATAACTCAAATAAAACATATAATTTGCCAACTTTAAACTTAACAATCTCCCCATTTGAAAGTTACGTGACAAAACATAACTTTATCAATAATACAAGATTACAAAATAAATAATTAAAACAATACAATGACTTATAAAAAAACCAACAACTTGAGAAACCATAGAACGAACTAGGATGTTGAGATGGTTGGCTGTGAAGGTGGGGAGGCATGGGTCCTAGTGTGTCTAGAGATGGAATGAAAATAATTTGCATTTTTTTTTTAAACTAAGTCAAAAAGCTCAAGAATTTTAATAATTCACCAATCAAAGCCACATGGTCTTGTGGCCTAGGTTGAGAGAACTTGGACACTCACTTTTGAGGATGAACCTTGAAATCGTTTGGGCTAGTGTGTCTAGAAAACCACAACGGTGATACACATGAATAGATTTTGGACCACTAAGCTTCCTAGATGGAAATCTAGACTAAGACCTAAGATTCGGAAAGTTTGGTCTAATATGGCCAACAATATAGCAATGGTGACAAGTAGGGAAAAAGTTAGATCATTCTTGTAGCCTAGGAGGGAGTCTAGACATGGGTTTTGAAACTTGGATTTTACTTATGGGTCTTTTAGGAGGGAGTCTTTTACCCTTGTTTATCCCAACTGTTTTAGTCTTATATTTTTGTTAATGATTCCTCTTGAATGGAGGAATATACAACTTTATGTCTTTAGACTTGGGCCCTTTATCAAGTTTGTCACTACTTACTATTTCCAATTTAGTTTTAAAATTAACATGTTCCTCGTCCAAGCACTTAATCTTTGTTCACTTGAGATGAAACTGAGTTTTACAAATATCTTTCAACTTATTCGCTTCATCCAATTTTACAATCAATTCTTCTTTTTCAAGTTTGACCATATTTAATTTTTATTGGGATTTCTTTGCACTTTTATGGGCGAAAATGGGCAAACGTCCATTTCGCACAAAAAAAATGGGCAAATGCCCCATTTCCCAAACTAATTAGAGAAATGTCCCTCTTTTGAAACTCGATTTTCTCAAAATCGAGTTTAAAAAAAAAATTCTGGAGCCCTATAGCGACATTTTAAGGAGCCTATAGTGACATTTTAAGGACCTATAACGGAGTTTTGTAACTTAACCTCCATTAAATCAAGTTACATGCAAGTTTTTTTTTTTACCTATAACTCAACTTCATGGAGCTTAAGTTACAAAACGCCGCTATTAGTCCTTAAAAATGTCACTATAGGCTCCTTAAAACGTTGCTATAGGGCTTAACTCAATTTTGAAAAAATCGAGTTTCAAAAGAGGGACATTTTCCTAATTAGTTTGGGAAATGGGGTAACATGCTAATTTTTTTTCGCGAAAAGAGAAAAAGCCCACTTTGGCCCACTTTTATGATATAGAACACAATCCCCCAAGAAAGTTACTATATACAGTTAAAAGGACACCATCGTCATTAGAAACATCTTGAATTAAGTTGTCATGTTGGAGTACCACATGTCACTAAAGTTGATATGTGGAAAGTAGGGGTCAAGGATCATACTCAAT
The DNA here is from genome assembly GCF_040712315.1 of Castanea sativa. Lineage (NCBI taxonomy): Eukaryota > Viridiplantae > Streptophyta > Magnoliopsida > Fagales > Fagaceae > Castanea > Castanea sativa. Next base: position 40,254,534 of record NC_134023.1, read on the forward strand.
AAATTAATCCTGCACAAAAATATATCTACTCTGATACCAATTGAATAGAAACATTTAGACCCCTTCGATTAATTATGCAATGGATTAAACATATTGATAAGCCAATTAACAATCACATGATCAAATTTTAACAAGTTAAAACACCACAAGCTAGCAATTTTGTCACCAATATCATAACCGATGGATTGCATATAAATAAAATACCGCTACGAGGGTTAACCTCAAGCCCAATAATGAATTGACTAATAGATTTGAAGTTTCACAATATGAGACATACCAAAAAAATTGGGTTTTACCCATTTCAGCAAAACTTTCCAGCAAAATGCCCTCTGTTTGAAACTATGAATCTAGACTTCACCCGGCAGATAATTTATTGACGTGCCCCCACAAACTTTAAGATTTGAACTCCGCACCAAATGTACAGGGATAGGTTCTTTGACTTCAGCCTTGATTTGCACTATGGCAACAATAACACCATAAATGATATTTTTGTCTACTCTCTGAACTCACGGGTTGGAATGTGCCAATATGGAGCCAAGGGTTTTCGCCTTGATTAGCTTTTCAATGTCTAACTCAACAACTTCAACGATGTCTTTTATAGCAGGCCGTTATATACTGACTTCTGGAATCTTGATTGATTGAGCTGTTGTCAAACATCAATTGAGAATACTCTTTTGATTGATCAAGATGTGATCAAAAAGTTGTCAAAGCCTGAATTTTGATAGATTGAATGGTGATCAAATCATAGTCAAAATCCTAAAAAATTGTCTTCTTTTAGTTGTATCTTTGACTCTTAATCTTGAATGTTTGATAATCAATACAGACTGTTAAAATTACAAAGTCTTGGACTTTTCCAAATTAAAACCTAATAATCCATTCATGAGAAATATATATACCTTGTAAAATACACATAACAGGACAAGAGAATAGTAATTCCATTATAATGTCTATTATAATATACCAAATATGCTACAATACACGAATCACATGTACTAGTAGCACATTCTCTCTTTATTCTCTAGATCTATTTGATTCTTTTGATAAATTCAGTTTCATTGAGATATGGCTACTTCTTTTTTACTGTCAATTCTAGGGTCAAAGTTAAAACAGGAAGACTCAAAGCAATCTCATGTCAATGAGCTGTTTACAAGATGTCTTCAGGCTCACAGAGATGATGTTGAGCATTCAAATGAAATCCAAGATGAGATTTCACAACTTCTGTTTGTTGCGACAGAAGTAGGCAACGTTGAGTTCTTGGTCAAGCTTATTCATTTTGACGTTGATCTATTATGGAAAACACAAAACAATAAAAGCATATTCTGCATTGCTGTTGAGAAGCGCCATGAAAGAATCTTCAATTTAATTAATGAGATAGGCTCAATTGGATATCTATTAATAGATCAAGTAGAAGATGGAACCAACATATTGCATTTAGCTGCAGGATTGGCACCTCAAGAGAAGCTAAATGCTATAACAGGAGCAGCTCTTCAAATGCAACGAGAATTATTATGGTTCAAGGTCTATACTTATTTATACATGCTTTGATTTGTACGTGTTGAACTATTTCATAGAGTTTTTAATCTTGTTTATAGACAGATTTAATTTCTACGTATAATTTTTAGAGTTTTTGGACTAATAAGTCTCTAATGTGATATTTTCCCATGATTTGTAATGGAAGGAGGTGGAAAAGGTTGTAAGACCTGCATTCAAAGAAATGGTAAACGGGAAAGGGGAAACACCGTATGCTTTATTTGCGAGGACACATGAGGAGTTGAGGACAAAGGGAGAGAAATGGATGATGGACACAGCTGAGTATTCCATGTTGGTTGCTACACTAATTTGCTCTATTATGTTTAGTGTCCAACCAGCTGATGGATCAAACCGTACTGCTAATCTTGCTATGGTCTTTTCAGTTTCAAATGCAGTAGCATTATTTTCCTCTTCAACATCCCTTGTTATGTTCTTATCCATCCTTACCTCACGTTATTCCTATGACGACTTTCTTGTACGGTTACCTGTTAGGTTGATGTTTGGAGTCACTTCACTTGGCATCTCAATTGCTGCCATGATGGTTTCATTTTCTATATCCTTTTGGTTGAAGAATTTTAAGCATAAGGAATTGCCATTGATCTTTGTTTTCATTGGTTTATTTGCTTGTGTGTCAATCTTATATGTGTTGCTGAAGTGCCGCCTATTTGTTGATATAGTCCGATCTACCTTGTTTCGGTTTAAGCCATGTGAACGTCTACTTTACAAGGAGGTATCCCACGAACAGCGAATTCGAAAATTGAAGATTGCATAAATTTGCGAATCAGGTGCGTGTCTGCACTCCGAATCCGGCCCCCACTGCATAAATCTGGCGTATAAAACAATTTATGCAGGTGTAAAATATAATTATTAGCAATTGCCAGTCAAGTGTGACTAGTCGATCTTTTATGTTGCTTTCCTTTGTACGAATGTGCAAAATGAATTGGAATAGATTTGAACTATAAAGCTAGTTATTGTTAAACACATCTTATCTTTTGCGGTTATTTTTTTTATAATTTTTTATTTAGAGTTGTTAAAACAAATATAGCTCCAACTAGAGTTGTATTAAGTATTTGGAGAAAAAGAAGATTCACAGTATAATAACGTATATAAAAGGGTCTTCTAATTTATGGCATTTACTTCAAGATATTTATTAACCAAATAAGTTATACCAATTGAGAGTTACTTAGAAATTATTATTTACCATAGCATCTTTCATAAATAAAATCTTTAAGACATAAGTTTTCATTTATCACTTAAATGTGGGCCACATAAAGTTTCTTAAAATCTTACATGGAATACTATCATGGAAATAGAATTGAGGGGATTGAGTTACAACGTAAAGTGTAGAGCTTAGAAGAAACCATGAATTGCAGTAGACCCACAAACTTCTATATCGACAGCCAAAATGAAGAACAAAGAAGGGACCACATAGTTTGGCCATCAAAGATGCTCCGGCTTCTCTCTCTCTCTCTCTCTCTCCTCCTAGTTTCTCCCCATATCAAATTGAATTGTGGTGGAATTTCTCTCTCCATCACTCTCAATTGGTTTGGCTTAGTCAAATGAAGGTGCACGTGGATCCCATGTGATTATTCTGTTAATTACTTAAACAGCAGTCTAACATGTGCCTCTATTTGGGGCATATGTAAAGTTTGGGGAGTAAATTAACTAAAATATAAATCCATGGGTTGTAATAGCCACCACACAAAGTTCAAGAGGTCTCTTGTCATTTTTCCCTTTTTCTATGCAATTTATTATGATGTCTGTTAGGTTCTAAAAATTTAAGAATAAATGTTTAGGTTCTAATTTTATGTAAATTGGCAAACTGAGAACTAAAACGTGTCTAGTTTAAGATTTCTAAGTCTTAGAATAGTGTTAGACATTGCTCATGTTGGTTCAAATCAAGATTCAAGAACAGTTAAGCTGTAGAAAAAAGAATTCAGAATTTGTAAGGCTCAACCGATCGAGAGACAGACTTGATCGATTGAGAATCGTGTTTTGCAAAATTTTAATCAAAGCCAAAGCCTGCGAAAACATTTAGGGTTTGAATCCAACACTACTAGGTATAAAAGGGAAATCTTAAATACATTTCAGAAATTCTTAGAAGCCTTGTGGGTTACTCCCATGAGATTTGTGAGGTTCTGTAACCTCTTAACTCAACAAGTCTCTACTAGAAAGAAGATCTATATTCAAGAATTAGTGGAGATAAGTTGTTGCATATAAGATTAACAATTGCTGATGATCTAAAGCTTTGAGTGAGATCTTAAAGTCACAAATGTGAGTGTTTGTGTGCAATAAATTCAGATAGAAGAGTCCATGAATTTGGAGTTGTATGTGGTCATGTCAGTAAGTACTATAAGAGATAGCCTTAGATTTAGGAACAAATCTATTGTAAAACTTTATTCTATCATAGTGAATATGTTGTCTTGAGGATAGTTTAGGCTAAATCCCCCTCAGGCTTTTTTACCTTGAAACTGGATAGTTTCATTGTTTTTCCTAGGTCATCATATTGCTTGTCTTCTTTACTTTTCTGCATTAAGTGATATGATTGTATGTTTTTAACATAGATTTGAATAATAAAACTAAGTAACAACTTGTGTTGGGTGAAAATAGATTGACCCTGAAAAATTAATTCAATTACCCAAGTTGATTAATTAGATCAAATTACATGCAAATCGTGGAGGCACCAACAAATAACCAAATAAACTAAGTGCAGTGAAAAATAAATAGACACGGTGATTGTTGACAAATGGAGAAAACCTCTCGCAAAGCAAAAACCCCATCGGATAAATTTTAGCTCACCACTCCCAAGAATCCAATAATCAAGAACAAGCAATTACAAGTATAAGGAATCTTACCACTACCAGACCTATCCCAAATTACCAATCTATAGTTGAACCTTTGCTCCAATCCTTAATTGGACTTGACCTTGTAGAAGACTTCTTCCCTTTTTATACAGACCCTAGTTCGTGACTAACTCCACAGCAATCCTTTGATTGTTGTAGTTGATTTGCATCAACTTCACAAAGAAACACCAATAAGATCTTCAATTTTGGTGCTAGAGACTTTGTTTAGTTACAGAACCCAACGGCGTATAAGAAATGCAGCAATACCTCTTTCTTCTGTAGAATGAGGCTAGGGTATCAAAAAGAAAACCTTATGAAGCTTTCTTGGGCTTAATGGAAGCAATACCTCTTTCTTCTCCACCTTATGAAGCAATACCTCTTTCTTCTCCACCTTCTTATTTAAATAGAAGCTTAATGGACCTTTTTAATGAGCTCTCCTATTCCAATTTGGTTTACATAAACCTTGGGCTTTCTTAGTCCTATAAAGATCATACAAACCCATAAACAAATAGCCAATATAATTAAAACGTTGCAAGCTATATCAGAAATCCCATAAGCTCAATAGATCGAGAGGTATTAAGGTAAGTATTAAGCTTCAGTAAATCTCAATAGATCGACAAGTATTGAAGAGGTGTTGGGACCCATAGATTCAGTTTTTCTTGAGCGATTCTTGAGTAATCTCCATGTCTTCAATGTAACCACTTGTAATGTTCATCTTGAACCTACTTAGATTTACCCAAGTAAAATGCGTTTTGTCATAGGATATGCCAATTACATAAAAATATGAATCTAACAATCTCCCACTTTGGCAATCCGTGATAAAACATTCCAGTACAATGAATGTCCTAGAATACATTCTACTCAAGATTACAAAAAAATAAGCCTAGTCTAAAAGATCTGAACCTTGGAAGTTGCTGGAAGAAAAAGGCTTAGAATCTTGACTTGGATTCAACTTGTCTTTGCTGAAAGACACTAAACAAGAAGCATCAGGGTACTTTATGGAAAACATTGACAAGTTAAATAAATAAGCTCAAGAAAAATTTATTCACAATGCTAATAGAATAGCCAACAAGAATATCTTAGTCATAGCGTGTCACACCCCAAACCCAAAAGGGTCCAAAGCATGATAAAATATCTCAAAGGTACTTGTTGATTTTTCTCTTTTGACAATTCAATCCAAAATTCGTTATCAAAGTACCAACATCAAGAATTATCATAAAAATTTCATGAATGATACTCCTAAAGTAAGTCAGAGCTCTATACAATAATTACAATGACCATTAGCTACAAAAGAATGGAGGTCTGAATAAATATAATTACATATCATTAACTTGTCCCACCAGTGGAAATAAAGTTATAACCACTATTAGATACAAAAGAATGAGTCAAACCTATTTTTGTGTGTTCATCTAATGATCACCATAACAAAAGTCCAGCCTCCATCAGTAGTTGGTCTAATTACTGCTAGCCACAAAAACATATCTTAAAACAATTGTTGCCTACTCTAAAAGGTTTGTAAAAGAATGGGATGAGACAGAGCCCAGTAAGTAGCATAATTAAGGGGGTAAGGGAAATGCAAGTTTCATGATAATGAGCATTTTACAAAACGTACTATAATTTAGAAATTTCCATTTAATTTATGCAAAATCAAATTCATTAACAACCCAACAGAAATGATAGAAATAATATAGCACCAAGCTTCCTAAAATAACTATGAAACTTTATTTTATTCACTGTGGTCCATAAAAATTTCCAATACCATTTCAAAACTTGAAACCTTTCCAAAGGTGTCGCAAAGACGGAAATGTCACCAAGACATCATACCGCCACAGACAAGTTGGAACCCAAACACACTAGCATGATATGTACCTCTTTTGGAATGTGGTCTATTGGCGCTGCCTAGCCTCATCCACACCCTCAAGGATTTACCTATCCCCCCTATAGGTAGTAGGGGATAACGCACCATGTAGTACCTCTTTTGCATGTGGTCTCTTGGTGCTACCTATCCTCACCCACACACTCCTCTCTACCTCTCTCTCTTACTCTCTCACCAATGCTCACCCTTCACCATCTCCACCATCTTTTCATTGCAAGATCATTGGAAAACTCTCTAGGAATCTCTAAGGCATCTTCATCTCTTTTATTTAAGGTAAAATTTCTAATCTTTTTGGTTGGTTTATATGCTTTTGCTAGAGGATTTCTTTATCTAAGCTTTCATAATGATACCCATGTGATTTATGAGCTTTGGAAGTGATATTAATACGTTTATATGTATGAATTTTGTGTTGGTAGATGTTAGGACATATGTGATTCATGTTAGGAACATATGTCAATATTTTATGTAATTGACTAATCCTTTGAAAAAACACATTTTACTTGTATTTGGGTAGATCTAGGATGTGTTTAATACTTCAAGGAACAAGGTTTCAAGTTCAAGTGTTAAAGCCATGCAAGTCTGTCTAAGAAACAAGTGAAGAAGTGTTTTTCATTAAAGCTCGACAGCTAGTATCTATCGAGACTTAAAGAGCTGTTTTAGCCCGAGGTTCAACAGCTTCTCAATAGATTAGGTATCTGTTAAGATTTATAAATCAGAATTTTCAGATCTAATTTTCGGCCCATGCTAACATGTATGTATAGGGTTTATTTTCTCACAACCCTAGACATATATAAGGCTTATTTTAAAAGCCGTCACATAAGAGAATACAAGGAGAACACATGCAAAAGGTGGCCGATGCCTTATTATCTTTGTAGAAGCTACTGCATCTTTGTGTCTTAGGGTTTTGTAACCAAGTGCTTCTTGATCTTCATTGTTGATGAAGTGAAGAACTTTGCAACCAACATTCTTCTTTCTCAAGTTAGTGAGTGAGTCACGTACTGGAATTCGTCCAAAGGAGTGAGTCACGTACTAGGAGCCGTGTATCAAAAATTGTGGCGTTCATATATTGGAGAGTTCAGAGGTTCTGAAGTGGTAGAAGGTTTTTACTGTAAGTTCATCTATGGAGATTGTAGAGTCTAAGGAAAAAGGTTTTGTACTAGATCTAAAACTTCTCTTTACTATAGTAAATTGCTTTTCATGAAGGTTCCCCCCCAGGTTTTTTTACTGTGAAACTAGTTTGTTTCATTGGTTTTCTTGGGTCATCATATCTTGTCTTATTTACTTTTCCATTGTGCATGATATTGATTTTTTATTCATAATAAATCTAATTAACAACTTAGGTTTAAAACTTGTTAATTCTATCAACCAGGATCTAAATTTCCTAACAGTAGAATTATTTGATGAGTGGGTTTATAGTTTTACAATGGTGGCTATCTAAGTGGTGAAGATTTGGGGGTTTTGGTTTTTAATGTGAAACAGATGGTGAATATAATTTTTATTTATTATTTGGAGCGAGTTAAAGATTTAAATTGTTAGTCTTGGAGGATATTGTGATTTTTGGTATCATGGCTCTCTTGTTGATGTGGTGTAAATCTTGTGAGAACCACTTATAAAGTGCTGAGGTTTTGATGTTAAGAAAAATACTATGAATGATTTAAGTCTACAAATTGGAGTCTATGCCTTGTAAATTAATTTGTTGAGAAACTTTGGAAGTGGAATATATTATTGATGAAATTAAATACTTAGGCTTGCGTAATTAATTGCTTAGTTAGCAATCCCTAACTCATAACTAGACACAATGCCAAGCTTTATGCTTATCGTGATAAGTTTGCTTGGTATTGTTTAGGTTCTAGCTAATTTCCTTTGTTTAGGCAACACTTTCCTAGAATTTAGTGAGAAGTTCTTGAAGATCTTTTCTTTCTTGTTCATTCAGGGTTAAGCCAATTTTAATTAGGCATGGATTCTCATCATTGTCCAAATTAAGAATTTCAAAAGTTAGTTCCATAGGTTTAATTTTCTTTTCCAATTGTTTATTAATTTCATTTTCAAATTCATTAAAATCATTTAAGTGCAGAATTTCAATCTTAGGGGATGCATCAAAATAAGCCAAATCAAAATTCATCTTATTGAAAATGTTAAAAAGTACATTTGAACTTGCATTACAAAATTTCTTTCCCATATTCTTGGAAAACCCAACCCAAGTCCAATTGCTAAGTTGCCTATCAGTAGACACGATAAAGGTAGAAGGATCACTTGGCTCCTCGATGGTGATGGCGAGAACTTCCTCCTCCACTTTCAGCATAACCTCCATTGCTTCAGCATCCATTTAGTCCATCTAGTTGACTTGTTCTTGAACTTCCTTGATCACCACAGTAGTTTTTCTTTGAATGTGAGCTTCTCATTGAAGAACATCTCCCAATCAAGATTGACTTTTTCGTCCTTATCCACCCAAAGCTCGAGAAAGCCACAAAAAGGAAAGTCTCCTCCTTCCTTCACAGGTTCCCATTTAGGGTACCAAGATTCTTTTTTATTACATTGTAGCCTTCAAAGAGTCCCAAACCTTCCTTGGTTAGTTGAGTCTTGAAGTCGGGGAATTCAGTAACCCCTCTTCTTTTCCAAGACCCTGCCCAGCATGTACCCCATTCTCTTCATCATTGCAATCACGTTATGGCTACAATATGGGAGCAAATTTGTAGTGTATTTCTCATCCCTCAATCCATAATCAACCATGTTCACAAACTCAAAATCACTCATTTGAAACTCATTGTCACCCTTTTCAAGTCCATAGACAGGTGCTAGGATCTCACCATTGCCAGTACCACAGCAATTCCTCCTTTCTATGGGATTTTCATTTTTTGTTGCAAAGTAGAAGAATAGCTCCAATGTGATGAAGTCATGCTCTCCATAAGAGGAGGTTATAGTTAGGGGTGATGTCCATCAAATGAAATTCCATGATTGTTTACAATAGGCCAATTTTTCAGGGTGCTTTGAAAGTCCCCATAACCTTTCGTGAAGTGTTATCATATGCTCTAATAGTCAAAGAAGAGGGATTGATAGTCTCCTAGTCCAAGCCTACCAAGAGGGCAATTCTAAATAGGCAGACATTCAGTGCGGATCCATTATCAATAAGCACCATTAGAACCTTGGCACCCATGCACTCGATGGTGATTTGCAAAGGTCTAGAATGAGTGTCTCCTTCAGTAGAAAGTTCTTCATCGAAAATGGTGAGAAAAGAATGGGATGGGGCCTCAACCCCCATAAGAGATAGAACTTCCTATGGTGTAGTTTCTATGGGTACTTCCTTCCCATTTAAAGCATCCAACAAAGCACTGAGGTGCTTATGAAAGGCCATTAGCAAACCCAATATAGACACATGAGCTTGAGTCTTCTTCAATTGGGTTAAAACCCTATCTTCCTTTTCCTTCTCCTATTTTCCTTTGGGCTCTATTGGGCTTTGGCCTATCCTCCATATTCCTACTGGGATGATCTTTCTCTAAAAAGGATGCTTTGTAATGCTTCCCACTTCTAGTGATGTTTGCCACATCTTCTTTCAGGATCATTTTCTTCAATTTGGACATCCCTTTGAGGAGTATTCCCCATATAGCCACTGCACTCTTTAGAGCTTCATCTTCTTCATCCCATATCCCTTGAACTTCCATCGTATTGACCTCTACTCTCTTTATCAATTTCGAGCAAACACAACCGGCCTCTTCCACTTGCATCCAATTCTAATATGGGGGAGGAGCTCGGTGATAATCGGGCAAATAGTTCTTCCAAATGTTTGGCTTAATAAGGATGTTTGGGTTTGGGAGAGTCCCATTATCTATCAAATCTTGGATTTCATGCTTGAGGTGGAAACAATTTTTGGTCTTAAAGCTAGATTTTTGGAAAATACTTTTCTTTTAAATAAAACAAGCTATTTTTGGAAAATAAAGACCACGAAAACCCTAAGGCATGTGTACACATACACGCGCATGTGCACACATGCTCAGGCTCTGCATACACATGCTTCATGCATGCGTACGCATACATGAGTATGCGTAGGCATGTTAGGGTTCTAGAAACTATGAAAGAAAAGTTTTTTGCATTGAATTTTGGGTTTTGGAATGAATCCTACATCGTCTAGAATTCGTTATAAACCTCTATTTTTGAACTATAAAAGGCCATACATAGTAGCTTTTCAAAACATGGAAAATCCTATAGGAAAACATTAGATTCACTAGAAATAGTGAATCAAAGAGAGAGTTTTTCACAAAACATCCTCAAGTCAATTCTTTTCTGATTTAGGCCTTTTTGGCCTTGATCTTCAAGTTTCAAGTTTATTAATCATCTTTTGTTTGATTATGAATAGATTGGCTAACGGGAACGATCAAAATCAAGCTAAGAAGTTTTGTTGCTTTGAGGAACAAGTTCTAGTTTTTTTTTTTCTTCTGTTTCGATCTTCTTTTCCCTTGTTCTATTTGTTATATATGTTTAACATGCTTGCTTAAATTAGGTTTTCCTTGCTTTATCGTTTTATGTATGTATGGTTCTTATTTTAAGTTTTTGGCTCTATTTTGTGCTCTTGTTTTCTGGGTTAGGGTTTAGGGTGTGTATGCGTATGCATGCTTATTGCATGCACACACATACTCAAAGTATCGTACGCATACAACTAGGCTATGTATGCAGGCCCTATCTATGCGCACACATACTCATGCATAGAAACCTTAATCCAAACCATTTTGATTCTATTTCTTTATTTCTCTTATATAGTATGCCTTTACTTTGTTTTATTTTATGCTTTTGGTTGCTCTTCACATGCTGGATTGGGGTTTCTTTCTAATTAATTCTTTGATATGCCATAAAGATGCATATGATATGACCATGCATTGATGCATAGGTGCTATGGTGTAGTGAGGTAAGTAAAGTAAGTTATGCATTCATATGAACATGCATTCGTTTGGGAATATGTATTTGATATGTGTTTAACATGCTTGGTTGGATGTTTAGATACCCAACCATGTCTATGTTTCTGCCTTGAGAATGATATATGCTTATTTGCATGCTGCCTTCGATGTGTTTTGATTTGAGATTCATGATAGATGTATGCTAGGCTTTTGATATGATATGCATGATAGATGTATTCTATAGTTTGGGATGTCATGTTGTTTGCGTAGATGTATGGTAGTGTGTGTGTGAGTCTAGAATAACGATGTTGAATATGCCTTTAACAAGATTAAGACATATGACACAATGAGTGGAAGCTAACTCATGGGATGGGTGGGGTGGGGTTGGGTGCCTAACACCTTCCTATTCCCACACCTAAACTTCGAACACATGCTTTGGTAGTAAGATCAGTCCTTCCACGAAAGGCGCTATATTTATGGTTCCTAGACCTAATCTGCTCTTGAGTACGCATGAATTCCTGGAAGGTTTGAATTCATGTGTACGCAACTCTGTTCTTGCATACGTAGGTATGTTCTTGAGATTCTGCATACGTGGGCAAACCCTCATGACCCTAGAGGGTTTGCATTCATGCGTATGTAGCTCTATTCTTGTGTACACAGATATGTTCTTGAGATTTTACATACATGGGAATGGACCTGCGTAAGCAGGGTCTTGTCTATGTGCGTGGGCTTTGACCTGCGTACGTGAGATGCCTGGTAGAAGCCCTACTCTACCCATTTTCACTCTTTCAACCATTTCACTTCCATATGCAATTCTAACACATCTTTTTGTCATTTTTGCATTTGAATATTAGTATATCATTCTTTTCATGTTCACTCTTGCATCAAAACACCATATTCCAATATTTCACTTGAATCATGAATCTATTGTCCTCTTTCTTTTTGCAATCATCATCCCTTTATGTTGGTAGGGGAAGCACCAATAAGGTGGTGGAATGGTTCAACCTGCTTGCCCCCGAAACTAGGGGCTATATCTATGAAGCGGGCTTTGAGCCTGTCATCGGTCTTCTTTCGAAGAAGTCTACAAGTGCCACCTTGGTGCAATGCCTTGTTAAAAGGTGGTGGGACACTACCCACACCTTTCATATTACTAAGTGGGAGATGATGGTGACTCCCAACTACTTTTATCGCATAACTAGTCTTAGCTTCGAGGGGGCCATCATCAGTTTGGACAATGTGTCAGGCGTCCAGCTAGGCATCGACATGTTGGGGAGGAAGTACTCCACTAAGACCATTTGCTACTTCAACTTGGTGTCGGATTACATGTTTCTCCCATAGTGGACTCTGGAAGAATGTGTTCGTATGGCTAGGCCTTTCCTTTAACACTTGTTGAGGGACTATGTCTTTGCCAATGGTGGGCAAACGGTGTCCTTGAGGTGGCTAACCCTCTTCCAAGACTTTAGGGAGGCGCGAAGGGCCAACTGGGGGCAAGTATGTCTTGCTTATCTTTACTCTACCCTTGACACTCTTAACTGGGGCACTTTATGGCAGCTTGTAAGGCCTTGGAAGCTCCTTGAGGTCGGTTCTCTTTTCATTCTTTAAATTTTCATTTGTAGCATGTAGTCTTGCACACTATACTACTTGAAAATTATCAGCTTGCATCTGTCATCTTGCAAACTGTCATCTTGCATCTAACCTGTGGCTTGTGTGTTTTTTTTTTTTTTTTTTTTGGTAGCGGTGGGTGGTTAGGTATGGCCTTATAACTCCAGGCACCGACCTAGTTCTGAGGGATTTTTTTCCTCAAGTGAAGGCGCATCTTATGAGGTTAACTTCAAATAAGGTAAATTTAAGAGTTCTAGCTTCTTTATGCATTACCTTTAGAATACTCTCCTCCTAACCTTGTGTCTTTATAGGTAAATTGGGCCCCATGGGCTGGCCAATCCCTTCTTGCTACTCAAAACATGGAGCTTGCCCTTTTCATTACTACGGAGATTACCTGACCCCTTAAAGGAGCAGGCTTAAGGGCTCTATATTTGGCAGAGAGGGTGAGGTGTCTGTTGGTCCTAGTGGAGCGGCCCACCCAGGCGGTGGTGATGATGATGATGGTGATGGTGGTGAGGACGAGGACTCAGAGGCGACTCCTAGCTACCAGCCTAGGAAGAGGTAGCACCGTTGATTACTTGTAATCACAGCATATATACAGCACACAACTTTTTTTCTTTTCTTTTTGCTTTTAATTTTTTTTTTTATTCCCTTTAGCAGACATTAGGGTTTTTTTTTTTAGACAAATGATTGTATTTAAGAACATCTTTTTACATTTATGCTTTTGATTGGAACTTAGCACATAATTTACAAGGTAATATTAAATTGTATGTTTCTATACAACTTTGCTTCTTTGATGCTTGCAATCTTGTGCTTGGAATGCGTATTGAATGATTCTTTTAGGTCACAAGAACCCTAGGATTGCTTTGGAGTAGGAAAAATCTTATCAAAATAGGGGACTATGGGTTTCTGCCAAGCGTCGTATGTATGTGGAGATGAACCTGCATACGTAGCCGTGAATCAGAAAAACCCTAGCCAACTTGCTTAGGTATAATAAAAGTAGCCATTTGAATCCAAAACCCTCACCAACGGATTTGCAACCCAAAGAACACTTTTTTGAGGTCTCCCAATGGCAAAAAATTCTCCTCTTGATGTCTCCACTTGGATTAGGAAGCTTGGTCCTGATTTCAAGGATTCCGTTGCTCCCTATGGCCTTTCTTGCATCTCCCTTTACCATCAAATTAGGATGGATAAGCCTCTTCTTCGTGCTGCTGCTAACTATTGGGTTCCTTCTCAACATGTATTCCACTTCAATTATGCCTCTCTATCGAGAAATTTGCTACCATCATGGGTGAATTAGAGATTGATGATATCATCTTTCCTACCATGGGTGGGGATCTTCCTTCCTTGCTGCGAGTTGTGTTGGGCATCCCTAAAACCACAGCCAATAGGTGGTGTGTCTTTGACAAACTCAACTTTAGGCTGGTCTTTGATTACTTTTCCAGTTCGGACCTTCATGTCTTTTGCTTATGTGCCTTTGCAAGGTATTTCTTGGTCCAAAAGTCATATTGTGTGGATCTTCGGATGTGCATGGTGGCTTATGAGCTAAAGAGAAGTAATTCAGTAGGCTTGATCTTGGAAAAAAACCCTCAATGGTTTGGATGCCTTTCAGAGGAAGGAAGCAGGCTTCTTTGCGGGCAGTCCTCCTCTTCTTCAGGTATAATCTCTAACTTTTTCCTAGGTTTTCAACCTAGCAAGATTCCTCTAATTTTGCATGGATTGCTTTTCGGTTTTCAACCCATCGAGGCACCTTATATCGTCTTTCATTATTATTTATTATTTTTTTCTCACTCATGCTTTCCACTCTTTCTTTTTTTCTTTTCTTTTATTTGTCTTTTCTCCTTATCTTCTCTTCTCTCTTTTTATTTTATTTTTTATTTTTACTTTTTTTCAAATATGGCTACAAGAGAAGCTTCAATTGCTTCAACCTCCTACTGTGCCCCTTAGCACCTACCTCTCTAGGAATCTTAGGGACTGTCGGCTTTAGAATATCATGGGCTTTGAAGTGTACATGGAGCTTGTGGTTTGCCTTAAGGAGACTGACATTCAATGAGTCATGGAATGGTAGCATATCTCAAGCCTGGTCCATAGTTGCTACAACGATCATTGTGTAACTTTAGTTGGGTTTCGATGCTGCTCTTAGTACTCCACTTGTCATATCTCAAGGCAATTTGGAGAGGGCCAAGGAGCACTTAATGACGAGGGTGCCTTCCACACCACAGTGTTCACCAATAGAATCTTGGGTAGGATTAGTGAAGCTTGGTCACGTCGTAGGGTGACGAAAGACATTGTTCCTCCCAAATGCATCTACCCTATTGCAAGCTACAAGCAATGGTTGGAGGATGAAATGAAGTGGATTTTAAGGGACGAGAAAGCTTATATGAGGACTAGCAAGAAGGCAAGGAGGACTGAATGACCAACTTTGAAGGGCCCTAAAATTTACTTTCCTACACTTTTATGATTCTTATGTAATTGTTCTTGAATCTAATAAATGATTGTAATGTTTCAAATCCCCTATGAAAACAAAATTATTATCTTTTAATTTGAGCAATGAGAGAATTTCCTTTTTATTATCTTTGTTTATTGTCACCTCATTTTTTTTTTCTTTTCTTTTTCCTTTGCCATGTAATTTTTGCGTATGACGTCCCGTCAGGAATTTTTGCCATGCCCATGGTCTTTCCCTTATCTTTTGCCTAGACCACCCTTTCGAGTTTTCAATCTAGCAGGGTTCTTTTGCCTTAATTTTTATCTAGGCCGCCCTTTTGAGTGTTCAAATTAGTAGGCTTTTTTTCCTTCTTATTTTTTGTTATAAATGTGGTATTTTTGGGCGAAGCATCTCTTCCCCATCCATGTTAATCGGGCAAAGCATCTCTTCCCCATCCAAATCTGTGATTCTTGTAGTACCTCCAAACATAATCTTCTTAATGATAAAAGGCCCAGACCATCTAGGCTTCATTTTTCCTCTTGGATTAAAAGTCTCATCTCTAAGCACCTTTAGGACCAAGTTCCCTTCTTTAAGGTTTCTTGGTTCCACTTTCTTGGTGAAAGCTCTAGCATTCCTTTTTTGGTATCCTTCTGCTTGGTATTGTGCCCTAGCCATCTTCTCATCTATCAAAGCCAATTGTTCATATCCTGCCTTAGTCTGATCCTTTTCTAGGACCTTAGTTTCTACTACCACCCTCAAAGATTGTATCTCCACCTTAATAGGAAGCACATCCTCACTACTATAAACCAAGGAGTAAGGTGTTGCCCTAGTCAATGCACAGATAGAATTCCTATAACCCCACAAGGCAAATGGAAGCTTCTCGGCCCAATCTTTGTATGTCACTACCATCTTGGCTAGGATATTCTTCACATTCTTATTGGCTACTTCTACGGCCCCATTAGCTTATGGTCGATATGGTGAAGACTTGTGATGCTAAATACCATATTCTTCCATAACCCTTCGGACTTCACCTTCAAAGTAGGAACCATTATCGGAAATGATCTCTTGGGATATCCCAAACCGAAATATGATGTTTTCTAAGAATTGAGCCACATGCTTAGCCTTCAACACAGAATAGAAGGCTACCTCCACCCACTTGGTGAAATAGTCAATTGCCACTAAAATGTGCTCATGCCTGTTTGATGCCTTAGGAGCGATCCTCCCAATCACATTTATGCCCCAAACTAAGAATGGCCATGGATAAGTCATGCTATACAACTCACTAGGTGGTACATGGTTCAAGTTGGAGTGTGTTTGAAAATCGTGGCAGCCTTTCACATAGTCCACACAATCAGTCTCCATCGTATTCTAGTAGTACCCTATCCTAGGTCAGAGAACTCTCAGAGAGCTTTCTTTGGGTAGGCTAGTGTTTTTTGGGTTATGATGGCACTTACATTTACGAGATTGGGTGCTTTAGTGGTGGTCCCTCCTCCATATGTCTTCTTAGTTGGAGACTTGCTTTCCCTTTTCTCCAATTGTCCATTATTGAGAGCATCTTCAATTCTTGTCCCATAATCACATAATTCTCCAAATGAGCTAATAGGCGATAACAAAAGCCTACTATTATAAACCGGGATCAAGTTCTTGATGATCATGTTGATTTTGTCCTTCTCATTTGGCTTATTGACCATTCTAGATGCCTTGTTCTTCCATCTAGTCATGTATTTAGAAAATGTCTCCCCAACACCTTGCTTGGTAGTCTTCAAATCCCTTAGAGTCATATCAATCATGGTGTTTAAGGTGAATTGGTCCACAAACAACTCCACTAGCTCATTCTACACCTTAGTTTTGCTTGGATCAAGGCTATAGTACCATCTCGATGCACCTCCCATGAGCGAGAAGGGAAACGCATGGATTTCCACATATGCGGACT
The DNA here is from genome assembly GCF_040712315.1 of Castanea sativa. Classification (NCBI taxonomy): domain Eukaryota; kingdom Viridiplantae; phylum Streptophyta; class Magnoliopsida; order Fagales; family Fagaceae; genus Castanea; species Castanea sativa. Next base: position 40,271,629 of record NC_134023.1, read on the forward strand.
TCTTGAGCTTAGATTCCTCCAACCTAGTGAAGCACCCTCCAATTTTCTTAAGAGTCTCTCCATGTTCGTGTAAGGCCTTAAGGATCCTTTGCACCATTAGGTCTTCCATGGAGGTAGCCATTGTTTCTTGGGGATTTCCTTCTTCTTGGTGTGTGTCCTCAATTTTGATTAAGCACCTTACTTTCTCTCAAATCCAAATGGGGGTAGGGACGTGTTTTCTCAACTTTCGTGTTGCAATGATGCCTGAAAAGAAGCACCATCTTTATTAAGCTCATGTCCCAATTAAAAGGTTCCTTTTACTTTTTAGAAGTTCTTGGAAAATTCTTAAGTTAAAAACATTTTAATGGAGGACCAATTACAATGTTACTCCCTTTCCTCTCATGGATCCTTGCTCCTTGTTTCATTGGACTTTGGTCCATTTACAAAAAGCTCTCATCTTACTCTCGTGGGCTTCCATTAGAATGTACTTAGAAATTTTCAACCCTTTGTCTTAAACTTGGGCTTACATGGTACTCATCACTTTTGGGCTTTTCATCTTTTATTCATTATTTCATCATTTTTCCTTGAAATAGCTCTCTAGCTAGAATACATTGTAGCCTTCCTCTCAAAGTCCATGAGATTCTCATCATTTTGGGCCTAGATGCAACAAAGAGAGCCAAGATTAGGGAATTTCATTTTGTCTTTAAAAGATGTTGGATGCTAAGTCCAAAGCGTATATGTTATCTTAGGCCTAAAGTCCTCTTTTTCAAAAGGGCTTTCTCCCACTTGGGCCCATTATAACAACTAAGCTATGATCTTATGAACCTTTCAAGTTAAGTTATGCCTTTGGATTTAGGGACAAACCTCTTATATGTGAGAACTTTTTTTCTTTTATCTCACAACTTCTTAGGGTATACCATAACTTTAGGGCCACCCCTTCCATTTTTATACCTTTTATTTGTCCTTTAAAATTAGGTGAACACATGATATATGGTTGAACAAACAAGAGATATATATAAGTTACCCTTCATGATAGGATCTAAGATCTCTCTAGTCTAGATAGGCTCCCTAAGGCTAAAAGGATAGATAAGTAGGTCACTCACAACTAGGTGGGCTATGATCCAACCAAGGGCATAAGTAAACCCCATAGTGGATTGGTAGCAAACCTTTAACGTACTCAAGGCCCATTATAGGAGATGACACCGATTGTGAGTTGGTGGGATGAACTTCGGAAGATTTGGGCTCGAATAGAGCCTTCTACCTTCCTACTCATCACCAACCAAGGTTAAGGGACAAAAAGACAAGTGAATGTGTGTGCAAACAAGTATTGAAAAAGTTTTTATTAAGGATAAGAAACAAGATGCATAGCAATTAAATTTACTATCCCTAGTGGAGTCGCCACTGTGGACACAAGGAGGGAGTCGCCACCTAGTTATATGATTCAGGAACCATGAATATAGCATCCTTTCAAGGAAAGACCTTTGATCTTACTACTAGAGTATGTGTTCAGAGTTTAGGTATACTCTTGGGAACATGTTAGCCACCCAAGAACGCTCTTGGGAACGTTCAGAGTTTAGTTGTATCCCAATTGACTGCACTAGGAACTCCCCAACAGAATGGTGTAGCAAAGAGAAGGATAGGACTCTTTTGGAAATGGTTAGGTCCATGATGAGTTATTCAACTTTACTAGTTTCCTATTAGGGATATGCACTAAAAATTGCTATGCTTATTTTAAATTTAGTTCCTTCAAAATCTGTTCCTAACACACCTAAGGAATTGTGGAGTAGACACAAGCCTAGTATGAGATACCTCCACATTTGGTGATGTCCAACACATGTGTTGAAAGGGAAGTCTGATAAGTTGGAAGCAAAAACGGAACTATGCATGTTTTTAGGGTATTCAAAGGAAACTAAGGGTTATTTATTATATAATCATAAAGATAACAAAGTGTTTGTTAGCACCGATGCCAAATATTTGGAGAATGATTATGTGAATAATTTTAATCCTAGGAGTAAAGTTGTCTTGGTTGAGATAGATGAACCTATAATTGAACAACCAATGCTTGAAACTAAGGATGATGTGGATGTATTAGATATACCACGAGATATTACTCATGAGATGATTAGTACATAGGAACCTCGTCGTAGTGGGAGAATTGTTCAGCCTCCAATAAGATTTATAGGTTTGGAAGAAACTTATGAAACTGTCTCAGAAAAGGCTGAATCGAATCCCTACACTTATGAAGATGGAATGATTGATATAGATGCACATCATTAAGTCCAAGCTATGAAATCTGAATTAGATTCTATATATTCCAATCAAGTTTGGGATCTTGTAAAGGCGTCTAATGGCATTAAACCTGTTGGTTGCAAATGGGTCTACAAGAGGAAGAGAGGGATAGATGGAAAGGTTGAAACCTTTAAAGCAAGACTAGTGGTGAAAGGGTATATACAAAAAGAAGGTATTGATTATGATGAAACTCTTTTGCTAGTAGCCATGCTTGAATCTATCAAAATTCTCTTATCCATTGCTGCTTATTATGTTTATGAGATTTAGCAAATGAATGTCAAGACTGCATTTCTCAATGGCAATCTTGAAGAAGAAATCTATATGATGCAACCGGAAGGTTTCATAGCAAAGACCTAAGAGCATATGGTATGCAAGTTGAAAATGTCTATTTATGGACTTAAGTAAGCATCTAGGTCATGGAACATCAGATTTGATCAAGAAATCAAGTCATTTGGTTTTGAACAAAATCTTGATGAACCATGTGTGTACAAAAAGACATCGAGACAAAGTAGTAATGTTCCTAGTGCTTTATGTCGATGATATTCTACTCATTGGAAATGATGTAGGGGTAATGTCATCAGTAAAGGTTTGGTTGTCAAGCCAATTTGATATGAAGGACTTGGGTGAAGCTAACTTTATTCTAGGGATCAAGCTTTGGCGAGATCGCAAGAATAAGATGTTAGGTTTATCACAAGCGGGGTATATAGATAAGGTTCTAGAACGATTTAGCATGTATAACTCGAAGAAAGGATTACTTCCTTTTAGACATGGAGTTCCTCCGTCTGATGACCAAAGGCCTAAGACTCATGATGAGACAAATTCCTTATGCTTCTGTAGTGGGAAGTCCCATGTATGCCATGCTATAACTAGACCGGATATCTGTTATTCAGTTGGCATGGTCAACCGATATCAATCAAATCCAAGACTTAAACATTGGCAAGCTATAAAGTATATTCTCAAGTATCTAAGGAGAACGAGAGATTATATGCTTGTTTTCCATAATAAGGATTTGATACCTATTGGTTATATAGATTCAGATTTTCAGTTAGATCTTGATTTCAGAAAATTCACTTCAGGTTGTGTGTTCACCTTGGGAAGTGGAACCATAAGTTGGAGGAGTGTTAAGCCATATTGTATTGCCGACTCCACCATGAAAGCTGAATATGTTACTGCTTGTGAAGCAACAAAGGAAGCTATTTGGCTCAAGAAATTCGTTTATGATCTTGGTGTTGTGAGAATGAAGCAAGTTCCTATCACATTGTTTTATGACAATAATGGTGCAGTTACTCATTCCAATGATCCAAGGAATCACAAAAAAGGAAAACACATTGAAAGAAAGTACCACATTATTCAAGACATCGTTGCTCAAGGAAGTGTTGTAGTAGCAAAGATTGATAGTGCAAGTAATCTAGTGGATCCCTTTACCAAAGCCTTGCCGCAAATGACTTTTGAGTCACAGGGAATGGGAGTTAGATTAATGCACAGTATTCTTTTGGGCAAGTGGGAGATTGTTAGAATTAGTGCCCTTAAATCCTATTGTACGATGTTATGTAAGACATTATGTATGACATAATGTTGTGATTAATAAAGTTGTTTTATTATTATCTAAAATAATGGTAACATGAGTATTTGGACATTATCATATATTCCGTGAGATGCATAGTATGTGATTTAGTCATAGAAGATATGGATCACAAGTTCTTTGTAAACTCAGAATTGTAATTCGTAGTCGGTGATGAAATTGGGCATTTCATCTGCAAAGATTATAACATGTCAACTAAGACGATTTGTCTTGCTCATGGAAGTGGAGACTTCTAGTTGATGTGTTGATATGTTTTAAGAGTTAAGAGATATTAAATTGGACCGCTGTGAGATTTATTATTCTCCTAACTACTGTCAATTGAATAATAAATCTCACGACTTCTATTTACATGAACTCTTATTTCTAAGAGAATAAAGGACATGATCAAGAGGTGTAGGTTTCTTTGATATATCAGGAGTAAGATCTAAAAGTCACGATCAAAACCTCAGTATGTTGGGCAACCACATTTAGTGTTGATGGAACATATATTCTCAAGATGGAATTCATAATCTCTTGACAGAAATATAAAATATTCCCTTAAGAAGTAGTGAGGTTACTAAAGTATATATTTATGACTTTTTAAGATGTAGTGGGTTTGGTTACTAAAGTATATATTTAAGATGTAGTGGGTTTGGTTACTAAAGTATATATTTATGAAATTGATTTCATAAATATATGATGAATAAGATAAAAGATTAAACCGAGTACTCAAGGATTAAAATGTAGTGATCTTCAAAGTGGCAGTGTACATACATGACTTTTTATTACTACAAATATTTTATGAAGGGCTTGCATGTACAATATTGTCTTAGGATATAATTTATTAATAAGGCCTAGAATGCAATTATATTTATATAATGGTATTAAATATAATTAATGGTAATTTTGGACTTGTCAAGAGTTGATAAAAAAGCCCAAGTCTCATTGGAGCTAGTGTCTTATTTGTTCCCTTTTGGTCCCATTCCAAGCCACACATTAAAGCTTAATTGGAAAGGCCCAAAAGACCAACCTAATTAGATAATCAGTTAGATACAAAGGGAGAAACATACAGAATTTTATGAGTTTGACACTATTGTGAAATAGTGTGTATGTGTATGTGAGACACTTTATTATTCTCCCTTGGAAAACTAATTGAGAGACCACACTTCTTGGGCGTAAAGTGGAATTGGAGTGAAGATTAAAAGTGTTCCTAAGAACTTCTGATCTTTTGTTTTGAATTTCACCACACCAAGGTATGCTATCTAGTTCTTAAATTCTGAAACTTACATAGTACATTATGCGATTTATGTCCATGAGACTATCTATAAATGAACTAATAGGACATTATCATAGTCCATGAGATGCATTATATGTGATTTAGTTACAGAAGATGTAAATCACAAGTTCCTTGTAAACTCAAAATGTAGTTCGTATTCGATGATAAAATTTGGCGTTTCATTTGCAAAAACTATAACATATCAAATAAGATGATTTGTCTTGATCATGGAAGTGGAGACTTCTAGTTGGTATGTTGATATGTTTTAAGAATTAAGACATATTGAACTGGATCGCTGTGAAATTTATTATTCTCCTAACGACTGTCAAATGAATAATAAATCTCACAACTTCTATTTGCATGAATTCTTAATCTTGAGAGAATAATGGACTTCATCATGAGGTACAGGTTACTTTGATATATCAGGAGTGAGATCTATAAGTCACGATCAAAACCTCAGTATGTTGGGCAGCCACATTTAGTATTAATGGAACATATATTCTCAAGATGGAATTCATAGTCTCTTAACGGAGATACAAAATATTTCCTGGAGATACAAAATATTCCCTTGAGATAAGTTTATTGGGTTTGGTTATTTAGAAAGTTGGGCCCAACCACTTTAGTAAGGAATTACTAAAGTATATATTTATGGAATTGGATTTCATAAATATATGATGAATAACTTAAAGGATTAAACCGGGTACTCAAGGATTAAGATGTAGTAATCTTCAAAGTGGTAGTCTACATTTATGACTTTGTATTACTACGAATATTTTATGAAGGGGTTGCATGTATAATAAAGTCTTGGGATATAATTTATAGATAAGGTCTAGAGTGCAACTATATTTACATAATGATATTAAATATAGTTAATGGTAACTTTGGACTTGTCAAGAGTTGACAGAAAAGTCCAATGCCCATTGGAGCTAGTGTCTTATTGGTCCCTTTTAGTCCCACTCCAAGCCACACACTTAAGCCCAATTGTAAAGGCTCAAAATGCTAGCCTAATTATATAATCAGTTAGATATAAAGGGAGAAACATACAGAATTTCAATAGTGGGTTTTTCATTAAGATCATATAAGGAATGAAACGGTTTGTATGTGAGGGTTAGACACTCTCTTATTCTCCCTTGGAAACTGATTAAGAGACCACACTTCTTGGGCGTAAGTGGAATTGGAGTGAAGATTAAAAGTGTTCCCAAGTACTTCTAAACTTTGGTTTTGAATTTCACCGCACCAAGGTACGCTTTTCTTGTTCTCAAATTCTGAAATTTACATAGTACAGGTTATCAATTGTGAATGAAGTAGATCCGTTAATTTTCTGCTGCGTGTGTTTCCTATGCGATACAAACATGTATTTATCCAACATTTTGCGTACGCAGAATCAAGCCTGCGTGTGCAGGCTAGATCATGCGTACGTAGATCCTTACCCATAAAACCTAATAACACAGAAACAGAGTAGAACTTTAAAACAACAAACTAACAACCTAACATACACAAAACATGAAAAGAACTAAAGGGCTAATCTAAGCAAATATGTACAAACATAAAATAAGCAAAAACAAGATTAAAACACAAAAGAAAAATAGAAAAGGAAGAAAAAAAATGAAAAAGAAGGGTTAGACTGAATACCTTAAACAAAAGATTTCCAAGCTTGATTTTGACCGTTCCCTTTAGTCAAATCTATTCACAAACCAATAAGAGAGTGATTAGCAATGTTGAACTATACGATTGGGGCCTAAAAAGGTACCAATCAAACAAAATTGACTTGAGAGTGTTTGTGAAAAACTACCTTTTGATTCACTATTTTGTAGTGAATCTTAGGTTTTTCCTGTGGGATTTCTGTGTGTTTTAAAAATGCACCATGCAAGGATTTTTATAGTAGAAAAAATGGGGTTTGGAACCACTCCCAAACGATGTGGGATTCATTCCAAACCTCAGCCATTATTGCAGAAAACTTTCCTTTCTTATGCTTTTGAAACCCTAGCTACATATGCAAGAATATGCATGTATACACATGCTTTGGCCCGTGTACACGAACCATGACCCATGTACGCACGCCAACGGCCACTTTGGTCATTTTATTTCCAAAAATAGATTTTTGCTCAATTAAAAGGTTATATTTTCCATTTTAACACTCCTTAAATCAATTTAATATTTGATTGGGCTCTAAACTGGCCTTGGGCCTTAGAGTTCGAGCATCATTGGAAAACGAGGGTCTGAGTCGTAAGGGACATAAAATGCGGTGTCTACACCTCTCAGTCAAATCTATCACAATTCAATAAAATAGTGATTTGCAATGTTAAACTAAAAGGATTGGGGCCAAAAAGATCTCAATCAAATAAAAATGACTTTAGGATGTTTTGTGAAAAACTCTCTTTTGATTCACTGTTTTCTAGTGAATCTTAGGTTTTTCTCGTGGAATTTCTGCGTGTTTTGAAAATGTACCATGTAATGCTTTATATAGTGGAAAAAATGGGGTTTGGAGTGGCTCCCAGACGATGTGGGATATATTCCAAACCTCAACCATTGTTGAAGAAAACTTGACTTTCTTATGCTTCTGAAACTCTAGCTGCGTACGCAGGAATGCGCCTGTGTACGCAAGCATTGGCCTATGTACGCAGGCCAAAGATCACTTTGGTCATTTTATTTCCAAAAATAGATTTTTGCTCATTTAAAAGGATATATTTTCTATTTTAACAATTCTCAAGTCAATTTAATATCTAAGTAGGCTCTAAGCTAGCCTTAGGCATTAAAGTTTGAGTATCATTGGGGAACGAGGGCCCGAGTTGTAAGAGGTACAAAATGTGGTGTCTACATTACCAACCATTTTTTTCTTCATCTTCCTCACCTTTTCATATTCTCTCTAACTCTTTAACTTTTTTTTCCTCTCTACAAAAGCTTTTGTCCTCTCCCTCTCTCCCTTTCACAATCTGATTTCTCTTTTCTCTCATTCACTATGAAACTCTCTCCCTCCCTAAACTTCCTCGTCTCTTCCATGGCACCTAATTCCAAGAAGACCTCTTACGTGCTCTCTAGTGATGCTTTCAACCTCACTCATTGGACTAGAGTGGTGAGGCTGATGGAGTCCCCTCCGTTGACATACTGGCCAAAAGATCATCTTTCAACAAATGACCGGGGTAGATTGGTGAGTTTTTTCATTTTTTCTCATTTTTGAGTTTTCCTCTAATCTTCCATTTTAATATGTTTTTGGACTTGTAAATGCTTGGATTTTGTTGTGGGATGGGTTTAGATGAAAACCTAACACCTTAGGACGAGTAGGAACATGTTTAGGATGAGTCTTGGTGGAGATATGTTTGAAAATGTCGAAGAACACTTCTCTGTGTGGGTTTGTGCATACGAGGACTTGAGCTTGCATACGCGGCTCTTGCTCATGCGTATGCAACCTCTCTTCATACGTACGTGGCATGTTCTTGAGATTATGCAAACACAAACTTCAATCGGCGTACGCATGCTTTGTGCCTATGTTCGCAGACTTGGGCCTATGCACGCACATTGTCAGGCAGAAACCCTATCTTAACCGTTTTGAACTCTCTTTTTTTCATCTGTTTCTCATTCAATTGCAAATCTAACACTTTTCTTCATTATTTTTGCATCTAAATGTGATTCTGACACCACTTTGCACCTCATTGGAAGTCTAAAACTCTTTTTCCATTGTTCCTTGGTCCTAATTGTGAATCTAATGTCATCATATTCCTTTTTTTAGGCTTCATCCCCATATTCTGGTAGGGGCAGTACTAATCACATGGCTAAATGGTACAGGGACCTCGTTGAGGAGACAACGCCTCACATTCGTACTATTGGCTTTGAGCCTATTATTCCTATTCTACCGGAGAGGTCGGCGAGTGCCATCTTAATGCAATCTCTTGCCAAGAGGTGGTGGAACACTACCCACACCTTCCACATTGCTAAAAGAGAGATGACTGTGAAGACCGCTTTGATACCAATTGTTTAAAAAAATGGCTTGTATCTCATACAAAACATACGCAATAGAAAATTAACGAATCTACTTCATTCGCAATTGATAACAAGTACTATGTAAATTTCAGAATTTAAGAACAAAAGAGCATACCATGGTGCCGTGAAATTCAAAACCAAAGATTAGAAGTATTTGAGAACACTCTTAATCTTCACTCCAATTCCACTTTATGCCCAAGAAGTGTGGTCTCTCAATCAATTTACATGTATGTGTTCAAGGGAGAATAAAAGAGTGGCTTACACTCACATACGCACCATTTCATTCCACAATAATGTCTCATATAACTCTGTATGTTTCTCCCTTTATATCTAACTGATTATCTAATTGGGCTAGCCTTTTGGGCCATTCCAATTGGGTTTCAGCATGTGGCTTGTAGTGGAACCAAAAGAGAATAAATAAGACTCTAGCTCCAATGGGCCTTGGGCTTTTCTGTCAACTCTTGACAAGTCTAAACTTACCATTAATTATATTTAATACTACTATATAAATATAATTGCACTCTAGGCCTTATTAACAAATTAGATCCCAAGACTTTATTATACATACAACCCCTTCATAAAATATTCGTAGTAATACAAAGTCATAAATATTGACTACCACTTTGAAGATTACTACATCTTAATCCTTGAGTACTCGGTTTAATCCTTAATGTTATTCATCATATATTTATGAAATCCAATTTCATAAATATATACTTTAGTAACTCCTTACTAAAGTGGTTAGGCCTAACACTTTAAATAACCAAACCCATTAAACTTATCTCAAGGGAATATTTTATATCTCCGTTAAGAGATTATGGATTCCATCTTGAGATTATATGTTCCATCAACACTAAATGCGACTATCCAACATACTGAGGTTTTGATCGTGACTTTAGATCTCACTCCCGATATATCAAAGTAACCTACACCTCATGATCAGGTCCATTATTCTCTCTGGATTAAGAGTTCAGGTAAATAGAAGTCGTGAGATTTAGTATTCATTTGACAGTCGTTAGGAAAATAATAAATCTCACAGCGGTCCAATTCAATATGTCTTAACGCTAAAAATATATCAACACATCAACTAGAAGTCTCCACTTCCATGATCAAGACAAATCATCTTAGTTGATATGTTATAGTCTTCGCAAATGAAATGCCCAATTTCATCACTGATTATGAACTAAAATTCTGAGTTTACAAAGAACTTATGATTTATATCTTCTATGACTAAATCACATTGTGAGAGACCTCGCCAAATTTGGAGTTGTCTCTCAAAAAAGAGAGATTGTGGTGTGCTTTTTAAGGCACCTCTCTTTTTGGGTAAGTGGTGTGGAGTCGCCACTTATTTTTTTATGCATAAAAAATAAGAAAAACTAAATAAGACATACATAACTGAATTGCTTCGTTTCATTGATTGAATAAAAATGGGATACAAATTTGAAAATTTGAACATTACATGGCTTTAGATCCTAGTTACAACCTACCAAAATACATGGCTTTTTGTCCTAGTTACAATCTACCCAAAAATAAAAACAAAGATAAGACCTAGGTCTACCTATTCCAAAGAACTAGGTTTGGAGGCTAGGTTATGGAATGGGAAGGTGTTAGGCACCCATTCCATCTAGACAGAGTCTGGTCTTCTAGACTCTTGTGACCAATGTATCATTTTTATGCATGTTATGAATGATATGTTGAACATGTGAAATAAAAAAAACCACACAACCATTTATGAATGTATCCTCTTTCTTGTTTAAAAATTCAGATATGTTTTAATGATTAAAAGAAATTGATTTTGACTAATATATAAATAAATAAATAAAATTAGATTTGTTTTTGTATGTGTAAAAAGAATGGTTCTTGAAGAGAAAATTCAGATCTTTTTTCATTTAATAAAACAAAGTCTTTTGGTTTGTTAAAAAATTCATATTCTTTTTTAAGAGATAAAAAAAATGGTTTTGAGTTTTGTAAAAGATCAAATTTGTTTTATGATGATAAAAAATGGTTTTTTATAACAGAAAAATCAGATCTCTTTTCCATTTGAAAAAGATTTTTTTATGGAGAGGATCTCATTCATAAAATAATTTTATGCTACATGGACCAAACAAAACAAACAACAAACAATACATGATCTCTTTCTTTATTTCAAAAATCTGCATGCATATAAAAAATAAGATCTGTATCTAAAGAAGATATAAATCCGTTTTTGTTCTAAGAAAATTTTAGATTTACATCTAAGGAAGATGTAGATCCGTTTTATTTTGAATAAAAAGAGTTAAGTACATGTAGATCTTTAAAACTAAAAAAATTATTATAGTAACAATAAAAGAATCAAGAAAATATTTTGATAATCTAAATTAACAAGTCAGAATATGAATATTTGAAATAATTAAACATGCATCATCATGATAAAAATAAAAACAAAAGGGTTAGAAAGCAACCTCCTGCATGAGCACTCTTTTTTCTTGAAAGGATGTTTTAGGGTTCAAAGAAAATTATTCAGTTATCTTTGAAACCTAAAAACCCTAATTTAAGCAGCAAATCTCAGAGAGAATCAACATGTATCAGCAATTTGAGGGTCTCAAAACGTATGCCTCTCAGAGCATAAAAAAAAGTTACTAAATCATCAGACCTAGCCTCTATCTATAGAGATTGGAGTGCTTAAAAAATAAGCAACGACACTTAAAGTGAGAATCCAGACGCATCCTTCTGTGAAAAGGTCGAAGAGGATGTGCATTATTGTCACCCGAAAGCCATTGAGCCAAAGCCCAAAAGATGGGAATTCAGCAATTTTAAAGTGTTGTTCGGCTCTCCAACGCCAAACGTACTTTCGTGTTCTGGTGCCATTTGGACTCCTCTTCTAGGGTTTTATGACCAGCCCTTGCACCTAGACGTGTTTTCATCCTCCATCCATGATTTTTGTCTCTTTTCTGGATAATTTAGGATTTTTAAGAAAAATTATCCTGTAGATAAATATCCTAAAATAAATCTTGATAAAGTTCAGATTATCCACAATTTTATTGTTATCCAATTATCCCTTTTATTCCTATGCATGCAACCCTAATTTAAACACTAATTATCAACCAATCACAAAATTATTAAATTAATTTTAATTGTTCAACCAATCAGAATTAGTTTAAATTAATCGTGTGTGATCGACTCTTCCTAAAAAAATGCATGTGGATCGTACAAACTTGATCATGCGATATCTTTCAATTCGATGGTTCGATTTAGAAACCGAACACACCGTTGCGACCGTTAGAATTTCAAGATCGTTGTTATGATATGTAATGAATAGACTGATGCATGTAATGCAAGAACAAATTGATGCATGTGATGCAAGAACAACTTGATGTATCTAATGAAAGAATGATTTTTTTTTGGTACATGGATGGTTACTCCAGTCATCTTCCTTGATTAAATCATGGGTGAAAAATCGAGTGTTTACAGAATACCCCTTATTGACAGAGCTTGGAAAGTGAATTTTAATGTAAAACAAAGACACTGATTTTAGCGACCATGATTTAATTGAGGTTGAATTTTCAAAGATTACCTAGCCCTCAAACCTAAAACTTTGGAACATAGAACTAGTACCTTATCTTTTTGACAAAATAATGAAAATACTTGACTTAGCTGGTAGTTGATGAACTCTGAAATGATTCTTGACAATTGATGACTAACAAACTTTTTCATTCTGATATTGATAATGGAGTTGTCTGCGACCAAGGGGGCTTGATCTTGATGAAGGTGGTGTTTACGACCAAAAGACTTGATCATGACGAAAGAAGTGTCTGCGGCCAAAGGACTTGATCTTGACGAAGGAAGTGTCTGCGACCAAAGGGCTTGATCTTGACGAAAGAAGTGTCTGCGACCAAAGGGCTTGATCTTGACGAAAGAAGTGTCTACGACCAAAGGACTTGATCTTGACTGAGGTAATGTCTGCGACTAAAATATTGATCTTGGATACATAGCTTCATGCGACCAATGAATCTGATCTTGACTGACGTAATGTTTGCGACCACAATATTGATCTTGGATATGTAGGTTCTTGTGACCAATGATTCTAATCTTGACTGAGATAATGTTTGTGGCCATGATATTGATATTGGATACGTAGGTTCCTGCGACCAATGATTCTGATCTTGACTGAGGTAATGTTTACGACCACAATATTGATCTAGGATACGTAGGTTCCTGTGACCAATGAATTTGATCTTGACTGAGGTAATGTTTGCAACCACAATATTGATCTTAGATACGTAGGCTCCTACGACCAATGATTCTAATCTTGATTGAGATAATGTCTACGACTACAATATTGATCTTGGATACGTCGATTCTTGCGACCAATGATTCTAATCTTAACTGAGATAATTCCAAGGGCTTCTCATCCTTGAAACCAAGTTGTTGCCTGCAAAAGTCAAAATTTGGAATTAGTCTTTAACTTGACGAGTGTTTTGTTGTCCCTTTGCTTTTTGAGATGTGTGATCTTCATATACCCCTTTTTGATTTTTACTTTATCAAGAAAATCTTTGATTGAAAAAAGATTTTATTTTTGGAACAGATTTGATTTTTTGAAGGTTGAAAGTTTTGAAATTGACATCTAAAATTTTGAGACTTTGAAACTTTGAGATTTTGATTTGAAATTTGGAATTTGAAATCTAAAATTTTGAGATTTGGAATATTGAAAATTAAGACTTGAAATGTTGATCATGAAATCTGGGGTTTGAATTTTTTCTTGAAATTTTGAAAACTAGAGGTTTGAATTAAAAATTGGCATTGAGAAAGTGGATTTCTTTTTTCTTTTTCTTTTTTATTATTTGGAGATGAAAATTTTGAAAATTTGGAGTTTAAAAGATATTTGAGAAACTTGAAAAACTTTGGGGGGGGGGGGGGGGGGGTTGACTAAGTCAACTAAGTTTGACTAAGTTGACTCAACTTATATGCTAAGTTCAAGTGTGGGGGCCAAAATTTGGCCCCCCACTTTCCTTGTCTCTCTTTTTTCTTTTTTTCTTTTTTTGTTTCATCCTCCTCCATCTCTCTTCCTCCATTGTCACTATTCACACTCTTATTCCCCTTGATTTTTCTTCCTCATCTCACCATTTCTTCTCACAAAAAACGCTTTTCTAAGCTTCTCAAGCTTCCCTCATCCATCTCTATCAACATTTCTTTAGATCCTTGTGTTTTGAACATTTTCACAACACTCCCATTTTGGTGAAAACCCATTTTCCAAATCCATTTTTCTTTGCATAGAGATGGCTTCTTCTTCCAAATGACCTTCTCTTCTTACTTTTCATGGTAAGAAATATGATCCAACATTTGATTGGCATGAGGAGGATGGACTTCTTCAAGACCCTAGGACCCATGCTCCATATTGTCATGTAGACACCAAGGTGAGTTTTTCTTTGGTTTTTATGCTTGGAAAAATTTTGTTACATGTTTCATTGAAAGTTTCATGGTGAGATATTGTCATTTGGTTGTTTGAAATTTGAGGCATTGTGTGATTGGTTATGTTGGAAATGTTGTCTTTGGAGCATTCTTGAAATATTATTTTTTTTATCATGGTGCAATTTGAACAATGTTGGTGGCTTATGGAATTTTTGACAATGTAGGTAGATATTGTGATGTTGTTGGATGAATTTTGGTTTGAATTTTGGGAGTATTGGCATTGTGAAAAATTTGTGGTAGGCTTATGTGAATGTGTTCATGATAGATATGAAGAAAGTTTATTGGCATGTGTAAACTTTGTTTTATGGACATGGCAAAATTTTATGGGTAAATTTGTGGGTATGGAAGATTTTTGGACATGAAAAAATTTTGTGGGCATGAAATTTTGAAAAAAGAAATTTGTTGGGCATGTGATGGTGGTTCTTGGAAAATTTTTGTGATTATGATTTTGTGCCATGTGGGTATTTATTTGTGCATGGGTATGAGTTTGTGAAATGTTTTTGTTATTTTGAAAATGTAGGATTTTTTTTTTTTGGCTATGAAAAAAATTTGGTAGTTGTGTACAGATATGTGAAGAATTTTGATTGTGTTGAAATTTCGGTGGGGCATTCGGTTTGGTCATGGAAATTGATGAGCTGAACTTGTGTGTTACAGAGCCTCAAGAGTCAAGGCAGTCTCCATATGTTAAAAAGTGCATGGGCAGCGTTGTCTCCTAGCATCAAAAACATCATCAATGAAGCAGGCTTTGGCACTTTCTTCGAAGCTTTCTCGCCTTGGCAGAACGCTTCTGGGACACTACATGTACCTTCCACTTTCCTTGTATTAGGGAGGTAATGTTGACACCTTATGACTTCTCTGTTATCACTGGTCTGAGGTTGGGTGGTGAAAGAATTCTTGTCAATGATTCCTTTACTTCAACCGAACTCAAGAAACTTCTAGGTGTAGTGCCTTCTAGAATGAGGAGTAACAATATCCCTTTGTCTTGGCTATGTGAAAATATTCCTCATTGTGAGACTGTGGCAAAAGGTGCTCATATGTTCATGCTTCTTTTTGTTGGGACTTTCTTGTGTCTGAATTTAGGCAGTATTGCGAATCTGCGCTACCTAGAAAGCTTTAGAAAAATTGGACAAATTTGGAATTATGATTGGGGCGGCATGGCTTATGCTACTCTGATGCATTTCATGACCCAACTCTCTAGGTAGAGTCTTTCAAGCTTAGGTGGGGCTCCATTTGTATGGCAGGTGAGGTTTGGGATTTTTTTTTTTTGGTTATGTGTGAGCTTTGGAAAGTTATTTTGGCTTTGTGGTAATGGTGTTGTGGCAATTTTCAGGTCTGGATGTATGAGTATTTTGGAGTGGGTGATGAAACCTGGGAGGAAGTTGCTGGCATTTTTCCTAGATTTCTCCATTGGTTGCCCCAATATCATTTGTCAGTGACCTCTAGGCGTTCTTGTTGGAAGAATACATGTTTGTATCGCATACAAAACATAAGCAGCGGAAAATAAACGGATCTACTTCATTCACAATTGATAACATGCACTATGTAAATTTCAGAATTCAAGAACAAGAGAGCGTACCATGGTGTGGATAATTTCAAAAACAAGATCAGAAGTACTTGGGAACACTTTTAATCTTTACTCCAATTCCACTATATGCCCAAGGATCTTATTCTAAATTTATTGAAACACGTCTGCAAGGTTGCTTGGTTGGCCGGACAGTACTTCTTTTCCTTTCTAACGCCAAATCTTCATTTTGCAAATTCTTTCCATATTTCTGCTTGGTGACAAAATTTTCATGTTGGATTTTCAGCCTCCACCTTCTGAAGGAGAGGAAGAAATTCCTTCTCCTCATCATGCTGGTAGTTCTTCTAGTTCCTTTGCAGAAACTTGTCCTTATTTTCCGGCATGGCAATATGATGTGATGAATCCTGATGAAACGTATAGTTCCATGCCCTTGAATAGGCCAGAGCACGCGCCGAATGTTCCTTGGCCCGATCCGGTGTGTTCTTGAATTTTTAGTTCCTTGTCCTTATTTCTTCTTGGCTTATTAAATGGTTCATGATCTGGTAGATTTGTGTTTCAGGTTGATGTAGATCTTGTGGAGGAAAGCATGTGGATGATAGGAGGGTTGCAATCGTTGGCTCGCACTCAATCCTCCCAATATGTGCTCAATGATTCGAGTTGGGTATGCCATGTCGCTTTCTAAGTATCTCTTGCTTGAGCTGTGCTTGATGGTGGAATTAACACCTGATTCTATTGACTTTCTAGGCATATAGAATGGAGGATGCTCATGCTACCAGAAAAACTTTGGAGGAAAGGATCAAGAGCCTTGAACTCGAAAATCGTCAATACGATCCTCGCTTTTTCTCGAGTGAAGAAGGAAATACTGAAGGTGGCTCCTCTAAAGGTGGGTTAAGGAGGTCCTCACGCGGGCGGACTCGAAGTCCCAGTGATGTATGACTTGTATTTTTATTTTCTTGCAAAACAAAAGGAAGTGTTCCTTAGACAATCTCGAAATAATTTGCATGTTTAGCACTTTGTCCTTGGCATCACCTTGGATCATGTAGAAACTTTAACTAACATAAGTTTAGAATTCACCTGATAAGGTCTTCTAGTAATAATTTAAACTTATCTTGATTAGTTCTGTTGGAATCTGCACTTGCTTGAATAAGGCAGAGCCGAATTCCCCTAGTTTGAAATGAATGCATGATTTTTGAAAATCTTAGTGAAGAAAATTTTGTATATAGAAAAATGATGATGGCACCCCCTTTTTTTTTAAGATAAATGAGCCATTGACGAATGCCCTTATTTAAAAAAGAATGCATGAATTTTGGAAATCTTGGTGATGAATTTTTTGAAAAGAAGATGATAATCTTTTTTTTTTTTTTTTTGAAAATAAATGATGATGATATTTTTTTGAAAATTGCATGAGGTATAGTCGAATGCCCCTAGTTTGGAACATAAATTCATGAGTCTTAATAAACTTGATTTGATCAATTTTTTAAAACAATGATGCAAGTGATGATTTTTGAAAACAAGTGAGTTAGACATGTCAGAGTATCCCAGTTTGACTAAAGCAAAATCTTTTTAAGTGTCAAACAATCTAAAAAGAAAGTTCGAGAATGCGAAATTGCATGGGATTGCATGTGTGTACGATGGAGAGGCTGCGTGCCACTTGGCACGTAAGGAGTGCTATTCAGCACTTTCGGAGTGCCGAATGGCACTTTTAGAGTGCCGAATGGCACTGTGCTACGTTATGACGCTCACGCCTATTGGAAAAATACATGTTTGTATCACATACAAAACATACGTAGTGGAAAATTAACAAATCTACTTCATTTGCAATTGATAACATACACTATGTAAGTTTCAGAATTTAACAACAAGAGAGTGTACCTTGGTGTGGTGAATTTCAAAAAATAAAGATCAGAAGCACTTGGGAACACTTTTAATCTTCACTTCAATTCCACTAACGCCCAAGAAGTGTGGTCTCTCAATCAGTTTCCAAGGGAGAATTAGAAAGAATGGCTTACACTTACACATACACCATTTCACAAGAGTGTTATATCTCAGTAAAAATTTTGTATGTTTCTCCCTTTGTATCTAACTGATTATCTAATTGGCCTAGCCTTTTGGGCCTTTCCAATTCGGCTTAAGTGTGTGGCCTGGAGTGGGACCAAAAGGGACCAATAAGACACTAGCTCCAATGGGTCTTAGGCTTTTCTGTCAAGTCTTGACAAGTCCAAAGTTACCATTAACTATATTTAATACCACTATATAAATATAGTTGCACTCTACGCCTTATTTATAAATTATATCCCAAGACTTTATTATACATGTAACCCCTTCATAAAATATTCATAGTAATACAAAGTCATGAATATAGACTGTCAATTTAAAGATTACTACATCTTAATTCCTTGAATACCCAGTTTAATCCTTTAAGTTATTCATCATATATTTATGATATCCAATTTCATAAATATATACTTTAGCAACTCCTTACTAAAGTGGTTAGGCCTAACACTCTAAATAACCAAACCCATTAAACTTATCTCAAGGGAATATTTTGTATCTCCGTTAAGAGACTATGAATTCCATCTTGAGAATATATGTTCCATCAACACTAAATGTGGTTGCCTAACATACTGAGTTTTGATCGTTACTTTAGACCCCACTCTTGATATATCAAAGCAACCTACATTTTATGATCAGGTCCATTATCCTTTCAGGTGTTAGGATTAGTGCCCTTAAATCCTATTATATGATACTATGTATGTTATTATTTATGACATTATGTATGACTTAATGTTCTGTTTAATAAAATTATTTTATTATAATCTAAAATAATAGTAACATGAATATTCGAACATTATCATATAGTCCATGAGATGCATAGTATGTGATTTATGTGATTTAGTCACAGAAGATATAAGTCACAAGTTCTTTGTAAACTCAGAATTTTAGTTTGTAGTCAATGATGAAATTGGGCGTTTCATCTGCGAAGACTATAACATATCAACTAAGATGATTTGTCTTGATCATGGAAGTGGAAACTTCTAAGCCGCTTTGTTTACCAGTTGCTCTCTGCTTACTTTTTCATCCTTTTATCAATAAGCTTGCAGCATACTACTTATCGGGGAAAAAAAAAAAAAATCAGTAAACCTGAAAATATGCTTGTATTTTGTGAGTTTTCTATATCTTAGTGCTATGCCAGTGAGCAATAAAGCAAGCCTAAAGGCCCAAATATATAACAGATAGTACAAATTTTATTAGCCCACATTGGAACCTTTATGTCTGAGCTGCATTTTTAGGGAGGAAATGCTTGGACTTTTAAAGAGCACGAATTATCTACTTTGATGTTGAGGTTTCTTTTTATATGAAGTTTGTGTACATAGATGGATGCTTGTAAATGCCCTTTACCGATTTACTGGATTTTTTATTGCTTCTGAAATTTTTTTGATAGGTATTGCTTCTGAATTTTTGGAGCTAGCTCTTTTTAAATATATCCACATGTTACTCTTCTATTTAATATGCACTGGGGTTTCTGTCCTTTCTTAGAGCTTTTTCTTTCAATTAATATTATATATTAAACAAGGTCCTTCACACTTGCCTTCATTTTGCTTTTGAAGATGCATGACCATGTAAATTGGGAATTTTTATTTTACATGCTGGGCGGATTTACTATTGGGGAAAATGGATTAAATGGATTTTACTTGCAATAGCACATTTAGATTATCTGCTCCTGACTTGCAATAACAACTGAACTCATGCACACACATAGGATTGAACGTGTGACCTCACCATGCAACCATCACTTACAATGGGAAGAAATGTCATTCAGTCCAAGGACGATTAATCTTGGTTTTAAAACCCAGGCTGGACTACTCAGTCCAACTTGTTCTTATAACCTAAAAAATTGGCATGGAAAGAAAGTTTGAAACCGAAGGGAACCACGGTCTAACTGCTCGGTTTAGAAAACCATGGGCAGTTCTAGCAGTTCGTGGGTTGCAGATTTTTTATTTACTTTTCCCCTAATTTTTTCACCCAATGTGTCTGAATGGGCTAGATTAGGTTTCGCTAAAAATCTTCCTACATGTATGAGATTATTGTGCCTCTCTGAATGATCTGTTGTCGTTGCATTTCTGTGAATGTTCTGTTATGTTCTTTGATTATTGTATACACTAAAGCTTTGTTGTTGTTGTATAGGAATCATGACAGTCATTGACAGAAATTCGGCAAAACAGAATAGTGTGTATAAATTGTATACACTATACCAAATATGAAATTGTAGGATTTTTCCTGCGGTCCTGTTCAATCTTCTTAGCCGAAACATTTGGTTTTAATAACTCCAATAGTTTCATCAAAGATATTTCCACTAAACTCAAGCTACTATTCATAGAAAGCTGCCAATTTATGCTCCAGTTTAATTTCAAACCTCTCCTCCCTCCTTGCACCTTTAGAAACCTATAGTAGTCAATCCCAAATTGGCAACTCAGTAACAGCCCAACAAACCTTTAATTCATTGACTGTGCGATTTACCTTTTCTTTCATGTTGG
The DNA here is from genome assembly GCF_040712315.1 of Castanea sativa. Lineage (NCBI taxonomy): Eukaryota > Viridiplantae > Streptophyta > Magnoliopsida > Fagales > Fagaceae > Castanea > Castanea sativa. Next base: position 40,292,217 of record NC_134023.1, read on the forward strand.
AGCCTTGATGAAGTTAAATGTTGTTCGAGTTCCACTGCATATTTGTAGGCAGCATCACTCAATCTCTTATGTTAGTTTGTTATTGGAGTTTGTTGGCATATCTTTTAATCAAAACAGTCATTTTGTCCATTATTTTGCACAAACTAGGTAATAGCCTTGTAGCTTAACTGGCCCCTCTTATTCTTTCCAACAAAGCCATTTAGGGTTCAAATCCCTTCTACCCCATTGTAACTATCAAATTATTTTGCTCAAACTAGATGTGAATTGTGTAAGTGATGCAGGATCATCCACATGAGTGCTCATACTTAAAACCTTGGCATAAAGTAGCAGCAATAGTTCTTAGCTTCAACCAAGTCATACCCTGTAGTTTAGGCCAAATGAGTTCATAGCAAAATGATCAATTGTATGGGAAAGAGTGGAGACAAAAATAGCAAATGTCAAGAGGTTAGAAGAGATTGTGTAACAGTTCAGGCATGCTAAAAGACAAGTTGAAGAGAGTAAACTAATGTGGCAATTAATAGGAGAGTCTTACTGGCTGAAAGAATGTAGAGAGTCTTTCAATTCGATGTGCCACTTGGAAAAGCCTAGTTTTTAAAGCCAAAATCTAAGATATTGAATTGCTGTAGATACAAGAGGAATTGACTGAAAGCCAAAAGCACTTTTGCTTGCTTTATGAACTAATATATAATCCTTTTGCAACAAACCTTGCATACTACCTAAGCTGCATAAAGAGGCATATTGTATTACAGCATCAGTAGTACCTTTTTAAACGTAAAGGAAGAGCAAGTCAAACAAAGAAGCTTGATTGTCCTACACAGATTGCACTTGTAAAGCAATACCAAACCAAAAGAAATCATTAATAACAATCATTAGTGAACTGTCCTACAGAGATTGCACTTGTAAAGCAATACCAAGCCAAAAGAAATCATTACTAACAATCATTAGTGAAACTAAATATAACAATCATTGCAATATATTGTCTTCTTCTTCAAAGTAAAAATAAAATAATCATATCCATATCGCTATTAGGTTTTGTCGTAATTAGCATTAATGCACACACTTTGCATTTGTCACATGTATTCTTAGGTTGAAGGACATAACTCTTAAATATTTCCATCTAGGAAGTTATTTGTGCTTAAAATAAATATTATTGGATATTATGGGGTGACACTTAAGAGGCTTCTAAAGAAACTTGAACATAAGTATTAAGCCTAAGCACATCTCATTTCACAGACTTAAGATAATTTGCTTCCATCTACATGGTAAAGTCTTCATTAAGCAAGACATATATAATATGTGCAGATTGTGGTGATTGTTTTAAAAATTCGCTTTCAAATTACCCATAACCCTCAATGATTAAAAACAAATTATTCACCTTTAAAAAAATAACCACTTTCTTATCCATAAGTAAGTTAATTTGTTTCACCTGTGTCAATTAGAGGCTGATACATCATACAACCAACATTGGCATGAGGCAACAATAAAGAAAACCCAACGAATGCAAGCAATGTATATGTAATTGTAAGTGCTTTCAGTCAACTTTTCCCAAATTTAATTGTTTCTAATCCCAAACAAAATAAAGAACAAATGAAAATAAATTAGAATATAATTAATCAATTTTCTTTCAAGCATTTTATCAAACATTATGGATTCAAAATAAAATATATACCTACTTCTGGGCTCTTTGCTATTCAAATCCACTACAAAAGTTTCACCTCCATTGGCAGTTTGATCCAATAAATATATCAAAGCAACACAAACAAACCACTTCAATTAGCAAAAACCCATTACCAAACAACAACAACAACAACAACAACAACAACAACAAAATGAACAAACAGGGCTAGTATATATTTTGTACCTCTTAGATATAGAAGAAGGTTTTGATAATCTTCAGTGGTTGTTCCTTCGGTTTAGTATTTTGTATCGCAGCAGGTAAAGTTGAAACTTTGATTTTTCGAGTTTCTGTTCCTATAAACATTGCAAACCAGAAACTCAATACCTAAAATAAATAAAAAATGAACTAAAGGTGTGTTTGTTTAGAGGTGAAATAGGATAGATGGAAAATTTTGGAAAGAAAATAAGGAGAGAAACTTTTTTGGAGTGTGTTTGGTTGGGTGGGAAAAAAAAATAAATGGTGGGGCCTAGGTTTTTTTTATCCAAGCCCACTAAAAAGTTTTCTCTCCAAAATTGGAAGAAAACTAGGAGGAGGAAGCTCATGAAATGAGCTTTCAAAAATACCCTTCATGTTGGAATTCACCTCCAATCTCTAACGTGTTGGCTTCTTTTTTCTTTTTTTTCCTTTGATCTTTTCTTTCTATATTATGTGTTGGCTTTCTCTTTTTTTTTTTTCTGTTAGTAACTAATTAGGGCTGTCCACCGGTCGGGCCAAGTTGGTTTTGAACCCAACCCGGACTCGACCTACCGGTGTTAGGTGGAAGGCGGAGGGACTCGAAACTGACTGCCTGCATCAATCGGTCGAGTCAGTTTTGGGTTTTGTGGTGTTTGGGTCAATTTAGTTGGTGAAGAAAGTTGCCAGATCCTGCAAACGTCACCAGAATCTTCAAAAAATTTATCGGAATCTACAAATATGGTCAAGATCTGCACCGAAAATCGCCAAAATCAGCTTGGATCTCCTCCAATCTCGCTGGATCTTAAAAAATATGGTCGAGATCTCGCTGGATCTCCTTGAATCTGAGCTTGATCTCGCCAAAGTTGGCCGGATTTGTATATAACATCGGTCGGGTCAGGTGGCTCGGATTTTGGAGAAGAAAACCCGCCACTTGACTTGCCGGCATCGGGTCTTGGGTGCGGAAACCCGTCACCGACCAATGGGAGTGTCAATTCGGGCTGAAATCAGGTGGAGATCAAGCGGGTTTGTCGATCTGGAGGGTCTGGGTCAGGTTTGGACACCCCTATAACTAATGTGTTAGCTTCCTTTTCTTTCTTTTTTTTTTTTTTTTTCCTTTGATTTTTTTCTTTCTTTGTTACTAACTAACATGTTGGTTATTTTTTTTCTTTGATTTTTGCTGGACATGTAGCTTTCTTTCTTTTTTTTCTTTTTCTTTTTTTTTTTTTTTTAGGTGCTCATATGTTTATTTTCTCATTAATTTTGGTTGGTTTTTGTTTTTGTTTTTGCTCTTTTTTTTTTTTAAAGAAAACAGTTTTAGGTTTATTTCTTATGCTTTTTTTTTTTTTTTAATAAAGTGTCTATCTATACACAATTTTCTTTAAAGTATAATGTGTTACTTTTTGTTTTATTTAATAGGGACATGATGGTAAATTTACAAATTTTATTTCAACTAAATAAAAAAAATTTCCATCCATCCATTTTTCCACCCTCCCAACCAAAAACAAATGAAGGAACCTAAAATCTTTTCTATCTTTCCACTTTCCATCATCTCTTCATTTTCTATCCTCCTACTTTTTCATCCTCTTAACCAAACAAACCCTAAAAGAAACAGAGAGAGAGAGAGAGAGAGAGAGAGAGAGAGAGAGAGAGAGAGAGAGAGAGAGAACGTGATTGGTTTTGTTGAACGTTTCAGTTTTTAAGATGAGTGCAAAGAAGTGAAAGAGCTGTAACAGAGTGGTTGGGTTATAATTCATTAATTGGGCTTAGGCTTTTTAAATGCCAACCAATTTTTTAAGCTAACTGTAAGTTTAGAGTCCCACATGGTAAGACCTCATGCACTCCTAACGTTTTCCACCAATGGGTAAAAAGATAAATAAGAAAGTCGTGAGGTTGTGATGGGTTTAGGAAAGAAAAAAAAATCTACATATAAGGTTACCATGTGGCAAATAATGCATAAGACATACCATGTATATATACATACAAACATATTCCATTAGGTTGGGTTCATTGTTCCCATTAATATTAAGCCTCTCATACCCACATTTGATCACCTGGGTGGTCAAAATATCCTGTGACCTTTTGGATTAGATTGATTCAATTGGGTTTCTTGAGTTGTGTGGTCTTTTTTTTTTTTTTTTACCTTAAAGCCCTAATTTGATGTCCCAACACCAAGTTCTTGGGATTCAGTTTTTCCGTCCCTTCTTTTCTGTAAACTATAACTCCTCAACTTCAAATTCTTTCAAAGGAGGGTTTAGAACCTACCCCCTACCCCCCTCTATTCTCCCCTCATCCAAACACAGAGATATAAGCGTCCAAGTGACACCCCACCCAAACACATAACATCCATGTAGTTGAGCTTTAAGTGTTGGCTTTTAAAAGGTGCTCAAACCCCACCTCCCCCTCCTCTACTATCCATTTACCTATATAATAAAAAAAATAAAAAATAAAAAAGTGCTGGCTTCTAGAAATTCTATGTTAGAAAACTAGAATTTCGGGATATGATGTCATTAGGTCAAATGTTTTTGCTTAGCATGAAACATTTGAACCCTAGGTTGAACACACCAAAGAATGACAAGGAGTACAAAAATTTACTAACAGCAAAGTGACTGAATTCAAATTGTACTTTTCCTATTATTATAAATATAAGATTTTGCAAAATACAAGTAGGCAGCAAATGCAACTGCACCAAGTCCAGCAAGTAGCCAATAAAAATAGTCAAGATGTGCCCGATTAAGATTATCAGCAAACCAACTATCTTTGCCATCCCCACCAGTTGCCTCCTCAATGAAGGAGATAAGAAAGCTGCTTAAAAAATTCCCAACCCCAAAAATACTGAGATAGAGGGCGAGACCCACACTTCTTAATTCAATTGGGACTTGATCATAGAAGAATTCTTGTAGCCCGACCATGGTGAAAACATCAGCAATTCCTGACAAGACATATTGAGGAAGAAGCCACCACACACTCATTGGAATAGTTACATCTAGCATATCAACCAACCCATATTCTTTAGCAGTTTTGAGCCTTTTTATTTCAGTTAGAGCTGCAACTACCATGCAAATGATAGATAAAAGCATCCCAGTTCCAATTCTCTGTAGCATTGTGATTCCAAAGGGTTTAGTGGTAATAGCTCTTGCTATAGGAACAAAAATGCAGTCATATACAGGAATGAAAAAGACCATGGCCAGGACGCCAAAGAATTGTAGTGAAGCAGCTGGTATCTCAAAGCCAGGAAAAATTGTTCTATCAAGAGTAGCCCCTTGCTTGGTAAAGAAAGTTGAGGTTTGTGCAAACACAATAGCATAACCTAAGCTCGTAGCCCAAATTGGAACAAGCCTAAGAACTGCCTTTGCTTCTTCAACATCATTGACAGTACATACCCTGTCTTGCAAGGCTCTGTTAAGGAACCTGTCACATTAGAGGATCCAAATCATTCTGGAAAAGGAGATTAGATCTAAAAAATGAATAAAAATTTTTTTTAGTTAAGTAAACCAAAATTATTTCAACTGAAAGAAGAGCAAGACTTATTCATTAGTTGGGAAACAGGTGGTATGATTATTTTTGTTATTAGTAATATAATAAAAGTTGAGACAGTGTTGGAGAAAACAGCCTATAAGTCCCAAGCCAATTCAATGGAGCATAGGTAAAATGAATGTTATATGTAGCAAACTAGCTTTCACAAACGGGTCAAGTTTCTTGGATTTGAGTTCGGCATTGGCGGGTTTAGGTAAGATTCCGTTCAAGTTAACAATGGGTCGTACTGAGTTGCAAAACCTAAAAACACCTATCCATTCTTTTTAGGGTCAGGCCAATCTAGTTTGACTAGTTTTTTTCATATGCAAATAATAATAATAAGTAAAAATGAAATTTAAACAAATTTTGTCTTCTTTTCAGTACTAATAAGTGAACAAATAAAGAAAACACTCATAAGTTAAAAATAATAAACAATTTTAAGTTTACATAGTCTCAAGGTTCACTAAACTGAAATCTTCAAGGCTCCAAAACAAGAAGTGAAAGTGCGAAAACATTTTTACAAAGGATCAAAAGGCCAAAAGAAGCTAAATTTTTTCCTTTCAAAATAAAAAGAGTTGACTTGTGTGACTTACAGATTGAGCTGGACACAGGAATTTCAGCAGGTGGTACTTAGGTCAACCCTTTTTTTTTTTTACGGGTACAAAAGCCTGACTCATACCGATATTTTTCTTTCAGGTTCGCATCGTTTATTAAGTCCAAGTCCAATTTTACCATGTATAGTCATTACCCACAAATAAGCTTCTGGATTAAATGTGTTTATTATATGTTATATTAAGGTTTTAATTGTCTCCTCCAAGTATTATCTCTTCAATAACTTAACCTCCTGGACCCTTTATATCATATTTATATATAAAGTTTCTATTTTATTTTTTGGGACAAGAAATACCATATTAGAGAGGTAGTAAGTCTTTAAAATAAAAATGAATATTGCTCTCTTACTTGAATTGTTCAGAGCTATGCTGTGGCAGGGTTCTGCAAGCTTCCTCTTCAATAACTATTTCTGATGGTTTAGCCCGCCAATTCTTAATTGCTGTAACAAACACCTGACCGATTCTCACAAATGGGCTTTTCACCTCTTTGATACTATATCTATAAGTTCTAGTACCAAGCAAGAAGACACCTAAGGCAATGACCATCACAACACAGGGGATTCCAAATCCTAGACCCCAACTAAGGTTTTCTTGTACAAAGCTTACGATCAACATTGCCACAGAAGAACCTGCACATACTCCAAAATACCACCAATTGAAGAATGAGCTTTTGGCACGGCATTCCACCAGATCTTCTCCATCAAACTGGTCAGCTCCAAAAGCTTGAACACAAGGCTTGTGTCCACCTTGCCCAACTGCTACTAGATATAGAGAGATGAAGAGTAAATTCACTTGGAGCTCTGAAGAACCTAATCTAACTTTGCTGGTGTCCATGTAATTAGAAGTACTGATAGAAGGAAGCATAGCTGACAGAGTTAGCAAGCCTAGTCCCTGTGATTAGTCCCAATCTAAGTCATGGATAGTTAAACTAAAAAATAAAATGCCGAAGTTTAAAAATTAATGCTAAAATAGTAAATTAGTAATGTTTGGTTTGGAAAGATTTGGTTCTGAAAGCTGATACTTTCTTGTCATAAAACAGTGTGTTTTTTAAAGACCTCTTGTTTCCATGAAAATGTACTAATCTCTAGCAGAATTCTTGTATGCAAAGGATTTTGAGGAAGAGAGCTGAGTCAACTTTGGCAATACTCTCCATTTTGTTTCTTTCTCTAGTATTATTAAAGGTGGGCAATTCATACATGGGTTGAGATTTTGTCCAATGCATCGATATCATAACGTGTCCAATACACTAATACACTGGACATAAGCCGTATGCTTCTTACATAGCCTTTGTGGAAAAGTCAAGACCAGGACAATAATGGTTGTCTAAGGGTTGCTACAGGAGTTATTGGAAAAGAAGTGCCTATGCATTTGTGCTGCTATGAGATCTTTGCAACTTGCTAGTTTTTCTCCCACTTTTGGCAAGGGATGCTTAAATGGAATTTAGGGGCAGAGAGAGAGAGATACGCACCAGAACGTAAATGCAAGAAGCAATAATAATGGTGCGGTAGCGCCCCAGATAAGAATCAGCTACGAATGCTCCTAAAAGAGGAAGCAACGATGCAGTTCCGGACCAAGTGTTGATGTTCTCGGCTGCAGTGGCCGTTGATTGCCCCAGCTGCTCAGTCAAGTACATGATCAGGTTGCAGCTAATCCCATAATATGCAAACCTCTCAGCCACTTCCACGCCTGATATAAACCATCATATTACTATTTTTATGCCCAAAAACACAAAAGGGGATGATCATCATAATTCTTATAGTTGAATTGGTTTGGGTGAGACTTTCTTACCTATGATGAAATATGCCGACCTCCAACCTCCAGAGTTGGATCTGAGGACTCGCCGGCCTTTGTAGTCAACGGCGGCATTTGCAACGGTGTCTAATAGCAGTGGCTTTTCAGTGGACATTTCTTGAACCACACGACACAGTTAACAACTGTGTTGCTTCTCCACTCTTCTTACTTCAACAATAATCCCACATTTTCATGTAGCTGGTTTTTTTTTTTTTTTTTGGAGAAACATGTAGTTGGTAGTTAGCTGGTGCCTGGTGGCGTTGCTGTTGATTGTTTTAATTATTATTATATTATATTATTATAATATTTTGTAGGATAAGTGATAAAAGGATATCTGGATATGCCTTCATCGTCACCACTAAAATATTATATTATATTATTATTATGAGATAAAATATTATTTTCGTACTTAAATTTTTACAAAAATTTGTTTTTTATTTCTAAATTATACAAAACAATACACTTTTCATCTTTTTGTTAAGGTCCGTTAGTTTATTTCTTATGTAGCATACAAATGTGCTAACATACCATACGACTTAAACCAAAGACTTAAACCAAAACCATTTAATTTTAAAAAGTATGGACATTTCTTATCAAAAAAAAAAAAAAAGTATGGACATTTGGCGTATAAATATTGGCACATGTGGAATAAATATTGCAGTGAGACAAAAATGCCCCTCACTCCCAATGATACATCGAATCTCGCTGTGGCGGCACTGATCGCCTACCCAGACACTGCCGTCTTAGTCCTTCACCTTATTTCCCCTAACCCATGCTCATTAATCTGCCTTGCCTTGCCTTGCCTTGCCTCACTTCCCACTTTGCTTATGGTAGGCAAAATTCTATTTCTTTTTAGGAATTTCGTCAAGCATATAGTCAATAAATCAACCAAATAACCAATAGAACAATAATCATTTCACAAACCCAAATCAAAAAGTTCTACCTTAATACCATATCCACCACAATTGCATAACTTCTAAAATAAATAAAAAGCAAAAAAGCCAAATAAACACTGACACACACAGAGAACTAAGAGGATGCTTGAATTTGAAGGAGTTTATGGCCATGGATTTCTCTGCTACTGCTTTAGTAACAACGGTGTCTTAGAAGAAATTTTTTTTTTTTTTTTTTTTTTTAAGAACTGAGTTTAGAGCTATACTTGTTACCTTGGGAATTGATGCGTGGGGTTCACCCGGCAGATTGTGAAGATCAGCAAAAACCACTGATGGATCGGTGATGTGGACTTGTCGGCGTGGATGGGAATTTCGTGGTTGGGGTTGCCAGTCGCGGATTGGGGGAGGGGATTTCACGGTTGGACTATACCACTAGGGTTTCACGTTGGATATTTTGATTTTTTCCATAAAGCTCTACTGAGATAGTGAAGGGTATTTTTGTCTTAATGTAATATGTAATCCACATGTGCCAATAATTGTATGCCAAGTGTCCATACGTTTTAAAATTAAACGATTTGGTTTTTTTTTTTTTTTTTTTTTTGGTAGAGAAAGAGCTTATTGGCGTTTACTCCTGATGATGGGTTTTTATCATCAAACTAAGACACCAATCAGATTTTGGTGTAAGCAGGGATTGAACCCTAAATCTCTTATATAACTATCAGATTAAGACACCAACCAGTTGAGTTAACTGGAATCAACAAACGATTTGGTTTAGCCATGTCATAAGCCAAATTGAAACGTATTATTAGGCCACGTAGGTCATAAACTAACAGACATTAACTAAAGGATGAAAAGTATAACACATTGTAAAGTGTAGGAATGAAAAAACAAACTTTTGACGGTTTAGAAACGAAAAACTAAAAATTTAAGGAAGAAAATGATATTTTACCCAAAAGTATATTAAGATAATTGGAATATTATCATCACTTTCATGGAGTTGATATTATTTTTATTATTTATCAATTATTGTACATAACATCAATTTTTATTTTTTTTTTAGAAACACACACACATATAGGAGAAAAGAACGAGATAAGGGAATACACTCACACACCAACACCAAAACTGCATGCGGCAGTTAGTGTCGCGAAGTAAGTGATAAACCCCTCCTCAATATCACACCTTACCGATGTGGGACAACTCAACAACACTAAGTACCTTTTTTTTTTTTTTGAGAAACACATACACACACAAACATATATATAGAGAAAGGAGAATGGGATAAAAGAATACATTCACACGCCAATACCAAAACTGCATGCATCAATTAGTGTCGTGGAGCAAGTAATAAATCTCTTCTCAATATCACACCTTATCGATGTGGGACGACTCAACAACACTGAGTTTTTTTTTTTTTTGTAGAGAAACACACACACGCACACATACATAAGGGAAGGAGGATGAGACAAGGGAACACACTTACACGCCAACACCAAAACTGCATGCGGTAGTTAGTGTCGCGGAGAAAGTGATAAGTCCCTTCTCAATATCACACCTTACCAATGTGGGACTACTCAATAACACTGAGTATCTTTTTTTTATGAGAAACACACACACACACACACATATATAGGGAAAGAAGGATGAGATAAGGGAATACACTCATATGCCAACACCAAAACTGCATGTAGCAGTTAGTGTCACGGATCAAGTGATAAACCCCTTCTCAATATCATACCTTACCGATGTGGAACGACTCAACAACACTGAGTATTTTTTTTTTTTTGAGAAACACACACACATACACATAGGAAATGGGGGATGAGATAAGGGAATACACTCTCACACCAACACCAAAACTGCATGCGGCAGAGCAAGTAATAAATCTCTTTTCAATATCACACCTTACCGATGTGGGACGACTCAACAACACTGAGTATCTTTTTTTTTTTGAAAACACACACGCACACACATAAACATATAAATAGGGGAAGGATGATGAGATAAGGGAATACACTCACACACCAACACCAAAACTACATGCAACAATTAGTGTCGTAAAGTAAGTGATAAAGCCCTTCTCAATATCACACTTCACTGATATGGAACGACTCAACAACACTGAGTATCTTTTCTTTTCTGAGAAAACACACACGCACACGCGCACACACATATAGGGAAAGGGAGATGAGATAAGGGAATACACTCACACGCCAACACCAAAACTGCATACAGTAGTTAGAGTCGCGGAGCAAGTGATAAAACTCTTCTCAATATCACACCTTACCGATATGGGACAACTTAACAACACAAAATATCTTTTTTTTTTTTAAAACACACACACACACATATATATATATATAGGGGAAGGGGGATGAGATAAGGGAATACACTCACACGCCAACACAAAAACTACATGTGGCATTTAGTGTCGCAGACCAAGTGATAAACTCCTTCTCAATATCACACCTTACCGATGTGCCACGACTCAACAACACTAAGTATCTTTTTTTTTTTTGAGAAAACACACACGCGCATGCGCGTACACACACACACACACACACACACACACACATATAGGGAAAGGGGGATGAGATAAGCGAATACACTCAAAAGCCAACGTCAAAACTGCATGCGGCAATTAGTATCCAAAGCAAGTGATAAACCCCTTCTCAATATCACACCTTACCGATGTGGGACGACTTAACAACACTGAGTATATTTTTTTTTTTAACAAAACACACACACACATATAGGGGAAGGGGGATGAGATAAGAGAATACACTCACACGCCAACACCAAAACTGCATGCGGCAATTAGTGTTGCGAAGCAAGTGATAAATCTCTTCTCAATATCACACCTTACCGATGTGGGACGACTTAACAACACTGAGTATCTTTATTTTTTTTTAGAAACACACACACACACACACACATATATAGGGGAAGGAAGATGAGATAAAGGAATATACTTACATGCTAACGCCAAAACTACATGCGGCAGTTACTGTCATGGAGCAAGTAATAAACTCCTTCTCAATATCACACATTACCGATGTAGGACGGCTCAACAACATTGAGTATCTTTTTCTTTTTTTTTAGAAATACACACACACACACATATGGGAAAGGGGATGAGATAAGAAAATACACTTACACGTCAACACCAAAACTGCATGCGGCAGTTAGTGTCACGGAGCAAGTGATAAACCCCTTCTCAATATCACACTTTACCAATCTGGAACGATTCAACAACACTGAGTATCTTTAAAAAAAAAAAAAACACACACACATACACACACACATATACAGGGGAAGGGAGATGAGATAAGGGAATACACTCACACGCCAATACCAAAACTGCATGCGGCAGATAGAGTTGCGGAGCAAGTAATAAAACTCTTCTCAATATCACATCTTACCGATATGGGACAACTTAACAACACAGAATATCTTCTTCTTTTTTTTAAAAAAAAAAAACACACACACACACACATATATATATATAGGGGAAGGGGGATGAGATAAAGGAATACACTCACATGCCAACACCAAAACTACATGCGGCATTTAGTGTCGCAGAGCAAGTGATAAAACCCTTCTAAATATAACACCTTACCGATGTGGGACGACTCAACAACACAGAGTATCTTTTTTTTTTTTTAAGAAACACATACACACACACATATAGGGAAAGGAGGATGAGATAAGGGAATACACTTACACGCCAACACCAAAACTGCATGCAGCAGTTAGTGTCGCGGAGTAAGTGATAAATCTCTTCTCAATATCACACCTTACCGATGTGGGACTAGTCAACAACACTGAGTATCTTTTTTTTTATGAGAAACACATACGCACACACACACACACACACACACACACACACACATAGGGAAAGAGGTATGAGATAAGAGAATACACTCATACGCCAATACCAAAACTGCATGTAGCAGTTAGTATCACGGAGCAAGTGATAAACCCCTTCTCAATATCACACCTTACCGATGCGGGACAAGTCAACAACACTGAGTATTTTTTTTTTTTTTTTAGAAACACACACACACACACACATATAGGAAAAATGGGATGAAATAAGGGAATACAATCCTACGCCAACACCAAAACTACATGCGGTAGTTAGTGTTGCAGAGCAAGTGATAAATCTCTTCTCAATGTCACACCTTACCGATGTGAGACAACTTAACAACACTAAGTATCTTTTTTTTTTTTTTAAAAAAAAAACAAACACACACACACATATATATAGGCGAAGGGGGATGAAATAAGGGAATACACTCACACGCCAATGCCAAAACTGCATGTGGCAATTAGTGTCTGGAGCAAGTGATAAACCCCTTCTCAATATCACACATTACCGATGTGGGACGACATCACAACACTGAGTATCTTTTTATTTAAGAAAACACACACACACACACACACATATACGGGAAGGGGGATGAGATAAGAGAATACACTCACACACCAACACCAAAACTGCATGTGGCAGTTAGTGTAGTGAGCAAGTGATAAACCGCTTGTTAATATCACACCTTACCAATGTGAGACGACTCAGCAACACTGAGTATCTTTATTTTTTTTTAAGAAACACACACACACACACACACATATATATAGGGGTAGGAAGATGAGATAAGGGAATATATTCACACGCCAACACCAAAACTCCATGCGGCAGTTAGTGTCGCGAAGTGATAAACCCCTCCTCAATATCACACCTTACCGATGTGGGACAACTTAACAACACTAAGTACCTTTTTTTTTTTTTTTTTGAGAAACACACACACACACACAAACATATATATAGAGAAAGAAGAATGGGATAAGAGAATACATTCACACGTCAACACCAAAACTGCATACGGCAATTAGTGTCGTGCAGCAAGTGATAAACCCCTTCTCAATATCACACCTTACCGATGTGGGACGACTCAACAACACTGAGTTTTTTTTTTTTTTAGAGAAACACACACGCACACATACGGGAAGGAGGATGAGACAAGGGAATACACTTACACACCAACACCAAAACTACATGCGGCAGTTAGTGTCGCGGAGAAAGTGATAAGTCGTTTCTCAATATCACACCTTACCAATGTGGGACTACTCAACAACACTGAGTATCTTTTTCTTATGAGAAACACACACACACACACACACACACATATATAGGGAAAGAGAGATAAGATAAGGGAATACACTCATATGCCAACACCAAAACTACATGTAGCAGTTAGTGTCACGGATCAAGTGATAAACCTCTTCTCAATATCACAACATACCGATGTGGGACGACTCAATAACACTGAGTATTTTTTTTTTGTTGAGAAACACACACACACATAGGAAAAGGAGATGAGATAAGGGAATACACTCTCACACCAACACCAAAACTGCATGCGGCAGTTAGTGTTGCAGAGCATGTAATAAACATCTTTTCAATATCACACCTTACCGATGTAGGACAACTTAACAACACTGAGTATCTTTTTTTTTTTTGAAAACACACACACACACATATATATAGAGGAAGGATGATGAGATAAGGGAATACACTCACACGCCAACACCAAAACTACATGTGACAATTAGTTTCGTGAAGTAAGTGATAAAACCCTTCTCAATATCACACTTCACTGATAAGGAACGACTCAACAACACTGAGTATCTTTTTCTTTTTTTTTGAGAAAACACACACGCACACGCGCGAGCGCACACACACACACACATATAGGGAAATGGAGATGAGATAAGGGAATACACTCACACGCCAACACCAAAACTACATACGGCAGTTAGAGTCGTGGAGCAAGTGATAAAACTCTTCTCAATATCACACTTTACCAATATGGGACAACTTAACAACACAGAATATCTTTTTTTTTTTTTAAACACACACACACACACACACATATATATAGGGGAAGGAGGATGAGATACATGAATACACTCACACGCCAACACCAAAACTACATGCGGCATTTAGTGTCGCAGACCAAGTGATAAACTCCTTCTCAATATCACACCTTACCGATGTGGCACGACTCAACAACACTGAGTATCTTTTTTTTTTTTTTTGAGAAAACACACACGCGCGTGCACACACACACACACACACATATAGGGAAAGGGGGATGAGATAAGGGAATACACTCAAACGCCAACGTCAAAACTGCATACGGCAATTAGTGTCGCGGAGCAAGTGATAAACCTCTTCTCAATATCACATCTTACCGATGTGGGACGACTTAACAATACTGAGTATTTTTTTTTTTAACAAAACACATACACACATGTAGGGGAAGGGGGATGAGATAAGAGAATACACTCACACACCAACACCAAAATTGCATACGGCAATTGGTGTTGCGAAGCAAGTGATAAACCGCTTCTCAATATCACACCTTACTGATGTGGGACGACTTAACAACACTAAGTATCTTTATTTTCTTTTAGAAACACACACACACACACACACATACAGGAGAAGGAAGATAAGATAAGATAATATACTCACATGCCAACACCAAAACTGCATGCGGCAGTTAGTGTCATGGAGCAAGTAATAAACTCCTTCTCAATATTACACATTATCGATGTGGGATGGCTCAACAACATTGAGTATCTTTTGTTTTTTTTTTAGAAACACACACACACAGACACACACACACATATGGGAAAGAGGAAGAGATAAGAAAATACACTTACACGTCAATACCAAAACTGCATGCGGCAGTTAGTGTCACGGAGCAAGTGATAAACCCCTTCTCAATATCACACCTTACTAATCTGGGTTGACTCAACAACACTGAGTATCTTTTTTTTTTTTAAAAACACACACACACACATATATATAGGGGAAGGGAGATGAGATAAGGGAATATACTCACACGCCAATATCAAAACTACATGCGGTAGTTAGTGTCGCAGAGCAAGTGATAAAACCTTTCTAAATATCACACCTTACCGATGTGGGACGACTTAACAACACTGAGTATCTTTTTTTTTTTTTTAGAAACACACACACACACTCATAGGGGAAGGAGGATGAGATAAGGGAATACACTTACACGACAACACCAAAACTATATGCAACAGTTAGTGTCGCGGAGTAAGTGATAAATCTCTTCTCAATATCACACCTTACCGATGTAGGACTAGTCAACAACACTAAGTATCTTTTTTTTATGAGAAACACATACACACACACACACACACACACACATATAGGGAAAGAGGAATGAGATAAGAGAATACACTTATACGCCAGCACCAAAACTGCATGTAGCAATTAGTATCACGGAGCAAGTGATAAACCCCTTCTTAATATCACACCTTACCGATGCGGGACAACTCAACAACACTGAGTATTTTTTTTTTGAGAAACGCGCACACACACACACACACATATAGGAAAAAGGGAATGAGATAAGGGAATACACTCCTACGCCAACACCAAAACTACATGCGGCAGTTAGTGTTGCAGAGCAAGTGATAAATCTCTTCTTAATATCACACCTTACCAATGTAGAACAACTTAACAACACTGAGTATCTTTTTTTTTTTTTTTTGAAAACACACACACACACACACATATATCTAGGGGAAGGATGATAAGATAAGAGAATACACTCACAAGCTAACACCAAAACTGCATGCGACAATTAGTGTCGCGAAGTAAGTGATAAAACCATTCTCAATATCACACCTTACTGATATGGGACAACTGAACAGCACTGAGTATCTTTTTTTTTTTTTGAGAAATCACACACACACACACACATATAGGGAAAGGGAGATAAGATAAGGGAATACACTCACACGCCAACACCAAAACTGGATGCGGCAGTTAGAGTCGCAGAGCAAGTGATAAATCTCTTCTCAATATCACACCTTACCGATGTGGGACAACTTAACAACACTAAGTATCTTCTTTTTTTTTAAAAAAAAAAAACAAACACACACACACATATATATAGGGGAAGAGGGATGAGATAAGGGAATACACTCACATGCCAATACCAAAAATGCATGCGGCAATTAGTGTCGCGGAGCAGGTGATAAACCCTTTCTTAATATCACACCTTACCGATGTGGGATGACTCAACAACACTGAGTATCTTTTTTTTTTGAGAAAACACACACGCGTGCACACACACACACACACACATATAGGGAAAGGGAGATGAGATAAGGGAATACACTCACACGCCAACGCCAAAACTGCATGCGGCAATTAGTGTCTAGAGCAAGTGATAAACCCTTTCTCAATATCACACATTACCGATGTGGGACAACATCACAACACTTAGTATCTTTTTATTTAAGAAAACACACACACACACACACACATATACGGGAAGGGGGATGAGATAAGAGAATACACTCACACACCAACACCAAAACTGCATGCGGCAGTTAGTGTCGTGAAGCAAGTGATAAACCGCTTCTCAATATCACACCTTACCAATGTGAGAAGACTCAACAACACTGAGTATCTTTATTTTTTTTTTAGAAACACACACACACACACACACACACACACACACACACATATATATAGGGGAAGAAAGATGAGATAAGAGAATACACTCACACGCTAATACCAAAACTGCATGCGGCAATTAGTGTCGCGGAACAGGTGATAAACCCTTTCTCAATATCACACCTTACCGATGTGGGATGACTCAACAACACTGAGTATCTTTTTTTTTTTTTGAGAAAACACACACGCGCGTGCACACACACACACACACACACACATATAGGGAAAGTGGGATGAGATAAGGGAATATACTCACACGCCAACGCCAAAACTGCATGTGGTAATTAGTGTCTAGAGCAAGTGATTAACCTCTTCTCAATATCACCCATTACCAATGTGGGACGACTCAATAACATTGAGTATCTTTTTTTTTTTATAAACACACGCACACACACACATACACACACACATATGGGTAATGGGATGAGATAAGAAGATACACTTACACGTCAACACCAAAACTGCATGCGGCAGTTAATATCACAGAGCAAGTGATAAACCCCTTCTCAATATCACACCTTACCAATGTAGGACGACTCAACAACACTGAGTATTTTTTTTATTTTAGAAAACACACACACACACACACATATAGGGGAAGGGAGATAAAATAAGGAAATACACTTACACGCCAATACCAAAACTGCATGCGGCAGTTAGTGTCGCGGAGCAAGTGATAAAATCCTTCTTAATATTACACCTTACGGATGTGGGATAACCCAACAACACTAAGTTTCTTTTTTTTTTAGAGACACACACACACACACACACACACATATATATAGGGGAAGGAGGATGAGATAAGAGAATACACTCACACGCTAATACCAAAATTGAACGCGGCAGTTAGTATCGCGGGGCAAGAGATAAACCTCTTCTCAATATCACACCTTACCGATGTGGAATGACTCAACATTAATTATAGGCGGCCATGAACCCCCTAGCTTTTTAAAATTTCTGTTAAGACCAGCCTAACTAGCAAGAGAGTAAGTTGATAATTTACATAAAGAATTTACTTGCTGACCACCTCTCAATTTTTGGAATTCAAGTTCTCAACATCTAAAATTTAGACCTTGATCCAAAAAAAATTTTAAATCGGTACATCTGGTAAAAAAATAAAAACAATAAACCCAATTCTCAGCTTTAAAGCACTAGATTTCAACATTAAAATGTAAGATAAATTTTGAGTTGCGAAATAAAATAAACATACCTTCAGCTATAGTTGTTTAAGTTTTTGAAGAGAAGAGGACTCACTGTATTATGATAATGTATATAGAAGGGTTTTCTAGTATATGGCTTTTACCTTACACATAACATTTTGATGGAAACACAGGCTATATATAGAGACTAGACTAGGGACCCTTTTAGATGAAGATTTTCATAACTCTCCTTCCATCAAGGAGCTTAAAAATTGTAACTTCATGAAGTTTCATTAACCAAAGAGGTTATACCAATTGAGAGTTACTAAAGGATGTTACACCTAACATGTAACTTTAACAAATAGGAAACTTAAGGCATGAGTTTCATCTTCACTAAAATGTGAGTCACTTAAAAATTCTCTTTAAGGAAGTATAATCCTACGTTCTCCCACTTGGCCCACATGAAATTCAAATAACTCAATAAGTGATTATCACTATGCTATAGCCACAATATTATCCATGTCACTAGTTGTGAAATGCTCTCACTCAAATAAAGAATCCAATATATGAATCATGGTGGTAATCCCCTCTAAGTATATTGAGTATTTCCTTCCATGTATTACAATATAATGTAATCCTTACATGAGTACTTTATGGGCCATTAATTCTTTATGAATGGACTACCTATTAGCCATTCGGGTCCTCCTCTAAACATTCCCACGGATATATTTTCCTTTATTTATTCCCATGGATTAAATCAACTCTATATATATACTTTATGTGCACAAAATATATATTGTCTTTTATTCTCTAAGAACAAGCAAATATGTGTCCAAATACAAAACATCAAATAAGCTATTAAGTCCCATATGTTCCCATATGTTCCACGTGAGTCTTCTTTTCTCCAAAGACTTAAACAACTATAGCTAGCTAGAAGTATGTTTATTTTATTCCGCAATTCTAAATTTATCTTACATTTGGTATCAAAGCCTCCTTCGTGCTATGTTGTTTAGCAATTTTTTCATTCATAGATTTTTTATGATTTGGCTAAATTTTCGATGCACATATGGATTTAAGGATATAAAGTATTTGCAATGCATATTCTTTTGTGCTGGGACCTTTTGGCTAAACTAACTATGCCATCAAAATCTGGCCTTTTAACAAATGTCAACAAACCCAGTTTTAAGAGGTATGGAATAATGTTAAGTTTTATGCCATGTATCTCATGTGTGGGTCATAGCATGTAGTATTGAAGCCTATCACTAAAATAGCTTTCACCATTGTTTGGGCTGTATGGCTATAATATGGGATAGTTTTTGGATATAGACGACTATCTATGGAAAATTATTCCTTTTGCATTTGGCATTGGCCAAATGTTTCTGTAGAGAACATGATTGGTTTTTCAAATTTAAGCTTCTCATGAAAGTGGACATCTATCATGATAACTTTGCATATAGATTATTATGCTTCTTTGCTATTTAGTAGAACTTATCTTGTCTGACTTACATATAATTTGCAGTGATTTTATAAAGTTTGTGACTATATATAAAAATTTGATCATTACATCTATCATGATAACTTTGCATATAGATTATTATGCTTCTTTCCAATCATTATAGTTGTCACCAATTAACGTTGGCACACATGAAGAATCAGTTATATATGGATTCACCAACTTTGTTGTGCTATTTGGTTTTCGTGGGCATATTTTTAATCGGTATATAAGTAGTAGGAATTGCTGCAATAACCAAGAAAAAATAAACTTTAAGGCTATGAAATATAAACCTTAATTCTAAATCAACCAATGTCAATTTAGTAGTAAATTCTAACCTTCCTATGGGTAGAGGTGCATCACACATAAATTTACTAAAATAAGAATAAAATTTTCCATACCTTTGGGCCTAGGAAAATTATATTCTTAATGTGTAATTCACCATCTTATTCCAATTAAATCATAAAAATAATAACATCCCTGTGTGGCCAAGTTATTGTTATTCATGAATTAATTACAATTTAGATGTCTTTATTCTTAATGAAGTATTATAAAAATTAACTTGATGTGATTATCACTACAGCTTAAGATGATATGGCTATTCTCAAGTCATTTTGATAGTCGCCCCTTCAAATGACATCATAAAGATAAACGAAACATCATATTGATCATGTCAATTAAAATAAACCATAAAATGATATTTAAAGACAAGTGTAAGAAACTGTAAATACACTAAAAATATCATAAATTTTAACTATGTAATGATCAAATTTTCATATATAGTCACAAACTTTATAAAATCACTCCACACTATAAGTCAGACAAGATAAGTTCTGCTAAATAACAAAGAAGCATAATAATCTATATGCAAAGCTATCATGACAGATGTCCCCTTTCATGAGAAGCTTAAATTTGGAAAACCAATCATGATCTCCCCAGAAACATTCGGCCAATGCCAAATGCAAAAGGAATAATTTTCTATAGAAAGTCGTCTATATTCAAAAACTATCCCATCTTAAATCCATCCAACCCAAACAATGGTAAAAACTATTTTAGTGATAGGCTTCAATACTATATGCTATAACCCACACATGAGATACATGGCATAAAACTTAACATTAGTCCATGCCTCTTAGAACTTTGTTTGCTGACGTTGGCTAAAAGGCAAGATTTTGATGGCAGAGTTAATTTAGCCAAAAGGTCCCAGCACAAAAGAATATGCAATGCAAATACTTTATGTCCTTAAATCCATATGTGCATTGGAAATTTAGCCAAATCATAGAAAACCTATGAATAAAGAAATTACTAAACAACATAGCATGAAGGAGGCTCTAATACCAAATGTAAGATAAATTTAGAGTTGCGGAATAAAATAAATATACCTTCAGGCTCTAGCCATAGTTGTTTAAGTCTTTGAAGAAAAGAAGACTCACTATATGATGATAGTGTATATAAAAGGGTCTTCTAGTCTATAGCCTTTATCTCACACATATCATTTTGATGGAAATACA